>NC_061862.1:76767717-78140217 GCF_907164915.1 Impatiens glandulifera | reverse complement strand
GATATACTTGAAAAAACCTCATTCTCGCCAAAAATAAAATTTTTTTTCAGTTTAATGAGTGAACTTGATAGGGAATTAAAATTGAGTTTAAAGTTGAAAAAATCCTCTTTATTTTCCCAACAAAAAAAAAGAAAAATAGAGTCAAAATATGAAAAAAAAATTTTGAAATTTCTTTTCAATGCGATTCGAAGTAATGCTAATGTTGAAAAAAAAAAATTGATTGAAATTAAAGAAATAAAAAAAAAAATCCCTAGATGGTCATACAAATTAATCAAGGAATTAGACCAACAAGAAACAAAAAGTGCTGAAGAAGTGCAAGTAGGACATCAAATTCGTTCAAGAAAATTCAAACGTGTAGTAATTTTTACCGATAACGAAAGTAATATTGATATTAATAACAAGGAAACTCAGAATTCCCCTAAACCAAATCAAATATCTTTGATACGTTATTCACAACAATCTGATTTTCGACGAAATATAATAAAAGGTTCTATTCGCGCCCAAAGGAAGAAAATAATTATTGGAAAACTGTTTCAAGCAAATGTGCATTCCCCACTCTTTTTGGACAGGATAAAAGAGGACCCTCCCCTTTTTTTTGATCTATCCGAACTAATGAAACTTTTTTTAAAAAATTCTATTTTGGAAAGAGTAAGAAAAGAAGCAGAATGTAAAATTTCCGAGTATACAGAAGAACAGAGAAAAAAGGAGAAGAGCAAAAAAAACGAAAAAGAACGAATAGAAATAGCAGAAATATGGGATAGCATTCCACTTGCTCAAGTAATAAGAGGTTTCATGTTAATAACTCAATCAACGCTTAGAAAATATATTAGATTACCTTCATTGATAATAGCCAAAAATATAGGACGTATACTATTATTGCAAGCTCCCGAATGGTCTGAGGATTTTAAGGAATGGAATAATGAAATGTATGTTAAATGTACCTATAATGGTATTCAATTATCCGAAACGGAATTTCCTAAAAATTGGTTACTAGACGGGATTCAGATAAAGATCCTATTTCCTTTCTGTCTGAAACCTTGGCATAGATCTAAGCCAAGGATCTTTCATATAGATCGAATGAAAAAAAAGGATAAAAAATCTGAGTTTTGTTTTTTAACAGTTTGGGGAATGGAGACTGAACTTCCTTTTGGGTTTCCCGGAAAAAGGAATTCTTTTTTTGAACCAATTATTAAGGAATTAAAAAAAAAAAAAGGAAAAGTAAAAAAAAAATACGATCTAGTTCTAATAATTTTAAAAAAAAGAACAAAATCCTTTCTAAATCTCTTAAAAAAAAAAAAAAAATGGCTTATAAAAGTTATTCTATTTTTAAAAAAAATAAAAAAAGAACTCTCAAAACTAAATCCAATTCTATTATTTCGATTAAAAAAAGTCTCTAAATTAAGTGACACTAAAAAAGAAAAAGATTTAAAAAAAAACCACAATTCTAAAATTAATGAATCATTTAGTCAAATTGAATCTACAAATTGGACAAATTATTTACTGAGAGAAAAAAAAAAGAAAGATATAATTGCTAGAACAAGCATAATCAGAAATAAAATAGAAAGACTAAAACAAGAAAAAAAAAAAAGAATTCCGGAAATAAACATTAGCCATAATAAAACAAGTTTGAATGTTAAAAGATTAAAATTACAAAAAAAAAGATTAAAAAGAAGAAATACTCGAGTCGTTCGTAAATTCTATTATTTAAAAAAAAAAATTACTAAAAAAATCTACATGGATTTCTTTTTATCTATCATTACTATTCGTAGAATAAATATGGAACTTTTTAGTGAAAAAAAAAAAATGGAAAAATACATTTTCAATAATCAAAGTAATGAAACAAGATTTGAGAAATCAAATAAAATTCAATTTATTTCCAGTAGAAAAAAGTCGCTTCAGAATATTCTTAATAAGAATTCAGATAATTTTGATGATTTAGCCTCCTTGTCGCAAGCATATGTCTTTTACAAATTATCACAAACCCCCGCTCTTAACTTGTACTTCTATAAGTTAAGACCTATTCTTGAATATCATGGAACTTTTTCGTTTCTTAAAACTTCACTAAAGAATTATTTTGAACCACAAAAACTATTTTATTCTAAATTAAAACAAAAGAAACCTATAAATTCTGAAATAAATCAATGGCGAAGCTGGTTACGAAGTCATTATCAATACAATTTTTCTCCGATTACCTGGTCTAGATTAATAGCACAAAACTGCCGAAATAGAATCAATAAACGTGATCCAATTGAACAACAAAATTTAAACAAACAGGATTTTTATGAAAAAAATCATTTAATTTATTACAAAAAAAAAAATTATTACAAAGTTTATTCATTACCAAATGAAAAAGAAAATTTTCTTAAATATAAAAGATATAATCTTTTATGCTATAGATTTATTAATTATGAACAAAAAAGGGAGCCGTCTATTTATGGCTCAACATTTCAAAAAACAAAGAGTTCTAATAATTACAACACAAATAAAAACAATATTTTTGAAATATTTGAATTAGGGGATAGCCCTATTAAGAATTTTTTAATAAAAAATGATATTAGGAATATGGAAAAAAACCCGGATAGAAAATATTTTGATTGTAAAATTTACAATTTTTGTCTTAGAAAGACAATCAATATTTTAACTTGGATCAAGATTGATATCAAAAGTAATCAAAATACTCAAACCGGGCCTAAAAATAATCAAATAATTAAAAAATTTGATAAAAAAAACTGTTTTTTTCTTATGATTGATCCAAAAATAAATTCACCAAATAAAAAAAAAAAAATTTATGATTGGATGGGAATGAATAAAAAAATACTAAGAGATTCCATATTGGATTTCAAACTTTGGTTTTTCCCAGAATTTATACTACTTTATAATACATATAAAATGAAACCATGGGGTATACCAAGAAAATTGCTGTTTTTCAATTTAAATCTAACTATAATAAATTTTTATGTATAACTTGAACCACCAAGCTACTACCATTTATGTTAAAAAAATGCAATAATTATATCTAAATATTTTGATATTTTTAACAAATGGGCTGCCTTGGGGAATGGGTTGCCCTAACCCGAGGGTTTGTCGGGCTTACCCCAGGGCCGACCCTGCAAGCACCTTCCAGCACCACATTTGTAAATTGGTCAAAAGAACGAAGTATGCCCATAATTATAAGCTAAGAACGGGAGTAAAAGAGTGATCACTCTATATTTTTCTTCTGTAAATCTGTAGAGAGAATGATGGTTGAAAGTGAGGGTTTTAATTAGAGGTCGTTATGTGTAACGGAAAAAATTGACAGAAGGCCTTTAGTGACCCCTTTTGATAGTTTGAGGGTCATTGGTGACCTTTCAGAAAGTTTAAGGGGTAATTTGTTTTAAAAAATAATTCGAGAGCTAAAAGTAAGCGATCAAAATAATTTGACTTGAGGGTCACCTAAGTAATTTGCCCTATATATAATTTAGGCTCAATATCTAGTTAAAAAAATAACTATTAAAATAAAAAAACACATTACAACGTATATAAATTAATAAAATTTGTTTTATACAAAAACAAATAATAAGAATATTTAAATATTTAATGTTAATATAACCTTTCAAATATTAAAATAACTCGGAAAATTTCCGTGCCCGATAGCACTAAGATAAAAATAAAAATAAAATTAAAAAAATATAATAATATGTATTAAATGTTTAAAATTCTTAATAAATCACTAATAATATATTAAAATAAAAATAAAACATTCTCATTCCACATTTTATTCATTTCGGTAAAACAACTTATCTTCTCACATATTTCATCACATATTTTTTCCGAAAGAATCTTTAATCTCGTGACCTTACACTTTCATTTTGTCAATCAAATATTTGATTCATATTTTTTAATATTTAGCATCGTGACATCATACTTTAGTCAATCAAATATTTGATTCATATTTGTTTAAACACTTTCAATTGATATCGGCCTATTATACATCGGCAAACCATATCCCAATCACACTTGGTTAAAAGGTTGTACTTGTCTTGTTAGGTTGCAAGTTTGAAACATACGTATAACATTTTTAATTTTATTTTTAACCGTTTTAAGTTTATGAGCGGGTCAACCCACAATCCGACCCATGTATCCATTTACTCTCACATATATATCCAAATTAACCACAACTCTCAACTCAACAATCCGGACACTTTAAAATTCCGAATGAACCTTTCATTTCATGACCTTACAATTTTATTTTGGCAATCAAATATTTGATTCATATTTTTTAATATTTAGCATCGTGACCACACTTTAGTCAATCAAATATTTGATTCATAATTTTTTAAACATTTTCAATTGATACCGATTTATTATACCTCTGCAAACCATATCACAATCACACTTAGTTAAAAGGTTGTATTTGTTTTGTTATGTTGCAAGTTTAAAACATACATATAGAATTTTTAATTTTATTTTTAATCGTTTTAAATTTATGGGCGGATCAACCCACAATCCGACCCAAATATCCATTTACTCTCACATATATATCCAAATTAATCACCGCTCTCAATCCCACAATCCGGACACTTTAAAAATTAAGCATAATTTTATATATATATATATATATATATATATATTAGTTAGTTCAGAATTTGAACTTATATTGTTAAAATGTCAAGCGTTTATCAAATTTGGTATTAAATTTAAAAATTAAAGTGTTATTAACTTAGTTGGTTAAAGGGTTGTACTTGTTTTGTTATGTTGCCAGTTCGAAATATACCTAAAGCATTTTTTATTTTATTTTAAACCGTTTTAAATTTATGAACGAGTCAACCCACAATCCTACCCCAAGTATCCATTACTCTCACATATATATTCAAATTAACCACAGGTCTCGACCCGACAATCCGAAAACTTTAAAAATTAAGTATCATTATATATACTAGCATTTAGCCTGTGCATTGCACGAAAAATAATATAAAAAACCGTTGAAAAAAAATTACGGATAACGTTTTTTATTTTATTTTTAACCGTTTTAAGTTTATGGGTGAGTCAACCCACAATCCGACCTAAATATCCATTTACTCAACATCATTATATATTAGTTAGTTAAAAAGTTGAACTTATATTAATATTAAAACGTCATGCGTTTATCAAATTTTGTGTTGAATTTAAAATATAAAGTCTATGTAGCCTAGTTGGTTAAAGAGTTGTACTTATTTTATTAGGTTGCAAGTTCGAAACATACCTCTAGCATTTTTAATTTTATTTTTAACCGTTTTAAATTTAAAAACGGGTCAACCCACAATCCGACCCAAGTATTCAAATTAACCACAACTCTCGACCCGGCAATCCGGACACTTTAAAAATTAAGCATCATTATATATATATAGATTCCTGATGATGATCCGGACACTTTAAAATTGAAACATCATTTTATATATATATATATATATATATATTTGTTTATTTTCCCTTCATATATATGTATAGAACTTTTCATTTTAATAAATGAATAATAATTTTAAAATAAAAGTAAAAATTAGAGAAATGTGAAATAAAACAAATTCTTTTTATTTTTATCCATTTTTTTCAAAGAGAGAATATAATTTCCATATTGGTGCAAAATTGTATTTTAAGTGTTGTGAGATTTGAATAATAATATTCAATTAAAGTACACATACAAGAAAATTAAGGGGAATCTATCTCTATCTATCAAACAAATAATAATAATAATAATAATAATTCACACGTATTTAAGGAAGAATCATATGAATTTGTATTAAAAATGTTTTTTTTTTCAATTAAGATATATATATATTACTACATCGTGTTTATGCTACAAACTTGATTTTCTTCATCATTTCTCCTTCAATCATCATTTTTGAGAAAGCCTATACATGAGACAAATGATCGTTACAAATAATAATATTGATTACACACAATAATTCAAGAATTAGAGTTCGGATGTACTTACAAAAAGTAAGGGAAAGTTATGGATAAAAGAGTGAATAAATACTTTTTGGAGCTCTGGGCTAGAAAATGTCAATAAATTCCATATAACTTTAAACAAAATAATGATTTTGGAACTTAACTTAATTAGACATATATTCAGAAACTATAGATGAAAATAATGATTTCTCGTTCAAACTAATCCACCTCCAAGAGTGTTTCCAAAGAGCTTGTTTGATGTTGGGTTATTTGAAGAAAATAACTTATTTGATGGAAAAATAGGTTATTTGAGTTTTTAATTTATTGAATTACTATAATGTTTTTTTTATATTTAAATTTTATAATAATAAAATAAGAGAATCTTGGTTAATGAATTGATGTTGGAAAAGAATCAAAACATGATAGAAGTTTTTTTTGGTAAAAAACACACAAAAAACCCCATCATCAAACGAGCTCTTATAGATTGGATCATGAAATTTTATACCAAACCAGAAAATTATGAACTTCGAGCTCTTAAGTTTCCTGTTAAATGCACAACCATTAGTAGCTAGCTTTTTCATTACTTCTCTAATAGGGCAATTTATGTCAATTTGCAAGAATTGAAACTAAAATCGAAATATTCCAAACAAAGACAGAAGATAACAAACAATCAGGTAAGTTAGGAGGCGCACCTGAAGATCTTGGAATAATAAAAATGGGAAACATGGGTTTAATCTTGGAGGCCGAGTTCAAGTTCAAGTTCATCATCCTCTTCAAACAACTTTAAGAGGCGTGCATATTGCGCTTCACGTTTCTTCTTTTGCCATAGTTTGAATAGGAAGAAGGATAACGAAACAGCTGCAATAATTACAAGACATATGACAGCTATCTTTGATCCTGTACTACTACTCTTAGATTCCTTCTTCTCTTCATTTTTTCCTGAATCATCCTCGCAAATTCCTGAAACCACCTCGATAAAATTAGGGGTTATTCAAATAGCCAAGTGGTAGATTATTGAAAATCAGGTTATTTGAGTAGAAATATAGTAGGGGCATAAATATATATTAAAAGATTGTTGATTGGATAGTGGATTATTTGATACTAATCTTAAATAACCCACATCAAACAAGGAATGGGTCATTTACATCATTTGTCTCATGAAGAATAGTATGAATTGTTATGATTCAAATCAAGAAAACTACCATGAATGCAGACTCGTTCAGAGGATTCTTGTTACTGTTATTGTAAATAGCAGATAATAATAATAATAGTTGGATTTCTCTATAAGGGATTATGTCAGAATGTTGAATGGAAGTTCAGTCTCCTCTCATATCTACCTCCTCACCTTAAATCTCCTCTAAACCCTAGGTTACAGATTTGTACAAATGAATAGAAATGGAAGAAGAAAAAAAGACAAACAAAGAAGCAATGTTCATTGGAAACTGAGTGATCTACAAAAGATAAACAAGGACAATGAGAATATTGGTCAGATTTCAAACCCTATTAAATTTAATTACCATGTATCTTGAAATGACCTTACCTTGTTTGTTATCTGACTGAAGATCACATGTATTATAATATATAGATAGATACTAGATAGATTCGAATTGCAGCAAGATATAAACAGCAGTCTCAAGAAATCATTATTATGAAAAAGTTCAAACAGTTTTATTAGTGTGTGAATCACTCAATTGACAGAAAGAAGAAGAACATAATAGTCTTTGATTTTGTGAATACCTATTGCAGATCCACAGATAGAAATACAATCCACGTGAGATTATATATAGTACCAGATCATAGAATTGTAAAATTAGCAATAAAGAAGCTTAGAAAAACAGATCATCAACAAAACTGAAGAATGTAAACCTAAAATTAGATAAGAAGATGAACGAAGAAGATAACAATCCTTGTTGAGTTGCAATGGTTTGTAGAAAGAGAAGAGAAGAGAAGATTGGGGATCTGAGAAAGGTAACGAACCAGAAAGAAATTGTAGAGCGATCGATGAGAAAAACAACAGGAATCGCAACGATCTGACGCCAAAGAAGTCTCTCATCTCTTTCTGAGATTTGTTCTTTCTTTTTCTCTGTGAATTCGCCCTTTGTTTCTACGCTACCACCGCTGGCGTTTGTAGAACAAGAACTCGTCTTTCTCCTCTAATCAATTCTCAGATCCTGTTTATTTGTGCTAAGTCTGTTTTTTTGTTTATTAATCATTTGTTTTATTTTGACTAACAAATTTTATTCAAATATATTTCAAGTTATAATTTAAAATATTTTTTTTCTTATTTGGTATAAAATATTTTTTTAATTAAATTAAAAAATTATAAATAATAAACTTATTATTTATGTAAAATTTATAAATAAATAAAAGATTCATATTATTAATTCAATTATCAATTTTTTTTCTAATTAAAAGTTTTGATTACCTGAATTAAAATAATTTGTATTCAATATTTTAATTCATTAAAATTTCGAGTGGTTAAATTATGATATTAATTTTTATTTATTAATAAATTTTATATTTAAATAATAAGTTAACCACAAGTTTAAAATTGTTAAAACAAAATATATTTTAATTAAATGTTCAAAATATCAATTGAACCAAAACATTCTACCAATTATTATTATAAATTTTGATTTATGTACAAACATAATAAATATTTATATTTGTTAGTAATAAACATATTGACTCTTTATTTTTTTTCATTCAAAAGGTTCTAATTTGGAGAGATAGAGATGTTTATTTTAGAGCTAATTTTGAATTTTAAAAATTTTGTTGAATAATATCTAAAATAAAAAATTTATTTGATAAAAAATTTGGATTATTTGAGATTTGTTTTAGATAAATTATTAAAAATATATATTTATATTTAAAATTTAAATTTAATAAAAGTAAATTAAAAATATTTTAATATTTTTATTAATGAATTAATTAGTTTGATAATTAAATCATAATGATGTGATATGTTAAAAAAAAAAACTTCAAATAACCTAATATCAAACTATCTCTATACAATAAATTATAATTTTAAAAAAATAACAGTAATAATTATATCCCTTGTGTAATTAATGCTAGAATGTGATAAGAAATTTTTTTATATTGGAATGTCATAAAGTATTGTTTGTTTTTTCTTTACACAAAATAAAACTTCAATAATTCAATAAAAGTGTACAAATTTTGTGGCACGTGAATGAACTCATTTGAAAATATTTTTTGAGAATTGAATTTGAGTGTGGTCATAAGTTTTGACTCAAAATGTCAATAATTTTATAAATTTATATCATATCATTACTTTAACAAAAATATATATTTTAAATTAAATAATTATTAAACTCCATAAAGTGTAGTACAATTGTAATCGTGTCAAAATAAAAATCCAATAATAAGAAAAGTTTGAACACTTTAAAATTAATAATTGGAGTAATTAATGACGTATATGTTTGGTATGATATTTATTTATATATATATATATATATTTATTTATATATATATATATGATTTTATACTGAAATTTTTGACATCGTACGTTATTTTGATATATAACAAAATATCAATATAATATAAGTAATATATGAATATTAACGATATACCAGCAACTTTGATACGGTAACAGAATTATACCCGTTTATAAAATAATATTAAAGATTAATAATTTTTTTTTAATTTTTAAAAATTAAATTAGTTTGTAGTTCTAATTTAGCCAAAGGTTGAACACAAAGGGAACAAAAAGTCAGCACTTGCAATGAGTCCATAAAAAATATCCAACATTTTCTCAATATAAATTTCTGGCGCTGTAAAAAAAAACGGAAAATCGGTAACCCAACCGAATCGGTAGTTAACCGGTTCCATTTTAACGGTTTATTAGTTAACCGGTTGTAACAGTTCCGGTCAACCGATTTTTTACCGGTTAAACGGTTCGGTTTTCGGTTTACCTATTTTTCTAACGGTTTAACCGGTAAACCGGTAATAATTTAATTATATATTTTTATATTTTATAATTTGTATTAGTTATTTTATAAATAATAGATATATTATAAATAATATTTAATAATTTATAAATCTTTTTTATTTTTAAATTTTAAATTATAATTTTTATAAAATAATTTTATAAAAACATTATAATTTATATAAAATTTTACAAAAATAAATTAAAAACAAACTAAAATAATTTATTCAGATAACCATTATTTATTAAAACTTACCGATTCTACTTTCCGTTCTATCGGTTGAGAAGGAGATTCAATCATATTCGCCTATATACTTGTTGGTCAAAGACTAATCGACATAATGAATTTGAATTTTTTCAACTATAATAGGAAAGTGCAAACAATAATTTATAAAAAAAATCATTTCATAAATTTATTACTTAATTTAAAAAATTGAATTATCGGTTCCTAGTTAAACCCGGTTAACTGACCGAAACCGATCAAAACCAGTAGAACTAGAACCGGTAAAACCGATACCATTAACGGCCGGTTAATCGGTTTATAAAATAAATGGCAAAACCGGTCTTAACCGGAACCGTTTAACTGGTGAACCGGTTAACCGACCGGTTGAACACCCCTATAAACTTCTTTAAAAAAATAAAACATTAATCTCTCTTATAAACTAAATTGAAGATTTCAGAAAACAAGTAATAAGGAAAGGTATTTTTTTAAAAACCGATTCTCTAAAAAGAAACTTCATTATTTCACTAAATATTTAGGGATAACTATTACAAACCTTTTTATATTAAACAAATTAAAATAAGAGTAACATTTGAAAAAAAGAAACGAAATAAATCAAATTAATCCACAAATTGAGAAAGAATACCTCGTCTCTTAATAATAAAAAAAGTTGTTTAAAACTCAAGGCTTTGAGTTTATATATATATATATATATATATATATATATATATATATATATATATATATATATATATATATAAAGAAAAGGCTTTAAAATCATCATTTTGTACTAACTAGAGTCTTAGTCTTGATGGATAAATGTAAGAGCATAAATGTATTATAAATGTATTGATTCTATTAAATATATCATGATAACTAAAATGACTCATAGTGGTTGAGAAATTAAAATAACAATTTATTACTCACTAAGATTATAGTCTCGATTTTCACAGGTATTGAACATATCGATACCCATTACCACCCCTAGTCATGTCTAGTTTACCCTTGCGCCTCGCCCCGTTTTGACTTTGGTTCAAGCCGCGTTGACCCCGATCTGAACCATACCTATATCCTCACCCAAACTGCGCTCAAGAATCGACGGTACAACCCACGCCCGATTCAATCCAGCATAGGGTTGTAAACACAAAAAATTTACACTCCAATTTATAATAATAAAATAATTATTTTCAAATAAATAAAATCAAAATAATTAACCTCATGGCCAAAAATTAATTAAAAATAATTAATTAGACAATTGTGATAATTAAAACCTAATTAATAGAGGAAAATGGTCAAAAAAAATAAAAATAAAATTATTTAAGATAAATGTTGCACTCATTTATCTAAAATAATTTTATAAAAAAATAAGGGATAAAAATAAATAATTTAGAATGAATTGTTGTAACCATTTCATTTGAAAGAATTATTTATTTAACCCTAAAAATATAAAAGAAATAATAATAAATTGGTTAAATATTTGCTATATTTATTTTAATGTTTTGAGTATTTAAAAAATCAAAAATAAAAGTAAAAGGGTGAAAGAAAAAATAATTTAAACAAACCTTTAAGGATTTAAGAAAAAAATATATATTTGCGATCATGTGTGGCCGAAACTAAGAAAATTAGTTGTAGCATATGCAAATGCAAAATTAGCAATCCAAAGAAAGAAAGAAAGAAATGGAGTTTTAGACAATAAATCATAGAAAGTTTCATTGAATCATTTGTGACCGCTTGCTATCTTTCTGCTTTCGTTCTGAAGTCGTAAGTAAATTATTGGAGATCCAATTGCAGACAAAAAGGAGAGTTAGACTAGAATTCAAGAATAAATATAAAAAAGTCTAAGGGTTGAGCTAGACGTACATGACTGACTTAATATTTGAAAGCGCTCAGTTGTGGTAGCTACAAGAGGAACCAAACCCTTCTTTTTGCAAGCTGCAAAGAGCAGCCTTGTATTGATGAGTTTCACGCACTCTAAGCCCAAACCTGTTAGCAAGATTGGCCGCAATCTAAGCGGTACCACCCACCCTAACTTAATCCATAGTATCCTAAGTGTCTAGATCAATCAAAAGTTCGATTCTATCAGATGACTTATCGCGATGCCCGCAGACCAATTTATGATGTCTCAATCGCCGACATTCATCAAGTAGGTCACGTGGATTGGCCAAGGCCTGATTTGCACGGAACGTGAGAATGATTAATCATCCGCTTCTTGAAGAAATCGAAGAATTTCTTGGAAATCCTCCAAGATTCATTCGTTTTTTTTTATGGTTTTGATTCGTCTTCCTTTTCATGTGTTCTTTGAAGATAGATGTGCTAAGCTTCCATTGTTATAATGCTCTCGCGCGCGAAGAGGTCCCTCAGCGACTTGAATTGATGTCTATCGGTAACAAGAAGCTCAGGATTCGCGCCATGTATGTGGTATGAATAGGAAGAAATGGGAGAATAGCAAATTGGGTTCCAACGATCACAGAGGCGAATCCGTTCACGATCCGCGGGACCTCACTTGAAGGTGGATAACCTTTCTTTTTCTCTTCATTCGAACCATATAGTTTCGCTGTATTGTAACAGAAACACGAATGATATACTATATTATTCTATTAATAAAATTCAAAATAAAAAGTTATATATTTATTAGCTGGAAGCTGTCGAAAGCCGAAGCTAGGCAAGTTAGTAGGCGACCAATGGTCATAGAAAATTCGGTCATAGAAAATTCGGTCATAGAAAATTTCCTTTCAGTAAGAGGGACAGTCTAGTGGAGTTCAAGCGCTCCTTTGAGCGGGAATAAAGTGAAGCAGAAAATACGGTACATTTTGTTTCGTTCCCCATTCTATTCTTTCGCAACACTTAAGGTTTACTTCTTGAGAATATTCATTGAATTAGAAAAAGTTTGGCAGCGAATCACGAAAAGTTGGCGATCTTCTCTATCTAATGAATGGGGAGTCTACTTTGTATCGAACTGGTTAGAATAAGTTAAATGAAGAAAAAGAAAAAATTAATTAAAAGAGAAATAATTAATTAAGATTAAATGCATTAATTGATTAAAATAAACTTAGGTGAATAAAACTAAGTTTAATCAAATACGACATAGTTTTGATGATGAATTATAAGTATATAAAACTAAGTTGTGTAAATATTTATGCGCATGAATAGCTGAAGAAGCGCAAGCAGACGTCTCAAGCTGAAGAAGCGCAAGCAAACGTCTCAAGTTGAGGAAGCGTGAGCATACGCCTTGCTTCAGCAGCAGTCTGAAAAAGCGCGAGCAGATGTCTTGCTTTAACAACAGTCTGAAGAAGCGTTGGCAGCAGCAGCCTTGCTTCAGTAGTTGTCTGAAGAAGTGCTCTTCTTATCTGCATAGCTCATCAGCATAGTGAACAACAAAGTTCATTAAAAGCAGACTTCCTAGTTAGCTTATTACAACTTCCACTAAGTGTTCAACCATTAGATAGTCGACACGTATCTACGTATCAGATTCGACTGTTGCCTACATCTCAACATCAAAAGACATCAAGGTACAACGTCAAATCCCTAAATTTATGAATGGCGGATCCCTGTATTTCCGGTACGGTGGATCCCTGAATATCTAGATTCTCGGTACGACGAATCCTTCCCAGTCATTTCACAATCCAAGAATCAGAGTCGGTCGTTGCTATGCTTCAATATAAAAGAGCTTCAGAATACAACGGTGATCTCTCTAGTTCAAGCTCTAGTTCTAGTTCTCTTACAGATAAACAGATATATAAGTTCTAAGTTCTTACTCTCTCTCTAATTGTAAAAAGCATACATTGTATAAGCTGAGAGTATTTTCAATATTGTAAGTTGAACAGAAAGTTGTATGTTCAACAGAGTGAGTGCTAGGAGTTTAGAACAGGTAGTTGTTAAGTCTTGAGTTCTGACTGGGTTTATATAGACGCTGTGCAAACCAAAGTCTTCTAGTGGAATCCTTCAAAAAACAGAAGAATGGTGACGTAAAAGTTTAATTTCCGAACATCCATAAAACTCTTGTGTTATTTACTTTCCGCATCTTTCCGTCTTGCATCTACCGCTTCAAATCTAGTAAGCATTTTCGCACTTAAAACAATTCAAGAGTTTGCGACAACTTATGAAGAATATAAACAAATTTTAATCTTTAACAGGATTAAAATTGAATTAAAAGTCAAGTTTAATACAACAATATTCAACCCCCTTCTATTGTTGTAGTCGATCCTAATAGAACTAGTTATTAGTGGTCGACTTAATTAGTACCCTTTCGGTATGTGTTGCAAAAAATTTCACTTTTAGCCTCTCATCTTCTCTAGAGAAGTGAAACTCGAACGGATACAAGGGTTCTTTGATTTCTATCGGCTCTAACCTCTTTTACCTTTTTTGGTCGAGATGGAGCTACCTCTAAACGGCCAAGTGATTTCAAATCCAAAGGTTAATCGTACTCTGACAACTTTACGTTATGTAGAGTTTGGTTTTTTGGTTTTTCTTTGCTCGTGCATGGTACTTCTTGCACGTTATGTGTACAAGTTCCATCTAGGATGATTGAATTCGGTTGTGTCATTCGATTTAACATTTTGTTATGAGTTGGCTATACAAAGAAAGATGGATTAATGGTATTATAGATTGGAGTGAAAGTGGCACAGGACCTTTAATTGACCAATTCGTTTCTCGGATGAAAGAACATAGGATTAAAGGTAATTAGCGCTGAATTTTCATCCAACGCTTAGGAGAGCTCCGCGTAGTCGGTTGAAGCTAGAGCAATGCGCGCCCAGGACATAGCGGATCAGAAAATGTCCATTATCTAGAACACTAACAGAATGCCCAAACGCCAATGGCATTGAACGGACCGCTAACGGAGCGCGTCTAACATCAAAACGATGTCGTTTTTGGCTCTGGTCTTCTTCTGCATTACGACCGCCATCTAGATAAGCATGAAGACCCGTGTTGATCTTCTCTTTTTGGAACTCAGTCATTGGTCCACAAAATTGACTAATTCAAAGTCCAGAATGATCACCCTACGATGGTGATCATTCTCCCAAAACACCATTAATGGCTTTTAGTTGATTTAACCCACTTGGAGCCTCAACCGACCTTGAGACATTATAAATACCCCCATGAATCATTCCAAAGGCCAAGAATCCAATTTCCACCTTCAAATCGGAAGATTTCAGAAATCTGCCATTAAAGATCAAAGCATTTGGATTTTTTCGAAAAATTTGTTAAAGACCTTAAGGCTTAGATCTAAGCATCCCAATAGATTTCCTAAGGTTCAAGGAGTGTTCTCCAATCCTTGATATGATTTCAATCACCCTCTAATTCATATTTACAGTTTGAATTTGAAATTTTTATATTTCAAATTGTAAAAGCTTGTATGTTTGTTGTTTATAGTGTTTCATGGATTGAAATCATTCCTAGGATCATTTAGGAACTATTAGGATATGATAAAACCGATCAAGCGATCTAAATAACAATAATTCAAATTTGAATTTCAAAAATAAATAAAAAAACGGGTTTGTTGTTCTTGGGTTAATTCTGTTGAATCATTGCCAAAAAGTTTCCCAACGTGATTATAAACATGTTGGGAAACTGTTTGGATCATGTTTGATCCATCTCAATCATGTTTGATCCATCCGGATCATGTTTGATCAAAATCAAAAATTTCAAAATAAAATAAAAATATTAACTTTTTGAATTGGTCAAAACGAACCGCTAATGTTCATGTTTTGATACCAATTAAATATATGTGATATGAGGAAGCTATTGGATAACTTCTTTCACTTCAAAACAGTTTTAAAATCAAAAACTAAAATTTTGATCACAAACTATTTTGAACAAATTGATCATCATATAGGTCGATTGATACCTTGAGATTATGATCAACATGTTTCTGGGAGCTTTGTGAAGTAACCTAAACTCCTAAATCAAAAAATCAGAACTTAAAAAATGAATTTTAAAAAATGATTCCTTGTGTTCTTGAGAATCGAGGCTTGTTAGCCTAGGATTGAGACCTAGGACCAATTTTCTTAAGTTAAGACCAAGAGACCCAACCAAGGATTCACCTAGGACCTAAAGATCTTACCTAGGACCAAGACTCCAAAGACCGAGAAATTTAAACTTGGGACCGAAACTCCCAGGACCGAGAAATTTAAACATGTGATCAAGACTCCTAAGACCTAGGACTAAGAGGTTAGCGTTCGGAATCGAGATTCCCGAGACCTAGGATAGAGAATCCGAAACTTGGGATCGAGAGCTCTAATCCAATGGCCGAATGACTTAGCCTATAACTAGTTTAAGACCTAGAGGTTTATACACCTCGACCGAGAAACCTAGCCCCAAGCTAGTCCTAGACCAATAGGTTTTTACACCTATACTAGTAATCCTAGCCAAGTTTCATGACCCATTGGTATGGGGTGCACATGTCAAGCCTACAAGGTACATTTTCTAGAATATTCATGTCTTGGGTCATTTCTGGAACTCTCTAGAATCCTCTAGGAGTTCCTGGATTTTTATTGGTCATGGAACTCTCTAGATTTATCTAGGAGTTCCCCTTTTATGAGTGAGGTCATGGAACTCTCTAGATTTATCTAGGAGTTCCTCTTTTGTAAGTAGGGTCATGGAACTTTCTAGAATTCTCTAGGAAGTTCCTTTTGTATGTAAGGTGGGAGAACTCTCTAGAATTCTCTAAGAGTTCTCATGTATAGGTCCTAGTAGAATTCTCTAGAAACCTCTAGGAATTCTTAGGTTTAGATTAGTGATAGAAGAGTCTAGAAATATCCAGGACAAGGAAGATCTAGAATCATCTTCCCACTTGTATATAAACAAGTCTAGGTCATAGAACTCAACCAATGTTCAAAAACTCAACACTTGTAATACCTCACTCTTGTAAGTAATAAACAAGATATTCTCCAAGCTCTTTCTCTCTCAAGTATTCCATCTTCTTGCATACTTTAGAAGGTTGACTAGCTAGGATTGTGGCAATCTAGCCTAGTGCCACGCGGGACGAGAGAATATTCGGTGACCGAGTTTCTGTCCGTGACAAGTGGTATTAGAGCGAAAGTGTTATCGCATCCACGTTTGTGCTTCCGCATTTGAAAGAAGATCGCGTCAAGAAGAGATGGATTCAAGTTCCAAAGTCACGAAGGTTTCGACCGGCAAACAGAAGGACAAGAGGTCCAAGAGGGACAAATCCGTCGAGAGGAGTGTCGACATGGAAGCGCGGGTGACCCGGCTTGAGGAAGGCATGTCCGAGCACTAGGAGGCTCTCGAAGTGTTTAGTGTGGCGGCCGAGAGGGTGACGGCGTTGGATGAGGTTGGTGAAAAGTTGGAGAACGAGGTGATGTGGATCATTAATAATATGAACCAGAGCATTTATGACGAAGTGCTGGGATCGGTTCGAGGGGAGGCTAATGATATCCGCCATGAAGTGCTCGAGACAATCCGGGGAGAAATCCATGCGAGGATCGATGCTCTCCGAAGGGAGATAATGGGGAGGCTCGACGCTATGGAGGGTCAGATTGGGTGGAATGGAGGGGAACTTCGAGGTGCGGCACCTCGTCGGATGGATGTTCCCAAGACAACTTCGTTCAAAGGCTCGAGGAGTGCAAGGGAAGTGGAGGACTTCCTTTGGAACATGGAGAGGTACTTTCAGGCATTAAACATACTAGATGATCGTGGCAAGTTGGAGACATCACCTTTCTTCTTGCAAGAGATGGCACTACTGTGGTGGAGGAGGCGAGAAGTAGATATTGAACGAGGTACGCTGCGAATGGAGACTTGGGAGGACTTCAAGACCGAGTGCAAGCGCCAATTCTTCCCAGAGAACGCCGAGTTTGAGGATAGGAAAAAGTTGAACCAACTTGTGCACAACAGGAGCATCAAGGAGTATGTGAAGGAGTTCCAAGAGTTGATGCTCGAGTTACCAAGTCTAACGGAACAAGAGGCCCTGTTCGCGTTTGTGAATGGCCTTAAGACTTGGGCACAGTTAGAGCTGTAAAGGGCCAAGGTGCGGGACGTCTCCGAGACAATCGCGGTTGCAGAAAGACTGTTAGAGCTCAAAGTATATGTGGATAGGCCGAAGATCCTCAGGGACGAGGAGGAAAATCGTGAGGGAGACCGCCCACGTGACCAGGAGAAAGGTGGGGGAGACCGCCCACCTAGAAAGGGGCATGCACATAACAACTCTGTGAGGGAAAACCGACGACTCGGGTAAGCCAAGAGTGTGTCAAATTTGTGGTGTCCATAATCACATAAAGTTTATGTGCCCATTCAAGGGAGAAAAGGTTGCAGTAGTGAAAGGACACGAGTCTTCCGAGGAAGAGGAAGAGACTCGGGTGGGATCCTTGAGACTGCTCAACGCTGCGAAGACTAGTGTTGCGAAGCCGATCAAAGGAAATAAGAGTGGCTCTTTGTTCGTGGAGGCTTGGATCGGGAGAAGACGCATTAAGGCACTAGTGGATACAGGGGTTACGCACAACTTCATGCGAAAAGGAGTAGCCAAGGCGTTGGGTCTGCGGATCAGCCCAACAAGAGGGACGGTGAAGTCCTTCGATGTAGCCAAACCGGTGGCTGAGGAGGCTAGGAAAGTGCACACCAGGATCGGAGACTAGTATGGGACAGTCTCGTTTACCTTGGTCCCGATAGAAGACTACGACGTAGTGTTGGGACTACAATGATGCGATCAGGTACGCGCTTGCATAATGCCTTATTCTGATTCTTTAATCATTCTGGATCACGGGAAGTCTAGCGTGATTCCAACAAGGAGAGAATTAGAGGGAATATGCATGTTCTCGGCAATGCGATTTAGCCGAGGTCGCAAATGTGGTAAATGGGCTTTTACCACTTTTGATGAGGTGGATGATGGGGACGGTTCCAAAGGGAAAGGACAAGTACCCAAGGAAGTCCAAAGGAGGTGCAAAGTCTTCGAGCGGCTCAAGGCTAAAGGCACAAAACCATCAGATCCACAAGGTTTGGCCACAGGCAACGTGGGCCAAAGTCAGTCCGCCTTCACTCGCGTCAAGTCCATGGGAAAAGATGTAGGGCGTGCAGTCCGGAAAGGGGACGGTGGAAGGGGGAAGTTGCCCCGCAACAATTGAAGTCTCTACGGTCTGTGCTCAAGGGGCTTGTGCGCAGATTCGAGGGACCATTTTCAATCGAGAGATGTGTGGGAAATGTCTCATATCGGTTGGAGCTGGAGGCCATAGGTGCACCCGATGCCGTGACGTGCAAGGGGGAGGAAGAGCACTCACGGGACACCAGGAAGAAGATCACCATACATCGTTCTAAGGTCGTGCCGAGGTCGGCCACGACTTAGGTGGGGGAGAATGTCACAGACCATTGGTATGGGGTGCACATGTCAAGCCTACAAGGTGCATTTTCCAGAATATTCATGTCTTGGGTCATTTCTGGAACTTTTTAGAATCCTCTAGGAGTTCCTGGATTTTTGTTGGTCACGGAACTCTCTAGATTTATCTAGGAGTTCCCCTTTTATGAGTGAGGTCATGGAACTCTCTAGATTTATCTAGGAGTTCCTCTTTTGTAAGTAGGGACATGGAACTTTCTAGAATTCTCTAGGAAGTTCCTTTTGTATGTAAGGTGGGAGAACTCTCTAGAATTCTCTATGAGTTCTCATGTATAGGTCATAGTAGAATTCTCTAGAAACCTCTAGAAATTATTAGGTTTAGATTAGTAATAGAAGAGTCTAGAAATATCTAGGACAAGGAAGATCTAGAATGATCTTCCCATTTGTATATAAACAAGTCTAGGTCATAGAACTCAACCAATGTTCAAAAACTCAACACACACTTGTAATACCTCACTCTTGTAAGCAATAAACACGATATTCTCCAAGCTCTTTCTCTCTCAAGTATTCCATTTTCTTGCACACTTTAGAAGGCTGACTAGCTAGGATTGTGGCAATCTAGCCTAGTGCCGCGCAAGACGAGAGAATATTCGGTGACTGAGTTTTTGTCCATGACACAAGGACCGAGATCCTTAGCATCCTAATCGACGAACTCCGATACTTAGACCAAGAGCTCCCAAGCCCAGACCGAGAGCTCCCGAGCCTAGATCGAGGGTCTCCGGACCCCAATCGACAAAAACGAACCCCGGCCTTAGGACTTCAGTCCTAAGGCCTGTTTAGCGACTCTTTTAAGAATCCAAAATTATTTTTATAATATTGGGACTCCAAATCATTTTTATAAATCCCAAAAAATTAGAAAATGCATTTATAATATTTTGGGATATTTTCACAAAAATATTTTGACAAAAACTCGTTTAATGTTTATTTCTAAACAATAATACCTTTAAAAATGACGAATATTCTTCAAGTATTTCCACCCTACTTATCATCCGTACCAATATTTAAATATTGTTATTTCAATATTTTAAATAACGCTAAAACCTAGAAACATAACTAGGACCGAAAGAATAATTGGTCAAAACTCAAAGTTATACAACTAATTTTCAAAAAAGTCAAATTTTTAAGTAGAGACCATTTTTAAAACAGGTACAGAGGACAAAGTACGAAAGCCTTTCCCGAGTATCACTAAATTATAAACTAAAAGAAAATTTTGTTCAATACGTTTGTTTACGTATGCCAACTTTTATTGATTATCAAAAATCAATTGAAAATTCTGTTTCAAAATAAATAATCTTTTAAATTAATTATTTTTAAATAAATTTTTAAATCAAATTATAGTTTGATAAATCTCTTGATTTTTAAAATTGAACCCCGAAATTAATTATTTAATTAGTTTAAATAAAATGTCAAGAATCATAGACATTTTTAAAAAATAATGTTTATTTTAAATAAAAAAAAATCCTGACACGCAAACCAATGTTGAATTTCTAAAACCTATTTGCTTTTCTACTTATTTAATTTCATTATTTAACATTTTAAAGACTTTAAAATGTTTTTAAAAAATTCAAAAAATAAAATATAGAATGCCTGTGAAAAAATTTTAAAATAAAAAAATATTTTATTAAAAAGTTGTTTGAGTTTATTTTTTAAATCTAACTCTTTTAATTGATATTTTTAGGTATCATATTCCTATAATTATCTATATCATTCATAGGTATGGATATTTATTTTAATATTTTAAAATTAAAATTTCAAAACATAAAAAAAAAAAAAATCTTTAGAATTTAGAGAAATAATTAGATAAATAAAACGTAAAATTTAATTTTTTAAATAGCAAAAAAATTGTCAAGTGGACTGTTTTTTAACGGATACGGATAACATATTACAAAATTTTTTTCTAGAGTATGTAAACATATTACAAAATAATATGTTTGATAACATATTATCAAACAATGAACTAAATTTTTTTTCTCGAAATACGTTTGTGTATGTAAAATATTTTCTATTTTTTTTTAAATTAAGAGACGATTCTCAAAATTCAAAAGGCCAACTATTTAAAATAAAGTGATCTTAAATTCATTTTAAAATATTTCTTTAGTTAAATATATCATTCCGGTTCTCATCTCTTTTTACGAGATTTGAGAGGAGAGAAAGTTATAAAATTTTGATTATTGAATTTTAATTTTAAAACAATTGTTCCTAAAATTAACTAAACCTTCTTTTAAATTAATTAATTTTTAAAATACACTATTTTTTTCACGTAAAACAAAAACAGGCCTGAGCTTCCTTAATTTTCTTGATTAAAAGATTATAATACAAGTAAATTCCTAATTTTATGTTAATTATTTGAGGCTCTAATTTGGGGTATTTTCCAAATTGGAGCTTCAACTATCACAATTTTGGTCATTTAAGATTTTTTTTCAAACCTGCGAACTCATCCGTATTTGAATTGTGCCCTATTGGGCTACAACTATCACAATTTTTGTCACTCAAGACTTTTCACAAACGAATGAACTCGTCTGTCTTCTTATTTTAACGTAAATTTTAATTTTCTTAACTAATTTATAATGTTGGTAAATAATAAATAGAAATTATATATTTTTTCAATTATTCCCAAATGTCACACATTTTTAAAAATATTTAAACCGCATTCGATAGTATAAATTCAAGTATCTCGAAAAAAAAATACTTAGTTTAAAACATAAATACATCCAAATAGTTAAATCAGACATAAAATTATGTCGTATCGAAGTTTTATAAAAAAAAATATTAAATATATTTCTATTCAGTTTTTCCCAAATCTGTACTAAAATAATACATTTTTTAGTCACACAAACCATTTTTAACAAATATAAATATGTATATCTCAAAAGAAAAAATTCATTTAAAAATAATATTTCCAAAACGTTTATAAACTAAATAATAAACGTACCAAATTAATTAGAAAAACAAATATGCTATCTTATAATAAGATACATGTTTTGTCCATTTTGGAAAACCCTTAAATTATTAAAATTTTGATAGATAAAATTTTATGGCATTATTCAAAATTTTAACTAATTCTATAAAATCAACATAAATATAAGTTTCAAATAATAATCACAATTTGAAACCGCTCCACAGTAACCGATCTGAACCAATCGATTGGTGTAGTTTTTCTCCGCTTTGACCGAGGATTGGGGTGAATCATCGAAATATGTTGACCAGAGTTCGGGACGGAGATGGTATTTATGTCCTGCACCGATCCCCGAACCGAATAAAAAATATGCAATTATTTTTTTTAATGATAGTTGTTTAAAATAATTAATATATATACTTACATAATAACATCGTTACTTTTTCATTAAAAAATAGTCTTTATCTTTTTTTTATTTAATTAATAATATTATTATAATTATAAATATTGATATTGATATTTTCATAATTTATAATTATAATTATATGAATTACTTTATTTATATTTTATATTTAAACTATTTTTCGGTTTTGGTGCATCGCGGAAAAATTCCGTATCCAATAGGGCCGAGAATAATTTATATTTAAAATTCCCGACAGAATCGGGACGCGGTTGAAAGATTTGGGGCGAGGCTAGTAGATTCGGGACGGAGATAGTAATACAACTCCTCGAACCGACCTATTATCATCATTGTCTCAAATAACAATGATCAATTTAAAAATGTGATAAATAATTGAGAGGCAATACAATTTGTTTATTTTCATTTATTAGTATACAAAGTTATTTGTTCAAATAAGCATTTGGATATGATAGTTATACTAAGTGCTTGTTCGGAGAGAGAAAAATGATTATTAATGATGATTGCGATGATTTTGAGGAGATGATAATATATTTTTTTTTTAAAAAAACTTAAAGGGTATTGATATATAAATAAAATAAATAATTATAATTTAAAATAAAATAAAATATATTTTATTATTTTGGTTAATGAATTGATTGATTTGATGAATAAATGGGGAAGTGAAGTGACAATTGATTTTATTGAGTTATTTGAAAAACCCAAATAAGAACAAGGCCTAAAATTTTAAATTTACTCTATACTTTTTCTATTGAAATTTAGATTTGATTTATTATGAATTTTATAAATTGCATATTTGGTTTTGTATATTTTTAAATTTTTCATTACAGTTAAATTTAGCAACTATCCATTCTAGTATAAATAAAATAACATATCCCCTTGATTATTAGTCTTTATATTGAACACAATACTTTAGATTATTCAATAACACATGTAACCAAATCATCTTAGCTGACTTTTCTTTCTTATACTACTCAAACTCTTATTTTCTTCTATTTATTATTTATTAAACTTAGGTCAAATATATATAATTTCAATGAAATAAACTCTATTTTAAATATTCAAAATTAGAAGTTATCATTTTGATTACGCTTTAGTTTCAGTTTATTTATCTCTCAAATATTTTTTTTAATTAATAACAAGCAGATTTCTATTATTTTTAACAATGATTTTTATTATCAAATAAGCCGGCCTTAAGGTAAAGACAAAATCACATAACAAAAAAAAATGCATTTAATTATAACTAGCAAAATTGATGATCTCCTCAAACTTATCAAAATTGGAGTAAAAATAAATAAATCATGGTCAACCTATGCAACTGTCAATTTTTTTAATCTAGATTTGGTCAAAGGCTGAAAGCTGGGATTAACTATTTATATTCATCATGTTTTTCGATTGAATCAAAATGCTAGAAATTTTCATTTATTCCCGAATACCAAAAGGGGATTGGGATTTGGGGTGTCATAAATTCATTGGGTTAAGGAGTCATTATTGTGAGCATTAATAACTTTAATAAAGTTATTTAGTGACAGATTTTCACTTATAAAAATAGTACGTGGGTTTTAATTTATATATATATATTAAATAAATAAATGAATTCATTTTATTAATTCAAAATTGTTATAAATAATAATAAGAAAATATTATAACCAACCAAGAAAATATATTAATGTAAATTATTACAATATTGAAATCAAACAATATAAATGATTACGTAATATGATAGTTCAAGTAACCAGAGTGGTTCTTAACACATCAAAAATTACGAGTTCAATTCTCACCTATAAAGTTTTAAGTTATATGTTGGGGTCATAGAGGTAGAATCATATTAACTTTTAACATTTAAGAAAACATAAATCCACCATCACATTACAAACTAAAAAAAAATTGGTGAATTGAGAAAATCATTATAAGCTTCTACATGATTTTTCGGATGTAATTCATTCCTATGATTAGGATTTTCGTATGTGATTTGTTAGTCATCTTCGTCTTATCATTTCTCTTTAATCAACAAATTTTTAAAACTCTATTAATATACTTATGAACATATATTGTTTGATATATAACCTTAAAGAACGTAAGAAAATTAAAAAAATATTAAAAAACAAAATTATAACATCTTAACGAGATCCTAACCCTTCTCGAGTTTTATAGTGAATAGTACCAATTGATTAAAATTATTACTTCACCACCACCTTCTTTAGAACATTTTATGTTACAACTTGTATCAATAATAGACATTCATAATTAACAAGTATTGTGCATACATGCGAAGGATTATAAAAATGTTAGAAATGAATAATAATAATAATAAATAGTGGGAAAAACTTTATGTTAATATTATTATAGTTAAAGGTGTCAATTATATGTCTAGGTTCAATAGTGTAGAATCTCATAATTATGATTTGAAATCTATTAAAAAATTAACTATGACATCACCACCATTGCCAATTGTCTTGGCGTGATTTATTGCTGATCCAAGCAATGACTACATTTCTGTGATTTAAAATAAAATAAAATAATCAAATATTAGAACTTGTTTGATCTTGAATTATTTGAGATTTTGTAAAATAAATATTATTTAATAAAAAATATAAGTTATTTGGGTTTTAATGGGTTAAATTACTAAAAAAAAAAATTGTATTTAAAATTTAAAATAATTAATTCAATAATTGGAAATAAATAAACTATATTATGTTAGTTTTAGTAAAAAAAAATTAAATTGTAATATCAAACTAGCTCTAACATAATCAAACTAACTGATGTTACTATTATTAGCTTATTATAAAAATATGTAAAAAAAATAATATTTAGTTTATTTTTTTTAAATATAATTTTAGAGTTTATTTAATATATCGTAACTTTATTTTTAAAATGAAAAGATTCTCCACTAAAACATTTAAGTTTAGTATATATGACTTTAAAATAAACTAAATAAAAATACTTTTATTTTTATTTTAAATTTGAAATAGTACGTACGAAATATAGGAGAAAAAAATAATAATTTGAAATAGGTTTAATAGCAGCCGACACCCATTTTGACCAGCACATGTAAAATAATTCTTCTTAAGATGCCTAGGATTCCAGATTCTTGTTCAATTCAAAATTATGGTTAGAATCAATTTAAATAAAAATATAATTCCCTTTAAATAACTCAAATGTTTAGGAAGATAATTTATGTGACAAAAATAATTCTTAAGAGATTAAATGTTACGAATTCGATTATCACTTCAAAGTTAAAATATTTTTAAATAAAAAAAATATATATTTATTAGGAAATCTTATCATAATATGACATTGTTTTAACCTATTCTAAGAATTAAATGATACAAAAATAATGATTTTACACCTGTCACCGAACAACAACATAATAGATAGAATATTAGAAATAAAAAAGATAGATTTTTAAAGTCATTCTCGAGAATAAAATTAGATAAAAAAAAAGTATAGATGAATTACACTTACAATAAGTATTCTCGATTAAAGTTGATCCTAAGTTAAATTTATTTTAATCCAACCGCCCCCAGATGTGTTTAGTCTAAATCATTTTTTAAGATAATTTTAATATTATATAAGTTTATATTTAGGACTTGTTTGATGTTGCGTTGGTTATTTAAGATTTTTTATTGGATTAAAATTGATAAGTTATTTGATTTTTTTTTAAGTTTAATTATTATAATACTTTTTTATATTTAAACATAATTTCATCAATTACAACACTCAATTTTATTAATCAAAATACTAAAATATCATTTATTTAAAAATAAAATAAAATTTATTTAATACTTTTCTAAGTATTTTTATTAAAAAAATTATTTCCATCCTCAAAATTATTACTATCCAATTTTTTCTTTTCTTTTTTAAGTTATGATTAATAGTGATTTTAAGGAAGTATTATTTTGATAAAAAAAAAAATATTTATATATAAACTTAAAATCAGTGAGAATCAACATTATTTTATTCTTCACTCTTTTTTTGAATGTGACATATATTATTTATTAAAACAAAGGTTATGTCTTTACATAAAAAATAAAAAATATATTTATTTTTCTTGTATTGACTCTGATTAAATATTTTTGTAGAAAAAAAGAGACCCCTGTAAGTATATAAATATGTCCTCCAAGATTAGGGTTTTGAAATCAAGAAGAAGAAAGATAAAAATGGCAGCAGAGAAAGCAAGCACCGGCGCCGGCGAGACAATCCCTCTTTTAACTCCTTACAAGATGGGTAAATTCCATCTCTCCCACCGGTATAATAAAACTCTCAATCTCAATCTCTCCTTTGAATCTCTCCTCCTCTCAATCTCTCCTTTGAATCTCTCTCTCTCTCTCTTTCCTCTTGCAGAATTGTATTAGCTCCGATGACGAGAAACAGATCGTACGGCTATATCCCTCAGCCCCACGCCATACTTTATTATACCCAGAGAACCACCGCCGGCGGCCTTCTTATTACTGAAGCCACCGGCGTCTCCGATACTGCACAAGGGTAAATAAATACATATCTTTATTTATTCTTTCTAATGTTTTTTACCAAAATTAAATTACTTTCAATTTTCAATAATATATATAAAAATCAAACTACAAATTGCTTGTTTATATATTTAGTTATTTTCGATTGTTGAATTGTATAAAAGGTTATTTGAGTTGTTTTTAATAGATTATATAAAAATAAAAATATTTTAATTAATAAATTAAATAATTAAAAAAATAAAATGGATTATCTACATTTTTGGTGAAAAACAACAATTAATTCTCATTTGATCTAGGTTTTTAGGATTTTTCTTATTTTATCATGTTTTTTATTCACATTCTAATAATTATATTATTCATATAATTAATTAAAATGTTTTACTTTACTTTTACTAAATTTAATAATTAAACAAATTAAAAATCTAAATAATGTTTTATTTTATCAAAATCTAAAATACCTATAAAAAAAACAAGATCAAACCAACTCTATTATTAATCAAATCTTCTTGATTCAACCAGAATTTAAAGATTTTGTTTAGGGTTATTTGAATAGTTTTAAAATAATTATTCCCTATTCCTTTTTAATATTATATATTAAACTTTTCTTTTATTAAATAAATAATATTATTTATTTAATTCAAACAAAAATAAACAGGAGGATAAGAAAAGGGAAATTAAGAAATAAAAAAAGAAAATGACATTACATTATTGACTACTACATTAACGACTGAAAAAAGAAAAAGTACTAAGAGAGTGAATTTTTTTTTTCTTAGCAAATTAAATTGTAACACGTGGTTACTTTTTCCCAAATCTTTTCTCTAATCATTTCTTTTATTTAAATAACCTAAATCCCAAAAAGAATTATTATAAAAGTACAATAGAATCGTAATATCTACTCATATGTTTAGTACTTTTACTTTAAATAATAACACATTATTGAATCTCGATATTTTGTTTAATAGTTTGAAGTGATTAAATATTTTAAATTTGAAATAAAGATACCCAGAAACACCTGGAATTTGGACTGAAGAACAAGTGGAAGCATGGAAGCCAATTGTGAAAGCTGTTCATGATAAAGGAGGCATCATTTTCTGCCAACTTTGGCACGTTGGTCGAGTTTCAACTTATGGTAATTAATTCATTAATTAATTATATTTTTAATTATTAATTTATAAAAAATATATATATTTATAGATTTTCAGCCCAATGGTGAAGCTCCTATATCTTGTACTGATAAGGGTATCACACCCGGTCTTGATGGTGTTGACTGGTCTCCCCCTCGCCGGCTTAGGACCGATGAGATTCCGGGCATTGTTAATGACTTTAGAATCTCTGCTCGTAATGCAATTGAAGCTGGTAAGTCATTTCCTTATTTGAAAATCCATGTTTAGAACTCGTTAATTTGATGTTTTTTTTTTTTTTTATACTAAAATTCGTGTATTGTAAAACTCAAATAAATTATTTTTTAACTCGAGAAAAAAATTTAAATAATTCAAGATCAAGCCGGCTCTAATGGTTTGAAACTTGATTTGTTTTTTTTATGTAGTTTAGTACCAAAAAAACATTAAAAAGTGTTTCGCAAAGGGTATATCTTAATTTGTTTTATTTATGTAATTCGAAAAAGTAAAAATATATAAGGATAAATCATGTATAGAAAAAAAATGTAACCCAAAAGAGATCCTTTTAAAATAGTCATATTTTTTAAAATAAAATTATCATTTTACCCTATATGTGTGGGGATTCTTGTATCAAGGATCCTTATAAATGTAACCATAGGGTTATTTTGTATTTTAGTTCATACTTTTATTGATAATGGGATTCATGATGAGATAAAAAATTAATTTAAAACTTAAATGCTCCATTGTTTGAATTTAAGTATTTTTGTTGTTGATAGAATTAGAAACTTACTCAAATACAATTATTAGATTTTTTATATTTGTTATATTTTGTCTAATCATCTTAACATTTACTACTTTTAAAATTATCAAAACTAAAAAAAATTGATTTTGTTTTTTTACAATGTAATAATGATTTGATACACAATTATTTTATAGCAACAAATCTCTCAAAAACTCTAGTTTAAAATGAACAAAGAAAAAAAGAGATTAGAAAATGCTATTTTTTTTTAATATTCATGATTTGTATTTTGTTTAGGTTTCGACGGAGTTGAGATTCACGGTGCCAATGGTTATATAATTGACCAATTCATAAAAGACAGTGTAAATGATCGAACAGACGAATATGGTGGAAGCCTAGAAAATCGTTGTCGATTCGCAATAGAAGTAGTGGAGGCCGTAGTAAACGAGATTGGTGCTGATAAAGTTGGTTTGCGTCTTTCCCCTTTTGCCGACTTTATGGAAACACCCGATTCGAATCCAGTTGCACTAGGAGTCTACATCGCGAACGCAATTAACAAATTCAACCTTATTTATTTCCATGTAATTGAGCCAAGGATGGTAAAAATAGATGGCAAGTATGAGCTTCCTTTTGGACTTCATCCCATAAGGGAAGTCTTTAAAGGAACCCTTATAGCTTCGAGTGGTTATACGAGGGATACTGGTAACAAAGTAATAGCGGATGGTTACGCAGATTTAGTTGCATTTGGACGTTGGTTTTTGGCTAATCCCGATTTACCGAAGAGGTTTGAGTTGGACGCACCGTTGACTAAATATGATAGGCATACGTTTTATACTCAAGATCCGGTTATTGGTTATACCGATTATTCGTTTCTCGAGGAGTCGACTTCAACCTAATTTGGTTCGGTGTTCTTAAAAGGGGTTAATGTTGTTTATTTTAATAATATGGTACTTGTTTAAAGTATTATTTGTACTTGATTATTATTATGATTGGTGTGGTTGAAGTCATTTTCTTATGAAAAGTATTTGTTCATCAATACCTTCAATGTTTAATTTGGTGAGTATTTGTTTGTTAATCAATTCTCATGATTTTGGGCATGAGTATTTTTTCATTGCATATTATATTTGTTCACTTTCTTACTATTTAACCTATTTGTTTTGGAGTTTGAAAAGAATTAAAATTAAAGAAAATAATAATAAAAAATTAAATTTAATATTATTTGTTTATGACATGATAAATTTGTTTAAAAAAGGTGCCGTCAAATTAAATGATGAATGTTTCGTTTATCTGAGAAAAAACTTCAAAATTGACAAAATTGTAATAATTCAAAGATTATAAAACACAAGTAAAAGTTCGAACATTCGTCTAATAATAACAATGAATTTTTTTAATATCAAACTCACCATTAAATTCTTAATGTCATAGCTAGGATGGCAGGCAATGATATCTTATCCGTCGGGTAATGAAGTATTCATCCTCGAACTCAACCTTCTTTATACTATTCGATCCCAAATCCGATGGGTATCTATATGTTGGGTTAGCTTATTTGCAGTTGGGCCTGACAAATTAATAAAGCCCATTAGGACATATTTAATTAAAGAAAAAAAAAAACACAACAGTTGGGATTTAGTTCTCTCCCCCTCTTCCTCTATCTCTATTGAAGCATCAATTCCTCCATTGAAGCATCATATTCTTCTTTTAATTTCCTTTATTCCTTCTCCATTTGGTTAGTCATCTTTAGTGATGATGATAATGTATGTGAATGACAAGTTAGGATGAGGTTAATTGATAATTTTTATTAGATTTCTCTAGGCTTGTATTGAACAACATTGTATACCCATTTGATATAGTGGATGATTTAAGTGGCCAAAGTGTCCCGTGATTTTTTACATAATTTGGGTTTTCCGCATAAAATCTTGGTGTCTTGCTCTCTGTTTCTTTGATTGTTTGATTGTTTGATGCTCAATTGAATTGGCCGCCTATTTGATTATATAGAAGAGAAAAATGAATTGTCAGACCTTTATTTAGTTTGTTTATTTCTATATTGCTAAACATGTGCTATTATTCTGGATTTCTCTATTAAGTGGTATAAGAGTTGTGTTCATTTGGTGGTGATTCTTGTATAATTCAAATGAAAGAATCGTTGAGTAGTAATGGCACGATGATCAAACTCACAGCTACCAATTACACAATCTGGAAGTCACGGATGGAGGACTTATTGTGTAATTATGATTATGAAGATACTATTTTGGGTGATAAAGACAAACTAGAGGCTATGACAGATGCAGATTGGAAGAAGCTGAAAAGAAAGACAGTTGGTAAAATCAGGCAATGGGTTGACAACAGTGTGTATCAGCATGTGGCTACTGAGGTTAATGCTCATAAAGTGTGGACTATTTTGAGTGAGCTGTATGAGAAAAACAACACTCAAAACAGAGCATTTCTATTTAGGAAGCTTTGCTCGTTGAAATATCAAGATGGGTCTTCTATATCCGAGCATCTAAATGCTTTTCAGGATATTCTAAATGAGTTGGCTGCAATAGTAATGAAATTTGATGATGAGCTTCATGCTATGTGTTTGATTAATTCTCTGTCTGATAGTTGGGAGACACTTGCAGTTTTAATTACCAATTCTATTCCACAAGGTAAGCTCACTTTGAAAATGATGAAAGAGAGTGTGTTGAATGAAGATGCTATAAGAAAAGAACAGAGCTTCTCGACTCCAAGTCAGGTGTTCATGACCGAGAGAAGGGGTAGATGTAAAAGTAAAACTCCAAAGAATCTGTTACGACTTGTTTCGTAAGGTGTGTTTTGGGTTCAAGAATCAAGTTCTTGATCTATAAGACCGGTGGAAATTCTACAATCAAAGGGCAGCAGAAGGTTTTCGATAAAGAATTTGGGGGGGGGATAGAAGAACCAAGGTGCGAAGAGAAATACCGCTGGTCTACACCAAACAGTCCATAGTAAATAATAATAAACGAATAGGGCTGAAGTTCATATCTTCATTATTCTATTCATGGGTCCTTGGGGAATAAAGATCAGCCTTATATAGGTGATGTCTTGCCCCATAATATTCGGTTACAACAAATACAAGAAAATAACAGAATTTAGTTTGTAAAATAGAAAAGGAAAAAACAAAACAAAATATTAATACAACAAAACAGAAATTTGGCACATGTGCACACTAGGACCGAGACCGGGTGCCGAGAAAGGTTGCTGGAATTTATTCTAGGATCGACGCCTTGATTTTAGACCCTAACAATATCTCCCCCTTCGAAATTCATCGTCCTCGACGAAAAAGACCGTGGTCTGCCGAGCCTCTAATGCGCATGCTCAATATTTCAAAGAATTCGGTCAGACTTCAGTAAGTCCAGCAAGTGTCGGAGTCTTAGGACCGCATTTCTTAGAAGCCTTCGATCTTCATGTTCCACAACCAGTCCTTCCTTCGGCCCAACACGTCAAGTGCTGCAAAAGGGCCATTTTTCTTCCAGGCATACTTTAGAATGTCTTCAAACAACCAAGCCCAGTCCTTTATCCAGACCAGCTACACATGCGCAACAACATAGCCATGTCTTCCGACTACCTTCATGGCTGGTGTTCGGTTGTTGGGTTGTTGGGTGAGCCCTTTGATTATTTTTTGGAAATTTTCAGGAGCGTCTTCCAAAACAAGTGAAACACTTTGGCATTCGTTCTTGCTGATTATTTGTACCGTGGCAGCAACATTATGATTTTCAAAGGCCTTTTCTAGCTGGCTGCCTTGTATTATGTTGACCCGCGACCGAGGGGCACCTTGCTGGACCGAGAAAGTGTGCAAGATAATGATGCGTTCGTCTCTTGTCTTAAGCACCAAAGGTGGGTCATAAAAATCTGATTCTTGGACGGGTTCTTGAACGAGTTCTTGAACTTCTTGCTGATTAGCCGGGGCCATGAACAATCTGGATTTGCACCTATGATTGGGCTCTCATTTTGAGCTCGGCCAAACCGTGTTAACAATGCATGGTTTGAGCAGCAGCGGCGGTTTGGCATTGTACAAGGGTCGCAGCAAGAGATCTTTCTTGAATTTATGCCACGTCAATGCTTCCATATGGTTGCAATTCTGCAAATATGATTCATGCCACATTCTTGCCTCTTTTGAGACGTGAGTGCGGACAATGTCTAGCTTTGTGGCATCATTCGTCTTGCTCTCCCTAAAGATTTGCTCGGCAAATAAGAGCCAGCTCTCCAAATCAGTCTCATCAAATTCAGGAATATTAACATTTGTGAGTCGGGTTGGAGGAAGGTAGCAAGAAATAATATTATAGGGTCGGGTGTCGGGATCTTGGCCATTATTAAACGCACATTTTTCAATGGCTGTCAAGCTTTTTCTAGCAGCATACCTTCTGTTCATATTTGGCAGAAAAGCATTGTGCAAGGCAGCCTGTTCGGTCATATGTTGTTGCAGGGCAGCATTCATGGAGGCATATTGTTGGGTCAGCCCTTCGAGTAGGGCCTTAAGATTATCCATCTTTGCTTCTATCTGGTTTATTTCATTTGAGAATCGTCTTGCTCTGATACCAAGATGTTAGACTTTAAATTACGACCGAGCCTTTCAAGTTCTTTAATTTAAGAAACGGGTTCTTGATGATCGGGGCCGATGGTGGAATTCAACACTCAAACGCAGCGGACATAGAATGAGAGGAGAATTCGAGGTTAGGGAAAGAAGAGCCGAAGGGGATGAGAGAAATACCACTAGATTACAACTAGCGGTCCAAGAAGGGGGAGGAGGGCCGAGAGATAACTTAGAGCACCAAGTTCCAAAATATTCAATTCATAGCCCAAAAAGTGGGGTGGGCATCAGCATTTAAAGAGGCTGAAGTACCCAAGAGTCGGTTACAAATTTGTTATAACAACTTACAAAATAACAGAATTTGGTTTTAAAGAAATATAAGAGAAGATAAAAGATGAATTATTAAACGGAACATAAAGTTGGCCCAATTGTTCCATAGGACCGAGGAGGGTGCGCTTTCTTATTTGAGGATCGTAACATCATCTCCCCCATCAGAAGTTCGTCGACCCCGACGAAGAGAGTGTTGTCTTGTTTGCCTCCTTGTTGCTAGCATCTCTGAGCATTGAATACTTATAATTTCTGCATCTTCCCAAGTTTGGTCTTCTGTTTGGGCCCCATCCCAATTGATTAGCAGCTGTTTTTTCATTTTTCCTTGCACCATTATGTCTTGTTCACCAACAATTTTTCCGGTCCTGTTTGGTTGTGTGCTAAGTTGGGGAATATTTTCAACAGCAGCAGGGGTACCTTTGAATGATTTTAATTGCGAGACATGGAAGACATTGTGTATTCTGTTGTCGGCCCCGAGTTCCAGCTTGTAAGCAACTTCCCCAATCCTTTCCAACACTTCAAATGGCCCAAAATACTTTGGTGAGTGCTTGTGGAATAACTTCTGGACCGAACGTTGTCTATATGGCTGTAACTTCACCAATGCCCAGCTACCCACTTGCAACGTGACATCTTTTCTCTTCTTGTCCAGCTGCTTCATACGATCCTGGCCGTTAGCGATACATCCACCTCTTCCACTCTCGAGTCACCTGCTACATACGGTGTGTGGACTGGGGGGATATCCATATATGGCTTCAAAAGGAGTTGTTTGTATTGCTGTATGAAAATTAGTGTTATACCACCATTCAGCCAAAGGCAACCAGCGTACCCAATCTTTCGGTGTTTGGCCAGCCATGCAGCGTAGATAAGTGACCAAGCATTTGTTGACTATCTCGGTCTGGCCATCCGTCTGGGGGTGATAGGCTGAAGATAAAGCTTGTTTTACTCCGTGTATACTTAAAAATTCCTGCCAAAAGGTGCTTAAGAACACTTTGCCCCGATCACTAATAATGGTTGTTGGCATTCCGTGGAGCTTGGAAACGTTGTCCACAAATAACTCAGCTACTGTCCGGGCAGAAAAGGGGTGTTGCAGACTCATAAAGTGGGTCATCTTCGATAGTCTGTCAACTACCACAAATATAATACTTTTACCTTTTGACTTAGGCAAACTTTCAATGAAATCCATGGAGACCGATTCCCAGAATCGATTGGGAATTGCTAAGGGCTGAAGCACACCCCTATATGCTGAGTTATCAGATTTATTTTTTTGACAAACTTCACAGGTTCGGACAAATTCCCTAATGTCTTTAAGCATTTCTGGCCAATGGTAAACAAGTTGCATTTTCTTCTGGGTGACCAGAGTCCCCGAATGCCCCCCTTCTGCTTCCAAGTGCATGGCTGCAATTAAGGTATTTCTGAGGTCGTTATTCTTCCCCACCACCAGTCGGTCCCTTTTCCTCAATAACCCGTGGTCGTATGAGCATTCTGGGTGAGAATCAACATTAGCAAGAATTTCACAAATGACTTTGGTTAAGTTGGGATCTTCTTCATAGCTTTCCTGAATCTGTTTTTGGACAGTAGTGTGATAGACCGAAATTCCTGCACATTGAACACCTGATACCCGCCTAGACAAAGCATCGACCACCAAGTTTTCTTTTCCCCTTTTATATTGAACAATAAAGTCATATCCCACCAATTTATAGAGCCATTTCTCTTGAGCCGGGGTTTGAACTTTTTGTTCCAGCAAGTATTTAAGAGCTTCATGATCGGTCTTTACAATAAATTGCTTGTACCTAAGGTAAGATCGTCACTTCTCCACCGCAAAGGTTAAGGCCATGAGTTCTTTTTCATATGTGGATGATGGTAACTTTTCTGGTTCAATCCCCTTGCTTATGAATGAAATTGGTCGACCTTCTTGCATTAGAACTGCCCCTATACCAATTCTGCTTGCATCGGTCTCTACTACAAAGGGAATATCGAAATTTGGAAGCGCCAGGACCGGAGGGGAAAGCATACGCTGCTTCAATAATAGAAATGCATCTTCAACTTCTTTATTCCATTCAAACTGACCCTTTTTCAACAGGGCCGTGAGTGGTCGTGCTATGGAGCCGTAGCCTTTTATAAATCTTCTATAATATCCGGTCAGACCAAGAAACCCTTTCAATTGCTTAGGAGATTCTGGAACTGGCCATGTGCTCATTGCTTCTAACTTTGCTGGATCTGTGGCTACACCATTCTCGTCAAGGATATGGCCAAGATAGGAAATTTGCTTGCACCCAAAATTACATTTCCCCCTATTAAGGAATAACTCGTTATGTTGCAATATTGAAAGTACCTTATGTAGGTGCTGGATATATTCCTTCCAGCTCGGGCTGTATACTAGGATATCATCAAAAAATACTAGCACAAACTTCCTTAAAAATGGTTTCAGGGTCGCGTTCATTAAGCTTTGGAAGGAGGACGGTGCATTGGTTAGGCCGAAGGGCATCACCAAAAACTCATACAGGCTTTCGTGAGTACGGAATGTTGTTTTGTGGCAGTCACCTGGGTGCATCCTTATCTGGTGGAATCCTGAGCGCAAATCGAGTTTGGAAAAGAACCTGGACCCATGCAATTCTTCCATTAACTCTTCAATGACCGAGATAGGAAACTTATCCTTAATGGTTGCTGAGTTGAGCCGCCTATAATCAATACACATTCTCCATGATAAGTCTTTCTTTCGGACCAACACCACAGGGGCGGCAAAAGAGCTGTGGCTTCTTCTTATGACTCCCCTGTCCAGCATATCGTTGACCAAATGTTCAATTTCTGTCTTCTACAGGGCGGGATATCGGTAGGGACGCATGCATACAGCTTCCGTACCTTCCTTTAATGGGATGCGGTGATCTTGTTCCTTGGTGGGTGGTAAGTTCTCAGGTTGCTGGAATATTGGGCTGAAATCATTTAGCATTTGCTGAAGGTCTTCAGAAATATCATCTGGTGGCCTTGTAGAGAGCGAGAAAAATTGTGCTTCGTTTTCACTTCTTATTTGGATCATGGCAGCAACATTGCCTTTCTTTAATAACTTCTCTAGGTGGTCACCCTTCATTAAATGGATTTGTGTATGGGGTATGCCTTACAAGACCGTGGTTATCCCTTCCCTTTTAAAAGAGAGTGTTAATTTTTCAAAGTCCCATTTTGAAGGGCCTAGAGTAATCATCCATTCTATTCCCAGCACAATATCATACCATGTCATTGTCAATACCTTCATATTTGCTTGATAAAACTTGCCTTCCATAGACCATTTCAGATCTTGGCAGAAACTAGAGCATAGAATGTTAGAGTCGCCTGCCACTCGGACCGAGAGCAATTGGGTGGGAAGTATGTCATGGCTATTGTTCTTCATTATCCTGCTATTAATGAAATTATGAGTGCTGTCTGTATCAATTAAGATCACGACCGGTAGGTTCCCAACTTTACCAAGAATCTGGAGCGTTTGAAAGGTTTTAGAACCCGTCAATGCATGTAAGGATATGGTTAATTCTTCTACTGCGTCAGGCTGCAAAAGAGAATCATCAAGGTCTACCTCCGGAGCAGGTTCTTGGGGACTTGGGGTGACTTCTTGATCATTGGCCGAGACCATGAATAACTTTGATTTACACCTGTGATTTGGTTGCCATTTTTCGTCGCAAGTGTAGCATAAGTCCTTCCTTCTCTTTTCATCCATTGAGGCTGGGTCTAATTGCTTAACATGGCCCTGATTTGTACTCGAAGAAGACCCATATGATGAGCTCGGCTTGGTGTATGGGGTTCTGTTCGTGCTTTGCCAACTTGGTTTGACGATGCTTGGATTGGGCAGTAGTGGTGGCTCGACGCTGTACAAATTCCCATTGCTCATTAAGGACCGATACGTTGCTTCTTAGACTTTAGCCATGGCCATGGCTTCGTTTAGAGAATCCGGGAATCGCAACCTGATACAGTTTGCAATTTCCTCCCTTAGACCGGACAAGTAGCAATCTATGACATATTCCCTTGGCATGTTGTAGAGTTTTTGAGAGATCGACGTATATTGCAGATTATAATCTTGAACCGACCCAACCTGTTTCAGATTTATCAACTGTCTCATTGGAGTGTCGTGTATAGAGGGTCCGAATTGCGTCATAAGATCTCTCTTGAACACGTCCCAAGATAGGGCCTCCATATGGTCTCGATTCTATAGATAATATCCATACCATATTCTTGCTTCGCCAGAAAAGTGAATGGGTGCAATTTCTAGTTTCGTGGCATCCCTAGTTTTATTCACCCTGAAAAATTGCTCGGCAGATATTAGCCAGCCATTGACATCCGACCCATCAAACTGAGGAAAATCGACCTTGGTTAGCCGAGTAGAAGGAGCATAGTGTTGGTCGCGATTCTGGCCAGGGTGCTGGGGCCTAAAAGGGGAATGACCATGGCAAGAATTATCTTCATAGGGTCTGTGGCGGGGTTCTTGCACATTTCCAGATGCCCCGCTCTCAAAGGCTGTCATTCTTTCTTCAGCCGCATCAAATCTTCGGTCTATGGCAGCTTGCATTGCAGTTGTTTGTTGGGACAAGTTTTCAATGAGGGCCTTGAGCGCATCCATTTCCGATTGCTGGCGAGTTTCTACCATGTTGAGAATCGGCCAACTCTGATACCAAGAATGTTATGACTTGTTTCGTAAGGTGTGTTTTGGGTTCAAGAATCAAGTTCTTGATCTATAAGACCGGTGGAAATTCTACAATCAAAGGGCACCGGAAGGTTTTCGATAGAGAATTTGGGGGGGAGGGGATAGAAGAACCAAGGTGCGAAGAGAAATACCGTTGGTCTACACCAAACAGTCCATAGTAAATAATAATAGACGAATAGGGCTGAAGTTCATATCTTCATTATTCTATTCATGGGTCCTTGGGGAAGAAAGATCAGCATTATATAGGTGATGTCTTGCCCCATAATATTCGGTTACAACAAATACAAGAAAATAACATAATTCAGTTTGTAAAATAGAAAAGGAAAACAAAACAAAATATTAATACAACAAAATAGAAATTTGGCACATGTGCACACTAGGACCGAGACCGGGTGCCGAGAAAGGTTGCTGGAATTTATTCTAGGACCGACGCCTTGATTTTAGACCTTAACAGAATCATAGTGGCAGTTCAGACAAGTCACGGGGAACATCTAACTCGAGAAAAGAGATTACATGTTATCATTGTGGCAAACCAGGACACAAGAAGTATTAGTGTAGATCTTTGAAGCGGGAACAAAAGGAGAGAATAAGCAAGATAGAAGAAGTAAAGTTGCAGATGTGGGTGGTAACGACATCGATATTGTTTACGACAATGATAGTATGAACTTTGTTTCTCAAGATACACAATGAGTGGTAGACTCGGGTGCTTCTTATCATGTCACCACTTGTTGTGATATATTTTCTTTTTACACTAGTGGACAGTTTGGTTTAGTGACGTTGGGAAACCATGTTACGTATAAGATTGTTGAAAAGGAGATGTCTGTTTGGATACTAACACTTCGTGTAAGCTACTTTTGAAGAATGTTCGACATGTTCCCGATATTCTGATGAATTTGATCTTTACTGGTATTCTTGATCATGAGGGTTATCATAGTTACTTTGGTGATAGCTAAAGGAAAGAATGTCGGTTCTCTTTATGTGACAGAGACTAAGTCTTACGGGGAGAAGCAAATGCAGTAAATGATTATTCAGCACAACTTTGGCATAAGCGACTTGGTCACTTAAGTCAGAATGGCATGCGAGTTCTCTCCAAGACAATCGATCTTTAGGGCTTAAAGTCCACAGATTTGAAGACATGCACAGATTGCTTAGTTGGTAAGCAACATAGAGTTTCCTTCAAAAGTTTCTCTCCATCTAGGAAGCCCAATATCCTAGATATGGTTCACACAGACATATGTTCTATGGATTCCTTGACTTTAGGTGGTGCTCATTATTACATCACTTTTATTGATGGTTGCTTAAGGAAAGTGTGGGCCTATTGCTTGAAGACTAAAGATCAAGCATTGGATTACTTCAAGTTATTTCACGCTGAAGTGGAGAGAGAAACTGGGAAGAAATTGAAATGTGTTCGTTCAGATAATGGTGGCGAATATAGAGGACCATTTGTGGAATATTGTAAGAGTCATGGGGTCAAGCTTTTAAAGACTGTGTCAAAAACACCTCAACAGAATGGAGTCATAAAGAGGATGAACAGGTCTATCAATGAGAGAATTTTGTGTATGTTGTCTCATACTAAGTTGCCAAAATCCTTTTAGGGAGAGGCAATGAAGACAGCGGTTGATCTGATAAATCTTTCACCCTCAAGTCCTTTAGATGACGATGTTCCAGAAAGAGTTTGGAGATATAAAGACGTCACTTATAATCACTTGAGAATTTTTGGTTGTAAAGTGTTTGTTCATGTTCCTCGAGATGAGAGAGCTAAGCTTGATAGTAAGACGAGACAATGTATCTTTATTGGGTATGGCCACAGAGAATTTGGGTACCGATGTTAGGATCTGGTTAACAAGAAACTCATTAGAAGTAGAGATGTAGTATTCTTTGAAGATCAGACCATTGAAGACTTTGAGAAAATAGAAAAGTTGAAGTCTATAGAGAAAGAATTATCCGATAATGGTAGGATTCGTACATCACAATCACAGCCCAATGATGTGGAAAATGCCCAAGTTTAGGTTTATGAGACTCCTCTAGTTGATGTTGACCCAACAGAGGAAGTTGAACAAGATAATGATAGTTCTCTTGAGCCATCCGATGATCAACATATTAGAAGATCTAGTAGGCAACGTCAACCTTCTAGTAGGTATCCTTCCAATGAGTATGTGATATTGACTGACGGGGGAGAACCAGAAACCTATCAAGAAGTATTGTCTCATGAAAACAATAACAAGTGGTCGGTGGCAATGCAAGAAGAGATATATTCCTTGCAAGAGAACGAGACTTATGACTTGGTGAAACTTCCGAAAGAAAAGAAGACTTTGAAAAACAAGTGGGTATTCAAGCTGAAGCATCAAGAGAATAGCTCACAACCTTAATACAAAGCAAGACTGGTTGTGAAGGGCTTTGGACAGAAAAAGGGGATTGATTTTGAAGAGTTATTCTCACCGGTTGTGAAGAGGTCATCCATCAGAGTTGTGTTAGCATTGGCTGTTAGTCAAGATTTGGAAATTGAACAACTAGATGTGAAGGACTGCATTTCTCCATGGTGACTTGGAGGAAGAGATCTATATGGAACAACCCGAGGGTTTCAAAGTTAAAGGTAAAGAAGATCTTGTCTACAGGTTGAGGAAAAGCTTGTAAGGACTCAAGTAAGCGCCTAGACAATGGTACAGGAAATTTGACTCATTCATATAAGCAAATGGGTACAGTAAGACTACTTATGATTATTGTGTTTTCATCAAGAGATACAATGTTAATGATTATGTTATTCTTCTACTCTATGTTGATGATACTTAATTGCAAAAATTGAGAAGCTCAAAAGGGATTTGAACAAGTCTTTTGCAATGAAGGATTTGGATTCAGTGAAGTAGATCCTAGGCATGGAAATCACAAGTGACAGAAAGAACATAACACTTTGGTTATCACATGAGAAGTACATTGAGAAGGTATTTGAGAGGTTTGCAATGAAAAATGCAAAATTGGTTTCAGTTCCACTTGCAGGTCATTTCAAGTTGAGTTCTAAACAATGTCCTACAAGTGAGAAAGAGAAAGATGAAATGAAGAATGTACATTATGCCTCCACAGTTGATAGTCTTATGTATGTCATGGTATGTACAAGACCGGACATAGCACACGCAGTTAGTGTTGTTAGTCGGTATCTCTCCAACCCTGAAAAAGAACATTGGTTGGTTGTTAAGTGGATTCTCAGATATCTTTGAGGCTCTTCGAAAGCACGTGTATGCTTCAGAAGTGATACTCCTATTTTGGAAGGCCTTACAGATTCTAATATGGCGGATGATGTTGATTCAAGAAAATCCGTATCAGGTTTTTTGGTTACCTTTGCAGGCGGTGTTGTTTCGTGGCAGTCAAGGTTACAAAAGTGTGTTGCTTTGTCTACTATATAAGCTGAGTATATTGCAACTACTAAGGCATGTAAAGAGGTGTTATAGATGAAGAAGTTCCTACAAGAGTTGGGCCAAAAACAAGAGAAGTTTACTTTGTTTTGCAACAGTCAAAGTGTCATTCATCTCTCAAAGAATTCAGCTTTTCATTCGAGATCCAAACACATCAACGTGAGATATCATTGGATACGTGATGTGCTTGAGGCAAAAGAGCTGGACTTGGAGAAGATTCATACAAGTGAGAATGATGCCGATATGTTTACGAAGTCCTTGTCTAAGGACAAGTTTGAAGATTGTCGGGAGAGAGCGGGTTTATTGGAGCTTACGAAGTTGCGCTAACGGGGGATATTTGTTGGGTCAACTTATTTGGCAGTTGGGCCTGACAAATTAATAAAGCCCATTACGGCATATTTAATTAAAGAAAAAAAACACAGTAGTTGGGTTTTAGTTCTCTCTCCCTCTTCTTCCATTGAAGCAGCAATTACTCCATTGAAGCAACATGTTCTTCTTCTAATTTCCTTTATCCCTTCTCCATTTGGTTAGTCATCTTTAGTGATGATGATAATGATAATGTATGTGAATGACAAGTTAGGATGAGGTTAATTGATAACTTTTATTATATTACTTCTAGGCTTGTATTGAACAACACTGTATACCCATTTGATATAGTGGATGATTTAAGTGGCCGAAGTGTCCCGTAGTTTTGCCTAATTTGGGTTTTTCACGTAAAATTTTGGTGTTTTGCTCTCTATTTCTTTGATTGTTTGATGCTCAATTGAATTGACTTCCTATTTGATTATACAGGAGGGGGAAAATTGTTAGGCATTTGTTGTAGCTTGTCTATTTCTAGATTGCTAAACATGTGTTATTATTCTGGATTTCTCTATTACTATATTTTTATCTTTATTCCCGATTTATCGGGTACCCGATCCCCGACGGGTACCCATTATCCGATTAAAAAACTTACAAGATTATAAAGATTAAAGAAAAAAACATAACTTTAATCATTTTAAAATTAGTAATATAGAAATATTAAAAATACAAATAATATCATTACTTACCTATATACTTATTTTGTAGATCTTGAGAAAAATAATATAGAATAGATAAAAAATAGAATATAATTGAAAAAAATTATGAATGTGAAAAATGATAAGAGATAAGCAATAAATATATATATATATATATATATATATAAATATAAATATAAATATAATTATAAGTATAAATATAAATATATAAATAATGTTTAAAGTCAATAAGTGCATTATTCTCTTTTTTAATAATTATTTTTTCTCTCCTAATATATATATATAATAAATTCAATAATTTCAAGTGATTTAGCAATTAAAATGTTTACATTTTATGCTTAAAACTAGTGTTGGAATCTCAAAATATACAATTTTAAAGAATGAATTTTTGACTATAAATATATTTTATCTTATATTTTTTACTTTCCTAATTATTTTTTCTCTATTTTTTTATAAATATATATATAATATTTTCTTTATTAGTATAAATATTTTTTGATTAATAAAAAAATTAACTAATTATTAATAAATTTTAAATACTAAATATATACATACACAAAATAATAAAATTATTTCAACAGTCTCAAGTAGTCTAGCGGTTAAGGAGTTCACATTTCATGCTTAAGATCAGGGTTTAAATTTTCAAGAATGCATTATTGACTATAATATATGGTGATGCAACTTTTAAACAAATGATACAATGCATCTAAAAGAGTGAGGTCGAAATTATGGTTGGTTTGGCGAGTATTTGAAAATGTAAGGTCACGAGATTGAGGTCAGATGGTGGGTGATTTATTGAGTTTGAGGTAGGAATTTGTGGTTGGTTTAACAAGCATTTGAAAGTATGAGGTCATGAGATGAAAGTCGGGTGGTGGGTGGTTTGTCGAGTGTGAGGTCGGAATTAGTGGTTGGTTTAGCTAGCATTTGAAAGTGTGAGGTCGGGTGATGGGTGGTTTGTCGAGTGTGAGGTCAAAATTAGTGGTTGGTTTGGCGAACATTTGAAAATGTGAGGCAACAAAATGGAGGTCGAGTGGTAGGTGGTTTGTTGAGTGTGAGGTTGAAATTAATGGTTGGTTTGACGAGTATTTGAAAGTGTGAGGTCACGAGATGAATGTCGGGTGGTGGTTATTTGTTGGTTTGACATTAGATAAGAGGTTTGTGATCAAATTGTGATTGGTTGTTAATTTGTTGAAGTGGGAGTAAAAGAGAGATTGACTAAGATTGGTGAGTGTTTTGTCAAGGGATAGAGGCATATGAAAAAGTATGAGTCACAAGATTATGGTCAGTGGGTGGTTTGCCGAGAGAATAAAGAGACATATAAAAAAGTGTGAGTCACAAGATCAGGGGTCAATTGGAAGGTTAGTGGTTGAGTTTGACGAGATATAAGAGGCATATGAAAAAATGTGAGTTATAAAATGATGGTCAATTGAGAAATTAAGTGAGTGTCGATGTAATAAAATATATGTTAATATTAAGTTTAAGATTAAACTTTATTTTTACAAACTAAAATTAATTTTAAATTAATTAAATTTAAATAATATTAATTTTATTTAAAATATTTATAAATAAATATTATTTTATATATATTCTTGTATTCGTGGAAATGCATTGCTAGTTAAAATTATAAAATAATAACTGTAATAAAAAAAATGTATTCACCCATTCTCAAATAATTATTATTTAATAAAAATATTTTAATATAATATATAATAATTTTAATATTTAAGACAGTCAATTACAATTTAGTTAGAATTACTTAGATAATGCTAGTTCTATTTTATAATTGTTTTATTATAAACTTGAGGTTTTGTGTGAGAGTTAATTTAGTTTTTTTTTAACATTTATCATATCAATATAACGAATAAATCATCAATTGAAATAATAAAATATTTTTATTTTATTTTTTTATTATTTTATTTTTAAATACATAAACAAAATTACAAAACTCAATATCATACCATAACATTTTTTTTCTTTTGATTTCAATTTTTGAATCAAATTCTTTTTATTTTAATTTATCGTCAAATTCAGTATTCTATCAAAACATTAATTTTTTACTTATTACTAATAAAATAATATTTTATAATAAAAAAATTAACAATCACAATAATAGTGTAAGCCAATTAATATATATAGAAATTATTAAACATACAAAAAGAAGGAATAATTTGAGAATTAAAGAAAAAACTATTAATTATTCTATAGTAAAATACTCTTATTTAGTATTTTATGATATTTTAATAATATTAAAAATATTTTTATAATTTTATCCCAATAATATAAATAATGATCTAAGATAAAACAAATTCTAGTAGTTCTCGATAAGGTCATGAATGCATAACCATTCAAATCCTATCTTATACCCAAAATATTTTTTTAATATATTTTCTCTTTTTTTCCTAAGATATTATATACATTCCAATATTAATTATTGAAAATAAATATATATATATATATATATACTTCATTTTTAAAATATTAGGATTATCGGGTGATTAATTTGGATATATATGTGAAAGTAAATGGATATTTTGGTCGAATTTTCGGTGACCAACCCATAAACTTCAAACAGTTAAAAATAAAATTAAAAATATTATAGGTAAGTTTCTAACTTGCAACCTAACAAAAACAAATAACACTCTTTAAACAACTAGGCTAATAACACAATATATTTTAAATTCAACACCAAAGATGAACGTGGGACATTTTAACCATATAAGTTCAACTTTTTAAGTTAATTTGTTGAAGTGGGAGTAAAAAAGAGGTTACTAATATTTGTGTTTGTCAAGATATAAAGAGGCATATGAAAAAAAATATGAGTTACAAGATTAGAGTAAAGGGTGGTTAGTCAAGAGGATAAAGAGGTATATGAAAAAATGTGAATCACAAGATAAAAGTCAATTGGGGGTCAGTGGTTGAGTTTGACGAGGGATTAGAGGTGTGTCATTAAATGAGGTCGACTAAGATTGATTGGTGGTTTGCTAAGAGGATAAAAAAAACGTATGAAAAAATGTGAGTCACAAGATGAGTGTGAATTGAGGGATTAATTGGTGTCAAGAAAATAAAATATATGTTAACTTAAACTTAATTTTTATAAACTATTTATTTTAAATTAATAAAATTTACCTAATATTAATTTTATCTAAAATATTTATAAATAAAATAATATTCAAAACGGGATTAGCATATAAAATCTCAACTCAATTTCATTGTAATAAATAAAAATGAAATTATCATTCACCCTTCTATAATGGAAATTAGTTTTAAGAACCCCACAAGAAAAACATTGGATTTGAGAGAATATTCGAAAAATATTGTCTATATTATAAACTACAAAAAATATTTTAACTAAAATAATTTATAATATAAATAAATTAATAAATTAAATATTTATTTTAATTAATAATATGATTAGTTTGAAAACATAATTAGGATTTACCGTTGTGTTATTGAAAAATTAAGAAATAATATGAATAGTATTTGAAAATGTTTTTTATTTTTAAACTTTAGTTACTAATTTTTGTACAAAATAAAAATAAAAAAAAGTTCCTTACATTTTTATATATTATTTGTATGTGTTTTTTTATGTCTAATTTTTATCTATCTATTGATTAACTCATTTTCAAACTTAATCTTATATTTTTTTTTGTTAAAATTTAAAATAAAAAAAAATAATATTATTAATCTTCTAATTTATCTTAACTTCGTGATATTCTTAAGTCTCTAAATAAATGCACATCTCATTGTCTTTCAAGAACAAGTACCAATAGACTGTTCATCTAACAATTTTAGAGACTATTATATATATATATATATATATATATATATATATATATATATATATATATATATATATATATATATATATATATAATTTGTTTAATTTTTTTATTCTCTTATATTATATTATGTCCTCTAATCATTCATATATTATAAATGATCAACTAATTAAAAAATAAAAATCATGTATTTGTACATTTATATTTACTGCAAATGAGAAAGCTCCCCTTTTTTTTATAAATAACAAGTTATATGGAACAAAAGCTTGTAATGTTAAATGTTACTTCAAGTTTACATTTTTACTACATTTTAGTTTCTACTTCTACGAGTAATTGATTTACACAACCCCAAAAAAAAAAAGAAAGAAAAAAGGGGTAAAGAGAGGATGAAAGAAAGAATCGATTTTTACCGTTTAGTGTTTGTCGGAGTCATTTCTTGGCCAGTTTCTTTGCTATTCTCAATGGCGCCTCTTCTTTACCTCTCTTTCTTTTCCCACTTACAATTCTCTCCGGCGACTTCTTTCCTCCCTTTGACCCACTTTTCTTCTTCTCCTCCTCCACCTCTTTCTTCCGGCCCTTTGGTTTCTCCGGCGGACTCTTGCTTACTATCCTCTTCAGAAACTCAACAACCCCTTTCTTCTTATTACGATTATCGACGTCGCCGGATCTTTTCTTCTTTTCCAATATCGGTTTATCATTTTGGGTATTCATCCCTCTCTTCAAGCTCTTCACACTGCTAATGATATTAACTTGTTTGTTCTTCTCTTTTGTTATTATCGGAGCCGGAGTTGTAGATTTTCTTTTATCCTCCACGTTTTCTTTCTTGGCAAGAACCGAACTTCGTCTTCGACAAACGACCACAACCGGCGCAACAGAAGGTTCCTTCTTGGCTTCCGGTAAGGGAGGTTTAGGTACTGATGGGTTGTTGTTATCCTTGAGATGTTTTAAGACTAGATCGCGAAGTATGTAAGAAGCGGCGGATTCCGACGAGGTTTTCGGAAAAGATACGATTGCATTGGTGAAAAAGAGAAGAAGGTCGCGGTAGAATTTCTTCACGTTTGTTGAATAAGAACCGTCGTCAATCCTTGATCTAATACTCTCAAGATCCACGTGCTGCCGGACCACCTTGTCCCGACGACCACAAATATCAAAATTAAGAGATTATTTAAAATTGTTTTTTATAAGTTCAATAAAATAATTATAAGACTATAAAATTAATTAAAAAATAATAATAAATTATATTATTATAAAATTTATATTAACTAAATTAATTATATTTAAATAAATAATATTTTTTTAATTTATAAATATAAATTTGTTTTACTTAATTTGAAATGATATAAAATTGTAAAATTAAAAATATTTATAAACTCATAAATTATAAAATTTTATTATTATAAATTTAAAATCATAAAAAATTAACAATTTAATAATTTACTTAAAATCAAAACAGTTAAATTTCTTTAAAATCATAAAAATTAACTCTATATTTTAAAAAAAAAATACTAAATATCATACAAATAAAATAGTCCAAAAGCAGGTGAAAAGCCCGTTATATAGTAAAACTATTGGCCCAGTGGGCCATATAAAAATAAATAAGATGGGCCCTGAAATAAAGCCCGCCCATTTACAAACAAAAGATTGGATATAAAAATTTAGAATTAAAATAAATAAATATATTTATATAATAAAATATTTGTTTTTTCTTTAAATAAATAATGTCAAAGTAAACTTGTAACAGGCCATGAAAATAATCGAAATCAAACAAGGGTATAAAAGTAAAATGATTTTTTTGAAGTCAATCGGACGGTGGATATTAGTTGGACGCAAAGATCATGAAACGTACCTGACTCACCTGCCGGCGTTCTATCATACGAATCTGTTTATGCGACCTGATAACGTCTAATAACTCAACCAACGGCTGAGATCTAATCTCCATCTTCCCGTCGCTGGTCGCCGGAGATACTGTCGTCGTCGTCGTCGTCGTCACCGTTTTTCTTAACTCGAACTCAGTGGTTTGAATCGATAACTCAGCTGAGTTAACTCTCTTCTCATCTTCCTGATTCAATCTCCGTTTATTTCCATCATATTGTCCAATTGTCGCCGAACTATCATCGATAAAATCCGACGAATTCGAATGGCGGTTGTTAGCGGCGGCGACGGATACCTTTTGCGACGGCGACGGCGATTCTGTTTCAGTCAGATCTAGATTCTTCACGTCGTGATCTCCGCTTATATCGTTCTCATCTTCTTCCAATCTCTTCACCTCTAACTGCAATCTCCTAAGCAATTCACGGATCGGAATTTATCAGATCCAAACGTAATTTCATAACATCGTCAAAGTTTTACGTAGAGAATAATAGGTTGTAATATTAAAATTTGAATTCCATAAACAAATGATTACTGGATCGAAAGATCGGATTGATGAACTTGTTCCTTGAGCTCAAGAACTCTCAGTTTCCGAAGCTTCTCTAGCCAGGAAATGACAACAACGTCGTCTTCTTCTTCTTCTTCGTTAGAATCGTCCATAAACCGTCGATTGAGGTCATGGAATTTGGACTTACAGGCTTCAGATGATAGTAGATTGATAGGAAGAGAACTTCGAACCTGGATTTCCATGGCGACGGTTTTCCAATCTCTTCTTCCGTAGCGTTCTACCGCACATGCTAGTAGTAATTCCTCCCGCGTCGTCCAGTCAATTGATTTCTTTGCATCCTCCATCGATTTTGTATTTTCGTCAGTTAACTCCTTCCCTCCCTCGTCTGTCTGTAAGTTTTTCAAAATCTAGGGTTTCGATTTTTCAATTTCTCTCTCTATATCTATCTATATAATATATATACATACATATATATGTATCTGTATCTCTGGCCTAGTTGGTCTTCTTCTTGGGCTCGCTCGGGGAATCTTTACTCTTTATAGCTTTTTTTTTATTTTATTTTATAATTCTTCACTGAAAAAAATGTATTTTTGGGTTTAACTAATTTGAATCAAATAATATAAGGTCTATTTTACAATTTTACCCTTCTTTAACCCAGTTTTTACAATTTTACCCTTCTTTTTAACCCATTTATTTTCAGTTATTTATCTTTGCAGTTAATTTTAATTTTTTAGAACGTTGAGTTTCGTTTTTAATTCTGAACCAAAAACCTTTAAGAGATTAGGATATCTTTTTCTTGTTATCATTAGGCTAGAAGAATAATTAAAAAAAAATACGGGTTACTATTTTTTCCAAGCAAACTTAACTCCGGTCGAAGTTCTATAGGTTTCGGTATATTAGTATTGATATGATTACATCTTAATCACCCTCCTTAGTATTACAAATTTTTTTTTTCCACTTCAGTTGAGTAAAATTTTATAGGCATTTTTAGTAAGTTACTCCTAAATATTTATTTATATTAATCGTTTTTTAACTTATTATATATATGAGGTACTTATAAATAATTAATAATTAATATCAATTTGATTACCAAATTTAAAGAAACTATGGTTTGGTTTTGATTATCAATTTTTTAAAATTCGATAATTAAATAAGTGATATTGAATTTTTATTTATTTATTTATAAATGTCAATGTTTGAAACCGTTAATAAAAAAAATTAATTTAATCGATAAAAATTTTAAATTATAAGGTTCGAAAGAAAAAGTATTCAATTTTAGTTGGGCTCTCGAAAAATAAATTAATGATATTTCATACTTTTGATTTACTATTTAAATATAAACTATTGATGGTAGATTATTGAGATTAAAAACTATCTCTCCTGAGTTAATCATTTTCACATTGAATGCTGAAAGTATATTTATTTCAATGTTTACTTACAAAAACTTTTATTTACACTAAATATTGGCCCAAATTAGTTATTGTGGTGCCCTAAAATGTGAAATCGAATTTAAATATATATTTAAAAATGAACAAATCATATATTTGATTTTTATAAGAAGAAAATTAGTTAAGTTGAAATAAAGTGGTTTGATTATACATTTTCATGTTATTTTTTTTATTGAATAAACTCTAATTAAAAAATATTCATTATATATTGTGACGTATAAATTAAGTAAAAGTATTTTAATTTAAGTTTATCCTATATTAGAATTTTGATATTTATTGCAGCTCCCTATATGATATAGTGCTTAAAATATGGACATTTATTTCTTCACGCATCAATCAAAAGGGAAATTTTTATTTAACTCTTTCTAAATGAATCAAAACAATAATTTCTCATTTAATGAATCAAAAATATCATTCTTTCTTCGATCCAATATATGAATTAAGTTTTAATTTATTAAAAAATCTTTTAAAAAACTTTAAAACAATCAAATTAATCACAATTTAAAACTTTCATGGTGTTTATAAATATGGGGAAGAAAATGTTGGTTTAAGTTTAAATATTACAGGCCCAAATGAATTCTTTATTATTAGGCCCATGATCTGGTATTTTTATTTCCAAGATCCAATAACAATTGCTTGAGGGGCCCTACTTATGTATTTATAATTCAGATCCAATATAATTTAACTTCTGAAGCCCAATGAAAATAAATGAGTTCCAAAATACAACTAACACAAATAAATTACATTTTATCAAAAAAAAAAAAATATTAAATTCATCATATTAAAAAATTTATAAAAAAAATTCTTATGCATATCTATTTAGTTGTTGGGTTTAGTTACTTTGGTATATCATCATGATCATCTCTTAGGCTTTGTTTGAATTGTTCGAAGTTAAAAGGTCTTTTCAAATCGTGGTTGTTGTTAGTTGTGGTAGGGCTGGTTTGATATTTGGTTATTGGGATAAAACTCATTTTTATCTTAAAACTAAAACTTCATTTTAACAATCTAATCAATAATTTTATCCATTTAAATACCAAAATTATACACTAATTTATTTTTTCTCTAAACCACTATTTTTTCACCTAAACCATATCCTCTAAATTCAGAGAGTAAATTAATCTTCAAATTTCTTTTTAGTTTTTAACCAACAATAATTTTTAAGAAGAAAATTCAAGTAAAACTCAAAAACTTTTTTCCTCGAATAAGCCCCATTCCTCGAACAAGTCCCGTAGTTTGATGTTTTATTTAAATAACTTTATTTATATTGGGATTATGTAGTGAAAACATTTAGAATTATATAATTAAAAAAATAATTATTTTTGATAGTTTTATGTATTTGATTAATAAAAGAATAAGCGAAATAATATTTAGTTATTTAAATATTATCCAAATAACACCAACCAAGAATGACTTAACAAATAGTGGTCCAAACTTTTTTCCAAAGTCAAAAAGATTTCTTCTTATTTTTTCAAAATCTCACACCCTCTAAGACCTTGTTTGAAACAAATTTCAAACACAATTTTAATTGGATATGAATTCCGATTTTTATTTTATTTTTTCTGTTGAAGATCATTTAAACTTTCCTTAAAGTAACAATGCTAAAAGGAGATAAAGAGATCTAGAAAAAATGTAAAATGAAGATAAATAAATAAAATTCTAGACTAACTATCTATATTATACATTGTTTTTTAGTGTAAGAGGTTAGCATTACACACATAGGCATCACTTTCATTTCTCTTTATATTTTTCCGAGATAAATGCTTCGTTGAGATTGTGGGTTGAATTATGAAAAAATTAAACAACCATTTATACTAAACACAATAATTTGGATGTCTTGAAGACAAAAAAATCAATTCAATTAATTATATTTTATGTTCTACTAAATAAATATATTAAGTTTATATTAATTTTAATCAAAGTAGTATAATTTAGTTGGTTATAAATGTTTTGTAAACACATATAGTGACTCTTAGAGATCAACTCTTGTCGGTACTTTTATTTTTCTGATTTTGTGAGGAAACCTAGATGGCCGTCTAACTGGTTTTATCTTAGAGTCGGTCCTCACTATACATATTAGAAAATGATTAAAATTATCATTATAATACCTCTTAGAATACGTTTTATTTTGTTTATAATATGGAATAAATCATGTTTTTAATAAGGTGTTACAATTATTTTTGTAAATAAAATAGTGTGTATAAATTAAATCAAATATATATCACTGTTTATAAAATATATTGATAATATGAAACAAATAAGAAAGATAAACTATATATATAGAACATTAATAACATTATCAAATATTTTAGTATGTATTATTTTTTTTATGTCACCATGGTGGAAGCAGTCACACATTAATTTTAGATCTGTTCTACAGAGAAATGAATTTTTATTTTGTTAGATTTGTATCACAACTTAGCATCTAATCTTGTAAATATATAATAGACAAAGATGAAAAATAAATGGGATCATTTTATTACTCCACTAATATACTTTGATTTAAAATAAACTAGCCCCAATCTTGTAAATATATAATATACAAAGATGAAAAATAAATGGGAACGTTATATACTTTGATTTCAAACAATAAAATGAAAAATAATTAAAAAATATTATTTTAAAACAACCCATTAAAAATTTTGGTCTTTTCAACCTTCTAATTAGTAAAATTACTATTTACTATGTTTGTTGCATTCCCATTTAAATTAATTTCTCTCTCCCATTCCCGGAAAATCAATCTTGGATTCATTAATAATAATAATAATAATAATAATAAACTTTGACCATAAAATTAAATATAATGTCCCACTTTTGTTTTCCATAATTTGTGTGACTAATAAGATTGGATTCCTACCAACCGTTGTATGATTTTGAATGTATTATCTAATTAATTATAAACATTAATTAACACCTTTTGTGTAACTTTAACTTTAATTTAGTACAAGCTTTTTTTAGAAAATTATTTTCTATAACTTTACAAAAATAATTATAAAATATAATTGTTTCACTTAGAATAGTTCATGCGAAAGAATTTTGATTAATATTAAACAAATAAAAGAATAAAAAAATTAGATCTAGACCTTGTTCAGTTATGGATTTTTTTTTTAAATTAAGAGAGAGAGAAAAATTGATTGATGGGTGATAATTTTGAGAAGGTAATAATTATTTTTTGGTAAAAAGACTTAAAGGGTATTGATATATATAAATAAAATATAAAATAATAATTTAAATTAGAGAGTATTTTAGTATTTTAATTAATAAAATAAGTGACGTGATTGCTGAGAAAATGATTAATTGAAAAATTAATTTGGTTTGGATTTTTTAAATAACCCAAGAACAAGACCCTAGATTTAATTATTAGATCTTCAAAGTATTATATATATATATATATATATAATTTATAAAATAAAAACAAAAATATATTTTTTTGTTATGGACCAAGAAGACTGATATTTGATATTTAATGGTGAATAAAATAAATAATTCATCATTTGGTATAATTAGTCCGTTTTGGATACAAACTTTTTAAATTATGAATTGATTTAGAATGAATGTGTCCTCCGTCAAATCTAGCACTTTATATCTCATAATTATTGACATCTTTCTAGACCTATCAAATCTTTGACATTAAGTTATCAATTTGGTATATATATATATTATATAATAGTTTCATTTGAAAATATTTATCATTCTTTAATTTAAAGGATTCATTATCTAGAAGTAAATTTTTTTATTAATAAAAGCATGCCCAGAACCTATTAAAATAATTTAAATAAAATAGTTTTTGTCTAAGTAATTTTGTTTTCTACAAATTTAATCAAGTTAATGTAATGAATTATGATTGTGTAACTTGAATTTAAAAAAATTATAAACCTATTTGTCAATCAATCAAATATAGATTTGAAATAGATGAGTGCAAGTATAGTCATCATATTGATGCATAAATTAATTAGTCCACAAATGCAACCCAAATGTCTATCCAACATACTTGTTGATAAGATAATTAAAAAAAAGAAAAGATAGATAATGATGATGTAAACCATATTTAAATGTGTAGTCATTAATTGAACTACTTTTGGATGTTTATACAAAGATTGTTTAAGAAAAAATATATTTTATATTTAGAATGCTTAAGTTAATAGGAAAAATTATGACCACGTGTAAGGCATAAACAAAATTGAAAAAAAAGAATCAAATCTAACTGATCAATATAATTATAAATCGATACAAGTTGAATAGTTATTTTATTACATAAGTTATTAGATTTTTATTTAAAAGAACGCTTCTAAATTAGTTTTTTATCATTATATAGAGTAATGATAGAGAGTGAAAAAAAATTTGACAGAAATATATAAGGAATAAGGTGTCACTTTCTAAATGGATTGAAAATCTATATATCTATATATATATATAATGATACTTAAATTTTAAAGTGTCCGGATTGTCGGTAAAGAGCTGTGGTTAATTTGGATATATGTGAGAGTAAATGGATATTTAAGTCGTATTGTTGGTTAGGGTGTTCAATATTTGGTCTGAACCGAATATCTGACCGAATTTAAATTCACCGAATTCGAATAAACCGAATTCGAATTTCATTTTCGGTTTTCGAATCGAATTTCAAACCAATTCGAATTTAAATACGGTTTTCGAATTGGTTTTCGAGTTTGGGTTTCAACTCGAAAACCAAACTGAAAACCGAATTCATTTTTTATTATTTATTCTTCCAAACTTAACTTAAAAATAAGTTCAAAATAATCAAACTAGAATATTTTGAATTAAGATTTATAATAAAAGAAAAAAATGAAACAAAAACACTAGTGGTCTAGTGGTAGAATAGTACTCTATCATGGTATAGACCCCGGGTTCAATTCTTGGTTGGTACATTTTATTTTGAGTTTAAAATAAAAGAAAATTGAATTCGGTTTGAATTCGAATTATTCGAAGTTCAAACCGAATATAAAATTCGAATTTGGGTCGGTTTAATTAGAATTTATTCGAATTTGGTTCGGTTTTCGAATTGACAAAAAAAAAACAAAAAATCGAAGAAACCGAATTGAGGAACTCGAATAACCCAAAACCGAATCAATGAACACCCCTATTGTTGGTTGACCCGCCCAAAAACTTAAAACGGTTAAAAATAAAATTAAAAATGTTATAGGTATTATTCAAACTTGCAACCTAACAAAACAATTACAAACCTTTTAATCAACTAGACTAATAACACTTTATATTTTAAATTCAACCCAAAATTTGATAAACGCGTGACATTTTAACAATATAAGTTCAATGTTTTAACTGACTAATCTATATACATATATAATGATACTTAATTTTTAAAGTGTCTGGATTGGCGGATCGAGAGTTGTGGATAATTTAGATATATGTGAGAATAATGAATACTAGGGTCGGATTGTGGGTTGACCCGCCCATAAACTTAAAACGGTTAAAAATAAAATTAAAAATGTTATAGGTATGGTTCAAATTTGCAACCTAACAAAAATAAGTACAACCTTTTAACCAATTAGGCTAATAACACTTTATATTTTAAATTCAACTAAAAATTTGATAAACGCGTGACATTTTAACAATATAAGTTCAACTTTTTAACTAACTAATATATATATATATAATGATGCTTAATTTTTAAAGTGTCTGGATTGCTGGGTCGAGAGTTGTGGTTAATTTGGATATATGTGAGAGTAAATGTATACTTGGGTCGGATTGTGGGTTGACCCCGCCCATAAACTTAAAACGTTAAAAATGATATAGGTATGGTTTGCACTTGCAACCTAACAAATTAAGTACAACCTTTTAACCAACTAGACTAATAACACTTTATATTTTAAATTCAACCCAAATTTTGATAAACGCATGACATTTTAACAATATAAGTTCAACTTTTTAACTAACTAATCTATATATATATATATAATGATGCTTAATTTTTAAAGTGTCCGGATTACCGGGTGGAGAGCTGTGGTTAATTTAAATATATGTGATAGTAAATGGATACTTGGGTCGGATTGTGGGTTGACCCGCCCATAACTTTAAAACGGTTAAAAATAAAATTAAAATGCTATAGGTATGGTTACAATTTGCAACCTAACAAAACAAGTACAACCTTTTAACCAACTAGGCTAATAACACTTTATATTTTAAATTCAACCCAAAATTTGATAAACGCGTAACATTTTAACAATATAAGCTCAACTTTTTAACTAACTAATATATATATATATATAATGATGCTTAATTTTTAAAGTGTCCGGATTGCCGGGTCGAGAGCTGTGGTTAATTTGGATATATGTGAAAGTAAATGGATACTTGGGTCGGATTGTTGTTTGACCCTTCCATAAATTTAAAACGGTTAAAAATAAAATTAAAAATGTTATAGGTATGGTTTGAACTTGCAATCTAACAAAACAAGTACAACCTTTTTAACCAACTAAGCTAATAACACTTTATATTTTAAATTCAATCCAAAATTTGATAAACGCGTGACATTTTAACAATATAAATTCAACTTTTTAACTAATTAATCTATATATATATATAATGATGCCTAATTTTTAAAGTGTCCGGATTGTCGGGTCGAGAGCTGTGGTTAATTTGGATATATGTGAAAGTAATGGATACTTGAGTCGGATTGTGGGTTGACCCCGCCCATAAATTTAAAATGTTAAAAATAAAATTAAAAATGCTATAGGTATGGTTCGAACTTGCAACTTAACAAAACAAATACAACATTTTAACCAACTATGCTAACAACACTTTATATTTTAAATTTAACCCAAAATTTGATAAACGCGTGACATTTTAACAATATAAGTTCAACTTTTTAACTAACTAATCTATCTATATATATATAATGATGCTTAATTTTTAAAGTGTTCGGATTGCCGGGTCGAGAGCTGTGGTTAATTTGGATATATATGAGAGTAAATAGATACTTGGGTCGGATTGTGGGTTGACCCGCCCGTAGGTATGGTTCGAACTTGCAACATAACAAAGCAAATACAACATTTTAACCAACTAAGCTAATAACACTTTATATTTTAAATTTAACCCATAATTTGATAAACGCGTGACATTTTAACAATATAAGTTCAACTTTTTAACTAACTAATTTATATATATATATAATGATGTTTAATTTTTAAAGTGTCCGGATTGTCGGGTCGAGAGCTATGGTTAATTTGGATATATGTGAGAGTAAATTGATACTTGGGTCGGATTGTGGGTTGACCCGCCCATAAACTTAAAATGGTTAAAAATAAAATTAAAAATGCTATAAGTATGGTTCGAACTTGCAACCTAACAAAAACAAGTATAACTTTTTAACCAACTAGACTAATAACACTTTAGTTTTTAAATTCAACCCAAAATTTGATAAACGCGTGATATTTTAACAATATAAGTTCAACTTTTTAACTAACTAATCTATATATATAATGATGCTTAATTTTTAAAGTGTCCAGATTGTCGGGTCGAGATCTGTGGTTAATTTGGATATATGTGAGAGTAAATGGATAATTGGGTCGGATTGTGGGTTGACCCGCCCATAAAATTTTTACCGTAATATTTATTTCACGGTTTTTTATATTATTTCTCGTGCAAATGCACGGGATACATACTAGTTTAATAAAAGAGATAAATTTCAGATTTTCATTCCAATTAAAAAGTGACACCACATTCCCTGTACATTTTTGTCAAATTTTCTCCTTTATTATATTATATATATATATATATATATTATTTTTTCAATAATTAAACTGATAAACCGATAAAATTAAATCGACGTTTGACATCGACGGATGAATAATTTGAAAACAAACACCAACAGTTGGGATAATTTTTTTGTTGAAAAAATCGATATAACCAAACCGTTTACACTCTTTCAAGATCATGTTTCCTCATTTAAAAAATAATAATAATTTGTTGAGTTTAAATTTAATTTTTAAAAATATTGAAAAAGTATAACAAAATATATATGTAGTTAGTTAAAAGATTTATTTATTTATATTTTTTAAAAATCAAGAATTTAAACTTAGGGAAGATGATGAACTGTTTAATACAAACTGTTCTGAAATACAATTTAATCAATGAATACAAATATAATAACTAACTAATTAAAAATACATTATCATTTTATCCCCCAAATCAAATTATTAAATTAGGTGCATCCATTAATTGTATTAGATTACATAAACATTTGAATGCATCCATCCATTTTTTAGGCATCTTGATATTTATATTAATAAAGTTAATAGACTTCTAATAATACCAAAAATATATTATTTCCTATAAAAAAAAACCATTTTTACATTGTAATGATAGATCGCTTATCCTATGAAGAATATATTCGATCTAATTTATTAGTTAATCATTCATGTATATTCGATAATGTAGAGTTTATTTGTATCGCTATAATATAATTTTCTTTTAGTTTATTTAGCAAAATTGTTAGAGCTCTTTTTATAGTTATTTGTTACTATAATAATTTATGTCTAATAAGTTGAATATTTAACACAAAAATGTATTTTAATATTACAAAGTTAATATAATGATTATCAGGAAAAACAATTGACCACTCATCAATAAATTAATAAATTTACCTTAATAAACAAGAAACACAAGCCCACTACATGAAGTCAATCCGGTTCAACTAATATTAGAATAAGAAAATATATAAAAAAAAAAATTCAAATTAATAATATTGATTTCCTAAAACACCCTTTATTTTTATTTTATAATATTCATGGTCAAATAGAAGTCTTCAACGTGGGCCATCCATCAATGTACAAATATAAATGTCTAGTTTGATTAAATGTATTTAGTAAATTTGTTATTATTTAATTTATATAAATATATAGCTCATTTGAGTGTGTTTTATACATTGAATTGATCCAAATTATCATAAATACTTGTTCATTCATGTATTATAGTATGTTTAGTTTTGTTTATTTAAATAATTTATTTGTTTTACACTATTATAGCACCTTATTGCTTATTCAAAATTATAAGTGGAATTAAACTAATACAAGATCTATTTGAACATTATAGAGTTATAAGAATAAAATCATGGATTATTTTGATTAAGTTTAAACAAACTATTGTTACATAACTTTCTTTATAATTTTTTTTTAATTAAAGATAACTAGAATGACATTCCACAATCATTATCTCCCGTTTTCATTCAAAGTACTCTCAGTTCAAATCAAACTCGTGACAATTTGATATCTTAAGCCGACTATTATTACTGGTCTACTTTGGTGTGGTCTACCTTGGTGGAGAATATTTTCTAACTAAACCAATAATATGGATCATTAATTGAGACCATCAAGTAAATTAGAAATTATTGTTTATTCATCATAACCTCAATTCTATTACCCAAATATTTTCGATAAAATACAATAAAATTTCTCATATATTTTATAATTTCACAAATCAAAAGAAGATGTGATGTTTTGAATGTTCTTTGTTTGTTCGATCATAAGAAAGATCAAATTTCGAAGGGTTATATACAAGAGGCGTGTATTTCCCTCTTATCTCGTCTTTAAAATAGAATATTAAGTTAATTATAGAGTAAGATATAGAGATAGATTGTGATAATAAATAAATTAAAGGTGACATAAATCATTGGATGAAATAAAATAATGGTATAGTTGAAGGTGAACTTTCGAAATGGGTGATGTAATTAGTTTATGTTTGTTTTATTGTGATATTTTTAACTCTTAGAGGAGACATTTATTCTTATTTGGTGGGGACCTTGGTCGGTTTTATTTTCTATTGATCAAATTCCACATTTGTGTATCTTGCCTCTGCATATGCCTCATCTAAAATGGTAGAAATCATTACTTAAAACAAATTTGAAAGGAATGACCCCCACACATGCATTTGAATGACTAAGACAATTCATTGGAAATTTTGAAAATCTTTTTTTTTTTTTATTGAGGATTTGATTTTTACTAGAATATGTCAATAAAGTTATTTTCTAAAAAAAAACTAATATATATTTTTCTAAATTTGTATACTTTTAAAGTCTGGTTTGATATGATTTATTTTAACTTATTTGTAAGAAATTCACTATCAATATATCATCATTTTTTCATTAAAATCTTCTACTATAATATATAAACAAAAAAAAAAGCTTTATTATTTAAATATTTTCAAATATTATAAAATAAGAAAACTTTTATATTTATTCAATATAATTGATTTTTTTTTCTAAGTTTAGCATCATACGAGGCATAAATAATTAAATTAAAGTAGATACATCAAAAGTTGTGTAGCCATAAATAATACTTATAAATCAATTTAAGAACTTGTTTGATTTGATGTTATTTTAAATTAATTTGTTTAATAATTTAAATAAAATAAACATATCAAATTAACAAAGCCTCATTTCAATAAATATATATATATATATATTGGAATACACAACCCCATTTAATTGGATACCTTATTGCTTGTTTGATGTTTAGTTATTTGGGATTATCATTCATCTGATTAATACTTTTATCCATTTAAGTATTAAAACTATTATCAAATTTTATTATTTCTCTTTAAACTATTTTCTCTCACTTAAACCATATTGGCATATTCTTTAAATTCAAAAGATAAATTAATCTTTAAATTTTAAAAACTAGTTTTTTTTTTTACTTCCTCCTACAAGCTCCTCCTACAAGCCCTTGGCCCTTAGTGGATTAACCTATTTCATTTAACATGGTGAGTTGTTTTATTTTATAATCTGGAACTACCCATAAAAGTATCAAACATAATTAAATACTAGTAAATCAAACAAGCATTAAGATGTATTGAAACACACTCATAAGGGGCTCGTGACAAGTCACGTGCCACAGGGTGTGATACATATTCAATGATTTCATAATGAGGCTCTTTTGTACTTTAGAACCTCGTGTGCAGCTCATTATTGGTCCTGCCCCGAACGGTACCTATCTTTACCAGACACATATTCATCAAAATAATATTAATATTACTAATATTTTCATTTCATAAGCATGCCCCCCCAATTTAATTAAATTACAAAATAGTCAAACATATATTTCAAATAAAACCCAAAATTTAATTCATTTCCTATATTTTCATACCCTCGTCATAGAAACAAAACAATTAAAATCCCAAATTCATCTTAATATTTACAAAGACCATTCTCATCAAGATGCCAAAGAAGATGATTTCCCTTGTTGAGATGTGGACCGGGAACTAAATGGGAAGAACATTGGTCTTGTAACCGGTTTAATCACACCCCCACCTTTCTCGGTGCCGGCGCCGGCGCCGGAGGTGCTTGCCACGCGTTCACACGAAGGACACATGGTTAGGGTTGTGGCCGGAAGTTGCATTAGAAATGGGTTTGAATTTGAACTCTTTAATGCTCTTAGTTCTTGAAGCTCTTTATGAAGTCTTCTGTTTTCTTCTGTTAGGGTTTCACAACATCTCTTTAAATACTCACAATCTACTTCTGTTTGCTTCAGCTTTGTCCTGGCTCTTCTGTTCTGGAACCAGACCTCGACTTGACGAGGACGAAGTTGAAGCTGTTTAGCTAGGGCAAGTTTTTGTTTCTGCAATAAAAGTTGATTATTTTCAAATAAATCAAGATCCTATATCTTTTTCAAATAAAACATATATACATACTGGATTCAAGGTGTTATGTTCTTTGAAGCTTTCTTCTAGAAAAGCAGATTGTTCTTTAGACAGTCTAAGTTTCTTCCTCGCAAGTGCGTTTTCATTCTCTTCTTCTTCAGACGCTTCCCTAGCGCCGCCGGAGGGAAAACCACTTCTGAAAATACCGAAATCCATTTGAAAAGATGAAGCTGCACTGTTTGGAGAAGAAATTCCGACAAACCCATCTTCTGTTTCATCCTCTCTCCTGTTCATGTTAAGATTCATCCCACCACCTGATGAACAACCTCCATCAGAACTCCCTTGAAAAAATAGAGCACCGAGTAAGGTAAAATCTATTTTCTTTATTAAAATCAATGAAAGATGAAATAAAGTTACCATTTTCGGAGTGCCCATGAACAGGGGAGTGAGGAGGAAGGAGATTCAACTGGAGAGAGAGTAATTTATCCTTTTCAGAGTTGATTCCTAAGGCCATGCAGAGTCCAACTCCATGATTTCCGGTGGTGGGTAGGTTGGAATTTCGGTTTTCTGTGAATAAACAGGGAGGAATCGATGAATCTCCTAGGGTTAGACCAAGCTCCATTTTTGATAAAAAAAAATACCTGCAACTCTGGTAGAGAGAGAGAGAGAGTGGGGAAGAAGATGAAGAAGAAGGGGATTTGGAATTGGATCTGGTACATGTATAAAGAGACTTTATAGAGATTTATTTCTATGCACGTATAATAATTAAAGTTAAAAATAAATCATTCATTTTATAGCGCAGACTAATTTTACTTTACGCATGTCTTTAATTTAATAATCCTTTTTTAAACAAGTAGGCCTTGTTTGGTCTGTTTTTTTCTGATTTGAAATCTAGTTAGATATGATAAAATAATTTTTAGTGATTTGATTGAATTAATGATTAATGATATATATATTTAAAATTATATAGATTAAATTTAAGGTTTTATTATATTTGAGTTATTAAAATAATTTAAATATAAAAAAAATTGTTGATTGGGATGATTTTAACTAGGGTGTAATGTTTTATTTTTAGTAAATGACTTTATACATATTGATATATAAATAAAATAAAAAATAATAATTTAAAATAAATGATGTTTTAATATTTTGATAAATAAATTAATTAATTTAATCGATAAAAGAAAAAAAAAATATTTTTTTAATTTTTAAATAACCCAAAACCAAACCCTTAAAGTCTTATTCAATTTTAGGTTATTAAAATAACTAAAAAAATCAAATATTATTTAACTTTTTTTTTCATTCATTAAATCACAAAATTCATTAAATAAAATATTAAAATAGCGTTCTATTTAAAATTATTAATTTTATTTTATTTATATATATCAATATATTTTAAACTTTTTATCTTAAAATTATATTTACATTCTCAAAATAATGATTAATTTCTTTTTCCCACCAAACTTGTTATTATTTTAGTTTATTTTTTTTTAATAATTTTAACAAAATCAATTATTATTTTACTTATATATTACTAAATATATTATTTAAATTATTAATTTAAATATTAAATTATTCTCTACTTTTTTAAATATATATTTATAAAATTATATAATAATAACTTTTAAATTCTCTTAATAAAAAGTTACCAAATAAATTATTTAAATAATCATATGAATTATTCTAATAATATTTTAGTACACAAGCTCACTTAGGACTTGTTTGTATTGAAATCATTTAAATACTTTATTTGCTTTAAATTATAAAAAGTTGAATTATTTAATTGAAAAAATAAAGTTTATAACATTTAATTTTCATAGAAGGTATTTTAGTTTGATGTTAATTTTCTTATAATTTTTTATTCATTTTTGTTTGTATTGTGTTGTTTTTTCAATTATTTAATCATTAAATTTATCAATTAAATATTAAAATACTATTATTTTATTTTTATAAGATTTAAATTAAAAAATTACATTATAGGAATTCATTCAATTAAAAATTCAATTTTTTTTTTAATAATATTGTTTTTTTCAAATAAACACATTCAAAATCTCAAATAACCCAACATTTTATCTCTTTTTTTTTTTCAAATAAACCCAATCAAACCTAAAAAACCCAACGATAATCTTGTTTTTATTAAGAATTTTTAATTGAACTTTGTTGGAATAATAATTATATAATTATTTTTTTTTAAAAATTTATAAAGCAAACTAGCTAATTTTCTAGTAATATTCAGCGAAGAGATCCTAATTGTCATGGTTATGCGAGTTTAGAGAAATGAGAAAATTATCAGTATATATTTTATTTTCTGTACATTAAAAATATATATTGTAAAATACTAAATATATAGATTGTTTTAATATAACAGAAAAATAATATAAGGTATGTTATTGATCTTTAAATTATCTATAAATGTATGAGATTTACAAATTTTCATTATAGTATTTATGCAAATAATATTTATAAATTAATTTTTTAATAATATTTAGAAATTAATAAAAAAAATATTAAAAAAAATTATAAATAATTAAATTAAAGTTATTATTACAACTTTTCAACAACATTAAATTGATAACCAACTAATATTAATAAATTTATTTTCGCCTCTAAATAGAATTGAAGTAAACTTTTGTATATAAATTTTATTTTTCTAAAGATTTGTTTCTTCCAAACTAAAATTTAATGTTAATTTAATTATATAAATTAATTTTTTTAAATAAAATCAGAATTTAATTAAATCTTAATATTATTTTATATAATATAATTTCTAGGTATTTTATTTAAAAATATTTGAAACTAATTTAATTTCACTATAAAATGTGTTAAATTTTTTTTAGAATATATTAAATATAGTATAATTATGTTTTTATTGGTATGGGTATAATATCGATATCATATCGAAATCTCGGTATTCCGTCAATATTCAATATGATCGGTATGTTACTTGTATCCAAGGTCGGTCTTGGGGTAAGCCTGGCAAGCCCTCGGGTTAGGGCAGCCCACTCTCCAGGGCAGACCATTTGTTAAAAATATCAAACTATTTTATTAAATTTATTGTTTTTTTAAATATAAATAGTTGTGCCTTGGTGGTTTAATATAAATTACAATTCTTTAAACTAGACCTAGGGCAACAAAATATATATCGACTTTTTTCTAACATCCCAAACCTCGGGGCCGACTCTGCTTATATCATACCTAGATTTTAATGTACAATTTTTTTTTTTATACCGAAATATCGTTATAATATTGATATGATTTTTCTATGTCGAAATTTTAGACACAAAATATATACAAAATTATTTACCAACCCTAAAGGTACTTTATTATATTAAATTAATTTCTTTTGAGTTTGTTTTACAATAACTTTTGTATAGTAGTCTTGCTCATTAGTATATTTTACAAGTCTATCTAAATTTTTATCATCCTTTTAACAAATTTGTTTATAAAATGACATATTTTAAAATTAAAAACATATTCTACGTGGTTATTTGGAAATATTTTCAATTAATTTAACATATTATTCAAATCCCTAACTATTACTTTATTTTTATAATATTGTAAAACATAAATCTTATAGATTTGTTTTGATCATTTTATTCAAAAATAACTTTATAAAAAGTTTTTATTTTTATTTTAAATAACTCAAAGATTGGTGGTTCAAAAACCCAAAATCAATCAAGGCATTCATTTAATATATATATATATATATAAATATAAATGATTATAGGCAGAAACATTATAGGTTTTTAGCAATGTAATGTCATTTTCAAATCGTCTCAGAATATTTATATACGTTTTGACAAGTCTAGTTTTGTTTTTACTAATATACAAACATATCTTATTTATTTTAAAAGTTTTGACAAATAAAGGTTTGTTTGACTCGATTTAATTGCAAAACACTAGTATATGTATGATAATATTTACTTTATTCAAATTAACCATGGTATATTTTTTGATAAGCTTATTTATATTTAGTTTTATTTATATATAATTACTTATTCATTAAAACCACATTAATAACTTATTATATAATTGCAATTAAATCAAACTTTTCCATTTTATTTTGGCAATAAGTGTTTCTGAGTTTTTTTTTTTTTTTTTGTCTCTTTTCTATTTTTTTATATTAAAATCAAAATCTCTGTAGTAATTGAATTGTCACTTTCCATTATTAAATATAGGGACTGTTGGTCATGATTTCATTTTTTTTATTACAATTACAACGTATTGTTTGAATTGTTTTGAAAATTGTTTTAATTAAAATATATAGTTTATAATATAAATGTTTAATAAACTATAAGTTCATTATTTCAGTATATAAAATATAAAATATAATAGGAAATATATTAGTTTAAATATTTTCAAGAAAAAATGTGTTTATTTATATATATATATATATATATATATATATATATATATATATATATATATATGTGTGTGTTTTTTTTTTCAGGATATAATAAAAATTGAAATAGTATGATTGAATATAGAGTATATTTAAATAATTGAACAAATCTCATTTTTATACTAAATAAATTAATTAAAGTTATAAAATAGCAAAAATATTACTCATACTATATTGAATTTTTCATCTTTTGTATAATTAAACATTATTTGTTTTTATAGTTAATATAGTTTATTAATTATAAAAATAATTAAAAATAGTTTACCAATATTACAATATAAATGCTTGAATATATATATATATATATATATATATATATATATATATATATATATATATATATATATATATATATATATATAATAATGCACATCCCAAAATTTCTCAGCATTAATTATACAATCCTCTTATTTTTAGTCAAAATATATAAAAACCTTCCATTTTAATTAAGCTTTGGTTAAGTTATCATAGAAAAATAATGTACATCTAAAAAAATTTATACTATTCTATTTAATATTTCATTTTTTATAATTACAAATTAAATAATAAATATATTTTATGAGCCACTTGTTATTCACATTTTTATTGACATAATTTAGTACTATTCAAAATGATATTCCTTGAACGAAATCACACGTAGATTATCAATATCTTAATAAACTTTTATTTGAAATCGCGAATTTAAAAATCTTGTAAAATGTTAGGCTCAGTTTGATTCAAATTATGTATGAAATTAGCTTATTAATGTTAAACATTAACTATTTCATCCTTAAAAAAGATATCATTATATAAACTGCCTAAATACACTTGAATCCAATAAAGTAATATTACAAAAAATACAACTATTTAAAATAGAGAAATATGGGAGAATTCAGAATTGAGAGAAATAATGATTATGCAATTTTATTTACTGAAAAAAAAATATTTCTCTTTTCTTACTATTCACATATTTTTTTCCAGCTGATTTCTAATATTCTTTCAAAATTACATTTTGAGAATTTAAGAAATAATTGGGATAGAAAATTTGAAAGAGATAATTAAAGATAAATTGAAATAATAATAAAATTTATTTCTCTACTCTCTTTTTATTTTATTTTTTTTATTTTTCTACCTAATAACATGATGACACGTCATTCATTGTATCATTTCTTCTATAATTTCTCTCCCATATCACTCACTCATCGGTACATTTCTCTTATCATTCCTCATTAAAATATTTAACTTCATCAAATCTTAGGCTTTGTTTGGATTGAAGTTTTTTAAAAAATCTAGAGAAAAAAAAAATGGTTGTTGATGATTTTGAGAAAGTGATGATTATTTTTAACAAAAAGATTTAAATGGTGTTGATATATATAAATAAATTAAAAAATAATAATTTAAAATAAAAGTTATTTTAGAATTTTTGTTAATGAAATAAATAATATAATTACTGAAAAAATAATTTGATTAAAAAATTAATTTTGTTTGAATTTTTATAAAACCCAAAATAATACTAACTTAATTGAGTTTTGTTTCATATTTGGTTATTTGATAGTTTCTTATATCAAAACTTTTTCTTATCACATTTTATTTTTTTAATGAAATAAAATATATTTAATTTATTTTTATAAAATTTAAATTTATAATACAAAAATAATTTTTATATTTTAACTAATTAAAAAATTATATGACAATTTATTTTATCATCAAATATATATTTTTTCAAAATAATTAATTAAATCCTAAATAACCTTATATAAAAAAAGACTCCAATAGAAGCTTTTTTATATTTGATTTTAAAAAAATAGTTTTTTTGAAAAATGTTTGTTTGATAAAAATTGAGCTATTATATTTCTTAGTATAAATTATTAAAATAGTTTTTTATATTAAAATTAGAATTTAATAAAAATAAGCAATTTATAATTAAAATAATATGAATAACAATATTTAAAAAAAATGTTATACCAAACAAAATCCTCAGTTATCTCAAAATTAACACTTTAATGTTTTTTTATATAACCCAAAACTTATTTAAAAAAATGGAAGAGAGATGGAATATACAACTTATCATTTTTAATATGAATAATATATTGTCATAATATAATTAACAAAATAAAATAATATGTGTTTATAAATTCAAATCACTCATATTTTTTTTTTTGAATGGACAGTAAAAACAAAGGTTGACTAAAGCACTAGAAATTTGTTGCTTTTATTTATTTTCTTTTATTTTTTATTTTTATTTTTTCTCTTTAAACATTTTACAAGAATGGAAAATTCTTTTTAGTCAGCTATAAAGATTATACAAGCCGTAATTATAAAGTGGCCTATTAGGTCCGGTTTGATGTGAGTTATATGGATTACTTTTAAATAACTTTATACTATGTCAATTAATAACATAGTTAATAGTTTATGTTATTAATTAAATATAAGCATTTTTTTTTTATTATATATTCAGATCTATACAGAAACTAATTTAAAATAATATTTTAATAACGTTAATTAAAGTTAACAATAATTATGAATTATATATAATTAAGAATATATAAGTAATAATAATAAAAAAAATCAAATTAGGCACTCGTTTTAATCAATAGACGCTACTACTATTAATAGCTCATAACTAAATGCGCCTAACAACAATAATCTTCATGACTATCTAAATACCAAACTAAATATAATCAAAATATTAAGTTTCAATCCAATACTAAAAACATAATAATTAATTTTAAATTACTTTATTTGTATAATATACCAGCAATTAAAAGTGAGGTTATTTTATGAGATATACCCATAATTAAATATGTAACTTCATTTATACATAATTTCAAATATCATTAAACTAGCATTACACAGCTTATATATAATACTAAATAAATAGATAATTTCATTAAATTAATAGTTATTTGTAAATTAAATTATTATTATTATTTTTTTTTATAAATTTGGGATGATATTAAAAAAAAAATTGTTTCTATGCACATGTGAATCATTTAAATTAAATGATCAAAATATTCTTAATATTTAATATTAGTAATAGTTCAATTTGAGGCTTTAACTTAGATTATTTTCATTAAATGAAATTCAAATATCAAATTATATTATTTATCATAATTTTAATCTCTTAAAATTTTATCTCAAAATAACAAAATGATCTCCTTATTTATATATATATATATATATATATATATATATATATATATATATATATATATATATATATATATATATATATATATATATATATATATATAAAATTAATTTATCATGTTTGGTAAATGTAATTAAATTTACATATATTTTGGATGTATTTTATTTATTTATATGAACTTGTTTTTTAGAAGTCTACTCATTCAAGTTAGTTTTAATGGTTAAAAAATAAATAATTTATATTTAATATTTATTTTTCTTACCATTTTAGAATGACATAATTTTGTGTACTTATTTGTCCATTTATTTTTTAAATACAATATTTGTTCGAGATCTATACTATTTAAATTATCGAATGAGGTTTGTGACTTAAGAAATGTGTAACGTGTTAGTTAGTTTGAGATAAAACTTCAATTGAAATTGTGATATTTTGAGTAATAAAATTCAAAGTTCCGAACCCTATATTATAAAAACAAATCAAATTCAACTATAAAAATTAATTTGATTTGTTATCCGAGAAAGAAACAATTGGAAATTTAGAAAATAAATTTTGGTATCCTGTAGAGGCTATAATCCAAGTCAGTCCTATTAAAACACCTTATCTTGAGATTAATGTTCTTGAATCACCAGTTTTCATTCATCATGTGTCTGATGAGGATTCAGTGGATTCTGAATGATATTATGATGTCAATGAGAATATGTTAGGATCTAGGTCGTTGCTGGAGGACCGGGGTTGGGCCGGTTTAGCGGGTCTCACTCAAAGGGTGGTGATTAATCCGGTTAGAGATTAACACCGGGGTTTCAATACTACACAAACTGTCACAAACCCTTGAACTAAGTTCAAGCGCGGAAGAGGTTTGTTTCAGGTTGAAGCAGCACACTTGTATGATAGGCGGAACCGGTTTCGGATGATGAAGGTTTGAAGATTGATGGGTCGGTTTTTGTAACCTGGTGATCCGGTTTGGATAGAGTTAAGTAGGTTAGAGCGGTGTAGGTAAGTTAGTACAAGTCGGTTAGAAAATGGAACCGACAGAAAGTAGATAACAAGACAAATTTTATGGATGTTCGGAGATAAAACTCCTACGTCACCCCTTCCTCTCGAAACCGCGAGAAGGATATTCACTAAAGAATACAAATACAATTCGATCGAGACTTATTTCCTGCTCGATAATGCCCTTACAATTTACACCGAAATTGTAAAATACACACTTCAACTTCAGCACTTAGGCTTTCTCTTAGAGATAGAATACAATCTTATCACTTGTGAATTAAATGCTCGTTGTATCACTTATGTCTTGTTGTGTGTCCCTTGTTGTGCCGCATTTACTCTTCTTCAACTGCTCCTTTTATAGGTGAAATATGCCAACGGTCATATTTCACTTCCTTGAATCTGATTGGCTGAGCAGAGGTTCAGTGATTCAGTGATTCATACCCTACGGTCATCTTTTCAGATTTGACGGTCAATCTCACAGACTTGGCAGTCTGTTCTTCCGGTGTGTAAGACAAACCTGTTAGGTTTGTCTTTTACTCAATGTGGTGACTGTCTGTTAAACAGTTGTCTGTACTTGGAAGATCTCTATTCTGACTTATCCCGAAGTGGAAAGATCCTATAGGAGTGTCTTCTGCAGCCTGCAGACTTTCCTCAGACTTGTATGGATATGGAAGTGTTTAGTCTGTTCCTTTGGTATCATCTTCAACAGATACCCGAATTGTCTTCTTATATTGGTCGGTCATTTGACTTAACCGAATGGCTTCCAGTGTGATTGGTTTAACCGGACAGCTTTCGGTTATTCCTTTGCCTTGTGGCTGATCGGCTGTCTGGTGTTTCCGGTTTTTAGTTTTGGCCGATCCTTTCTTTGTGCGGTCATGTTCCGAATGTCCTGGTCGGTTTAATAGCTTGACCGGTTAGTCTTCTTATCCGGTTCATTTGTTTGACCGGTCCGGTTCCTTGTTCCTGCATGAAAGGTTTATGTTCAGTTTTGTGAACCGGTCTAATTTTATCTAACAGAATATATAAATAGAATTTTTAACACATAATATGATGATGGATGAAAACAAATCTCCCATGAAGAAGATTCTTGAATTAGAGATTAAAGTGTGGCCCAATGTGCGTGAGATTCCACCCCTCCCATATACTTTCCACCAAAGTTCTTCTTCATCGAAAAACTACCAACATTGTCAGTTGAAGAAGCTAAATAATCTACCATAGGGTTATATGCAAGTAGGAAAGTGTGTCTCGAAGCCAATAAATGGTTATCCCGACTAGATTTTATCAATGATTGAAAAATTATTGTTTGGAACGTTTATGGATTAAATGATGATGTGAAGAGATGTATCATTAAATCACTGATGGGAACCCTTGGTTGTGACATATACCGTTTTGGTGAGACAAAAATTCGGAAGATGGATCAGCAGATCGTTAGGGATTTATATAATTGAAGGTTGTGCGGTTGGAAGGCTCTTGATTCAATATGAGTGTCGAATAGAATTCTTGTTGCATGGAATGAAAATATGTATTAGAAAATGGATGTTAATTTTGGTAGATATTCGGTTAAAGCTCAATTAAGAAATCGGGAGTATAATTTCCGACGAGTAATTTCTATGGTCTATGGATTAGTTCTTACACAATTTAAAACTAAGTTCTTTAATGAGATGAAGAGCGTGGCTAGTCTATGGGACTTACCAATTATTTTTGCGGGCGACATGAATGAAGTGAGATTTCTTTCTAAAAGAAAAGGGGTCAATAGATATAATAGCATAATGCAGGAGTTTTTAAAGATAATTGAAGAACTTGAACTTATCGATTTGCCTTTAGAAGGTGGTCAATTCACTTTTAGGAGAAGTAATGAAAATGAGGGTCACGCTCATTATCATATTGACAGATTTTTAATTAGTGAATCAATCTTTCGATGATTTTTTAATATATATTTCAAAAGGTCATTCCATGGTATTGTTCAGATCACCGATCGATCTTGATAGAACGCCGAAAGATGGAGAGAGCATGTCGACCATTTAGATTCGAAAATAAATGGTTGATCAAAGAGAACTTTATACCGCGTGTGCATTCATGGTGGGTGAATTAATCATCGGTTTGTTCTCCATCGAGTAATCTCTTTGTAAATTTAAGGAATCTACGTAAGCTTATCAAAAGTTGGTTTGTGGGAGATCGTGCTTTATTTTTTATTAAAATAAATGACTTTTGTAATTAAATTAATGTCACTGAAGAGAATGAGGAGATTCATGAACTCTTTGCTGAGGATGTTAGTTCTTAGATTCACATTGTTAGCAATTTACTCGATATGTAGAAACTGAGGCACGCCAGCGAAGTAGAGCTACATTGTTAAGTGTCGGAGATAGAAACACCAAATTTTTCCATGAAATCTTTAACAAGCAAACAAAAATAATGTGATAAATTTATCTCGATCGAGGGGAAAGTTTATGATAGTGAACCTGAAATCTCTATGAGTATTATGAAATTCTATTAGGGTGTGTTTGGTAACCCTAGAATTGGCATTGGAATTGGAGGGTCCAATTCCAATTTTTATGTTTGTTAGACACTTTAATATTAATAATTATAATTGGAATTAGAATTCCAATGGAATTCAATATAGTAGTGTAATTTGATAGTTCTCAATTCCAATCTTTTTAGGTTGGAATTGTAATTCCAAATTAACAAGTTTTCACGTTTTTGACAGGTTTAACACGTTTTTCACACATTAAATATGTTTAACACATTTTAACACGTTTTAACATGTTTAACACGTTTTTTACACGTTTAACACATTTTCACACTTTCAATACGTTTTTCACGTCCTTGACACGTGTAACACATTTTTGACACGTTTAACACGATTTTCATGTTTTTAACACGTTTAACACATTTTTCACATTTTGGCACATTTTGTACGTTTTGGCACGTTTAAATTTTTTTTTCACATATTTAGCACGTTTAACACGTTTTTGACACATTTAACACGTTTTCACGTTTTTGACACATTTAACACGTTTATCATGTTTTTGGCACGTTTAACACGTTTTGACACGTTTAACACGCTTTTTTTTACTTTTTTGACACATTTACCACATTTTGACACGTTTAACATGTTTTTCACGTTTTGGCATGTTTTGACACGTTTAACAAATTTTTCACATATTTGGCACATTTAACACGTTTTTGACACGTTTAACACGTTTTCACGTTTTCGACACATCAAACATGTTTTTAACACATTAAACACGTTTATCATGTTATTGGCACGTTTACCATGTTTTTGACACGTTTACCACATTTTTGACACGTTTAACACATTTTTCATGTTTAACAAGTTTTTCACATCTTTGGCACATTTAACAAGTTTTTCACATCTTTGGCACATTTAACATGTTTTCATATTTTTAACCCGTTTAAAACGTTTTTAACACATTAAATACGTTTAACACGTTGTTGACACATTTCACATGTTTTTTTACGTTTTTGAAATGTTTGATACATTTTTCTTACATTTAACACGTTTTTGACATGTTCAACACGTTTAACACATTTTTACGTTTTGACACATTTAACAAGTTTTTCACTTATTTGACACGTTTAACACATTTTTGATACGTTTAACATGTTTTTACGTTTTTGACACGTTGAACACATTTTTAATACATTAAACATGTTTATCATGTTTTTGGCACGTTAAACATGTTTTTGGCATGTTTAACACATTTTTCACGTTTTGGCACGTTTAACACGTTTTGGTATGTTTAACACATTTTTGGCACGTTTAACACGTTTGATAAATGTTGGCATATTTACTACATTTTGACATTTTTAATAAGTTTTGACCCGTTTAACACACTTGTGACATGTTAAATATGCCAAAATGTGTTAAACATGTCAAAAACGTGAAAAATGTGTTAACATGCCAAAAATATGTTAAACTTGTTAAAATGTGTTAAACATACCAAATAATGTTAAACATGTTAAAAACATGTTAAACGTGTCAAAAATATGTAATACGTGCCAAAAACGTGTGAAAAATATGTTAGACGTGTTAAACATGTCAAAAACGTGTTAAACGTGCCAAAAATGTGAAAAACGTGTTAAATCTATCAAAATGTGTCAAAACATGTTAAAGATATTAAAAATATCAAAAACGTGTTAAATGTGCTAAAAATGTGAAAAACGTGTTAAACATGCCAAAACGTGTTAAACGTGTCCAAAAGTATAAAACGTGTGAAAAAATGTTAAACATGCCAAAAACGTGTTTAACTTATCAAAGCGTGTGAAAAACGTGCCAAAAACATGAAAAACATGTTAGATTTGTCAAAACGTGTGAAAAACATGTTAAACGTATTAAAAATGTCAAAACGCGTTAAATGTGCCAAAAACGTGTTAAATGTGCCAAAAACGTGAAAAACGTGTGAAAATGTGTTAAATGTGAAAAACGTGTTAAACATGTCAAAACGTGTTAAACATGATAAAAACGTGTTTAATGTGCCAAAAAAATGAAAAACATGTTAAACGTGTTAAACATTTCAAAAACGTGCCAAAAACGTGAAAAACGTGTTAAACTTGTCAAAACATGTGAAAAACATGTTAAACGTTTTAAAAATATCAAAAACGTGTTAAACATACCAAAAACGTGAAAAATATGTTAAACATGTGAAAATGTGTTTTTAGTGTGAAAATGTGTTAAACATATCAAAAACGTGTTTTAACGTGTCAAAAACGTGTTAAACGTGTTAAACATGTCAAAAACGTGTTAAATGTGTTAAACATGTCAAAAACGTGTTAAATGTGTTAAACATGTCAAAAACGTATTAAACGTGCCAAAAACGTGAAAATATATTTAAGATGTTAACATTTTGAACCGATATTTTATTTTACAAACATAAAAATTGGAATTGAATTACAATTCTATCATTTTCCCAAACATAGAAATTAAAATTGAATTAAAATTCTATAATTTTTCCAAACATATGAATTGAATTGTAATTAAATGTCAATTCTCATGGAATTGGAATTAGAATTTCAATGCCAATTTCAATGCCAATCCCCCCTCATCAAACATACCCTAAGGTTTGTTTAAGGAGCCATTTAAGGTCATGCATAAATTGAATGGTATAATTTTTGATTCAATTAGTGCAACGCAAAAAGATATGGTGGAGGCTCGTTTTACGTTGGAGGAGGTTGAGGAGGCCATTAAGGGGTGTGGAAGTGATAAAACACCAAGAATGGATTAGTTGGATTAGATTTTGTCTCCCGACGGTTAAGTTTTCTATCATTGTTAATGGAAGTTCTCAAGGATTTTGGAGAGCTCTAGAGGGATCAAACATAGTGATCCACTCTTTCATTTTTATTCGTCATTGTTATAGAAGCTCTCTAAAAAATGATGCTTTCGTAGAAAACTCGAGACTCATCCGAGGAGTGAGTTGTGGGTCAAGAAGATATCATTTCATTATATCACATTTACTTTTCGCTAATGACACGCTCTGCATGGTTCATGCTACTTATAGGAATTTTAAACACTTTCGAGATATTTTATGGTTATTCGGTGCATATTTTGGTTTTCAAGTTAATCTTAATAAATTATGCATCTTTTTTTTTCAAATATTGTTTCGAATAGAAAAAAGGATAAAGTTTGCAAATGTGTTGGGATTCAGAATTGGTGATCTTTCATCAACATATATTGGTATGCCATTAGGGCTAAATTGCGATCCAAGATCTCTTAGGACCCGATTATCACCAAAATGTAATGTAAATTGTCTAGATGAAAAAGTGAAATAATCTCGAAAGGGGGTCGGCTAATTCTCATTAAGAGTGTATTATTATCTATGCCCACATATATGATGTCGTTATTCATTCTCTATAAGAGTGGGGCGGTGAAAATGGAGATAATAATGTGTAAATTTTTATGCGTATCTTCTAACTCGTCTTTTTTTCATCTAGTTAGTTGGGATAAGGTTAAATGTTTTAAGAATTAAGGAGGTCTAAATATTTGAGATCTTATTTTTTAATAAAGCTTCTTCTATCAAAATAGTGTAGTAGATTTGCAATGGATCCGAATAGTCTTTGGGCATCGATAATTAGATGTAAGTATGATAATAATTGGTCTGGTTTGTTCACCAAAATGTCTAATTATCCAGCAGGGTGTAGCGTTTGGAGGGAAATTTATTCTATGTGGAAAAGTTTTCAGGAACAGTCTAGATTCATTGTGGGGGATGATTCTTTGATTAGATTTTTTGGGACGATATTTGATATAGTGTCAAAATGATAATAATTAAGAACATGTTTGATCCTTGGTCTAGTGGTTTCGCTATCCGAATTAGATATAAAAGGAGATTAAATATTATGAAGACTTCATCCCATAATAGAGTTTCACTTTTGGTAGGATGCAAACAAGTGTCACCGTCTGAACAAGACATTATGTGTTGGCAAGATATTGATAGTTTTCATGTAGGGCATTGTTACAAGTAGTTCGCTAAGATGATTCCATATAAGTTTTATTGGAAAAAACTTTGGGAGTCAAAGATTTCATCCAAGATCTCGTCATTTGAATCTAGCGTTATTCATGGTAGAATTCTAACTGATGATATGTGCATAAAAAAAAGTTTTATTATGGCTAGTGGTTGTCGTATGTGTCAAAAAGAGGTTGAACCGGTAAATCACTTAATTTTTTTTGTCGAGCGGTGAATAATATTTGAAGTCTTTTGTGAAATATTAATGATATTCACTAGGTGATACCCGAATCTTTAGGTAGTTGCTGAGAAGTTTAGATTGATGCGCCTGATATGACAACCTTCATATTTGGGTTTCCATCCAAATTATATTTTAGTGGACTATCTAGTTATAAAGAAATCGTCGAAATTTCAATAATCGTAGGCGTCCGATGCGTATAATTCATAATATTATTATTATAATTCTTTCTGAGATTCGTTTAGGAAAACTTGTAGAGTCTGTCGGAGAGGTAATCGTTCTCCTTCAGAATTTACAAGTTTAATAACTTTTTAAGTATTGTTTTTTTTTATTTTTTATTTGTTATCTTTTCGTCATACTTTGTCGTTACGTTTAAACGATTTTTTTCATTTTTAATATAAATGGACCTTTTTAAAAAATAATTATTTTAATTAGATCATAAATGAATTAATAAAATAACTAATAAATTTATTTTTACTAAAAAAGAATTAATTATTATTATTATTAAGTCAAATAAAAAGTTACATATAAAAAAAATCAATTTATAAAATAAAAAATTAAATTAAATTTTAAATAATATAAAGAGAGGTGATAGGAGAGAGAATTTAATGAGATAAAACGAGAATGAATGACTCTGTATCATTTCTTGTTAAAAAAAAAAAGAAAAAAGTGTGAAAAAACAAAAAAAATATTTAATTTTTTCAGTTAATCATTAAATCATTCACTTTTCCAATTATTTCCCTATTAATAAATTAACAATTATTAAAATTTTAATAAAGATTTTCAAACTCACTAACTTTTTTAATTTGATTTTTAAATATAATTTTTTTTTTTAAAATTTAGAAGAACTAACATTATACTCGAGTTATGCCCTCCTATATTCAAAACGCAATAATAATAATAATAATAATAATAATAATAATAATAATAATAATAAATAATGAAGTAAAGTAATTCAAACAAATATATTAAAAAAAAATTCTAACCCAGCAAAATAAAAGATCAAACAAGCTTTTATGGTATATTTGGCACTTATTATTTTGACGTGACATCACGTGTTAATTGACGTGTCTTTAAATTTGATATTATTATTATTATTGATTAAAAAAAAAAAGATAATAATTGTGATAACCACTGACTGGCTGCTGCGGATACTATAATGTAGGCAATATAAACTTTGGGCATTGTAATTTTACGTCGTTGGAAGTGGGTAAAGAAGAACCGGTCAGTTTCTGTCTGCCCACCATAAATGGTCACTTTGTCCATTCTCAAATTACGAATTTAACCCTAAGGTCTTGTTTGGTTAGACATCACCCAATTATTTGAACCAATAAAAACTTCATCATTATCAATTGCGCATGCAATCAATCATATTTCTTCTTCTTCTTTTTTTTTAATCTCTCAACATCATCATTTTACCAATTTCGCCTCTACTCACCAAATCCAACATTAGTAATTATTTTTTGTAGCCATGCCTATCTATTTATAGTTTAGCCTTTCTTTAGACCTTGTTTCATATTTGTAGTAGATAGGTTACTTCAAAATATTAATAATAATAATAATGTTTCTTATTTATGTCTAGTTTTATACACAACTATTATAAGTTGTAATAAAAACATTAAAGAATATAATAAGATCAATAAATAAAGGTACCTAGAAGCCTTATTAGTTTGGTGTATTCAAATAGTCGGATTATTTATAAAATAATAATTTGTGATAATTTTATGAATATAATAATTTTTGAGGGGTAAAAATGACCTATATTAATAATAAAATAAAAAATAATTTGATTTAAAATATATTTTAATATTTTTAATAATAAATCAAATGATGTGATATAAGAAGGAGAAATAATATGATATTTTTGAGTTATGATTATTTAATTAATCCTTACAATAAAAGCTTGGTCCAACAAATAAATTTGATTAAATATATTTTTAAATAATGACAATTTTTTAAACCTCAATTCAAACAACAAGACCTTAAAATTTTAGTTTTGATAACCTTAAATTAAACCAGATTAAATAATTCAATTTAACAAACAAAGTTTAAATAATAAATTTATTTAATAAAAAAACTTATTAATAAAAAAAATAGTTTATTTAGATTATGATTTTTTTTTTAATTTTTGTCTAAAAGACTTATTTAATAATAATAATAAATAAATAAATAAAAGTTATTAAAGTTTTTAATTGATTTAATTATTAAAATATTTTTTCACTTAAAGTGGAAATTTAATAAAAATAAAGTAATATTATTTTAATATATTAATAAATAGAATAATAATTTAATTATTATAAGAATAGTGATATCAAAGAAAGAAACTATATAAAATTAAAAAAACCCAGATTAAACAAACTCTAATGTAATATAAAATAACTTAAAATAGAATAATTTTAGGTTTGTTTGTTTGTTGTTGGTTATTTGGTGATTTTTATTGGGTTTAAAAAAAAAAGAATTATTATAAATAAATAATTAAATATATACAGGGGAGAGGTGATAGTAGCCGTAGCATTGATGAAAGAGCGTAAAATCTGCTGTTAGTTGGAACACGCGCCTCTCGTGTAGTCAATCATCACCTTTCTCTTCAACAATCATTAAATATGGAAAACATGAATTCAAGGCCTTGTTTGATCTTACCTTTTTTCTTTCTTTCTAAATTTAAGATATTAGGTTATTTCAGATTTTTTTTTTTTAATTCTATTTTAAAGTCTTGTTTGGTAAATGTTATTTAAATAATCCATTATTCTTTCATTTTTCTCTACGTTAACCAAATCAATTAATTTATCAACTAAAATATCTTATATTTATTCATTAAATTTTAATTCAACTTTTTATTACCTTATACTAAATCAAATTATTTATCAACTCAATACCTTATATTTATTTATTGTAAAAATTAATATAAATGAATGATTTAAGTATAATATGTTATAAAATATTTTGTTTTAATATTTTAATTAATTATTAGAGTTTAATGTAAAAAACTATCAATTTAATATGTAGTTCAAATGATAGTGATACGATCTTATGTTCCAAATATCTTTTACTGTCTCGAGGCAAAAGAGTCATTTTCCATCTCCATCTCGGAGGAACATGGAAATTTAGGAACATACAATCTTGGGTGATTTGTTCAATTTTTATTAAGAAGGTTCTTTTAATTATCACAAAAATAATTACTAATATTGATGAATTTTGTCATGTTATATTCATTTTTATCCGGATAATTTATAGCAAATTATATAGTAATAATATATTTTTGGATGAGTTTTCAATTTATATCAATTAAAGTTATAAATAAAATGACTTTTATGTTTTAAGAGAAAATTTCATGTTCAAAAGCCTGACAATTTCTCTAACGTTTTTTTTTTTTATTCATATGGATTAATTAAATGGAGTAGCATGTCGGCAGGTCATATTATAGTTGGGCTTTTCTTGGACATATATTACGGGCCAAAACCCATTTAAATTTAAAATCTTACTGTCCAATTTGATTTTGGACATTGTAAATGGCTAGTTCCTTACTTTCGGATATTAGTTATTTAAATATTTAGGTCTTTATTTGGTTTAAAATTATGAAAATTAAGTTATTAGAAATACATAAAAATATATTTTGATAAATTAATTAATTTGATTGATAAAAAGATATCTAAAAAAAATAGCTATGTCATTTAAAAATTATTCAAATAACTGAAAAATATTTAATAAATTCGTACTACTCAATTAATCGGTGAAGATGATTGCACTTCTTCTCTGGAAGTTCCATAATTGTTGAAAGTGACAATGACCATAAATAATTTGGTGGGATGAAGTTAGATTAATAGTGGATGTGGAGTTGGAAAAGACTAATAAAAAATTTAAAAATTGGAAAGCTAAGGTTAGTTTGATTCGGCTTATACTCCACCATCTTATTTGAAGGTAGGTTTGATTGAATTAAGCTTAATTAATAGTTAATTTAGGTAGGTTTGATTCAACTTATATACGTCTAGTTTATTTTTTTTTATTTTTTATATTTATAATATTATTTAATAATATATATATATATATATATTAATTTCATTTTAAATATTAATAAATTAATTAAATTTAAAAAATAATATATTTTAAAATAAATTATATGAATATATTAATTTTTATAAATTTTTATTAATATATAATTTTAAATATATTTAGTATCAATATGATATAAAATATACTTATAAATATATTAAATATTAGTATGTTCTTATTTAAAAATTATAAGGAACATTTGTCTGGTTTGATATTATTTCGTCTGTTTAAATTGTAAATCTAAAAAAAATAATGTATTTTAAAATATTAGCTTATATAAATTAATATATATTTGAATAAAATCTTAAAAAGAAAAAAATAATTTAATGAAGAAAGGTGGATATATATATATATTTAAATGTTTTATTATTATAATTTTATATAAATATGAATATATAAGATATTAGAAAGAAATAAAATAAATGAGAAATAATTATTTGAAATGAAGTTCTTGGACATTTAAGGGTTGATTTTGATTTTTTGGGATTTTATTAAAAAAAAAAACTGTTTTTATTTTGTTTAATAATAATAATAAAAAATAGGTTATTTGAGTTTTTAATTTATAAATTTATTAAGATATTTTATTTAAAATTTAAAAAAGTTAGAATAACATAATAAAATTAGTAATTTGACAGATATAATTTAAAACAACATTAAACAAACCATAGTGAAAAAATATTCATATATACAACTAAAAATAAAATAATCACAAACGAATAGGTAGGGGGTATTGAATCTTCCTCCTTTCTGCTTTGGTACCTTAAACTTAAATCTTTCTATTTCTATTGACGTGTAAAAGTGCCATATTATTATCTTAGACTTATAGTGTTTTTATTATATAAGTCTCAATTTTGATTTAAAATATATAGAGCTCAAATTGTTGACCTACTAAACGTCTGTCTATTTTGTTTCTTTTATTTCACGTGAAATTTGTATTTTTAAATTAGGCGACAAATATTTGAGACGAAGTTCTTGACATTTATTAGAACTTAAACTATATGTAAACAAAACTTAAATAGAATCATAGCAATTTCCTTAATGATGTCTAATTCCAGATTTATGCAGATAACAATGACAATGTTTTTATCCCATCTCTTCTATCTCATAACCATTCTTCAATAAAATCACAGAAGGATTGACTCAATATGGTTTTGTCGGCAAGGAGAGAAGATGAAAAATAACACACTTTTTTTGATAAAAATCAAAGCTCAAAAAATTCGAAAAACCTTCAAAATTTCGGACCCCAACTGGTAATTTAGCCATTAATTAAGAAAAATATAAACATATTACTTTATCTGGCCAAAAAAATGTAAAAGAGAAAACCTTAGAACTTGGATTTGTAGGGTTTTACCTTTTAAAGAAGATGCCATTTCAGAAATTCTTGACGGCTCAAGAAGACTCAAGCCGAAGAGGTTTTCGACCAGCAATTGACGCGCCTCAGTTAAAACCTCACTAGCTGCGTCATTGCCCCAAGCGCAAAGATGCCTTACTACTTCTCACTATCTCTCCTTTTATATTCGCTTCCACTTACCTCATTCTTCCAACTTTTCGATGTGGGATAAAGTAGATGATTTGATTTTACTAGTTAGTCGGGATTTAGGACTTAAAGTCAAAATCAAACTTATACGGTCTTCCTTTCTTTTTTATTTCAAAAATTCTATAGGGTCTTATTCGTCTAATTTTAAATATTCACATATTTTTGTGGCAAGTTATTTAATATATAACCTAGATTGAAATTACTGTATTTGATTAATTATGCTAAAATCATTGTGATCACTTTATAAAATGTGAAAATACAAATTTAATTCAACTCATAAAATTATCGTACGATGCACACAGATAAAAATATAAATAAATAAAATAATAATAATATGTATTCCATTTTCACGAATAATATATAAAAATAAAAATTAGAACACTCTCATTTTACATTTTATTCATTACGGTAAAACAATTTATTTTCTCATATCTCATCACGTATTTTTTTCGAATAAACTTCTTATCTCGTAACCTTACACTTTCACTTTGGTCAATCAAGTATTTGATTTATATTTTTTAACATTTAACATTGTGACTTTACACTTTGGTCAATCAAATATTTGATTCATATTTTTTAACCATTTTCAATAATAATAATATGTATTCCATGTTTTTGCGAATAATATATTAAAATAAAAAGTAGAACACTCTCATTCCACATTATATTCACTACGGTCAAAACAATTTATCTTGTCACATATCTCATCACATATTTTTCCGAATAAACTTCTTAACTCGTGACCGTACACTTTCATTTTGGTAAATCAAATATTTGATTTATATTTTTATATTATTTAGTATCTAACCTAACACTTTGGTCAATCAAATTTTTGATTCATATTTTTTAATCATTTTCAATTGATAATATCACACTTGGTTAAATGATTGTACTTATTTTGTTAGGTTGCAAGTTTGAATTATACATATATCATTTTTAATTTTATTTTTAACAATTTGAAGTTTATGAGCGGATCAACCCACAATCCGACCCAAATATTCATTTACTCTCTCATATATAGCTAATTAACTACAGCTTTCGACCCGGTAATCAGGACACTTTAAAAATTAAATATCATTATATATATAGATAAGTTAGTTAAAAAGTTAAACTTATATTGTTAAAATGTCCCACGTTCATCAAATTTGGTGTTGACTTTAAAATATAAAGTCTTATCGGCCTAGTTGGTTAAAGAGTTGTATTTGTTTTGTTAGTTTGCAATTTCGAAATATACATATATTATTTTTAATGTAATTTTTAGCCGTTTGAAAGTTATGAACGGGTCAACCCATAATCCGACCCAAATATCCATTTACTCTCACATATATATTCAAATTAACCACAACCTTTGACCCTACAATCAAGACATTTTAAAAATTAATCATCGTTATATATATTGTCAATTAGAGGCTTTTTACTAAACGTTCATCTATTTCGTTTATTTTATTTCACGTAACATTTGTTTTTTCAAATTAGGCGACAAATATTTGAAATGAAGTTCTTGTACATTTATAAGAACAAATCAGAGCAATTTGCTCAATATTGTCAAATTCCAGATCTATGCATATGACAATGTTTTCATCCCATCTCTTCTATCTCATAACCATTCTTTAATAAAATCACAGAATAAAGAAGAGGAGATAAAACCTTTAATACAAATCAAAGCTCAAAAATTCGAAAAAACGTCCAATAGTTCAAGCCTCAATTGGTTATTGAGCCATTAATTAAAAAAATATAAATATCTTATTTTGTCTCACAAAAAAAATGTAAAAGATAAAACCCTCAAGCAAAACTAAAGCCAAAGAGGGGATTTGGAAATAGTTTTCAACCAGCAATTGACGCGCCTCGGTTAGAACCTCACTAGCTGCGTCATTGCCCCAAGCGCAAAGATGCCTTACTACTTCCCACTATCTCTCCTTTTATACCCGCTTCCACTTTCCCCACTCTTTAACTTGCCAATGTGGGATAAAGTATATGATTTTATTTTACCAGTTGGTCGGGATTAATGACATCAAGTCAAAATAAAATTTATACCGTCTGATTATTCCAAAAATTATATTAGGTCTCATTCGTCTGATTTTTAGTATTCTCATATTACTGTGGCAAGTTATTTAACATGTAACCTATGTTGAAACCCATGTTGAAATTACTATATTTAATTATGCTACAATCATTGTGATCTCTTTATAAAATGTGAAAATACAAGTTAAATTCAACTAGGAACATTCTCGTGCGATGCACATAAATAAAAATATAAATAAATATAATAATAATAATATGTATTCCATATTTTTGCGAATAATATATTAAAATAAAAAGTAGAACACTCTCATTCCACATTATATTCACTACGGTCAAAACAATTTATCTTGTCACATATCTCATCACATATTTTTCCGAATAAACTTCTTAACTCGTGATCGTACACTTTCATTTTGGTAAATCAAATATTTGATTTATATTTTTATATTATTTAGTATTCTAACCTAACACTTTGGTCAATCAAATTTTTGATTCATATTTTTTAATCATTTTCAATTGATAATATCACACTTGGTTAAATGATTAAACTTATTTTGTTAGGTTGCAAGTTTGAATTATACATATATCATTTTTAATTTTATTTTTAACAATTTGAAGTTTATGAGCGGATCAACCCACAATCCGACCCAAATATTCATTTACTCTCTCATATATAGCTAATTAACTACAGCTTTCGACCCGGTAATCAGGACACTTTAAAAATTAAATATCATTATATATATAGATAAGTTAGTTAAAAAGTTAAACTTATATTGTTAAAATGTCCCACGTTCATCAAATTTAGTGTTGACTTTAAAATGTAAAGTCTTATTAGCATAGTTGGTTAAAAGATTATACTTATTTTGTTAGGTTGTAAGTTCGAAATATATATATAGCATTTTAAATTTTATTTTAAATCATTTGAAATTTTAAGGTCGGGTCAACCCACAATCCGACCAAATTATCCATTTACTCTCACATATATATTCAAATTGACTACAACTTTCGACTTGGTAATCCGTACACTTTGAAAATTAAGCATCATTATATATATGTAGAGCTCAAACTGTCAATCATAGACTTTTTACTAAACGTCCGTCTATTTAAATTATTATATTTCATGTGGATTTTTTTTTTAAATCAGGCGACAATTATTTGAAATGAAAGATCTTGGACAGTTATCAAAACTTAAATTATATGCAAACATAGCTTAAATAGAATCCGAACGATTTGCTCAATGATGCCAATTCCAGATATATGCAGACGACAATGTTTTTATCCCATCTCTTTAATCCCATAACCATTCTTTAATAAAATCATAGAAGAATTGACTCAATATGATTTCGTCGGCAAGAAGAGGATAAGAAACATAACCCACTTTGATACAAATCAAAGCACAAAAAAATCGAAAAAACATCCAAAAGTTCGAAGCCCAATTGGTAAATGAGACATTAATTAAGAAAAATATAAACATCTTATTTTATTTGACCTATAAAATGTAAAAGAGAAAACCTTAGATTTTGGATTTGTAGGGTTTTACTTCTTAAAGAAGATGCCCTTTCAGAAATTCTCAATGACTCAAGCAGAACTAAAGCCAAAAAAGGGGTTTGGAAATAGTTTTCAACCAGCAATTGACGCGCCTCGGTTAAAACCTCACTAGCTGCGTCATTGCCCCAAGCGCAAAGATGCCTTACTACTTCTCACTATCTGTTCTTTTATATTCGCTTCCACTTTCCTCACTCTTTAACTTTCCAATGTGGGATAAAGTAGATGATTTGATTATACTAGTTGGTCGGGATTGAGGACATCAAGTCAAAATCAAACTTATATGGTCTTCCTTTCCTTCTTATTCCAAAAATTATATTAGGTCTCATTCTCTGATTTTTAGTATTCACATATTACTGTGGCAAGTTATTTAACATGTAACCTATGTTCAAACCTATGTTGAAATTACTATATTTAATTATGCTACAATCATTTTGATCTCTTTATAAAATGTGAAAATACAAGTTTAATTCAACTAGGAACATTCTCGTGCGATGCACATAAATAAAAAATATAAATAAATAAAATAATAATAATATGTATTCCATGTTTTAACGAATAATATATTAAAATAAAAAAGTAGAACACTCTCATTCCACATTTTTTATTCACTACGGTAAAAAAATTTATCTTCTCACTTATCTCATTATATATTTTTCCGAATAAACTTCTTAACTCGTGACCGTACACTTTCATTTTGGTAAATCAAATATTTGATTTATATTTTTATATTATTTAGTATTCTAACCTAACACTTTGGTCAATCAAATTTTTGATTCATATTTTTTAATCATTTTCAATTGATAATATCACACTTGGTTAAATGATTGTACTTATTTTGTTAGGTTGCAAGTTTGAATTATACATATATCATTTTTAATTTTATTTTTAACAATTTGAAGTTTATGAGCGGATTAACCCACAATCCGACCCAAATATTCATTTACTCTCTCATATATAGCTAATTAACTACAGCTTTCGACCCGGTAATCAGGACATTTTAAAAATTAAATATCATTATATATATATATAGATAAGTTAGTTGAAAACTTAAACTTATATTGTTAAAATGTCCCACGTTCATCAAATTTAGTGTTGACTTTAAAATGTAAAGTCTTATTAGCATAGTTGGTTAAAAGATTATACTTATTTTGTTAGGTTGTAAGTTCGAAACATATATATAGCATTTTAAATTTTATTTTAAATCGTTTGAAATTTTAAGGTCGGGTAAACCCACAATCCGACCCAATTATCCATTTACTCTCACATATATATTCAAATTAACCACAACTTTCGACTCGGTAATCCGTACACTTTGAAAATTAAGCATCATTATATATATGTAGAGCTCAAACTGTTGATCATAGACTTTTTACTAAACGTCTGTCTATTTAAATTATTATATTTCACGTGGATTTTTTTTCAAATCAGGCGACACTTATTTGAAATGAAAGATCTTGGACATTTGTTAGAACTTAAACTATATGCAAACATAGCTTAAATAGAATCCGAACGATTTGCTCAATGATGTCAATTCTAGATATATATGCATACGACAATGTTTTTATCACATCTCTTCTATCCCATAACCATTCTTTAATAAAATCACAAAAGAATTGACTCAATATGATTTCGTCGGCAAGAAGAGGATAAGAAACATAACCCACTTTGATACAAATCAAAGCACAAAAAAATCGAAAAAACATCCAAAAGTTCGAAGCCCAATTGGTAAATGAGACATTAATTAAGAAAAATATAAACATCTTATTTTATTTGACCTATAAAATGTAAAAGAGAAAACCTTAGATTTTGGATTTGTAGGGTTTTACTTCTTAAAGAAGATGCCCTTTCAGAAATTCTCAATGGCTCAAGCAGAACTAAAGCCAAAGAGGGGGTTTGGAAATAGTTTTCAACCAGCAATTGACGCGCCTCGGTTAGAACCTCACTAGCTGCGTCATTGCCCCAAGCGCAAAGATGCCTTACTATTTCTTACTATCTCTCCTTTTATATTAGCTTCCACTTTCCCCACTCTTTAACTTTACAATGTGGGATAAAGTAGATGATTTGATTATACTAGTTGGTCGGGATTGAGGACGTCAAGTCAAAATCAAACTTATATGGTATTCCTTTCTTTCTTATTCTAAAAATTATATTGGGTCTCATTCGTCTGATTTTTAGTATTCACATATTATTGTGGCAAGTTATTTAATATGTAACCTATTTTGAAACATATTTTGAAATTACTATATTTAATTATGCTACAATCATTGTGATCTCTTTATAAAATGTGAAAATACAAGTTTAATTCAACTAGGGACATTCTCGTGCGATGCACATAAATAAAAATATAAATAAATAAAATAATAATAATATGTATTCTATATTTTCACGAATAATATATTAAAATAAAAAAGTAGAACACTCTCATTCCACATTTTATTTAACTACGATAAAATAATTTATCTTCTCACATATCTCATCATATATTTTTTCCGAATAAACTTCTCAACTCGTGACCGTACACTTTCATTTTGGTCAATCAAATATTTGATTTTTATTTTTATATTATTTAGTATTGTAACCTAACACTTTGGTCAATCAAAATTTTGATTCATATTTTTTAATCATTTTCAATTGATAATATCACACTTGGTTAAATGATTGTACTTATTTTGTTAGGTTGCAAGTTTGAAATATACATATAGCACTTTTAATTTTATTTTTAACAATTTGGAGTTTATGAGTGGATCAACCCACAATCCGACCCAAATATTCATTTAATCTCTCATATATAACTAATTAACTACAACTTTCGACCCGGTAATCAGGATACTTTAAAAATTAAACATCATTATATATATAGATAAGTTAGTTAAAAAGTTAAACTTATTTTGTTAAAATGTTCCACGTTCATCAAATTTAGTATTGACTTTAAAATGTAAAATCTTATTAGCATAGTTGGTTAAAATATTATACTTGTTTTGTTAGGTTGTATGTTCGAAACATACATATAGCATTTTGAATTTTATTTTAAACCGTTTGAAATTTTAAGGTCGGGTCAATCTACAATTCGACCCAATTATCCATTTACTCTCAAATATATATTCAAATTAACCACAAATTTCGACTCGGTAATCCGTACACTTTGAAAATTAAGCATCATTATATATATATGTAGAGCTCAAACTGTCGATCATAGACTTTTTACTAAACGTCTGTCTATTTAAATTATTATATTTCATGTGGATTTTTTTCAAATCAGGCGACACTTATTTGAAATGAAAGATCTTGGACATTTATTAGAACTTAAACTATATGCAAACATAGCTTAAATAGAATCCGCGTGATTTGCTCAATGATGCCAATTCCAGATATATACAGATGACAATGTTTTTATCCCATCTCTTCTATCCCATAACCATTCTTCAATAAAATCACAGAAGAATTGACTCAATATGGTTTCGTCGGTAAGAAGAGGATATAAACATAACCCACTTTGATACAAATCAAAGCTCAAAAAAATTGAAAAAACATCCAAAAGTTCGAAGCCCAATTGGTAAATGAGACATTAATTAAGAAAAATATAAACATCTTATTTTATTTGACCTATAAAATGTAAAAGAGAAAACCTTAGATTTTGGATTTGTAGGGTTTTACTTCTTAAAGAAGATGCCCTTTCAGAAATTCTCAATGGCTCAAGCAGAACTAAAGCCAAAGAGGGGGTTTGGAAATAGTTTTCAACCAGCAATTGACGCGCCTCGGTTAGAACCTCACTAGCTGCGTCATTGCCCCAAGCGCAAAGATGCCTTACTATTTCTTACTATCTCTCCTTTTATATTCGCTTCCACTTTCCCCACTCTTTAACTTTACAATGTGGGATAAAGTAGATGATTTGATTATACTAGTTGGTCGGGATTGAGGACGTCAAGTCAAAATCAAACTTATACGGTATTCCTTTCCTTCTTATTCTAAAAGTTATATTGGGTCTCATTCGTCTGATTTTTAGTATTCACATATTATTGTGGCAAGTTATTTAATATGTAACCTATTTTGAAACATATTTTGAAATTTCTATATTTAATTATGCTACAATCATTGTGATCTCTTTATAAAATGTGAAAATACAAGTTTAATTCAACTAGGGACATTCTCGTGCGATGCACATAAATAAAAATATAAATAAATAAAATAATAATAATATGTATTCTATATTTTCACGAATAATATATTAAAATAAAAAAGTAGAACACTCTCATTCCACATTTTATTTAACTACGATAAAATAATTTATCTTCTCACATATCTCATCATATTTTTTTCCGAATAAACTTCTCAACTCTTGACCGTACACTTTCATTTTGGTCAATCAAATATTTGATTTTTATTTTTATATTATTTACTATTGTAACCTAACACTTTGGTCAATCAAATTTTTGATTCATATTTTTTAATCATTTTCAATTGATAATATCACACTTGGTTAAATGATCGTACTTATTTTGTTAGGTTGCAAGTTTGAAATATACATATAGCACTTTTAATTTTATTTTTAACAATTTGGAGTTTATGAGTGGATCAACCCACAATCCGACCCAAATATTTATTTAATCTGTCATATATAACTAATTAACTACAACTTTCGACCCGATAATCAGGATACTTTAAAAATTAAACATCATTATATATATAGATAAGTTAGTTAAAAAGTTAAACTTATTTTGTTAAAATGTTCCACGTTCATCAAATTTAGTATTGACTTTAAAATGTAAAGTCTTATTAGCATAGTTGGTTAAAAGATTATACTTGTTTTGTTAGATTGTAAGTTCGAAACATACATATAGCATTTTGAATTTTATTTTAAATCGTTTGAAATTTTAAGGTCGGGTCAACCCACAATCCGACCCAATTATCCATTTACTTTCACATATATATTCAAATTAACCACAATTTTCAACTCGGTAATCCGTACACTTTGAAAATTAAGCATCATTATATATATGTAGAGCTCAAACTGTCGATCATAGACTTTTTACTAAACGTCCGTCTATTTAAATTATTATATTTCATGTGATTTTTTTTCCTTCAAATCAGGCGACAATTTTTTGAAATGAAAGATCTTGGACATTTATTAGAACTTAAACTATATGCAAACATAGCTTAAATAGAATCCGAGCGATTTGCTCAATGATGCCAATTCCAGATATATGTAGATGACAATGTTTTTATCCCATCTCTTCTATCCCATAACCATTCTTCAATAAATCACAGAAGAATTGACTCAATATGGTTTCGTCGATAAGAAGAGGATAGGAAACATAACCCACTTTGATACAAATCAAAGCTAAAAAAAATCGAAAAAATATCCAAAAGTTATCGGGTTTTACTTTTCAAAAATTCTCGACGGCTCAAGCAGAACTAAAGCCGAAGAGGGGGTTTGGAAATAGTTTTCAACCACCAATGGACTCGCCTCGGTTAGAACCTCACTAGATGCGTCATTTCCCCAAGCGCAAAGATGCCTTTCTACTTCCCACGATCTCTCATTTTTTATCCGCTTCCACTTTTCCCACTCTTTAACTTTCTAATGTGGAATAAAGTAGATGATTTGATTTTACTAGTTGGTTAGGATTGAGGACATCAAATCAAAATCAAACTTATACGATCTTCCTTTCCTTCTTATTCCAAAAATTCTATTGGTCTCATTCGTTTGATTTTTAATATTCACAAATTTTTGTGACAAGTTATTTAATATGTAACCTAGATTGAAATTACTATATTTAATTACGCTACAATCATTGTGATATCCTTATAAAATGTGAATATACAAGTTTATTTCAACTACAAAGATTCTCGTTCAATGTATATGAATAAAATTATAAATAAAATAATAATAATAATAATAATATGTTTTCCATGTTTTCACGAATAATATATTTAAATTAGAAAATAGAACACTCTCATTCTACATTTTATTCATTTCGGTAAAATAATTTAATTTCTCACATATCTCATTACATATTTTTTCCCCCAAATGTTTGTAAATAGTTTAGTTCAGATAAATGTCCAAGATCTTTCATTTCAAATAATTTCACTTAATTTTAAAAAAAATGTCACGTGAAATAAAATAAATAAATTAGACATATATTTAGTAAATATCTTATTTTATTTGAACCAAAAATGTAAAAGAGAAAACCTTAGATCTTAGATTTATAGGATTTTACCTCTTAAAGAATATGCCCTTTCAGAAATTCTCAACGGCTCAAGCAGAACTAAAGCCAAAGAGGGGTTTGGAAATAGTTTTCAACCAGAAATTGACGCGCCTTAGTTAGAACCTCACTAGCTGCGTCATTGCCCCAAGCGCAAAGATGCCTTACTACTTCCCACTATCTCTCCTTTTATATTCGCTTCCACTTTTCTTACTCTTCTAACTTTCCGATGTGGGAAAAAGTAGATATTTTTTACAAGTTTGTTGGGATTGAGGACATCAAGTCAAAATCAAACTTATACGGTCTTCTTTTCCTTCTTATTCCAAAAATTATATTGGGTCTCATTCGCCTAATTTTTAATATTCACATATTATTGTGGCAAGTTATTTAATATATATCCTAGATTGAAATTGATATATTTAATTATGCTACAATCATTGTGATTGCTTTATAAAATGTAAAAATACAAGTTTAATTCAACTAAGAAGATTCTCGTGCGATGCACACTGATAAAAATATAAATAAAATAATAATAATAATAATAATATGTATTCCATGTTTTCACAAATAATATATTAAAATAGAAATAGAATACTCTAATTCCACATTATTCATTTCGGTAAAATAATTTATCTTCTCACATATATCTCATCACATATTTTTTTCGAATGAACCTCTCATCTTGTGACTTTACTCTTTCAATTCGGTCAATCAAATATTTTATTTAAGCTTTTTAACATTTAATATTATGACCTTACACTTTGGTCAATCAAATATTTGATTCATATTTTTTAACCACTTTCAATTGATAATATCACACTTGGTTAAAGGGTTGTACTTGTTTTGTTAGGTTGAAAATTCAATAATACATATAACATTTTGAATTTTATTTTTAATAGTTTGATGTTTATGGGCGGGTCAAACCACAATCCTACTCAAGTATTCATTACTCTCACATATATATCAAAATTAACCACAATTCTTGACCCGACAATCCAGACACTTAGAAAATTAAGCATCATTATATATATATATATATATATATACATTAGTTAGTTAAAAAGTTAAACATATATTGTTAAAATGTCCACGTTCATAAAATTTGGTGTTGAATTTGATAGGATCGATTTTATCAATAAAGACGGGGGTCTGGCGATTGATGAAGGCTTATGAAAAATGGTTTGAAAGAAATCTTGTTAGGTATTTAATTCACTTTCTATTCTACGCAAACCATTGTAAACACTTGAAACAAAATCAAGTGCGGAAATGTTTACTTAGGTTTGAAGCTTAGGAACAAGAATGAGAAGATGACAAAAAGTAACAACATATTAGTTTCTTTATGGATGTTCGGAGCAAACTCTCCTACGTCACCCCTTCTTCCAACCACCGGAAGGATTTACTATAATATGTTTTAAATCAAATACAGTTTGCACAAATAGCTCACTGTTGAATAGAATAGACTCTGTTCAACTTACAATATGATGAATAATATCACTCAGCTAAAACGATGCTTTTGATTCTAACTCTCTCTTGATTAACACACAGTAAAACAAGAAAGCAGCTATCATTTTAAATATTCAAAGGCTAGATTTCTCAGTAATTCGGAGATTCTTCTTAGAATGAGAATGAGAAATCCAGAGATCGAGAGCCGAGAGATTGTCCGTTGTCCTTTAAATTCTTTAAGTAATGAACGGGTACCAACTGTCGAATCTTCATAATGACACGTGACGAGCTTCTATTGGAACGTCTCCATAGTACAAAACAGTCTCTGAATACAAGGATCGTGGCCGTACACAACAGGTAGTGCGCCGAATATTCTTCAGAAATGTACTTGCAAAACAAGTAATGTGAAGGATATTCGCTTACATGGCATTGGTTGATTGGTTGCAGCTGGCTGTCGTAATGATCTTCACTAGAAAGTGGAGCAAGAGTAGCGTACAACTACATCACGTGGGTAGGCGGGTGCTAGTTTCAAGCAACTGCTTAAGCATGACATTAGATGTATTTCAATTAGACGACCTCGTCTAATAAAATCAGACATCCCCGTCTAATAACAGAATCCATTAGACAACCTGGTCTAATGGGATTAGACTTCACGTCTAATTACAATCACTTCAGACTAATCTGAAGGAGTTAGAGTGCACGTCTAACTTTCACATTCCATTAGACTGCACGTCTAACTCCACGAGTTAGACTGCACGTCTAATTACGGTTCCACTTCAGACTAGCCTGAAAGAGTTAGACTACACGTCTAACTCTTTCCATTAAACTGTACGTCTAATTACGAATCCCTTCAGACTAATCTGAAGGAGTTAGACTACACGTCTAACCTTCACTAGTTAGACTACACGTCTAATTCTTTCCATTAGACTGCACGTCTAATTACGAATCCATTCAGACTAATCTGAAGGAGTTAGACTACACGTCTAACTTTCTCCTTTTATTAGACTGCACGTCTAACTCCACGAGTTAGACTGCACGTCTAATATACACTTTTCATTAGACTGCACGTCTAACTCCACGAGTTCGACTGCACGTCTAATTACACTAGTTAGACTGCACGTCTAACACCGCTTAATTAGACTACACATCTAACTCCGCTAGTTAGACTGCACGTCTAACTTTCTCTGATTAGACAGCATGTCTAACTCCGCTTAGTTAGACTGCACGTCTAACTCTCTCCAATTAGACTACACGTCTAACTCCGTGCATCTAAAGCCAAATTGGTTTAATGAACCTCATTAGAACCAAGTCTAATAAAGCCTGATTTTGATACCCCTACATCAAAATCAATTAGACTCATGGATAATCCATTCATCATCAAAATTACGATAGTCAAACTTATTTCAACACTTAGTCAAAATTATTTGACCCAACAATTTCCCCATTTTTGATGATGAGATTGAAATCCTGCATAGACAACAGATTAGCTTATCCATCATATAAATGTAAAGAAATCCCTGTTTACATATAAACTTTTTCAAACACACAGCATTTAGAATATAAAATTCATAAGCACATAAATAGGAGTGTTTTCAGGAGAAACACACAAAACATTCTTTCAAAAATAACCGAAATAGGTTCAAAACACAACAACATCAAAAGATCTTCCAAAAACTTCATATTAAATGAAAATCAAGTCTATTCTAATCTTCTTCTTCTTCTTAATCGTTTTCTGGAAAGGATAGTCTTCAACCTAAGAAGTCTCTAAGACTGCGGTTAGAGAGGGGTTGGAGACATCTCTTTTCCTTTTCTTAGACTTGAGCCTCTTCACCCTAAGAGCATATTCAACAACCTTCTGGTTGTTCAAAGTTTTAAAAGAGAGATGATACCCTTTACCATGTTCATCGATAAGAAAACAGAGGAGAGCGCCAAGTGGACCGTCAAAGCCAAAGATTCTCTTACGAGCGCAAATCATTCTGACCAGATTTTCGAAGAGAAAACTAGTCCAGTTGATAGGTACGTCCCTGGTGATAGCCACCATTATCTCAAAAACCTTCGTACAATACTTGTAGGAGGATTCTTTGGCGAGAATAGATTTAGAGATGATATCACTGAGAATAGAAAACTCATCTTTCAGGACGCTTTTCTTCCCATGAATATCCATAAGGGGTGAATCAGAGAAGACTTTCATCATTGTGAACATGATTTCATACGGGGAAGGTGAAAACTCATGAATACCTAAAGTGGGAAGTTGGAAGAACATACCGAACGAGCTTTCGGAGATACAGATCATCCTGGCCATAACGATCCCAGCAATGTACTTGTCCTGATAGAAATTAGTCGTTTCAAAGAACTCACGAATCAACTGTTCGTGATAGATAGGATGAGGGGTGAGGAATTTTCGCAGCCCGGAGGTTTTCAATGACTCAAAAATTTTCAACATTCCAGGAGATTTCAACGTGGATACAGATCTAAAATCCACTTGAAGAGATTTCAGAGAGAAGGATGACATTTCGACTAGGTGAACAAGAACTAGACGATTCAAATTCTAGAGAGAGACACGAATTTTGAAATACTTAACCATTTGAGTAATATCACTCATTAAATATTAAAAACCTATCGTGTAGTTAATATGCAATGATCATACCTACCGTCAAAAACTCAGAAATCTGTTCCCAATGGACGCAACATTTAATGTTAATCACGAAACGCACAGTTAATACTAAACGTACAAACTAAAATCATCAGAAATATTAGTCATTATTTATGTATTAAAAGACACGTGTCTTCAATCCTTTTGAGGAATGACTGATTTGATTTTTGGCGGGAATAAGTACATGAGCAGATACATAATCAAATGACAGCTGTCCAAATAGCCAGAAGATGAAAGGTCCAATTACATAAGTAGTTAGATGTTTATTCTACTTTTCACATTTTCAACTTCCACTTGAAAATCCATCTATTAGACGTATACGTCTAATTTTGCAAGAACAACACGTGCTACACGTGTGTCTGGTTAGACATTGAGCATCCACTTACTCTTAAACATAAAAACGTCTAACGTCTATTAGACGTATGCGTCTAACCACGCAGGTTAAATAACCAAGACAAATATTCCAAAAGAAGATTAAACTGCTAGAGTAGACATACGTCTAAGTAGTTGTGTTTCTCAAACCCCTAATCCTTAGGACGTATTAAGACCTCTGTCTTCATGTCTATTCAGTTACGTTTTGAACAATACGTTCTCCCTCAAATTATGCACGCAATCACATCAATCAAGATCAACAAGACCTAAAATATTTCTAAAATGAGAAAACTTAGCTTCGGGCAGATGCTTCATGAAGATATCTGTCGTTTGTTGATCTATAGGAACATATTCAAGACGAATCTGCTTCTGATTGACGTGTTCTTGGATAAAATGATGCCTGATTTCAATATGCTTTATCCGAGAATGCAGAACTGGATTGTAGGTGATTGCAATAACACTAGTGTTGTCGCAGAACATTGGAGATTCTTCAGCCTCAATCCCATAGTCCATGAGCTGTTGTTGAACCCACAAAAGCTGAGAGCAACAACTTCCAGCTGCGAGATACTCTACTTCTACTATAGACGTGGAAACTGACGTCTGCTTCTTGCTGAACCATGAGATTAGACGATCTCCAAGGAACTGTCAAGTTCCACTCGTGCTTTTTCTATCAATTTTGCACCCTACATAATCTACATCTAAGAAACTGATAAAATTGAAACTAGAATCCTTCGGATACCACAGTCTCACATTTTGAGTTCCTTTTAAGTATTTAAGAATACGTTTAGCATTAGTAAAGTGAGAAAGTTTAGGATTAGCCTGGAATCTTCCACAAACTCCAACGGCAAACTGAATGTCTGGCCTGCTAACAGTCACATATAACAAGGATCCGATAAGTTCTCTATATGCTGTTACATCAACAATTTGGCCGCCTTCATCTTTATCCAATTTACTAGAGGAGCTCATTGGTGTGACTGCGGCAAAGCAGTTCTCCATTCAAAACTTCTTTAGCAGTTCTTTGGTGTATTTGACCTAATTGATGAGGGTCCCTTTTTCTAACTAACGGACTTGAAGCCCAAGGAAGAACATTAATTCTCCCATCATGCTCATTTCAAATCTGTCATGCATCAACCTTACCCATGGTCTTGCCCTTCTTGTTGTCACCAAAGGTAATATTAGGTCCAGAGCAATCTGCTATATCAATAAGAAGCCGTCTGTTTCCTGTCACATGCCTGGAACAACCGCTATCAAGATACCATACAGATTCCTCCAGCCCATCGTTTATTTGTACCTACACAAAGGAGTATTTACAATCTTTTGGTATCCACTTTTAATTGGGTCATCGGTCAATTAGTCCCTTAGGAATCTATATTTGACATATTCTAATGGATTCCCCATTTTGTGTTGTGATTAATGCGTATGATTTTGACTTAGCAGACGACTTTCTGCTAGCCACTGATCCCTTAGCTTTTGAAGAAGACTTTCTTTTAAAACTCTTTGACTTTGTGTTAGGTTTTAGATTGCCTGTCTTGCTAGATGCTTCTAATTTATTCTTCAGCCAGCTAACAGTCGACGGAACATAAATGATTTCATTCTTAAAAACTACTTCTTCGTGAATAGGATCAGATTCACTATCAGTCACACTCCCTTTAACAAAACTTATTGGCTTAAGCTTGTCTTTTGCTGAGTTTGACTTTTTGTAGGACAGGTTAGGGTCATTGCCATCAAATCCTACACCGGATCTAGATCCAGCAGGTTTTAACATACTGATCTGATGTTTGACAGCATCTCCAGACCTTGTCCAAGCACTAACTACATAGTTTAGTCTTTTGTTTTCAGCCGAAAGTGTTTGAATATGTTCTTTGAGCATTTCATTTTCTAATAAAATCTCTACTTCTTTCTTTTTAAAAGCATTTGTTTCAGAAGCTTTATGAGATGAAGGGGTGTTTAACTCATATTTCACTTTCATCTCATAAAATGAATCTGATAACTTTTTGTACACAAGGGCCATTTCATTGAGTGCATTAGTTAACTCTTCGTTTGTAAATTCTGGTATAGAGACATCATTTACCTTGGATTGGTTGTCTGCCATCAATCATGTAACAACTTCAGTCTCTCTTTCAACAAGAGACTCCTCTGAGTCGCTATCAGCCCATTTAGATTTGTTTTCAACACACATGAAAACTTTCTGATCCTTCTTTACTTGAACGTTTCTACCATAGATCTGAGTAAGCTTATCCCATATCTCTTTAGTAGATGAACATGACTTGATTTTATAGAATACGTTCATGTTGATCGATTGATACAAAATGTTCCTAGCAACATTATCCAGGTTATTGGTCATCTTGTCTTCAGTAGTCCATTCACTTCTTGGCTTTGAAATCTTTATGGGACCATCAGTAATGATACTCCGCATATCCCAATCAAGAGCAACCAAGTGAGCTTGCATTCTTATCATCCAATATTCATAGTTGTCTCTTGATAGAATAGGGATCACGTTGATGATAGACATGATTCAGGTCCTTTAAGCTTGAGAATAGAAATAGAGCTCTAATACCAATTGATATGATCAGCTTTATCAATAGAGACGGGGTCTGGCGATTGATGAAGACTTATGAAAAACGGTTTGAAAGAAATCTTGTTAGGGATTTAATTCACTTTCTATTCTACGCAAACCCTTGTAAACACTTATAACAGAATCAAGTACGGAAATGTTTACTTAGGTTTGAATCTTAGGAACAAGAATGAGAAGATGACAAAAAGTAACAACACATCAGTTTGTTTATGGATGTTCGGAGTAAACTCTCCTACGTCACCCCCTTTTCCAACCACCGGAATGATTTACTATAATATGTTTTGAATCAAATACAGTTTGCACAAATAGCTCACTGTTGAACAGAACAGACTCTGTTCAACTTACAATATAATGAAGAATATCACTCAGCTAAAACGATGCTTTTGATTCTAATTCTCTCTTGATTAACACACAGTAAAGCAAGAAAGCAACTAACCGCTTGAATATTCAAAGACTTGATTTCTCAGTAATTCGGAGATTCTTCTTAGAATGAGAATAAGAAATTCAGAGACTGAGAGCCAAGAGATTGTCCGTTGTCCTTTAGATTCTTTAAGTAATAAACGGGTACCAACGGTCGAATCTTCATAATGACACGTGGCGAGCTTCTATTGGAACTCCTCCATAGTACACAACAGACTCTGAATACAAGGATTGTGGCCGTACACAACATGTAGTGCGCCGAATATTTTTCAGAAATGTACCTGCAAAACATGTAATGTGAAGGATATTCGCTTACGTGACATTGGTTATTGGTTACAGCTGGCTGTCGTACTGATCTTCACTAGAAAGTGGAACAGGAGTAGCGTACAGCTACAACACGTGGGTATGCGTGTGCTAGCTTCAAGCAACTACTTAAGCATGACATTAGATGTATTTCAATTAGATGACCTCGTCTAATGAAATCAGACATCCCCGTCTAATAACAGAATCCATTAGACCACCTGGTCTAATGGGATTAGACTTCACGTCTAATTACAATCACTTCAGACTAATCTGAAGGAGTTAGACTACACGTCTAACTTTTACATTCCATTAGACTGCACGTCTAACTCCATGAGTTAGACTGCACGTCTAACCTTCACCAGTTAGACTGCACGTCTAACTCTTTCCATTAGACTGCACGTCTAATTACGAATCCCTTCAGACTAATCTGAAGGAGTTAGACTGCACGTCTAACTCTTTCCATTAGACTGCACGGTCTAATTACGAATCCCTTCAGACTAATCTGAAAGAGTTAGACTGCACGTCTAATTACGAATCCCTTCAGACTAATCTGAAGGAGTTAGACTGCACGTCTAACTTTCTCCTTCTATCAGACTGCACGTTTAATTACACTAGTTAGACTACACGTCTAACACCGCTTAGTTAGACTACACGTCTAACTCCGCTAGTTAGACTGCACGTATAACTTTCTCCAGTTAGACTGCACGTTTAACTCCGCTTAGTTAGACCTAAACCCTAAACCTTCACTAGTTAGACTGCACGTCTAACTCTTTCCATTAGACTGCACGTCTAATTACGAATCCCTTCAGACTAATCTGAAAGAGTTAGACTGCACGTCTAATTACGAATACCTTCAGACTAATCTGAAGGAGTTAGACTGCACGTCTAACTTTCTCCTTTTATCAGACTGCACGTTTAATTACACTAGTTAGACTACACGTCTAACACCGCTTAGTTAGACTACACGTCTAACTCCGCTAGTTAGACTGCACGTATAACTTTCTCCAGTTAGACTGCACGTTTAACTCCGCTTAGTTAGACTGCACGTATAACTCTCTCCAATTAGACTGCACGTCTAACTCCGTGCATCTAAAGCCAAATCGGTCTAATAAACCTCATTAGAACAAAATCTAATAAAGCCTGATTTCGATACCCCTGCATCAAAATCAAATAGACGCATGGATAATCCATTCATCATCAAAATTACGATAGTCAAACTTATTTCAACACTTAGTCAAAATAATTTGACCCAATAGAATTTAATATATAAAGTTTTATTAGCCTAGTTGGTTAAAATGTTGTACTTATTTGGTAAGGTTCAAGTTCAAAACATACATATATAATTTTTAATTTTATATTTAACCGTTAGAAGTTTATAGTCGGGTCAACCCACAATTCGACCCAAGTATACATTTACTCTCACATATATATCCAAGTTAATCACAGTTCTCGACCCGACAATCCGGACACTTTGAAAATTAAGCATCATTATATATATATATAGTAAACATAATAATAATATTAACAATAATAGTAACAATTTCATGACGACCAAACAATAAAACTAGATATACATTAAATATTCACATTTAGGATATTAATCCTTTTATTCAATAATCATAGTACAACTTAATCGGTCGGGTCATTTCAACCGGTAACCTTAGTAAAATATTCTGAGCATGCAAATGCAACTATATCTTCAAAATATTTATCACGTACTAAGTATAACTTGATTTGTAACCGACAACAATATCTTTTTTTTGTATTTTACCTTACATTTTGTGTTGTGAAGGACCGTGCTTTAAAGGTTGAGCTTCAAAGATGATCACTTAGAGAAAATATATATTGTCATGACAATTTACCTAACAATGTAAGGCATGAAGAGATTTTTATTGCAACGCGATCTAATGTAGACACATGACATCATCGTTTGAGTCATTCCACTTTAGCAACATCTTTTATCATTTCTCGTTTTAAAATACCTATATTTTGTAAAAAACAATCTCTAATTTTGTGAATCGTGTAATATTGAAAACGCTCACAAACTTTCATTTTCAATTTCTTATCCAAAACTTCTTGATTTGGTACATTCAAATATTTCAGAACCCGCCCCAATTACTGTTTCAGATGATTATTTAAACTTTGTTTTGTTTCACTAAAAAAAATTGAAATTGCAACTTATTCTTACAACAAAAATAAAAATAATGAAAAAGTTTTAGCTATGCAACTTAATAAACAATATAAAACAAAATGTTATAAAATCTTACGACAAATTTATCAACAAATATTATGTAGTTCGTAAAATCAAGACATTTTAGACCAAATGTTGTTAATAAGGTTACAATAATCCAGAAATTAATTTTGTGAGGTTTCTGAATTTAAAATTTTTGTTGGAATAAAAATAACAACAAAACAGAAAATTAAAATATACTATTAATGCAAATAAAGTTTAATCACTGGGTGTTGAAAATAGTGCTAAACATAAGAAAAAGAAGGGTATTCGAATTGTCCCAATCACTTGCAAACAAATACAAAAATAAAGGTAAAATAAAAGTTGAACAGTAAGGAAAAATTGACATTGATACTAAGAAATAATATATTCACAAAAGAAAGAGGAAATTACATAAAAGAAAATGAATAACAACGTTTGAAGGTAATGAAGTTTAGTTAAAGATGAAATTTATCATTTGAATGAGACTATTAATGTTGTAGGTTTTACTCATTTAGTTTAATTAAAATTAGAATTTGTCTAGCTTTGATCTTGATTCATTTTGGATTCTATCCCATTTTTAAGTTTCTTTAATGAAATAACATTAAACCATTTTTTTTTTCAAAAATAAAAATCACAAAATAATTTTTAAGTAATAAATTGTCAAAATTTTTAACACTCTCTTAATTTTCGATTATTTTTTCTAACATAATCATTTTAAAAGTTACTAAATACAATGTAACTGTATAATAATTTCGATAATATTTTTTTAAAATATAAAAAACTCAGGATAAAATTGGTTGCAAATGTTAATTGAAAAATAAGTAGCATATCATTTTAAGTAACTATCTATGTCGTCAGAATATGCAACTTATTTTATATATAAAGTAATGGATTATGTATTTATATGATTTAAATTTAAAAATAATTTTATTTAAATTATTTATATGTAAAAAAATTAACTGAATATATTATATAAATTTGGACTTTCCTTAATCAAAAAAAAATATACTAAAATTAATTTATAAAAAACTTCACATAAATCAACCATAAAAGGAAACAAAACTCATAATATATAATATATAATTAAGTATGAGTATTTGTTACACAGGGATTTCACAAGTGGCTAAGCATTTTAGGGTTTTAAAGACAATAGGCGTGATTTGTGAGGTTGTAAGTTGTAGTTTACGCTCTCTCCTACCCTCGACTCAAAGTAGTCAAGTTTTTACACGAGCTTATTTTGCGACAATGGTTCATTTCTTTTCTTTTCTCTTCTCCACATCTATTTACTCTATCTGCATATTATACTTTTGATTTTCCTAAAGTAAGCATGATTATCGATTTTTAGTCGAGTTTTGGCACGACAGAGGTGAATTAGCTGAAGTTGTATTCTTACCGATGAAACTCCAACTCTTTTCGTGTTCGAATCGCTCTCAACTTGAAAGGTTTTTTTTCTACCATTGTTTGATTTTCTTTATGCCTAGAGTAACTTAAGGGTATGTTTGAATGCGTAGAAGTGGAATTGGCTAATTCTCATGGCTAAAGTAACTTGATATTAAATTATAATTCAATTTTTATGTTTGAAAAAACTATAAAATTGTAATTCAATCTTAATTCCTATGTTTGAATAAAAAAATATAATAAAAATAATATTAATATATATTATCTATTTTATTATAATATTGATTTGACATAAGACTAACTAAGATAAGTCAAGTGTTAAATTTTTTTTTTTAAGTTTTGATTTTTATTAAAATATTATCTGTTTAATATGTTAACTTCAAAGATTTAAAAAAAATATTGGTTCGAATCGGTTCGGATCGGTTCAACATTTTAATTTTCTTAAATTAAAAAATATATATATGCATTTCAAAATGTTAACATACTAAACTAAAAAAGAAAAAAAATCATCGATTTGATATTTTAATATTTTAAATTCAAAAAAATAAATTATCGATTGAAAACTTTAATCATATTTTAAATGACAAAATAATAAATTGTTTTGTTTGAAAAAACATAAAAAAATTAAATTTAAAATTATAATTCCGAAATAAAAAGAGTGAAATTGAGAACGGCAAAATTACACTAAATTGAATTCTATTAAAATTTTAATTTCAATTCTAATTCCAAACTTAAGAATTAGAATTAGACCCCCCAATTCCAATTTCAATGTCAATTCCAAAGTTACCAAACACACCTTTCTTCACACTAGTAAAATATGCACAATTATCGAGAATTATCGCCGAGAGCGAAAAAATGCTCTCGGTGATATTACTATCACATGCTACCGCTCTCGATAAAAATATTATATTTTTCCCTAAACTTGCTCTCTACCACCTAGCTCTTTCTTCCTTTTTTCTTTCTCTCTCTATTCTTCCTCTTCATTTAAGATCATAGTGCAAATCCACATATTAGATTATTATCAAACCAATGCAAGATATTGATAGACGAGGAGTCATTATCTTTCAAGTATTTTCTTAGAAGATTACATGTATAAGAGACAATTGAATTTTCCGGTGACTTACCCAGCTTTTTGCCAAAATACCTCCCAAAATCGGCGAAATCTGATGAACTCGACATGATGTCCAAACAAAATAGCTAGTGAGATCCTCGTTTTCATGGAGGATGAAAGAAATATGAAGAATCTAAGAAGAGGAAGAGAAGATCAGTGATGAGGTCTTAGCCACGAGTAGAAGATCAGATCTATTCATGTACCTCCGTCGGCATTATTACAGATCCCAATAGTTGCGAAGATCAGATTTAGAGGTTTCGTTAGAAGTAAAACTGTCGTTAGGATGTGGATCCGATGAACATATCGTTTGTTGATTAAGTTAGTATAGATCCAGAATCCTAGGAAAATAAAATAGTAAGTAAGTATAGATCCAGAATCGTTTATTGATTAAGAAAGTATTTTATATTTGAATATGTTTATGGAATATACATTTGGGATTTTCTATTTGGACGTATTTGCTGTAATTGTTCTTGATTTTATGTTTGTACATATTTGTTGGACGTATTTGTTGTAATTGTTCTTGATATTCTCAACTCGTTGCTGGATCTCAATTGTTCTTGATATTTGTTTGTAATTGTTCTTGATATCATCTATAGATAAATCGAATAGAAAATAGTAGCAAAACCATAGAGATTGGTGTTGGCATTGTAACTGATGTGCAGACACCTTTACCACTTCAGATAATAGGAAGAAAAATGATTAGGGATCTCGAGACGGTGAGAGAGGGATGGAGAAGAAGGTGAGGTCGAAGCTAAAGAATTAAGCAATTGCATTATTTAATATTATCATCAAGAGCATTGACTCTACTCTCGGTAAAAAAATTATAATTAACTCCAAGGGTGGTAAATGCTCTCAGTGATATTAATTTTTCCTTCACCGACAGTCAAATTATCGAGACCGTCCGAGAGAATTAGTTGCCTTCGGTGATAACTATCACCGAGATCAAATAGGTTTTCATCGAGAGTTTTTACCTTCGTTAAAAACTACTTTTTTTACTAGTGTCATCTTTGAAGTAGAAGATTATTTTTTATTGTTGATTTTGATAATCTAATTCTTATCTATAGAGTTCAAGAAAATTAAATATATTGGTTACGTGTCTGATCTGATTGATAGTGATATATACATTGCAGACAATTGTGCAACAATACTGGTGAATCTTTGTTATTTGAAAATAAAACACTCACTTTACATATCCATTTCATTTGTAAATTTTATTTCCATAATTTTGAAACTCACTTACAAATTCTAGTTACAGGAAGCTCAATTTTGTATATCATTATAATGTCACAACTGTTCTGAAGGTATTACATTAACATGAAGGAAAATATGCAAATAGAAATGAAGTTTGCTTGGTTTGTTTCTTCCATCACCCATTTAACTAATAACAAATTTTGACTTATAATTGTGCTTTTTACATTCTGAAATATGTTTTTCTAGCTCCTCATATATATTGTTAAAAATTTTGTCTTGAAATAAAATAAATATATCAAAATACAATGTTACAAATAAATAAAAATAAAACAAGATATACGAAGAAAAATATCACCGAATTTGATGGTTGATTCGAGGCATGTGTTAAACACATTTCCTTTAAAACGGTTCCATCGACTCCCATTTGTGCTAGAGTTTATCGTAGATGTCTGTCTTCCAAGGTAAAACGAATATAATAATGATTTTTGCACTGGAATCACTATGCATTGAACTTGATCAATGTACCTGAACTATCACAGGGTTTCAACGAAAATATCGAGCAAAGAATTCAAAGAACATTCACAAATTAAGAAGAGAGTTTTTGGAATTCTAGAGTGAGAAAATATAAGTGGATGAAGTGATTTGAGATTAGAGATGATGAATTTTATATTGTTGAAAAGATAAACTTTCACAAAATAAAATCAACCATTAATCTTTGATCCAACGACTAACCTTGACTGCCTCTTCATTGCCCTTTGCATTTTCTCTTCATTAAAAAATACATGTTACATGATTTTCTAAATTGCTAATAAATTGATAAAATAATATCATAAAGGTTACAATGACAATTAATAAATTAAATATATTTAATTTGATAATTGTTCTTTAAGCCATTAAATGTTAATTACATAATTAACAAATAAATTATAATAATTTAATTATTTGGATCAAATTTCATTTTAATTTACGTTTAAATTTCGTATGAATTTTGTTTGAATTTCATTTGAATTTATTTACCTAAATTCTCATTTCCTTTCATTAATGGAATTTATGAATTAGTTTAAAATTCCAACAATCCTCCACATTAATGGAAATTGAAAGATTAACTTGGTGGAAGGTTCAATAGTTGAATTCTACATAGGATAGGTAGGTATGTGTAACATTTTAAACATTTTATTATGAAAATATAACTTTACTAGCCGATTAGTAGACTCGATGTCTTTGAACTATTCTGCCATTTGTATAAACGATTACACATTTTCACATAAAATTATCCTTGATACATGTCAAGATCTCATGATTGTGTGTGTTTTGGCTATGAAACATGACATGCCTAGTTCTGTGAGAGGGTCTAGAATTTAGTCGTTCAATTCTTTCGAATCAACCCCACTTCTATCTCACATAGATGATCTCTTTGCTCACAAAGAATCATTAAAAGCGATATGTTTATCATCGTCAAAATATATATTGTTTCATTATATGATTAATCTTCAACAATAACTTTCCAAGTCAGTACAATTAGGTTATCCCATTGAACCTAGTTCTTGAGATCTCTAGTCTGCATAGGTTGAGTTTTCCCTCATACCATGTTATAGTAGGCTGATGTCTTAAAATAATTTCAAACTAACTCACTATTAAATAATTTGATTAGTGGATCCACAATGCTACCTTTGACTTATACAGTCAAATTTGATAACTCTATTAGAGAATATAGTCTAATGACATTATATCTAAGACGTTTATGTCTAGAATTGTCATTGACTCTAAGATTGTCCAATTTCAAATTACTATCTCAATAATTAGAAATATTCGTTGGTACATTCTTTAGATAAGCTTGGAACATCTTCTAATAAGAAGAATAATCATTCGTACATGCTTACTATTTATTATTTTTTTTATGAAAATATTGTTTACTTGGCTAACTAGTAGACAAAATATCTTTGAACTATTCTGACTTCGGGTAAACAATTACATATTTTCATAAAATGTTTTATTTTTTGACATAAGTCACAAATATAGATTATAAAGTTTAATCTATCAATCATAATATTTTAGAAGATTTCCATACATAGATTGCACTTCTAAGTGTAAACATATTCACTTTTAGACGTAAAGTATTTCATTTAATAATATTAATATATCATTTAATAAAAATATGATATTTTGTGTAGTACAATTCACATCCTTAATGAATTTAATCATTTTTATCGTAATTTTCAACGATAAAAATATCGTACAAAAGACACTTTTATTGTCTTCATGATATATATATAATTGTCACATTTACTTTTTAATCAAAGTATGATCAAATTTTCATATCATTATTATAAAATTTGTTATAAGTCATATCAAAACTTTATAAATTTCCTTTTTTATTTATTTCATAAAATCCTTTTGAAGAAATTGATTATTCAATTTTTTATGAAAGTAATGTCAAAATATGACACGTTTCTTGATTTCAAAATTCTCAAATTTAAATTATCGATTTGAGCCCTAACTCTGCAAATATAAACAAGACATTTTCTTGTTATTTTATTTCTTTTTGTAAAGTTGCGCAACTTTATATTTTGTAGAGAACATATTTCTCTAACAATAAATTATCTTCTTACATAATATACACAATTATTTTTGTGTTATTATCAATAAAAATATTTGTCCACACATTCATGTTGATACCCTTTTTAACTCACACACATTTATATGATTTAAATCAATAATTTTCTAATCAAGAAATTGTCATACAATTATTTTACAAGTTTCTTTTGTTATACTTATCATGAATAAGATAACTATATTATAAATATGTAATTGAATAAAACATAATTTCTATATAAATCATTCTTTACATAATCTCTACATAAGAAATTAAAATATTTATTTCAACACTTAATTTCTATAAAAGAAATTATGATATTTAATCAAATAAATATTCATCATATCACATGATTTTTACAAAAAAAAAAAAAATCATAATGTTTCAAACATCTTTAACCAAAGTCTCTTAAACATTTTTTTCAGTTGCACGTTTGTATTCCATAATCTCGACACGTTTTCCACATTATTTCTCAAATCAAACAAGACCTTTTCTTATAATTATTGATTTCAAAAATATCAAATTAAGTAAGTCTTTATTTAATATATTCATATATTATAACTATTTCATATATCATTAAACAATACTTTTATAAAATACATCGATAACTAATTATTATAATTAATTAGAATATTATTTTTAACAATTAATTAGACTATTGACAATTTATTTTTAATCAAATAAAAAACTAACTATTTATTATAAATAATTATTCATGTCATCAATTCGTTCGTTTCTTAATTAGATGACTTTTAACTTTTCATAAAAGTTTTTTTTTTTCCAAAAGACACATAATTTTATGATTTTTTTCTAGAATTTTCTATTAAAATGAAATAGATATACAATAGTCTTTATCCACGCATATATACAAATACTAGTTAATCATGCTTATTATGAATTAACACAAGTTATCATATTATATATATATATATATATATATATATATATATATATATATATATATATATATATATATATATATATATATATATATATATATATAAGCAATCACTTAGAAACATAATATATAACTACAAATGTACTTTCATGTTTTGATTGAAGTAATTATATTATCTTGCTTTGACCGATAATGCACGTGAAGCGACAATGTTCAAACTAAATCCGGGTGGATTGTTCTCACCGAGATAAATTTTACAAAGATAATTTGGACTCACATAGTTGTCTTTTTGAACGCATTAATATAATGAACTCTAACACAAATAACATTTATTTTATGTCATCAAATGATTAATCACACAAGTTCTATAAAAGAAATTAAAATGCTTCAAAATATAAATGACAAAGTCAATTTAGTAAATTAAATTTTTACATAAGAAATCGTTAAATACCCCAATTCATTTCATAATTTCTACACAAGAAATTATAATGATTCTAACATCCATTGTTAAAATTATTTTGACAAATCAACGAGTCTGATTTCTATAAAAAAATCATTACTACCCCATTCATCTCATAATTTCTACACAAGAAATTGGAATGGTTTCAACATCAATTACTAAAGTCATTTTAACTAGTTTGATTTCTACCAAAAAATCATTGACTATCCATTCATCTTATAATTTCTATCCAAGAAATTTGAATGATTTCAACATGAATGACTAAAGTCATTTTATCACACATCAAATTTCTACCAAAAATCATCGACTGAACTAAGATTCAAACAAGGAACCTTGTTTTCACCTCACACCCATGCATCTGAACTTTGAACCACTACGTCAATGCGCATTTTTGTTGTTGTATAGTTGTTTACGACCTTCTATCATTTTTTGGAGAAACTTATTATTCTCCTACTTTATCGTAACTCTGTCAACAAAAATATAACTTAGTATCATAATCAAAAGGTAAATATACGAGACAATCTATATATACATATATATATATATATATATATATTTATAAATAGACTATATTTCCTTAGTTAACATATTCTTATTAATTATCACGTTTAATTAATTTAAAAATGTATATATTTATAATTAATTATCTTACAACTGAAACTAAGTTTCAATTATAATTAATTGTAAATAACACCATTAATTAATTTTATTAATTTAAACTATTTATTTGTCCATTTTCTTATCTAATATATATAAAATAAAATAGACGATATTGTCCTTTTTAAGTTTAGCGTTATAAAACAATAACCATTGACAACTCTTTTTAAAGGATTTAGAATCGACTTCATCCTTCAAGCAATATTCATCATCTCTTTTGTAACATCACAACTCGTATTTTTGAAATATCAAAGACAACATATTTCGATAGAGCAAACTACTAAATAGTTTAGCACAATAAGATTGTTTTAAGAATGTTAGAAATTTTGTCTTGAAATAATATAAATATATAAAAATACAATGTTACAAATAAATAAAAATAAAATAAGATATGGGAAGAACAATATCACCGAATATGATGGTTGATTTGAGACATGTGTTAGACATATTTCCCTTAAAATAGTTCAATCGTCTCCCGTTTGTGCTAGAGCTTATCGCAGATGGCTGTCTCACAGAGTACAACAAATCTAGTAGTGATTATGCACTAGAATCACTACGTATCGAACTTGATCAATGTATCTGAACTATCATCGAAATTCAACGAAAAATATCGAGCAAAAAAATTTAAAGAACAATCACAAAACAAGAAGAGGGCTTTTGGAATTCTAGAGTGATAAAATATAAGAGGACGAAGTGGTTTGAGATTAGAGATGGGGTTTTATATTATTGAAAAGATAAAAATTCATAAAATAAAATCAATCATTAATCTTTGATCCAACGGCTGACCTTGATTGTCTCTTCATTTCCCTTTGTATTTTCTCTTCATTAGAAAATACACGTTACATAATTTTTCAAATTGCTAATAAATTAATAGCAATAATATCATGAAGGTTACAATAAAAATTAACAAAATTAAATATATTTAATTTGATAATTCTTCTTCAAGCCATTAAATGTTAATTATATAATTAACAAATTAATTATAATAATTTAATTGTTTGGATCAAATTTTACTTTAATTCACGTTTGAATTTCATGTGAATTTCGTTTGATTTTATCTACCTAAATTCTCATTTTCATTCATTAATGGAATTTATGAATTAGTTTAAAATTTCAACATATATAACCGGTGACAACAAATTACACGTGGTTATGATCTCAATCAAAATATACTTTGTAGAGTTTAGAATTTCATGATGTGTTTCATCCAGAGTACTAACAAACAGACCAAGTTCCCCTTTCTATCTAACTTAAACTCACATTAATATCTATAGGTGTATGAAGTCATTCAACACGACCTTGTGGTGCACGACCTGGTGGGTGGAAGGTTCCTTTTATCTATAGTTGTACGAAGTTATACATGCACAATTGTGAGAGAAATATTATGAAAATATATAAATTTACATCTTTTGGAAAGTGTTTTGAAGTAAAGTATTTTTGGTATATGTTACTTAATTGGATATTTGTGATTATAATGGGATGTGAATATTGGTGTAAGGACAATAGAATATTGTAAAATTTGTTAAAATTATTTTGGTTTGTATTATCTTTTTTTTGTTACATTAAAATATGTAAAATAGTTGTTAATTATGTTGGTAATATATATAGAAAAAAAAGTAGAAACACAAATTAAATGACATAGAAATTATAAATAAAGTTGCAAAATTTTACACTAATTAGAGTTTAACTTAGAAAAAAATATTTGTGTTGTTTTGTTACAACATAAATTGCTAATTTTAGTTGTAAACTTTAATGTAAAATATGTTACTATTTGAGTTGTAAATTTAACAGCTTCAAAATTGCATCTGATTTTTGCAAAGTTGCAAATTTCGGTACAAGAGACTATAGTGTTGCAAGAATGGTTAGAAATCAATTTTATTTTTAATGTAATTAAGTTGCAATTTTATTTTTTTTTAGCGTTTGTTAAGGATAATAATCGATTTACGTGATTATATTCACTTATATAAAAATCAGATGTCTCGAATGTTTTTACCAATTAATAAATTTAGTTAAAAAAACAATTTAACAAGAAAACTAAAATTCCACAAATAGACTGAGAGGAGAATATCACAATCTTACAACAGTTACAGATCTATATAGTATATGTTAGAAGAGAGAAAAAAAGTATAATATTATGCATATATATTTAAGATGATATAGATATTTATACCTGAGTTATATTAGTAAATATAATAAAAATATAATAAGTATCGAATCATATATAATATAATAATATACTCAGAGATAGTATCTCATGAATTAGAATCATTAGGAAGAAAAAGTAAAGCACGTTCTTTAGAAAGCTTACAAAAACACAATTAAAAGTTTCAGGCTTGTAGGGCCTAAAAAATCACTCAAAATTAAAGAACTCAAACGATTTGTAGAATGAACTAATTGAGAGTGCCAAATTTGAGAAGTGATAGCTCCAACAAAAAAAATGTGATGGAAGAGATAGAGAAGTGAGTTCAAACAATTGTTTAACCCTATGTCATGCTCCAATGATTTTGTTTGTTTGAGGATCTTACACAACACAACCATTACTCGAAAAAGTTAAGTTAAAATAGAGATCACATAGTTGTCCAACATAAATAAAATTTAACGAAAATTTTGGAACAAAAAGTGTTTCATGTAAGGACAATATAGAAATATGAGCGGTACCAATAGTTTGAACATTCAAAGTTGTATTATGAGCATTATGCGGAATAATAAGCCTTCTAGTGAATGTGAGAAATCAACATCCCGATTCAAAAGTCATATGATTACAACATCCTAAATATAAAAAAAAACACAAACTAGATTTCCGATCAGTTCAATGTTTATTTCTTGGTTATAGCTCTTCTCATAAAAGGATATAAATGTTTACATATTTCAACAAGTCAAATCTTCATATCTCGACATGTCACTTTCAATGAAACGATCTTCCCAATGTCACTCCCCACATCAACATCAACACATAATGTGATTAATACACCAATAATGATTCCAAACTCCGTTGAGTTACAAACGGATCCCCCTTTTACTAAAATCTCGAAACAATCACCATCTATTTCTTATACAAAAGTTAAATCCTACAACTATTCCTCATGTTGAGCCCATTGAGCATATAAATACTTAGCCCGAGTTTATAGAAGATGTTGTCAGAACCTCATCACCACAAGAAATGCCTCAATGTTCAACTCATCCTCATACTCGATCTTGATCTAATGTTCACACTACTAACCCTACTAATATTATTTTCTCTTTAAAACCAACATGTTATACTAATTCCCATAAAGATTTAAAATGGTGTTATGATGTGTCTTCTGAATTCAATGCACTTATCCATAATCAAACATGGTCACTTATTACTCGTTCGTCACAACAAAACAATCTCCTTTCATCGTCAAAGGAAGAGGAATAGGAAGAGAAATGGGAAGAAAGTCTCTCAATGAAAATGGATGGCATGCAAAAATTTCAGGTTGGGATAGTTAAGTTTGAATGTAGTCTTTTCTGTTTGTAATCTCTATTTTTTTAGAATGTATAATTGCTACTAATCAACTTTTTTAGGGTCTTTTTTATTGTCATCCTTAATCATAGTTAGGGTTTGTCTAAATTTTTAACCCTCTCACTTTTGAGATTTTAATGAAATAGTTGTAGACGTTTCCCCCCCAAAAAATATTGTCAATGTAAATGAGCTTTTAAAATCATACACAAAGCTAACGGTTCCATTGAACGACACAAAGCACTACTTGTTGCTAAAGGATTTCATCGACAACCTGATATTGATTATATAGAAATATTCAGTCCAGTGGTCAAACTAACAATGATTCACATCATTTTAACTCTTGTAGTCACTCGTGGGTGGCCGATTCATCAATTAGATGTGGGTAATGCATTTTTTACATAGTACACTTGATGAAGAGGTTTATGTGGCACAACCTCCAGACTTTATTAATCAAGAATTTCATGATCATGTATGCCGTCTTCATAAAGCTATTTATGGTCTCAAACAAGCCCATCAGGCTTGGTTTGCTACATTTCGATCTACATTACTTTCTCAAGTCTTCATTGAAACCAAGTTAGATATGTCTTTATTCCTATTTCACTCCGGTGATATTATTTCATATATTCTCGTATATGTCGATGATATTGTCTTCACATTTAAATCTACAACTCACATATCTAGGTGAAGCATTTCCAATAAAAGATTTTGGTCAGATAGAACACTTTTTAGGGATGAAAGCAACACACACTACCTCAAGATTATTTCTATCTTAGACAAAGTATATTAACGATATTCTTACACAAGATGATATGCTTAATGTCAAGCCCCTCCACACCCCTATGGCTTCAGGTTCATCTCTCTCTCAACATGATGATGATCCGCTTTCTAATCCTATAATTTACGGAAGTATTGTTAGAGATCTTCAATATTTGACACTAACTCGTCTTGATCTAGCATTTGTTGTTAATAGAGAGCATTTCAGTTTATGCAAACTCCCACCACATCTCATTAGATAACTGTCAAATGAATAATGTGAAACTTAAAACATACTCCCAATCATAGATTATTCATAGGATGCGCATCAAATTTGAACTTGACAGCTTATTATAATTCAGATTGGGATAGATGTCTAGATAATAGAAGATCGACAATTGATTATTGCATTTTTCTCGGCGATAATCTTATTTCTTGGAATTCAAAGAAACAACAAGTCGTGGCTCGATCTTGTACTGAATCTGAATATCATGTACTTGCCTAGGGATGGCAACGGGTACCCTACCCGACAGGTAGTGAAGTACCCATCCCCGAACCCAATTTTCATATCACTACCCGACCCCGACCCCGAACCCGACGGGTATCTCTACTTCTATACCCATCCCCGACGGGTACCCCATTACCCGATTAAATTACTTATAAGATTATAAAGTTTGAAAAAAAAGAAACACAACTTTAATAAATAATTTTAACATTAGTAATATCAAAATATTAAAAATAAAAATAAAACCATTACTTACCTATCTCATAATTTTTGTAAATCTTGAAGAAGATAAACTAGAGTGGAAAAAAAAAGTAGAATGTAAATTAAAAAAAAAAACTAGAGATTGAATATGAATAATTATAAGAGAGAGTAATATTTTGTTATTAAAATAAAAATTGAAGTTATATAGAGAAATATTGTTTTGGGAATATAAAATAATTAAAGTTGGAGTGGAGTGTATTTATGACTATGGTTGGAGTGAAGTGTGGATAAGATCAAATTAAATGATGCATATTTATGATACATTTGCAATGATGAAGCATTTTTGAAAAGTCACACATTAAACTTTAATAAAAAAATCAATAATATTAATATAACCGGGTATCGGGTATTGGGTTTGGGTTTAGCACACTCCCCATCCCCGACCCCGTACCCGACCGGGTACCTTCTCCCTCTCCCCATGCCTGACCCCGACCCCGAACCCGATTTAAAATACCCGAACCCGACTATCGGGTACCCACGGGTATCGGGCATACGGGTACCCATTGCCATCTCTACACTTGCCCATGCAACAACAAAATTATGTTTTGGCTTCAATCGTCATTTAGTGAATTGAGAGTTAATTTACCAACTCCTCTTACTCTATGATTTGACAATATCGATGTTATCTGCTAACCTAGTGTTTAATGCTTGCATAAACATATATAAATTGATTTTCATTTTGTTCGCGAACAAGTGATAAAAACATTGCTTCAAATAAAATATATTCCTACTAAAGATCAAATTACTGATACTCTCACAAAAGATCTCTCATCTCACGGTGTGGCGCTTTACGGTTTCGCTTGTGAGACTAAAATCATGTGTTCCTATTTTTACTTCTATTGATTTAAGACTTTTATTTTTTTTCTATTTTTATTTATTCCTTTTATTTTTGATATTTAATTTCTTTAATTTAGTTATAAATTATACATAATTCAATTATATTGTAATCTATTCAATTTATTAATAAAATTTATAATATTAATTAATAATATTAAAAAAATATAGAGACGCAGTTGCTTTATGTTTTTTTTTTTAATCTATTTTAATTCTTTTTCTTAAACCTGTATTATATATGATTTTTTTTTCATGGGGATTTAATATATGTATATCGGCAAGTCATATTCTAGTTGGGCTTTTCTTGGACACATATTACGGCCAAGTTTAAAATCTTATTGTCCAATTTCATTTTGGACATGTACATGTTTGGGCCCTTCTTCAATAATGAGTTATTTAAATATTAGCCTTTATGTGGTTTAAAATTATGAAAATTAAGTTTTTACGAAAAAAAGATTATATTAATATTTAATAAAATATAAAAAGTAGTTTTGATAAATAAATTAATTTAATTGATGAGCGGATATGTCAAAAATGGTGTTAATTAAAAATTATTCAAATAACCTTTAGCCAACAAATTTGCATGAAAAATATTTAATAAACCATACTGAACTTGAACTTTGAGAATTTCTTTCTCATTGTTTGGATTGATAAGATAAAACATCTTATACTTTTTATCCTTTATAAGTTTTTTTTTTTAATGATATTTCCAAAAGATTTTCTGTCAGTTCTATCCTTATACTTAATATATTTAATGAGACTTAATATATTTAATGAGTAAGGGTGAACATTAAACAGATTAATCAGAATTCGAATTATTTCGGATTAATTATCTCAGATTGAATTGAGTTCGAATTGGATCAAAATACAGATTATTATTCAAATATCTAAATAAAATATATTTTCCATATTATTTTACTTATTTCACCGCAATATAAATATTTATTTATTTTTGCAACGTTTAGGCAATCATTTTTTCATATATTATATTTTTACACATTTTTTTGTTTTAAGTAATATTTTTTTTGATTGAATAGATAAAATATTATTATAAATATAAAAAATATATTATTAAAAAAATTAACTATAATTTTGTTAATAAGAGAGTGATTTATATATAAAAATCAAATATATATATATATTATATATATATATATATATATTAAAAATTAATAAAAAAAAAATTAAACAATTAAAAAAAACAAAAAGGTTAAATCAAATTACTGTACCATACACAATCCAACCCAAATTCAATCTGTATTAGGTGATTGTGGATTTAATCATTTACTTGTTAGGTGATTTTCTTTTACTAAGCTATATCTTAAAAAATGTCCACTGATTATATTTTTTTCTTTTTCTTTTATCTTCAATACATGTAAGTGTGAAACCGTTTGTGAGATTTCAAATACAAACTTTACTGAGTTTGCTGGTTTTTGTTTGAGATCTAATTCATTAACGGTAATAATTTGGTTTAGATAGTCGCATATTCTACATTTAAAAGTTTTTTAATTAATATTTCGGCTACTTCAAATTAATAATCAATAGTTTTTCATTTTTTCTCTATCAATTGTTTTTTTTCAATCCATTTTTTTAATTGGCTATAACTCAGTAATTTAAATGATCTATGCTTAGTAGTGTTTGTTTTTAAGTGTAATAAGTATTTTACTTCCTAGATATTGAAGAATATTTGAAATATCTCATTTTACATCATATTTTATTTGAGGTAGGAACTTGTACATTTATTTTGTTTGATTTTGTTCTATATCCAATAAATTAGTATGATAGTTATAATTTGTCAATATCATATCATTTTCAACTACTTTTTTTAAAAAAAATTACATATAATTTCTTTTTCAATAAAAGAATAAACAAAAACTTTTAAATTTTTATTTAGTTTTGAACGAGAAGTTTTATACATGCACTTGACTGCGATTACAAATAATTCGCTGGACATGCAACTACAAATAATTCGCTGGACATGCAACTGGATGAATAAAGGAGGTGGAGCCGAAAAAGACTAAAAACCGATTGAACGATCAAAGTGGATAACTACCGATAGAGCGCACTGTCGGAAAAGTAAAAAATGTTGGTTAAAAGATATGTAAACGATAAATATAACCATAAATTAAATATAACACAATTTAATTAATGCAATATAGACTAGACAAATCCAATATTATTTACTAAGAAACTAATGATCCTCAAGATTAATAAATTGTCTATTTTAAAGTTGTTTACGTTTGTCCAATACAATTGAGCTGCATTCTCAATATTTTATACTTCATTATGTAATTTTATCAATTTTTAAGATTATTATTCTCCAACTTTTAATTTTATTCACTATTTCTTTTACTAGGAAATAAATGATTAATAATATTATTTTTAAGGAGATATTTTAAATGTTTTGCAGGAAGCAAAATTCTCATCATTACCCCCTTCTTTTTATACTAATCTTATCATTTAAAAAAGATTTGAATATTTAATATTTTGCATTGTTTGACATTCAAATATTTTTTTAATAAAGTATGCTTTCAAACATCCTCTAAGATATCATGATTTGAAAAAAAAACCATGATTTGAAAAAAAAAATCATGATCAGGTGAGGCATGTGGGAGAAGATCCTCTTCATGTTGTAATGTCAGAACAGTGATTTCAATGTTCTTTACCCAAATTAATATATTAATTATAAACATTTTAATATAAAATAACATATTAATGTTACTTTAATTCACTTTAGTATTAGTTTAATTCTACTCATAAACTTTAATAAATTATAATTACCTAAGTGAACTAAAATAATTTTAATGAATAAATTATCGTGTATAGATAAATTTAAAACATATATCAGCGTTATCAAGTTAGATTTAGAGTTAATATATGTGTTTGAGCTTGGTAAACTATATTTTATTATAGAAAGAAATTAAATATTTGCCCTTTTATCATATTGAGAATATATAGTTAACATTTTAAATCTTAACTAAGAAAGTCATTTAGTAGCTAAATACTCAATATTTTATTGTAATTTTTTTTAAATCAAACAATCCAAAGAAGTTATCTTTTTTTTCTTATTGAGATAATTATGCTTTTTATTTTTTTTTATTGAGGTAACTATATAATTTTCTAAATAAGATCAATACAAGAATTGATTTATAAATTTGACTATATTTTGATTTATGGTAAGAACGTTTTAAGTTGTTAAGTTACACAACTGACACGAATATAAGTCTAATATTTACTTTGAAATTTTGAATGAGATAATTTAATATCTTACAAGTTTTAAATACAACTAAAAAAAATTAAAAACTTTGTTTGACTGCCGGCTGCCGGTACAAAACGGCAAATTTGATCAATTTCACTTGCCTATTAAAATAAATAAATAAAATAACATCAACAATGTATTATTGTGAAATACTAATATAGACAAAGAACTATTTTTTTTTTAAATAATTGAGTATCATCATGTAAAAATTTGTCTATTTTAATAAAAACGGTTAACATATATATTTTTTATATACATAAAGTAATTTCTATAAATTAAATATTAAAAAAAATAAAAATGTAAAAGACGTTTTAGGAGCTTGGTTGATTTTGTTTTGTTTTTTTTGTACAAGTTATTTAGAATTTTAATTTACTTAATTACTAAAATATGTATGTTATCAAATAGAATTTTTAATTAATGTTTATCAATTCAAATTATTAAGTATCAATGATATCGTTCACACAATATTATTGTCTACAATGAACAAATTAGGTCAACAGAAAACCTACTGTGACAAGTATTTTGATATACAACGTAAATTGAAATTAATATATCTAATCATACTACAATTGATCAACATTTTATAAAATGGGAAAGTATAAGTTTAATTCAATTTTTAATAAAGCATTATGGGATATTTTCACTAATTGTGATACACGGTGTTCTCATAAACGGTGTTCGATGATGTAATAAAAAAGGACATAAAAGACATAATTCACGATGTTCTCAGCATCGTCATTAATATTTAGTGTCTAAAAATAACAAAAGGAGACAAAATTAGAACATAAAGATATAGATTGAGAAAAAAAAAATTAAAAAATTCAAAATGAAAATACTTCCCCAAAAAAGGATAGTTTATCCACTATGCACACAAAAAAAGTATAGACACACTTCATTATTTCCTTAACATAGTAGTTAATATTTAATGTCTAAAAATAATCAACCAAACATAATTAAAATATAAAGATATAAATTGATAAAAGAAAAATTCAAATACAACTCAAAATGTGGATTTTATACCTTTCCATGTTCACATAAATACATATATATTATTGAAACAAATTGTTAAAAAATCCAATGCAACCGAGTAAACATATAACAATAATAATAATAATAATAATTCCACTGCGGCCAAACAGTAAAACTAGATATAGATTAATTATTCTCACTTAGAATATTAATCATTTTATTCATTAATCATAATAAAACTTAACCCTTCGGGTCATTTCACCCGGTAACTTAACCGGGTCGGGTCATCCTCAGGGCTGCCAACTGGTTAGCTAAAAAGATTTGCAGCAAAATCTCCACCATCTATACCGCCGCCGCCGCCCACTAGATTTTGCAACAACTGCTGACCGGCTGTCTGAGAGGCCCCATCGACAATTCCATGAAATAAATTACTCACAATTCCATTACCCATCATTCTATTCTGTCTATTATTAGTAACCCCATATCCATAATTCTGCATAAGATTAGGATTAGGAGGAGGAGGAAGAGGAGCAGCCATTATCGGATTCATCGAATTATAAGGTCGAAACAGAGGAGTAGCAATCCCCATGGGTTGAATCTGAACCATCCGTGTCTGAGCCTGAACCATCGGAACAGTTCTCATCTGTTGAATAGAAACCTGAGCCGAACTATTCGAACAATCCAAATGACAATCGAATTCGCAAAACCCACATCTATAAAGCCAAGTTTTAGAACTGGGTTTCTTACAAACATCGCATGAAAACGCTGCGTTTTCGTAAGGCGGCGAGAATAAGAGGTTGAGTTTGTGATGATGAGAAGAATTAGTAAGAGATAAAGGCATGGAAGCACAAAGAACGTGAAGATCAACGTTACAGATTTGACAATGATAGGAGAAACCATCTCCATTTTTACCACAAGCATCACAATTGAAAGATCCTTCTGGGTAAATAGGAACTGGAAGGAGAGTTAAGATATGGTTTGGATGAAATTGGTGTTTGATTTGTTTGGGTTTTTGAGAGCATTTGAGATGAAGGAAGAATTTGCAGAAGTGACATGAGTAGATTTGACCAGAAACGATTGTGAGTTTGCAGCCGGAGCAGATTGATGATGGGTTGTTGTTGTTGTTGTAGTAGTTTGTTGTTAGATTTAAGGGATGAGGATGGCTGAAATGGTTGATTGTTTGGTCTGGTTGGTTTTGGGTATTCAATTTCCCCATTAATCTCTATCTTTCTTTTATGAGAATTGGGAAGATAATAATATAAAGAGGAAGAGGAGGAAGAAGACATGAAATAAGCATGTCATGTCAACTAAGAATTTGGAAGAATCAACTGAGCAAATCAATAGCAGGATTAGTTGACTTTTTGTCAATAATATATATTCATACTTTGTTTGTTTGAATTTGTGTTAATTAAATAAACTTGTTTTAAAAGTGTTACAGAATTATTTGGTAAAAGAAACTTAAATGTTTTTATTAGAAAGAATAAAAATAGTTTGGTTGATAATTTGATTAATTGGATAAGTGAAAACAATCAAACTTATGGATTTAGAGTTTATTTGGTGTTATTATTAAAAATCTTGTATAATAAAATAGTTGGTTATTTGGATTTTAAATTGGTTGAATTATTATATAATATTTTTTTATTTAAAATTTAAATTTTATAATGTAAAATAAGAATATTTGAAATTTTTAATTGATCTATTGAATGGTTTGATTGTTAATATTATAATAGAATGGATGGCTGAAGTAAAAAAAATTAACTATCTCTTAGGATTTGTTTGATGTTGGTTATTAGAATTTTTATTATTTTAAAAAATATATGATTTGGTAATAATCAGTTATTTGGGTTTAGGGTTGGTTGTAATGTTTGTTTTAAAATATAAATTATATAAAAGTAAAATAAGAGTATTTTAATATGATGAATTAAGGGATTGAATAATTAAAATTAAATAAAATATAATATATGAGTTTTGTGTAAATTTAAAAAAATAATAACAATAAAACTCTATTTTCTTAAAATCATTACAAATCTTTTTCCAACTTTTTAAATAACCAACTAAATATTTAATTCATCTAGAGCTGGTTTAATAATCAGTTATTTGAAATTTTTATTGGATTAAAAATAAAAATGTTAATTGATTGAATTATTATAATAATTCTTTTTTAAAATAATTTAATTGAATAGATGAAAAACATGACCTGATAAATGAATTTTTGGTAAAAAAAACCTAACATCTTTATTTTATTTTTATTAAATATAAATATAAATTTAAAATGTAAAAGATATTTTAATAATTTATCTAAAATTTTCTAAATAACACTTTATTTTTATCAAAAAAAAACATAAAAATTGAAGATCAAATTTAAGTCTTGTTTGGTGGGGTTTTTCATAAAATCGGGCTGGTTTGATTCTCATAAAATCAGTTATGATTAGTTTGCTTGATTGTTGGGTTTAATCATAAATTCTGGTTATGTTTTTTTTATCACTCATAAAATCGGATTATATTTTAAAATATTTGTTTAATAAAAAATTGTTATAAGGGAGCTAGCTAGAAAACCCAAACACTCAAACCCCAAAACAAACAAGCCTTGAGTCTGATACTCAAATCATGTAGTGTTTTGTTTTGGTGCGTTGACATGAGCTGGCATGGGCAGGGTCTTTCTATATAGGTATGAACTAAGGGTAGTATAAGGGTCTACATCCCTTCTTTCCTAAATCAATTCATAATGTCATTCATCATCATGATCTTTAGTGGTAGTTTGAAGCTAAAATCACTAATATTCTTAACATATTCTCCATGATTTTGTTTCAATTATTTTATTATTATTAATATGATTTATGGGTATACATACAGTCACATCAAACAAGTCTCAAATTATAGCACACACAAAGAAAAAACTAGAAGCAATTAATTCTAACTCACATAAATAAATAAATAAATAAACTTTCAATAGATGCACCAATTTTCATCTAAATATTAATCACATAGTTTAATCCCATTTCCATATATACACATAAAAAGTAAAAATAACATACAAGGCTAGGAATTTTACTTACTCCTTGTTGTTGTTTGATTTGTCTTTCTTATGCCCTCCCAGAATACGAGAAATCTGTAAACCTCTGCTAAACGCCTGGTTGAACAACATTCTTGTCTGAAATTCCGAAACAAACGGAAACCAAGCCAAGAATGCTACCGGAGTGAATAACAGCAATCCCATTACTACTTCGTAAGCTCGAGCTAGTGTTCTCACCGATCCCCATATCCCCATTCGTACAACAACGGGCTTCAATGCCTGTGCAATCTTTTTATTCCCCAAAAAAATAAAATAATAAATATTAATAATAGTCGGTGGTGTGTAAGTAAGTCGATCAGACATGAAAAAAGATTTATTGCGATTACTAACCAGAAGTAATCCCCATCCAGTTGGCATGAAGGCGAGAAAGCATACAATTATATCCCTGAATGTCATATGTAGAAGAGTTAATAGTAAAATCAGAGTTGCAACAGCTGTTAAGAAAATTAGCCCTTCGATCAAACGGAACACAAGCTGGAAGTTGGCACTAAATCTTCTTCTTCCAACAGATATAATCTGCAAAATTGGATTATGTTCTGATTATTAATTTTCCTTTATAAAATATGAAGAAGAAAGCTAAAAACACATCTTCAAAAGCATATCTATATGGGATCAATTAGGAAACATGTTTTAGAACTTATTGAAAGTTTCACTATAAATTCCCAATCCAGATTGAGAAACCCAACGGTTTCCAAATGGATTATATGACGAAATTCGCCTTGCCGCTTTATATATATCTTTTCTTAGACTCACTAGATGAAGCTAGCAAACTGGTAATTTTTAAAATAATCACTTGGTTATTCAAATAACCGCATTCAACCACCAAGAGAAAAACATCCAATTGGAATAGTGATATGCATGTCCTCCAACTGTGACTTTCTTCTACTTCTCAAACTTTAGGATAATTTTCATTTTTCTTCAAGGTGACAAGCAAGTGAACAAATTTTAATCAGAAAATAAATACAAAAGATTCCGGGTCTCAAGAAAAAACTATACCCCATTTGAAAACACTTATAATAATTTTTTCTGTATTAAAAAATGCGGGGAGAAAACAATCCATAATTTAATTATTTGTCTCAAACTAAGTTTAGTTAAAAACTTATCTCTATTTGGATCCAGATACAATAATAATAATAATAATAATAATAAAAATTGTTTCCAAATGGGGTATGTATACAATGAAGAAGTTATAATGATACTGACCTTCATCACAGATAGTACAACAGCAATCACAAGCCACGAAATTCCATAAACCTGAACAGAGAAAAGTAAAATCAGATTATTACCCAAAAATGTGAAGAACTTGATAAATCCGGAACTCATGACTAAGAATATTACCAAAATGCTTTGATTTGCTTTTGTAACCTTCAGGTGATAAACAAGTCCATATTGATACAAGAAGAATCGAACCGACAACAAAAGCTCAGCTAAAATACCAAGTTTCCCAGAATATCTCAAATGTTCCTGTTCCGTCTCCCACCAAGATTCCCAACTTCTCTTAGCCGAAACACCAATTCCTCCACGGTTATTAATCCACTTATTCCAATCATTCCAATCATCCACAATCTTTTGCCACTCAAAACCCGAAGGATTGAAAAGAAACGGAGCAAATAGCCACGTTCCCACCATAAACCACATCGAAACAGTTATCAATATATACGGAACTACCCCTCTATACGACTTACCAAATATCTCATACACTATAAGTAGCATCAATAATTCGATCCCCTTTACAAAGTGACTTCGTGAATACATCCTATAATTATCAGCAAACTTGGCATGAAACACGACAAAGCCACGACCTGTACCTCTGTATTGTGAACCCCCATGAAGCAATGTTCTTCCGTAATAGTGAGTTTTCGTTCCTAAAGAAAACGTGAAGAATACAGGTGCCAATTGAAGCTGCATTAGAATAAAATCAGTGAAAGCATTTCGGAAACCCTTCTCGAGGCCTATTTCCATCATCATAGGTAATGCCATAAGGTATCCAATCTGTACAAAGGATTGGGAAGCGAGAGCTATTTCTAGAGCCTTATTATTACGAATACCAGGTCGGCTGCTCAAGGCCTCCTCAAGCCCACTGAGAACCAGATAAAGACGACCATAAAGGAACACATACACCGTAAGTACAGTTAGCTGCCAGCCAAAAAAAAAAGAATTGTGAATAGGACATTAAACCATGGATGATAAAAAAAAAGGTGAATGAAATTACCATAGTACTGAAATAGAACCCAACAGTAGTGAAGTAACATGATAGCATTCGGAAGAAATCAAACCGGTGACCAAGTCTATATATATCGCGACTCATTGTCTGTTCTCCATTTCCGTTGGCTACCTTAGCTTCAAACAATGAGATCTGGTTAAGGCCCACATCACGTCCTTTCCCAACTTGTATGTATTCATGATGTGTGACATTGCCACCACGGAGTGTCGAGTTGAAACCTGCAATTTAGGAGATAGACATGAGACCAGGGTTTTTTCCACCGGAGAAGGCTAGTACACCATCCAACTGTCATAACCTCCCACTTCAATCATTGTGCTTTCAGTGAGAATTGAACATGAGACCTCAGCCTCGTAGTTCAAAAGATACCACTTGAGCTACCCTTGGAGCTTGTTTGATGTGGGGTTATTTGAAGGCTATGAAATTAAAATCTTGTTTGATGAAAAAGTGGGGTTTGGGGGATTATTTGGATTAAATTACTAGAATGTTCTTTTGTATTTAAAATTTTAATTTTATAAAAAGGAAGTAAGGATATTTTGATAATTTTAGTGGATGAATTAAGTGATTTGCTAGTTGAAAAGAAAGGTGATGTGATAGATTTTTTTATATATATGTAACCCCAAATAACCCAAGATCAAACAAGCTAACATAGGATAAACTTTCTAGGATTAAAGAATAAAGAAAATTTTGTAGAATGTATTTGCCTGCAAATATGTCTTCACTCAAGTTGATGACTTTGGAAGCCTTGCTAACCCCTCCTCTAGTCAGGTGAAATAGTCTATCGAACACGTCAGGGTGGCCATAGTGGAACCGAACCCTTGAGAACAATAAGAGAGAGAAAATTTAACAAAAGATGAATATAGCATACCCCACGAACAACGTAAATAGACACAGTGCACCAAAGACAATTTCAAGTGGATATTTTGTGTGTGACTAAAATACCTTGAAAAGAAGTGATAATATTTATTGGTATTGGAGTTGATGATTTAAGATTTGTTTATGGAAAGGGTAAATTGTAAATCAAGGTAGCTTAAAAATCGTATTGTTATCAAGTGAAGAGAGGCTCATTTGAGAATAATAGCTCGTAAAATGGGATGGATTACAAAACTATGACTTTCACAATAATGCCAAATGTATCAATTCAAATCCAATGCCATATTTGATCTAATTCCCTGTTATCTTGTATCCTTATTTCTTATCCTAGCTTGAGACATAATGACTTTATATTTTCATGAATTTGTAATTGTAATTTATAGTTCCAATGCCAGTTTCTTAAGTAGGTTCTAAGACCCATGGGTAAACCTTTTGAGATGCAAAACACATGCTTTTGCAAGGACTAATAACATGATTCTAACCTGTCAATCATTCAAAACCTAGATATAATCTCACACAATGCATGATTCACACCAAAACAGTATGTATAAATAGAACCATGAAACTTACTTCAATGGGTTTGCCAATAATCTCTGTCCAATTGTGACAAAACTATTCTCTTGATTCGACATGAACCACGCGAGAGAAGAAACACTGCATATAAACAAGGAACTTAGTTCACAGCTTATGAAATACTTTGTTTGAATTACACCCTTTACCAGATACCCATTGAACTTCAATGAAGTTATTTCTTAGAAACTAAAATACCTTCCAGTGAATATATGTTCCCTGAGACCCAGTATAGTAGGCTTTGTCGCACCATGTTTTATAAGAAATTCTTGTAGCAGGTTTCTCATCTTGAAGGCTTCTTCCATATAATTGTCCTGTTGATGCAGATTTAACATTCTTTTACTATGATTCATAAATATAATACACTAAGAACAAATGAACCACTTTACACATACCTGGTTCATATCTATTGTCTGCAAACCTTCCCCTCTTGTGAAAATTATAGCATGATTTTGATTTTCTGGCTTCCCTTCACCTAATATTGGCTGCCCAGGCAACCTTATCTTATAAATAACCTGAATATAAGAAGTTGAAATATAAGTGCATATTCATCAAAGGAAATATAAAAACCATGGTGACAGATATTGGTCCCAGTTTGGAAACACTTTAAAATTTTGTGATACAAATAAATCTTGAATCTGGATATAGAAACTAAAAAAAAATGTTTCGAAATGGGTTAAGTGAGTCCATGTAAGTTTGGAAAACTTAGCACATCTATTAGGCAGGCCCGGCTCTCAGGTAAAGCGAGCTCGGCCCAAAATTAGGGAAGCCCCCCAAGAAAAGAAATTAGAAAAACATCTTGTCCAATTCGGACCCAAGGGGGAGAAGAAAAGGCATGAAGGATAACCCAATCCTTGGGCCAGCCCTGCTACTAGGCAATGACATCAACGAGAAAATGATTCCCCCAAAATCAATTTACTGAAGTTAAAGGTACGTGAAAGCATACGGTAATCTATGAGCACAACCTAGTCATTTTTGACATGGAATTCACAAATAATAAATCAAGAATAACATGCAAATAAACAACACAAACAATCAAAACTCTTATAATAAACCCATGAGTTAAATGTTAAACAAAAGAGGGAGATACTAAGCACAAGAGTTATACCTGATCTAGGCTTTGATCTGACTCAGAAGAATCAGCCGACTTTGGCAGAGCCTTCACTAGAACGGAATAATAGTTCTTCTCTGCTTTTTTCGATGCAATTTCCTCCTCCTCAACATATGCAATACGAAGAGAGGGATACCTATTTAATGACAAGATAAACAGAAGATCAATGGCTCTTTTTTCCTTACCAATACAGTAAAGAAGCAATAACAAGGCAAGCGGCCAGCCAATAAATTCAAGGAGCATACGTTGTCATGAGTTTCAAAATATCTTTTGCACGAGGATCTCCAGCTCGTTTCTGAATGCCATATTGCTGGCAAGCAACAACATAAGTGAACTTCATATCAGCAACAGCTTGACACTGTGCCAACAGTGACCTATCATTCTTTAGGTGTTCATTGGTGTTTGATTCAGCAGCCTTATATCCTTTCATCAGTTCTGCAGGAAAAAAAATATCATTAGGTAAAAAATCTAGTTATTACTTTGCCTGTTTTCAATACCTAATAAGTTAAAAGTGTATACCTTCATCCTTTGCCATATCAAGGAAAGCTTGGAGCTCTAAAGCTTGGCGGTAATACATCATACCTCGTACTTAGGTCCACACAAGGGGTTAGCACAAGCAACATAAACAGACCAGGAAAAGCCTTCAAGTAACTGAATTAAGTAATTCCGTACCAGTTCTGGTCAATGTCTGGCCTCTGTATGATGCCCACAGACGAAGTTGTTCTTGTAACTCAGCTGTGGATTTCAATTCATCTTCAGTACTACATTGAACCCGTTCAAGAAAATTTGTCCATTCGTCTGCATATCAGAAGCACATTAAAAGTAGAGGTTAGAATCCAGAGAAATAAGAAAGTAACACAATATTCAATAGAAGACAACCAACCAGGAAAAATCTTCTGTAAGTAGAATAGTATTGAAACACCGTCTTCATTTGGTTCTTCCAAATGATCCATGGAGAAAAGAACATCCTCTGTGAAGTATGGAGTGAGGACACTACAAAAGATACAGATAGCCACCAGCTGTTAATCAAGTACTATTTGCTAGGTATCCCTAACAATGAACATGAGACCAAGATCCAAAGGTTGCTAACAATGATAACTGCTGAAACCTAATAGTGATTTCACCACAAATGATCTAGTTCCAGCTTCAGACATTTCTAGGATGAAGGAAGAGTTCAATGTCCTAAAAAAGTTGTACGCTACAGAAGCTAACTTCACTATCCCTGGTCCAGTAGCCTGCCTAATGCATGGCATTGATGTGACATGAAACTGTAAGAAAGGGAAAGTACAACTATACCCCAAACACACACATCGACACTTACGAGAACGAAAGCATGTTGCGAACTTTTGGTGCCATGGGCATGTCCATAAACAATGAATTGGAAAAGAATGTAAGTCGCCTTCTAGCCTCGAGATTTGATGGTACATCCATAGCAGATTCCTTCACTGTAAGCAATAGATGAAGCCTTCTGATCTGAAAGATAAAAGGTTTTAAGTATTAGCAAAGTGCTATAGGAAATCCTAGTAGTAACATACACTCATATTGGCTGTCACTGCAGGGACTACATTTTTTTAAGGGATCTATTCATGTTTTGAAATGTCTCCGCAGTTGGACCATGGAAGACAATGTTTAAAAGCATGTGAAGAATTTATTATCCAGGTACAGAGAAAATAAGTTTTCTTTTATAAACTGTCATAGTTGGTACTTACTTTTTCTTTCCAAGCATCTGTTTCTTCAGTAACTGGGAAGTTTAGATGATCAAAAAACTTATATTGCTTATCCAGAGGTGTCATTCCCACTTGCCCCCCATAAGTTCCATGGGTAGATTCTTGTAAACTATTTGCAGATTAATAAAAACATTGTAAGAGATCAGTTAATTAACTCAATTAAAAGAATTTCAAAGTTTGGGGAAGTAATTGATTTAGCAAGATTACCCAGGCACTGTGTCCTCCATAATGTCACGGGTCACAACTTCTACCATGTTAAGCAACACAATTACAACTTCATTTTTATCCTCGGCCCTATTTTCTCTCTGCAGAATTTAAGCAGATTTGAGTTTACTATGTAACCTAGTCCTCAAGTTAACAAGTCTAATAAAGTTCACACTTACCAGATATTTAATGAGTTGCACAAATTGATCATAGAGGTTAGGCAAATGACTCATTTTCAATTCCGTAATCAGGTCATCGGTTAATATATGACCATCAACTTTGGAAAAGATCTCCTCTAAGACACTACACATTAAAAAAATGTTAGTGCAAGCACAGAAAAAAAAAAAGAGAAGTTTATTATGCATGGATTTTCGGGAAGAGAGACAATATATGTGCACAAAAAATGAACATAAATGAGTCCTAGCTCACAATGCAAATGTGAGAGGTTCTTTCAAATGGAAATATCTTTTGGGTAAAAGGAAACTATTCTATTATATCCAGCAAAATTGTAAAAGAATTGCTTATTCAACTACATTATCAAGTAGCTTTCAACTTACAGTTTCTCAGGTTCCCCCAAAACTAAAGAATTCAAGATACTTTTGCATGAAGCATAACACTCCTGAACAGCACAGAGCATATAATTGTCTTGATTCAATCTCTTTGTCAGCTGGTTATCTCTTGCATTACCACTATCTTTAGCCATGTCCAACGCTATAGGAAGCTACAAAAGGAATAAAATAGATATCCTTTCTCTCATATCAGGAAAATAAAAGATTAACAACATATATACATCAAACCTTGCTAGCAAGTAAAAAGGGTGGCCATTGGATGAGATCTAAATCACGATTAGCCGAATGTGGAACAAGCAACAGGTTCATTTCACTAGAAACAAACAAAACAGAATAGAACAAAATTAGAAGTCAAATGAAAAAAGAGGATACCAAGCTCAAATTAAACAATTTTCAGTTACCTATTATTTATGAGATCCTCATCTTTGAAGCCAGTAATTATTTTGTTCCACAGCTGTGCAAATCTAGCAGCCTCTTTTGCTTGATTAGAAGGGACCTAAGATAGACATCCAATTTCAGGCAACAAAATAAAGATGGTAATAACATAATAATTATAAAAAGCCTATTACTGAACCTCATAAACTTTTCCAGTAAGTGTAGCTTTCAATCCCTTCTTAGGCTGCTCAATCTTTTCTGTGGGAATCAAGCAAGCATTGATCGCACCAGGCAGAGATTGAAATCGAGACCTCAACAGAACCAGTGTTCGTATCTGAAGGCAGTGCACAAATACAGTTCGACTTTCAGTATACCAATGAGATTGAAATTATGTCTACGAGAAATCATTTGAGCATGAGATCTTGGAAAAAACGAAAACTGTAAATGTAATTTGAGAACACAAAAATGACTCCATATTTTCCATTAATATTATATATATATATAGCAATACATTCATTAACACCCCCACTGATTTTTCTACAATAAATTTTACATTATTGATCTATCCTGTACAAATATTAAATTATGTATTTTTTTCATTCCTTGCAGAATTTGGCAGTTCCCTTAAATAGACATACACGAGTTCCTATTTTAGATGAGTCTTACTCCCTAAAACATGGAGTAGTTATACTTTTTAGAGTGGATAATTAATAACTTAACTAGGAAAACTAATTATTTTCCTACTCCGAGTAACATAATTCTAATATAATCCTATTCCCATTCGGATATGTACGTTATAACATAATATCCTACATTCCTTAATAACGGTCCCCTAATGTTGAAGTAAATATGTCAATCATGCCTATTTGGATATGTACTTTTTATTCTGTTTCTTGGTAGGGACTTATAAGCACATTAGAGAATTCTTCAGTTTGAATGTCTTGTACAGGTAATTCACTTTTGAAGCTTTCCTAGAATGAAGTGGCAATATGTTAGTAGTTTCACCACATTTATTCTGTCCCTTGCGCATAAATGTTGGATTAATGAAATTGTTGCATCCTTTAAAAAAAATACATGCTAGTCATAGCGGTTATACGTTGTCTTATTTAAAGCATTAGGATGCAAGCTCAAGTATGTTGTATATTGATTAAGGACTTCTCTTCCAAGGAATTTCTTCTTCTTCCTAAGGGGTTTCTTCTCTTCTCTTGTTCTTTCTAAAGGGACTCTCCTTCACTTTCTATTCTTCTCAAAACATTGGATAATACACTATTCCTCTCCTCCACAAAAGAATCCCAACAGCTACACTGGGCATTCACACGACACCTTTAAGCACAATGTTCCAATGACCATGTTGGTCGGGGACAAATAAGAGGAAATGTAAGCGATTTGCGAACATCGACCTCTTCTGTGGCAGCCACCACAAATAGTGACTTGGTATCCTACTATGAAACAACTGAGGTTGCTAGCAACACCAAATAAGGGTGGATCCACCTTGTAGAAAAACAAAGAAATGTTTATAACTGAAAATAGTATTTATTACATAATAGAGATTATCTATTTATAGGATATAATACCTACAATACAATAATATCCTAATAAAATCTAACTATTTTCAGCTACATCATATTACAAGATATTATAATCTCATAATATAATATATTTGAGCACTCTCCCTCAAATTCAAGTTAGTAAGTTTTATGACTAACTCTCCACATCATTCTTACATGTGTCAAAAGTTTACCTCAATGACTCATCCTCCATTGTATCGAGGATCAGAGATAATCTGTTGAATAACATGAACCTTAATAGATTTGGATTTACTATACAACATAGATTTAAGGCAAGAGAGGATGAGATGCAAAGAGAAATGGGGATGAGAGGCCAAGATTCAAAAATTTATCATAATGTTATTAATATACTATTTAATAGTCTTAAAGGGTCATAGCCTTAGAGTTCCCCTCCGAATTGTAACAACCAAATATTCCTTTTAACATCATTGGACACATTGCATCTTTCATTGCTTCATCTCAACCGTTGATGAGCCACCCTTATTATTTTCATTGTACCACTGTGATACTATGTAAACCTAATAGAGAACTAAAAATAACTGTTTGTTTTCCATTATAAGTCTAAACATATTCTTATTAAAGCAAATATAAAAAATCTACATATTAATATAGCAATACAAGAATAAAAAAGTGAAAATACAATACTAAGTCTATACTATTTCACTGATTTACAAGGTTACATTCTTTAACAAAAACACACAAAAAGAGAGTAATGAACTAGAAAACAGACCTCGCCAAGGCGGCGAAATGCACCATATAAGCCTCCAAATATTGTGGAGAAAATGGCATACCATATCTGAGTGTCCATGAAATATACCTGAAGAACTTGGGCATTTAGAAGTGTATTGTGGGGGATTGATAATTCACAAGCCATTAAAATATATACAAGTACTTACAAGAATAACAGGAGCCCACAATGCAATAACAACACCAATGTTGCTTTTTGCTGTAAAAGGAAAAGTAGTTACTTCAAAACTTGGGAACATAAGTTAGGAATCTGTTGTGGGAAGGAATATAGTTGTTACCTTGCGGGAAGAACTCGTGCCATCGATAACTAGTTATGTGAACTTTCATAACAGCTTTTGTGGGAGAAACAAGAGGCTTTATCTGCAAAGAAACAACGACAACAAATCATATAATGAATGAGAGGATAAAGAGTGATGTTTTCATCTGGAGTTCCATTAATAGAACCTTCATGCAACTAGAAAACAAAATATTAATTCACTGGAAAGGCATAGGAGATTGCCAGAAAGGTAGGTCATGTTTCTTTTTGGTTTTCTTTCAACCAGGGTTAATTCCCGTGAGGAAGCTAGCTCGACCCCTCACTGTCATAGAGGTTTGCTTGATGTCTCCCCAAAAATCACTTTTATATATGCAATTCGACCACAAAATTGATTTATTATGAAACTAGAGATTCAATAACACTTTTATCTCCTAACAGATCAAAGGTCTTCGATTCCCACTAAGAATGTCTTCTTGGAAGTGGGGTCGTGCTAGCTCGGCCACTCACTGTCATAGAGGTTTGCTTGATGTCTCCCCAAAAATCACTTTTATATATGCAATTCGACCACAAAATTGATTTATTATGAAACTAGAGATTCAATAACACTTTTATCTCCTAACAGATCAAAGATCTTCGATTCCCACTAAGAATGTCTTCTTGGAAGTGGGGTCGTGCTAGCTTATGGCTGAAGCTGAAGCAGCTACTTTCGAAGAATAAATCCTGGTTTTATAAAAATAAATAACACTTGTTATCTATACATGATGATTATTATTAATTTTGCAAATTTACTTGATATTTTATCATTTTTAATCACAAATAGTTTCTCAACGACAGCAAAAAAATCTCTTAAGACATTTTCAACCAATGTGTAAAGACTTCAGAAATTCCCTTTCTATTCAAGATGCAGCTTAAGCACTTAGTGACACTTTCTGTTGATTTTTTTTCCCATAAATTAAAAAGAAGATTTAAACTTCCGTACCCAAAAGGAGAACTCTTGCAAGTAATATCATACAAAAAAGTAGTACTAAAATCAATCCAAACTACCGTAAACAAAGTTAAATTGAAACAAAGACTCTCATCTGACTAGTAGCAATTGCAAGATAGAAAGCAACCAAGATGAAATGAGTAAAGAACCTCTCCATAGTAACTGAATGCTAGTTTTGCCATAATGAGAAGAATCCAATACATTGTGTACCTGGGAGACAAAAGAGAGAGGCAAAGTAAATCATTTGCATCTTATTTAAGTTGAACCTACAAGAAAAAGGGTATCCTTACTTGAAAAGAGAAAATGCATCCTCGTGCATCCCCCTTCCAACATAGAGTCGAGGCTGCAAGATAGAGGATCGTGCTCATAAGCAATGATATGACAGTGTAATAACTGGATTCAACAATCAAGTAGAAGGTTTGAACACTAAAATGTCACAGTTTATATATCAAGATGAAAAGCATAAAAGGGACACTAGCAATATAATTTTCAATAAAAAAAAAATGAAAAGTTAGAAGATCAGAGCAGATATTCTAAATACCTGTGACCACCACATGATAAGCCTTATAATCTTGTAATCGGATCTTTCAAGGTACCCACGGATGAAGGGAAATAGAAATAACAGCCCAGAGAGCATGTTTGGAGATAAGTAAATTAGAACTGACAAAACAAACCAAGAAAGTGAACTTTGACCATTTCCAAACCAACTCCTGATTGTCTGTGCAAATCCAGTGGGACTATTCCAACTATATGCATAAGCTATGGGCATAATTATCACCCAGGTTGCAGCTGCAATGGCTTTCAATAAATATCTTAGTTGTACATGTAGTGACATGGTATGCCTTGTCTTCCAGCTCATGACAAGATCAACAACAGCTGCATGAAAACTCAAACATTCAATCTCACTATTAACCAAACAGAGTTTATCATACATATTTTGAATATTGAATACAATCAACACATAGAAGTTTGTGCCCTTATGATATAAAACAGAAAACTCCTTCAATTACATAAAAAATAAAGCAACACTTATTTAAGCCTTAATCATCACTAATTCTTTGTCATTCAAAACTTACTTGATATATTGTATTTTTTGAAACCGCATAGCTTCTTAAAAAAAAGCTAGACTTGAAACAATAAGTGTCAATGAAACGGCATTGTCAACGTAAACATATAAAATTACATATAGTTTATTTAATACAAGTTTAGCTTCTTATTTAAATTTTAATACAAGTTTAGCTTCTTAAAAAAAGCAATGTAAACATATAAAATTATTTAAAACGAACAACCATAAGATAGCAAAATTATTTTCATTGATACAACAAATCTTTATTGCTAGCTATCTTGCCTTTATTCAATTCTATTAAGTCATTTATTTTTATTTTTTTGAATTAAGGAGAACTAGCATGACACCCCACAGCCATGACCCCCCCTTTCAACTCAAAGAACTTCCAGATGGAATCGAACTCGTGACATTTTGGTCTCTTAAGCTGACTCTAACCATTGGGCTACCTTGGTGGGTTTTTCTATTTATGACTCATTAACTCTAATCTTTAGGCCTCTCCTAATATTACAGTTGACTGATATAATAAATTGTTCTAACTTCTTGAGTGATGTGTCTTCTATTGCCTGGTTTTCTATATTTTTTACACCAAATTTCCTATTTATTTATAGAATCTAGAAAAAGTAACTTGTGACTGTTGAAATTGTTTGATTTGTGGTTTAGAGTCAATGACTGGAGAAAGCTTGCGCATAATTCCAGTGTAATAAGATTATAGACAGGGATGATAAGAGAGAAAGTGGATGAGGAAGACTCCCTATTCTCCCCGCCGTTAAACCTAGCAGGCGTGCCTCTAAGATTTCGCAATTCTGACTTGTGTTGTTTCATCTCCAAGATTGCCAGCTACCTATAGTCAAGGATGTAGAAGAAGGAACGGCGATGGGAGAAAAAGACGATTTCGTTCAGGCCTATTGTGTTTGAATCTTTTCCGACAATGGAGGTGAGGTTTTCTCCGGCGATAGGTGGAGCGTCCTGTGGTGACAAACTGGGTTGAAGCATGGACAAAAGGCAGCCGAGAAATACTACTTCGACCCTAAACAGTGAACGGTTTCACAGATAGAAGGGCACCAAGGGAAGCTCCCGAAAACGAATGTGGCAAGAAGTGCACAACTTCCTTCCATAAGTTTTTGGTGAATTTTTGGGACCGGTAAGCAAATGGGATGGAAGAGCTTCATCCTACCAACATCCGGAAAACGAGGGATGGAAGAGCTTCATCCTACCAACATCCGATAACTGGAGAATTGAGATGTTCTAACCGATCTTTGACCAACAATAACATCTTCACGGCTAAAAACAATTTTCAATGGTTTCAAACTTGAATGTGTTTGTGGTGGAGGACCGTAAGAATGTGTCTAGGTGGCAGATTGAACTTACCGAAAAATAACTTCTTCGAGGGTTTGAGATGATGCTTAAGGCTCACTACTACTCCGACCTATTTGGTAAGTTTTCCCATTCAATGACTTGCATTGTTGGTGTAACTTTAAAGGTCAATATTGTTCCATGGGAAAATGGTGGGGGCAAAGGAACTGAACTGAGGTTTTAACAAATGGTCATGCTCATTGAGAAAACTATTGACTTTTCCACTTGGCTTCTTTTCTCATTTAACTTCCTTTTCCACTTTGCTCATTGAGAAGCGACAATTGTCACTAATTAGGAACACGTGTAGGACGACACATTGGAATCCATGCGTGAGTCACATTGAGATTTCATGATCACCACAAGGGCGACTCTTCCCCTCAAGGTGAGATCAAGGGGAGGGGAATTGGAATCCATGCGTGAGTCACAATGAGATTTCATGATCACCACAAAGGAGATACTTCCTCTCAAGGTGAGATCAGGGGAGGGAACTTTGGGTGGTGAGGATAACAGGGGCATCTGAAGCTCCATTAGATTTCACAGGAACCATCCTTGAGGATGGAGTTTGCATAAATCCTCTTGTGTTCCCAACGTCGCCACCTGAGATTGGTGGAGTGTTGGAGGAGCCTTTGTCCTATATTGATCCCTCCATTTGCATTGTTGGCGAGGAAGAATCGGATGATGATGTTGATATTCATCACGTGAGAGAGAGAACATCATCCCAGATGCGAAGTTGAGCTTGTTAATGAAGTTGAGACGACAATAGCCAATCTTGATATCACCAAGGTTGCAACAACGCTCCCATGTGAGGAGGATGCTCCAACATAAAAAATTGTTGTCCCTCCCCTTGTCTCAAAGAAGGGCTTATTCACCATGCGAGATCACTTCTTATGAAGATTGGCATGGTTACAAGTGAGGATGATCTTATCTGTTTTGAGAAAGTTGTCGAAATAGCGAACTATAGCAGTTAGAAAAAGCAAAGAAAAGAGGCAAAATCTAGGCTCAGGCGGGAAACATACAAAATTATAATGGAGTGAACTATAATGGCTAGAAGGAGCAAGGCCCGACTCAGGGGCCACAAGAAGAGATGTGATCCATTTGGAACTGAATTCATATGACCTCGAGCATAGATCTTTTGACTTTTAGTGACGGTTTATGTTGCTTTGTATTTTGATGTATTACTTTTCTGTGTCTTTGATTAATTTGTGACAAACGATGTCATGATTTTGGGCTGTAATGGTTTTCCAGGTTTTACCCGAGGTAAAAGTGATTTTCACACTTATCGTGGATCAATGAAAAAGAATCTTACTTTATAAAAAATGTAAGATTATAGACGCCATTTGTGATCATAGATGATCATCCAGTTCATAGTTGGGTAGGGTATGTACGAGAATCCTTTGCTACTACTTAGAGCCACTTGAAGTTTGAGCTTAATCTTTACAACTAGGGCTTGAGATAAGAGTTTTGAAGATGTTAATTTAGGGTTAAAAGTGCCTTTATGTTAGGTTTATGCCAAACACCAATTTAGTCCATTTTCTCTTGTCTATGTAATACATATGAGGTTTGTATCGTAATCGCTTGCTATCAATAACATAACACAAGTCTTCTATATTTTAATACATTAATTTATGGTTCACTTACTTAGAATGTGATATAACAAAGGTAGCACCAAGAGCAAATGATATAACAAACTCATCCTATTCTAGTCTAATGAATCTGAGGACAAGAGGGGGGAAAAGAAGCAAATGTATTGAATATCTATGAGAACAGAAAAAACAGCAAGGAAACCAAAAATATTGTTGATAATAAAATTTAAATCTTATGTTCTTTTACCTTGTGCAAATTTTAAAACTGCGGCAGTTATGAAGATGCTCAAAACACTTTTGAAGACATCACCCTGAAATATAGCACCCAGTTCCCCATTTCCCATCCAAGCGATGATGATCATTGCCTTGCATGGATAATTACATAAAATAAATTACTGAAACAAGAAGACAAGTTAATACTGCCTCTATCTCAATTTTATTGTGTTAGGTTTTTATGCATTTTAACGAAAATAGAGTTTTCTGGAATCGAAAGGACAAAAAGAAAATTCTAGACAAGTCACCCTTACATATGGGTATTGGGTGGCAATGTCATTTAAAAGGAAAAGTAAACAATTAATCATGTGTACATGTTTTTTCTTTTGGTAATTGTAAAATTTGAACCTTTTTTGTGCAGAAATATTCTAACAAATATTTAATATATCTAACTGAAATGAAAGTAAGCAATCATTTGTGTTATTCTTGATTTTCGTTTTTTCAAGTTAATACTTTTATAAATAAATATAGCAAAATGAGATATCAAAATACAAACTAGAGTAATCAAACGTTTTTATAAAGGGAAAGGGGAAAAAATATTTGTGAAATTATAAAGTCCTGGCAATTAGTTATGGAATTTTTTATTTAAAAGACTCCTAAACATGGTAGTTTTATTAATTTTTCATAATTTAGTTACCATATTAATTGAATGAAGAAAATTATTATCAAGTTAAATAGTTCGGAATAGTAAGTGAAATATGGCTTTAACAAAGACTCTTCTAGGAAAACAAAGGAAGAAGAAGAAAACAAAGAATTGTACTAGGTAGTTACAGTATGTGATAAATATTATATTTTTTTGTATAAATAATAACTAAATGGTCTTAAAATTAACATGATGTATAAAACTAATCTTTTAATTTGAATTAAGATATACACATTTTAACAAAAATGAAAATAAATAGATATATATATAACATGTAAGGATATATACACATAATATCTTTAAAAAACTAAATATAAATATGCATCTAAATGTCAATAAATTTATATATATTTATATATATTTATATATATATATATATATATATATATATATATATATATATATATATATATATATATATATATATATATATATATATATATATATATATATATATATATATATATATATATATACGTGTCCACCTCTTCGTCTACTTTTTAGTAAAATAATTTATGTAGACAATAAAACGATTCAATATATAATCAACTCAACTTGAGATTTAACTAGCGTGTTCAAGACTTGGTATGGAAATAGTTTGTATTATCAAAAGTTGCCCTTGGCAATTTTATTTATATAAATTTTACATTTTAAAAAAACGATTTAACAAACAGTAATTAATTATTTTATAAATATTGTAACATTGAATGTAGAATTAATTTAATTAGTTTAAAAGTAAGTTTATAAGAAAACGGTTATGTTTAGGATTCTAAGTTTCTTGGTGGAGGAAAGGGGATAGAGAGAGAGAGAGAGAAAAGGTGTTGATGGTGGGGTTAGGAAAGGGGCTGATTAGGGGAAGAAGGTTTAACGGGGCCCTCGAGTAGCAAAGAAAGGTTTAACAGGGACCTCGTGTAGCAAAAGAAAAATAATGGATGTTTAGGATTTGAGCAACTAAAGGGTATAAATGAACATACTGCACAAGTTTGAGGGTAGTAACATTATAGCATATAAGTTGAAGGGTATACATAGTAGGTTTTGAATTTGAAGGTATATTTGAATATCTCATTCAAGTACAAAGAGAGTGTATTACCTGCAAACACAAGATATAGAAGCTCCACATCCTATCGAAACTCCTAAACACATGCCAAAATGAGCGTGTCTCAACAAAGTTGATTTTGCCAGTCCATTTATCACCAGAAACTTGTTTGATCTCCTGACGAAAAAAAAATAGCTACTAAGAGTTTGGTAGATAATGCAGATTCAGATGTGAAGCTAAACTGGCTTAATGTGCCCATTGGTTATAAAGTGACAGTGCATTCAAACATAGACAGGTGAAATGATGAGGAGTTGCAATGCTTAACAATATTATGCAAGGAAGAACTTCACAAACAAAGTATATATTAGACCCAAGGTTTCATAGTAGACGGTCAACATTCACAAACATGATAGAATGCATCATAGAATTTTCTATTTGCGTAAAATAATTTCTTTCTTCCTAACCTGTTTTGATTCACGAGGTACATGAAAAAAATCAGCATCGGCTCGCATGGGCCAACCTAAGCGGAAACAGTTGATGGACCTATCAATGAGACAAGCTTGATCAACTTCCACATAATAAACCCAAAATAAGAACAAATATTAAAGAAAATCAATGGTACCAGAAATATTCATTTAAATCATCATAGTTCCTCCATTGTGAATGTTTCAAATTTCCTCCATCACATCTCCTTGTTTCCTGAGAGAGAAATGCACAAGACAAATTGTTGAGACAACCAACAAAAGTTCATAGTTAGGATCAATCTAGGTTAAAGGTTATTTCTTTATTGCCTCCACCCCTAGACAGAGAAGACAACTTCCAAAGACAATCTACTAAATTTACTTGAAGATATTTAGCTTTAGGGTTAAAATCATCATTACTTTAAATCTAGGTTAAAGGTTCATTCATTTCTTGCCTCCCTAGCAGTTGCCACCACTACTGGGCTGGGACTTGCTACCTTATTTATATTTTTTCTGCTTGTTCTTCAATTTTGGTTGTCCCTCATCTTTACACTGATAGTGACACACCAAGCTTTTCAATGAAAAAATACACTCATGTTTGGCTTTCATTAGAATTGCTCTTGGTGGCATAATCTTTGCAGGTTTGGCCTAGCTTTTGCTATGTTACTGGAAATTTGTTGATAAAAAAATCACAGCTATATTCTTCTATATTTGGTCTAGTTTTATTATCATCCATCTTTATTTTTAAAAAAGATTATCATCTATCTTTCATTTATTAATCTTTCTGGTTTGTCCAATTTATATTCAATTCTATCTAATTCTTTAGTATCTAGTTTATCTTAATTTTCATATCACTCTCACTGTTCTCATTATTTGCTATTTTGTTTGATTGGTTCTGAAACAACTTTCCCTTTACCCAATTTGATATCTATCTAATCCAAATATTTTTTCGGAACATCTACCTTTAGTTCATAACCAACAATTTGTCATTTCTCTGATGGTTCATAGCCAGCAACCCAAAGGGTTATTCCCACTTATTGGCATGGCTATGTGTTTGCTCTCTTAGACTTAATTTGCTAACATTTAAGTTGAAAATAGCAACATATGGCAAACTAATTTGTTTTGGAGCCTTTACCAACTTGATTTTGAGATGGTGTTAAGAAGATATATTATGTTTAGAGTTAAAAGTACTATATTAAACATTATTAGCCTTTTTCATCCTATCTTGTAGCATATACAAGTTATAGTTAGGATTCTATATAATCACTTCTGCTATCAACAAGTTAAGCAAATGAAAGTTCAACTAGCTATAGAAATCAGTAATGGAATCTAACCTTTGCAATTACGTTATATATGGGAGTAACTAATTTATTCAAGAAAGCCTCCTCTTCATCTCCATATGCAGGCTTGATATTCTCACCTGTCATGGGACTCACATTTCCGGCAAGCATACCATACAATTCGAATGCCATCTGAAAAAAAAAGGCAGAAGCATGTGCAGTTTCGATGAAACAAAATCTAATGTTAGACGAATAATAGAATTAAATCCATCTGACTTTTTTGTATCTAGACACAGTATAATTTAATTTTGTTCAGAATTGCCATTAAACATACAAGAAAGAAAAACAGCTGAGGAAGAAGATATGAAACTTAGATCTAGGGAAGAAAATGACAGATGATTTCCTACCATATTAGGTTTCAAATAAGAGTGTTATCCCATATAAAATATAAAGTGTGCATCTAGAATAATGTTTTTCAGAAATATTTAGGCACAAAATAAAAGAATATTGCTAGTCTTTTTTTTGCTAAGGGATATTGCTAACCAAAAGGATGAAGAAATAGCAGCATCTAGATTCATACATGATGATATATATAGCACAGACATTCTGGCATAAATCTCAAGTTTGCAGCTTCACCCCAAATGAGAAGATACAGGCCCATGTATAGTAATTTTCTCTGTTGCACTTCCTGTTGTATATTTGGTAACCTAAAAAGGACAAAAAATTCTCATTGCTAAGATAAATTATCAGCTAAGAAGAAAAGCATTCACTGAACAAGAATCATCACTGACCAAAGACTACTTCTACGACCCAAGTACTTGCACCATTTTTTGTAATTCTTGAAAAGTTTCTTCATGACCTCTGAAAGTGCACGGTCATCCAACTACACAAGGAGGATAAAATGCCAAGCTTTAGTGACTTTTTCAAGAAATCAAAGCAACAATATGACAGACGATGTAAACCAAAACACAATACCCTTGGTTGCTGATCAGTCTTTGGAAATTGTCGAATGTGTACATTTGCCAACAAAAGAATTAAATGTTCCCTTTGGTTTGCCACATTATGTTTCTGCAATTGCAATATTTATGGGACCACGTGTCAAATAAAAGTAAAAAGAACAAGTTATGAAGACTAGCAAGCAAGCCACCTGAAACTTAAACATAGTCTGAAGCCAATCTAAAATGTCTTCGTCTACTTTCTTCTTGTGATCCTTCGGCCAGGGCAGACCTCTTGTGTTACGGAGTGCAGCAACAGAAGCTTGGATCTTCAATTTAAGTTGTAAAGGTACTTAGTGAATGGAATATTGCAATAACTAATCTATATTACAAAAAAATGCATCAAACCTCGGGGTATCTCATAATTGCTTGATTAGAACTATCAGGATCAAGAGGAAGTATATTGTAGTGAACATATATTTCTGTCTTTTCTGCAACCTTAGTGTGTGCTTCCAGGATCTGGATATGCATTAAAACAATGATTAAGGAAGAGAACACAAGTAACTGAAATAGTGAAATGCAATCAGACAACTAGAAGGGTACAGAATCAGAGCCTAGCTATCCTATATAGCATATCCCAAGAGATTAAATGTTACAACCATACGAAACTAATACAGATAATGGAATTTCACCTCATCAGCTACTTCAACAGATTCAGTCAAGTTAACAGCCTTCAAAACTTCAAACAGTACAGCAGCAGTTTGGTACGCTTTGGTAAGTCTAGCACTGTATTACAAAAAAACATATAAACTAAATCATGCAGATCATAATAAGTAAACACACATGTGTTCAGGTAATCATGTGATGCTACAGGTATCTTACCGATCTTCTTTCTCAGCAGCATTCTGCAAAGCTTGGATATATTTTCTGTAGTAATGCTGATAGAAACTCTGCATTTCACGAGCATCACTTTTTGTTCTTCCAGCTAACGTGATCACATTTTCCTGAATTGAAAAGGTTACATGATAAGGTCATGATGACTGACCAAGGTCACATTTAATTGGAAGTTTGTCTAAGAGTCTAATCCAATTTGTGAAGTTAGGTACCAGAATGTTTAGAATGACACTGCCTCTACAGAAATCAGTTTCTATGTTTATATCTATTATATTATTACATAAGAGGGAAATAAGCAGGTGGTGCATGCTACTTCTATCTCCTCTCCGCTATCTATCACCTACCACATCAAAATAAATTAACAAACCAAAAGGCTATCTTCTAAGGTGTTTCATTTTTCAGGACCTAGGTTTTTTTTTTAGAACACTAGGTACCGCTTCTCCTTCGGAAAGCGACTAATCCCCGCGGGTTAAGCACATAGCCCGCAAACACACTCAACCAATTAACCAGGAGCGGAACTTGCCGCCTGACAGGCTCGAACCCAGGACCTCCAGGGAGGCTAGGGATATCCACCTCTTATTGCCGCTAGGCTAGAAGAGGGGATAGGACCTAGGTTTACAGTAAAAATGGCAGATCTGATATTACAGTAGCATATAAGTCCTCGTGTAAACTAAATTATGATGACCGCTTTACATATAGGCAAAAACTAAGAACAATGCTGCTTCAAAGGGAAAATCTATTTAGCATCTTTTATATTTCCTAAACAGGTATTGTTTCTTGTGTAACCATTTTAGACTCTAAGAGGGGAAAGTAAGTAGACAAATAGGAGGTACTAATTACTGTCATGTTTCCCCTACCCTGCTTATTGAAATAATATCAGAACTAAGTGTCCTAGTCACCTCAGATTGTTTAGATCGAAATAGAAAGAAGAAGAAAAAACGAGTCTCGTGAGACAAAATATACAAAAACTTGAAGAATAATCATGTTTGGGGTCAATGTAAAGCATGAGGTACCCTTTCCAAACGTTGAAGAAGGGCTGTTTTGAATTGACGGACTCCACGTCCACTTGACTTTGGATCCAACTTGTGGGCTTTCTCAAAGGCGTAGAATCGACCTGATCATAGGAGGAAATGACACAAAAGTTATGGAGCAATTAAGTGTAGGAATAAATTCTGCAAAAGACGACAATGTTTCAGAGGGAACCAATATTTCAATTCTTAAGTACATCATGTATTGATACATTAGTTATTTGCAGAATCAGGAATGAAGGAAATATCATGCAGGTTCAAAGAATGGTCAGACACAGATTATCCTTTTATATCAATGAATTGTGGACATTAAAGTGCTTGACTTTTGAATAACAGCGTAGATTCTAGAGTTACAATGCAAAGCTACTTCACCATGCTAATTTAATATTGTCACTATCAAAAGCATTTGAATAGCAGTAGTGAAGACTTGCACTATCACTAATTACATAGTGAAAGCTTTCTGGGTTTTTTTGTACATGATTGTAAATGGAATTATACTCATTTTGGCTAGCTAAGGAACATGCAAACCATTGAGAGACAAAATTATCCAATGCGCGGGTAACAAATGCTGTGTGTATCGGATATAAAATACGTACAAAGATAAGCCACCCTGGGATTGATGGGCTCGACTTCATTGGCAACACGAAGGATTGGAGCAATTTCAACAAGTGATGATGGAACAACCTCACTATCCATCATAGTCTCTCCCAGGTTTCCAACAGTCTGAGACCGCAGAATCCGCCTCTGCGGCTGCTGATCTGGCCCTCTTCTACTGGAAGACATTTCTTGTTCAACTTCTTCACTAACTTTGCTTCTAATGTACCTGCATTCTATTTCAGTTAAGAAAATACAGATAGCGTATGCATCATAATAGTTTAGAATTTCATGTGAAATATAGTCAGATAAAAAGGTTTGTAGACTATAAAAATGTTCCCTAATATAAATAATTCTTCAAAATGTTCCATGAAGCAGCAATTTATTGAAGAAAATAACTAAAATTCCTAAACCACTCAGAACCAAAATTATAAGCTAGCATTTGTATTCTACAAGAGCTCCAGTCTTGACATGTCCATGAAACTCAATCTGTGTCTTTTGAATAAATTTGATGCTGCCAGCATATATATATATGAAATGGAATAAAAAATAACCAAAGCAGCATAAATTCATAGCAATCCACAAGATTCCACTATTTTTAGTTCTCAAAACCTTAACCTTTATTGAAGCACTGGATTCACCAAATAACAATCCAATCAACAAAGATATGTGTAATTCTCAAGTTCTCCCAACTCATTCATAAAGTAACTTAAACTTTCAGATATATTTCCATTCAGAAACAACACAAGTATCTAAGGAATATAATCGAAAAACAAATAATCAGAAACCAAAAAAACACTCAAAACCAGCACCAAACACTTCAACTCCACTGATGAGTCGATAACTGAACCAAAACAATAAAGTGTAGGAGAAACAAGGTAGCGTAAAAAGAACGGACAAAATCTCAGGCCAGATCTTAAGTTATCATTACTTATCCGAAGTCATGCAAGCAACTGGACAGCAGAAAATTCAAATCGGATAATTTATAGAGCGCGTAGTTAGTTACCGCTTAGGATAGTAGAATTCTCTACCACCTCAATACTAAACCATGGACAGTCGCTCCCAAGCAGCTACTCAAAGATGAAGAAGAAAGTAAATGCGCTGCAATAAAAAGTTATGCATTAAAGTTCAGAAAACCTAAAGCAGCAAATCATTAATCAACAAATTTGTTCAAAAAGTTACAGATTCCTTACTTATACAAGTACATAACTGTAGAGTTCAATGAGAGATAGCTTGAAGAAGAGAGAAGATGATGATGATGAAGAGGCGGTGGTAGTGATTGTGCGCCGTGGAAATGGAGTAGCTATTGGAGACTCTGCGTAAAACTGCAGCTTAGCAAAAATACACTACATTTATTGACTCATTTCTTATATATATATATATATAATATTTTAACCATCATTTTCTTAATTAAATATTTTAAATATTAAAGTGAAAATAATCTTACTTAATTTTTTTTAAATTTAAAAAGTTAACCCAAGTCTCTATGACTGTTTCTTTTTTTCAAATTCAAATCTCTTAATAAACTAGGTCATATATAAATAAAATAATGATATAATTTAGGTTGTATGTATGGAATTTTTATATCTGTATTTATAATTCATATAAAAATCAGAAAAAAAACAAAATGAATTTATTTCTCTACTAAGTAACTTTATCTTAGAAAATAAAAGTGTTTTCAAATGAGTCATTCTTTTGGAAAGTTGGGTTTTGAATTAATTGATTCACTTTTACTAATTAAACTAAATTAGTACAGAAGTTATAGTTAGACATTCTGAATATCAATTTTAATCTTAGAGATATAAAATAATATTTTTTTAGTTTAATAATTTCAAGTTTTGCAGACGCATTACCTATAATTAAACATTATTATATGATTGCAATATATAATGCTTAATTGTTTTTTTATTTAAAAAAGTTTCTATTGGAACCTATTCACAATTTATCTAATTCATTTTTATTTGATATCATTCGATTTATAATACTTAAGTTGTTTATTTATAATTGAGATTTATTAGAGAATAAATTGAATGAAAGATAACTTTATCAAACAAAGCCTAATAATAAACTTTTTCTTTAATCCCTTTAACAGAATAAGACTTGACCTAAAAGAAGAAGACACGCAATTTCATGGGGTTGGACTGCTTTAATTTGTTTATTGGTTTATTTAATTCTAATTGGTTTGAATATAGAATATGTCTAAACAAAATTAATAATTTAATTCTATATGTTTGAACAAAAATACATATAAAGTGAGGTTAACAAAGACTCTAAATTAAAGTGAGGTTAATGACTGAGATTGTGATAATTTTTTATATTAAAGTTAATAAAATAATTATTTATATTTATGCAATGATTATAGTCAACATTAATTATTAGTGAAATGTCTATACGTTAAGTGTATTTTAACCAAGACTATAATCGATATTAACAAGGATTTAATATTACAAGCAACCTTAGATGATGGGTGTTTTTTAACTATTAAAATTGCATCATATCAACAACCATAGAACCGATTCTATTATATATATATATATATATATATATATATATATATATATATATATAAATTAGTGGATATGAAAAGGTTCAAACCATTTGGATAATATCAAACTAGTTGACAGATTTGTCATAAGTTAATCCAAAAAAACAAACTTAAAATGCCACACAAATTTTAAGTGAGGATAATCTAAATTACAGGCTCTTTAAACCCTCTACTAGTTAATATTAACTAGCATTGATTCTCTAGTTTAATGTTAACCTATATTTGTAAATATCAAAATTTAAAGTTATATTTTAATTTTTTTGGTATGAGTTTGTTATTTAAGTTTTGTTTATTTGAAAAACTATGATGTGTTTGGTAACTCTATAATTGACAATAAAATTTGAAGATACCATTCTAATTTTTAAGTTTGGTAGGACCTTTAATATTAAGAATTAGAATTGAAAAATTCCAATAAAATTTAATCTAGTATAATTTTATAATTCTCAATTCCACTTTTTTTAGGTTGAAATTATAATTTTTTATTTTTATGTTTTTTCAAACAAAATAACTTATTATTTTATAATTTAAAACACTATTAAAGTTTTCAATCGATAATATTATTTTTAGAATTTAGGATATTAATATATTGAACCGATATTTTTTTTTTAATTTAGTAAGTTAACATTTTGAACTAAATATTTAAGAAGTTAACATTTTAAACCGATATTTTGTTTTTTTAATTTATGAAGTTAAAATGTCGAACCGATATTTGTATTTTAATAAATAAAGTTAACATGTTGAACCGATGTTGAACCGATATGTATTTAATGAAAATTGAAACTTTAAAAAAATCTCTTAACCCTTTAGCTATCCTAATTTGTTGTGTCAAACTACTATTTTAATAAAATAAATAATATATATTAAAATTATTTTTATTATATTCTTTTTTATAAACATAAGATCTGGAATTTAATTACAATTTTATAGTTTTTATAATCATAAGAATAATTATAATTTAATGTTAATTCTTATGAAATTGGAACCAATGCAGATTTCAATTATAATTCCACTAATTTAAGTGTACTATGAAATAAAAGATAAATATATACATTAGGCCTCTTTGAGAGATTTTAGGATCAAGGCTGTTAGCGACAAATTTTGCGTTTAACTAAATGGTTAAGTGTGTTTACCAACTATGTGTTTAACCCTATTGTAGTCACATTTTTTTTTCAAAATATATACACCGCACGTCTACCAATCACATAAGGTGACAACATTCGTTAGGCGGGAAAGAAAGTAATTTCAACAAAAATATATTCAAACATTGAATTTTAGATTAAATTATCAATTAAATTATATAAAATTATACGCGGGTCTAATATTATTATTTTGATATACTTATTTATTATTTAGATAGACAATATAGCCCACTATTTTAAACTAAAATGAATAATTAAATCTATTTACTAAATCTCTTTATTAGAAAAATATTCAAATTCTGCAACCAAATGATGTTATTGATTAGTGGGATAAATGAAAAATGAAATTTAATCAAAAATATATATATTTTTTTTTATCTAAGTCAAGAAATAAACCTCATTTATGTCCTAATAATTATAAAATAATATTATGATCTTGCAATCTTAATATCTCAATAATATTTTGAAGATACTTAAAAAAGAAGAAGTTAAATGACCTAATTTAATGTTACTTAGACTATATATAATATCAAAAATACAACATTAATGGACAATCATCAATCAAAAGAAATTTCCTAAATATAGTAGAGGGGTGAAAAAATTATCAAAAATATCATATGCAGAATATTGAAAATATTATTTTGTTTGATATACCTAAAAAAAAATTAGTATAGTATATTGATACCGAAATTATTAGTACAATATTAGAATAAATATTTAATTTCGGTATTTCAGCCTATATCAATATAGAGATATAATATATATATATATATATATATAATTATATATATATATATATATATATATATACAATATTTATAATTAATGAATAATGAAATTGATTGAGTATGTATTTTTATATCTCAAATATTCGATAGGATCGGTATGTTATTTATATAATATTAAGATTTTGGTATGACATTTATATAATGTTTCCTGTATTGAAAAATGCGATTTTGAATAAATACCGATTCATCGCTAATTCATATATCAACATAAGAATATAATATATATATATATACACTAATAGAGGAGTGGTATGTGATGAAATTTGAGAGAGAAAATAATAGAGAGAAAACGTGTGTTTTATTTTTTCAATCATTTAGATTGTACCACGTTATTTCTTCTTTGACTCTCTTTCCAATCATTTTTTTATATTAACTAGCATGTATCCCGTGCATTTGCACGAGTAATAATATAAAAAACCGTGAAAAAATATTACGGTAAAAATGTGATAGCATTTTTAATTTTATTTTTAATCGTTTTAAATTTATGGGCGGGTCAACCCACAATCCGACTCAAGTATCCATTTACCCTCACATTGCAGTGCGATCTCTAAAACAATTGATACAGTTTGATTACTCAACTCAATTAGTTTGACCTTTAGAGTCCACTTTTTCCCCATATTATGAGTGAAATGGAAAATGTAAAAACTATCATTAAAGTAGCTCATACGAGACTTACTATATTCATATGAAGTATGTCCCCTATCTCTATATATATAACGGAATTCTTCCATTATTGTTCACTAATACTAGTAAATCTATAGCGCAGAATCAAAAAGAGAATTATGACGGATTAAAAACTATTGATGAACCATCGCGTTCATCAAATTTGGTGTTCAATTTAAAATATAAAGTGTTATTAGCCTAGTTTGTTAAAATGTTATACTTGTTTTTGTTATGTTACAAGTTCGAACCATACCTATAGCATTTTTAATTTTATTTTTAACCGTTTTAAGTTTATGGGCGGGTCAACCTACAATCCGACCAAAGTATCCATTACTCTCACACATATATATCCAAATTAACCACAACTTTCGACCCGGCAATCCGAACACTTTAAAAATTAAGCATCATTATATATATATATATATTTATCCAGACATCTTTTGGCTAGTATTTATATAGAGTTCATGAAAACTAAATAAAAAAAACAAACATGAACTATATAAGAGCAAATTAAAAAAAGGACAATAAGACTGCAATAAAAAATATTTTAAAGATGTATAAGTTGACTATTAATACCAAGAGTAAATAGCCCAAAATAAACTTAATTATTGGTTTCACTATAAACCCAATAACAAATCCAATAAAAATATCATCAACACAAACATTTTGATAGTCGAAGTAATATTGTCTTTCAAAGAATTTGTAACCTCATCAAATAAAAGATAAAATCAACATAAGTAAAAATATATATTTTAAGACCCTCACAAACTTAAGCCATGTTATCACTTAATTAAATATATTAAGGACTTATTTAAAATAAGTATATTTAATAACACATATTTATAATCACTTATTATCATAGATTTAAGTGAAAACATGTTAAAAATAATAAACTAAAATATAAAACTTATTTTAAAAGCTAAACTTGCTCCCAAAAAAATCATCAAAAAATTACTTTATCCTTTTAATTTTAATAAAATTAATGCTATATATGTAAACTCATATTATTTTTCATTATTTTAAACTTTCTTTTTTTCTTTAATTCATCTAATTATTTTTAATGATATATATAAAATCGTATTATTTTTCTCTTTATATTAGAAGTACAACAAACTTTTCTTTTATTTGATCATAATTTCTTTAACTAAATAAAATAAAAAAACAGAGAAAAATATAAATATATATTTTATTATCTCTTATATATATTCATTATATATATATATATATATATATATATATATATATATATATATATATATATATATATATATATATATATATTTACTATTAACAAATTATAATTTAACATACTCATTAACAAAATATAATATTTATTTTAATTATTTTTTATTTAATATATTAAGTTTATTAACTAATATAAGTAATATATAAGACTATAATAGTCTTGAGGTATTTGTCCAAACTAATTAAAATATTGAATACTTAAATTTTAAATGTTCCTGTTTATTAATTTAACTTTTTATCTCTTTATATTTAAGTCAATAAATACTTAGAATTCAAATATATATTTTTTTTTCAATTTTATCAAACATAGCCTTAATATTATTATATTTTAAAAAAAGTGTTACAAAGCCAAAATGAAAATGATAGATATAATTGTTGTTTGTTTACTTAGAAACCGAGAAGCTCAATAAATTATATGAATTTCTTCCCATACAATAACTCGTTTGGGTTGTAGAATTTAAGTGTATTCCTTTATGATAATTATACATTAAAATTTCAAAATTTTCATAATACATTAATTACTTATATGCATATTAGGGTTGCTAACTACATATTATTGATCACAATATACCTCATTTTGCACCATGTACCATGATATTAGATTCCGCTTCTCTTTTTGAAGTTATGTGCTTCAAACTCTAGACCTCGTAGTATTTTTCCTTTGTTAGTTTTATACTTGGGTATAACGGATAAAGTCTACATTTTTGTTTTTACGTTTAACAACCACACTTTTGTTCTTATGTTTAACGCAAAAAAGATTGACAACTTCTTATAGGGTCTAGATCAGTACTTTAAAGAACTCAGCCTAGTGGAAGAGGCGAGAAAGATATATACTACCACGACATACCTAAAAGACACTACAATGTTGTGGTGGAGGTGAAGGAGTAGTGACATAGAAAGAGGTATATGTTCTATCAATACATGGGGATAATTCAAGGAAGAACTCAAGAGACAGTTTTATCCTGAAAACGTCATTCGAGAAGCAAATTCCAAGTTACGACGACTCTCATAAAGGGGAAGTATCAAGGAGTATGTCAAGGAGTTCATAGCTACTTTTTTTGAGATCCCTAACTACTCAGACGACGAAGCCTTGTTCACTTTCACTGACGGTCTACAAATATGGGCAAAACTAGAGTTAGAATGGTGTGATGTCCAAGATCTAAACACCACTATTGTCGTGGATGAATCTCTTATTGAAATGAAAAGGTAAGACAAACCAAAGTCGGCCCACGGGATGAGTGACAAGGGGGGAATGGTTGAGATCATTTCTACAACAAGGAAGACTCGATTAAGTTTACCAAGCCCAATGGTAGAGGAGATCTTCACTTTTCTCGTCCTGATCTTCTCTACCATCGGGCTTGATAAACTTAATCGAGTCTTCCTTGTTGTAGAAATGATCTCAACCATTCCCCCTTAGCTGAATCTTTTGTGGAAATGAAAAGGCAAGACAAACCAAAGTCAACCCACGAGATGAGTGATAAGGGGAATGGTTGATATCATTTCTAGAACAAGAAAGACTCGATTAAGTTTACCAAACCCAATGGTAGAGGAGATCGGGACGAGAAAAGTGAAGAGAAACCCGAATAAAGTATTTCTTTTTCCAAGGGCCACACAAAACAAGAGAGTGCCCTATGAAGACGAAACTATTCACATTAATGGAGGAGAAATGCCTTCATGATGAGGCTTGATTGGGGTCATTACACCTCCTTAATGTCGTTAAAGCAAAGTTTGAGAAGCCAAATTCTGCGAAGAAATGACGACTGTTCGTGGAAACAAAATTAAGAAACCACATGGTTAAAGTTTTATTGAACATGAGAGTCAACAACAACTTTCTAGAGGTAAATGAGGCGGGAAGAGTAAGGATCAGGTACACAAAGGAGTAGGGGTGACTTAAATTAGTCAATTCGGCACCAAGTGCAACTTATGGAGTTGCTCGTAATGTAAAGTTCAACTTGGGGAGTGGACTGACCTCCTAGTTTCCATCGTTTACATGGACGGCTACAACTTGGTCATCGACATATAGTTCATAGACAAGGTAAATGTCTTCCTACTCCCTTCTGTCAATACTATTACATTCTAGAGAAAGATAATATTTGTACGATACCTTTAACAAGGGAGAGAAAGATATGAGTTAGACAACTCTTTGAGATGAAACTCTCAAAAGGTATGAAGAAGGCCCACCCAACATCCTTTGTTACCTTGAAAGAAGACGAGAAAACTACGTCCCAAGAGAAGACACCTCTAGAAGTTACAAATGTCATAGAGAAATTTTTGAATGTAATGCCTACTGAATTACCAAAGAATCTCCACCCTAAGAGAGAAATGAATCACATAATAGAGTTAGTCAAATGTATTAAACCATTGACGATGATCCTTTATCGCATGGAACCTCCAAAATTGGAGGAGCTGAAGAGGCAACCAAATAAGTTACTCTTCAAGAAAAAGAAGTGTGAAATTGCCAAGACCACCAAAAGAATGAAGAAATGAGAGGACAAGAAGAGAAGACACTTGGAGTTTGGAGGAGACCGAGTGATGGTAAAACTCATCCTCCATCAAGGGAGATGATTTTCCAAAGTTCACAAAGGGCTTGTGAGGCGATACGAATGTCATTTCTTTGGGAAGAAATGGGTTGGAAAATTATCCCATCGCTTAAAACTTCCATCGCATTTGTAGACGCACTACAGTCCCCATATTCCACGTGAGTTTATTAAAGACATTATCTGAATCTATAAGAAGGTCATCGCCGGAATAAGTGAGGGAGAATGTCACGATGCCTCAACCTTCCTAGCCCAAGGGGAGGCCCAATCGTTTAAATAGGCCCAACCCAAGGAATATTCTAGTTGGAAGACATGTGTTATATTAGTGTGATATTTGAAAGATATGGCCTAAATACACTTACAAATCAAGAAAGATTGTTTTAATTTAGTGCGTCATTAATGTGATGGTTATAATAAGTTTTATAAATATCTCATAGTTATTACATTTTAATCATCATAAGTATTCAATTCAAGTAATATAATACTATTTTATTTTATTTTGTAAGAGTTTGATTTCTCTCTCTAGAATTTGTATGTTTATTGAAACAAACCCTTGTTTTAAATAGACTGACTAGTTACTCATTCTTTCGAAGATCGAAACTAGTGCTGTACAGATCGTTGATGGAAAAACCGAACCCGTGACACTCCTCATTAGCCTTGATCAACTCTCGGATCTTCCCTTTGAGTGTCATACAAAAATTAGTGTACGTGCTCCAAAGTTTGGTGATACTTACAAAAACTCATTTGGGAATCTCCCTGAGATCAGTTTCCCGCTCTTCATTGTTAATGATTTGATCAGTCATTCAATAGAGCCATCATCTTACTCAAAGATATTCCTAACTCATTCTGGATTCGCAGCTGTCTGGGGTCGAGGTTGACTGTGAGCCCTACTGACCGGTATTTCTATTTAGAAACCCCGTCTGCACCTCTTCGTACCTTGCCCTTCTCTTTGGGTTAGCCCTTTCTTCCTCTATATCTTTAAGATCCCTCTCCCGTGAGTAGATCACTTATGAAATGTAATTTCTCTCTTTGCTAGAGTCTCATTTATCCTTCCTCTCACATCCATCGAATCCCCGAAGAGAAGGTAGTGTAGTAACTGTCAAAAGGAACAGATAGGTATCATTTAGTGACTTTAGAATCATTGCGATTTGATCCTCTTCACTCGGCAATTTATCCATGTCGACCGAGGTCGAATACTTCCCGCAGTTCATGAATGCTTAAACTCCTTTTTACCCCTTGTCTCAATTTTCCCAGTTTCACAATATTGGGAAAGTCGTTTTCTACGTGGTCTTGTCCCCCAAGTTGTATGAGCATAATTAAAAACTCTTTCATTTCTTTGCAGGTCATTTCATTAAGTCTCGCTTGTTTACTAGTCATTATTTGTCCGATTTTATGATAACTAAACAAATAAGGTTGGTAATAACACAACGAATCAATAATGTGAATGTGAATGTTAAATATGAATGCACATGCAAACTCAAGTAAAAGAAAGGGTTTGTCGAAATTCTGCACCGTGATAATTTTCAAATAGTATCACTCACGTTAGATAAAAGAATATGTTTTTATCATCATCTCGTACCCAAGTTACTTGGGGATGTCATCTTCTACCTTATAACTAAGGTTCTCAATTTTTATACTATGCATATTTGGTTTTTATTTGATTATTTTATTGTAAGATTTTTCAAACAAGAACAAATGTCTAGTTATCCGCATTTATAGTACATAGAGGCCAATGTGAAATGAGTATTACTACGAGCTCCTCTTATTGGTTTAGCTTGTTGGTGGTGGAAGAGAGCTTCTTTGCACAATAACTCTATGTAACATAGAGAACACCAAATAACTTATTTATTTATTTTTGTATGAAAATATTATAAATAATTATATAAATATATTATAAATAATTATAACTCCAACATTATGAATATATATATTGCGATGACATTGACAGGAAAATTTGATCCAAACCCTCAAAAGAGAGGCATTCTCATTTTTAACCTCAATAATATCAATTTTTATTTTTAATCTTTTTTATAAAAAAATTCCTTTTTTACCCTTAATAACCTTTTTCCTTTTTTATTTATTTTTTCTTTTTTTCCTTCTTTTCCCTCTCACAGGTTCACCTCACATTTCCCCCAATCACTTTCTCTCTTCCTTTCCACCGCGACCCCACCATCCCCTCCCCCAACAGCCAGCCACCGACCCCCACCGACGACGGTCTTTAACTGCCATAGTCGCCACTGCCGACGACACAGCTGAGACCCAGTGTACCTGAGACCCAACTGAGGCCCGCGACGAGACCAACCGTTTGATTAAGCAATGGGTACGTTCTTTTCTTTCATTCCCATCTCATTCAGTTTGAAATGCTGTCGAAATGGTAGGTTTGAAATGATGTCGAAATGGTAGGTTTGAAATGCTGTCAAAATGGTACGTTTGAAATGCTGTCGAAATGTGTACCCACGCCTCATGCCCCACGCCCCACGCCCAGCCCACGCCCCAAGCCCACGCCCAGCCCACGCCCAACCCACGCCCAAGCCCTAGCCCCATATAATATGATATTTTGTTTTGGATAGTTATGAAGTTTTTGGTGGTTGTATTTTAGGGAGTGAGTCTCCTTCGGACAATTTGTGGAACTCCTAACTATGTAGCACCAGAGGTAATTGAATACCCACATATAATTATATTTGATAAACAGGTGTTTAGGGAATTGAAGTGTTATATATATTTTTTTGTTTAGGGTATTGGGTCACAAAGGGTACAATGGTGCTGTTGCGGATGTTTGGTCTTGTGGAGTTGTTCTATATGTTCTAATGGCAGGATATCTTCCGTTTGACGAAATTGATCTCACTAGTTTGTATAGTAAGGTAAGAACTGTTTTTATTATCACCATGTTTTGTTTTGTTTTGTTTTGTTTTGTTTTGTTTTGTTTTGTTTTGTTTTGTTCTGTTCTGTCCTGTCCTGTGTTTAAAGACGTTCTTGATGATGCAGATAGATAAAGCTGAGTTTTCATGTCCTACATGGTTTCCAGTTGGAGCAAGATCTTTAATTCATCGGATCTTGGATCCAAATCCTGAAACTGTGAGATTTAGGGTTTAGTTTGTTCTTGTTCTTATTCTTCACTGAGTTGTTTTTGTTGTCCTGATTTTAAAAAAACAAATTTGTGTGCAGCGAATTGTAATTGAGGAGATAAGAAATGATGAATGGTTCAAGAGGGATTATATTCCTGTCAAACGTACAGAATATGAAGATGTTACTCTTGATGACATAAATGCTGCTTTTGATGAACATGAGGTTTGTTCAGTCATTGTGCAAGCAAATGCTGATTGTTTTCTTCGGCTTCTTTTAAGATCTACATCGTTTGCAGGAAGAAGGTAATATTGTTGATCAATACAGGAGGAGTGAGGAAGAAGAGAGTTCTTTAACACTCAATGCATTTGATCTTATAATTCTTTCACAAGGCTTGAACCTTTCACATTGATTTAAAAAGTAATTTGATCATAACTCATAAAATAATATGATTGAATATACATCATTTGGATCATGGTATATAAAAATTTTATACCAAGCCAAAAAATTCAAATTCTGTTTTAGTTTTGACGATTTTTCATTGAGATTGTGATTATGACACAAATCGTGACAAAACACTAGTTTTCAAATAGGCTCATTACGTATTCTCTCTTGCAGGAGGGCTCTTTGAAGCATCAAACGCGTTTTGTTTCACGAAAACCTCCTAAAGTAGTTTTATCTACAATGGAAGTTGTCGCACAATCTATGGGATACAAAACCCACATCCGAAATTTCAAGGAAAATATATATATTTTTAACTTCTTGCAGTTAATTTTCATCGAATGACATAAAAATGTGTTTTTTTTTATTTCCTGTCGTTGTAGATGAGAGTGGAAGGCTTGTCAGCAAATAAGACTTCATATTTCTCAGTCATCTTGGAAGCAAGTTCTACACCCTAAAATCCTTTTTTTCTCTTCTTAAAAAAAAATTCTGATTAAAACTTTTTTTTTAATCAGGTCTTTAAAGTTGCTCCCACGTTTTTAATGGTCGATATTCAGCAAGCAGTTGGCGATGGAAGTGAATACCTTTAAGTAAGTATATTAATTTATTCTCAGTTATTCTGTTAACCATTTTTCATCAAGATATATATTTTGTGACAGTTTTATAAAAGTTTCTGCAACAATCTTGACGATATCATCTGGAATCCACCAAATAGTGATATTTCCAAGTCTCGGGTCGCCAAAACAAGGTCCAAAAGGCGTTGACCAAAAGCCTCATTCACAATCCACGTCAACTGGCCTATCTATGCAACATGTATCATTTGGTTTGGCCAAGAAGAACAAGGGGATTTCAATAGTCTTATCTTGGATATATATTGTTGGTTGGATTAGGGTCAAGTTTTGAGCCTGATTTCTTCATTCTTTAAGAAACTTGACCCTAATTCTGACTTCAAGTTGTTGGTTCATTAGTGATTTGCCCTAGACCATGGTTTAGGAGCCCCATCCCCCATTTCTTTTGGTCTTGTTCAATTGTTATAATATAATGTCCCCAAGATTCTATGTAATAAACAATTCACTCTTTTCCATATATGTCATGGATCATCCCTTTTATTTATATACTTCTGAAACAATTCCACTGTTGTTGATGTGTAATAGTAAAATTAGGCCTTTCATTATTATAAGAATAAGTTGGGTGAGATATTTAAGAGGTTTTGATTAATCTTAATTAAGAATTAAAAAACATTTTATCAACCAAAATTAGTTCAACTAATGAGCATTGGAGAACAAATACAAAAGAAAATCAACATAAACATATAAGATGTTCATAATTGAATAACTTGAGTATACCAAATATAATTTTCAAATCGAATACAAATACCACTTTATAAATTCTATGTTTAGAAAATACAAACATTTTAATTATTTTTTTTCTTATTTTTTCTGTAACCAAATCCTAAAACAACATTACCAAATGGAAAGTCTTAATGTGATAAGAAAAATATAAAAGTCTTGCAATCAGGAGTGGAGGAACTTATAAGATTCAGAACCCATATGTGGAGACATAGAGAGATGCCTGTTAGAGAAAATGAGATGACTACCAATGTATGTATTTAAAGAACAAAATTGTGTTACATTAAAACTTGCAGCAACTTGTTTAATATTTCGCACTTCACTGTATACCACGCCCAAGACCCACGCTCAACGCCTCACGCTCAAGACCCACGCCCACCCCCACGCCCAAGACCCACGCCCAAGAACGACGCTCAACCCCCCACGCCCAAGAACCACGCTCAACCCCCCACGCCCCATAGCTGTAGCAAAACTTACATTGAGCGGATAAACAAATTGATGATCCTAGTCTTCAACTGGATTGTCGCTGCTTCACAAAACTAGAGGTCGGCCGCCTGGAGCTTGAACAAAGAATTGGAGAATATAGAGATTTGGTTTTCAATCAAAAGAGAATATAGAGCTTGGTTCGTCTCCCTTTCTTCAAGTGCCTATATTAGCCCTAGCAGCGGGGTATTCTTCACTAATGGGCTTCAGTTTCAAAAGTCCAAGCGTAGCCCTAGCAGCGGGGTGTTCTTCGAAGGGGGGAAGGCGGCGTGGGGTCTGTGTCGGCGGGAAGAGATCGGGAGAGAAAAGGGAAATGAAAAAAAAAAAAAAAAAAAAATAAATAAAAAGGTTATTAAGGGTAAAATTGGAAAAAAATTAAAAAAAAGGTTAAAAATAAAAATGAAAATTTCTAAGGTTAAATATGGGAAATGGGGGTATTTTGAGGGTCATGTTATCAAATTTCCCCATTGACATCTATTAAAATAAAAATGTTAAGTTCTTTAATTTTTTTTTTTTATAGTATTTTTAATTTTTTTAAGTCATAATATTTTTTTAATAAATTTTCTAAAAATTAAAATTTTATTTACAGAAATATATTATGTTGGTTTTTGTAAATCGTAATAAAAAACATATAAATCAAATGCGGATTTTGTAAACATATAAATCAAATGACTGGTTTAAATTTCAAAAACTTTACTTTTCTCATACATGTACCGTTAAAAGAATCCGTTTAAATCCCTTGACCCCTTCATTCATTCTCGGTTGATTGAAGAATCGAACCGAGTAAACGCCTTCTACCCAAATTCCCCTCTACTAGATTTTTGTCTCTGATGACGCTGTCTTTGTTGATTCTGACCCCGGTCGTCCGCAGATGGAAGCGGAAAGATTAACGAAAACGGTAATGATCGGGTTCCAACCTTAACTGTTGATATTGATGACATCTGTTTTGTTTTTCAGTTTAACTTCATATTTTGATCATTTATAGATGATGAGTTGTGTTAATGTTTCAGTCTTTTCTGGGTTTGCTTATAACACAAGATCTATTAAGGAACAGAGGATCAATCGTTTACTGCCCTTAATCTGATATCAATTATTAGGTGTTTTATCGTTAATAATTGTTATTTCAAATAGACAAAGAGATCCATTGTTTAATCAAATTGTATATCTGTTATTCAAATTATTGTCAACACGGTAACTATCATTGTTCAAGCTAATTTTATATTGTAAATGCTTTGTTATTCCCTCCTTCTAAAGGACTTCACGAATTGCTGGAACTGTTAGGAATAAATGCAGATGCCATTGCTAGGACAGGCGACGCCCTAGCTTTGTCTGAGATGACACTAAAATCCCTCAATCCACTAAGAGTAAGAACTATGATGTTTTTTTTTTTTGAAAATTGAATAGTAATCTGAATGACCCTCAATCAATATGTTATCTATAGTACTGGAGACAGGTTTGTTGTGAAGGTGAGAATATCGGATTCATCAGCAGCCCGATTCTACTTTGAACACTCCATCTTCAAGTTGCCAGATAATGAGGTTTAATTTCTTCAATGCATGTTTGTTGATTAACATCTTTTGTTCAGTAACATGAATCATGCTTAATTTGTTTCTTTTCTTGTAAAACAAAGCCTATTCTTGAAGCGAGAGCGACTGCAGTTTGGCTTGACAAGAACTATCTCCCTGTCCGAATACCAGCAGATATGAGGTCTAAATTTGTCAAGTTTATTCGACAAGAGGATCAATCCAACTAAAGCTAACAGATGCATACAGAGGTATGCTATTCTATTGTACTAGGACTGAAAGATTTCAAAATAACATCATCTTCATTAGGATTATAAAGAGAATTAACCCTAAGTAGAAGAGATACTTAATCCTAAACAATAGGATTACAAAAGATATGTGATATTTATCTGGATATTGAGAATCTGGAGATATTACCTTGATTTAATTCTCTAATATGTACCTGTTTGTTTTTATAATGTTGTGTTAATGTTTCAGTCTTTCTCGTTTTTTTTATTAGGTATTAAATAACACACAATGTCTCAATAGCATACATCAAGCTACCAACCGCTGAGGCATATGTAACCTTATCCATATCTTCAATATCCTCTTTTGAAGTAGGACAATCTTTACCTGTTATCTTAAAGTTGGTAGTAAGAGGAGAACTAACCACTTTAGTTTTGTCCATGTTGAACCTACAAAGCACCTTCTCAATGTATCGCTCTTATGACATATGCAACTTCTTGGCAGCTCTATCTCGAGTAATCCGTACCCCAAAAATCTGTTTCACCGGCCCCAAGTCTTTCATTGCAAAAGACTTGCTCAACTGCTGTTTTAACTTAGCCATTATTCCTACATTCTTGTCAACGATAAGCATGTCATCAACATAAAACAATAAAATGATGAAATTATCATCACCAAACCTTTGAAAGAAAACGCAATGATCTGAAATAGTCTTTCGGTAGCCTTGCTCCCCCATAACAGACTCAAACTTCTTATACCACTATCTCGGTGACTACTTCAGCCTATATAGACTGTTCTGAAGTCTACACACATAGTATTCTTTACCTTCTACCTGAAACCCTTCAGGCTGCTCCATATAGATTTTTTTATCCAATTCACCATGAAGGAATGCAGTCTTGACATCCATCTGATCAACCTCAAGATTAAGACTGACCGCTAAACCGAGAACCACCCGAATAGAACCCATCTTCACAACCGGAGAGAAAATTCAATCGAAATCAATACCTTTTTTCTGGATGAATCTTTTGACCACCAATCTAGCTTTGTATCTGGGTTGTGAGGTGAACTCATCAGTCTTCACCTTATAAACCCACTTGTTCTTCAATGCTCTCTTGCCTTTAGACAACTTCACCAACTCATAAGTATTGTTCTATACAAGGAATCCATCTCATCTTGCATAGCTTCAGCCCATTCTTTTTGTGCTCATCTTCTATAGATTCTGCATAACACTCAGGCTCCCCCTCATCAGTGAGAAAAACATACTCATTTGCAGAATAACGTACAGAAGGATGACGATCTCTCGTAGACCGTCTGAGTGGAACACATTGTGGCATGTCTGGAACTGGTAACTCTGGATGAACAACTTCATCTACATCTTGCTCTCGAGTATCAACATCATCAGCACCATGGTCATCAATAGGAACATCATCTCCAACCTGAGTGTCAACATGTTGTAGAGGAACTGAACCCAAATCAATAAGATCATCACTAGAATTGTCTATGTCTTCTCAACATCCTTCAAAATCTGATCTTCAATAAACACAACATCTCTGCTTCGAACAAGCTTCTTTTGAACTGGATCATAAAGCCTATACCCAAAGTCATCATCTCCATAGGCAAGGAACGCGCAAAACTTATACTTCACAACAAACTTTGACCTTTCATCTTTGGGAATATGCATAAATGCCTTGCATCCAAGGACTCGCAAGTGACTATAAGAAACATCTTTTTCGCTCCAAACCCTGTTAGGAACATCAAACTGCAAAGGAACACGAGGGGTTAGATTAATAACATGTACCGCCGTGTTCAACGCTTCACTCCAAAAGGAACGTGGCAACCCTGAATGTGAAAACAAACATCTGACTCTCTCAGCCAATGTTCTGTTCATCCGCTCTGCTAAGTCATTCAACTGCGGTGTCTTTGGAGGAGTCTTTTGATGTCGAATATCATGCTCTCTGCAGTAAGCATCAAATGGCTCAATGTATTCACCTCCATTGTCTGTCCGAATACACTTGAGATTTTTTCCAGTCTCTCTCTCAACTGAGGCATTAAACTGCTTAAACACATCTAAAACTTGATCTTTAAACTTCAAAGTATAAACCATACCTTCCGGGAGTGGTCATCAATGAATGTGACAAAATATGAGCAACCACCAAGTGTTTTTGTCTTCATAGGATCACAAACATTGGAATGAACAAGATCAAGTATGTTCTCTCTTCTGTAGGGAGGGTGACTCTTGAAGGAAACTCTATTTTGTTTACCTGCAAGACAATGAGAAAACCTCTTCAACTGGACATCATTTACACCTGATAACACTTTCTTCTTTGACAATAAAGTCATGCATTTTTCACTCATATGGCCAAGTCTCTTATGCCATATCTCAGTCATGTCAGCATTCTCCACAGCATTAACAATGCTCTTGTAGATTTTCGGTTGTACCACATAAAACTTTGAGCACCTTTTACCTCTTTCCACAATCAAAGAACCACGAGTGAGTTTCCACAAACCATTACCAAAGTAGTTATTGTACCCATCATCATCAAGTAAACCTATAGAAATCAAATTTAATCTCATATCCGGGACATGTTTTACATTTTGTAAAACCAACTACATCCCAGTAGCAAATTTCAAACAGACTTCTCCAATGCCAACAACCTTTGTTACTCACTATTACCCATCTTGACATCCCCAAAATCACATAGAGTGTAAGATGAATAAAAATCTCTTCGTGATGTAACATGACACGAAGCTCCACTGTCAATAACCTAACTCGACTTATCATGTGCAAAGTTCACCAAATTATCATCACAACAAACAAAGAAATCATTAGTGATAGTATTCACTTCAACCTTGTCACCGCCATCATCATCTTTCCTTTGATTGTTGTTTTAGTTGTTGTAGTTTTTCTTCTTGTTCTCTTTTTTGCATGTCTGCAGAACTTTACTGTGTGTCCCTTTTTACCACAATAGTAACACTCAATATTAGCATACTTCCCTTTACCGGAGCTACTAGTACCACGCTGATTTCCTTTGTTTCCCGGACCTCTACTCTAACTTCTCCCCCCGCTTTTCAAAGACCAAGACATCTGATTGTGAAGAGGAACTCTGTGACTTTCTTCTCATCTCTTCATTCATAACACTTCCATGGTGATAATACCATTCGGTGCAGAGTTGGACAAGGATGCCCTAAAAGTCTCCCAAGAATCCGGTAATATACCAAGTAACCATAGACCTTGAATCTCATCATCAAACTTGATACCCATTCCTGAAATTTGATTTACAATGCCCTGAAATGCATTTAAGTGATCTGTAACAGGAGTGCCATCTTTGTACTGTAACTTGATCAATTGCTTAATCAAGAATAATTTATTGTTCCCAGTCTTCCGAGCATACAACTGTTCAAGCTTGTTCCACAAAGTACGAGCATGTGTCTCCCCAATAATATGATTCAGCACATTATCCTCCACCCATTGCCGAATATATCCACAAACCTGTCTATGCAAAATAGTCCATTCTGCATCAGTTTTATTCTCAGGTTTATCAGTAGCAAAAAGAGGTAAGTAATAATCTTTCACATATAAGAGATCTTCCATTTTTGCCTTCCAAACATGATAATTAGAACCATTCAAATTAATCATCCTACTTGTATTAATTTTCATCGTTCAAACAGTTCAATTCACAAATAAGCAACCAAGGCTCTGATACCACTTTGAAGGAAATGCACCACAACGGTAAACAACAAACTGCAGAATTTATCTTTCGTTTGACAACACTTTCCCAAACTGTTTAAACTTGTGAGAAAGCTAAGAAACAGGTATGAAAAATGCAATCAACATAGCCCTAAAACAGTGAGTAACACACCAAACAAGCACACACAAACAATACAGAATTTTAGCGTGGAAAACCCTTCAATGGGTAAAACCACGGGACACCTAGTGCCGCTTAAAATTCACTATCATCAGCAAGAGAGCAATACAAAAGTCTTCTCTAGACAATACTAGAGACATACAAATTCATAAAACCCTTGGAAACATGCACATCAAGAATATAGAAACAATCAAAGAACAATAAAGGAAGAATATCACCAAAAATAACTGCTACTGTTCCGGCAACGAAACCCCGACCTCCAGACCTCAAAATCCGATCTCCACCGTCCAGAATGTTGGACCAGAAGTTGTGAAGCTGCTGTCCAAAAATTAGGACGATCCAACGGTGCAAACTCCGGCGATCATCAAAACACTAATACTACTGGATTTGAAGTTTTTCCCTCTATTCTTTCTTGATTTTCTCTCTTTTTCTTTTGCTCTTATTTCTTGCAAAAGAAGTTTTCTCCTTCTATATTGCTCCCAAATAAGTGAATTAAGTGGGGTCCAAAATGGGCTTATTTGCTGGGTTTTTCCTCGTAGACTAAGGAAAACAAAAACATAACAATTGGTAGTGGTGAGTTGAAAATGGAATTTCTGTTCATCGAAAGTAACATGTCGTGAGATATAGATACAAATAATAATAGAAATATGTAGACACTAATATCATTTGTGATCAGATCTATAACCCATGAACGATGCAATGAATGGATTTAAAGTCTATTTCTTATTGATTGTATGACCTGGTTAGAGGATAATGGTTAGAGGATAACATGCACATCCAATATGCATTGGGTACATTTGAAATTAGTGAATATTTTGAAGGATCAAACAAACTATGTTGTGAGGGACACTGATGAATAATAGTGAAAGAGCTGCTAGCTGAGGGATTTACCATGATTTCACTCGCTCTGAAAGACGAAATGAAAATAGGGTTTAGAATAATCCTAGGGCAATCGCTGAAATGTCTTCTGATGGTTACTAGGCGGAGTTGAATCGAAAGGGCAGCAGCCGGCGGCCACTGTAGCTGCTCCGATGCCGCGCGACGGCGACGGGGACGGTGACGGCGACGACAGAGGGAAGTAATTGAAAAAGGCTTGCTTCAATTTTCACCTTGGATACAATTTTGCCTTTTGCAGTCAATTTTTTTTTATTAATACTATTTAAATTAAGACTGATTCATAAATAATTAATCATTTTACATGATAAACCGATCCAATCAAATCGAATTGGTCAAACACATTTCGAGTCGTTTTTAATAAAATGTACGTCAAAAGTCACTAATTACGTTCAAATCATTTAAACCGACTAAATATTTAAATCATGACTCTCGAAGTCATATTCGGTAGTAATACCAAACCAAATACGACAAGTAATATTTAAATAAGACGGGAACAAAAATTGAATATTAAACCGATGAAAGTCAGAGATTGAGTTAATTATGTATTTAATCATAACACAAATCTATATATATAATGATGTTTAATTTTTAAAGTGTCTAGAGGGTCGAGAGTTGTGGCTAATTTGGATACTTGGGTCGGATTGTGGGTTGACCCGCCTTAAATTTAAAACGGTTAAAAATAAAATAAAAAATGCTAGAGGTATGTTTGTAACTTTCAACCTAACAAAAAAAATACAACCATTTACCAACTAGGCTACTAAGACTTTATATTTTAAATTCAACACTAAATTTGATGAATGCGGGACGTTTTAACATTAATATAAATTCTATTTTTTAACTAATTAATATATATATATATATATATAATGATGTTGAGTAAATGGATACTTGGGTCGGATTGTGGGTTGACCCAACCATAAACTTAAAACGGTTAAAAATAAAATTAAAAATGTTATCCGTAATTTTTTTTCACGGTTTTTTATATTATTAATCGTGCAAATGCACGGGCTAAATGCTAGTTTAAACTAATAATAATTTGAGAATATCATAAATTTAAAAACTTGTTAATGTAAAAAATTTAATTTTATAATTGTTAACTAATTTTAATAAAAAAATTCTTAGTAGTGTATTTGTGTTTTGAAAATTATATCAATTATTCATGAATTATGTTATTAGAGTATTTATAGTTAAATCGATGGTTAACTATTTGAAATTTAGTAGACTAACGTGTTTGAGTATGCAATCTCGGTCAAATTGAACCGCCTTAATTTATTAATCAATAAATTTATTGTTCATAATATTTTTTTTATTAAATACTAATTGATGTAATTTTTTTCAAACAAAATTATTTAAATATTTAAAATTAAAAAAAATAATAATAAATCCGGGACCTCAATTATATTATTATTATTGAAGAAATAATAATAATATAGAATGAGATGAGACGTTTGTTGTTTAATTTAGCAAGTAGGTTGGACAAGTTAAATAAAATAAGTAAATGGGCTCATAACCAACCCAATATTGAATAAGAACCTGAAATGATGGCCCGATTTGACACTCTTGAAGAAAAGTAGTGGGCCATAAGCCTTTTAATGACAGCCAGTACTTTACATAAGTTTATATGCTTTTACTTTTGGAAAGTTATATAAAAATGGTTGAGAAACAAACAAAATTATCTCAGCCCAAAAAATCAAGAGAAACAACATATTCATTTTTTTCCCTTTATATTTTGGTGAACATTTTTTATTATTATTAGATATTTTTCAGTGCAGTAGGTGGTATTTTCTTTTGTGTATTGTTTAACTTAAAAAAAATTTCAATCATATTTAATAAGAACCTTTTTTTAAAAAAAAAATACTAATATTTTTCCTATCAACTAAAATAAAAGTATAAAAGAACTTTTTTAAATTATGATTAGATTTAAAATAAGAGATTTTCATCTTGAATGTCTATCCTCTTCACTATCTTAACAATACCCATAGATGATTCTATTTTAGGGCGGCCCCACATTTTTCTTAACAAAACAAGGTTAAATATTCTCTAATTTTTTAACGAGGAATGATAAACTAAACGAAAGATTCAACGAAAGCATGTCTACGAATTCGATGTGGCCTGACAGGTTGTCCCCACGTTCCGAAAACGCTCATTTCGGATCATAAAACCACTCATTTCGGGTTCTGAAACCACTCATTTCTGGTTCCGAAATCACTCATTTCAAAAAAAAAAAAAATGTCTCGAAGTGGCCATTTCGTGACCTGAAATAAGCGTTTCGGGACATTTTGAAAAATTTCTCTCTCCTACCCACATTTAATGCCACGTTGATTCTTGGACTTACTTTCGTTGAATTTATTATTTTTTTTAATTTTCAAATTTAATTCATTATTCGATAAAATATTTACTTAGTTTTCCTTTTATTTTTTAAGCTCACTTAATTTTTTTTTAAATCAACTTAATTTTAAATCCTAGATTCGTCTTGACGATACACAGGTCTCTGACGTTACAAATGCTATAAAAGACAACAAAGGATCACTTCTTGAATATGCAAAAACATTATGTGTCATTTCTAGAGGTGTAACCATGAGCAAATTTGAATCTACAAATGAAAGACGACAAAGTGGTGTCCATATTGAAAAATTGCATAAAATCACGAGATACCTATAAGTTGAGAGAGTGTGACACATTGAGAAGTCACATAAAATTGAGAACTCGGTATAACTTTGAGGCTAAGGAATATAAATATTTTCTACCATCTTTTATAGGTGGGTTATATAGTTTAGTTTATTCTCCTAAAGAACGTATAAATACACTTGTTTATGTTTAGATACCTATTTTCACAAACTTATCTCAAAAACACGAGATAAATTTGTGGAATTATATAAATAAGTAATGTATCTCCCGAATTTCCTTAACTCATAGGTTGTTGGTTTCTTTCCATTGAAATAGATTTCATAGTTTTTTTTACTCTCAATCATTGAAATATTACATCCATCATACTATGTTCACAAAGCCGGCTCTGGGGTAAGGCAACCAATGCACTTGCATAGAGCCGCATAGAGCCCCCACTTTTATAGGGCCCCCATTTTTTTATATTTAATAATATTATATTATTAATATTATTTTTCTTCTTTTTTTTCCTTTAATATTAAATATATATTATAAAAATAACTTTTTTTATCTCTTTTTAGTCTCGTATTATAATATATTAATTATTTATATTTTATTTTATTAATTAAAATTATTATTATTTTTTATTTTACTATTTTAAGTACTCAAAATTTAAATTTAGATATAGCCCCCAAAATCTTCATGTATATTCATATACATTATTTTATTAAGGTAATAAGTAAAAGATATATATAAAATGCAAGTTGCATGAATAATTATGTCTTGTCAATCAAACAAAAAGCTTGAATAGATATTGCCTTTGGATACTTTTCTTTTGTAAAGTAGATGACAATGACAACATTTATTAGTTATTGAATTTTGAATTTATTATTTTAATTTTAGAAAGATAGCCTTACAAATAAAGTGAAAATTATTTGTAATCAATTATCACTTTAAGTAGAAGTGTAAAACTCAAAATTTGATGTACATACAAATTATAACTACTCACAAAAATATTAAATTTATATACATAAAATTATGAATCTATACTCCATAATATGATTCAAAACTATTTTTTATGTTAAAATTGAAGTTCAAATATTAAAATTATTTTTTTATGTGTCATTTGGGTCATCATTGAAAGAAATGGGCACTAACGAATTGTTGTATTTTTTAAGTCGGCGAACATAGGAGTGTTCAATATTTGGTCTGAACTGAATATCCGACCAAAGAATTCACCGAATTCGAATTTATTTTCGGTTTTTAAATCGAATTTCAAACTAATCCACAATCAAATACGATTTTCGAATTTGTTTCAACTCGAAAATCAAACCGAAAACCGAATTCATTTTTTATTATTTATTTTATTATGTATTATATATAATAAATAATTACTCCATCAACTCATCTATATTCTTTAAACTTCATTCTGAGTCGCACACCTTATCTATATTCTCTAAATTTAATCTCTCATCTCTCTAACATTCCTCATCTCTATTCTCTTAACATAATCCTTCCGTTGTTACTTTCCTCTTTTATCTCTATTCTCATATGAAAGAGCCTTCAACTGCTCACCTCTCATCCAACCGCCCACCTCAGAAATGAGACTATTGATATAATTTCACCGTCTCTGCCCTCTAGAGCTTATCTCACTGTCTTTAGAGCTTCTTCTTTGTCAAGACTCTTAAGTCTTGATCTATCCCTGACGTTTAACATCTTAATTCAAATTTTGTTTTGAATTAGAATAATTCAATATTTGATAATAAAAGGAAATTGAATGAAAGAGCCATCAGTCGTCACTTCCTTCTTTCATCTCTATTCTCATATGAATAAGCCTTCAGCTGCACACCTCTCGTCCAACCTCCCACTTCAGAAATGAGACTATTGATATAATTTCGTCGTCTCTGCCCTTTGAAGCTTATCTCACTGTCTCTAGAACTTATTCTTTGTCAAGACTCTTAAGTCTTGATTTATCCCTTCCGTTCAACATCTTATTTCAAATTTTGTTTTGAATTAAAATAATTCGAATTCAATAATTGACAAAAAAAAAAAGAAAATCGAATTTGGTTCGAATTAAAATTATTCTAAATCTGAACCGAATACCAAATTCGAATATGTTCGGTTTTATTAGAATTTATTCGAATTCAGTTTGTTTTCAAATTGACTACAAAAATCAAAAAAATCGAATTAAGGAACTCGAATACCCAAAAATCGAACCGATAAACACCATAAGGAACACAGGCTGGTTTCGCAAATTGAAGGCTCAATGTAAACAAAATTTTGGGCCTATTAAATTAAAATAAATATATTAATTATAAATTTTATAAAAAATAAAATATATACACAAATTAAATATATAACTACTTTTTATTTGTATGAATTATGGATAACTAATCTACACTCACTTATGCTTTCAATTCAAATTAAATAATATATTATATAAAATATCAATTTATAGAAAAGGAGTGCCATAGATATGATGCACCATTTGAGTTGATTAAAAAAAAGGAGATTCAAGTTTTTGATTTTGAATTTTCTAAAAAAAATTCGGACTCAATGACGGTTGAGGTTGAGTCGACTCGTTTAAAAGGAAGTTACTAAAAGAAAGTAAAAGGAACGAATGGAATTAAAAGCAAAAACAAAACAAAAGAAGTAAAATAATATTTTTTTTTATAATTATCAGCGTGCCCTTCAATCAATTATAATCAATTATATGAAAGGGATTCAGAGTTGAGTTCACCGGATCCGGTTTTTCAGTTCAGTCCAGAGATAGGGGGAGAGAGAGAAAAGTTCCGTTGGGGGAGTTTGAAAGAACTTGATCGCCGGTACTCGGATTCTTCCCCAAGAGCTATTTCTCAAAGTTTCTGTTGCATCCAATTGTCTTCCACTCTATCTTTAAGGTAATATTCTTCCTCGATCCATTTTAATCTAAATCGTTTTCATTCGATTTTTCAAGTTTAATGTAAAGTTCTTGCGAGTCATGTGATAGGAATAGGATTATTGTATATGATTCTTGGTTATCCTTTAGTCAGTAGAGTAGAGTAGAGTAGAGGTAGGTTTGAACATTAACCTAACAATCCTAAATGAGAACGGAATTAGTTTAGGACGCTTCTTTCTATACTTATTAATTGATATATAATTACAAGATTAATTAACAAAAATTAACATTATCGCTGTCATAAACTTTCTAAGAGAGTATCTTATGTCAATAAATAACTTTACCTTAACAAGATAAAGTAAGAATTGTACGTGAAAGTGACAATTTTGTTTAGACTTCCCAATTAATTAAAGAAATCTTGGATAGAGAATCTTCTATAGAATGTTGCTTTTTTTAATTTTTTTTTTAAGAAACCAATTAATTTAGTTTAAATGAAAAAAGTTTATTCTAAGTTTTACTTCTTAGTAAAAACTCATTTAAGTTAACTGTGATCATAACTGAAGATCGTACTAACTTTAGGCATACAAAACTTAGTTTGATGTTCAAATATGATAAAATTAAGAGATTAGATTTATTAAAATTTGATAGGACATAAATTAAAATTTTCAAATGAATCATTTGATCTTAGGAGTGTTAATTATGGATTTGAAATGGAATATTTCCCCACCTAAATAATCAAACTCTAAATTAATCAGGATAAAACCTAAAACTCCAAATAATTTTAAAGAAAAAAATCTCATGAGATTCTAAAATAAAAACCTGTAAATATTTTAAGTAATAAAAAAAGGCCAATCATTAGTTATTAGAAACAAATGGAAATATAGGTTGAGCTGCAATTATTGAAACTAGCATTTAGCCCGTGCATTTGCACTAGTAATAATATTAAAAACCGTAAAAAAAAATTACGGATAACATTTTTAATTTTATTTTTAACCGTTTTAAGTTTATTGGTGGGTCAACCCACAATCCGACCCAAATATTCATTTACTCAACATCATTATATATTAGTTAGTTAAAAAGTTGAACTTATATTAATATTAAAATGCCCCGCGTTTATCAAATTTGGTATTGAATTTAAAATATAAAGTCTTTGTAGCCTAGTTGGTTAAAGAGTTGTACTTGTTTTGTTATGTTGCAAGTTCGAAACATACCTTTAGCATTTTTAATTTTATTTTTAACCGTTTTAAATTTAAAAGCGGGTCAACCCACAATCCGACCTAAATATCCAAATTAACCACAGCTCTCGACCCGGCAATCCGGACACTTTAAAAATTAAGCATCATTATATATATATAGATTAGTTAGTTAAAAAGTTGAACTTATATTAATATTAAAACATCCCGCGTTTATCAAATTTGGTGTTGAATTTAAAATAAAAAGTCTTTGTAGCCTAGTTGGTTAAAGAGTTGTACTTGTTTTGTTAGGTTGCAAGTTCGAAACATACCTCTAGCATTTTTAATTTTATTTTTAACCGTTTTAAATTTAAAAACGAGTCAACCCACAATCCAACCCAAGTATCCAAATTAACCACAACTCTCGACCCGGCAATCCGGACACTTTAAAAATTAAGCATCATTATATATATATATAGATTAGTTAGTTAAAAAGTTGAACTTATATTAATATTAAAACGTCCCGCGTTTATCAAATTTGGTGTTCAATTTAAAGTAAAAACTCTTTGTAGCAAAGTTGGTTAAAGAGTTGTATTTGTTTTGTTAGGTTGCAAGTTCGAAACATACCTCTAGCATTTTTATTTTTAACCGTTTTAAATTTAAAAGCGGGTCAACCCACAATCCAACCCAAATATCCAAATTAACCACAGCTCTCGACCCGGCAATCCGGACACTTTAAAAATTAAGCATCATTATATATATATAGATTTTAAAAATACTATTATGAAAAACAATCATTTAATATTCTAATAATTATATCATGTCATTTGTTATAATTTTATTTTATTTTCTTATACAAGGTCATTAATGCATAAATTATCTATTTTCTAAATATTGTTTTTTTCTTCTATTGCAACTATATATCTTCGTTTCAACAAATTATTTTAAAAATATCTAATAATTTGAATTGAAAGTCATGTGTATAGTCGTTTTAACTTTATAAATTATAAAAATAAAATATGTCCAATTATGGACAATCTCGGCATTATTGTTGGACAACATGTTTGTATTTTATTTTTTATTTTAATGTTTTGTCTTTTATTTTCTCGGTCGGGAGTTAATTGCCATTCTCAATGATCTACGAATTCGATAATTTGTTCGACAACATGTTTGTATTTTATTTTTTATTTTAATGTTTTGTCTTTTATTTTCTTATATATTCTTTTTTGTTGTTTTATTTAAACGATCCTTATCATTCTCTAATATATATGAAAAATTTAAATATATATATATATATATATATATAATAATAATAATAATAATAATAATAATAATAATAATAATAATAAAAATAATGTCGAGATTGCCCATAATTGGACATATTTTATTTTTATTTATTTATGAAGTTAAAACGATTACAAAATCATGACTTTCAATTCAAATTATTAGATATTTTAAAAAATGAAATGAAGATATATAGTTGCAATTGAAGAAAAAATACAATATTTAGAAAATAGATAATTTATGCATTAATAACCTTGTATAAGAAAATAAAATAAAATTATAATAAATATAAAGACATGATATAATTACTAGATCCTTGGTCGATTTTAAATGTTTGATTTCTTTGTCATAATACTAATTTTTGAAATTTCTGTAATTGCAGCCTAACCTATATTTGGTCCATTTGTTTCTAAATCTCTAATTGTTGGTTTTCACTTTCAATCTTCTTTATTGTCTAAAATATTTAGAGGTTTTTATTTTGGAATTACGTGAGATTTTTAGAGTTTGATTATTTAGGTGGAGAAATTGTCTATATTCCAATAATTAACACTCCTAAGATCAAATGATTCATTTAAAAATTTCAATTTATATCCTATCAAATTTTATATAAATCTCCTCTATTAATTTTATCATATTTGAACATCAAATCAAATCAAATATGGTATGCCTAAAGTTAGTATGATATTCAATTATGATAACAGTTAACTTAAATGAGTTTTTACTTCTAGAATCGAAGACTTTTTCATTTAAACTAATTGAATCGGTTTCTTATTTCCTAGTCTTGTAAGTGTTGTCAACCGAAAAGAAAAGAAAAGAAAAGGCAAGATTCTATATATTTTGTCTTTCTCTACCCAAGATTTTTTTAATTAATTGGGAAGTTCAAATAAAATTGTCACTTCACACAATTCTTATTTTATTTTTTGAGGGAAAGTTGATTATTGACATAGGATCCTAAAAAGTTTATGACAATGATAATGTTAATTTTTTTTTAATTAATCTTGCAATTTTTTCTTTACCAAGAGAAGGAATATTTATTTGTAATCAGTTATATATCAATTAATTCAAGTATATGTTAAGTCGATATAATTCAGCCTAAATAAATCTGATATAAAATAAAAGTATATAGAATTACCCATGAAATTCATTTTAATTAGAACTCATTACACTAAATAATCTTTTTCCGAGGAGTAATATAGTGGCTACAAAAGGGTCGAATTTTTTTTTAATGATTAATAAATTAGCGTCGATAAAGATAAATTAAACTCCGGTAATATATTTAATTTACTTTCTTAGTTTTCTAGCTAGTTTTTATTGTTTTATTTGGTGCAATTGTTTTTGTTATTTTTTTTTAATAATATTATCTAAATGTACATAAAAATTAGAACTTTGGATATTAAAAAAAAATACATTAAATATAATTCACATTATTGTATAAATAATTGTTTGAACAACGACAAAGAGCAAAAATTATGTCTCCAAATACATAATAGCTTTTACATTTCATGTGAAAAAATCACTTGGAGAAGATTTGTGTTTATTGGAATATAATTGTAAAAAAAAATTAAAAAACAATGGTGCATCTTGAGAAGACTTGAAGCTTAACCAGAAATGTACACACCAATATTATTTCCAACTTGGATTAGAACCTATTCCATGTATAGTCTATGATTGATAAATGATAATTTTAGTGCTTTTAGGGGGAATTTGCGTGTTGTTAATGTTTCTCTTTATTTTTTAGTTAATGTTTTATTTTTTTTCTTTTGTCATTTTTGTCGTTTTATTTAACACTAGTAGAAAAAGAGGCTTTGGTAACGAATTTTAGTAACGGTAACGCCCTTACTTTTTATCAGTAACAAATATATTAAACCGTTACTATTATCAAGATATCAGTAACGACCATATAAAATAGTTACAGATGAAAATGTTCAGTAACGAGTATATAGAAGATCCGTTACAGTACTAGTGTTTTTAATCGTCTTTTTTAAAGTAAGGGTATTAGTAACGGTTCTACTTTAAAACTGTTACTGATACGCCATCAGTCGATTCTTTTGTCAAGGGATATCAGTAACGGTTATTCTTCAAAACCGTTACTGATACAAGCATTGGTAATGGTTATTCTCAAAATTGTTTCTAATACGTAGTCTACCGTTTCGTTTCTTCAAGGGGTATTAGTAACGATTATCCTTAAAATCGTTACTAATATGTCTTCGTTCTTATTTCACACAAGACGTATCAATACCAATTTCCCTTCAAACTGTTACTGATACTACATCGGTAACGGTTATTCTCAAAACCGTTACTGATACATAGTCTAGCATTTTGTTTCTATAAGGGGTATTAGTAACGGTTATCCTTAAAACCGTTCTTGATATGATTTCGTTTTTTATTTCACACAAGACGTATCAGTAACAGTTTCTTTTCAAAATGTTACTGATACTAGCAATGGTAACGGTTATTCTCAAAATTGTTACTGATACGTAGTCTGTCGGTTCGTTTCTACAAGGGATATTAGTAACGGTTATCCTTAAAATCGTTATTGATGTCGATTAAACATTTGTAACAGTTTTTCTAAACCTTTACTGATACCCTAATAAAACCTGAGAGCGCCATTTTCTATCTTTTTTCCTTCTTTCTTTCTTCTCTTCTCTGTTCACTGCTCCCGTTCTCTTCTTCTCTTCTCCGCCGCTTGTTCAAGTTGCCGCCGGTTGAAGAAGTCATCTCCGCTCTCCACCGCCTATTCAAGCCGCCGCCGGTTGAAGAAGTCATCTCCGCTCTCCGTCGTCGGTTCCTCTACAGTCAGGTTAGTTCAATCTCTTTCAATGTTCCAAATACTCTTCAGTCTTTTTCAATCTCTTTCCAATACTCTTCTTTCATTCTCTTTCTGCACTTCGCCGCCGTTTGAAGTTGCCCTACCCCTACTGTCGCTAATTGAAGTTGCATGCCGCCGCTGCCCTTTAAAATCCAGGTTAGTTCTTATTTAAAATCAATATTAGATTATTTTGAAAGTTAAATTATAGCATGTTAGGTTAATGGATTATTTGTATGTTAGATTAATGATGTTAGGTTAATGGATTATTTGTATGTTAGGTTATATTATTGGATTATTGAACGGTATGTTAGATTAGTTAGACTGTTAGATTATTTCATTGTTGGATTATTTGATGTTAGGTTAGATCACTGGATTGTTGATTTATTTGATGTTAGATTATTTGAATGTTAAATTATTGGATTGTTAGATTAAGTTAGATTATTTGAATGTTAGATTAATGAATTATTTGTATGCTAGATTATTGCATTATTTGATTATATTTTATGCGGAGATTAATGAACAATATCAAGGTTGTATGCGAGAAACTGAAGGCACATTTGATACCGATTCCAATGAAGGTGTAGGAGACAACTGATTATAGAACATTCCAGATTTAATCTAAGGTAAGTTAGAACTACGTGAGGGTCTGATTTTTACAAATTTGAGGTAAGCAAATTTGTAAGATACGTAGGCAACTCGAAAGGGTGCGACTCCATATTTTTTAAAATTATTTTTTTAGAAGGATAACAAGGTTGTTATACGACCCGGTCCAGTCCGTTGGCACGGCACGACACGGAACGGCTCAGCACGAGAAGCACGACACGACACAGCTCGGCACGGGAAGCACGACACGGCTCGACACGACATGGACCAACAGGCCGGGCTGGGCCGAGATATTTTACTGTTAGGCACGACACAAACATGACACGATTAACATGAGGCACGACACAACACGACACGTATCACTGTTTGGCACGACAGGCTGGGCCGGGCCGGGCCGGGCCAGCCCGATGCCGACCTCTAATCCAATTATATCTTGTTTGATTTTGTTCTTCAAGTCTCTATACATTGAGTGAATACATTTCTAGTTCATTGATTGAGTCCTACTATTTGCTTATAAGGTGTTTGATCTTTCTGATCAAACTAGGCTTCACGTGGATTTCGTTAGAGAATGTACTAATGTTTCTTGGTCTAGATGTGTACTTCCGAGAACACTAAGCTGTACAAATTATATATATATATATATATATATATATATCAAAGTATAATTCGATTGACATACTTGGATTTGATGCATTACATTTTTGGGATAAAGAACAAAAATAGGAAATTTGCTTTATTGAACAAAGTCTTTCATCGATAGATTCTATGAAATGCTACATGAAACTCATCTCTACATAACAAAGCACCCAAGTCAGAAGATGCCACACAAAAAAAAACTCAATATATAAGTGTGAATGTAAACCTTATACAATTTTTATTGTCGAGTCTCACATCACGCCAAGCCGATTACTATAAAAAAGAGTTTGAAACAAATCGGAGGATAACAAAAAACAATAATAAATGATAGTCCGAAACAAACCGGCTAAAATGAGAAACAAATCAACATGCCCACAAAACTGAACAAGTGATAATCATGTGTCAAAACATTGACAAACAATCTGCCTCCATTCCCAACGCAGTTAAGAGAAACCACATCGAGACACGACTTATAAAACACCAAACTTGTTGAAAAACAAGATTGGATCTGAGATTAATCAAGATAAAATAGAGACGAAGTATAATCAAGAAAACGCGTAAATAACACAAAATTTATGTGGATACTAAATACGAGAAAACCACGGATAAAGGAGGAAACTATTGATTATGGTTAAAATAGAATATTACAACTTAGAGAAAGAATAATAATGACAAATATTATGTGTTAATAAAACTTTAATTAAAACTATGCATTAAGAATATTACATGAAAAGTGGATGAATTTATCAATTAATTTCAACCTAATGTACATTCATACTTGTCTCTAATCTTTATTTCAAAATGATTATTTAAAAAATTGATTTGAATGTTTTGTTACAATTGTTACTCAATTGTTACTCAGTGGCATAATCTCCACCATGTATTGGTTTTTAAATAATAATCAATCAAATATCTTAACCCATTCTCATACTTTTCTATATATTAAATTTTCTTTTTATAAAATGTTTTTTTAATATCAAACTATTATTATACTTTTTTTCTATTTATTTTTTTTAGGACTAGTTTGATTTATTCTTTACTGTATTTATTATTTTTAAAAACTTTTACAGCTCACTTTTTATATATAATCATTAGGAATTCTGATTTTTATTTATTATATTTAGTTATTTGTTTAACTTATTGTCAAGCAATACCTAAGAGGTTGATGTGAGTTATTTGAATTTTTTTTTTATCAAAATTATATTTATTTTAATAATTAAATCATTTAAATTATTAACTAAAATACATTATTTATTATTATAAAATTAAAATTCTAATAAAAAATTATTATAATTATTTAATTAATTAAAAATCCAAATAAACTATAACTTTTAAAGAAAAAAACAATAAAAATTAACCTTCAAATAACTAACATCAAACTAACTCTAAAGAAAAATAATATGTATCTGTTTATTTGAGTAATCTAGCTAAGCTGTTATTTGTCCAATATGCTTATTTAAAAGAAACATGAGATTATTTAAACAATTTGAATCCATACAAAATATTTATAATTGAAAACAATTCCTAATTCACATGTGCTAATATTTCAAATTGAAAACATCTTAGAAATTCAAATATCTAGCTTGTTTGAGGTTGTTTATTAAAAAAAATTAGTTTAATTTTTAATTAGTTATATTTAATTTTATATATCAAAAAACAATTGAACTTGTTCTCGTATTTCAAATTAAAAACAACTTTCTTGACTACAATTCCTAATTCCATCAATACTTGATTCCCAACCTCAGCTATCAGAGTGACGACTGAATTTGAAAGCACTTTGCTTGTTCGATGAATGGGTTATCGGGATTAAACCCATTTTTTATCTCCAAACTCACGTTATATCAACAATCTAATTAATAATTTTATCTATTTAAATATTAAAATTATCATTTAATTAAATTTAATATTAATATATATATATATATATATATATATATATATATATATTAAATAAAACGATCCCACCACCCTATCCCCTCCTCCTCTAAGTAACCATCCTCTTACATAAATAATACCCTCTCATTTCGAAAAAGTAAATTAGTCTTAAATTTAAAAAATATTTTTTATCATACAAGAGTTTTTAGGAGAAAACTTAGGTAAATCTAAAAAACCTTTTTTTCTCAAACCAGTTCACATGTACATGTACATGTACATTCACAATTGCATCTTGTTTGATTAGGAGTTATTTGAAAAAATTCTTGTTTATCTAAAATACTAATTCACTTAATTTTGAGAAACTACATATTTAGTAAAAATCCATAAAGAGTATTAGATTAACTAGTATGTATCCCGTGCAAATGCACGAGTAATAATATAAAAAACTGTGAAAAAAGTATTACGGTAAAATTTTTATGGACGGGTCAACCCATAATCCAACTCAAGTTTCCATTTACTCTCATATATATCCAAATTAACCACAACTTTCAACCCGGCAATCCGGACACTTTAAAAATTAAGCATCATTATATATATAGATTAGTTAGTTAAAAAGTTGAACTTATATTGTTAAAATGTCACGCGTTTATCAAATTTTGGGTTGAATTTAAAATATAAAGTGTTATTAGCCTAGTTGGTTAAAAAGTTGTATTTGTTTTTGTTAGGTTGCAAGTTCGAACTATACCTATACCATTTTTAATTTTATTTTTAACCGTTTTAAGTTTATGGGCGGGTCAACCCACAATCCGACCCAAGTATCCATTTACTCTCACATATATCCAAATTAACCACAACTCTTGACCCGGCAATCCGGACACTTTAAAAATTAAGCATCATTATATATATAGATATCATTAGTTCATTTACAAATATAGACCTCATCAAACTATAAATATTCATTTACGATATAGATGTAGATGACTATTTGAGACATATTGAAGAATTGATTAACAAAATAAAGTCTTTTTACTCAAATATATCCCTACCTCCCCTAAATCACATTCATAAACCATTATCTGAATGAGACTTAGGTGTGCTTTAATCTAATGAATCAATATTGTTTGGTTTGAGGTTATAAGATCTAACTACGGTTGTTCGGAAAGTAAAGACTATTTTACCCTTATAGTTAAAGTTGTCTTTTCGATGTTATTACTAGATTACAATGTTAAGTGATTAATCTTCGGTTAGTCTTTTTAGATTATGTTGAGATGAATCTTATGATCTTTTTTATTTAAATGGTCAAGAAAGCTTGAACCATTACCTTGTGGCGATGAGCCTCGCTCTACCACAGAGCTAAACGAGCATTTAAACCGAGATCGAGGCTTCTAAACAATCTATATGGTCAAGAAGGCTTGCTTCAATTTTCACCTTGGATACAATTGCCTTTTGCAGTCAATTATTTTTTTCTTTCTTATTGTTAATACTATTTAAATTAAGGCTGATTCATAAATAATTAATCATTTTACATAATAAACCAAAACCATTCCAATCCAACCGAATTGATCGAACTCATTACGGTTTGTTTTTACCGAATCGATCTCAATGGTCGGTTTGTCATTTTATTAAGTAAATGTTTTATTAATTAATCATTACTGACCGAGACACTTACCGACCTCTTATTTCATCATTTTATTAATTAACTTTTTTTCATACATAATTAAAAAAATTAAAGTATTATTTTATTAAGTACTAATTGATGTAATTTTTTTTCACTGAATAACTTAATTATTCAGTATAGATATCAAACAAAATTATTTAAATATTTTAAATTACAAAAATAATAGTAAAACCATTTTTTTAAATACTTTCCAAAAAATAATAGTTCAAGAAACTACTCTTTTAATGAATAGATAAATTTAAAATCCGGATCCTCAATTATATTATATTACTGATGAAATAAAAATAATAATAATAATAATATAGAATGAGATGGGACGTTTGTTGTCTAATTTTAGAAGTAGAAACGGACAAGTTAAATAAAATAAGTAAATGGGCCCAAAACCAACCCAATGTTGAATAAGAACCTGAAATGATGGACTGATTTGACACATGGGCCGGGGGCTATTCTCGAAGAAAGGTAGTGGTCCATAAGCCTTTTAATGCCAACCAGTACTTTACATAAAAGTTTATATACCTTTACTTTTGGTAGAAAGTTATGTAAAAATGGTTTTATCAGAAACAAACAAAATTATGTCAGTCCAAAAAATCAAGAGAAATAATATATCATTTTTAAATTTTTTATTAGTTATTCTTCAGTGTGGTAGGTGGTATTTTCTTTTGTATTGTTTTTATTGTTTAACTTAAATAATTTTCAATCATATATATTTTATAAGAACTTAAAAAACCTAATATTTTTCATATCAACTAAAATAAAAATACAAACGAACTCTTTCAAATCTATGCTTAGGTCTCAATAAGAAATGATCATCAATGATAACATTCATAGTCTATCCTCTTCAGTCTTAACAATACCCATAGTTAAATCTACTTTAGGGCATTGATAGCCTCAGTCTACATTTTCCTTAACAAAATAAGGTTAAATTATTCTTTAATTTTTAAAATTTTAAATCTAATTGACTATTCGATGAAATATTTACTTAGTTTTTCCTTTATTTTTTAAGTTTACTTAATTTTTTTTAAGTCAACCTAATTTCAAATCCTAGATTCGTCCTTGACGATACACATGTATGTGAGACGTTACAAATGCTATCAAAGACAACAAGGAATCACTTCTTGAATATGAAAAAAAATAATATGTCTTGTGAGTCATTTCTAAAGTCGTAACCATGAGCAAATTTGAAGCTACAAATGAAAGACAGCAAGGTGGTGTCCATATTGAAAAATCGCATTCATCACAAGAGACTTATAAGTTGGGGAGAGTGTGATACATTGATCAGAAGTCACATAAAATTGAGAACTCTGTATAACATCATTGAGGCTATGGAATATAAATATTTTCTACAGTATCTTTTATAGACGGCTATATAGTACAGTCTATTCTCTTAACATATAAATACACTTGTTCAAAACATTACATACCTATTTTCAAAAGCTTATCTAATAAACACGAGATAAATTTGTTGAATCATACATCTCCCAAATTTTCTTAACTCATAGGTTGTTAGTTTGTTTCTATTGAAATTGATTTCATAGTTTTCTTTTGTTCTCCTTTTTTGTGTGCCAATAATATGAGTTTTCTAATTAAATGAGGAGTTTTTAACTTGGAAATTCCATCTTAATTGTACATTATTTGCTAATCTCTCTTGATAACTTTCTTATTTTAAATTGTTAATACAATATATATATATATATATATATATATATATATATATATATATATATATATATATATATATATATATATATATATATATATATATATTATACATTTGAATACAATAAAAAAACACAAAAGTTCAATTATTTTGCAAATATAGCTAGGAAGCTTCGTCACTATTCTATAATGCAAAGTAATTATTGGTAAGGAAAATGTTTTATAAAAGGAAAAATAGCTGTATGAGGAGATATTAATTTGAATATTGTTTTGGTACATTAATTAAGCTATATGCAAGTTGCAATATGTGATTAATCTTATATCTATCCCTTATTCCCTTTCGAAATGAAGGTCGTTCTATCAAATGGAATATGTATAATTAGTTCATTTGGACTAAATTTCTCTGTAAAGTGTTGCCATTTCATTTTATCCAAATGAACAAACTGTGGTATGACAAGATCACAATACTATTTAATCCAAACAAGGCTTTAAAGTATTATTGAAAAAAAAATGGGAAAACGGATTAAGTATGTAACCTGCAAACAAATCTACCCGACGCAGAACTTGTCGTCTGACGGGCTAGAACCCAGGAATTTAGGGTTAATATTCACTTTTTTTTTTGCAGCTAGGCTAGAAGAGGGGACATGTTTAAGTATTATTACTCAAGAAGGAGGGTGATAATCTTTTTAAAACTAAAATTTATTGTTTGAAGGAAGTTAGCATGATCTTCAAAATCGCTATCTAACTTTAATTTAGGGCATTTTTAGTAGCATTAATAATAACCTAAGATATTTAGTATCTTTTTAGGAAAAAAGATATTTAGTATCTTATACAATACTATTTAGTGGATAAAGTGGCTTAATCCGTTTATGGTGTAAAATGTAAGAAAACTTTCATTTATTCGACTTTGAATTATTTGAATTTTAATCTAAATAAAAAAATAGTGGGTTATTAGAGGTCATTTGATAATATTTTTTATAAAGTTTTAATAAAAAATTAATTATCATGTTTTAAAACATTAAATCACTCCATTCATCACCTTTTTAAATTTTTTTTAAATATTAATTTTATAATCGTTTAAGTAAAACGACAAAAACATAACACAAAAATAAATATTTAAAAAAACAAGAAAAAAAAATTAAAAAGACATAAATACACCTAGTTGGCTCAAAAGATCTTCAAGAAAAACAATATCATCTCACACGAATTCATATATTTTCAAGATATAATACATGACGACAAATTGTCATAAACGGTCTACTTTAGTTATTAAATGTTTTCTAATTTTTTCCAATCAATGTAACAAAAAAAATTATTGGGACAAATATCCATTTTATAAGTCTTGATTTTTTAACCGCCTCGATCCATATTTTCAATAGCCACTTACGGTCTCAGACATAACTCATTGAAATCCAGTGAAATTTTACAAAAGACTTCATATATTTTGCGACATCGTGCCAATATGTAAAAACATATGATTCATCGATTAAAATAATCAAATTTCTTTATTTTATGTTATGAAATTAAATACAAAAAGATGTGATTATAAATAAACAAAATTTAAAATTTAAATAACCTAATTTTAGGTTAAATGAGATTAAAAAAAAAACAATATACATATTTTGGATTTTAAAAATAAACTTTAAATTGTAAAAAAATTAATTAATAATGATTTTGAGAAATATAATATTTTTTAGTAACAAATTTAAAGGTGTTAATATACAATATTATACTATATATTTATTTTATAAGTTCTTAAGAGATCAAAGTGTCAACATTTTTAAATGAAAATGATGCTTCCTAGTTCCTATATTTTAAAGAGTGGTTTTAGTGATATAATTGATAAAAAATAATAATGTTAAAAAAACAACCATACAAGTCAAGTTGGTCTTGAATTATATATATATATATATATATATATATATATATTTAAATATAAGGTGTGGAGTGATATTTATTAATGTGACACGGATGGGAGGTGTTGAAATGATGGGGATGGTAGGTACATTTGAGGTTAGAAATATGAACATCAATTTCATTGAATTTTGTGGGTGCAAGTTAAAGTTAATTAATGGTGTTCACATTTATTAATAGATGCATTCACTCTAAACAATTAATCTCAATCTGTTTTTCATTTATTATCTCTCAAATGGAATCTTTTCTTCTTCTAAATAATAAAATCTAATATTTATATTTTCTTATTATTAAACTCATTTAAATGTATGTTTATGTTTAATAACTTAATAATGGTAATATATGTATAACATAATTGTAATTTATCAAAACCTACTAACTAATTAGTAATAAAAATAGTTTTTAAAAGATAAAATTTCACTGATGATTAGGGTGTAATTATTGTAGGAGTCACATCTTATAGTTTATTCGGTTAAAGTTTATTTAAATAAACTTGAGTTCATTTAAAAAATATTAATAGGTGGTAATTTTGAATAGGTAAATATTTTTTTTAGTAAAAATATTTAAATGGTATTAACCTATGATGATATAATTTTTTTTTTTAAATATTAGAGGATTTAATATTTTGATTAATGAATTAAGTATAATTTGATTATGAATTTAAAAAAAACTCAATCAAACAATGCCTTATTATTTTTCTAACTACATTATTAACAACCCAAAATTTATCAACTAAACAATCACTTCATTTATCTATCAAAATACTAAAATATTCTTACTTTATTTAAATACAATTTAAATTTAAAAATATATTATTAATAAAATAAACCTAACATCATACGAACCCTAATCATGGTTTGACTTACAATTTAAAAATAACAAAAGTATTAAAGAATCTTAATAAGACATTGTAGTTAGTTGATACACTAAGTTTTTGTTAATAAGTTATCATATATAAATAAACGTTTAGTATGTAAATTAAATAACTTAGAACAGATAAAAATAATAAATTGAAATAATTAAATATCAAACAAATCCAATTGTTAAGAATTCAAATTCAACAAATTGCATTAGGTTGAATTAAACTAGTTGGACTAAAAAGAGAAAGAAATAAATTAATTTAAGACAAACCCAAATGTAGTCTGCCCATTCATAACAAAATAATAATTAATAACTAAGATATTTAAAAAAAAGGGGCATATATATGTAACACTAAGCCTTTTTTTTTGGAATTCTTTTAATGGTAGCCCAATAATTCATCGGTTCATATATATATATATATATATATTACTGGTAAAAGATCGACCTTTACCGATGATTTTTATCGAAGATTTTATAAAACTCTTCTAATTGATCCCGAGAGGAATAAAACTTTCGTTAATAAAAATAGATTCCGAGAGAGGTGTAAAACCTTCGGTTTTACTAATTAGTACCGAAAGTTCTATAAAGAACTTTCGGTTTTGACCTTCCCAAAAAACAAAAAATAATTCTAAGTGTTGGAGGTGGTAAATTGCGAAGGTTTTTCAAAAAACCTTCGGTTTTATATTTTCTGAAATTTTTAGTTGCGAACCTTCGGTTTTAACACCTCCCAAAAAATGAAAAAATATTCTAAGTTGGAGAATGATTAATTGCGAAGGTTTTTTAAAGAACTTTCGGTTTTACCTTTTCCTGAAATTGTTAATTGCGAAGGTTTGTCCTATAAACCTTCGGTTTTGACTCATCCAAAAGAAGACAAAAAAATTAAATCCCGTGATTCTTATTACCGAAGGTTTTTCAATAAACCTTCGGTAAATACCTTTATAAATACAAACCCTAACCCTTCTCTTTTTCATTCGCCTCTCTCCTTTCTCTCCCTCCCGACGCAGCCGCCTCCGACGCTCCTCTTCTTCTCCGTTCCAGGTTAGTTTTTTATTTGTTTTTTGTTTTTGTTCTTCTTTGTCGTGATTTATTGGTGTTTTTTTGTTAATTATTAGATTTAGATTTGTTATCATTTAGTTTATATTATCTAGATTTATGCCAGTTTAGATTATTTGTTTGGTAGTTTGATTTAGATTTGTTATTGTTTAGATTAGATTTAGGTTATTTTGTTAAATATATATGATTTTGTTAGATTTTGTTAAATGAATGATATATTTTGGTTATTGTGTTTGATATATATATATATATATATATATATATATATATATATATATATATATATATATATATATATATATATATATATATATGTATATATATATATGAAATTCAATTAGGATGGGTCAGTCATGGCATAGTATTCGGCGTACACCAGATAAACTGTCCCGGTCATACCAGAATTTGCTAGCACAATCAAATAATGCGGCACGTGAGGAAGAGGTGAGAAAAATAACGTTAAAAATGGAGCAAATCCGATTGAGGGATGCGGAAAAAGGCCAAATGCTTACTGAAATTAAAGCGGACAGGGCTGAAATGACGCAAAAATTGGAGAATCTCGGACAACAAATTGAACTCTTGAGGAGGCAGACTCAACAACCCCCTCCTCCCCCATCTAATAATTTCTAGATTATATTTGTTTGATTAATTATGTATTATGTTTTCCGTACGAATGATGACATTTTGTTGTGTTTTGTTTATCATAATTATGAATTATTATTATTATCCTTTGGTTTTGTTTTTAATATGTTGTTTATGAATTCTTTTCCTTTATTTAATACTTTTGGTTTATTATTATTATCCTTTGGTTCGCTTTTGACTTTTTTTTAAAAAAAAAACATCATGGTCAAAACTGAAGGTTTTCAAATAAATCTTCGGTTTTGACCCTTGTTTAAAAAAATCGGAAAAAATTCTAAGTGTTGGGAAGGGTAAAAACCGAAGGTTTATTTGAAAACCTTCGGTTTTGACCATTGTTTAAAAAACCCAAAAAAATTCTAAGTGTTGGGAAGGGGTAAAAACCAAAGGTTTATTTGAAAACATTCGGTTTTGACCCTTGTTTAAAAAACCCAAAAAATTCTAAGTGTTGGGAAGGGGTAAAAACCGAAGGTTTATTTGAAACCTTCAGTTTTGACCCTTGTTTAAAAAACCCAAAAAAATTCTAAGTGTTGGGAAGAGGTAAAAACCGAAGGTTTATTTGAAAACCTTCGGTTTTGACCCTTGTTTAAAAAACCCAAAATTTTTTTAAAGTGTTGGGAAGGGGTAAAAACCGAAGGTTTATTTGAAAACATTCAGTTTTGAACCTTGTTTAAAAAACCCCAAAAAATTCTAAGTGTTGGGAAGGGGTAAAAACCGAAGGTTTATTTGAAAACCTTCGGTTTTGACCCTTGTTTAAAAAACCCAAAAAAACTCTAAGTGTTTGGAAGGGTAAAAACCGAAGGTTTATTTGAAAACCTTTGGTTTTGACCTTCCTAAAACATTCTGTTTAAGGTCAGGACCGAGAGGTTTTCTTAAAACTTTCGGTGAAACCCATAAAAACCGAAAGTTATACTATTAACTTTTAGTGTTACCAAATCATAATTTGGAAAATTAATTGGTTTGATACATTCCAATTTAGATTCTTAACTAATCTAATCAAGTGTGTGTTGTTTTTTAAAAATTAAGATTGTGTTTAATTTAAAATGTTTATGATTGTGTTTGATTATATAAAGAGGTGTATTTATATGTTTGTGTGTGATGATGACATGAATGTGTATAAAGTTTGATCATATGGCTTATGTAATGTGTTAAGGTTATTAAATGTGTTAAATTAATAATGTTCAAAGTCATTAGAAGATTAAAAACCAATTAATTTAACAATTTGTGAAATGGTAATTCCGAGAGTTTAGAGTAAAACTTTCGGAAATACCCATAAAACCCGAAAGTTTTACTATTAACTCTCGGAAATAATATTTCACAAATTGTTAAATTAATTGTTTTTTTTGTTGTAATATAGACTCCTAACTAATATTATCAAGTGTGTGTTTTATTTGAAAATTTTAGATTATGTTTAATGTTAAAATGTTCAAGAATGTGTTTGATCATATAGAGAAGTGTATATGAATGTTTATGTAGGATTATCCTATGTATTTGTGTAATGTTTGATCATATGGATTGGGAAATGTTTTAAGGATATCAAATGTGTTAAATTAATGTTGTTCAACGTTATTTGAAAGTGAGAAACCAAATAATTTAACAATTTGTCATATTCTAAAACTGAAAGTAAAATATATAACTTTCGGAATTATGCATAAAAACCGACAGATATACCAAAACCTCTCGGTTTAGTGTATTTAAATTTAATTGTATAAATGTTTTTAAAAATAATCAAAACTGAGAGTTATATGAAAGCTCTCGGTTTTTATTTGATTAATTCCGAGAGTTTTCATATAACTCTCGGTTTTTATTACCAAAATAAATTCCGAGAGTTATATGAAAACTCTCGGAATTAATTAAATAAAAACCGAGAGTTTTTATATAACTCTCGGGAATCACATATTTAATTAAAAAAAACCTTTCTTTCTCTCTTCCCCGTTTCTTTATCTTAATCGCTTTCTCTCTCCCGTTGCTTATTTTCGCCAGCGCCGCCTACAAGAAGACTCACCGCCTCCCGCCATCCGACTCCCTCCGGCTGAAGAAGACGTCGCCGCCCGTAGAAGACAACGCCGCCAAGACGCCGCCCTCTTGAAGCCGACAACGCCTCCCTCGGTTGAAGATTTGCCGCGGATTTGGTTGAAGATCTGCCGCTGCGCCTCCGCCGCGCCTCAGCCGTGCCTCCGCCGTCCGTCTGATTGAAGGTCAATTTTTGGATTTTGGTTTATTTAGATATATTAGTATTATATATGTTATATTTTAGGGTTAGTTTTTAGGATTTGTTAGATTTAGGAATTATTAATGTTATTATTGAATCAATTGGTATGATTGAATCTGTTTGAATGATTGATTTACTGAAGTATTAGATTAATGTTATATATGTTAGATTTGGTTTGTAATTGTTAGATTTAGATTGATTTATGTTAGATTTTGTTTAATTTAGGATTATGGTTTGATTTTGGTTTGATTTAGGTTAGATTGGTTTGATGTTGGTTTGATTTAGGTTGGATTGGTTTGATGTTGGTTTGATTTTGGTTTGATTGAGGTTTGATTTTGGTTTGATTTAGGTTAGATTGGTTTGATGTTGAATTGATTTTGGTTTGATTGTAGTTTGAGTTAGGTTAGATTGGTTTGATGTTGGTTTGATTTTGGTTTGATTGAGGTTTTATTTTGGTTTGATTTAGGTTAGATTGGTTTGATGTTGGTTTGATTGAGGTTAGATTTTGGTTTGATTTAGGTTAAATTGGTTTGATGTTGATTTGATTTTGGTTTGATTGAGGTTTCATTTTGGTTTGATTTAGGTTAGATTGGTTTGATGTTGGTTTGATTGAGGTTTGATTGAGGTTTTATTGTAGTTTGTTTTTGGTTATATTGAGTTACATTTATGTATAATATGTTTTATATTGAGTTTGATTATATTTATTGTTATCAGGTTTCATCCACCGTCTATTGAAGATCGTTGAGCTTCCTCCACCTTCAGCCGCTTCCTCCACCGTCGCCGTCGGCACAACTGCTAAATAAGGTAAGTTTTAAATGTTTTTAATAATAATAGAATGAATTGAATTGAATGAATGAATGAATTAGAATTGAATTGTTTGGATTAGATTGGATTTTAGGTATAAATTGAATTATGTATGATTGAAATAGTGTTGGATTAGATTTGATTTTAAGTTAGGTATGAATTTTGTATGAATGAATTAGATTTTATGTGAGAATTGCATTGTTTTGATTATATTGGATTTTAGGTATGAATTGTGTATGATTGAAATAATGTTGAATTAGATTTGATTTAAGTTAGGTATTAATTATGTATGAATGAATTAGATTTTATGTGAGAATTGCATTGTTTTGATTAGATTGGATTTTAGGTATGATTGAAATATTGTTGGATTAGATTTGATTTTAGGTTAGATTTATTATAAGATAAATGAAAGTCTAATTAAGTAAATTAGACTTAATTATATTTATTATATTGGATTAGTCTAATGCAGGTTGTTTTCCATTTTATTAGAAATATGGAAGTACCCGATAAAAGCTGGATGACCTTACGTCGAGATCATCCAGATTACGAGGAAGGTGTTGACAAATTCCTCGAGTATGCTGTTAGAAATACATCCCGACAAACTGTGAAATGTCCCTGTGTGAAATGCTTGAACATGCCGTTTATGGAAATAGACGAAGTGAAGACTCACCTCATCATTTATGGAATAAATGTTCATTATGAGTATTGGTATTTTCATGGAGAAAAGAGACGTATTACTCAAGTGGTTAATGACAATGTCGATGAAAATGCCGATGACTTAGATGATGATGATGATGACGATGATCAGTCGGAGGATGCCGTGCCGGAATTCAATGATGCGAGACCGGAGATGAATAATACAGTTAATGAAGAGGTCAATGAAGAACGTTATATGCACGAATTTATAAACGATATGTTCCCCAACGTTAATGATGTCCTGAACAACGATGAACCAGTCGAAGATGCGCATAGATTTTATAAATTGCTTGATGATTGCAAACGGCCATTGTATGAAGGTGCTCGAATAACGAAATCATCAGCACTACTAAAACTACTTCACATAAAAATATATGTCAATGGACAAATTCTTCGTTCGATATGTTGTTGCGTCTGCTTAAAGACTACATATTACCGATTGACGCTCAATTGCCAAACTTATACTACGAAAGTAAAAAAAAAATTCATTACTGATATCGGGCTTAAATATGACAAGATAGACGCATGTAAGAACAACTGTATGCTATTTTGGAAGGACGACATAAATGAAGATTCTTGCAGAGTTTGCGGTCTTTCAAGATGGAAAGTCGACCAAACAAGTGGGACAGTTCGAGAGAAGCAAAATGGGAAATTCATTCCAAAAAAGGTGTTGAGATATTTCCCTTTAATACCAAGACTGCAAAGACTATACATGTCCTCAAAAACGGCTCCAATGATGAGATGGCATAAAGAAGGAAGAGTTTATAGTGATACGTGACATCCCGCTGATTCCTTAACTTGGAAAACGTTTGATGAAAATTATACAGATTTTGCGTCGGAATCTCGAAACGTAAGACTGGATTTATCAAGCGATGGGTTTCAACCATTTGCAAATGAGAAAAAATTATAGTGTTTGGCCGGTTATTCCCGTTCCTTATAATGTGTCACCAACTACTTGCATGGATTCTAACAATTTTATTTTATATATGTTAATTCCGGGTCCAAAGAGTCTGGGAGATGCAATTGACATATTTCTCCAGCCATTGATCGAAGAGTTGCATGAACTGTGGCAAACTGGTGTGAAAACGTTTGATGCACACACCTCGCAATACTTTAAAATGCGAGCGACGTTGTTGTGGACCATTAACGACTTTCCCGCCTACGCGAATTTATCAGGCTAGAGTACCAAAGGTAAATTCGCCTGTCCTTGTTGTAACAACGACACAGCATCTCTTCGATAGGTTCATGGTTCCAAACAATGTTACTTGGGTCATAGACGCTTCCTTCCACCAAAGCACAAATACAGAAGGGATAAAGAGTCGTTTGATGGTCGAACTGATTATAGAGAGCCCCCTAGAATGTTAACGGGGCAAGAAAGTTACGAGCAAGCACGAGACCTAGAAGACATAATTCTTAGTACGAATCTGAGCAAGAAAACCAAGATATATCATGAAACGCGGAGAGACAATTGGAACAAACTTAGCATTTTCTTCCGTTTGCCTTATTGGAAATCACTATTATTGAGACATAATTTGGATGTGATGCATATTGAGAAAAATATTTGTGATAGCGTGTTGGGAACAATAATGAATGTGAAAGAGAAGACTAATGATGGTCCTAAAGCCCGTAAAGACTTACAACTCTTAGGCATAAAATCATGGTTACATCCTATAAATGATGAAGGAGTTGTTCATTATCCAAAAGCGCCTTTCACTTTGACATCCGAAAATAAAAAACGTCTTTGTAACTTCTTGAAAGATCTCAAGTTGCCTGATGATTTTGCTCAAATATCGGCGGTTGTGTAAATTTGGAAGAGAAAAAGATTTCGGGATGAAAGAGTCATGATTGTCTCATTTTATTGGAATATCTTATTCCTTTAGAAACTCGTGGATTACTTCCAGATAATGTGTATGATGCGTTAGTAAATTTGTCTCGTTTCTTTCGGTTGTTGTGCTTCAAAGAGTTGATTCAAGAGGACCTCGAACAATTGTACATGGATATTACATTGACACTTTGCAAATTTGAAATGATTTTTCCGCCGTCAATCTTCGACATCATGATGCATCTCCCGGTTCACTTGTCATTTGAGGCTTTTCTTGGAGGACCTGTTCAGTATCGATGGATGTATCTGTTTGAACATTACATGGGTACAATGAAAAGATATTTACGGAATAATAACCACCCCGAAGCCTCTATAAGCGAGAGCTATCTTGTTAATGAGAGTATTAGTTTATGTGCCAGGTATATGGAGGAAGAAGAGCAAGAGAATGCACAACCTGAAATCTCGGGCATTTCAATATTTGCATCGTTGGAAGACCTATCTAACTGAAAAATATACAACTTGGATTATATCGATCGAGTGACAGCTCATTCTTACATTTTGAAAAATTGTCCCGAAGCAAAACCTTTTTACATGTAAGATTCTATGTTGTTGTTACTAATTAGAATTAAAGAGTGTGCTATTTAATATTCGATCTATTTGTAGAGATTATATGCAGTATTGCAATAACAACGAGTCCATTAGAGAAACGTTTGCCGCCTATTTCAAGCATCGAGTGAGTAAATTATAAACCATATATCCTAACTCTTTTTATTCATTTTAACAACTTCATTTCGGATACATATATAGGTCGCCCATTTAGTAGAATTTAACGACATATCAAGAGACCTCAAAATCTTAGGAGAAGGTCCAAGTATGTACTCGTCTATGTATGTTTGGTGTAAAATAACAGATACAAATTCTGTACAGAAAAACACGACAAAGGTTTGACCACTCAAAATAGTGGGGTGGTTGTTGAGGGGTACAACGGGTCTGAAACTATGTCATACTACGGAGTTTTAACGGATATAATCGAAGTACAATACTTTTCTCACAAACGAGTTGTTTTATTCAAGTGTAAGTAGTTTGATACACACTCGGGGGAACTAGGAGTGAAAGTGGATAAATATGGTTTCGTAAGTGTAAATGTAAACCGAATTTTGAAAATCCAAAGTCAAGACCCGTATATATTGGCGAGTCAAGCGAAACAAGTATTCTACGCCCCTGATATGTCAGCCCGCCCCGGTTGGAAGATTGTGACAAAAATAAAACCGCGGTTTACAAACATATAGTTCAGATTAATTAATTAGGTAGATTTATGTTTTTTACTTTATATTCATTCTTATTACTACTTTATTTCAATTATTCACTCATTTTGATTAATGGTGTGCATTAAGAATGTCTGAAGGTCCTAAAACAACTTGGAAGAGTATGAGGAAAACACCCAACAAATTGGATAAAAACTACCAAAACCTACTTGCCCAATTAGAGACCTTAAGGTTCCGAGGATCGTCTTCTAGAGACCAACCACCTATTGATGTGGTCCCGATAGCTACTGCTCCCCCAACATACGAGGATGTTGAGGCTACGGAGGCCGAAGAGTTTATAGAGAGCACGTTTGCTGATATGGTGGATGACGATGAGGCTGAAGACGAGGGTTTCGAGGAGTCTATCGAGGAAGATGACGAGGAGGAGCACGGTTCCACTCCCGACCCATCATCGACAGGTAACTCGTTTACAAATTAGTTATTGTTTCAATTGATTCACATATCTAATTATGATTTTAATAATTTTGAAGAATCTTCTGCCCGCAAGAGACGGGGGAAGAACAAGAATATTGCGCTGTCTAAGAGGGTAGCGGGGACAAGGATTCATCTTACTTTTAGAGAGAAGGATGGGAGGCCAGGCGGTGCAGACGTGGGAAGAACACGATGGTCTAGACATGTGGGGTCAATTATCCGGGACCCCGCAGCCGTCTCACACCGTCTTCTAAAGTGGAAGGCATTAAGTGCAGACCAATTGGATTCACTTTGGACTGCTATCAAGGTAATACTTATTACTTGATTATACATTACTCATTAAATAATTATTTTTAACATTTGGATGTTATTTTTTTCAGGATCCGTTCGAAGCTACTAATGGTTCTATTGAGTCATTTCGAAAGACCGGATTGGGACACGCCAATCAGATATGGGATAGATGGCGGTCAGATTTGAACAAGGAATATATCCGCATCCACAAAGGAGACGAGGCGGCGGTACTGGCTAATCCTCCACCAGACTACGATCGAGATGATTGGGAGTTTGTGTGTCGCAACCATTTCTTCACGTAAAAATTTAAGGTACGGTTTCATAATTCAAATAAAAGTTGATATTAATTAATCTAACTTCATTTTTTATTTCAAATATAGAAAAACAGTCGTACGAATATGATTAACAGGAAGAAGCTGAAATTCCCATATCGTACGGGAAGTAGACCGTTTGCACAAATTGAAGAAGAGTTGGTAAGTACATTATTTGTAATAACTTAATCTAAAGATTGTTATTAATTATATAAATCATTTATTTCAACAGGCGATTGAAATGGGACGGACACCGTCTGTCATTGAAGTATTCAAGAGGACCCGTACCCCAAAACCGACAAAAGAAAACCCAACACCCGTCCCGGACGAACACGTGCAAGAAAAAATTGTAAGTGAATTGAATATGCCTAGTTTTTTTATTATAGAAATGATACTTTATTTCAATTGTGCAGGTTGAGATGGAGGAGGTTCTTAGTAACGAACCGAGAATATCTGATTTTGAATTGACGGAGAGGGTGTTCGGACAACAAAAACACGGGGTAGTGTTCGGAATGGGATCAGGCGTCCAACCCACACACTTTCGTGAGGATCGTCGAAGTGGAAACAATTCACAATGAAACAATGAGCGATTGTTTGAAGAGAATCAAAGAATGACGCTCAAGCTGGAGGAACTAGAGAAGAGGGATGAAGAAAGAATGCGTAAAATTGAAGAAATGCAAGCGGAAAAGGAAGAAATTGTAACAAGAATGGAGAGGGAGAAGTTAGAGATGAATGCAAGAATGGAGAGAATCGAATGGTTTATGAGGCAACAACCACCTCCTCCCCCCACAAGCTAATTCTAGTACGTTGTCATTGGTTGTTTCGATTCAAAACATGTTTTCATTAGTAGTTGTGTCAATTTGAATTTATAACGGATTGTTCGGATTATTAGTTTGGTTGCGAATTTTGTAATGATAATGATCATTTAATGTGATCGTTTAATGTATGTGTCATTTCTTTTATTATTGATATATTGGTTTGGCTAAACAGGTTTTGGTTGCGAGCAAAATAATCAGCATATTTTTAAAATTTTACAGGAAAAAACCGAAAGTAATATTGAAATCTTTCGGTTTTTCTTCAAATGGAAAAATCGAGAGTTATGTAAAACTTTCGGATTTTTCATTTGAAGAAAACCGAGAGTTAATTAAAAAACTCTCGGTTTTCACCGTAGGAGTATAACAGAAAGTTTTCTATTAACTTTCGGTTTTTCTATTTTACGAAAAACCGAGAGTTATTAGAAAACTTTTAGTTTTTCCACAAAGAGGAAAACCGAAAGTTTTCTAATTAACTCTCGGTTTTCTTCTAATGGAAAACCCGAGAGTTATATGAAAACTTTTGGTTTTCCTCTTTGTGGAAAAACCGAAAGTTTTCTAATAACTCTCGGGTTTTTTCAAATGGAAAAACCGAAAGTTAATAGAAAACTTTCGGTTCTTCCCTAAGGTGTATAACCGAGAGTTATTTGTAAAACTCTCGATTTTCCTCTTTGTGGAAAAAACGAAAGTTTTTCAATTAACTTTCGGTTTTACTCTAGGGTATCTAAATCGAAAACTCTACGATGTCTCTCGGTAAATGCCCAATTGTTTTTAACGAAAGAGTCAATACCGAGGGATGACGAGAGTTACCAAAACTTTCAGTAATGTGTCTATACCGAAAGTTATACGGTCAAAACCGAGAGTTTTTACTCTCGGTTTTGATCCCTTTTTCACCCGTATATATATATATATATATATTCAATCAATGTTGGTTAACATTGTACAAACTTGTTAGAATAAATTAATAATTTTAGTTATTTGTGTTCCAAGATAACCATTAATTTGCACATTTATGTCCCAAAAATATATATTTGATTTTAGGTTTATTTAATAAGAACTCATATTTAATAGTAATGCTATTGATCTTAGTTTTTACTTTTTATAAGCTCAATGATTAGTCGCTTAAGATCAATAGGACACTATTTGGAACATTGATTCAACATGGTTATTTTAATAATTAAGTTGTTATTCTTAATTATTTTTAGAAGAAGATTAACCATAATAATAACTTCGGATCAATATCATACTCCAATTATTTTAGAAGATTTTTATAAGAATGATTTATTGGTGTATTTGATATTTTCTAGTTTATAAAATTACACAAGTTTTTATCAAAAACACATATATATATATATATATATATATATATATATATATATATATATATATATATATATATATATATATATATATATATATATATATATATATATATATATATATTATTCAAATTTAGGTAAATATTTTTCAAAACGCCTTAGGTTAAAATGGTGTATAAATGTGGGGGTCGTGCTAATTTGATATATTAAAATAAAAGTAAAATTTTTGTCGTTAATTCTTTTAGCAATGGAATTCAATTATAGTTGCCATTTCATTGGAGAATGTATTGAATATCGTCGTAAAAAAAGACAACTTATAGAGACAAGCGGCGATGTGGTGCAACTAGTATAATTATTGAACATTAGCGGACGATTTTCAGTTACTATCGTCTCATAGATGTTTTGGAGTAACTAAATGTGTCGTGTTGAACTATAATTAGTATTATTTCTTAGTTTTTCTTATTTCTCTTTCTTTTCATCCCTTTTAAATTTGTTTACCATTTATTTTAAAGTTGTTTTCGCAACAAATTATAAGTAAAGAATCAACTAGATGTTAAAACCTCCCCCTTTGAATTGTATATTATATTTTATAGTGTAATCTTAGTTCTTTCATATAATTCAATGCAACTTAATTTGATAATAAAAATAAAATTAGACTACTTTGGGCTAATATATAGATGGGACTGACGACTAACAATTCAAAAAATAGTGACAAGCCTTAGTTAAAAAGAATTATTCATCTTAAGGTTGTTAATTATAAAGTCTCAATAACCAATATTTGTCGATTTAAAGGTTATAGGTTTTTATATTTCCTAACAATTAATAGCCTTTTCTAAGACTTCCTTTAGTGGTAGCTCAATAATATATCTTGAGTCTATATATTTTCAATCAATTTGTTAACTTGCACATTTTATACAGCATATCCAAATATCTTTAATCAATGTTTGTTAGCTTGTACATTCTATACATTGGGTCCATATATCTTCAATCAATGTTTGTTAGATTACACGTTTGATACATCGGGTTCATATATTTTCAATCAATGTTTGTTAACTTGCACGTTCTATACATCTGATCCATATAATTTCAATCAATGTTTCTTAGCTTGGACATTCTATACATCAGGTCCATATATATTCAATAAATGCTTGTTAACTTGCACGTTCTATACATCGAGTCCGTATATCTCCAATCAATGTTTGTTAGCTTGCACGTTCTATCCATCGGGTCCATATATCTTCGATAAATGTTTGTTAGCTTGCACGTTCTATGCATCAGGGTCTATATATTTTCAATGATGTTTGTTAACTTTTCCATATTCTATGTTGGCCATTGCTTTATTTTTCAAACATAGTGTGAGTGAAAGTGTTATGGAAGGACGAGATTTGTAGTGCTAGAGACAACTACATTTGCTAGAAGAAATTCATTTTTTAGTAGTATGTTCCAAGATAATCATTAATTGACACATTTTGTCGCAGAAAATATGTGTGATTTTAGGAATTTAATAAAAACTTATTTTATAGCAACCTTATTGATCTTAGTTCTTACTTTTTAGCTCAATATAACTTGCTTAATTAAGATCAATAGCAACGCTATTTGGTATTGTCAATAGTCCTCGCTATTGATCAATATTTATTTTGGTCCAAATGTGAAAGTATATGAAAAATTTTTGGTTTTCCTCTTTGTGGAAAAACCGAAAGTTTTCTAATAACTCTCGGGTTTTTTCAAATGGAAAAACCGAAAGTTAATAGAAAACTTTCGGTTCTTCCCTAAGGTGTATAACCGAGAGTTATTTGTAAAACTCTCGATTTTCCTCTTTGTGGAAAAAACGAAAGTTTTTCAATTAACTTTCGGTTTTACTCTAGGGTATCTAAATCGAAAACTCTACGATGTCTCTCGGTAAATGCCCAATTGTTTTTAACGAAAGAGTCAATACCGAGGGATGACGAGAGTTACCAAAACTTTCAGTAATGTGTCTATACCGAAAGTTATACGGTCAAAACCGAGAGTTTTTACTCTCGGTTTTGATCCCTTTTTCACCCGTATATATATATATATATATTCAATCAATGTTGGTTAACATTGTACAAACTTGTTAGAATAAATTAATAATTTTAGTTATTTGTGTTCCAAGATAACCATTAATTTGCACATTTATGTCCCAAAAATATATATTTGATTTTAGGTTTATTTAATAAGAACTCATATTTAATAGTAATGCTATTGATCTTAGTTTTTACTTTTTATAAGCTCAATGATTAGTCGCTTAAGATCAATAGGACACTATTTGGAACATTGATTCAACATGGTTATTTTAATAATTAAGTTGTTATTCTTAATTATTTTTAGAAGAAGATTAACCATAATAATAACTTCGGATCAATATCATACTCCAATTATTTTAGAAGATTTTTATAAGAATGATTTATTGGTGTATTTGATATTTTCTAGTTTATAAAATTACACAAGTTTTTATCAAAAACACATATATATATATATATATATATATATATATATATATATATATATATATATATTATTCAAATTTAGGTAAATATTTTTCAAAACGCCTTAGGTTAAAATGGTGTATAAATGTGGGGGTCGTGCTAATTTGATATATTAAAATAAAAGTAAAATTTTTGTCGTTAATTCTTTTAGCAATGGAATTCAATTATAGTTGCCATTTCATTGGAGAATGTATTGAATATCGTCGTAAAAAAAGACAACTTATAGAGACAAGCGGCGATGTGGTGCAACTAGTATAATTATTGAACATTAGCGGACTGTTTTCAGTTACTATCGTCTCATAGATGTTTTGGAGTAACTAAATGTGTCGTGTTGAACTATAATTAGTATTATTTCTTAGTTTTTCTTATTTCTCTTTCTTTTCATCCCTTTTAAATTTGTTTACCATTTATTTTAAAGTTGTTTTCGCAACAAATTATAAGTAAAGAATCAACTAGATGTTAAAACCTCCCCCTTTGAATTGTATATTATATTTTATAGTGTAATCTTAGTTCTTTCATATAATTCAATGCAACTTAATTTGATAATAAAAATAAAATTAGACTACTTTGGGCTAATATATAGATGGGACTGACGACTAACAATTCAAAAAATAGTGACAAGCCTTAGTTAAAAAGAATTATTCATCTTAATGTTGTTAATTATAAAGTCTCAATAACCAATATTTGTCGATTTAAAGGTTATAGGTTTTTATATTTCCTAACAATTAATAGCCTTTTCTAAGACTTCCTTTAGTGGTAGCTCAATAATATATCTTGAGTCTATATATTTTCAATCAATTTGTTAACTTGCACATTTTATACAGCATATCCAAATATCTTTAATCAATGTTTGTTAGCTTGTACATTCTATACATTGGGTCCATATATCTTCAATCAATGTTTGTTAGATTACACGTTTGATACATCGGGTTCATATATTTTCAATCAATGTTTGTTAACTTGCACGTTCTATACATCTGATCCATATAATTTCAATCAATGTTTCTTAGCTTGGACATTCTATACATCAGGTCCATATATATTCAATAAATGCTTGTTAACTTGCACGTTCTATACATCGAGTCCGTATATCTCCAATCAATGTTTGTTAGCTTGCACGTTCTATCCATCGGGTCCATATATCTTCGATAAATGTTTGTTAGCTTGCACGTTCTATGCATCAGGGTCTATATATTTTCAATGATGTTTGTTAACTTTTCCATATTCTATGTTGGCCATTGCTTTATTTTTCAAACATAGTGTGAGTGAAAGTGTTATGGAAGGACGAGATTTGTAGTGCTAGAGACAACTACATTTGCTAGAAGAAATTCATTTTTTAGTAGTATGTTCCAAGATAATCATTAATTGACACATTTTGTCGCAGAAAATATGTGTGATTTTAGGAATTTAATAAAAACTTATTTTATAGCAACCTTATTGATCTTAGTTCTTACTTTTTAGCTCAATATAACTTGCTTAATTAAGATCAATAGCAACGCTATTTGGTATTGTCAATAGTCCTCGCTATTGATCAATATTTATTTTGGTCCAAATGTGAAAGTATATGAAAAACCATGTGCCGTATCAAAGTCAAAACTCAATCTTAGTCCTCCATGTCAATGAACTCATGTGCCGTTAACAAGATCACTTCCCAAGTTAGGCATATTTTCCCTTTTTTAATAGTTAAAGCCTACTATGAAATTTCCTACACTGAGCAATATTGGTAATTATTGAAATTTATTTGATGTTGGATGAGTCTTACTAAAACGGTGCAGACAATGCTGGAAAGTTTATTAGTTCAAAATTCCTAGAAAATAGTTCAAACGGCTTATCTTTATCGATATCGATAGAGATCTAGATCTAGATCTAGATCTAGATCTAGATCTAGATCTAGATCTAGATCTAGATCTAGATCTAGATCTAGATATAGATATAGATATAGATATAGATATAGATATAGATATAGATATAGATATAGATATAGATATAGATATAGATATAGATATAGATATAGATATAGATATAGATATAGATATAGATATAGATATAGATATAGATATAGATATAGATATAGATATAGATATAGATATAGATATAGATATAGATATAGATATAGATATAGATATAGATATAGATATAGATATAGATATAGATATAGATATAGATATAGATATAGATATAGATATAGATATAGATATAGATATAGATATAGATATAGATATAGATATAGATATAGATATAGATATAGATATAGATATAGATATAGATATAGATATAGATATAGATATAGATATAGATATAGATATAGATATAGATATAGATATAGATATAGATATAGATATAGATATAGATATAGATATAGATATAGATATAGATATAGATATAGATATAGATATAGATATAGATATAGATATAGATATAGATATAGATATAGATATAGATATAGATATAGATATAGATATAGATATAGATATAGATATAGATATAGATATAGATATAGATATAGATATAGATATAGATATAGATATAGATATAGATATAGATATAGATATAGATATAGATATAGATATAGATATAGATAGTGTTATTATATATATATATATATAAATAAATATATAATATTATATATATATAAATTATTAATGAGATATTATATATTTTATATAACTAGTGAAAAAATAGATATCATAAGATATAAAATAAATTTATATAAAATTAACAAAAGGGAATATATATATTTGACCGAAAATATAAGGGTGTAAACAAGTCGAGTCGAGCCGAGTTTTATACTACTCGAACTCGACTCGAATTGTATTATAAATACTTATACTCGAACTCCTTCAAGTATCAAAATTTATACTCGTACTCGGCTCGATTACAATTCGAGCTACTCGAGGTCGAACTCGAAAACTAGAAAATTAAATTTTATTAATTAAAATTTTATTTTACCACTAAATAATATGTCAAACATAATATAATATATATTTTACAAACTATACATATATAATCACAACATTATTTAAGAATAAAAATAATAAATATTATAACATAATTTAAAAATAATCATTCAATCACTAATATCTAATTTAGAAATTACAAATGAAATTAATATTTAAAATATGTACATCACAAGTTTTACAAGTAAGTTTGACAATATGATTCACTAGTCATATAGTCATATAATGATCTTCAAATTCTACAAAATTTGAAATATGAAATAGTGAAAGAAATGAAGAAGATGTTCTGTTAATAGTAGAATTCAAAAAATAGATTCTTTAAGGTCTTTTGATGGAAAAAGAATTTGAAAGATTGACGAATGAGAAGAGAAAGAGGTTTTAACCGTTTGAAAATGAAAAGAGAAGAGATAAAGAGATGAGTTTGACTATTTAGGAATGAAAGAAAGAGAAAACATGAATAAAATGAGAAGATAGAGATGAGTTTGACTTTTGAAAATGGAATAAGCATAGAGATTAAGGATTTAAGAATAAAATTTGTGGGATGTTTTTGTTATATAATATAATAAAATAAAATAAAATATAATATAATAGAGAAATAATTGGGGAGGCAATTTGGGAGAGATAATGATGAGGGAATTAAGTGGCGCAATCTGAAAAAACAACAAATTTTCTTTCTCTTTTCTTTCTCCTCACTCTTTATCTTTTTTTTCACCCTGTGGTGACACTTCATTCATTCCCCATTCTCTCTCCCAAATTACCTTCCCCAACGAGCTACTAGCGAGCTACTCGAACAACAAATATAAAGCTCGAGCTCGATTTTATAATCGATATACTCAAACTCAACTCGAGCTCGGTCAAACCGAGTTCAAGTCGAGCTTTGACCGAGTTAGTCACAAGCTACTCAGAAACAACTTGACTCGTTTATACCGTATGAGATGAGAGATTACTTGAATTGTGGTGGTTCACCAAAGTGGGGGTAAGATGTCGCGATGTCGCGATATTAATGATATGAGATGATTGCGGTGCAAACTGTTTGAAGTGAGGTCTCGAGATTAGTAATATGAGGGGTTCATTGAAAAACAATGAATATTAATGATTAAATATGTGAATGAGTTCGTTGGTTGACCGAAGTGTGAAAATGAGGTTAATTAGAAAACACGGTATATTTGTGGTTAAATATGTGATGACGACGATGATAGAGAGATGAGTATCGTATATTTCAACATATATCCATTTTGTATTTTATATTTAATTTGTTAGATATGGTAAATATTTTTAAAGTAAAAACTTTTTAAAGTTATTTTAAAACTGAGATGGTTTATTTTAATTTTTTTTCAGATAGACTACCACAGTAATATTGACAATGATAATCAAAATGATGATGACGAGAATGAAAAAAATGTAAAATTTATTAATTCTTGAAATACAATGGCATTATGCTAGTAATTTAATAATTATAACTGAGTAGAACCGAACAACAAACCATTCAATGACAAAAGCCTTAAATTGAGTCCTTTGAGAAACTGAATTTTTTTTATGCGAGTCATTAAGACTAAAGTGTGAAAAAATGTAATCCAATTTACGGGAGGGATTAATAGACTTAACTAAGTAAATTGGATTGATCAATCAATTTCAAATGCACTTGTTTAACATATATTTTTATTTAGTTAGTGGGTAGAGAGTTAACCATTTAGACTCTTTCTTAAAATAGTACTAGGTTTGTGTGTTATGGCTTATTTTGTAGGTTATTAAACTTGGGCTAAGTTACATTTCTGATTTCAACAATCCTAATTGTTTTAAAACATTCTTTTTCATATAGACTTAATTACATAAATAACAATAAATTTAGTTAGAAAGAAAATTTTGTAATTTACAATATATTTTGATGTTTGAAATTTTAAATGAAATCTGTAACCTTTTACTCTGTATTGGAAATTCACCATTGTTTATTTGTGTTTTGATCTTTTAATTACTTAAAATTCACAGTATATTTTACCATTTCAATTTATAAATAAAAAATAATTATGACTATATTTAGAGGTTAAATATCCAACTTTAAAATATTCCGAAATTTATGATAAACCATTTTAGCTTTATTATTACAAAATAAAATAATAACCAAATTCTACTTAATCATAGTCTTTCACTCAAATGTTATATTTTCTTACAATTTGAGCATACACAACTATGGTTTAAACACTTAGTAAACTCACACCCAGCACAACTTGAATTACAATCATTATCGTTTGAGCATTGTGCCAATTCATCGACGATATCATGAAATTTGGGCAAACTTGATTCAGAGTAGCAAAAACAATATCCATCGTAACATTTTCTTCTATAAAAACGACAAGTGTCTATGCAATCTTGCGCCCATACACATTCCTTTCCAGGTTCTGCATATGATTGTGAGATCATACCTATTTACATAGATATATATATATATGATTTAGTATATACATAGTATTATTATAAATTGAATAACAATTATATATAAGCTGAAATATACCTAACAAAATAATATTAACGAGCAATGTCATCGTTAGAATAGTCTTCAGTACCATCTTAGGCTTTTGTTGTTGGACCATTAAACTCACAATTATATAAAAAATAATTTCTCTATATTTTGCTTTAGATATACTGCAATATTTATAGTATATTTTTATTTTATTTAATGATATATATCGTTTTACTACTAATATTTTGAACAATATTGTAAAGGTACTTTTAGTAGTAAAGATAATATATTTCCCTACTTTTAACTATAATATTTTTACTACTAATATATTTCCCTAAAAAAAAGGTACTAAAAGTTAATTTTGAGAATAATGTGAAAAGATAATATTTTGATAAAAATATTATATTAAAAGTTAATATATTTAATGAAGTTGTAATTGTTTTCTCACTGATAAAAATATTATATTATTAAAATATTATTTAATTCATAAAGTAATAAGTTATTATTTTATATATATAATAATAAAATATAATTTTATTGAATACGGTTAAATTTTAAAATTCAAATTCTATATAGTAGGATTCATTTATGGTATAAGTTATTAAAATATAATCAATCGTAAATCTTTTCTATTCTCAAAGTCATTTAATATGTAATGTAAATGATGTAATATCTTATGTTGTAAGATGATTTTAATCTTAAAATATTCATCTTCAAGTACATACATTACACAATCATAAAATTTTGCAAAAAGTGAGATATGAGATTCAAATGGAATAATTTTTCATACAAAACAGACAATGGTGGACTCATATTTCACTAAGACACTGCGAATTATTAAAAAAATAGTATATTATTACTTTATATATAGGTTGAGACCTATGTGCGCCAAAAAATTATGTTACTTAATAAATTTATCGAAATTATTACATACGTCCCATTCCAAGGGGAAGATATCTTGATGCGTAATGACCGTACCTTTAATGTACATCTTAACTGAACAAGGACTAAGACCCGGGAAAGCCTCACGGCCTGGTGGCGGCGTAACAATAATGACATTTGTCGATATGCCATGGCCTTAGCTATTCGGCCCGAGTCGGGACTATAAGAATTTATTATTTTATTGAGGTTATAATTTTATCGAGAGTCTACTGTATCTTCGATTCATTTATTGATAACCAAACATTATTTTACTCACTCTTTTATAAATCGCATCATTCTATTTATTAACTAAAATAATCTCTATATAAAATATTTATTTTATAAATAAAACCCACTCCTTAAAGTTAACATCACTTAACCTTTTTTTTTAAATAAAACAATATTGATATAAATAACTCCAACCGAAAATACTGTCAGGGTTCTAAGGGTGTGTTGGATGAGAAGGAATTGGAATTGGAATTGACATTGGAATTCTAATTTCAATTCCAATTCCATGAGAATTGGCATTGAATTACAATTCAATTCCTATGCTGGGGAAAAATTGTAATTCAATTTCAATTCCTATGTTTGGGAAAATGATAGAATTGTAATTCAATTTCAATTCCTATGTTTGTAAAAAAAAATATCGGTTCAAAATGTTAACTTCTTAAATATGTTTTCACGTTTTTGGCACGTTTAATATGTTTTTGACATGTTTAACACATGTAACACGTTTTTGACATGTTTAACACGTTTTTTACACGTTTAACACGTTTTTGGCACGTTTAACCACGTTTTTGACATGTTTAACACATTTTCACACTTATAACACGTTTTCACACTTATAACACATTTTCACACGCTCAACATGTTTTTTACGTTTTTGATATGTTTAACACGTTTTTGACATTTTTAATACGTTTAACATGCTTTTCACATGTTTTGACAAGTTTAACACGTTTTTCATGTTTTTAACATGTTTAACACATTTTTCACACGTTCAACATTTTTCATGTTTTGGCACGTTAAACACGTTTTTGGCATGTTTAACACATTTTTCACACGTTTTACACATTTGACACGTTTAATATGTTTTGGCATTTTCAACACGTTTTTCACGTTTAACACATTTTTCATATTTTTCACATGTTTTTCACACGTTTAATATGTTTTTCTCACGTTTTTCATGTTTTGGCATGTTTAACACGTTTTTCACATTTTTCACGTTTAACACGTTTTTCACATTTTCACACGTTTAACACGTTTTTCTCACATTTTTTACATTTTGGTATGTTTAACACATTTTCACGTTTTTCACGTTTAACACATTTTTCATTTTTTCACACATTTTCACATGTTTTTCACGTTTTTTGCACGTTTAACACATTTTTGACATGTTTAACACGTTTAACATGTTTTTCACACGTTTGACACGTTTCACATGTTCTTGGCACGTTTTATAGATTTTTAGCATGTTTAACACGTTTTATATACGTTTAACATATTTTGACAAGTTTAACACATTTTGACACGTTAAACATGTTTTTCACATTTTTGGCATGTTCAACACATTTTTGGCATATTTAACACGTTTTAAACATGTCACAAGTGTGTTAAACGAGCCAAAACATATTAAACATGTCAAAATGTGGTAAATATGCCATAATTTATCGAATGTGTTAAACGTTCTAAAAATGTGTTAAACATACCAAAACATGTTAAACGTGCCAAAAACGTGAAAAACGTGTTAAACGTGAAAACATGTTAAACGTGTCAAAAACATGTGTGACGTGCCAAAAACATGCTAAACGTGTTTAATGTGTTAAAACCGTGTTAAACGTGTTAAAAATGTGAAAATATGTTAAACGTGTTAAAAATGTGTTAAACGTGTCAAAAACGTAAAAAAATATGTGAAATGTGTCAACAACGTGTCAAACGTGCCAAAAACATGATAAACGTGTTTGATGTGTTAAAAACGTTTTAAACGTGTTAAAAACATGAAAACGTGTCAAAATGTGTTAAACATGTCAAATATGTGAAAAACTTGTTAAATGTGCCAAAACGTATTAAACGTGTCAAAATGTGGTAAACGTGTCAAAAATGTAAAAAAACGTGTTAAACGTGCCAAAAATATGATAAATGTGTTTAAATGTATTAAATGTGTCAAAAACGTGAAAACTTGTTAAAAGTGTCAAATCGTGTTAAACGTGCCAAATATGTGAAAAACTTGTTAAATGTGTCCAAACGTACAAAATATGCAAAAATGTGAAAATGTGTTAAACGTGTCAAAAACGTGTTAAACGTGTCAAAACCGTGTTAAACGTGTTAAAAACGTGTCAAGGACGTGAAAAACGTGTTAAACGTGTCAAAAACGTGTTAAACATGTCAAAATGTGTTAAATGTGCCAAAAACGTGTTAAATGTGCCAAAAACGTGTTAAACGTGTGAAAACGTGTTAAACGTGTTACATGACATAAACGTGATAAACATGTTTAATGTGTGAAAAACGTGTTAAACGTGTTTAATGTGTGAAAAACGTGTGAAAACGTGTTAAACATATCAAAAACGTGAAAAACATGTTAATTTGGAATTACAATTCCGACCTAAAAAGATTGGAATTGAGAATTATCAAATTACACTATATTGAATTCCATTGGAATTCTAATTCCAATTCCAATTCCAATTTTTAATATTAAAGTGTCTAACAAACATAAGAATTGGAATTGGACCCTCCAATTCCAATTCCAATGCCAAATCCAAGATTATCAAACACACCCTAAGCTTAAAATAATTCATAATTCATTTTTTCCACACAGCATTGAATTATAAACCAACCTAAAATCTCAATTTGGGATTTGAATCTTGCAGAAATTAATTTATTTTGTTTTTCATAATAAAAAAACTCTAATAGAGAACAAAAACATGAAATACCTAAAAAAATAATTATATAAATATATGTTAATATATTTTAATAATTGTATGAGTATTATTTATGTAAAATATATTTATAATTAATTTTAAAACATAGATATGTTTTTTTATCAAATAAATACAGATTTAATCAATTTAAAATGGAAAAACCTATAATTCTATTATAAATAAACTAGCATAATGTCATTGCGTTCCAAGGATAAATAAAATCACATTTACAAAGTTGAAATGAACAATATTGACCTCTTTGTGGTTGTCATGATCATGTCTTCATTATCCTCTTTGTCGTCAATATTTATGGTATAAACATGATAATTATCTTCATCTTCTCATTAATCCTTATTTTCATTATTCATAAAAAAATAATAACAAATTTGATAAGAAGACATTTATTTAACTTTTTTCCTCATCAGCACCGACCTCTTCCTTTTCGACTTTTTAATCTCATTTCTCGATTAATCAAAAATATCATTTCTTACCTAATAAACATATCATATTATTAATCTCTTGACCTCACTTTTGAACTCAACCATCTCAACAGTACCAATATTTTTTACCATCATTTTTGGCAAATCGACAATCTCATCATATCACTAACCTCTTTACCCTCACTTCTTCGGTAAACCAACAAATTTATTCATACATTTAATGACAAATATGTTTTATTCTTCAATGAACATCTCACCACTAATCCCGTGACCTTAGTATTTTGTACCTCAACCATCTCATATCATTATTGCGACCTCTTTACCTTCACTTCATCAAACCAACCCCAATCATATTGACCTCTCATCTCGTGAACTCACTTTTATTTTTCGATAATCAATCATCTCATATCAATAACCTCTTTACCCTTACTTCTTCGGTAAACTAAAAAATTCATTCATATATTTAACGACAAATATATTTTTATTCTCCAATTAACATCTCATTATTATTCTCGTGACATTACTTTGAGTATTTTGTACCACAACTATCTCACATTATTACCCCGACCTCTTTACCCTCACTTCAGCAAACCAACCACCAATCCTATTGACTTCTCATCTCGTGAACTCACTTTTATAATTCGGTCAACCAACCATTTCAATCACAAATTTAACCACCAATATTCTTTTTTCAATGGATAACTCTCATTATGAATATTGTGACCTCACATACTTTCACACGTCTCTTATCCCTCGCCAAACTAACCATAAATCTCAATTGACCTCACACTTCAATCAATCAACATCTCATTCACATAAATTTTTAACTACCAATTACAATCGACCTCTAATCTCGTGATCTTATGATCCTTTGTTATCGGTCTCTTATTTTTCAGCAAACCAATCACCAATCACCAATCTCAATCTTATCGGCCTCTTATCCCCTTATTAAACTAGCAATTAATCTCATTGACCTTTAATTTTGTGGCCTCATACTTTCACATTCTTACACTAATAGAAAAGGGGGTATCAGTAAGGGCAAAAACCATTACTGAAAGCCTCAAAAGTCATTACTGATAACATTCTGTAACGGCGAATAAAATCGTTACCATTCGTTACAGAAATGAGCGTTATTGATACTCTTCTATTATCAGTAACGGCTTTCGAAAGTCGTTACTGATGCTCCTCTAACAGCAGTAATGGCTTTAGACAAGGTTAAATCGTTACAGATAAAGCATTAGTAACGGTTTTAGCCAAGGTTAAACCGTTACAGATAAAGCATTACTAGTAACAGTTTTCTTATTTATAAAACTGTTACTGATATATTACTAGTAACAGTTTTCTTATTTATAAAAGCGTTACTGATATATTACTAGTAACGATTTTCTTATTTTTAATACCGTTACTAAAAACATAATCGTTTTTTTTATATTTTATATTTGTACTTTATAAACAATAATTAACTATTTTGCAAAACCATTAATATATTCCAAAAACCACAATCATCAATCCAAATACCACAATCATAATCCAAAAAATGTAACAAATGTACCCTACATTAGTAGTGAGAAAACAATTACAACATTAAACCAATCAGAAAACTTTTGAAGCACACCTTAGGATAATATGGCTCCTTATACCAAACAAACCATGGAACAACCAAAAATGCAGAAATTTATAACTCAGTGAAATAACAACAGAGAGCATAGGTATAGACATAAGGAAATCTTGGACAACTTGAGCATCCTCTCTGATTCTTAGATTTTGTCCAGCTAGATTTAACAAGTCATTAATGACCTGTGGTTGAAGAATGTTAAATCGTGTTAGTATTACATTTGTTCCAAGAGTAAGAAGTTACATCGACGTAGATAGATTAGCTAAAACAGATACAGTGAGCCCAACACATTTACATGTTACCATTGAACAAAAAATAGTTCAACACAGTAATGCAATGATTTAGAACAGATTACAAAGTCAACAAATAGAGAAAGTACATGTAGAAAACAGAACAGATGGAAACACAGAGACTAATTACCTCCTCTCCCAAGTGAATTTGGATACCAACAATATATAAACAAGTGAATTAGTAATAGAATCAATCTAAGCCGACAGAAAAAAGGATAGAATCTTGATCATTATTAAGGGATTTCAGGTCAAACTAATGAATACACATTTCCAGAAAAATCATTGTCCAACAAAAATTAATGGTTCAAGCACGTAAATTATGTACATACTGAATTACTCACAAATACTTCCAGTACATTATACGAAAATGCAAATACTATAAAGAAGAACCAAAGACCAATTTTCAAGAGTTTGAAATAAATATCAAAAGATTACCTCGTTATAGATCTCCAAGTATGAGACACAAAGAAGAAACTCACGATTTGGAGTCTGACACACAAATAATTTCATTGGTATTTTTTTCTTTTATCAGGTGTAATTATTGTAGGATTCCACATTACAAATGAATTACCTCTTGAATGATACTAAAAGTTTCTTTCACAGCTAATAGAATAATACTCGGAGACCTCTGATCCCCTATTCAGTAGTAGCCAAAATGTCACTGGATTTAGATTATAGTTAAGAACTTTTTAAGAAATACACTAACCACATTTTACATTGGTCTAAATATGAAAGTGATAAACACCTTGCTATTTCAATGCTAATACAATTGGACAAACCCAAACACAAATATAATGATGAAAGGAAGAGATCTTACATGCATAGTGTGTGTCTTTCCACTACTTGTCACACCATGTGTAAAAATTGTGTCTGCTCTTAAGAGAAAACATAAAAAGAATTACAGTTTACCTAGGTCAAAATCAAGAGTAATTCAAAAGCAAATTGCTAATTATCATGTAAAGCAATTTATTGAAGACACAAGCTCTTATATCCTATGACAAGCTAATCTCTGACATAGACGCACTCACTATTGATGTGGAATCATTAGCCCAATACAGATTTCAAGGTCACTCAATAAGCCGCCTTTTTGTTGAGAAGAAATGTGGAATAACTTTTCTTGAATTGAACGACACAGATTCTCCAAATCCTCCATGCTAGTATTAGTGGGTTTCAACTATAAAAAAAGAAAATAATCATTTTGTATAAAGTGGGTTTGACATATAGATAGAGGGGGATAAGAACATGTTCAGTGAGATACCTCAAGCTCAAAATGATTCCCGAAACGTGATATTAGATGTTGAGGACTTCCAATGCATCTTAGCCGGCCACCAACCTTCAGATGTATCAAAGCAAGGAATGTATGATGAAGTATACATTTTGCATGATGATATAAAATCACTAAACAATGAACACCCAGTAAATCCATCCATTAGATACCATTATTCCAATTCTGATGCATGGGGCTTATAAGAAAAAGAAAAAATGTGTCACATGGAGTGGCCTTATAATTTTGAGTAAGTATAAACGCAAAAACCAAATGCCCGGTGCAGGATTAGAAAACTATAATTCATAAAGAAGCCTACTATATGATCAATAAAACTCCCGAGTTTATCCTCCTATACTAAAGGTCTGAATTGGTACTATTTGACAGCCAAAAAAAAAGAAGTTGTTGTCTTAACAGAAATAGAAGAAAGTTAAATCACATGTAGATGGCTCATCAAGAATAACTATAGGAGGAACTCCAATCATAGCAATTGCAACAGACAATTTACGTTTGTTTCCACTTGTTTCCACCATTGAGGGAGAAAGAAGGCTTGTTGGCATGCTTCAACAAATCAAACTCTATTAATTTCTCTGTAACCACCTGCCACATATAACTATCATTATCATCCATCATGAAACTAATATAAATACTAATGATGGTTCATTAACAAAAATACTAGGTGGTCTTTGTCGGCAGGACAACTTATCAATGAGACACACTAATCTAGCATTTGTCCCAAGTTACCTAATCAATGTGATTAATAATGAAACTTAGTTTCTTTTCTTGTTAGGTGCTAGAAAGTGAGATAGCTTAACCCTTAACCAAAATAAATTGAGTTAATAAGACTTTTCCCCTCTACAAACATTACATAATGTTATATTTTATGGTTTGACCCTACACTATGTAACTTTACATGACACAATATTACTTTATTTGGATTAAAGTAATAGTTATATTCTCTGTCACAAAAATACATAAGTTTGAAGATTATCAACTAATAAAGAAATTATAAGGTTTAAAACCAATTATTGCTATGCAATGGGGGTTTGCCAACTTATAAAAAGATTATATAAAATTTTAACTATTCCAAGTAAAATATTACAAATGTTAAGCCTTTTATAAAAGAATTATATTTATTAATGAAAATGAATTCATAATGCATTTAGAAATTTGTGTTTTTAGATTAGTCAATATAAAAGTTTGTAGGTATGTCACCTTTTTTTTAAATTGATGTTATCATATTATAGGTTATTTTTTAAATTTAATATTTGTATAATTTATTAATTTTGATGTCTTTAGGATGTTCTAGTTACTACAAATATTAAATATTTTATTTTATTTATAAATTAATTATATATATAATCTATTAAATTAATTAGAGTTAAAGTCTTTAAAAAAACTAATTTAAAATAATTATATTTAATTTGTTTTATTATTTAAGAAAGATTTTATCTTTTATATATATATATATATATATATATATATATATATATATATATATATATATATATATATATATATATATATATATATATATATATATATATATATATATTTAATTTATAATTATATGAGATATTATTCACGAATTTTGCAACGTCCATATTAAATAATTTATTTTATTTATAAATTAGTTTGGTATACTAATTTATTAAATTAATTAGAGTTTTATATAAAATGATAGTTTAAAATAATTATATTTGATTTATTTTATTATTAAAGTGAGATTTTATCTCTTATATATGATGTCGAATATAATGTAGTAAATAAAATCGAAAATTTGCAACAAGTTGTCATGACGCTAAATATTTTTATTAAAAATTTAATCCAAAATATAGTAGGAATTAATTTACGGATTTTACTACGGAAATTACCTTTTAGCTTAGCTACGATGATTGACTATTGGTAAGTATCATTGTTTTTTTTTAACGAAGTTTTCTTTATTCATTATTATTTGTGACGGTTACATTTTTCGTGGTTTAAATCGTTGCATATTTACGACGTTAATTATGCGTCGCTAATTAAGCGATTTTTTATTACAATGTTAATTTCTATGGCTAATGGAATTTAATGTATGATTTCTCTATAGCAATCGTGAAAATATGTTATAATAGATGTTCTAATCTAACATTTGTTCGTTATAAGCTTCTATATAAGTTTGTCAAAAAAAAATCTTTAATTAAGGAGAACTACAGTAAACATATTAGCACCACTAAAGAATGCGATTGATTGGGCTTCAAAATCACAAGTAATAAAGGATTGTGGTACATGTCAATCTCATTACCAACTTAGACAAATTGATATTTTTCTTGATATTCATTTCATAAATAAGCATGAACTAGACTGAATACATTTCAATCGCTTGTAATGTTTGAAAAAGAAGGAAACATGATTGATGAGGAGGTGAAATTGAAACTGAATAAGTTCTCATAAGTCCTATCCTTGAAAACACATACATTGCACCTTCAGAGATAAAGTTACAGTTCCAGAAATTTCATTCGAACAAGAATGTGCTATACCTATCTAACTTTCTCTTAGAATTGAATTATAAAGTTTAAAGTTGTCAAATTTGATACATCCATTTTGTGGCCAAACACAGAAAATTAAAAAGAACTTTTATACTTCTCATGCGGTCAAATTTAAATATTAGATAGGTGTATTTTAAAAATGCATTGTTTTAAAATGTTGTAAACAATTTAGAAAATATTATTCTAGGAAGAATATGACACTATCATTTTAAAGTTTTTTCAACTAATCAAAGTATTGTTCATTTATAGTGGTATTTTAGTGGTAGGATGGGAAAAACTGAATTTAGTAATATTAAATTTTAATTTGAACTCCAATATTTTCAACCATATAAACACAAATTAAAAAGAGAAATATGATTGGTTTGGCTAGTGGAGACATGAGAAACACATGCCCTAAACACGACCATTTATAGGTGAGCAAGATATTAGAAGCAGCATTATTTTTATTATTTAGTTAACTCCATCAATCCTCGAGAATTATACGTTCTCCACAATTTAAAATTCTCCCACTAGACATTTTGAAGTTAATTATATTGCTTATATATACCCTATTGAATAATAGTGTCAAAGTTTGGAAGGGTTATTGTTTAACAATAACCGCTCATTTCTAACAGGTGCTCAACAACTATCTTTGCATTAAAAACGGTCTTTAGCATTTGTCTTAGCATTATTTCGGAATTTCGCAATCACGTTTGCAATTACCGAAAAAAATTGCAAATCGCTGGTTGCAAATTTGCATTGGTGTTTACATTAACTGTTTCAACAATATTTTCACTGAATACAGAGATATTGCAGAAAATTTACTTTTTTTTGAAACTGTAACTAACCATGGTTAAAGTATATTTGTCATAAAATTTGCAATATATATTTTATTAATAAATTTAATGTTTTGCAATAGAAATTTCAATAAAATAAACCTATTTAACAATAAAAATATATTCAACATAAATTGCACTAACGTATAAAAATATGAACTGCAATATATTTCGCAATAGCCAATATAACAAATATATGAAAATGAAGCAATAAAATTTGTATTTTTCTATAAAAGTATCTTCAACAAATACTGCAATATCTACACATTTTATATGAAAGCATACATTCAATGAAAACTGCATTAGTTTATAAAATTATGTTACGCAATACTCTTTGCAATAATATATTAAATTTCTTACTGCAATAATCTTCGCAATATCTATTTATATTACCCAAATTATATTTTTGTATATTATAGCAATATCATTTGCATTATACATATATGCAACTTTCTTTGCATTATGATAAAACTGCAACTATTCCTGTAATTACCTTATTCACAACTTTGTATTAATATTAACAATAATTGATACAACTCCATTTGCATTATTTGTAATGCACAATTTGTATAATTCAAAATAATATATTTTCAAATTTTGCAATAAATTTGCATAATTTTTGCAACCTTCAGCGCAATATTTAAAAAACAAATATTGTAATTCAATAAAATTCAAATTCCTGTATATAAATAATAACCAAAACCAACTTATATTCATCAATGATTCCTGTATCAATGCTTAGTACACCAACATAAATTCATTACAAATTTGTAAAACACATTTGCAAATGAAATTCACCAACTACTTGGACTTGTTCCATTAATATGACCAAAAATATCAACCAAAACATGCCAAATTTTACACAAAATGGCATTTCCAAATAACTCCTAATTATGTTAGCTTCAATCCATCCATCTCTATTTGTCCAACCCTATATCAATTCAACAAAATGAGAAATTAGATTGACTAATTAGTTTATATATTGAACAACATACAATTCTAATTTTCTTACAGCTTTTGAAGCCCAAGACTCATCACACCCATCATTGTGCATTCTCCAATAGCATTTGACAACATTATACAACTCATATATTGGTAATAAAATTAAACCATTTGACAACATTAAAAGAACTCATATATTCCACATAAAACTTAATTGCTTGAAACTTACTAAATAAATTTCATAAAACACTAACCTATTAATTAGCCAACATTAAAAAAGTCATATATATTGAACATAAAACTAAATCATTTGAAATCTTACTAAATAAATTTGAAAAAATATTAACCTATTAATTAGAAAATATTAAACATGAAACTAAATCACTTGACAATAGCATTATGTCAAACCTATAATTCAACATACAATTCAACCATCTTCATCAGCCAAATAGAATATGATTTTCATTTGAATATGAAGCATATTACCAAATTAAAAGTTGAATCACTAACCTTCTTCATCAGTCGTTTGGGGGATATTACCATTTTGACACGTTTAGAAGTTGAAGTTTTCGTCTTTAGAGACTCTTTGTCCTTTTTTGTTCTTTTATCACCAATTTTATATCCATGTACATCCTACAACAAGTAATAAGCTTTGTAAACACATAAATAATATTATTAACAAAACTATAACTTTATCAACCAAATCATACCTTGTCAGATTCTATATATTCAGATTCACTTAGATCCCGTTTTCTTTGAGATTTTTGTCTACTGATATTGTAAGATACCCTGTTTAACCAATATGAAATACAAAAGCAATTAGAACTCAAAATTGAAGAAACTGTAGTTTTAAAAGTTAAATAAGATATTCAAACAACCTTAAACTATAACTTAATTCTATACTAACTAACTAACATGTCAACACAAATAGATAACCTAAGAGCATCATATTAGACTTGAACTATAAACAATATCTATTATAAGCTATTTGAATTGCAGCACATTTCAAATAAGTTATAATCATCATATTTTAAATCACATTTATAAGTTATTTGCATTGCAACATCATATTAGACTTGAACTATAAACAATATTTAATTCAGTAAACCAATATGACTTCAATGAAAGCATAACATAATATAAATCATCAACAATGTCTAATTCAGTAATATAAACATTATATAAGCAATTCATATTGTAATATAAGAATTGGTTAGATATAATAATATAAACATAGCAATCTAGACTAAATATTTAGCAATCTAGGAATATTAACAATATTTACTAATATAAACATAGTTCATACATAGCATAACTGTAATATTTAGCAATATTTAGTAATATAAACATAGTTCATATAGTAATATAGGAATTGGTTCATAACAATACTTAATTAGGGGAAACTATAATATATAATCTAAACCATTAGGGAAAACTATAATAGACAAGAATAACAACAATAAACAAAATCAATAGCTAAGAATGAGAAGAAAATTACCGTTAAGAAGGAGAGAAGTGGAACTAGAAAAGGGCGACAGGGTATTAGAGAATCAGCTAGAGAAGCGGCGGGTTTGGCTACAGAAGTGTCTAGGGAAGCGGAGGATCTGACAAGAGAATCGGGTAGAGAGGCGGAGGGTTTGGCTAGAGAGTCGAGTATTATAGAATGGGATTTGGGGAGGGAAGGGTTTAGGATGTGGACGGCAATGAGAGGAGCGGGTTTTAAGAGACGACGATGGGGAAGCGGGTTTGAAGAGACGGTGATGGAGGAACGGGTTTGAAGAGACGAAGAGGCGGTGGGGGAAGGGATTTGGGGATCTAGGGTTTGGGCGGCGATGGTAGGAGAAAGAGGTTTGGAGAGAGAGAATGAAATGTAGAAATGATAGAATGGAGGGAGTGTTTAGTGTTTGGGGGGGAGCTTTGGCGCAAAAGGAATATTTACGCGGTATATTAAAAAATTTAGACTGTAGGTAACCGCAATAATTTTTGCATTAAATAATATATATCGCGAATTAATTTTGAACTAAAGAGTTCTGCAACTACCTATGCATTAAAGTGGAATATAGCGCTGAACTGCAATAGTTTTGGCAATAATATATATTGAAGGTCAATGCCGTTTTTAATTCAGATCCAATGGCATATTTGGTAATTATTTTTCAGCTCTCGGGTAAGAAATGCATAATTAGATAGCAACTATCTATGCATTAATTTCTATTTAGCGCTGAACAGCAATAGTTTTGACAATAATATATATTGAAGGTCAATGCCATTTTTAATGCAGATCCAATGGCATATTTGATAATTATTTTTCAGCTATCGAGTAAGAAATACATAATTAGATAGCAACTATCTATGCATTAATTTTCATTTAGTGCTAAACTGCATAATGATGGACAATGTCGTTTTTAATGCAGATTCAATGTAATTTTTAGTAATTATTCTTCTTATTCGCGAGCAACAAAACCTGTGATGTTAAAAGACTAGTTTTCATTTCATATAATGAGAATATTACAGAATTTAACAAAAACATATTACGCAAAATCATCTGCAATGAAGTCAGCAGTAACATTTCAAACTACAAAATCAAAATATGTCATCTCCTGATTGTTCTTCCCCTTCTAAATCTTCATCATCTCCATTTGTATTATTATTCGAATCGGTTTGTAGATGATCACTTTCCTCCGAAGCACTTTCAATCAATTCAGTTTCATCAAATCCATCTAACTCACCATGAATAACATTGGGATCACTCAAATCGTTCACATCATATAATTCTATGGTAGGATACTCTTGTTGATATACCACTTCATTTGTCCATATTTCCTCTATCTTTCCTCTTGCTTTTGTTTTGCAAACGGCCATCCATCCAAAATCACGATCATTCGTTGTGGTTGGATAGTTTGAATAGTAAACTTGTATAGATTGTTGAGCAAGAACAAATGAGTCGTACTTAGTTTATTTATGTCTCATGTTCACGTCAATCAATCTATATGATTCATTAACTCTAGTACCTCTAATAGGATCAAACCACAAACATTTAAATAGAACCACATGTAAACATGGACCAGGGTATTCTAATTCAATAATCTCCTCCACAAGTCCAGAGTAATCAGAATCATTTGCATGAACGCAAATACCACTATTTATGGTTGATTGATTAGATCCAAAATCACCCGCTCTCCATACATATCCATTAATGAAGTACGTTGAATATCTAGTTGCTGGAGTCTTAGGACCAAATGATATGAAATACGTTAATTCTTTGTGAAGTTGATCCCTTCTTTGTTCTTGTAAAACCTTCAAAGTGAATTATTATAATGTTTAGATCGGAATCATAATGAGACTTGACATCTTTAGTCATAATGAAAAATCACCTTTGACCGGAACCATGATGAGAATTGACAATCTGTTTCATTAGGATTTACTTCAGCATTCATACCACAAAATGTCCTTAAATAATAAAATAAAATAAGTTATCAAATTTAAAATAAATAATTATGATATGATCGTTCAATACCTATAATATGGATTCACCTCTAGACAATTTAGTAGGACATATGTGTGAACAACTAATGTTTCTTTTCTGGTCATGAATCTCTTTGAACCACCACTTTCACGTCCTAGGTAATTAAAAATAGAAATTTGTTGTTGATTTTTGTTCAATGATCATTCCGTGTTCCTTTGAGGTTGTCTTTGTTTGAAATTTACATTCGATTTAAAATAATACGAAGCAAATGTTGATATTTCTTCAAGAATATAGGCATTGCATATAGATGCTTCAATCTAGCCTTGTTTCTCACCTTATTCTTCACACTCTTTAGAAATCTAAATTAAAAAGGGTACAAATTATGGTGGAAAAATCTTCTCTAGATTGCATACAATTACTAGAATTTGAGCTTGTAAGTTATCCACTTTGTCTTGGCTCAAAGTTGAACAATTAAGGTCATGCATGAAATTACTTAAGTCAGTCAAGGTACCCCAAAAGAATTTAGGTAATATTTTACTGAATGCAATTGGCAATAACCTTTCTAAAAAAACATGACAATCATGACTTTTGAATCCGATCAACCTAGATTCGGTTGTGTCAACACATCTTGACAAATTGGAAACATAACCATCTAGGAATTTCAACGTCTTCAGCCATTTACAAATCAAGATATTTTCTTCCCTCGTCAAAGTATAAGAAGCCTTCTTAGGCTTACGAGACAATGTATTAGGCTCAACATGTAGCTCTGGACGATTGCAAACAAGAAACATATCCTTCCTAGCGTTAAGATTGTCCTTCGTCTTAGCCTTCACATTCATAATGTTATTTATAATGTTTTCAAACACATTCTTTTCAATATACATAAAATCCAAGTTGTGTCGAATGAGAAGTTTTGACCAATACAAAAGCTCTCAGAAGATACTTCTCTTCTAAACCTCTTAAAAATATTTCAATGCATTTAGGTTTATTATTGTACATCCAAACTCGATCCTCCCTCGTTTTGCAATCTGTAATATATATATATATATATATATATATATATATATATATATATATAATCAATTATAAGATTAAAAATGTATTTATATAAATATATAAAGTATAAGAATAATATGTGATATATATAATCAGAGACAAGATAAGAATAATATGTTAAATATATAAAATGTATTCAAGATCTTGATCTTTGTTCATCAAATGGTGAAGATTCTCTAAAAATGTGAAGATATACATTAAAATGAGAATATTATCTACTTATATATATAAATTATGAAGATAGAAGATAGAGACATATATTTACCTTGATATTAAATGGAATTATATATATTAAAGAACTTGATGATCTTGATCAAATGATGAAGATAGAAGATAGAGAGATTGAGAGATTGAGATATTGAAGTATGTAATTGTAGAAGATGAAGTGAAGGAAGTAAGTAAACAAGTACATTGGTAGTTGGTGGTAGTTAGAAATATTAAATACTTTGTTAATGCTAAAACTGTTACTAGTGTAATTAGTTTTAACTTGAAATTAATATCCGCAATAGGTTTTGCAATATTATATAATATCAATACTGCAAACGTTAAAACAATTCGGTGTTGAACAATGTTTAGTGCAAAGTTTACTGCATTGTCAAACAGGGGAATTATAACAGTAAGTTAAAAAATATTGACTGAAAATACAATTTATTTTGCACTAGTTTTCGCAATAATATGCATTATCAATACTACAAAGATTAGACAAATTTGGCATTGAACCCGATTAATTGCAAATTTTACTGCACTGTCAAACAGGGGAATTAGAACAGTGAGTTGAAAAATATTACTATAAATGTCATTCATTTTGGACTAGTTTTCGCAATAAGGCATATTATACATATTGCAAAGATTAAAACAATTCGACGTTGAACATAGTTTAGTACAAAATGTATTACACTCTCAAATAGGAGAATTATAATAGAGAGTTGAAAAATATTTACTATAAATGTAATTCGTTATACACTAGTTTTCGCAATAAACGTATTATCAATATTACAAGTTTTAAAGCAATTCGACGTTGAAAACAATTTAGTGCAAAGTTTAATGCATTGTCAAACAGGGGAATTAGAATAATTAGTTGAAAAATATTTACTAAAAATGTCATTTGTTCTGCCTTAGTTTTCGCAATTATGTGTATTATCATTAATGCAAAGATTAAAGTAATTCGGCGTTGAACACGGTTTAGTGCAAAGTTTACTACACTATCAAACATGTGAAGTATAACAGAGAGTTGAAAAATATTTACTATAAATGCCATTTATTTTGCATTAGTTTTCGCAATAAAGTGTATTATAAATATTGTAAGGTTTAAAGCAATTCGACGGTGAACACATTTTAGTGCAAAGTTTACTGCACTCTCAAACAGGAAAAAAGTTCTTAAATAATTTTAACATATTGTTATTGAACTAGACATTGAACAAAAATATTATTCGCAATACTTTCCTAGGAAAATATGCCTCAAAAAAGTGTAAAGTTTATAAAAACCAAATATCATATAACCAAAAATAAAATTCATAAAATAAAATAACCAAACGATTCATAACAAAACCATTCATAATCAAAACATTCATAAAATAAAATAACCAAACTATTGTTCAAAAATATTCATAAAACAAAACAACTAAAAATCATTGTTCAAAATATTAATACAAACCATTGACAAAAAGTAAGAGTTTATAAATTAAATACTTCTCCTTTTGTCTTCTAATTTTTGCCTTGCACCACAATGTTGATTAAGTAACTTTGTATCTGAAGTAAATCATTAACCTAGCATTATAATAAACAAATTAAAACTAAAAGGGTAAAACATATCAATATATAAATAGTATATTGTTACATTACCTTTTTATTCATCCCTTTGAAGACTCCGACCGTTTCTTTTATAAAATTGTCAATATTAGCCAACAATAAACTCATCTCCCTTTCCAATGTCTCTTTCTCGTTCGATCCGGTGGTGGTGAGTCTTTCAATTTTAGAGTGAAGTATATAGATTATTTCGAATGCTTCACCAAGAAGCAATTGAGTAGCCTCCAACTCAGTTGGAGATTCGGTATTTGTGGTTGGCATCGGTACTGTTTCTGTCTCATCTGAGGAAAGAGTGGATGAGCTTGGCTTGTTTGAAACCATGATGAAATGAAGAAAGAAAAAAGGGTTTAGAGAGAGAAATGGGTTGAAGAAAAATAAAGATATGGAAATATGTTGAAGAAATTGGGAGATGGAGAAGATGAAATGATGAAGAAGTATTAATGATGGCGTGTGAAGTTGAAAAAAAGATATGGTTGGCCGAATTGATGGTGAAACGGGAACTGAGGAGACTAAATTTATTAAGACTCGCAACAAACCTTGCATTGAAAATTTATTAATATTTTGAAAACTATATTTAATGTGAAAATTCATATAAATTAATGCACATTTTAATGCTAAGAGGTTATTTTTAATGTTTAATGCGAAACCTACTGGTAAAAGATTACCAAAAAAATTTCAAAATTATTAAATATAATATATTGCAAAACGTATTGCTGGCATATTACAAATTTGTCAAACGAAAGTTTCAAAACTAATAAATATATATATGCAATATAGTTTGCAATAATAACATTTCATACCATTGTAGAACTGGCTACAAAGAGATTATATATAATAATTAATGCATAACGTAATGCTACATTATTACGAATATTTCGAAAATTATTTACAAAACTATTATATAAAATTGTAATATAGTTTGCAGTAATATGTTATAATCGAATTGCAGTATTAGTTGCGAATATATTATTTATTTGTGTTAATGCAATGTTTATTACAAATTTTCTTATCAATATTATCTCAACTACTTGTGACTTTAATTTGCAATAATCACAACCTTATTTATATAGTATTTCTTACAATAGTTAATGAAAATAATTTTTATTGCAAAAATTTTTGCAAACACTGACGTGAATATATGTTAGTATTATTATCAGCATTATTTTGTGACTTCCTTATTACTAGTTTAGTTGCAAGGATATATTAATATAATTTTAGAAAAAATATTAGATTTTTCCATTTCTAGTAATATATTTTGCATTAAATTCTTTCCAGATTATATTTTCCGTAAAAATACGTTTTCGTTGAAAATATAGTTGGAAGATTTGCAATATTTCATATTTTTATTGGAAGGTGTATTGCAGTTCTTTAAAATTTGCATTAAAAAACAAAATGTTGCAGCTATACGTTGCGATTTGACAATTGTTTTGTAGTGAACTATGTCTAGACTTATTGTTTAATGAACAAGATTTTGTTAAATATTTTTGTGATTTTTCATTTTTATCAATTTCAGAATTGGCTTCACTCCTCACTGCTCATTTTAAGAACATAATCTTATTTTCTTATTGATAACCAAACACGTTCGAAGTTATACACTTTCATATATGCATTTCATGTTATCATTTCAGAATTTTATATTCATAAGCAATATTTTTATTGTTTAGTGGTAATCCAACAAATGAGTTGACTAGGAGCAACTTGACAACAACAACTCAAGAAAATATCATTATAATACTTCAAGTAGCTAATTGATTTATGATTTCATTAGTTTTTTTCACTTTATCTACTAAAACATGAGAAAAACATGTTTGGGTGGTTTTATTGCCTACTCCTTCATGGTTTGAACTTTTATCAAGAGGGTTATCTTCTTGAATTTGAGAAAGCCTCAATCAAAGTTTTTAAATACTGAATTTTTGTTCTCTAATTTATAATTTTTAAATAATTTCAAGCCTATAAAATTATTTTTTTTAAAATTCTTATATGGATTTATTGTACGAAATTTTGAATAAATAATTATCTTGGAGAGGGTGTTGTATTGATTGCATTCCAAAAGGAATAAATTCTAGACTATTTTCTAATTAAACCCAATAAACACAAACAAATAAACAAATATGTTAAAAATTAAAAATGAAATGGCATGGTCCTTAAAGAAAATCCTAAGAACCAGAGTAGAGACATATCAAATGATGAAGTTCAGAATTGAGAATGAAAATGAAATATTATTCTGGCACGATCCATGGTTAGAGAATAATCTCATAATTCTTAGGGAGGAATTTCAATCTATTAGAATCAGAATTAAAAGAAAATGTCTCTTGTACTCAATTAGAGATATTCAAAAGGGAAAATGTAGTTCTATTCTTAGGAGTATTCTAGAAGGAGTCAGAATTCTGAATCTGATCAATAATATACAATTCAATAGAAACATTGATACAAAGAGCTGGGATATTGTTATAAATGGAAAGTTTGTGGCAGAAAAAGCATGGGAGATCATTAGAATAAAGGAGGTGGTGGTCGATTGGCATAAAGTAGTCTGGTCTTCAAAGGTTATACCTCGAAACCAATTCATTCTTTGGCTGACATTTAGGAAAAGATTGGCAATAAGAGACGAAATTAAGAAGTATATGAATATTCCATATGTCAATTTCCCAATCTGCACAGTAAAAGAGGAAAGCATTGACCACTTGTTTGGGGAGTGCGCATTTGTATCCAAGTTGTAGATCAATTTTGCTCAGAACATGAATATCACTGAATTTCCATGTATATGGAACGAAATCATAGAGCTTGTAAAGAAAAAGGCTAAGGGAGATAGTTTTTACACAAATATTTTCAAATGCTTCTTTGGAGCCCTGGTCTACAATACTTGGAGAGAAAGAAATACAAAAATTCATAGCACGAATAAGAGAATAGAAGGAAAAGTTTGGGATGGTATTGTTTCTGATGGCAACGCTCTCATACATACATGGAGGAGAATTCCGATTAATGAAAACAGTTGGAAACTCAGTCAAAGATGGAATATCCCCTATAAAATCATTACAAGAAAATGAAGGTTCAAATAGTTCTTGTTTGATGACTTGTTTGTAATTCAATTATTTGTTGTTATGTTTATTCTGTAATTCAGTTGTTTGAAACTCATTTGACTTTTTTAATAAAGTTAAGTTCTGTCTAACTTTGTTTCTTGAAACTCATTTTCCATCTTTTAGGGTTTTAATGAAATGACACTAAGTCGTTTTTCAAAAAAATAAATAAATAGGTTAATAAATATATAAAAGAAAATAGTATATTTTATGACATTTAAATTTGGCAAGATTAAGATAGTTACGTCACCCCTATTTGGATAAAAAAAAATTAAATAGTCTTCTTTCTTCACCATTTACATATTAGACTAAGAATGCATTAAAATAAATTTTCAACATTTACATATTAGACTAAGAATGCATTAAAATAAATTTTCAACATCTCCTGGAAAAAATTATAAAAAGCTAAAATATTTTTCTTACATAATAACTAACCAATTTTGTTGTACCTAATGTTGAGATATATGCGAGTCTAGAAATTCATTTCCGACAAGTGAACCCTCTCGAACTTTTTTCTTAAAAATCAGAATTATTTGAGCCAAAACAACCTTTATTTCAATCCATCCAAAAGTTGCATACAAGTCATAAAAGTTGTTATAGGCCTTGTTTGATTCGGCATTAATAAGTTGCGTATGGGCGTCTACGTAATAAGGCGCTACAGTAACTTTGCTTAATAAGCTCGCGCAAAAAATTACAATCAAACACACTTTTGCGTTTAAACTCAAATTTCTCTCTACATTCCTCCTCATCGTTTAAGATTATAATCTCAGCGTTTAAGATTATAATCTCAGCGTTTTTCTCTCTCATCATTTTTATATATTTTTTTTATTCATTTTCTTTCATTTATTTCATTTATTTCTAATCATTTTATTCATTCTCTCTCATCTATTTAATTTTTTTCTAATCATTTTATTTATTCTCTCATCTATTCCATATATTTATAATATTTTTATATAAAATTATTATAATAAAAAACATATATTTAAATATATTTTTATTTATTATTAATAATAGATATATTTTAATATATAAAATAATTAAACAAAATATAAAATATAAATACACTTTAATATTTTAAATTTATAATTATAATTTTAAAAATGAAACCTAAAATACTTAATACAATTGAGATGAATCCTGAATGATAATACTAAAAGTGTGAGAGAGCCCAAAAATAAATTGACAATTGAAAGATTGGATCATAGAGAGAAGTGTGAAAATGTAAAAAAGATATTATTAAATATTATTAAATACTTTTATATATATATATATATATATATATATATATATATATATATATATTATATCATATTTATATTAAATATATTTAAAATTATATATTTATAAAAATTAATATATTCATATCATTTATTTTAAAATATATTATTTTTCAATTTAAGTCATTTATTAATAATTAAAATTATATATTAACAATAAAATTATAAAAAATAATATATTAATATAATTTATTTTCAAATATATTTTATTTTTTAATTTAAATCATTTATTAATATTTAAAATTAAATTAATAAATATATATATATAACATTATATATATATAATATTAATTATTAAATATTATAAATATTATAAATAAATAAGCTAGGCGTATAGGATATATCAAATCTACACAAGTTTAACGATTAAATAAACTGAGATCATATAAACGTATTTGAGAATAAGCTGGCGTCAATAAGCTGAGAATAATCTGAATCAAATTAGCCATATATATATATATATATATATATATATATATATATATATATATATATATATATATATATATATATATATATATATATATATATATATATATATATATATATAATATGATATGAGATAATTAATTAATCTAAAAATTGTTAATTTCATTGAATATTAATCATCGTCCCAATATGTCCTCTCATTCATGAACATAAACAATCTTTTAAACATAATTTAATCTAAGCTAGCTAGCCATAGTTGTGTTCTTCATATCATTATAATCCTTGTTATCTCCATATATTCTTGTTACACTTCTCTCTAGACTTCCTCTCTTTTTGTGGATCGAGGATCAAACATCTCTCTCTTAGGAAAATAATGAACATGTTCAAGAAGTGTTTCAAATGTCTTTTCGGACTGGAGAACAAGTACCGGAGCCCAAGTAAGCATCAATTTCGACAATTAGTAAGTTCTTAGTGTGTTCTTTGAGAAGACTAATTCATCGTTAATCCACTATTATAATTAAGGAGAAACGAAAGCGAGGTTAACTATCCGTGGGAAATCTACACTTTGAAGGAACTCCTCCATGCCACAAACAATTTTCACAATGATAATAAGATCGGCGAGGGAGGATTTGGAAGCGTGTATTGTTTGTACATGTTTGTATATATATCTAGATAGCCGTGAAGAGATTGAAGGCAATGAGCGCAAAAGCGGAGAGGGAGTTTGCGGTTGAAGTGGAGATTCACGGTAGAGTAAGACACAAGAATCTACTTGGTCTTAGAGGATTCTATGCCGGCGGTGATGAGAGGCTCATTGTTTACGATTACATGTCCAATCAGAGCTTAATCACGCATCTTCATGGCCAACTCGTGGGCCATTGCTTGCTCGATTGGCCTCGAAGAATGAACATAGTTGTTGGATCGGCACAAGGGTTATCGTAAGTAATTTCATAAGATCCATATCACCTTCATTTTGTTTGTATGACAAATCTCACGTTCTAGCTTAATCTCGTTTTTGTTTTGGTATGGGGTGAAAATTGGAGTTACTTGCACCACAAGGCAAACCCTCACATCATACATAGAGACATTAAAGCGAGCAACGTTCTACTCGACTCGGAATTCGAGCCAAAAGTAGCAGACTTTGGATTCGCGAAGTTGATTCCCGACGGTGTTACCCATGTGACTACTCGAGTGAAGGGTACCATAGGGTACCTAGCACCCGAGTACGCTATGTGGGGAAAAGTTTCTGAGAGTTGCGACGTTTACAGCTTTGGGATACTTGTATTGGAGATCATAAGCGGAAGAAAGCCCTTGGAGAAACTTCCAGGGGGAATGAAGAGGGATATCGTGCAATGGGTCACACCGTATGTTCACGAGGGCTCGTTTGATAGCATGGCGGATCAAAAGTTGAAAGGGAAATATGATTTGTCGCAACTAAGGGCGGCGGTTTTGGTGGCAATAAGGTGCACGGATGGGAATCCTGATAACCGACCTAGTATGTTGGACGTGGTCGAGTGGCTCAAGAGCGGCACGTATGGGAGGAGGAAGATAATTAGGGAGATTCCAAAGACGTATGAGGAGACTTATGATGTGGATGATCGTATGAGGAGATAGATATGAACTCCGAAAGACGTGGTATTGGGAGATCTCAACCATCGATTAAACGTGTTGAATCTAAGAAAATGATATGAATAATACATATGATTTCTTATGCATGTATTTTCATTTTCTATCTTAATTTGTGAAAAACAAACTTTGTTTCATCACTTAGCTATTTGTTTCAAAATGTAAATTTGGCTTATATAGAAAATGTAGCATACAATACATTGTTAGTTAATTTTGGTATTTAACTGGCTTTTGTTTTCTAAGTTTTCTAGTTTGTTTCTATTCAATGTTTTTGATGAATACTAAGAAATACTCATTTCCTTTTCCTTTATTTATTTTAATAAGAATAATTTTAAATAAATATATGGATAAGAGAAAAGGAAACACAAAAGTTTATAATGCTAACAAAAACGTGTTGAATCTAAGAAAATGATAATAACGTGTTGAATCTAAGAAAATGATAATAATACATATGATTTCTTATGCATGTATTTTCATTTTCGATCTTAATTTGTGAACATGTAGCTATTTGTTTCCAAATATAAATTTGGCTAATACAGAAAATGTAGCATACAATACATTGTTAGTTAATTTTGGTATTTAACTGGCTTATGTTTTCTAAGTTTTCTAGTTTGTTTCTATTCAATGTTTTTGATGAATACTAAGAAATACTCATTTCCTTTTCCTTTATTTATTTTAACAAGAATAATTTTAAATAAATATATGGATAAGAGAAAAGGAAACACAAAAATAATAAATTAATTAATTATTGATTTATTTAATAATAATTTAATTATTGCAAGTCAATAATATGACTTTTAACACAATTGTGATAAATAGATTGTAGTTTCATGTGTTAACATGTGTTTGTAACTTGGTTTACAGTGTTTTTATAATTTGATTTGGCTATTTACCATTCAAAAACTTTTGAATAGTTTATTTGTAATTTTACTATCAAAACTAAGATCTTCTAGTTTTGATTAATTTATCTTCTAAATCAAATTGTGTTAAATCGTATAAAAATATATACATAATCATTTTCTTTTCTTATTGGAAAAACACCTAGCCATAACCATAATCATAATAAGATGAGGTCACTATCTTAATGATTAATGAAATAATTTCACAACTAAAAATAATTATATGACACGTGGACCCGTTTGGTGATAATGAATGTTGACACTAGGATTTTTGACTTGGTCATTTCACGAACTTTCTATGGAACATTCCTGATCATGTCAAGTTCTTTGTTTTTATTATTTTTTTTTTGACCCACTCACTTTTTGATAATATTATTTATATATAGTGATAAACTTACTTGTGTACAAGTTATTTCAAACAGCTTATAAAATTACTGTTGATATAACTTTTAACTTGTACAAAATTTACTAGACTATAATTAAGCTCAATAATTCCATAGTGTTAGGTCATGATAGAAGTCCACTTCATTATCGCTGAAATAACATCCATCTGTACTATGACGAGGTGGCGATAACAGAGGCCCTTCTGCCATGTCAGCGCAGAATCCCACCTGTTCGCCGCCACCTAAGACCGAATCGTCGTCTCCCACATTCTCGTTGGTCGGAAAGTTCAAGGCATACTCCGTCACACTTGACGGCCGAAATTCCTCCGCCGCCTCAGCCGCAGCCCTCTGAATCTCTTTCGGATCTGTTGATGTCGGAATCCTAAGTCGTCCTCTGAGAGCTAGCGCCGCCACGTCATAAGCCCTCGCCGCCATCTCGATTGTCGGAAAAGTTCCAAGCCAAATCCTGGTTGTCTTGTTGGGCTCCCGGACTTCGCAAACCCACTTGCCGGTATTCCTCTGCCTAATGCCGCGGAAAACAGGGTGACGGGTTTCTTGAAATTTCTTCCGACCAGCTCGTTTTTTGGGATTGCTTGAAGCCAAATGAACCTCTTCTTCTATTTCAATATTGGCGGCGGCGGTGGTGGTGGTGGTGGTTCTATTGTCAACAAGATCTGAATTTGATGATTCTGATGGATACAAGGACGGAAACAGATCGGAGAAATCAGACATATCCATTTGAATAAAGATTGAATCTTTTGTAATTAGTTAACAGTGGGAGTGACTGTGGCAGTTGTAGAGTGTGAATTGTTTCTTCCAAATTGTGGAAGAAAAATTTTATTTTGTATGTGAATAAGTGCGTGTGGAATGAGTGTATTATAGATAACACCGGTTTTTTACAGCCTGGATAAGAAGAGACACGCTGGAGGAGAGAGAAAATAAAAAAAATGACACATAACCCATCCCGCCCTTGCAGAGAGCCAATCTTGGGACCGACCCAATAATCTATGACCTAACCGTTAGTGGTAGAAGTTTCACGTTGTCTTTATGATCAGGTTCAATGTTTCTTAATTTGGTTAAGGGGTCCACTTTTGGCTCTTTCATATTAGATTCTTTTCGGATTTTTAGGGATTTTTTTAAAATTCAGTTTACTATAAGTGCTTGTTTGATCTTGGGAAGTTTTTTTTTTATTATTTAGATTTGTATAAACAAAAATATTTTACTTTAATTTTTATTATTTTAAACTAATCATCATTTTAACATTTAAATTAGGACAGACAATTTTAGATGCCAAACACTACTAAAACACTACTGGACCCGAACACGAAAAAATCAAGTTAGGGTCATTTATTATTTTTACAATAAATCTATTAAATAAAGGATAATTTGGTATTTAAGGGTTTTAATAAATTTGTATTTAATAAAAATATAGATTATTTAAGTCTTTAATTAGTTGAATTATTATATTTTTATTTAAAAATAAATTTATAAAGTTTTAAAAGATAAGTATTAAATAAAGGAAAAATAAAAAAAATAAAAATATGAAACAAAAGAGAACTCTCTAGAAAACATGACTTTGGTGGAAAGACCCTGGAAGGGGGTCCTTCGATGGAAAGTAAAAAGACAAGTTGGCAGGGCAGTTGAAGATGACGTGGAGTGTAAAGACAAAGAACTTCTTTGTAAGACTACGTACAGTTAGTGGTGACAGTTGTTAGTTGATTAACTGCTAACTCGTGACTAAAACGCGTAATCCACTTTGGTATTTGGGAGGAAAGTGTATTAAATTTTGTTTGTCACGTGTCCTTTTCTTAATGATTGATAACTATATTAACTAGGCCGGAAACGGTTCGATTCGGTTGTTTATAGGCTAAAATGTACAACCAAACCGTTGTGGTCGGTTTGCCTAAATCTTAAATCGTCGGTTTCGATTTATTGATCGGTTCAGTTTGACCGGTTTGATAATCGGTTCGGTCGATTTATTCGGTTTGCTCAGTTTAAAAAATAACTAAACTTAAAATTTATAACAGTTAAATTTTTTTATAATTTTTTATTTATTAAAGACGTCATCTTGGGTACTCTATTTAAAATAATGTTAGTTGGCGTTCGATACTAAATCTCAAATTTAATTTTTATAATGAAATTTTTTGAAACCTTGACCACAAATAAAAGTAAGCGAAACCTCTCTACAAACAACAACATAAATATAAAAAAAAAAAAAGATTATTAGCTATTATTAACTTCAAATATTTTAAAAAATAAAAAATTTTAGGAGTGAAAAAAAGTTTTTATGTAAATAAATGAGGATGAGAATGAAGATGAGGAAACCTACTTCTCTCTCATCCACACAAAAAATTACCCAAAACTCAGAAATATAACTTATCAGTTCGGTCGGCAGGTGGTTCGGTTTAGTAAACAATAAACCGACAAACCGAACCGAAAGACTTCGGTTCAAGCTATTTAAAATCGTCAGTTTTTCGGTTGATCGGTTCGGTTTGTTTTCGGTTCGGTTTCAGGCAGTTTGGTTCGGTTTTAGGCGGTTCGGTCGGTTTACTTACTGGCCTAATATTAACCTGCGCATTTTTGTTAAATTATGGGCCCGTTTGATTTAGCGTTTATAAGCTACGTATGGGTGTTTGCGTAATAAACTGCTACAGTAATTTTGCATAATAAGTTCACGCAAAAAATTACAATCAAACACACTTTTGTGTTTTCTCTCTCATCATTTTTAAATATTTTTTTATTTATTATTTCTCATCTAATTCATTTATTTTTAATTATTTTATTTATTCTTTCTCATCTATTTAATCTCTTTCTAATCATTTTATTCATTCTCTCACATTTATTCCATATATTTATAATATTTTTATTTATTTTTATTTATTATTTATAATATATATTTTTTAATATATAAAATAATTAAACAAAATCTGAAATATAAATACAATTTGATATTTTTTATTTATAATTATAGTTTTAGAAATTAAACTCGCCTGAATTAACTATCTAAAATACCAATTACAATTTAGATGAATCCCGAAATAAATGATAATAATTTAGATGAATCCCAAAATAAATGATAATACTATAAACGTGAGAAAAACACAAAAATAAATTGACAATTGAAAGATTGGGCCATAAAAAAGGAGTATGAAAATGTGAAAAAAATATATTATTAAATATTATTAAATACTTTTATATATATATATTTATCAGATTTAAATTAAATATATTTAAAATTATATATTTATAAAAATTAATATATTCATATGATTATTTATTTTAAAATATATTATTTTTTAATTTAAGTGATTTATTAATAATTAAAATTATATATTAACAAGAATTTATAAAAAAAAATATTTATTAATATAATTTATTTTTGAATATATATTATTTTTTAATTTAAATTATTTAAAATTAAATTAATAAATATATATAACATTATATCTATATATAATATTAATTATTAAATAATATACTATAAATATTAAAAATAAATAAGTTGGGCGTATAAGCTGTATCAAACATACCCAAGTTTAACGATTAAATAAGCTGATATCATATTAAACATATCTGAAAATAAGCTGGATAAGCTGGCGTCAATAAGCTGAATCAAATTAGCCCATAAATTGTATGTAGATCATCAATTTACTTCTAATACAAATTTCAAACAAATTTAAATTCATAGGCAGTTGAATTTTTAGGTTCTTGTATATTGTGTTGTGATGAGTTTAAAGATTAATAATTGATCTTAGAAGTATTTAGAAGCTTTCTATCTAAGCGAATTTGAATAATTCACTTTGAATAAAAACAAACAAAATTTAATTTGAAAAATTGGGTTATTGTTCCTCAAGAATTGCAACATAATAAACTTCTTACCAACTTCTAATTCCTGTTAGGAATATTTTCTAATCAGTCCCAAGGGATTTGGTTGGGTTTTGACAAAACCTCTCGAATTTTGATTTTAAAATAAATGAAGAAATGTTTTAGACTAGTTGTGGTCAATTGAATTTAGCTCTAATGATCATAAGAAAGTGCTTGAAATTCAATTTGGATTCAAATTTAACTAATTCGATTTTTTTTTGCTCAACTTCGGATTTTTCAATCAAGTTTCGATGAAGCTTGGGGACAGGGACGGATTTATGTAGGGGTTCAATCCATCCCGAAAAAAAAAATTTATTTTTGTACTGTTCAAATTTGACTATAACTACTAGTTTCTTAAAAAAATCAATATTTCAATCTTTGTTTATTTATTTATTAAAAAATGGTAAAACTTATTTTTATTCACTAATTTTATTCAAAGTTTTCTCGTTATTTTTTTAAGTTCACCCAAAATTATTTTTAAATTCATCCCAAACCTATTTCTTGGTTCAACCTGCTCGGAACAATGAATGATGTATGGGATAGTTTAAAACAATTATAAATGATGAAAGAAAACTTTATGTATATTTAGTTGGATGTCTAGAGGCCTTAAATCGAAAATAAATAAATAAATAAATAATATTGAAATCGAGCGATAACACATCCGAGTCTGGCCCGCGTCGCACCTGATCCACCCGCGTGTCAACCAAACATCCTACCGCGTTGACCTGTCTTCTCGTCCGTTTGACACGGATCAACCTATGTCGAGGAGCGACCTGAGAATCAAAACAGCCTAAACCTAACAACCTAAGGGTCTGTTTGCTTTAGGCTTTTGATATGTTAAATGTTATTACCCTTTTAATGCTTTAAATGATTTTAAAAATATTCCAAAAAATATATAACGCTTTTGAAATATTTTTAAAACAAAAATACCAAAAGAAAGATTATTAGGACCAATTTGGTTCTTTTTAAATATTTTGTAAGGCATTTGTATATAGAAATAGCTTTTAAAATTAAAAAAAACAAACAAACAAATCTTTCATGATTTTTTTGAAAACTCACTTGGTTAGTTTATTTTTAGTATCTAAAATCTAATTCAATCATATATATACATGTATGATTTATATCAATAGATTTCAATATATGCATTAAGGATTCGGATAAATTTAAAATAAAAATGTAAGATAACACACTTCAAAAAAATGGCTAAAACATAGGCGCGAAAGTCTTTCTCAAATGTAACTAAGCCTCGAATCGCAAAATAGAATCTTTAAAACGCGTTTAAATGCGCAAATATGTTTTCCTAATTTTCGATAAAATAGGTGGTGACTCTATAGTCTAAAGGCGATTCGCGAATTTTTTTAAATAATTAAAAATACTTTCTAAAATTATGTCGGGAACAAAAGATTTTAAAAATTAGAGAGTCAGAAAACGAGGCACTACAGCTTCTCTAGCGAATCTATTGGGATCAACCAAGAATCTCTATAAGTCCTCAATCTACTTTTAATACAAAATTCAAACAAATTTGAATTTATACAAAGTTAAGTTCTTAGGTTCTTGAATATTGTGTTATCTTTAAATTTAAAGATTAAAATTTGGTCTTACAAGTTTTTTATCAAATTGAATTTGAATAATTCACTTCAACTCAAAAAACTCAAGTTTAATTTAATTTTTGTTTTTTTTAAATCAGGTTGATATTCATGAACTTTAGTTCAAAAATTGCACCGTAATAAACTTTCTAAGGCATCTCCAACCCACAATGATCCCAAAATGAGTTTTCCTATTCCAACTCACACCTAAAACAAAACTCATTTACCCCATTTTCTCTCGGATATAAATCCAAATTTGGGTATGTACTGTTCACGTATTCAAATATTTTTTAAAAAAACAAAATGCTCCTCTAACTATATTTATATGTTATATAGGTAGAATTGAATAAATGTGTAAAAGAGAATATTCTAAAAATATTCTTTTAAGTTTGAAAATGAGATTTTAGGTTGGTAATGAATTACTGTTTGATAGGACATTTACTGCATTTTGAGTTTGAGAATGAATTTTTGAGTTGGAGATGGTCTAACAACTATAAATAAATTTTGTTTTGAATAATCTATTTATATTAATTTTAAAAATCAAATAACAATTATATATATATATATATATCCCATTAAAATAATTTAATTGACAAGAGTAGTTTCTAAGAGATTAAAGGTCACGTACTTGATTCTCACTTAAAACGCCTACAATAAAAATGAAAGTCATGATTTTTGAATGTCATTCTAGTTTCTAATCTTAAAATAACTAGATAGATACACGTACGTTGTGTAAGAAAAAATTATAAACAAACTAGTAATGTCGTGCCATAATCAAATTTTATGTTTAAGAAACTCAATCGCATCACTAGAAAAACAAGAAACGTCGTTCGTCGATTGAAACGAGACTTGAACGATAGACACGGTCATCACAACACAATTGATGGCATGATCGGCTCGAACGACATGAATGACACGAATTGCACGATCGGCACGAATGACACGATTGGCACGAACGACATGATTGTTACTAACCCTAAATCTCTCATAATTGTGTCGGTATCTTTTCTATACGCTTATTTCCTTGTCATAAGCGCCAGTGTGTTCTATAATCTTGGGTGTTCTCGGAAAGTTGTCTTTCAAAGCAATTTAATCGCTAAATCTTTAGGGTTTCTGAATTTCTCTATTTTTGCATTTACTCTACTTTATTATTGTGTTCTACTCTTCAACAATGGAGAAAAAGAAAAAGAATAAATTCAAGGAGTCAAAGAGTTTGTTATGAAAGGTCTCAAGGAGATTGTTGAAGAAGGCATTCAAGAAAAACAAGACAAGAGCAAAGTAAATCAAATGTTGTGGAAAATTCTGAAGAAAATAATGTAAGAAAGCAGTGGAAGAAGATTTCTGAAGAAAATAATGCGAAAAATCAAGGAAAGAATGAAGGAGCCTTGAATGTTGGTTACAATGAAATAGTTAATCTATTTAGCCTCAAAAACCAAATCACCAAGTTTCCGATGCATTCTAAAAATTGAGAGATTGTTATTAATAAGGAGAAAGTCCAACATATAACAATTGAATTTAAATTTCTCAATTAAGTAGAAGAAAAGTGCATACAGGAATGGGAAAATGTGGTGGTAGGGAATTATATTGGAAAAAATATAGTATCATTCTCAATCACTAAATAAGCTTTAATGAAACAATGGAAGGAAAAGGGGCTTGAGAAGATCTCTACAAATATCCATGATTTCTACTTTCTTCAATTCAAAAATGAGTCGAATTTGGATGAAATTCTGGAAAATGGACATACATACATTGGATTCAACTGCATAAAATTGGAAAGATGGTCTGAAAATTTGAACATGTTAAGTAAACTTAAGGAGACAACACATATATGGTTCAAGTTTGGGAATATCTCTACACACATGTACAAAGTAGAAGTCATTAGTCATTTTACAGGGTTATTGGGAAAATCATTATACATGGACAGAATAACAGAAAGAGTAGAGCATATATCATTTGTTATAATTAGTATAGAGGTGAATCCTCATAGAACATTGCCGAATAATATGATAGTGATCGACAGGAAAGGAAAATTTAATGTCTTGGGAATCACTTATGAGTGAAGACCGAACAGTTGTACATTCTACAGTACTTTCCAACATGATAGCGCGAAATGTGCTCAAACTATGGAAGAATAGCATAAAATACAGAAAGGCTAAGAAGTAAAAAATCAGGAAAAAGAAATAGAGGAGTCTAAAAGCAAAGAGCAAAATATGGAGGGAGAGAAAAAAGTATAAACCAATGAGGGCTCTGAAAATGAAGAAAACAATGAAATTGAAGGAATAAGTGAGTTTCTATTGAAGAAAAGAATAAAGGTAGCGATGAAATAGATAATGAAGAAGATGAAGAAAATTGATTCTCAAACAACTCAAGTTGTAATATAGGAAATTAGAGAGGAGGATACTCGGAATAATCAATGAAAGATGAAGCAAAGACAAGAATCCTGAAACTGAAGTTGAGAACAACAAAGATAAGAATGCTGAAAATTCTAAAAAATGATATTTTCTATCATATTAGCATGGGTTTGTTCAAAGAAAGATTACACAATGAGAATAAGCAAGCTTCATCATCTTCTTCAATTCAATCTCCTTTCAACGCAAGGGGAAGAGGAAGTGGAAGGGGAAGAAGGCACAAGACGCAGTAGACTTATATGGAAATAAACACTCTGATTGGGATAATTAGGAGCTGTTATTGATTGTAATATTTTAGTTTGTAATATTTGTTATGTGATTGTGTGAATGTTACTAATCAAATACTTTAGGTTATGTTAATTGTCATCTTTTAATCATAGTTAGTGTCTGTCTAGCTATGATTTTTGACCCTCTCACTTTTAGAATTTTTAATGAAATAATATTAACTGTTTTTCCAAAAAAAACGTGTTTAATTTAAAATATAAAGTCTTATTAGTTTACTTGGCTAAAGGGTTGTACTTGTTTTTGTAAGGTGGGAAGTTCGAAACTTATATATACGATATTTTTTTAAATTTAACTATTTCAAATTTATAGGTGGGTCAACCCACGACCCGACCCAAATATAAATTTACTCTCACATACATATCCAAACTAACCACAACTCTCAGCTCGACAATCCGGACATTTTGAAATTAAGCATTATTATTATTATTATATATATAAACTTTTTTTAATTTATGGGCAAGTCAACCCACAACTCGATCAAGTATTCATTACTCTCACATTCATATTCAAATTAACCATAGATCTTGATCCAACAATTCGAACATTTTGAAATTAAGAATTTATATATATATATATATATATATATAGTTTCTTTCTTATTACTTTAAAATCCAACTTTATTGATTTGGTGCTTTCTCTTTTTCAAATATGAGTAACTTATTATTTTTGTTATCTATCTTTATTTTAAAATAAAGTTTGATCTCTTTTTTAGCCAAACAAATCAATCAAAATATGATCAAATCTACATATCCATCAAGAAATGGATTAGAAATACGAGTTGGGGTGGGCTTGAGAAAAAATTTGGTGGGCTTAAAAAAATAACGAAAAAATTATTAATAAAACGATAGTGTATATAGATAATTTGTTTTTTCCCAATATTCTAAATAAAGTGTGCCTGGTTAGAATATGAGTTATTTGGAAATGATTATTTTATTGTTAAATAATATGCTTTATTTATATTTTGATTGCTAGAGGTAAAATGTTTAAGAAAATCAAAATACTTTCTATTTAATTATATGCTTTCTTCTATTTTTACTTTTTGAAATATTAATATTTATATATGTATGAATTTATTATAGGATTAGTATTCCCTTAGTGAATCTGAACATTTTCTAAATAATTAATGACGCTAATCTCTTTTGGATAGGCTTAACCTTTTGAAAGTAAAACCTTTAATAGAGTTTAAAATATACCCCTCTCATTCTCCAAATAAACAGTCTATGCATACATTATCCTCGTAAGCACACAAAATAATTAACTAACTTAAATATTATCGTACCAATTATTAAGGACAAAATATTTTTTTGGGTTTCTCTTTATGTTAACCTTTCTTGTTTCTTGTAAGTTTACTCTTTTTATATTATTTTTTTATTTTATTCTTTATTGTATAATTAAAGTGATAAACCTAATATAATTTATAATGGAATAATGAATACTTTGTTTTGATAGAGGAGAGCGGTGGAAGTGACGTTGGGCTATGGTTGGAAAATGAGTTATATTTGAAATTTATTGTTAAACAATCTATTTGGTTGAAATTTTGAATGCTAGATCAATGTAAAACAAAATTAAAATACTCTTCTATTTATATGTTTTCATATCTTTAATATTTTAAAAATGATTTAAATAAAATAAAATATTTGATTGTTTTATTTTATAATTAAATTATTTTTTTTGAAAAACAGCCTAGTGCCATTTCATTAAAAAAACCCAAAAGAGGGAAAAAAATACAAAAGTTTAATATCAGATCTAGACAATTTCTAGATTTGACAATAACAATAATCAATTAGAGCCTATATCGTTTTTACTTTTATTCTACTTGTGACTTTCTCAAACGAAATATCTCATATCTGACAGAGCTTTCTATTCTCTTCATTCCTTTCGATTCCTCTCCAGGATTGAATGAGTGCATTTCCATCTAAAGTTATATCTCTCCAAATATCTTCAGCGGTTCTACTTCTTCCACTGTGAGCTCTTGAATTTCTTTCTTTCCAGATATTGTCGATTACTGCTCCAAAATAGCATTTCAACATACTTACATAGAAGGATCTTCCTTTTGCTTTATTCTTCATCCACTCTTGGATTTCTTCCCATATTCCTGGAAAGTTGATGATGTTCATATTTGCAGCATACATCTTCCAGATTTGTATTACAAAAGAGCATTCCCCAAATAAATGGTTTATACTTTCCTCAACTCCCGAACATAGAACACAGTTGATATCAGGAATGTTTATGTATTTTCGAATTCTGTCTTTTGTTGTCAACCTTTTCCTGTATACCAGCTAGAGAATAAATTGGTGACGAGGAATAATCTTTGGAGACCATACCACATTATGCCAATCTACCTCCTGTCCTCTTGTTCTAACCATTTCCCATGCCTTTCCTATAATAAACTTCTCATTGCTTTCTATTTTCCAGCATATTTCATCATTACTTTCATTGAGTTGTTTCTGTCTCATTAGGTTTAGGATTCTATCACCTTTTGGAATACGCCTCAAAAGTGAATCACATTTACCTTCATAGACGTCTATAAATAAGTACTTGATGTATTCTCTTCTAACTCTGTTTCCTTGCATTTCTTCTTTGAATATAATGGGAATATTATCAAGTCAAGGATCATTCCAGAATAGTACCCCTCTTCTATTTCCAATTGTGGTTTTCACCATTTGAAATGCATCTTTTCTTGTTTTTAGGATTTTCTTCAATGACCATGCCATTTTTTCATTGATGCTTCGTGTCCAGATACTCTGCTCTTCTTTCATAAATCTTGTATGTACCCATTTGACCCATAGGGAGTCCGCTTTTTGCTCTAACTCCCATAAGCTCTTGATGGTGAGGGCTTTGTTCCATTACTTTCTTTGGGATGACTATCTGTTGTGCCTAGTAGCCAATAATTCCAAAGATGACTCTTTTAACGAGCTCGATTCTATCTGCATAAGACAGTTTTTTCGTAGCCCAACCCAAGACAAAATTTCTAACCTTTTCTACCAGTTGTCTGAAGTGATTGTATCGGAGTTGATTTGATGAAAGAGGTACTCCAAGGTATTTCACTGGTAGTTTACCTTCCTTGATTCCCATAATATTGAATATGTTTTCTTTCCTTTCTTCATTAACCTCTCCATAAAAAGCCTAACTTTTGTCCTCATTGATGTATAGACCTATAATACTCGAAAAGATTGTTAGAGCTTCGTTGATTATACTAACAGATTCAATATCCGCATAAGCCACAAAAAATAGATCGTCTGTAAAACATATACGGGTTATTGCTTCTTCTTTGCAGTACGGGTGAAATTTGAAATGATGACTTCTCAAAAACATTTTTAAAATGCAGTCAAGAATTTCCATTATTAAGACGAATAGGTAAGGAGATATAGGGTCTCCTTGCCTTACTCCCCTTTCACCCTTGAAAAAGCCTCCATGAATATCATTCACGCTCACAACAAAGTGAGGAGTGGAAACACATTGCATAATCCAATCAATGAATGAAAAACCTGCAGCAAGGAGGAATTCGTGGATTGATCCCCATCTGATCGAGTCAAAAGCTTTTTTAATGTCAATTTTGAAAGCCACACGTGGCGATATGTTTTTCTTGCCATATCCATTCAATAAGCTCTGCATGAGTAGGATGTTATGGGAAATAGAGCGTTTAGGAATAAATGTTGATTGCCCTAATCCTACAAGTTTATCAATAACTGTTTTCAAACGTTGCGAAATAATTTTTGAAATAATTTTGTAAATAACATTGCAGCATGAAATAGGACGAAAGTCCTGAATTTTTTCTGGAAATGAATTCTTAGGAATCAAATTCAACACTGTGACGTTCCATTGCTTCAACATTTTCCTGTTTTGGAAGAATTCTAAAACCCCTTCGCTTACATCTTTACCTACTATTTCCCAGTTTTCTTTGAAGAAGTTCGCGTTGAAACCATCTGGCCCTGGGCTTTTATCCCCTTTCATCAAAAATACAGCTTTTTTGACTTCTTCCATACTAACTCTTGTAATCAATTAGTTACTACTTTCTTCACTGATTTTTCTTTACACAATCTGTTGAAACAATCTTTGACTGTCCTCTATTATTGTGCTCGTTTCTGTTCCAATCAGCTCTTTGTATAAACTTATTGCTTCCTCATGAACTGCCTTTTTCCCTGTAAAACATCTCCATTTGAGTTTGTGAGCCTTAGGACCTCATTTCTGAAATTCCTTGATGAACATTTTTTAAAGAAGAAAGAAGTATTTTTGTCTCCTAATGAAAGCCAATTTTCTCTATATTTTTGCTTAGCAAAACTTTCCTCTTTAGAACAGAGGTCTCTGAATCGCGTAAGAGCCTCTTTTTCTTCTTCTTTGTTATAAGGTAGATTTGGGGCTCTTAGTGCCTTGCTTTGTATTTCCTCCAGTTTTGTTCTGGCTTCCTCTACTCTTTTAGAAATCCCACTATATTTTTTTCGGTCTAACTTATTTAGCTTCCCTTTCAATAATCTTAGTTTCTCACAAACTCTGAACATCTTTGTTCCATTAATTCTGATGTTCCAAGTTTCATTAAGGATTTCATTAAATTCTTCATCTTTCATCCAGAAGTTGAAGAACTTAAATGGTCTTTTCTATTTTTTCTCCTTCTCCCAAAAGAATTTCAAAGGGCAGTGATCAGAGATATCTGGTTGCAAAACCTGGATTTGGCTTCTTGGGTAAAACTCCACCCATTTTTCATTCACTAGGCATCTATCAATTCTGCTCTTTCTCATGTTGTCCGCCCCTCTTGTAGTTGACCATGAAAATAGATTACCTGAGGAAGACGGTTCAATGCAGCTTATGTCTCGAATGCATTCATCAAAATCCTGCATGTCTTGTTTTATGTCTGTCTCAGGCTCTCTTTCATTTCTGAATCTTGTAACGTTAAAATCTCCCATAATAACCCACGGTTCGTCATCCGTAATGTTTCTTCTCAAATCATTCCAAAGTATCTTCCTCTCTGTCCCAGAGTTGCTTGCATAGACTACCGCAAAGAATATTTTTACCCTTGTCACCAGATTGATAACCTCTGTCAAAATAACTTGCTTGCTTTCAAAAAAATTCTTGATTTCAACCCTTCTTTTATCCCATCCTACTCAGATTCTACTTTTAACCCCATCAGAGTTATGAATAAATTCTCATTCTTCTTTGAAACAACCCTAGGCAACATTCTTTATTTGACTTTGTCTGACTTTTGTTTCAATAATTCCAAATATTGTGATTTCATTCATTTCTACTATTCTTCTAACCTCTTTTCTTTTTATAGGGTCATTTAACCCTCTAATATTCCATGTCATTAAATTCATTAATGAAAAGAAGATGTTCCAGCTTTACTTCCCCTTCCTTTACTTTTTCTTCCTTTTTGTTTTTCCCATATAGTAGGGATATAAGGAATTGTATTTTCCTTAATTAGCTTACCTTGCTGTTTTGGGATTTTTGTGTTTCTCTGGTCAACTTTCTTTTGAATTGGAGATTGTACAGTTTCAACCGATTCAGTTGTCTCTTCTTTATCTTTCTCATTTCCTTTACCCACTTCCCCTTGCTTGCTTTCTCCCATGCTCTCTTTTTCCACTACCTCTTCGGTATTGATTCTTACTTCCAGTTCAAGTTTCTTTGTTACCTCTTCATTCTCAGCCTTTGATTCTGAATCTCTTATCACTCTATCTTCCTTCCCTTGTTCTTCAAAACCTTGTTTTGAATTTCCTTTCTTATCTTGATCCTTCTATTTACTCAATACTGATTCTTTAGTAACCTCTTTCTGTCTTTCATTCTTAACCTTTTCCTTTTCCAACCTTTTTTGTTCTTCTTTCTATTTCTTTTTTGTCTCTGTCTCTGTCTTTGTCTCTTTCTCGATCTTCTTTTTCCTTTCTTCTTCAATTATTTTTGGGCACTTGTAACAGACATGTTCGAATGTATTACAGTCAAAGCATCTATTCGGCCTCCACTCATACGAGATTCTCATAATTATGGGTTCACCTTTTCTATCTGTTATCGTCATCTTGTATGGAAGATTTGATCTCGAGTGTATCTCAATGCACATCCTAGCATAAGTCATATGCTCACCTTTTTCTGTAGTTGGGTCCATGTAGAGTGGACTCCCCAATAGGCTCGCAAAGTGACTTAATGCTTCAGGGTTATACATGTGGGGAGGGATGTTGCGCAATTGGAACCAGATTTGCGCAGTTTCTTTGGGCTTGCTGAAGAGGTTCATACCTTCTGTCCATTTTTCGAGTTTCATGTAGTTTTTCCCAACAAATATGTGCTCGTTGATTAGAATACTTTCGAGATCTGATCCTTCTTTGAATTTGAGAAAGTACAAGTCATGAATGTTTGATGTTACCTTTTCTAGACCATTTTCCCCCAATTGTTCAATTAGGGTTTTTTTGGTTACTAGAAATGGCACCTTGTTTCTTCCGATGAAGTTGCCCACTATGACATTCATCCATGACTTTACGCAGTTTTCCTCAACTTTTTGGGGTAGTTTGAATTCAAACGGGGAACCGATAATTTCAACTTTTGGCTTAAATGTTCCAAGGAAAAATTTCCCCCTCTCTTGAACTGGATTGTCAGCTTTTGTTTCCCCTTTGTTTTTCTGCCCTGCATTGTTTCTGTTGTTCATTCTGCTCGTTACTCTGGTTTTTCCATATTTTCTGATCCTTCCCTTGAGTTTTGCTTTGTTCTTTAGCTTTCTTCCAGACCTGGTCTACATTCCAATTAGAATTGTTCTTGATGAAGTAGACTCTGGTTTTGGGGCATTTAGAGAGCTCTCTCAAAGTTTCAACAGACCAGCTCACAATAGTATCATACTCCTCTTTTTTTAGGAGATTACAGTCTTGTAGGTAATGTAGGTTGAGTTGCTCTGTGTATTGTTGGCTTTTCTCTTTGCTTAAAACGATTTGACCTTTCTTTCCTAATATCAACAGTTTTGTTATCTGATTCCTAAGCCCTTTCAGATTGGCCCTTTCATTAAAACCAACCCTCCATTTCCTCGGGTCTGTTTCTTTACCCAATGCTTTCGCTGTCATTCTTTGCGTTTTTCTTGTTTCACCCAGATTTTTTGCATTAATTATTTCTCTTTCCAATTCTTTCTGGATTACTTTCTCTAGTTCTTCGTCTGAGTCAGGTATCTCAGTAGTCTCAAGTTGAATTTGATTCCCATTGGAATCCGAGTTAATGACCTGTGCATTTTTATTTCCTAAACTATTTTCCAGAACTACTCTATCTTTTCCTAGAGCATGTCCTAGACTATCACAATCTAGGCTATCAGCATGTATTCCACTAACAGTTCTATTTTCATTTGCATTCATCTCATGAGTGTTATTGGGATTGGTAGAAAACATACATGTCGTGTTGACTGCAAAATCCTTATTACTGCTATTGCTCACGTCAGTCAGATTTCCACCATTTCCTCCTGACTTTGGAGACCCATGATTTTTAAAGAGGATATTCGTGTGATTCTCTCCTGAGCCTATGTGGAAGTTAGTTGCATTCGAAATTTCTGTCTTAGGATTAGGGGAGCATGTGTTGGATTCACTCATTGCCCGATTAAGAGAGTTGACCGGGCTTGTACCAACTGTTGACAAAGAGAGAATTTTCCGTACTGCTGAAGCTACGATGTTTGCAAAAGTCATATTTAAAGTGGCCGACACGGACGGATTCGTGTCAGCGAAGCTTTTAACAACTTTACAGTACACATAGGTTTGAATTGATTTTTGATGTACTCTAATCTTGACCGAGAGATCGATGAGTAGATTTAGTAGATTTTCTACGAAAAGATGATCCTTTCGACCGAGAGATGAAATCACGACGCACACGGAACACGGATCGCACAGATGGCACAGTTCGCACGACAACGAACGGTGTGTGATTTCTTTGCGACTACGACCGAGGGTTTCTTCAACGACGATTACGACCGCGAATATGTTATCGGCATATCGCGGAACACTTTATAATTAGATTAGAGTATTGCATAATAATAAAAAAAAAAAGACCTTTAGTGTTTAAATTGGTTGGAACTTTAAGTTTAAACTTTCTATTTTTTAAACTATAATTAATTAGAGAATCTAGATTTGATAGGCTTAATTTATAAAAAAATGAGAGAGAAATAAATAGTATCTATTAGCATGGATAAACTACTTCTACTTAACATTATTTTGGTATTAGTTCTTTTTCGTTTCTTGAAAGTATATTATATTATATACATTTGTTTGTATTATGATTGAAGAGAGGAAAAACATAATTAATTATGAAATATTGAATATTTTGTTTTATAGAAGAGAGCGGAATACTAGTTAAGGCGCAATTACGTGAAACTCCGAGTAACGATTTTCACTATATTTGCTCGGATTTATTTACTTACTTTTGAGGGACATTTATATGCTCATTTGTAAAATTACAGCGCAAAAGAAAATACTTCGTTGTACTCAATTTCCATTTTTTACTACTTATAAATTTTCAATTGAATTATACGTTAATAGATATAGATTGTTTGAAGCACATCAAGAAAATTCTTTATCTGAAATGTGAAACGAAAGAATAATTTTCATATTTTTATTTTGAAATAAGTCATGGACAAAATGGATTTTTAGTCCAAATTTGATAGAAATTGTGCTAATGTTTGTCAGGGAGAAGGTTTCACAACTAGAGGATGTGAAGGGGTTCGTCACAGATGCATTTGCAAGAAACAATGTTAATCCTTAATTTGTGCCATGTGTTTCTACTAATAAATATCACAAATGAACAGCATTCTTATAAAAGATAAATGATAACCTTCTATTCTTAATTAAATATTGAATTAAGATGATCAGCATACTACATTTACATAGAATTTATTTACATCAACAACTTGTGTAATAAATTAAGAATAAAGAGAGACTCTTTAAAAAAAGTATTAATTAGATCTAAAGTTAAAATTTGACCCCTCTAAAGAAAAATGGAAGGAAATAGAAAAAAAAAATTGAATGTGCAAATAAACTATTAATATTAAAAATCTTTCTTTAAAATGGTATAAATAATATAAAAGTGATTAAATTGGCATCTTATCCTAATTTTGGTTTACCAAACATCTCATCTCATGCACATTTATCCATCAATCTAATCGATATCTCATTTTGTGACTTTATATTTTCATTTTGGTATACCTAACCATTTTCAACATTATCAATCTTTTTTACCATCACTTTGACTCACCAATCCCCAATCGACATCTAATATTGTCTCATCTCGTGACCTTAGTTTCAATTCGGCTAACCAATCATCTCATTTCATATTTATCCACCAATTCTCAATCGACCTTTTATCTCGTGATCTTACTTGTTGATTGTTAATGTGAGAGGATATGAAGTTTCATTTTAATATGAGTCGAGTGATTTATTATTATTATTATATATATATTTATTGATACACAAAATTATAAATATAATTAACAATCTTAAATGATTTAATTATTAAATATTCATAATAGAGATCAAAAATTCGAATCGGACTGTGTACAAATTTAAAACAATTATAAAATTTATTTACTGAAAGAATGGTTCACTCTTGGTGGAACACGTGGAACACGAGTAATTCAACTTATTCACGTCTAAATAATGAAAATTTGGTATTCATATTAGGCACATAGACATTGCTTTTGCATTGGAAGGTGATTAAATTGGTTAATTTCATATCATATTATTCAGTCACAACTAAACAATTTGTTAACCAATAATCAACGCAATTATTGTAAAATATATAGATTCCTAAATGAATAATGTAACTAAAATGCTAATTTTTTGGAATATCTATTTCAAATTTCAAAAACTCATATAAACTACCATATAAATATTATGTTTATTACTCGGAGTGAAGGTAAGAAGTCTTAAATAATTAGATGGTTGGGCTTCTATTTTTTTTTATTTGTACATGGTGTGTAATAACAATTACTAGGTTTTTGAAATAAATACCAAATAATTAATCACATAAACTATATACAATGTCTTCTAGTTTCTTTCTCATTACATTTGAAATCCTACTTCATAATTGATTTGGTGCTTTCTCTTCTTCAGATATGATCCAGGGTGAAGGGGACGATATGGAGGACCGTGGTAGGAAGGTTCATCATCATCATAAGGGCCGACGCGGGGATCTTGGCCCTTACCCGACGCACCACTTTCAATTGTTGCAAGTCTTTCTTCAGCAATATTGAATCTTCCGTCCATATTATTGCTTAGTTCGGTCATTTGTTGTTTAAGGGCAGCATGCATAACAGCTGATCCAGACATGTGTTGGTGCAAAATGGCCTGCGTAGCGGCTGATTGTTGGGACAATCCTTCGATTAGGAACTTTAGCGCCTCCATTTCTGTCTGCTGACGAGTTTCTACCATTTGGAGAATCGCCCAGCTCTGATACCAATATGTTAAGCTTGAAACAATAACTTAACTTTCCGAGTTTTGATACCAAGAATCGGGTTCTTGATAGTTGGGACCGAGCGTAGAATTTTATACTCAAGCGCAGCGGATATAATGTGAGAAGAGAATTCGAGGTTAAAGAGAGAAGAAACCGAGGTGAATAGAGAATACTACTAGAATACACCTAATAGTCCAAGATAGAGGTTCAAGACCGAGAGAATAACTTAGAGTAACAACTTTCACAAGCTTCAATTCATAGCCCAAAAAGTGGGGTGGGCATCAGCATTTATAGCGGCTAAATTATCCAATAGTAGTCGGTTACAATTCTGTTACAACAACTTTTAGGGACTTAGTCAACAATCAGTTTTGTGGGAATAGAAAAATAGAATTAAAATATTATTATGCTATAAAAACAAAGTTCCCGACCGAGTCTCTAGCCCAAGTGTTCCATAGGACCGTGGAGGGTACACTTTCTTATTCGTGGATCGTAATATATTGTTATTATTTTTTTTGTTATCTATCTTTATTTTAAAATAAAGTTTGATCTCCTTTTTTTGCATAAACAAATCACAATATTATATGTTCAATGAAAATGTGATCAAATCTACCTAACCATCTTTTAAAATGATATTTGCTTACATCCATATATTTGCATTTCTTTCAATGGAATAGAGATTCAAACAAAAATTATTAGAATAAATTTCACTTTCCAAATAAGTTTGTGAATGAGATGAATTCTACTATAAAGTTAAAACTACACTTTTATGAAAATGATGAGATATCTATTTTCAAATTTTTTAAATAGTTGTATTAATTATATATAATCTTTGAACATTTTAGATTTGTCTTGATCTTAATTAATTTTATATATAAGAAATAGAGACTTCTAAATATCCCAATTTATTACTACAAAATTATGATAAGACTTGATTTTATGTCAAGAACAAATTAAAAGCAATAAAACTATAATGATAAAACACACAAAAAAAAATCTAATTACAAAAGAAAAGTTCTCCTAAATGGAAATTGACATATACACGCTAAATTCTTGTGATTGTAGCATGGTTATATTTTTGTCTTTGCCAAAAATGATTATTTCCTCAACACATTATATATGATTGAATATAAATCTATTTTTCTTCAAACTATAATATATTTTATTTTTTCCAAATATTCTAAATAAGGTGTGCCGCTTGTTAGAAAATGAGTTATTTGAAAATGAATAAATTATTGTTAAATAATCTGCTTTGTTTATATTTTGATTGCTATATGTAAAAAGTTAAAAAAATCAAAATACTCTCTATTTAATTATATATTTTCTTTTATTTTTACTTTTTAAAATATTAATATATATATATATATATATATATATGAATTTATAATAGGATTAATATGCCCTTAGTGAGTCTGAACTTTTTATAAATAATTAATCACGCTAATATCTTTGGATGGGCTCAACCTTTTGAAAGTAAAACTTTTAATAGAGTTTAAATGCCCCTCTCATTCTCAAATAAACATATTTTATGCATACACCATCTTCATAGACACACAAAATAATCAAGTAACTTAAATATTATCGTACCAATTCTCATGGACAAATTATTTTTCGGATTTCTCTTTGTGTTAGTTCTTCTCGTTTCTCGTAAGTTTACTCTTTTTATATTATTCTTTATTGTATAATTGAAGTGATAAACCTAATATATATAATTCATAATGGAATAATGAATACTTTTTTTTATAGAGGAGAGCTGTGGAATAACCTAGGTTATTGTTGGAAAATGAGTTATATTTGAAATTTATTGTTAAACAATCTATTGGCCTGGACAAACTACTTTTCAACATTATTTTGGTGTTAGCTCTTTTTGGTTTCTTGTAAATGTATTATTTATATCCTTTTCTTTGTATTATGATGGAAGAGAAAGACAAAACATAATTAATAATAAAAGATTGAATAAATTTGTTAGATAAAATAAGACCGGTTCAAATAAACCTAACTTAAAATAAACTTTCCATGCAGGAACAAGGAACCGAACCGGAACCAGCTAAAGAAAACCAACCGGTCAAGCTACCAAACCGATCAAGAATACTTGGAACGTGACCGCACAAAGAAAAGATCGGCCAAAGCCTAAAACCGGAATCATCAAATAGCCGATCATCCAAAAGGCAGAGAAACAACCGGAAGAAGTCCGGTTACATCACTCATACCAAAAGCCTTTCGGCTAAGTCAAATGACCGACCAGTACAAGAAGACAATTCGGGTATCTGTTGAGAATGATACCAAAGGAACAGACTGAATACTTCCATATCCATGCAAGTCTGAGGAAAGACTGTAGGCTGCAGAAAACAGTACTACCGGATCCTTCTACTTCGGGATAAGCCAGAAAGGAAATCTTCTAAGTACAGACAACTGTCCAACAGACAGTGCCTACATCAAGTAAAAGACAAACCCGGCAGGTTTGTCTTACAAACCGGAAGAACAGACCGGCAGGCCTGAGACAGAATACCAGGTCTGAGGAAGCGACCGCAGGTCTGAACCTCTGAAACACTGAATCACTGCACCTCTGCTCAGCCAATCAGATTCAAGGAAGAGAAATATGACCGTTGGCATATTTCACCTATAAAAGGAGGCAGTTGCAGAAGAGTAAATGCGGGACATTAAGAGACAACAGTGAGATATTGAGATATTAAGAGACACATTATTGAGATAACAAGCGCTAAGATCATTTACTACAAGTGATAGAGTGTGATGTTTTATAAAGCCTAAGTGTTGAAAGTTAAAGTGTGTTTTACAATTTCGGTGTAAATTGTAAGAGTGTTATCGAGCAGGAAATAAGTCTCGATCGGCTTGTACTTGTATTCCTTAGTGAATATCCTTCTCGCGGTTTCGAGAGGAAGGGGTGACGTAGGAGTTTTATCTCCGAACATCCATAAAATCTGTCTTGTCATTTACTTTCTGCCGGCTTCATTATCTAACCGACTAACTTAACCACACCGCTCCAAACCGACTCTATACTAACCATACCGAATATCCAGATTACCGAAACCGACCCACCATTTCCAAATCTCCATCATCCGAAACCGGCCTTGTCTATCAAACAAGTGTGCTGCTTCAACCTGAAAGCAAACCTCTTCCGCGCTTGAACCTAGTTCAAGGGCTTGTGACAGGTTGTGTAGTATTGAAACCCCGGTGTTAATCTCTAACCAGATTAACCACCGCCCTTCGAGTGTGAACCGCTAACCGGTCCAACCCCCCCGGTTCCCCAGCGGCGACCTAGATCCTAACAATTGGTATCAGAGCAGTTAGTTTCAATACTCAAGCAAGCATGTATCAGGATAAGCCTCCAATGCTAGAAGGTGATGACTTTGCCAACTGGAAGGCACGCATGCACCTGCATCTAGTCACCTTGGATGATGAAATGGAGTCCATTCTGACCGAAGGACCGATAATTATTGATAAGGATAGAAAGGAATGGACGGCTGAAGATAGGAGAAGAAACAATCTGGACAACCATGCAAGTAACCGGATCTCCAACAGCGTGGACAGAAACACATACTGCAAGATCAGAGACTGCCAAACCGCGAAGGAGACATGGAACACGGTTATCCAGATCTTTGAGGGAAATGAAAGAACAAAGGAGAACAAGATAATGGTAGCCACACAGAAGTTTGAGAGCATCAAGATGAAACCAGGAGAAACTATGAAGGAATACAGTGACCGGTTCACTGGTGTGTTAGATGAGTTAGCAACTCTGGGCAAGAAGTATGACAACAAAGAGGTCATTATGAAGGTTTTGAGATCTCTTCCAAGTGCTTGGGACATAAAAACGATGGTAATGAGAGAATCAAAGAGCCTACGTAAGATGAAATTATACGATGTATTCGAAGATCTTAAGGCATATGAGTTCGAAATGAGATCTAGGACTGAAGAGGAAGTTTCGGCATCAACATCAACCAGAGCACTAATCACATCTACAGAACCGACTGCACCTACTCCTACACCTGCACCGGCCCCTGCACCCGTACCGATCAGAACCGCCGAACAGTTCACTGAAGATGCCATGGCAATGCTTGCACAGAAGTTTGGGAGGTTCATGAAGAGGAGTCAACCGACAAACAACTACTATGGTGATAAATCCAATGTAAGATGCTATAACTGTAACTGTTTGGGACATTTTAAGTGGGAGTGCAGGAAACCGAGGAGGGACACCCAGAAACTGAACTATCAAAATGACAGAAACAATTATCAACAAACCGGTGAAGGAAGTGAGGTACCGAAAGCACTGATAGCCGACGATGGAGGAAGTCTATGGGCTCACAGTGACAGTGATGATGAACTCACGTGCCTCATGGCAAATGAAGAACAGGTATTTGACTCTCCCTGTGAGGAATTTACTAAAGATGAGTTATACAATGCATTAAATGACATGGTAGAAGAATATAAGAACCTATTGACCATGCTACCTAAGCACCTCAACATTAGAACCGATCCCACAATACCCATTCCGACAGAACCAGAGGTACCCATCATAACCGAACCGGAGGTCATACAATCTGATGATACCCATACTCTAGAAACCGAGTTAGATCCTAAGACCGAACAACCTAGTGAACCGACTAGAGAACTAACCAAGGAAGAAAATGCCAGACTTCAATATAAGATGGCCGCGTATAAGAGATCTAGTGATATAGTAAGGAACATGAATAAACACTACAGGCATCCTCGTTGTAAGCGTGGCCTGGGATATAGAGAAAATAGCCCCAAAGACCGAAAACCCATAGAGAAAGCAAGGCTTACAAAAGGAAACCTTCCCTTTATAAAATTTCTTAAAAGCTCCTGGACTGCTGAAGAAGAGGAGACCGCATACTATAGGGAAGAAAAGCTAAAATACGACTATGTTGGTCCAACCGATTCATGGCTTGACCCTGTGAAAAGAAAAGCCGAAATCCTCAAACATAAGAAAGCCTTTCCTGAACCGCGTAGATTAAACCATAGATCACCGAACCAAAGACCACCACTATTTAGGACATTTGAAGGAAAACTGAAATACACGAGACCGAGTGCCAAAAGGACAGTTAAGACCCTAGCAAAGAAGACCGTCCGGTTTATCAAGGTTTGGATACCTAAGGGACTAATCGCATGTGGACCCAAGTAAACGTGGGTACCAAACAGTTGTAAATATGTACATTTTGCAGGATCCAAAGAAACGGCTAGGAAACTCCGAATGGTTCTTGGACAGCGGTTGCTCCAGGCACATGACCGGAAACAGCAACTTGTTAACCGATATCAGAACAGCAACCGGTGCTCTAATCACCTTCGGTGACAACTCAAAAGGTAAAACTGTGGGCAAGGGTAAGATTGTCCATGGTAACCTAACTATTGATAATGTACTTTTAGTTGAAAACCTAAGTTTCAACCTACTTAGCATTAGTCAGATGTGTGATGCTGGATACACAGTAGAATTCCTTAAACATGCATGCTTCGTTAAGAACTCTCAAGGCATCGTACTACTAACCGGAAATAGGATAGGTAATATTTACAAGGTAGACTGGAAAACTAGAGTAGAATATCCTATATGCATGATAGCTAAGACTGATCAAACCTGGCTGTGGCATAAGAGACTAAACCATCTAAACATGAAAACCTTAAACTACATTCGCGGTAAAAAGCTAGTTGAAGGTATTCCTGACATAGTATTTAACCAGGATAAGGTTTGTTCAGCATGCCAAATGGGTAAACAAACTAGGTCATCTTTTAAGAGTAAAGGAAACATTCAATCTAGCCGATGCTTAGACCTCCTTCATATGGATTTATTTGGACCGATTCAGGTCATTAGCTTAGGAGGTATGCTCTACACCATGGTAGTTATTGATGACTATTCTAGATATACATGGGTAATATTTCTACCATCTAAACGTGAAACCGTATCAAACCTGATCACACTTCTTAAGCGCCTGCAAAATGAAAAATCAACTCGTATTAATAGCATTCGAAGTGATCGAGGCACCGAATTTACCAATAGTACATTAACTGCATATCTTGATGAATCCGACATTAGACACGAGTTGTCTAGTGCTAGGACTCCTCAACAAAATGGCCTAGCCGAGAGAAGAAACCGGACTCTCAAGGAAGCCGCACGGTCCATGATAGCCGACTCCGGCATTGCTCAGAAATTTTGGGCTGAGGCTATCAACACTGCATGCTATACACAAAACCGCTCTTTAATAAACAAATTTCACAACAAAACGCCGTATGAGGTTTATTTTAACTTAGTTCCCAAACTCAAGTAGCTCAGGATTTTCGGTTGTAAATGTTATATTCATATAAATGGTAAAACTTAACTCACCGTTTTTGATGCAAAAACCGATACCGGCATCATGCTAGGGTACTCGGCAGTAAGTAAAGCATATAGAGTATATAATAATAGAACTGCAACCATGGAGGAAACAATTCACGTTGTTTTCGATGAATCGGTTGAAAGCAATACTGCTTCATGCTTTGATCTACACAACAGATTGGAAAATAACGATATTCATTCTGATAGTGAAGATGAGACTCCGGTCTTCAGGCGGTTTGTCCCTGACCAAATGGGTAACATTGAAACCCAGCCGAATCAAGTTGTTCCACAACAGGAAGCTGACACTTCGGTCCAATCCGAGGGAGTCGGTCGGTCTGACAATCTCGTTCAGCCTACCGACATGTCTAGCCTTGATCAAATAAACGGTAATTTGGTAGACATCCCTGAACTGAATCTCAGAAGAAACAGTAAACATCCTCCTGAGCAAATTATAGGTGACCCTTCAGAACCTGTTCGAACTATGAATCAACTTCTGGAAGGCTACTTTAACTCAGCCTTTATATCCCAGATTGAACCGAAAAGAATAGATGAAGCATTGTCAGATCCGGATTGGATCTTGGGAATGCAAGAAGAGCTGAACCAGTTCGAGAGTAGTAAAGTCTGGTACCTAGTTCCCAGACCGAAAGATCAATCGGTCATAGGAACAAGATGGGTATTCAAAAACAAACTCAATGAGGACGGTTTGGTCACGAGGAACAAAGCCAGATTAGTGGCTCAAGGTTACAAACAGGAAGAAGGCATTGATTTTGAAGAATCATTTTCTCCTGTAGCCAGGATTGAAGCCATTAGGATTTTTCTAGCTTTTGCGGCTTTCAAAAACTTTAAGGTTTTTCAAATGGATGTTAAAAGTGCATTTCTGAACGGTGACCTACGTGAAGAAGTGTATGTTGAACAACCACCCGGTTTCAAAAGCGCTGCATTTCCAAACCATGTATACCGACTGAACAAAGCTTTATACGGTCTAAAGCAAGCACCTAGAGCCTGGTATGATACACTAACCGCATTTCTATTAAAACATGATTTCACCATCGGTTCGGTGGATAAAACACTGTTCAAATTTGAAAAGAAGGAACATATCCTACTTGTTCAAATTTATTTAGATGACATTATTTTCGGTTCCACCGATCCTAAGCTATGTGACAAGTTTTCAAAAATGATGACTGACAAGATTGAGATGAGTATGATGGGAGAATTAAGTTTCTTCCTAGGTCTTCAGGTCAAACAACTCAAAGAAGGAACATTCATCAGTCAACCTAAATATACCAAGGAGCTGCTAAGGAAATTCGGGATGGACACCTGCTCCTCGGCGGCTACTCCAATGAGTTCATCCATTAAACTGGACAGAGATGATGAGGGCCAATCGGTAGACCAGATTGCATACCGGGGCATGATCGGTTCCCTACTGTACCTGACAGCGAGTAGACCGGACATCTTGTTTGCAGTTGGTGTTTGTGGGAGATTTCAAGCAAATCCAAAGCAATCCCATTACACAGCCGCAAAGAGGATACTGAAGTATCTAAAGGGAACACCTGATGTCGGTCTGTGGTACCCAAAGGACTCGTCCTTCAATCTAACAAGTTACTCAGATGCAGACTATGCAGGATGTAAGATTGACAGAAAAAGCACCAGCGGAACATGTCAGTTCCTTGGTGACCGGCTCGTTTCATGGCATAGCAAGAAGCAGACATCTGTGGCCACATCCACTGCAGAGGCTGAATACTTGGCGGTCGGAAGTTGCTGTTCTCAACTCCTCTGGATCCAACAGCAGCTGAAGGACTTCGGTGTCATAGCCGAAGAGTCCCCGATCTTCTGTGATAACACGAGTGCCATAGCGATCACCTACAATCCGGTTCTCCACTCCAGAACCAAGCACATCGACATAAGGCATCACTTCATCCGGGAGCATGTCACGCTGAAGCATATCCGGCTGGAATACGTACCGACCGATCAACAAGTAGCCGATATCTTCACAAAGCCGCTACAGGAAGCTAAGTTTTCTCAATTCAGGCTTACTCTCGGCTTAACCGACATTAGCCAAATCCTTCCAAAGGATGCTTAAAGGGAAACTGGTTCAGACAGACAAAACCGGTAATTCTTTCTAAGCTGTTGAATTTCGAATCCTCAGGGTGTCTGTGGAAGAACCGCCCAGTTTATCAGATAGAGTAAACCGACCGGCTACTTGGTGCATGCATCAAATAACCGCATCGGGATGAACAACTGATGACTGACCGGCTCGGAAGCAGGTCACCCTAGATTATTTGAATTTCAAACAGAAGAGGAATAGTTATCAGGGATTAAGGATATCTGTTCTGCAACATTACCCTCTCAAAGTAAAATAGGTCGCGCCTAAAAAGACGTGAAGATCTTTTGATATCTTTCACAGTTCAGGCCTATGACCGACACCTAGACTGCAAACCTGCCTATTTCATGCAAAATCTCTTATCCTGCAGTTAATACATATCATCTCATTTAATGCCTGGACAATAGGATAGTCCTTAAACTAGTATTTAAGTGAAGCAAACACTCGCCACATCATTCACAAGACAAAAGAATACCCTCTCACTAAGGCAAAAATGTCTCAGTATCCCAACATCCTTCAGGTTGATTTTCAATCCTGCTCAACCACAGATCAATATGAGATATATAAGATGATTAAGTCTCTAGAGGAAACCGGCCTTCAGTGTTTCCTAGACGACAAACATACCATCTATCCGGAATCCGTTTTGGAATTTTCTACCACGCAAAGGTGTTTAGGGGCACCCCCCACTTTGAAACCCACATTCAATCCAAAGTGGGAGGCATTGTCTTTGATTTCACCGAACGGGACTTTGCGCGGTGTCTTAGCCTACCAAGGCACGGGATAACAGATCTAGACATTCCGGCAGATGTAAAGGCCGAGATCTCCATCGCCTTTTCCCGGTCTGACGAACCAGTTGAAGACCATGGAGAAAAATCACGTCTGAGAGCTGAATATCAGCTTCTAAATGATGTGATCGGCAAAAGCATTTTTGGTAGGGACGTCACAAACACCTACAGTGTCTCAAACTTCAACATGATGGCGGCCATAATCACCGGCACACCAGTAAACTGGTCTAGGGTGCTCTTTGACACCCTTATCTGGATGGTCGGCATCCGATCAGTTGGTTTCATTCCTCAAATAAGCAGCCTCCTTGTGGAGCTTGGAGTCCCAACCTGTCCCGGCGAAGGTTTGAACCAAGCTCAGGTGCTCACCAAAGAAGTAACCGACCCATTCTATAGGCGGTTCGAGAGGGCTTGGAGGAGAAGAAATCGCAACAACGGTGATGTCAACCCCTATGCACCCTAAGTCACTCCTTCCTACACCCGGTCGTTTTGCTTCATGCACCGGGTGTACTCTTAACCAACTCAAGTTTGATCGTTTCGGCCTCTTCTATGTCTCTTTCGGCTTTATTTGTGTCTTTCTTGATTTCATGTTTGCTTCATCGCTCTTTATGCCATTTTCGGCATTGTCTTTGTTATTTTCGGCCTCTATCTAATTAATCTCGGTTATGTTTAAGTGCATTTAATGAGATAATCCCAATCAATGAGATAACCCCCAACCACCCGCACATTTAAAATCCAACTAACCTGGTTACTTCCCAACTAACATTTACCTAGGGCTTTGCAATCTACCGTTTCCCCATGCGCCTTGAGAAGGTAAAGATTCTTTTCCTTAATAAAACAAAACTGACCATCAATGCTAAGATTTTCCCTCCAAAACCGATCCTATATAAGGAGCTATCCTCTACTCATTTTATCACATCCGAAAGCACAAGATCACATCTGATATTCTTGAATCCCGTCTCTCTCAATACCGGAATCATGCCGAGCAGAACTCTGGGAAATTTCCTAAGCATTGATTTCAACTCTTGCATGGGCGAGAGGGACTGTACTTCTGAGCAGAAACTCATGTATGACGCTCTCACTGAAACCGGTCTTCAACCATTTCTTGAAGAGGCCGGTCCTATTCTCCTAGACGATGTCAAGGCCTTCTTTCGAAACGTCTGCATCAGGGGGAAGTATATCGTCTCTACCGTCAGAGACCATATGTTCTGGATCGATGAGGTTGAATTTGCCTCACTATTCGGTCTACCCACTGAAGGTTTCTCTGATTTTCCGACTATTCAGGACCTTGCGGGATTTGAAACCGCGCAATACCTGTCGGCCACCCATGCTCCGGTGGAACACTTTGGGCCAAAAACCCAGCTTGCTATTCACGGTCAGCTACTGCTCGAAATCGTGACCCGGTCGATTCTGTGTCAATCACCGAATCAACGGTATTCTAGGAACACCTACAACCTTATGACCCACATTCTTTGCGAATCGGCCATCAACTGGTCAACGGTCATATGGGAAAACCTAACGAATATGGTGCTGACCAAGAAAGGTCTCGGGTATGCACCGCATATCAGCAAACTGATTCTTGGGTACCGACCAGAGTTCGGACCGGGCACACCGGCTTCCTCCTCAAACATCCTCGACAAGGATTCTGTAATAGACCGAATCTGTAGAATGTCTTTTCAATAGGCTGTACTTTACATTATTTTTGTATGCCTATCTCTGTAACGAATCCTATGCCGGTTTCTTTTCTCTACTACTTGAATTTTAATATCATTTCAGTTTAAATAACCGTGTCTTCTTAATTCTTCGAACATTTATAAAGTAACCGGTTAACATCTTCAAACTATAACCGCGTTATTATCCGGTCACATAAACTCTGCTTAAAATAATCTGTTAACACTCTGATCACTCAAAATAACCGGTCAGACTTCGAAACCACATCATCAATCGGTTTCAAGTAGAAGAGTGCGTCATCAATGACATTAGCAAAGGTTTTTGGAGGGAGATTTCCCGCCCAAAATTGCCGCCCCTCTGTTTGCTGCCCTTTTGTTTGGCGCCCTTTGTTTGGCGCCCACGGTTTGACGCTCATCTCAATTCGGAGGGAAAATTCCCGCCTTTTATTGATGGGACGGTTGGGCTTCCAAACCGCATCTATAAAAGGGATTTTCGGTCATTTTACTTCATTCTCACGCGAATCTGCTTTCTCTCTCTAAGCTCTCTCAATCTCTTAAGCGGTTATCTCTTACATTCTCAAATTCTTAAACATGGGGCGTGATTCGGCTTTGTTCAGACTCTACTCTCAGGTGGATTTCGAGGAAATCCGGTTGAATGGTACGCCCGAGGCGAAGGAAGTTATTGACCGGCTAATTAAAACCGGTCTGGAATACTTCCTCGGCGGTCCCCATATTATATACAAAGATGCGGTCGAAGAGTTCTTCAAAACCGCAACCGTCGTCTACGACAAGATCACCGCAACTGTATGCGGTTCACAAATAGAGCTCACCGAAACATTGGTGGCCGAGAGCCTGCATCTTCCAACAACCGGCCAGGATGCAACAGCAGAAATAGAGCAGGACACCTTCGAGGCGGCTTGCCAGATCCTATCGGCAACTGAAGAGCCGATCAAAGCATCCGGCAGCAAACAAATGTTAAAGCCGGAGTATATCCCAGTATGTGACATCTTCGCAAGGGCGATTCTGGCGAGGGGAGGAAACTTCAGCAACCTCACCAAAGACAAAATCAAGATGTTGATCGGTCTGATGGAGGGAAAAGAGGTCAACTGGGCAAGATCGGTGTTCAGTAACCTAATGGACATGGTAAAACCGGATTCAAACCGGTCGTGGGGATACGCCGTGCCCCTCGGTAAGATCTTCCTCCACCTAAATCTCGACTTGGGTCCCGGCGTTGCTGTAGCAGAACGCTGCCTCATCAGATCAAGGCAATTCCTTGAAAGGACGCAGCCGGCCCCCAGTTCCACAGGTGGCCAAAAGAAGAAAAACCGCCAAGAAAGCTGCCTCAGCCAAAGCAAAGGCCGAAGGAAAAGGCAAAGAAAATATAACCTTCTCAGAACCACCTCAGCACACAGAAGATGAGGAGTGGGCCTTTGAGAGAACAGACACCGAAAAGACGGAGGATGATAGAACGGTCCTCAATGAAGACGGCTCGGCCCAGAGTCCTAAGGATTCCGCACCAAACACCAACCATGAGACCACCGAGGGTGGAGAAGAGGTTGATAAAGAAGCCGATGATGAAGGCGACAACACAGAGAGGGAGGAGGCCGAAGAAGCAGAGGCCGATAGGATAACTGGGAAACTCCTTCAAAGCATCAGAAGAAAAGCCGAGTCAGTTGAAGAACTATACCTGGAGTGGCACGAGCACCGGTTTGATACGCCAAATAGACAAATCCTACCGGGCCACACAGATGAGCAATGCATGAACAGACTAGAGGAAGTGGAGGACCTGATGATGAACATTACGAACTCCAACACACTCCAGGAGGTACAACACCGAACTTGTCTCTTGTTACCGAAGGTTCAACTTCGGAAACTAACGACAAAAATCCGAAAAATTACGGAGTAGCTCAACAAGATGGAATCGGTGGGCACCCTAGCGCCGCAGGTGTTAGCAAGGCTTGAAAAAGCCAAAGAGGAACTAACTCAAGAAGTCAAGCGGCTGGAAGCCATATGCAGCCGAATGCAAGTACCGGTCTATACTGCTCCCGAGATCGAAAGGTTTCCGGTCAACTGTCCAACTCCTCCAAAGGAGAATGCAGCACCGATAGAATCCAGTGACAGGGCCGATCCAAATCTCACCGAGCAATCGCCTCCACCACAGCCGGAAGTCCCCATTTCAGACGTTACTAAAGAATGGGTTGAGGACCGACTTCAAGAGTTCGAAGGTACAGTGGTTCAACCATTCAAGGATAGATTCCAAAGAATCACTGGCTCGGCACTCAATTTCGCCGATGCCACATGGTTTCTTTTGAATTCCAATCAGGACCGAATCTCAGAAATCGGCGATGATATGCGGGAAGAGACGGTTCAGCGAGATAAATGTGCTCAGCGGACCGCAATTCTGGAGGATGTGACCTCCGACTTAAAGGATGACCTCAACCGGCTTGAGAGAGATACCGATCAACGGCTGACTGCGATGAGTGAGGATCTGATCGGCACGACACTTAACCGGGTCTCCGACCTCGAGAAGATAAATAGGACTCTCGTGGCCGAAGTAAAGGCGCTCTCCGAACAAATGGCCGAAATTCTAAGGGCTAAGGTGAATGCGGACGCCGCGGCTGTAGCGGCTGATGCTCAAGTAGCTAAGAGGGTCCAGGATGCGCTGGATGCCGAAGCAAGAAAAGATAAAGAGGCATCGCGCTCATCTCAGCTGACCGAAGCGGAAGAGGAAGCCGCGCGGATTAAAAGAGGAGAGGCCCTGTTCCCAGGGTTTGCTGAAAAAGTAGCCACTCTAGCAGCAGAGGATGCTGAACGGTTGGAAAGGGAGGCACGGAGGCTGGAAGGCTATGCAAAGGAAAACGAGAAGAAGAAGGCGGCCGCCTCCACCTCAGCGCCGAAAAAGCGGAAGAGGGAAGCTCCTAAAAAGGAGGCCCTTAAGAAGGTTCAGATTGCCGAGCTGCTCAGAGAGGTCTCTGAACCGGTCATCCCAAGTACATCGTAGCAGGACGACCAAATCGAAGATGAAGTCGAAGCACAACTGCGGTCTCGGTCTACAAGACGACGATCTTCCGAACCGACCGGTCGACAGCAACCAAAGAAGAAGAGCATATATGAACTCACGGACTCTGAATAGGGACTACCTTTTCTCTTATTGCCTTAGTACTTTTATATATATTTTGTCTCTTTCGGTTACCTATATATATATAGTTACTTTTTGAAACCGGCCATCTTTTGCATTTCTACTTAGTTTTGATAATTTTAAATAAAATAATCAAAAAGGGAGAAATTGATAAGATAAAAGATAAAGATTCTTATAAAAACTCTTCCAAAATTTTTCTCAAACATTTTTCGGAAAATTCTCCCAAGTCAGTTTCAAAAATCCGGCCAAACAACACAACCGGCCTACGATTGCAAACTTACATGATTTTGATAATTTTAAATAAAATAATCAAAAAGGGAGAAATTGTTAGATAAAATAAGACCGGTTCAAATAAACCTAACTTAAAATAAACTTTTCATGCAGGAACAAAGAACCGAACCGGAACCAGTTAAAGAAAACCAACCGGTCAAGCTACCAAACCGATCAAGAATACTTGGAACGTGACCGCACAAAGAAAGGATCGGCCAAAGCCTAAAACCGGAATCATCAAATAGCCGATCATCCAAAAGGCAGAGAAACAACCGGAGGAAGTCCGGTTACATCACTCATACCAAAAGCCTTTCGGCTAAGTCAAATGACCGACCAGTACAAGAAGACAATTCGGGTATCTGTTGAGAATGATACCAAAGGAACAGACTGAATACTTCCATATCCATGCAAGTCTGAGGAAAGACTGTAGGCTGCAGAAAACAGTACTACCGGATCCTTCTACTTCGGGATAAGCCAGAAAGGAAATCTTCCAAGTACAGACAACTGTCCAACAGACAGTGCCTACATCAAGTAAAAGACAAACCCGGCAGGTTTGTCTTACAAACCGGAAGAACAGACCGGCAGGCCTGAGACAGAATATCAGGTCTGAGGAAGCGACCGTAGGTCTGAACCTTTGAAACACTGAATCACTGCACCTCTGCTCAGCCAATCAGATTCAAGGAAGAGAAATATGACCGTTGGCATATTTCACCTATAAAAGGAGGCAGTTGCAGAAGAGTAAATGCGGGACATTAAGAGACAACAGTGAGATATTGAGATATTAAGAGACACATTATTGAGATAACAAGCGCTAAGAGCATTTACTACAAGTGATAGAGTGTGTTGTTTTATAAAGCCTAAGTGTTGAAAGTTAAAGTGTGTTTTACAATTTCGGTGTAAATTGTAAGAGTGTTATCGAGAAGGAAATAAGTCTCGATCGGCTTGTACTTGTATTCCTTAGTGAATATCCTTCTCGCGGTTTCGAGAGGAAGGGGTGACGTAGGAGTTTTATCTCCGAACATCCATAAAATTTGTCTTGTCATTTACTTTCTACCGGCTTCATTATCTAACTGACTAACTTAACCACACCGCTCCAAACTGACTCTATACTAACCATACCGAATATCCAGATTACCGAAACCGACCCACCATTTCCAAATCTCCATCATCCAAATCGGCCTTGTCTATCAAACAAGTGTGCTGCTTCAACCTGAAAGCAAACCTCTTCCGCGCTTGAACCTAGTTCAAGGGCTTGTGACAGGTTGTGTAGTATTGAAACCCCGGTGTTAATCTCTAACCAGATTAACCACCACCCTTCGAGTGTGAACCGCTAACCGGTCCAACCCCCCCGGTTCCCCAGCGACGACCTAGATCCTAACAAAATTGTTTTATAGAGGAGAGTGGTGTAATGATGCTAGTTAAGGCGCAACTATGCGAAACTCCAAGCAACAATTTTCACTATATTTGCACTTCAGACAAAAATTGCGCTAATGTTTGTAAGGGAGAAAGCTTCACAACTGGAGAATGTGAAGGGGTTCGTCGCAGATGCATATGCAAGAAACCATGTTAATCCTTAATTTGTGCTTTTATGTTCTTTGGTACTAATAAAGATCACAAATGCAACCAGCATTCTTATAAATTTTAAATATGTTTCAATTTTGATAAAAGAAACCTTTTATTCTTAATTAAATATTGAATTAAGGTGAGCATACTACAGTCACATAGAATTTACTTACATATACAACTTATGTAATAAATTAAGATTAAAGAGAGAGAACTCTTTAAAAAATGTTAATTAAATCCAAAGTTAAAATCTGACCCTCTTAAGAATAAATGGAAGGAAATATAACAAAGAAAAACATAATTTGAATGTGCAATTAAACTATTAATGTTAAAAATCTTTCTTTAAAATGATATAAATAATATCAATGGAAAATGACTAAATTGAAAAAATAAAACCGGACTTTCTTATTCTAATTTTGATTTATCAACCATCTCATTCACATCTATCCATATTCTAATCGATATATTATTTCGTGACTTTAAATATATATATAACATTTTTAATTTTATTTTAACCGTTTTAAGTGTGTGGACGGGTCAACCCATAATTCGACCTAAACATTCATTTATTCTCACATATATAACAAATTATTCACAACTCTCGACCCAACAATCCAGACACTTTGAAATTAAAATTAATATATATATATATATATATATATATATATATTAATTAGTTAAAAAGTTGAATTTATATTGTTAAAAATGTTTCACGTTTATCAAATTTGGTGTTAAATTTAAAATATAAAATTTTATTAGCCTAGTTGATTAAATAGTTGTACTTTTTTTGCTATGTTGCAAATTCGAAACATACATATAACATTTTTAATTTTAGTTTTAACCGTTTTAAGTTTATGGACGGGTCAACTCATAATCCGACTCAAATATTCATTACTCTCACATACATATCCCAAAATTAATCACAGCTCTTGACTTGTCAATTTGGACACTTTAAAATTAAGCATTATTATTATTATTATTATTATTATTATTATATATATATATTAATTAGTTAAAAAGTTGAATTTATATTGTTAAGAATGTTTCACGTTCAAATTTGGTGTTAAATTTAAAATAAATCTTATTAGCCTAGTTTAAATAGTTTTATTTGTTTGCAAGGTTACAAGTTCAAAACATATATATAGCATTTTTTATTTTAATTTTAACCGTTTTAAATTTATGAGCGTGTCAACCCATAATTTGATCCAAGTATCAATTTACTCTCACAAATATATCCAAATTAACCACGGTTTGAAATTAAGTATTAATATATATATATATATATATATATATATATATATATATATCATTATAAATTATAACTAGATTTTGATATTTTTTTTAAATTTTAACCATGATACGATCTATTGAAATGTTGAGTTTTTTTTTATAAAATATCAACTATACAGTTTAATTTATTTGATTTAGACCTGTTTGGTTCAATTTAAACGATGTAATCGATTTTTATTTGCAATCTAAATTTAAATTTAATGAAGCAATATGTTGGAATTACTTGATTTATTTGTGAAGCAAGCATTAATATGTTGGGGGAGGGATTACTTGATTTATTTGTGAAGCAAGCATTAGAGATTCTAATTTAAAAAATAGGTCCCAATTTATGAGTGATACCAAACATATAAAAAAATAACTTAAAAAGGTCAATTCTAAATAGACTTCTTATTGATTTTATTAGTTTATAAAGAAAAAAATAATCAATATCAATATTAAAATAGTGAAAAAATGAAATAAATAAGAAGGTTGAAATTGCTAAATACTAACCTTCTAATAGATGGGGGCCGCCATTAATGGAATAGAGAAGCAAAGTGCAAAATAGTAGATACATACGACTTCACACCGCATAAAGAAGCTGGCTTTTAGAGCCAAGTGAGAGCCGCCTATATATATATATATAGCCGCCTATATATATATATACATTCGTTTCATTCTCTGCTTGCTTCAACCGCCTGCTAATTACACAATTTGTCATTCGACGTTGTAAGCTTCGTCTATCTCTTCTGTTTGATTGATTGCCATGATCATACGCCGATGCGCTTCGAGATTTACCGGTCGGAGTCTCGGATTTAGAGGATTCAGCAACTGGGTAAGTATATATCTGTGTGCTCAAAACCAGTAACTGCTGGTTAGTACCCATCTGTAGGATTTCGATTAACAAGCACAGCAATCAACTGTGTTCGGCTTGCATTGCTTGCCATTAAAGTTAATTGCTTTCGAAACAGGCGAACAGTTACTAATGGGAAGTATTGATGAACAATTTACAATAGATAGAAGTAGTTGTGGTTATAAAAGACATGTGTGGACATGGTTTTACTACTTACCCATTATGAGATTTGTTCATTCTTAAAGTTTACAAGATTTTATCTTTACCATTGGATTTTTTTTCCATGATTTATGTTGGTTTATCTCTGCTGAGTTCACTCTAGGGTTTCTTACTCTATTTCTAACTCATAACCAGGTTGATGGTAAATTGCCAGCTTACCGCTCTGGTAATATTGATCTGTTAAGCACTTATGCAACTTCGTGTGAGAAGCTACCAGAAGAAGTGTCAAAAGATAATATCATTTCAGATATGTTGACTGATAAATTTGGAAGGGTGCATACATATTTGAGAATCTCCTTGACAGAACGATGTAACTTGCGATGCCAATATTGCATGCCAGCTGAGGGAGTGGAACTCACACCTAATCCGGAACTGCTCTCTCAGAGTGAGATTATTCGATTGGCTAACCTCTTTGTTCGCAATGGGGTGGACAAAATTCGTTTAACTGGTGGGGAGCCAACTATTAGGAAGGATATTGAAGAAATATGCTTTCAATTGTCTAGTTTGAAAGGTTTAAAAACATTGGCCATGACTACAAACGGAATTACTCTGGCAAGGAAACTTCCAAAGTTGAAATCGTGTGGGCTTACCGCGTTGAATATTAGTTTGGACACGTTAGTTCCTGCAAAATTTGAGTTCATGACAAGGCGTAAGGGCCATGAAAAGGTGATGGAATCCATTCAGAAGGCGGTTGAGCTAGGATATAACCCTGTGAAGGTACGCTTGTATTCCACTTCATTGATATATGGTTATAACATCTTTTTCCTAAGATTGTAACCTTAGGATGAGATTTAGATATCATTTTCTTGGTCACAGTTCATTTGTGATGTATTTCAGATCAATTGTGTGGTTATGCGTGGATTCAATGATGACGAAGTCTGTGATTTTGTTGAATTAACTCGTAAAAACCCAATAAATGTTCGATTTATTGAGTTTATGCCCTTTGATGGAAATGTGTGGAATGTCAAGAAACTAGTACCTTATGCCGAACTATTGGACATAGTGGTAAGATGGAAGTTCCTAATAAATAACTTTCATAAATGTCTTATTATACGGGTATCTTCTAATGCATCATTACCTTTCAGTCCAAAAAGTTTGAAGGTGTAAAGCGAATCCAAGATCACCCAACTGAGACAGCAAAGAATTATCAGATTGACGGACACTGTGGTTCAGTTTCCTTTATCACATCAATGACAGAGCATTTTTGTGCTGGTTGCAATAGATTAAGATTGTTAGCAGATGGGAATTTCAAAGTGTGCCTGTTTGGTCCTTCAGAGGTACCTTCTTTGTTGTTCTCAAAATTCAGCTTGTGGTTTAATTTTTCTTCCATTTTAGGAAATGTAAATTTTATACTGAAGTTGTGGAAATGATGTAGTTGCAGGACAAGCTAGCCCGGACACCCAATAAAAATTAAAAATGATGTACTTGTTTTGTCTATGATAGTTAATGACGTTCTTGATTGGTCTACAATGATATAAAATTGAATATTTTGTTTCATTTTGATATAGCTGCTACATGGACTGTTGGTTTCTAACTTGATAATATCTTATTAAAAGTCAAATAGGCAGAACCTTTAGACCTGACCTTTTTAGTGAAAACAGTATAATATATGAATATACCCAAAGCATTTTTTCTGAGATTTTTTATTGGGGAAATGACATTGTGTCATTTTATTAATATTTTGAGAAAAAATTAACCAAAGTTGTTTTCAGCTAAAAATACGTATCTGATATCTGGACTTTAGCACGATTGAATAATTGAAACTTGTTTAAGTATTTTGCTTTCTGTTTTATGCTGGCCTAGATGTCCGTTTCACCAAACCTCCTCTCTACAGGTTAGTTTGAAGAATCCTCTTCGCAGTGGGGCTGATGATGACGAACTTAAGGAAATAATTGCTGCAGCAGTAAGCACTACACTCTTTTTTACTTATTTATTAATACTAAATGTTGTTAGAACTGTACACTTTCCTATGTTCTTGTGAACTGTAATCTATTTCTCCTGCTGTAGGTAAAGAGGAAGAAAGCTACTCATGATGGAATGTTTGACATCGCAAAGACCCCAAATAGACCTATGATACATATTGGGGGATAAGGGGAAAAGGCGGGAAAGGCCCTTTACTAATCTTATTATAATAAAAGGTAAGGTCAAATAGTCAAAAAGTTTTTGGAATACTCTATCAGAGTTTATTATACCAAGATATTGTATGTATGTAGCATTTTTAGTTTATTTTGGTGTTGTTGAATCACGCAGTTAGAATTGTATACTCATATTGACTAGCTTCTTATTGAGCTAGTCAATATGAACTCTAGTCAGTTCATTTTGTCTAGTCAGTTCCTGAAAAATGTGTGGATTTGTATACTCATATTGACTAGCTTCTTATTGAGCATATTTGGAAACTAGTATTATGTCACAATCTTAGTGAGAATTACGATCTCATTGGAAACACGCGAAACTTAGAGTTGAAAGTGATTTTTTTTCATATGGCATGTTTTTTTCTGGATCATGGTCCATGTCATTTGGTACGATGCATATTATAGTTATTTTTTAGATTATTGTACTTTTTTCTTACAAACATAATAAATGTAAATTTTATAGATCATGAATCATGATCTAGATGAAAAAAGTAATGCATACCAAAACAACCACTCATATTGTTGTGTGGAATACATGACTGTTATGAATTTGTGTGGCCTCTTATTCTTTTCAGCTTTGTGTGGTAGAATTTTCAATCAGAGAATTTGGCGTGTTTAGCCTAATGACCCCAATGTCAAAATATGTGTATTGCTATAGCAGGATAAGCATTTGTAGATGGACAAAATAAATTGTACATTCTTAAATTTGGGTAAAACTGGATGATGCTACCTAAACTATGCAATATAAAGGGTTAATTCAGTTCTCACTGGTTTAGTTCTCTGGCAATAACTTCTTCAAGGTTTCAATCTTAATTTCTGATGCACCACAATGATGTATACTTAATCAAGTCTTTTCTATCTTGTTTCTCGTTGAACTCCCTAGCTGATCACCAAAAGACATTTGAAGAATGGATAAAAAAATGTTTCCAAATGAGGTGTATGTAGTAATGCATAATCTGGTGAAATTAACAATAATATCCCTATAGTTACTTTCTCATTTCCCATATATATATTTTTTAAAACAAAGGTCTTATGGAATGGGTGGATTGCGTTCTTTACCAGTATTTGGTATCAGTTTTTCAGAATAACGGGCCTATCAATAATGCAGTGGCATTTTGTTGTAGAGTTGTTTTTTTTTATTACTGATTCAATGAAAATTCTTCAGGTTGATTATTTGGCGGCCTCTTGTTGTTGATTCATATTAAGTGGTGAAATAAAGTTGAAGAACTGAGAAGTGGAGGATTACAGGCTACAGATAAAAAGGAACAGACAAACACCTCAATATTGTTTAAATACAAAAGAAATTCTATTTATATAATGCTTGTGTATATTCAACAACTGAACCTTGAAATGTATTTTATTATCAATTAGATAGATGAATTTTACTAAGTACATGGAGTCAATGTCCTTGAATTTACAGTGAAGCTGCATTTGAACTTGTATGGAGTTTTACCTACCAAAATGATTGATTTTTCTGTCTCTGTCTGACTTTTTAATTCTTAGGTTAAACTATCCAGTTCATGATGCTGACCATCATAATTGCTAGTTGTTGAGAATTTGAACCCTTTCTTCTCGTTTAATCCTCTTATTTATTCTCATATTTTTATGTTACTCTTGAATTCTTTGTGATTTCACTATAGTTGTCTACAAAATGGCAAGGTAAATTCAGAGGATCTGCTGCACAAAGGCAATTGTGAAGACTTGTACCAAATGGATCTAAAATGTTAGTAAGTATTCCTCCCCTTGCTCATCTATAGTAACTCATTCCTATTGATGTCTTTAACTCCCGTTTAGTTAGTGAGGTGTTGCACTGCTTGTCTTTAAGTAATTATTTCCAAATAACCTGTTTGATGTAGGTTAGAAAATTGGGCTATTTGGGTAAGATTACAGTATATCAATAGATTGCTGATTGGATCGTGTGTGTGTTGTTTGGAATTAACCCACATCAAACAAGGCCTTAGTCAAACACAAGATTGGTTGTTTCTCATATAAATAAGTGTTTGGATCATAATTTTTGTATCCAGGTGTTTTCAAACTATAAATGAAACAACTTTACAATAACTACAATCACAATTAGAAGCTTTTACAGTTCAATCTATATAATCTCTTATTCTTTTTTCATAACACAGGAAACCCCAATAACTCTTCTTCCATGTCTACAAAGAGATTATCAATGTAATAATCCGAATTCTCACCTTGCCATGATTCTTCAATCTCCTGCTTGATTCTCTGTTCACGCGCTTCCTTAGTTTTGCTTAATCTATTTGGATCTTTGTTTATCTTCTCCGTTTTTCCTTTGCTTCCAGCAGGTTTTCCAGTTAGTCGCTGGACCAATTCACGGAAGTGTTCCACGTCAGTCTTTATAATTTCTGGCGCAATTACATGAATTATACGTATCTTTCGCTTCAACCTAAATATTGCTCTCGAATCTGTGTGTATTGTCGGCAAGGATGGAGGTGAGACTCCGGTGCTTGTGTGTGCTTTCATGTTCATTTATAGAACGAAAATGAAATTGATCGGCTTTTCTCAGATAAAGGAGACTATACCTTGTCTTAAATAGATGAAACTTGCAAGGTTAGTCCCCACTGTCCCTTTGTTAATTTAAACATTACAGTTGCATGATTATGACATTCTTCCGTACATGATAAACTATAGATATATGATTGGCAACTTGTTTATGGTTTTAAATATATTATATCTCCATATCCTTGGTTCAAAGTCTTCTATTTTGTTTGTTGATTTCATTCTTGATCTAGGTTGTTGATAATGTTGTTTTCCTTATTTTGGCAAACTATGAAGAGTGATAACCGACAGGTTGTGTAGGTTAATAATGTTTGACTTTGGTTATAATTAATCTTATATATTCAATAATGGAATATTATTGGATACTCTTTGTTATGGAGAGATGGTAGTAGTTGTGATTTTTAAATTAAAAGTCTTTTGCCTATACAAGGATTTGTTTGTTGGGAGAATTGGCAGATCATCATGCATGTGATTAAATAGTCTGGTAAGAGAATAATTGTATCATCCTCCATGGAAATGGAAGTTTGAGAACATGGGTACACACACAATCAAAGTAATTAATTAATACTCACCTACAAGGTTAAACCTATATATGATAAAAAAAAAAAAAAAGTTTGGACTAAAGGGCTTTCTATTTTGAGGTCTTATGTTTGATTCTGATTTAAAGTGTTTTAGGTCATAATTATAGGGTTGTTGTCTTAACCTCTTCCAGGGATTAACTGATATAATATAAATAAGTTAATGGAAACTGTCTACATTTCGGGAATGTGTTTAATGCTCTAACTTAGTTCTACCATATAGATCAAAACTTAAGATCCGAAGAGTGTTTTCAAATGAAACTCATAATCGTCATTTTGTAGGGTTTCATTGGTTCGGTTTTCGGGTTATTCGAGTTCTTCAGTTTGGTTAGTTTGGTTTTTTCGATTTATTTTTTCTAAGTTAATTCAAAAACCGTATCAAATTTAAATAAATTTAAATAAAACGAACATAATTTGATTTTTTGTTCGAATTTGAATAAATTCATTTTTTAACTTTTATTGTCAAATCAATTATGAATTCAAATTATTCGAATTTTGAATATAAAAACAAATTACATGAATTATTATATCATAATAATTGTCATATTTAATATATAATTATTTAATTATATCTAATAAATTATATAATATATGATTAAAATAAAAAATAAAAAATAAAAACCCCACTCAAAAATCAAATCGAAACTTTATTTAAATTTAAAATTCGATTTGAAAATAAAAATGAAATTCGAATTCCGCTCTATGAAATTATACTTTATTATTTTAGGAGACATCTCCTCCTTGTCTATCTTTTTTTTTCATTCTTTTTTCTTTGAGATCATGATATGGGTTCATAAAATGTGATAATAAGGATTACAGAAAATACTAACTTCCTTTGTGATCACATGCATGACATGATATATTGTTCTGATTAAATCATCATAATTGAAAATAAAGTCACCTTTTAGACTATTTGGTTTTAGGTCATTTATAATTGTTGCTAGAGAGATTAAATATAGTGGTCGGCTATTCTAAATCTTTATCAGGACAAGAATAATGCTCGACTAATCTCCAATTATTAATGTTATCCATGAATTGTGATAATTAACAATGGCACACTTTTATTAGAGTATCAAAACAATGTTTCTTGATCTCGAAAGCATTTGAATAGCGAAATTTCGGATTCTACCATTTCAAACTTGTCAAATTTGTAGGTTCCATTTTATTCGTGATTTAAGTGAAAATCGTATGACTTAATATATCAAATAAAAATTTACTAGAGTGGTTTAAGTGATGTGAATTTTATCAAATAGATCAAATGATAGTAGTAGCCTCTTTAGAGAATAAACCATGAAAGTAATTGCATTTTGTTTGGAAGCATTTCATTCATCTTGTTTAATAGATAGAAAATTTTGTTCATCCACATTTCACCATAATCAAATAGACATTTTCCATAACAACATGAATAAAAGCTTATGCATGAGGCCTTAACACATGCATAAGAGAAACTCTCAAGGGAAACATAGTTAATTAATCCCCCCCAAAAAAAATATTTGGTTTATCCAAGAACCCCATTCAGAATTTAATGCTACAACCTACCATAGAGAGAGCATGGAATAAAAAAGAGTGAAAAAAAAGATGACCCGAATCTCGATAGCACAAAAAAACTATGTGCCATCGGTTATTTTTATTTGTTGTCGTCGACACAGAGATTTACACTTAGCTTTCAAATACCCATGACCTGCAAGATAGTAAAAAAGACCCTTCAATTGTTAAGGTATTTGATCAATGAGATGAACCCTAAACCCTAACAGGACCTGATATTGCATTTACTCTTGTTTAGTATCAAATAAGACTTGAACTCTTAATCCCTTATATAGGATCCCTAAATTGGATCAAAATTGCATGTAATCTCAGTATGACCCAGATAACCTAAAAGTGAACCAACAATAGAAATTTTGTATCCAACCCTTTGTTAATAATCTAGATAAAGTTTTGTTTGGAAACTTAACTTAGTTATTATATCTATTGTTTTTCATCTGGGTCTGGATCCGAAAACATAAATGATAAGTGTTTCTAAATGTAGTCTAGTATCTAAGCTCAATCTGACCTAGATAGCCTAAAAAATGTGCCTAAAATAGAAATTTAGATCCAATCCCATTTCGAATACACCTAAATGCAAAAGTACTAGATTCAGAAATGTAGAATCTAGATGAGATTATGTTTGGAAGTTGAACTCAGTTAGAGGTAATTCATTGTTTCTCATCTAGAACTGGGGATCAGATAGCCTAAAACATGTGGCTACAATAGAATTGCTCTTCCAACTGGAGTTTGTGTCTAATTGGGATAATTATCTCTAGAACATGTACAAAATTCAGCATAATCAAATGAATGGATCATTCACGGGTGTATGCAGCTAGTTTATACCAAACTTATCTGGTTCTATATCAAGAAATTTGAACTAAAACTCAAGTAATTGGTGTACTCTTGTTTAGCAGACAATGAGACTATGAACTCTTAATCCAGAATATGAAATAATGAAAAGGGAAGAGAGGAAACAAAAGAACAAACCTTGATTTATTTTCTATTACTTTTTCAGAATCGAATCGAATCTCAAAGCATGATAGTGTCGTCATCATCATCATCATCTTCTTCTTCATTGAATTCTCCATTTCCTCTCATAAATTCAGCTGGCCAGCTTGAAACAGTCTCCACACTGTTTGCACTGCCATCCATATGCTCATCTTCCGCATGTTGAGGCATAGAGAGAAGAACATCATCACTGCTTCTCCAGTCAGTTGTTTCATCTTCTCTAACCTGTTGAGGAATCAGGTCATCTCTGTTCCAGTCATCAGACATAAGCATGTTCCTACGAGCCATGTCCCTAAACGTATTCCTTAATCCAAACCACTCCTCTTCATCCATCATCAACTCATCCAAGCTCATTCCCTGAAACCTTCTCCTCCTCTTCTCCTTCACTTCATCATTCTCTGTCGGCAACTGAAATCTACAAACTGGACACGAGTTGTGCTGCAACAGCCATGGAAGAATACAATCAGAATGATACATATGCTTACAATCCAACTGTTTCGCTTCATCTCCGATAGAAAACTGATCTTTACAAACTGCGCACATGATAACCGAGTCGAGTAGAAGTAATTCTTTCGATATCTTCACAGTCGGGATTGACTCAACCGCGGATTTCGATGCCGACGATTGATTCCGATCAGAAGGAGATGAATCGTATGGATCGGAATCAGTAAGATGCTGGATTAGACGGCGAAGGAATGGACTATCGATTATGTGATTGTGATTGTGATTGTCGTTGGTTGAGTTAATCAAGGTCTGATGATTTGGAGGAAAGGATGAATCGATTAGGGAAACAAGATGTGAAAGAGAGGATTCAGTACCGGAGCTAGGGTTTGAAGTGCTGAATAGAGGAGTACTTTCCATTTCTTCCAGGAAATCTGTGCTGCAGTGAGGACAGTGAAGAGAGGAGAAGGTTGAAGACGACGATGACGATGACGATGAAGGAGGAGGGAAGAGAGAGACGCTGATGTCGCAGACATGGCACCAGTACATCTGCCTCTCCTCCGCCATGGCGGCTGCTTCGGCGACGGCATCGGCGACGGCGACGATGGCGGTGGCGGAGGATGTAGACATTTTTCTTTTTCTCTCTCCTTTTATTTTTTTATTTATTTATTTTCTTAACTTTCAACTGCGTGTTTTCAGATAAGGGAGAGGGGAGGGGGAATTTTCTTTTCTTTTATTTTAATTATAGGATGGAATGGATATCATTAATATATGTATGCCTAGTTGTTATTTAATAATTGATGAGATATTTTGATAAAAATATTTAAACTATATTAATATATATAATTTAAAAAATTGTTAAAAGAAAGATATAAAGTTTTGAGAAATGATCAGGTGAGGGAATTTGGTGAGGGAATGACTTGGCATAATCTATTCGCTGAAGAAATCAAACAATTTCTCTTTTTTCTCTCTTTCCTCCCACTTTTACATTTTCCAACTAATGAAGGTGATGTCAAGTCATTCCCTTACCAAATTCCCTCTCTCTATCACTCCTCTAAAGTTTTTAGTTAATAATTTGAACCATTTAAATTGTTAAGATTGGTATGAGAATTAAGTAAATATGAATGATTATTTTGTAATTATCAAATTATTTTATTTTAGGAATTAGTTTAAATTGCAATAATCTTGTTTAAGATATCTTAGATAAAAATACAATTACTTATTTTTAATCCAACTTATTATAGATATTACTTCATCAATCTATTATGGATTTTTGGTGATTATTTTAAACAAGATAAAATTTAAATTTGAAAATTTATATAATTTAGTGTTATGGTGTGTTTAGTAACTCTGAAATTGATATTATAGTCCAATTCAAATTTATAAGTTTAGTAAATCTTTAATATTAAAAATTATAATTATAATTTAAATGTGATTCAATTTGGTGTAATTTTATAATTCTCCAATTTCTCTATTTGTAATTTCAATTTTTTATTTTTTATTAAGTAAAATAGTCTAATTATTTTATTATTTAAAATTCTGCTAAAATTTTTAATCAATTTTTTTTTATAAAAATTATCTTTTTTCATTTTTAATTTAGTAAGTTAACATTTTCAATTAATATATATTTTTTAATTTTTTTTATAATGTGAATGATTTTTTTTTCCAAACATTGTTATATAATTTTATCGACATAGAAATATAGGAATTGAATTATAATTTAATTTTAAAATTTATAAAATTATCAACTCTACTTCCATTTAAAACATACCAAAGAAGATGATGTATTAATAATTTTATTTTGTTTAATTTTTTTTCCAAACATTGTTATATAGTTTTCTCAATATAGAAATTAAATAATTTAATTTCAATATTCACAAAATTATCAATTCTAATTCCATTTAAAACATACTAAAGAAGATGACGTATTAATAATTTTATTTTGTGTTAATATGACTTGTTTAATTTATTTTTTTTCATTGAGATGATAAATTAATTTAATTTTTGTTTTTTTTATTTTGAATAAATATCTTACTTACACTTATAAAACTAAAAAAAACCTAAATATTTGAGTATCTTAAATAATTTTTTATTTATTTTATTTTAACTATGCTAATGGATTTCATATCTTCTTATTAACAAATATTGCACTTAATATATAGATTAGATTAAAATTAATACATTTTGCACTTAAATTAATTATTTTTCACATTCATAAGTTTATATATTTAATTAAGCCCAATCAAATAAAATGTTAAAATGTATTAAAATACAATTGCAATAATAACATTTATTTTTCGAGATTACAATAGTAATAATAATCCAAATAAATGAGGTATTAAATGCGGTACAATCAATATGTTGCAAGTATATTAATTCAAGCTTTGGGTTATTTGTTGGGATGTTTATTAAAGCCCTAATAATTTTGTTCACGAAAACAATGTATTTATTTATATTTACAGCAAATAAAGCAAATATTATAAACTTTATCAAATACATCAAATTAAAGATTTTATTTTAACGGTAACCCAATAATAATAACATTTAATTTAAGGCATTTTACTTTAAAATCAAGTATATCACATTTGTTCTCCTAAACAAAAATACATCAAATTAAAGTATATTTAAATTAAAAAAAAAAACGCAGATACAATAACAACTGAAAAAAAAAAACTTCATTTTCAATATTTTTTATTTTATTTTTGCTAAATATTACACTTTTAACAAAAATAATAAATATATATATATATATATATATAATATTTTTAAATAATTTCCAGTTTATTATCATCTTTGTAATCAATTATATTATTTATCTGATAAAAGTGTTTAGTAAAATAATTTTTAAAATAGATAAAAAAAAAAATTATTTAGTCAAATTGGTAATATATATATATATATATATATATATATATATATATATATTTATAAATAATTATTTGAATAAAATATGAATTAAAAGTTCGTATTCAAAGTAAGAACACTAAGATTATAGCAAATTAGAAATTATTTTCAGAAGTAGAAAATACAAGATCTGATCAAGCAATCGATTGATTAAGAACACAAACCTCAATTCAAAATCATGCATTCTTTGACGCCTCAAGATCCGCAGCTTGTTTAAGGAAACTCTGATCATCATCCTCCAAAGCCATCTGTATCGGTGACGATCCAAGATCTTCAGCTATAGCAAGTATAATTTTCTTCATCTCGTTCTTAAATTCATCGCGATCGACAGTACCGCTATGATCGCAATCAAATTTCTCGAAAATTGAATCGTATAGCTTCGTAAGTTCATCAGGAGGTGTTGAAACGTCGACGCCAAAGTGCGTTTCAAGTAACCGCAATGATTCAAACGATTTCCTCATCTCAGATCTGGAAAGAACGCCGTCGCCGTTAAGATCTAGCGATGTGAACGTCTCGTTCATGCTCTTTGTAAACTCTGCTTCGTCTTCTACGAAAGATCGAATCGTAGAGCCATCGATAATCACAACGCCCATTTTCTCTCTCTTCTTTCTATTTCGTTTCTGTTCTCAAATTGAAGATTGGTAAAGTGATTTATCTTACGGTTTAAACCGGGTCTGCAAATCAAAGATGTAAAAAAACCCGTAAATTCTGTTAGAGATTCGTGGTGTTTATAAATTGGTCCATAATGGCCCGGTCTTTTAATATGAAAATGCAGTTATGTAATAATGGGTTCATTTACAAATTTATTTTAGACATCTAAATATAAATTTGAATTTAAAAAATAGGATAAATCAAAATATATATATTTTTACTCTGATATAACATTAAAAATTATATATATATATATATAACTTAATTAGTTAATTATATGTAATTTAATAAATTTATAATTGTCAAATTGAACTTTTTTTTTATATTTGAGTTTGAGATTTCAGATATATATAATTTTAAATTTTACAATTTAAGGTTTTTTATTTTTAAAATTATAGCAAACGAACTAATACGAAAGAAATTGGATTCTTTATGATAATTGGGGATATCATTTGAAGAAGTCGTTAGAATTATTCAAGGTAAGATAGATCATTAAGTCTTAATTGTAATGCTTGTAATAATGTCATAAAAATGATATGTTTGCTGTGTTTAATTTCGTTTTCTTACTTTTTTTTTTTTTTTAAATCAAACTAGGGATGGTCTAGTTTGATTAAGGAATTCATGTCCGTTTTTCCCATTTTTGGGTTTTAATGAAAGGACAATAAGTCCTTTTCTCCCAAAAAAAAATTTATACCAAACGAGATTTTGTTTTAACAGTTTAAAACGTCGATTTTGTCTTAACTTATTATCTACGTATCATCCATAAATAAATAGAGTAAAGATTCATATCACTAATTTAATTAATGTATTTCAGCGAATTGAAGATTTTGAACTATCGAATTTTAAATAATCAGTAGTTAAAATTTGGTTTCAAAATCCTAAATTCACTTAAATTTGATAATTAAATTAGTGATATTAATTTATTTATTTGTATGAATGTTAGGTAGATGATAAACTAACGGTGTTCGAAGCCTAAAACAAAATAAAAAAATCTTATATCTCAACTATTTCTAAATAAATGGCCAACTTGATGGACTAATTTATAATATTTCACTAAGTAAAATACTCAAATTCAATTTAAAGTTTTTCTAAATGGATTAAAGTATTTATTAATATAATTAGCATTCCTTAGTTGTAAAAAGAAAAAATATAAGAAGAGAGAAAAGATATATTTTAATTTTATAATCAGTTAATTAAATTGTGTAACGTGGTTCCATCTTACAAATTCTTTTACTTCTCATTTTTCATTTGTATGCTAGTGAATGTACATAAATTTATTAGTTTAAGAAAATTGTACACTGGTGAAAAAGGGGTCAAAACCGAGAGTAAAAACTCTCGGTTTTGACCCTATAACTTTCGGTATAGACACATTACCAAAAGTTTTGGTAACTCTCGCCATCCCTCGGTATTGATTCTCTCGTTAAAAACAATTGGGCATTTACTGAGAGATATCGTAGAGTTTTCGGTTTAGATACCCTAGAGTAAAACCGAAAGGTAATTGAAAAACTTTCGGTTTTTCTCTTTGTGGAAAAACCGAGGGTTTTACAAATAACTTTCGGTAATGTGTATAATCCAACATAATTTTATTCATACACAATTCATTCCATTTAACAATTCTAACTTAAAATCAAATATAACTAAAACCCAATCTAATCCAACATAATCTAACATAATCTAACACACATAATACCTAATCTAACATAAATCAAATCAAACATAAATCAAACTTAAATCTAACATGAAAAACTAACATAATCTAACATAAATCTAACATGATACCTAATCTAACATAAATCAAACTTAAATCTAACATGAAAAGTTAACATAAATCTAACATTAAACTAAACCTAACCATATAATAAACCAACAAGAACTAACCTTGCACAAAAAGAGCAACGAAGAAGAGCAGCGGATGTAGATTGACGGGCGGGCAGGGGGCGGCTGAAATTCGTAATCCAAACCTAATAACATTAAATTACACCCAAATCAAACCAATCACAATCAAACCAAAACCTAAATTAAACAAAATCAAACATCAATTAAACCTAAATCAAACATCAATTAAACCCAAATCAAACCAACCAAAATCAAACCAAAACTTAAATCAAACCTCAATTAAACCTAAATCAAAACTCAATTTAACCCAAATCAAAGCAACCAAAATCAAACCAATAACACAATCCAATACAATTTCTAAACTTTTTTAACAAAAATATAAACCTAATCTAACAATAATCCAACATAATCTAAGCAAAAACAAAATCCAACAACCAATTTCAAAAACCTAATCCAAATCCAAATCCAAAACCAAATCTAAAAATCCAATTCAAACAAATTTCAATCCAATTCATACCAATACAAAAAAAACCAATTCAATTCCAACCTAAATCAATACTAACCTAAAATCCAATTCAATTCTAAATTCAATCTAATTCATACCAATACAAAAAAAAAACCAATTCAATTCTAACCTAAATCAATACTAACCTAAAATCCAATTCAATTCTAAATTCAATCCAATTCATACCAATTCCAATAAAATCCAATCCAATTCATATAAATTCCCAAAAAATCCAATTCTAAATTCAATCCAAATCATACAAATTTCTAAAATCAAATCCAATTCATACCAATTCCAATCAAATCCAATTCAATTCTAATTTCATTCCAATTCATACAAATTCCCAAAAAATCCAATTCTAAATTCAATCCAAATCATACAAATTTCTAAAATCAAATCCAATTCAATTCTAAATCAAATATCTAACATAAATAAAATTCAATTCATACCTAAATCAATTCTAGAATAAATCAATTCATCCAAAATCCTAAAATCTAACTAATCTAATCTAAAATCCAATCTGACCTAAATTAAAACTAATATATATATATAACTTCAATTAAATAAGTAACTAACCTTCTAACAGCGGTAGTCTCCGGCGGCGGTCTTCAAACAGCGGCAGCGGCGGAAAGCGGCGGTCTTCGAACAGTGGCAGCGGCGGTCTTCAAACAGCGGCAGCAGCGGTCTTCAATCGGTCTTCAATCCGCGGGATTCTCGTCGTCTTCGGCTGGAAAGTGGGCGGCGCGGAAGGGACGGTCTTCAATCGGAATGCTTCGGCGAAGAGAAGAGATGAGCGGCGGCGCGGAAGGGACGGCGCGGAGGAAGAAGCGGAGAGAGAGATGAGAGCGCTGAGAGAGAAAAGAAACGGGGAAGAAAAGAAGGGTTTTTTTTCATTGAAAACGTGATTCCCGAGAGTTATATCAAAACTCTCGGTTTTATTTAATTAAATTTCGAGAGTTATTTGAAAACTCTCGGTTTTTGATTGTTTAAATTCCGAGGGTATATAGTAAGACCCTCGGTTTTTGATTGTTTGAATTCCGAGAGTATATAGTAAAACTCTCGGTTTTTTATTATTTTTTTAGATTTTTACAATTAAATTTAAATACACAAAACCGAGAGGTTTTGGTAAATCTGTCGTTTTATATGCATATTTCCGAAAGTTATATATTTAACTTTCGGTTTTACAACATGATAAATTGTTAAATTATTTGGTTTCTCACTTTCTAATAACGTTGAACAACATTGATTTAATACATTTGATATCCTTAAAACATTTCTCAATCCATATGATCAAACATTATACAAATACATAGGATAATACTACATAAACATTCATATTCACTTCTCTTTATGATCAAACACATTCTTGAACATTATAACATTAAACTCCATCTAAAATTTTCAAATAAAACACACACTTGATAATATTAGTTAGGAGTCTAGATTATAACAAAAAAAACCAATTAATTTAACAATTTGTGACATAGCAATTCCGAGAGTTAATCATAAAACTCTCGGTTTTTATGGGTATTTCCGAAAGTTTTACTCTAAACTCTCGGAATTACCATTGCACAAATTGTTAAATTAACTGGTTTTTAATCTTCTAATGACTTTCAACATTATTAATTGAACACATTTAATAACCTTAACACATTACATAAGCTATATGATCAAACTTTATACACATTCATGTCATGATCATAAACACAAACATATAAATACACTTCTTTATATAATCAAACACAATCATAAACATTTTAACATTAAACACAATCTTAATTTTTAAAAAATAACACACACTTGATTAGATTAGTTAAGATTCAGATTGGAATGTATCAAACCAATTAATTTTCCAAATTATGATTTGGTAACACTGAAAGTTAATAGCATAACTTTCGGTTTTTATGGGTTTCACCGAAAGTTTTAAGTAAACCTCTCGGTCCTGACCTTAGACAGAATGTTTTTAAGAATGGTCAAAACCGAAGGTTTTCAAATAAACCTTCGATTTTTCCCTTCTCCAATGTTTAAACGAGGATAAAAACCAAAGGTTTTTAAATAAACCTTCGGTTTTCACCCTTCCCATACTTAGAAAATATTTAGATTTTTACTTAACAGGGGTCAAAACCGAATGTTTATTTGAAAACCTTTGGTTTTTACCCTTCCCCATACTTAGAAATTATTTAGATTTTTACTTAACAGGGGTCAAAACCGAAGGTTTTCAAATAAACCTTCGGTTTTTACCCTTCCCCATACTTAGAAATTATTTAGATTTTTTAAGCAGGGGTCAAAACCGAAGGTTTATTTGAAAACCTTCGGTTTTTACCCTTCCCCATACTTAGAAAATATTTAGATTTTTACTTAACAGGGGTCAAAACCAAAGGTTTATTTGAAAACCTTCGGTTTTTACCTTCCCCATACTTAGAAATTATTTAGATTTCTACTTAACAGGGGTCAAAACTGAAGGTTTATTTGAAAACCTTCGGTTTTTACCCTTCCCCATACTTAGAAATTATTTAGATTTTTTAAGCAGGGGTCAAAACCAAAGGTTTTCAAATAAACCTTCGGTTTTACCCTTCCCCACTTAGAAAATTTTCAGATTTTTACTTAACAGGGGTCAAAACCGAAGGTTTATTTTAAAACCTTCGGTTTCGGCCATGCTGTTTTTTTTTAAAAAAAAGTGAAAAGTAAACAAAAATAACATATAATTAATTAACAATATATTAAAACCAAACCAAACATAATAATAATAATTCATGAAAATTAAAACAAAACACATAAAAATATTGTCATCGTTCGTACGGAAAAACAAATAAACACATAATTAATCTAGAAATTATTAGATGGGTGGGAGGAGGGGGTGGTTGATTCAGTCGACTCCTCAACACTATAAGTTCCTGTTCGAGATTCTCTAATCTCTGGGCTATTTCGGCCCTGTCCGCTTTAATTTCACTGAGCAATTGGCCTCTTTCTACATCTCTCAATCGGATTTGCTCCATTTCCAGCGTCATCTGTCTCACCTCTTTCTCACGTGCCGTAATTTCTGATTGTGCTATCAGATTTTGGTAACACGGATGTAGTTTCTCCGGTGTACGCCGAAGACGGTGTACGCCGAAGACTATTCCATGAATCACACATCCTAAATCAATGAAACAAACAAATAATTTAAACTACCCTAAATCTAGATAATATATATAAACTACATTATAAGAAATATACATCTAATGTAAACAACAACAAAAAAAATAAATAAATGAAACAAACCTGAACGCGAGAAGAGAAGCGGCGTGTAGGAGGAGGCGGCTGCGGCGCGGGAGAGAGAGAAAGGAGAGATGAGTGTGAATGAAAAAGAGAAAGGTTAAGGTTTGTATTTATAGAGGTAGATGCCGAAAGTTTTCATATAACTTTCGATTTTGATATTAGTCAAAACTGAAGGTTTATTACAAACCCTTCGGAAATAACCATTACCAAACTTAGAATTATTTTTAATTGAGCAAAACCGAAGGTTCTTTGGAAAACTTTCGGAAAAGTGAATTTAAAAAAAGGTAAAACCGAAGGTTCTTTGAATAACCTTCATAATTAAAAATCTCTGGAATTGCAAAACCGAAGGTTTTTGTAAAAACCTTCGCAATTAACCCACATCCAACACTTAGAATTATTTTTGGTTTTTGGGAAGGTAAAAACCGAAGGTTCTACAAAGAACTCTCGGTAATAATCAATAAAACCGAAGGTTTTACACCCCTCTCGGAATCTATTTTTAATACCAAAAGATTTACTCCTCTCGGGAGTATTTAGGAGAGTTTTATAAAACCTTCGGGAATAACCGTCGGTAAATGTCGATTTTTTACTAGTGGTAACTCATAGACTTAAAAATAAGTAAAAATATTACATTCTTATAATTTAAATTCAAGTGCGATGAAAGTTATTTTTAAGAGATAAAATATACATCTTTCTATTTTAAAATATTCTAGATCTGCTGTTTCAAGATAATGTCTCACTTATTGTCTCATAGGAAGAGAAGAGAGTGGAGAGAGGAAAGAGAAAATTGAATATTAAAATAAAATGTCATATATATAATTTTTTAGGGTTTATAATTTAGAATTTAGGGTTTAAGGTTTAAAATTTAGAATTTAGAATTTAGGGTTTATTTCATATATATATAATTTTTTATTTGTCTAATTTATCAAAATTATGTTGTTTTGATAAATGAGACAGCAATGACAGCTTCACTTGGGACTCACCCTATTTTAAAAACAAAATTACATTCTTATTTTAAAACAGAAAAAATAAAAATAACTTAAAATATTAGATAATAATATTTCCTTTTAATTTAAACTATATTCTGATATATTTCTTTGGTTAGCACCACTCAAAGTCAAAACTATACCCCATATATAAGACTTTTCTAGATTGATTTCAGATTTGAATCTTGATGATTTTTTTTATTTTTTTTTGTGAAATATTATAGGTGTAGATTTAAATGAGATGACAGATAAAATATGTAACTTAATTATACATAAATATATATATATATATATATATATATATTGACATTTTCTATTTAAACTTGAGTACATGTGAAGAAAAATATTAGTCAGCATGACAATGAGAACGAAATCATATTTCTTACATGTTTCACCAGAAATTGTTGTTGACAATTTTTGGTTTGCACCAAAAATTCTGGTTAACAATTGAGAATTCACAATCACTCCATTATCACTTGTCATTGTTGTTCAATGAATAGATCATTGTTAACCAACCATATTCATCCATTAGAGTTTATTTGAAGTTAGGTTATTTGAGATTTATATTGTTTTTTTTTAAACATTGTTAGTCAAAAGAATAAGTTATTAAGATTTTTCAATGGGTTGAATTACTGTAATAATTTTTTATATTTAAACTTTATAAAAATATTTTAATTAATTATTGAATTGATGAGAAAATTCAAAAAAGAAAAAATACGACAACTCATAGAAAGTGTCTTACTTAATAAGGTTCTAACTATCATGTTCATTAAAATCGTTGTAACTGGTAGTACTAACTTATAAAATAAAGATGTGAAATGATAATTCTTTGTGAAAAAAAAATACTCAATATGAAATAAGTACTTTAATATTGAGAAAAAGAAAATAAAAGATGATAGAAATATGGAAATAATAGTCATGGAGCATATTCCACTAAAGTAATTGGATAATATTTTAAAATGATTTTTTACTTTTTTTTCTTTCTGACTTTTTACTTTGTTATTGTAGTATGAAATTTCCTTCTAATTTTTTAATATTGTTTTTGAATACTTAGTGGCGAAAGCAATATGACTAAGGTTTGTTTGATCATTATCAAGTCATCATTTTTTTTTTCAAATGAACAATTAAAATTTTATAAATGAAAATTATTTTCCAATTTTTATATATTAGGTACATTTAAACAAAATAATTTATTTCTTGTAAATAATTATTATAATATAATATGATTTGTCTTAAAATAAATTTGTATGAAACAAGTCTATATTTTGAATAAAAAGGCAACAATTAGACATTGGAGTTGTTATCAAAATAATGTTATTTATTTCTAACCAAATAATTTAACAAATAATAATATTGACTTAAATAATGTCTCATCGAAATCAATATTTTTGCCTTCAAAATATTCAAAACTTGCAAAACCAATGATATCAAAGAAGGATAAGATGCTGAATTAGTTAAAACATCAGTGGTAAGTACATTAAATACATATGAATTATCATCCCTTCTAGTCTAACGGTAATAAAAGGTGAATACTAACCCTAAGTTCCAGAGTTTAAATTCGTCGAATCGTAAGTTCTACGCATGGTTAAATGGTTAATATTTTAGGGCTACATAATCTGTTGTCCCATTTTTTTCAGTGGGAAGAGTTGGGTTTAAGAGACAAAAATGTCACAGGTTCAATTCTATCTGGAAGCGCTTTATACGGGAGATCATGACGGTTGGTGTTGGATGTCATACTAATTTTCCTTTATTTTCAAAAAGTTTCAGTAAAGATTTTTTGTTTGGGTGTATTATCAATTAAGATTTCTTTTTATACACAAAATTTATCTTATTACAATCTTAAGAACTAAATGTCTACTAAATTGGTTATTCATTTACAAAAGAGTATTCTCTTTTGGACGAAATCATAACATTATACTTGACTCAAATTATTTACACTCACTAAAATAAATAGAATTACACATTTTTACCATAAAAGTGGAGTTATCTTTAAATAACATTTCCTTATAATTTTTTTTTATCCAACCCCATGTTAAAAGAGAAATAATATGTGCAATTGTGAACACACAACAACACTTAGACAAAGGTCTATAAAGTTTCAAAATGTTTGGATTCATAAAAGATTAATGTTCTATTTTGCTTAAAATATGAGACATCTTTTTAGAATCAAACTAGGCCTAAGCTCATCTTTGGAAGATGTGTTGGCCATGGCTCTATCTTTATTGGATGGTAGTGATGAGCCATTCCACATTCCCACTTATCTTCTTCTTCCTTTATTTTTGTCTATTTCACCAGGAAAGTTCCCACATCTCTTCTTAACACCACAATTTTGGATTTATAGGATTATTTATTTATTCATTTTAAAAGTTCATTTGTGATTTTTTAGAGTTTGTTGATATAAATGATGAAGAACAATTTAGAGAATTTGAAAAAGAATGAATGAGAAAATGAACAAACATGGATAATTTGATTGATCGAGTCTCTCTTCACACATTTTTTTATCGTCATTCTCTCTCCTAATACTCTCATGAATTATTTAAAAAAAATAGTATATTATTGTTGGATGAAATTGTTTTATATTTACTATTTAAATTTTATAAAATAAAAAACAAATATTAATGATTTAATTGATAATGAAATAAAAACTTATTTAAAAAAAAATAAAATTTTCATTGTTTCAATAAAATTTTCATTGTTTCAATTTTTGTTTTAAACGTTTTATGTTAAAATGATTGTGAAAGTGATAAATAAAATATAAGTAATGCCCTCTTGTCATTCAAACAAAATTATTTAAATAATTTTTAAATGCAAAATTTAGTTTATAATTATTAACTAAATTTTGCAAAAATAAAATAAAATACAAGGGATTTATTTTCCGTTCATTATACTAAACAAATCAGATTAATAAATAATTGTTCGTTTTGATTTATACATTTATTTTTCTACAATTCCTGAATTATTATTTTATAGGAGAATCATAAATGATGTTGATGTAGAACACTAGGTATTTAATTGTTTGTTCAATTAATACACCTATTAAATTATGAGTTTGGAACATTAAAATATGTCTAATAAATATATTTTTTAATTTAAAAAAAAAAATAGCTACCAACTTCTTCTCTTTTTGAAAGTCTTGTTGATATATATATTTTTAAATTCAACCATAATTAAATATTTTTCTTCACTCTCTTATTAATTACATAATCAAAATATTAAAATATTTTTTTTATAGTTATATTATTAATATAATCTTAAGTCCTTTTATAAAAAAATATATTTTCTAAATCACCAAATAAATCCAAAAGAGTTGTCATGTAATTTTTTTGTGACTACGATTTATATTCGGGATTACTTAAAAAACATTTGATAATTGATTTTTATTTTATATTTTTAGATGCATGTATGACTTTTATTATTTGAAATATTATGATGAACTAAAATTACTTTATTTGTGTTATATTAATAAATTCACTCATTAAGATAACTTAAATGAGAATAATATTTTTTAATAGATTAAAGTTTCAAATTCAATTCTTATTCAAAAATAAAATAATAGAGTATCCAATCTTGATTTCAAACTAACCCTAAGAAATCATGTTTCAAAGTTCAACCTACAATTTTTAGTTGACTGTTCGGTGAGAATTTTGAAACCCTAAATAATACGTGAGAATTTTGAAACCCTAAATAATACTTTTTTTTTTTCTTTTCTATTTAAGTATGACAAAAAAGCCCATAATATGTTCCGTTCTTCATATTTTCTTCCAAAATACCCTTGAAGTCGAGGTTAAAAACCACTGAAGATAAAGGCTTGATACGTCTTTTCATCACAATATAATAAAATTATTGGAAATATCAAAATAAAATCCACACTGAATAGCAGTTAATGTATATATAAGGGAGATTACGTGAAAACTATCGTCACCGGTCACCGGCAACTAATCTCCGGTCACAAAATCTCTCTCCATCTTTCTCTCTCCATTTCTCCATAAATCTTGGTTCATCTTTAGGAAGATTGAGAGTGTTTGAAGTTGAAATCAAGTGCTATTTGGATGAAGGCGATGCTGTGGATATAGACGAGTTTGAAGGTTTGAATTCAATTTTCTATATGACGATTGATATCTTTGATGATTCTTACTTTATGCTGTTTCTATTGCGATTCACGTTTGAGGAGTTTGAGATGAATCGGAATTCGGAACTTGAATTAATATGTTGATCTGTCAAAGAATTTACAATTTCTTATTCGAAGTTGCATGAGTGATTACTCAACAGTATACTAATTCTCATGTCATTGTTTACTATAAGCTGGATGTTTTCATTTGGATATACTTAAGCAGGATATAATTATATGAGATTATAGAGTAATTAAGGAACTGTATATACTCCAATCTCCATGTCCAGATCCTTATGCTATTGGAATTGTGATTGTGTTTCATTCTGTTCTTGATTTGATGTTACATTCTAATGTATTTCTTTATTAAGAATGGAGTTTGATTAAATGTTTTAAGAACTCATTGACAACCATAGACCTCTGTTTATAGGTCATATTATTTGGTGTATAGTTGAACTGTTTTGAATATGAGTACTTAAGCTCTTTTGGGTTGAGCAGGTTCTGAAAAGTATCAATTTGCACGACGTTATGCCAAGTGATACGGGAGATGAAGAATCTTGTGCTAAGCCCCTTGGAAGATTGCCTGTCTTATTCTATGGCGTGGGACACATGCTCAATGACATCACATCAGCTTGTTGGTTCACATATCTCCTAGTCTTTTTGACGGAAATTGGACTATCCCCAAGGTCAATTTCTCATCTCTAGGTTTTGTTTCAATATGATCAAACTGCAATAAGTACTCTGCAATCCTTATGAGCTGTTAGTGGGAGTGAATTTACATGTTCCTGGTTTCAGTTAGAGTAGGCGAATGGGTAAATAGAGGGAGACCAAACAAACATAAAGGAACAGGAGCAATCTCATCCTTCCCAGTCTGAACATACAATTGTGGTTGATCTGATAATAGAAGAAACATATTATGCAGAAAATTAGGTGTATTATATTTTCTATTGTTCGATACTCCTTGTATTTAGTCATTCTAAAGGATTTCTCCTTCTCTAGTTAACCCAAGTACACAAAAAAAATATTGCAAAGTTGGACATAATCACATAATATGCAACTTCCTGAATTGTAATAAGTTCTCCAGTATGGAGGCAATACAGACATGTTAAGGTTAAAAATAACAAAAAGAAACACTTGTATGTCCCACACAATATTAAGAGCTTGCTTGATGTAGGTTTTCTTTTGAAATTGTTTGATGAAAAAATGGTTATTTGGGGTTAAATGATTAAAATATCTTTATTTAATATTTTAAAATGTTATAAAGATAGCTGCAGTATTTTAGTTGATGAGTTGAGTGATTTGATTGATGATGGGATAAAGGGTTATTTTGATTAAATCCAAATAACCCTTCATCAGATAAGTTCTTAGATATACTAGTATAAGTGAAGAAGATTCCTTTTGCAATGGCATTTCAGTTCATTCTAGAACAGACTACATAGCTCTGAATGCAATCATTCAACATGTAGGAATGCTGCTGTTGTCATGCTCTCAGGTCAGGTAGCTGATGCATTTACCACTATATTTGCTGGTGAACTGGTATGCTCTCTTCCGCGCACTTACATGTGAATTAAATGTCAAATTTCTTCATTTGAATCCAGTTCCGCTTTCTTTTGCATGTTACAATCGCACCTTCCGTGTTCTGAAATACTCACGATTGCTTACTTGTTAACAACTCCTGATCTTATGCTTTTTGATAGATAGACAGGTTTGGACATTTCAAAATATGGCATGGTGCTGGCTCTGTTCTGGTTGCTGTTTCCTTTTCTTCTGTATTTGGTGGCTGTTTACCTTGTAACATCCTTGGTACCGATTCATCTACTTTGGAAACCATTGGATATAGCACATTTGCTGCAATATTCAATGTTGGCTGGGCGGCAACTCAAGTTTCTCACATGTAATAACTTCCTCTAACTGTCTGCCATTGGTGCTCTATTTGCCATTGATAGGAACTTATCCAGAAAGAACTGCAGTAATCATTATTTTCTTGCTATTTCATTTTTGTGGTGACGAAAATGGTCTTGAAATTGGGTTTTGGCTTGTTTATCTTTAATTGATACTAGGGCTATGGTGAATTGCATTACCCTTGACTCAACAAATAGAGTGGTGCTGAATAGTTGTCGTAACGCCTTTACAATGGTTAGCTCATATGTGATCATAGTTTCGTATTCTTTGTTTCTCATTCAACAAAATGAAGTTTCTATGACTTATTGCTTTTCTTTCTGTTTTGGGGGACTGGAATTTGTGTACAGGTTGCCAATCTCACACTGTATGCAGTTGCTTTAATTGTCTTCAATTTAAGCTCGTCAGCTACCCTTTTTGACATAGAAAATCAAGTGAGCTCATTTGTAACCAAGAATTGTAATTCCCAATTCTCGATTTCGTAAAATCTCATTTTATTGTAATGTGCAGTATCGCTGGATTGCTTATTTGTCTATTTTCATTGGATGCTGCTTTGTTGGTATATTTCTTCTGTGGACCAAAGAACCAAGGTGCGTTAGTTGTCCTTAACCTCCATTTAATTTTCTTGCTCTCAAGTCCTCTTGCTATTCAAAGTTGTTGCTGCTTCTTTCGATGAAGAAATGACTGTTTATGTCATTTTTATTGATAACTCTTAGGCGATGAATGGTGATTCGGATTTAATCCAAATAACCCCATCCCATCATCACAATCACTTCATCAATCAAATAATTCAAATATCAACTAAGCTACCCTTTATTTTTTAAAACATTTAAAATATTTTAGTTATTGTAGTCACTAAAGCCAATTTATCCACTTTTTCTTCAAACACGCTTCTTTTTTCTTCCAAAGAAATGGAATATTTAAAATAAAAACCTACATCAAACAATCTATGAATAACTGTAATGACAACTGACTTTTTCTATTTTAGACTGAAGCAAGGAGTCCATGGTAGAAGTTATGCAAGGATATCTTGGTCTTATTGGTTTAAAAAGCTCCTGTACTACCAAGTTGCTCTTGTTTACATGCTTACTCGATTGGTGACCAATGTCTCCCAGGTCTGTATTATTTGACTTTTGTTTCGGACTAGTTTTTTAATAAGATCCAGATCTATAAAAAAACTGAGGCATTGAAGTATTTATTTTTGTAAAAGCTCACTAGTTAAAAAAATAGTAATTCAGTTCTCCCACAAATTGGTTTGAGAAAAACATTTTTTGAAAAACTCTTTTAGATAGTGTCTCCACCAGGAACCAAGGCCTTGATTGATATCCTAATAACTCACTCACATCATTCAAATCATTGACCAAGATATTAAAATACCCTCTATTTTTCTTAAATATTTATTTATCATAAAATTATACCCCTAAACCTAATGTCTTTTATCCATATAATCTGATTTTCTTATAACTTACATCAACAAAGTTATGTGAATACAACCACTTGGTTATTTAAACAACCCCAGATCAAACAAGGCCCAAGAATAACACTTTGGTATTGAAGCCAATAACTTTAGTACTAATTTAACTCTTTTCTTTTTGTTGTTGTTGTTGCAGTCGTTTCTCGCATTCTTCGTCATTAATGAACTGCGGATGGCTCAATCATCTAAAGCTTTGGTACTTGAAAAATCTTGTCAACTTTGAATTCTACTAGCATATGGAATTATTTCTTGTAAAGTGTATAAGTTTCATTAAACTGATTGTATAGGTTCCTGGAATCATATATATCTGCAGCTTCATTGTGTCCATCCTTCTGCAGGTCTATTCAGGAACCTTCTGTGGGTCTGTTTCAGTATATGCAATTCTTTTGAAATACGTAATCATTGTAATTCTTGTTATAACAGGAAATATCATGGACTGGGAAACGGGTGAAAGGGTTCTACTCTGCTGGAGGCGTTCTTTGGATTCTTTGTGGTGCTTCGATTCTCTTCCTACCAAGCCACCTGAATTTTCTTATGTACCCCTTATCAATAGTGATTGGCATTGCAAATGCCCTTATAATGGTATGGAGGGAATTATGTGCCTCTTGGGAATCTATTTTCTCGTTCGATTTATGTTTTTTTTTATCTTTCCACACTTATTGTTTCCGTATTTGGATTTGACTAAATTTAGTTCCCTAACATTTTTGTATATGGAAACAGATCTAGATACAAGAACAATAAGTGTTTCCAACCAGGGTACTTAAAGTTGACAACTTCACACAATTTAAATTTATTATTTCCTGTGTCTACAGGTGACTGCTATCAGTATGCAAAGCTTTCTTGTTGGTCAGGATCTGAATGGATGTGCTTTTGTCTACGGATCATTGAGCTTTCTGGACAAAATGTCTTGTGGGATTGCGTTATATTTACTCGAATCTTACCAAAGTAAGTCTCACTTGTATCATCCTATTTCAAGCTTGCATCTCAACCCTTAAAAGCTTCTCGAGAATTAAGAAAAACCTATTATCTTGTTTAGACTTGGCAATGTTTGATTGCGAACATCTAATATGGCAAGTGTATATTAAAAAATTCCCCCATTTTTGGTCCTTTTTGAAATTTCAGGTTTATGTTTCATCGTAACATACATAGAACCTATTTGGAAACAGGTCTTTTTACTCAATTTATCATCTTGATATGGATTCAGACCAGATTATTGTTTGAGAATTGAGATAATTGTTTGTTGTTTCTAAAAACATGTGGGTGTTTTAGAAACACACCATAAATGATAACTAATGAGGTTTCTAATTCATTCAACTGATCTGATATGAATCCATATCGCGATGAGAAATGGAAAAATATATTTTCCAAATAGGTTCTTATATACTATGAAACATAAACATGGGAGGTTATAGTTGTGGGTTGTTGTGCTGACCTACTCCAGATGTGCAAAAACTAGCCCGACACCCTAATTAAAATAAAGTATTCATTCACTTGTGATTTTGTGTTTAATTTCTAGTGTTTGGTTAACATTTATTAACTTTATACTTCTAAATCTTTGAAAATCGGTCTTTGTCAACATTGGATCGGTACATCTCTTTGTACTTTATTTACTCTTATTGTCTTTCCAATTTCCATGGTTTCCCATTTGGTCCTTTATATGAATTTTATGTTTTATGTTTCATAGTAACATAATCCAACATAACCCTGGTTTGATAAAAAAGTAGATTATTTGGTTGAAATGACTAAAATATCCTCTTATATTTTAAAATAGTTTAGAAAATAAAGTACGAGTATTTTAGTATTTAGTTCATGATTTAAATGATTTGATTGATGATGTGATAATGATTTATTTGGATAAATGTTCATTGAACAATGCCTAAGCTTCTAATTACATTATTCATGTTTTTATGGTTTAATATCTATATATTATAGACCTAATTGTTAATAACACAGTTTCTTTAGCAGATACATCAAGAGACTTGCAGGGTTGTAATGCCATAGTGGCCTGTTTTACAGTAACAAGAAACGCTTTTGGACTAGTTCCTGCCATTTGCGCCCTAATTGGGGTTGTCGCTACCTACACAATGGAGCTCCACACATCATCTCCTAAACCTATATTGGAACCCTTATTATTGGCATAATTTACTACAGAGAAGATAATTAAGCATTGATGTTCACAGTGAAACCGCTTAAACACGATAAAAACTACACGACCTACATTGCAATGGCATCATATATGATCTGGATCCAGATTCAGAAATATTAGGTCTATAATATATAGAAGTTTGATCAGTCATAGGATGTACATTAATTCTTTCCTGGTTTTGTTATGATATCTAGTTACATTAGTTTCTGCTAAACATTTGTTGGTTCTTCTTTTCGGTAAGAAGAAGTTATAATCAAGGTTAGCAGGCTGTCAAACAATATGGTCCTAGTTTAATCAAAATACCATTTGTACCCTAATTTCCATCAATTAGTCCTTTCAGTTTTTACGATTTTTTTTTTCACACGATATTCAGTGGCTTGTGGGTTGTTCTTGACATGGGAATCATACTATTATCTAATTGATCAAGTGGACCGACATAATAAAGAAAATGTATTTCAAACAAGTCTTAAACAAATTCATACATGTACAGTTGTATAATATTAAGTTCATTGTTCTGGATTCAATTTTTTTTGTAAACTTAGAGAAGAAAACAAATAATGATTGATGATGATTTTGAGGAGTTAAATGATAATTTTTTGTAAAAAGATTTAAAGGATATTGATATATATAAATAAAATAAAAAATAATAATTTAAAATAGATGACATTTTAGTATTTTGGTTAATGAAATGAGTGAAGTGATGATTTAGAAGTGATTGATTTGAAAATTGATTTTGGTTGGATTTTTTTAAAAATCCAAAGAGAACAAACCCCAGATTCTAGAAGAGTTAGAGAAAAATTATATATATATATTTTTATTCATCCTACATTTTTAACCCCGGTCAGAGATTTTAATTTCATTCCCCATTTCCGACACATCCCCGTTGCAACTACTTTACAAGTTACATACAAATAAATTTAAATAATAATGGAACTTTTGTTTTGTTTTGTTTTGGAAGTACAGTGGATTTCGATAATGATGCTTAAACCGTTATTAGTGAAAATTGAACTTGTAATTTTTAATCTCTTAAAACTAAAATCGTGTTTGATATAATAATATGATGAATGAAATTTTAACTTGATGATAATCATGTTATTGATAAGTTTGACCAATTTGCCTTGTCATAAAAGCTCAGATATTTTTTTTAACTATATAATTAAGATGGTTAACTTAAAAATAGATATATGCATACAGAAGATTAGATTAAGAATATTCCACAATATCATATAAATCTCCATCATAAATAAAGAGTATTAATTAAATACCCCTGTATACTTATCAACTTTAAGACATAATTGTTATATATTACTAGATAACTTTTGTATTAAAAAGACAAGCATAGATCCTGGAGGTGTTTGTATTGATTAGAATACAAATTTAATAGAGGAAGAAGAAGCAATCAAAATATCATTTGATTTAATTAATAATTAGAGTAACTTAACGGAAGCATGATGAACCATAACCAACATCTTATTATAAAACAATTGATTTTTTAAAATGATACATAAAAACATAGATTAAAATAAAAATAGATTACAAATTTATTTTAAAATAATGTGAGTACAGCGATTTTGTTTTAACTCTAATTAATAACATTGAGAAAAGAAGAATATAAAAAAGATTTTATCTTAAGTACATTCCATTTTTATGAAATGAAACTTAAAATAAAATAAAATTACAGAATCAATCTTAAAAGAATGAAAGAGTCCGAGCCCTTCTTAAGTTCAAATAGTATTTTAATTTATTTATATCAATTGATTAAAACGAATTTTCTCTTTTTAATTAAATCTTTTAATCTCCATTTTAGAGTGATAAGGGATTTTTTTTTTTGTTTAATTATCTTATTTCGATTCTTTGAATGTTTTTTTTTTATTGAAATATTATTATATTTAAGAAAACATTCAATATTATAATAACTTTTATTGTCCTAATTAATATTTAAAACTCAAATTAAGATTTTAACATTTCAGTCGAATTTGAACTTTCTAATCAAATGATTTCCCGGTCCTAATAGACAAATGTTGGTTTAATTTTGATATGTAATTAATTTAAAAATAAAAGATCTTCTAAACTTATAATTTATTAATATATATTTATAATTTTTTTTTTATTAAACTTTAGTATAAAATAAATAAATTAGTTTTATTTTTATATGTATTATTGTATATGAGACCCTGTTATTTTTTGAGTTCTTTTTTTATAAGTATTTTATCTATTTTTTATAAATTATTTCTATATCACATCAATATCATTTTTAATATAAAATAACTTATTTTTATAAGTTAACATTCTTACTTTAACTTTATAAAATAAAAATTTAACTCCAAATAATCTATTTTTAACTATACAATCTGTTTTTTTTTTAACAAAAACCCAAAAAAAACTATCAAATAACCAATATGGACAAAACTATTATATTTTTACTTGTTACTTTTTCTGCACATAAATGATTAAAGTGGGTTTATACTCCATTTCATGTGGTATACCTTAATTTTTTATTACTATCTTATCAAAAATTTCGGTATAAAAAAATTCATACATTTACCTTACCTTAATTTCGGTTTACCTTAATTTTGGTACAGTATCAGTATTATATATTTCATACCTAAAAAATATAATAACTTAACAAAAAAATCAATTTAATATAATCACTATATTTTTTTTTGGAATTAAAAAAGAACTATAGCATGACACCCCCAAAACAATGGCCCAAATTACTACATAAACGTTACACAAAATAAACAATTAAAGGTATTTATCATAAAAAATATATTTTTTTTAAATCCTATATTTTAAAAAACTAAGAAATGTTAAAAATTAAAATTAGTTACAAAAGTTAAAATTATCAAAAAAATAAACATAAGTTGTTTTTAAGCTAGACTAAAATGGATACGAGAGATATTCCTAAAGATATTCCTAACGACCTTCAATCAGATTTGTATTTATAATTTTTTTTTATAACTTGATAATACAATGCATATTAGATAATAATAATAAATATTAATTAATTTAGACTTAATTAATAAAAATTTCTCACTCTATTTAATTTGTTTATTTTTATTCAACAATTCAAGTTTATCATATGTATAATCTTCTCTAACGTTGTATTTATCTCATTTTAACTTATTATTTGTGCACACAATGTCTCCACTATTGTAAGACTCAAATTGTTCATAAAAAGATTAACTATTATTTTATCTAAACTAAAAGCAAACTTACTAATAACCGTTGATGATGAGATTGTAAAAATATCCTTAACAATAATTGAAATGATTGAGTACTTAATTTTACTCTTTTCTACCGCTCAAAAAGATTGATAGTTTGGTTGGATACTTTTTCAATTTTATCGTATATAGATAATAGATATTAAATAATATTACATTATAATTATATTTTAATTTGATTTTTTAAATTATGTTTCTATAATTAAATTTATTTATTTCTTTATAAGTAATATATATATATATATATATTTATATATATATATATACTATTTCGGTATATCTCGTTATACCAAAATTTTAAAAATTTCATACCTTTACCGTACAAATAATTTCTGTATTGGTATCATACATTATCTTTTTTTCGGGTATACCTTAAAAATCGATAATTTCAATATATTGCGGTACAGTATTTTCGATATACCTATAATATCGGTAATTTTTCACCTTATAAATGATAAGTTTAAAAAGTTATACATTTTGAAAGTAATTTAATTTTTAGAATTAAATTATTATTTTTAAAATGATTAAATATCAAATTAAATTAACATGTGCCAATTAGTTTAAGAAATCTCCTGGGTTAAATTAGCATGATCATAAACAGTACCTTTTAAAATATTCTCAACATGCAATTTAATTTAGATATTAATTACAAACCAACTAATTAAAATATAAACTTGTAATACAAATTATTAACATTTAAAATTTTTAATATTAGTCTAATTATAAATTAATATATATATTTTTAATTTTATTAATTAAAAATTATAATGGTATATCTTGTTTTGACCTAACTATTATTTTATTTAAAAGTATTAAAATTATTTTTATCTTTTGTCTAATTTATCTTTTAATTGAATCATATCCATAAACTGTTTTAAAAGTTTTAATCTAAAATTAAAATTATTGTGTGAGAATGTTTTGAAAAAAGATTTTTTTTTTAAATAAATATAAATTTTAATTAACTATTCTTTAACTAATTTTAATTTCATAATTAAAATAAGAAAATAATAGATAGAACAGGACTAAGGCACAACCGGTCACACAAGACTATGTCATAACATTGTTGTACACAATTTAACATTGCACAGTTTAACACATTTGATTTAAGTGCGAATATCATTTTATTAATTTTATTGATTAAATCTTAAATGTTTTATTTAATTTAAGTTTTATTTTAAAGACGATGACAAAATTATCATGAACATCATGATCACGTGTGCGTTACCTTTTCTTTTATAACTGGTCAATATTATATTTTTCTTAATACATCTGTCCTAACCCTAACTCTAAATCTTAGACTGTAAACAATTATAATTATGACAAAGTTGATGCATGGGGCAGTCACAGATGTTTGGGTTGTCTTAAATTATTATTATTATTATTTTATTGTATTTGTATAAATAGAAAAAGAAAAATATTGAGAAAAATCATAATATATATATATATATATATATATATATATATATATATATATATATATATATATATATATATATATATATATATATATATATATATATATATACAAAAATTAAAATGTATGTTTGAGTTTTGTCAGCCGCACATCTGGTAAGAAAACACCTATTTGGGCGAGTTTCTAAGTGACCTATATAGCGGGGGCACATATAGCAAAAGAAAAAGGAATTTTTATTTTTTCCATGCAAAAAATTAATCTTTTTTGAATTTTATTAATAAAACAGTACTCAATCACTAATTGACATGGCTCCTGACATTTGTGTTTTTTTTTTTTTCAGATAATCTAAATTACATCTTATTTATTTTATTTATTATAATTTAAATATTTTATTTAAACTAAATAAATTATAAATTTAGTTTTAGTGTTTAAAGTAAATAATTGTATAATAAGAATATTTTTTCACATTAAATATGTTTAATCTATTTTGTTGTGTTATATATTTTGAGAAATAATTCGGGAGAGAATTTTGAAAATGAGAGAAGAAATGACGTGGTACAACTGAAAAAATAAAATATTTTTTCTTTTTTCTCACACTTTTTCCATTTACATGAGTTGATGTCTTGTGTCACGACCCAATCTTCCTGGCCCAAGAAGAGGAGGAGGCTTAAACCCTCTTAAGCCCAACCCAAAGAATATTCTATGCTGGAAGACAGGTCCTTGAGTAGCGCATCTAATTGATAGTTAAAAAGAATGTCCTTGATTAATGCATCACTAATTGACATATAAAAGGAATGTCCTTGATTGATGCATCACTAATTGACAATTAGAAGAAATCCATAAATTAGTGCGCCATTAATGTAACGACTAGAATTAGTCCTATAAATACCCTTAAAGTATTACATTGTAAATCACGAAGTATTTTTATCAATATATTACTTTCTCTCTCGAAAGTTCTTGTGTTTATTCGAGTGTTACTTTGAGTAAGGTTGACTAGTTATTCAATCTTCCGAAGATCATAACTAGTGTCGCACGGATCGTTGGTGAAAAGACCAAGTCCGTGACACTTGTCATTGTCTCACTAAATTCCCTTCTCGTACATTTTATATTTAAAACCAAATTGTTAATTAGCTATCATATTAATAAGATGTCTAACAATTAGAAGACTTAGAGGGTGAAAATGAAGAAGAATTAGATGAAAAAAAATGTGAAGAACTAGGGGATGAAAGCAATGGAAAATTAGAAGTTGGAAGTGATAGAAAAGCAGTGGAGAAAAGTGAAGAGTAGACTATGAAAGTAGATTGAAATAACTCGGCAAAGTTGAAGCCAATGAATGCGTAACTCACAAACAAACATCATCATATACAACAGATCAATCACCAATAGTAAAGCCTAGAGCCAAACATGTGGGATGCGGCGTAAATATAATCGCTGGAATTCGAAGAATCTAGATTGGGTTTTGTGGAATGAAAATTAGGATTCTAAAGTAGAGTAAAAGTAATCAAAGAGGAAACTCACAACATTATCAAAATTTTAAAATTGTAGGTCTGGTATGTTTTTATTGTTTGTTACTGTAATCTTTGTTTGTTTGTTTCCAATCAGATACTCTAGGGTCGTTGTTTTTCATCCTTTAATCAAAGTTATGGATTGTCTAGATTTGATTTTGACCCTCTCCTACTTTTGGTCTTTTTAATGAAATAACGTTAAGTTATTTTTCCAAAAACATATGTCTTTAGATAAAATAATTTATTAAGTTTTCTACTTTAACTAAATAGTATATTCTCTAATTTGGTCCAACACCAAATATTAATTGTTTCTAATTAATGTATCCGATTTGATTTATTTGTTTAATTCTCTTATACAATAGCAACTATAACAATATTTTTAAATATTTGATTGATAATAATATTCTAAGCGGTTTTACCAATAATATTATAATCGGAGTATTTTCTTGACTAAAGTCATTACATTCATGTGTGGGTCGCATGTCCCTTCATGTACTTCCTCCATGATCCTCTTGGATTCAGGATTATCTATGTAGGGAACGTTTTGACCGTCGAAAGATCCTCTTTGACTCTCGGTTCCTAGTTGAGATTACCGGTATGAGTGTACAAACCCACCGGTCCTAGGTTAGCTCTTTGATAAGTTCATCAGTCTGGGTGTATAAACCCATCGGTCCTAAGTTAGCTCTAGGCTAAGTTAATCGGTCATAAGTTCGTGGATACTCGGTCCTAAGTTGAACCTCTCGGTCTTGGGTTGGACCTCTCGGTATTGGATTAAAATCCTTGGTCGGACCTCTCGGTCCTAGCTCAAGAACATCGGTCGGACCTTTCGATCCTATTGAAATTCTCGGTCTTGGGTCTTGGTCCTAGGTTCGAATTTCTCGATCCTAGGTTTCGGTCCTAATCTAACAAGCCTCAATCCTCAAGAATGCCAAAGTTTATTTTTTAAAATTTAATTTTTAGCTTGGTTTCTTTGATCTAAGAGTTTGGGTAGCTTCACAAAGCTCCCAAAAATATGTTGATCATCATCTCAATGTACCAATCAACCTGGATGATGATCAAATCGTTCAAAATAATTTGTGATCAAAATTTGAGTCGGAGATAGAAACATTAAGTTTTTCAATGGGATCTCTAACACGAAAGAAAGAAATAATGTGATTAATTTGATCTCGATCGAGGAAAAAGTTCATGATAGTGAACCTGAAATCTCTACGAGTATTGTCAAATTCTATAAGGGTTTGTTTAATGAGCCATTTAAGGCTAGATCTAAATTAATTGATATAATTTTTTATTCAATTAGTACAACGCAAAAAGATATGTTGGAGGCTCATTTTACATTGAAGGAGGTTGAGGAGGTCTATCAATCTCGTTTCGTCATTCTATAAGATTATCGTAGAATGTTTGGCCAACATATTGCGGAGTGTTAGGATCGGAATTAATGATAGAGACGGGGACCTGCTTACGTTGAACGCTTACACACACTTCGTTCGATATTAACTCTGTTAGAAGTTAGTATCTGATTTCTATTCTACGCAAGTCTTCACAAACTCTTGAACCGAGTTCAAGTGCAGAAGTGTTTGTTTGGACTTGAAGCAACAAGAAAGTATGAATGGAAGAGCGAAACACAATACACATGGAATTTATGGATGTTTGGAGTATAAAGCTCCTACGTCACCCCTTCTTCTCAAACTTGAGAAGGATATACACTAGAAGATTTGGTTCAATACAACTTGTATAAACCTAGTCGAACAACCAGGACTTAGTTACTGCCTGTTTTCAAACTCCTAGCACATACACTATGTTGAACAGAAACAGATTCTGTCAACTTACAATGTTAACTAACTCACACAAAATAACTATTATTGTAATACACTTTTAATACTCTAACACACTTGAAGGTTTTTACGTCTTGAGAGATTGAGAGAATGGTAAGATAATTTTTGCAAGTATAAACTAGTTGTATGAATGTCTCAAGATGTGTTTGAAAAATCATGTTCAGATGTCTTCCCATTTCTCCTTAAGTAAGCAAATATGCAATAGTCATATTTGCTCCAACGGACACCGGTCCACTTTTGGTTTGCTTGGCTTCAGAATGGTAAAGTGGAGAAGATCTTCTTTGATCTTGTCTGTATTTTAATGATAATAAGCCAAAGTTCATTAATGTAATTATGATTTTCGAGGAACGTGCATCTCAGAGATCTTGACTTGACTTAGATTCTCATAGCATAGCTTTGCTGCTCCCAAAAGGTCTTCATCAATCTTTGCACGAAAGAGGAAACAATTGTTGAAGACGCATAAAGTAGTCTTCTGATAATACCGAAATCATTCCAATATAGCATCAAAATGGCAAAGTACCGGACGCACTCCAATTTGATATGCAACTGAAGTTATAAAATACCGGAGACTTTTATTATTATAAAAATCGATTATATAATACCGGACGCGTGTTTAGCAAAATACCGATTTGCAAAATACTAGACTTGTTAGGCAAAATATCGAAATGATATAAAATTGGTTACGTGTTTGTAAAATGCCGATTTCATAAACTACCAGAAGCGCTTATATAATACCGAACATGCTTCTTATATGACCGAAGCTATATAATACCGGAAGATAAGACCGGACACGTGTTTTACAAAATGAAGACTTCATATAAAACTGGGTACGTGTTTGTAGAATACCAATTTTACAAATTATCGGAAGCGCCTATTATATAAAACCGTTTATATAATACTGGACGCACTTCATAAAATACCGATTCATTATGATGCATATTACGTTCAATATAATGCCGATCTTGCATAAAATGTCGGTTTACAAAGTACCGAACGCGTGCCTTGATGTAAAACCGATGTGCAAACTACCGGTTATACTTTGATAGAATACCGACTTCATATAATACCGGTTATGCTTCTGTGAAACCGATTATAATATCGCTCTTATAAAAATGTCGATCTTCATAAAATGTCGATCTTTGATCTACACGTGATTAAATTTAATTAAGTTCTTATTTAATATTTAATTAGCACTAATAATTAATTAACTATTTTACTTAACACGGAAGATGTTAGAGACGATCATATCTAGGAATTATATTGCATTTATCCAAGGTTGTCAATTCTATGATGCTGTATTAATAGTAAATGACTGCATTGACTCAGCTAATTCAAAATGTGGAAATTGTGTTTTTGTCAAGTTAGACATCGGAAAAGTTTACAATCATGTCAATTGGGTGTTTTTATTTGATGCAATGGACAAAATGGGAATGAGTGCGAAATGGATTGGTTGGATTAGATTTTGCCTTCCGATAGTTAAGTTTTCTTTCATTGTTAATAGAAGTTCTTAGGGATTTTTCGAGAGCTCTAGAGGGATTAGACAAGGTGATATGGAAATTCTCTAAAAAATGATGGCTTTCGTAGAAAACTCGGGACTCATCTGCGGAGTGAGTTGTGGGTCAAGAAGATATCATATTGTCATATCACATTTTCTTTTCGCTGATGACACGCTTTGCATGGTTCAGACTACTTATAGGAATTTTAAACACCTTCGAGATATTTTATGGATATTCGATACATGTTTCGATTTTTGAGTTAATCTTAATAAATTAGACATCTATTTTTCAAATTATATTTTGAATAGAAGAAGGATGAGATTGTCAAATATGTTGGGGTTCAAAATTAGTGGTCTTCCGTCAACATATCTTGGTATGTCATTAAGTGCTAAATTACGATCCAAGTTCTCTTGGGACTCGATTATCACTAAACTAGTAAAAAAAAGTCAATATCAACAGTTTTTACTGTTGTTATTAAACAAAAAATGGTTAGTATTGAGTAATACCAACAGCTCAAAAAGCGGTTGACATCCGTTACTAGAGCCTCCGTAGGCATTGCTCAAACATGAAATATCAACCATTTTGGGGCGGTTGTTATTACTCAATAACAACTGTTTTGTGAGCGGTTGTTATTAAGAAATATCAACCGTTTTACATGCAATTGTTATTAAGCAATATCAACCGTTTTAAAAAATGTTGTCATTACTTAATATTAACCATTTTGTAGGTGGTTGTTATTAAGAACTATAAAAGAGGTTGTAATTTCTTAATTATAATGGTTGTTGACATTTTTTATTCCGAATTTATAAAAAACATATTTCAATTATTTAATTAAAAATCACTTTAAAATAAATTTAATTATTTTATACAAAATTTCAAATGAGAAGATAATTTTTAAATATAATTCCAAAATTAACATTAAAATAATTTAATTTCATTACATACATATACTACATTTAAATAAAAAAAATTCATAATACAAAAAATGAAAAATAATAATTCTATTTCTTATTCCTTGATCTTCCTCTTCTATTTTCTTCCTTGATCTTCATCTTTTATCATCTATTTCTTCTTCCTTCAGCATAAACCTCATTTTCTTCATACTTAACTACTTCCTCTTTTTTTATAATTAATTCCGTCCAAATTTAGTATACCTACATATAAAGACATTTACAACATAAATAATTAAAATTAAAGTTAATAATATAAATATTGTTGGAGGAATCTGTTTAATCTATTTAACAACTTCTTAGTGTATCTCAAAAACTTAATTATACAATGATAATTTTACCTATAAGGCAAATGAGAAAGGAATTAAGAGCATTGATTTGAAGAAGGAGAGTTGTCTCTGGGATTTGAGAGCATAGGTTGAGAGTTGAGGGAGGTTGAGGGATGAGAGAGGTTGAGGGATGAGAGAGATTGAGGAGAGAATAAGTAATCGAGGTCATAAAAATAAATGTTGTGGGAAGAGAGGTGATTGAAGAGAGAAGAAGTTATCGAGGTTAAGGAGAAGTTAATTAATTCTTTTGTATAACAACCCACGATTTTAATGATATTTTATTTATTTATTTTAATTATATATATATATATTATATTTAACAAATTTAATTACTTAAATATTATATATATATATATATATATTAACTATTAAATATTATATATAAATATAAATTATTAAATTCAAAATATTAAAAAATATTTAATATCAACTATTTTTAAAGTGGTAATATTATATATATTTACTCTATTAAATAACAAATCAAATTAATTTATATAAAAAATTTAAAATTTAAATATTTTATATGTATATTTTATTAAATAAATATGAATATTTCAAATTTAATTATATATATATATATATTTATTTATTTTATTACATAAAATATGAAATTATATTATGTTTTTAAATTTAAAATATATTGTCATAAAATTTTAGTTTTTTTACTTATTATTATTATTATTTAATATTTATATTATATATATATAATTCATATAATTAATTATTAATAAACTCATATATATTTATATAAATAATTATTAATTATATTTTAAATTTATTAAAAATATATGATTATATATTTCTCTCTAATCTCTCCACTTATTAATTTTTTTTCTTTAAATCTTAAATTTTAATTTCTCCTTTTTAATAGTATTTTTTTATTCTTATTAAATATTAAAATTTATTAATATTTATATTTTTCATAAACACTAAATTTTGTTAATATTTTTATTTTTACTTTCCATAAAAAAAATATTCCTTCGTGTATATATATATATATATTTTTATCTTATCTCACTTTTATTTCTCATATAAAATAAATAAAAATAACTCAAAAATTACAAATAAATTCTCATAACAACTTTTAATAAAAATATTGAATAATTTCTTTTTTACTAAGAATAAAATTTATTCAAACATTTTGTTGCAACAATAAAATATAATATAACAAAATATATATCACAATAAGTCTTATAGTACCGGTTAATATTTCCCCCTTTATATCAATGGTTTTTAAAATGGTTGATATAGATTTGGTCAATATCAACGGTTTTTAAAGTGGTTGATATAGATGTGGTTAATATCAACGGTTTTTAAAACTGTTAATATAGAGTGGGTCAATATCAACCATTTTAAAATTCCGTTAATATAGATGAGTTAATATCAACCGTTTTAAAAGCGGTTGATATTAACCCCCTTTATATCAACGGTTTTTGAAATCGTTGATATAGAGTGGAGTCAATATCAACCGTTTTAAAATTCCGTTAATATAGATGAATTAATATCAACCGTTTTTAAGAGCGGTTGATATTGACCCCCTTTATATTAAGAGTTTTTAAAACGGTTAGTATTACCCCTTAAATATCAATCGCTGAACAAACAGTTACTATTTTTGGTTACTATTAATGATTTTTTTACTAGTGAAAATAGAATTTAGATTGTCTAGATGGAAATGGGTCGGCTAATCTGTTATAATAGTGTGTTGTCATATTTGCTTACATATATAATATCGTTATTCATTCTTTCCAAGAGTGTGGAGGTAAAAATAGAGAGAATAATTTGTAAATTTCTATGGGGATCTTCTAATTCATTATTTTGTTATCTAGTTAGTTGGGATAATGTTAAATGTTTTAAGTATCAATGAGATCCAGATATTCGAGATTTTATTTCTTTTAATAAGGCTCTTCTATCAATATGGCGTAGTAGATTTGCAATGGAGTCGAATAGTCTTTGGGCATTAATTATCAAATGTAAATATGGTAATGATTGGTCTGGTTGGTTTACTAAAATGTCTAATTAGAGACCACAACCACTTTTATGTGTCTTATTAATAATTTAGTGCATCGATAATAAAATTAATAAGTATCCGGTTTCTACACTTGTAATATTTATCATACTCAAACAAGCGTGACTTAGCCCAATAGCCCAAATAGTTTAGTAGATCATTTTATCAATTGGGTTCTAAATAAACGATAGCCCCAACCACATTATTTATATATATTAGTATAATAAATCTAACACAATTAACTTAATTGGTATTTTATTGCGGTGGATATGAATCAACTATAGTTTAATAGGATTTTTTAAACCACATAAGTGGTAAAAGTAATTCTTAAGAGACCAAATATTACAGATTCAATTTTCACTTGCAACGCCTTAAATAGAAGTGAAATCATGACGGTGGAGTCATGATAGTTTTTTATATTAAAAAAAAATAAAAATAAATAAGAGCCTTGAATTTAAGGTGTTATAAATTGTATAAAAACTAATATTGTTATATAACAAATGGACAGTGGCGGAACCAAACTAGGGTCAGCATGAGCCTGTGCACCGGCTAACTCCTGTACTGATTAGTAGTAAGATAGAAAGAATATGATAGGTTTTAAATAGATATAATTATTAGGGATATAATTGTATTATATAATATAATTATATACCTATTTGGTTATTTTTAAATGTCAATTATAAATTATAACTAATGTAATATATATATATATATATATATATATATATATAAGAAATGATTAGGTGAGGGAATTTGGTGAGGGAATGACTTGGCATAATCTTATTCGCTGAAAAAATCAAATAATTTCTTTTTTTCTCTTTCCTCCCACTTTTACATTTTCCAACCAATGAAGGTGATGTCAAGTCATTCCCTCACCAAATTCCCTCACTCTATCACTCCTCATATATATATATATATATATATATATATATATATATATATATATATATATATATATATATATATATATATATATATATATATATATATATATATATATATATATATATATATATATATATATATAATGATGCTTAATTTTCAAAGTGTCCGGATTGCCGGGTCGAGAGTTGTGGTTAATTTGGATATATATGTGAGAGTAAATGGATACTTGGGTCAAATTGTGGGTTGACCCACCCATAAATTTAAAACGGTTAAAAATAAAATTAAAAATGATATATGTATGTTTCGAACTTGCAACCTAACAAAATAAGTATAACTTTTTAACCAACTAGACTAATAAGACTGTATATTTTAAATTCAACACCAAATTTGATGAATGCGGAACATTCTTAATAATATAAGTTCAACTTTTTAACTAACTAATATATATATATATATAATGATGCTTAATTTTCAAAGTGACTGGATTGTTAGGTCGAGGGCTGTGGTTAAGTTTGATATATATGTGAGAGTAAATGGATACTTGGGTTAGATTGTGGGTTGACATACCCATAAATTTAAAACAGTTAAAAATAAAATTAAAAATATTATCCGTAATTTTTTTCACAATTTTTATATTATTAATCGTACAAATGCACGAGCTTTATGCTAGTTAGTAAAGTAACATTAGTAGAATGAGAAAAAAGATTGGACTGAAGAGGCAAAGGAGTATCTCATATCTGTGATCTCGTCCGTTGCAGGCCTGCACTTGCATTTAGGGTTTCAATTTATTAGAGGTGAAGAAGAGAACTAGAGTCCAATTCCAGCACTCCGAGTTGCAAAATATAAGGGTCGTCGGCCGTCGCGAAAGAAGGCAAACCCTTGTTCGTTGTTCAGCTGTCCCAAAAGAAAACAAAAACTTTATATTAACTGAAGGTATTTTCTAATTTTAAGATTTAATTTTTATAAATGGCTCCATTTTTATGATTCAGGTTTCTATAAACTAAGATTTGTGAAGAAGTCTTTTGATTTTATTCTAACTCCCTATTTCAGACTCTAACCCCAAAATTCGTTTCTTTATCATAAAAGCCTAAAAGGTATTTTCGATACATATTACCTCTAATTTCTAATTCCATTCTTTAGAATATGTGTTTAATTCATAAATTCTAGAGGTATTAAGGTCACATAAGTTTTAAAGATGAATAAGATAAAAAGAGGTATGATTATGATAAAAACTTACTTTTTATTTAATTATTATGTTTATTTTTCTGTAATATACTAATATAGGTTATGGAGAAGTATTTAAAACGAAGTGTTGACTATTGTAAAAGTGTTAATGAAGAAATCAGTAAGTAAAAACATTATTGCGTTGAATTAAACTCGATGATGTTATTAGTGATCTAGGGCTACGCAAACCAATTAATGAATTTAATATTTCTATTAGAGATCAAGTTCGAAGAGAGTCTTTGATTAGAGGCCCTTGTCAACCATTTGGTCATAGCTATCCTAAAAACAATTTGGTAAAGTTTGTAGGAGTATTCAAGATGTGTGGTTTAAAATTTTTGCATGGTTAAAGTATAGCATATCAAAACATGCTATTTTTTTTGTTTTTGGTTCTATCTCTTTACAAACTCTCATAGAGGATGTCAAGTTAGCGATAAGACATTTACTAATTCAGGAATAAGAAATTGGAGAAAAACGATTGAAATATTTAATACACATGTTGGTGGTGTAGCTAGTGTTCAAAATGACGCAATAACACAACTTGAGGCTTTTCAAAATCAACGACAAAGTGTTTCACATTTGCTACAAACATAGGGTCATGTAATGTAGGTTGCATATCACACTCGATTAACGACAACTTTAGATGTTAAACGCTTTCTTTTGATATAAGGTTTGCCTTTTCGTGGACACGACGAGTCATTGAACTCTTTAAATAAAAGGTAACTTTCTTGAATTGATTAAGTGGTATACTCAAAGAAATGATGAGGTTTCCAAGACAATGTGTGATAATGCCCTAGAAACAATCAAATGAAGTCTCCAAAAATTCAAAAAGAGTTAACACGTGTCTGTGTTACTGAAGTAAAAAATGTCATTCTTAATGATATAGGAGATAATGTATTTTCTCTTATGGTTGATGAGTGTCGAGATAATTTAGTCAAAGAGTAAATGTGAGTTGTTTTAAGACATGTGAACAAATTTGGATGTGTCATTGAAAGATTTCTTGTTATTATGCATGTGTTTGACACTTCTAATATTTCCTTGAAGAATGCAATTGATGAATTATTTGCAAAACATAAATTATCATTATCAAGATTGAGGGTTCAAGAATATGATGGGGCCTCAAATATGTAAGATGAGTATAATGGATCAAAGACTCTCATATTGAAGGAAAATTCATCTACAAGGTATGTCCATTGTTTTTCTCATCAACTTCAACTTCAACTTCTTGCTGTAGTAGTTGCTAAAAGTAATCGGATTTTGAGCGATTTTTTCCAGTATGTTACTATGATTGTGAATATTGTTGGTACTTCATGTAAAAGAAAAGTTAAATTTAGACAAGTTAAACATGATAGACTTTTAGAAGTTTGAATAAAGGGGATATTGTTAGTGGTAAAGGAAAGAATCAGAAAATTAGTTTAAAATGACTAGGGGATACTCATCGAGGTTCACATTATATGACTATTGTCCGTTTGATGTTTTCGTATAATTTTGTTTTAAAAGTGCTTGATTATGTGCATGATGATGGTACTAGTGATGATAGTAGTGGTATGGTTGGTAGTTTAATTGATAAGATGAAGAGTTATGAATTTGTGTTTGTGATGCATTTCATAAAATATTTATTGGGGATCACAAATGAATTGTCGCTTGCTTTACAACAAAATGATCAAAACATGGTACTGGCTATCAGTTTGATCAAAACGATGAAAATTATGTTACAAGAATTTAGAGAGGAAGGATGGGAAAATATTTGGATGTCGTTAACACATTTTGTAGAAATCATATGATCCAAGTACCTAACATGGAAGAAAATATTAAAATTCGTGATCGTAGCAAGCGTAATGGGCAAATGATTACTAATTTTCATCACTATCGTGTTGAAATTTTTTGTGAGGTATATATTCACATATTTTATTACATTTTTTACGATATTATTTTTTAATAGAATTTCTTAATCACTTTATTATTATTATAGATTCTTGATATGATGATTCAAGAGATGAATAATCATTTTTCAGAATCAAATACGGATGTGCTTACTTGTATTGCTTATTTAGATCCAAATGACTCTTTTTCTCAATTTGATATTGGTAAGCTACTCCACATTGCTGAATTTTATCTAGAAGATTTTTCATCAATTGACCATATAATGCTTGAGAACGATCTTGAGACTTACATTAAAAATGTACAAAATAAATTTTGAATGATTGGAGATTTGAGGAGTCTTGCTAGAAAGATGGGTGAAACTAGGAAGAATGCATTTTTTTCATTAGTATATCGTTTGATTGAGTTGACAATGGTTTTACCAGTTACGACTGCTTCTATTGAAAGGGTCTTTTTTGCGATAAAAATTATCAAGACTGATTTACGTAATAGGATGGGGATGAGTGGATGAATGACAATTTGGTAGTACACATCGATAATGAGATTTTTGCTACAATTGTAAATGGACAAATTTTACAACATTTTCAGCAAATGAACACTCGTATGACACAATTGTCTCCTCTTGTTTGTACGTCCCCGACTTAGTACTAATGATAGTAGTTTAAGTGTAAGAAAATAATTATTCTATTGATATGCACATAATTTTATATTTTTGTTATCATTACTTCTTGTATTATTTTTTTTATATAATTGTTATATAATTAAAAAAAATTATATATTATAAGATTTAAGTATTTTGAGCCTATATTGAAATTTGATCATGTTTTGCCACTGCAAATGGACAACCTCAATTTTAATAATGTGTAACAAAGTGACACAACTCATATATATATATATATAGGGTCGAGAATTGTGGTTAATATAGATATATATGTGAGTAAATGGATATTTTGGTCGAATTGTGGGTTGACCCGTCTATAAACTTAAAACGGTTAAAAATAAAATTAAAAATGTTATATGTTATTTCGAACTTGCAACATAACAAAACAAGTAGAATCCCTTAACCAATTAGGCTAATAACACTTTATAATTTAAATTCAACACCAAATTTGATGAACGCGGGACATTTTAACAATATAAGTTCAACTTTTTAACTAACTAATATATATATATATATAATGATGCTTAATTTTTAAGGTGTCTAGATTACCGGGTCGAGAGTTGTGGTTAATTTAGATATATATATGTGAGAATAAATGAATACTTGGGTCGGATTGTGGTTGACCCGCCCATAAACTTAAACGGTTAAAAATAAAATAAAAAATGATATTTGTATATTTTGAACTTACAGCCTAATAAAACAAATATAACTCTTTAACCAACTAGGCTAATAACACTTAATATTTTAAATTCAACACCAAATTTGATGAACGCGGTACATTTTAACAATATAAGTTCAATTTTTTAACTAACTAATATATATATATATATATATATATATATATATACATATAATGATGTTTCATTTTTAAAGTATCTGAATTGTCGGGTCGAAAGCTGTGGTTAATTTGTATATATATGTGAGAGTAAATGGATATTTGAGTCGGATTATGGGTTGACCCGCCCATAAACTTAAAACGGTTAAAAATAAAATTAAAAATGTTATATATATGTTTCGAACTTATAACTTAACAAAACAAGTACAACCCTTTAACCAACTAGGTTAATAACATTTTATATTTAAATTCAACATCAAATTTGATGAATGTGGAACATTTTATCAATATAAGTTCAACTTTTTAACCAACTAATATATATATATATAATGCTGCTTAATTTTTTAAAGTGTCCGGATTGCCGGGTCGAGAGTTGTGGTTAATTTGGATATATATGTGAGAGTAAATTGATATTTGACTCGGATTGTGGGTTGACTCACCCATAAACTTAAAACGGTTAAAAATAAAATAAAAAATGCTATAAGTATGTTTTGAACTTGCAACCTAACAAAACAAGTACAACCCTTTAACCAAATGTGATTATGATTTGGTTTGCCGAGAGATAATAGGCCGGTATCAATTGAAAGTGGTTAAAAAATATGAATCAAATATTTGATTGACAAAGTGAAAGTATAAGGTCACGAGATGAGAGGTTCATTCGAAAAAATATGCGAGAAGATAAGTTGTTTTATCGAAGTGAATAAAATGTGGAATGAGAGCGTTTTATTTTTATTTTAATATATTATTCGTGATTTATTAAGAATTTTAAACATTCAATATATATTATTATTTTTTTATTAAATTTATTTTTTTATATTTTTATCCGTAGGCATAATATGAATCTTTTTAGTTTTTTTTTATAATGAGTAACAAAGTGACACATAAATTCTTATAAAGTTTTTTAAATGAATAGACTAAAACTAATAAATAAATTATGTGAAATTGCCACATGTCTAATTATAGTTGGGGGAGTTTAGAAGATAGAAAATTTAAAAATAAATTAAGAAGCATGTGCTTACAATACTTCTCGCTCGTGAGTCTTCAATTTATTACATGAGGCCTCTTAATCATGTTTCTACTTCATTTTAAGAGATCTATAAATAATTTGGTTACTCTATAAATAGTTATATAAAGAAAAATAAATTAACTCAATTACTCCAAAGTCCAAAGACCTCATTTATAATAATTCTTACCTTCCAATTTCTCTTGAATATAAAATTTTAAATATTTCAACCAATAAACAATACCACTATAATAAGACCCTTAGAAGCTAGAACAAGTTCAAGTCTAATTCTACTAACATTCCTATATTCCTTGTTCTTGAATTTACACTACTTATATTATTCTCTAGCTATTACTTTGGAGCTTCAAGAGTCAAATAAAGGCCACAAGATGATTCTTTGTAAATCGGTTCATCTTTATCGTCGATCATTGAGCTAACCCTAGGGTTTATATCCTTCGTCGTCGACGCTTTCATCCCTTTACACGACTTCATATGGGTGTGCAATTTATCTGGCTTGAACTTTTTCCCGCACTGCCTACATCAGTTTCAAAACGTTTATATAGGTAAAAAAAAAATAACCCCAAAAATAAAGTTAATAAATTCCCAAAATATAAGTAATTAGAAAGTTTAACCTAAATATAAAATAAAAAGTAATGGGCTTACGAGCAATTGGGCCCATTTATGGGTTTATATCTATAAGAAGTTGAAATTGGCCTTTGGGCTGTGGAGTCTTCTTCCTTCTTTTCACACTTCTTTGAACCCTTCTCCCCTTCATTACTGGTTAAGTTGGATTCCAAACATGACCTAACCCCGGTCAAAGTGATTAATCGAGTCAATACCGAACATAATCGCGACAAAACAAATAAAATAATCTATTCAAAGTTCAAGCTTTCATTTTAATAATAATAAAAAACAGTTCAACTAAAATTAATTTAAAAAATAGTTTGTCTCAAAACCTTTAACTCTTATTTTATACTATTTAAAATAAAAATAACAAGTTTGATTTAAAAAAAAATTAAATTAATTAAAAAAATACAAATTTAAATTTGAAATATTCTAAATCACATGAACTATGAGTTAAATTTTAATTCATTTTTAAAAGAGGCTAAAAAAATAATTCAAATCTTAAATATATTGTTTATAATACAAATTAAAAAAATAAATTAATATCATCATACCAAATTAATTTAATCAAAATGGTTGTAATATAGTCATTTTAATATAAACTCACAAACATATATCTTAAATAATAAAAGATATTTATAAGAGACTTAAGATTAAGAATTTGATTTTCACTTGTCTAACATTAACAAAATTAAATAAATATAGTGATTTTAATATGCTATATTAAAATTATATATAAATAATGTATTTTTTTAATAAACTAACACATCCATTATTTTATTTTATTTTTACCTAAATATAAAATGTTTGAAACATTAACATAATTAATTAAGGTCAAATTTAAAAGTTTTTATTTTATATGTTTAAATTCAAATAAGGATAAAAAATAGACCCATATTCAACTGATCCAAACAAAGATCATTTAACCATAAAAATAATAATAATAAAAGTAGTAATTGGAATTAATTAATTGATTAATTAATTACCTTGTATTAAAATACCCGTTTTTTTCCCATGGTTGGTTAGTCCGAAGAACTCGTTGAGACCGTGACCCGCCCAATTTATCAATCGAGCTGCGATTTCCTACATCAGTACTACTTCTACAACTCATACTCCCGCATCCCACACTTCCATCCAGCCGTTGGATTGAATCAGATTCCGATACCTTTTTCCTTCTATTGATCACCACCACAGCCGATTCATGATTCTCTACATTCCCACATCGGATCCAATTCCTGAACATTCCCGCCGGCGCCGGCGCCGGAGTGCCTTGAACGACGTCGTTTCGAGTGGTCTTGCTCTTGTTCCTTTTTTGAAAAAGGATTGAATAGAGAGATGGGGTAGTTTCAAGATTGGAGCTTTGTTCTTGATTGGGTTTGTTTGATTTGAAATTATTTGAATCTTCTTCTGTTCTAATTGAATCGTCGGTTATTGTAGATGCGTTTGAACTGAACGGAGGAGATTCTTGATCTATCTCCGACGACATTTTTATGGGATGGCTTGTTTTTTCTGTCTCATTTTCCGGCGACTCTTTCGCCGCCGGCGAACTAGCTGAAGTTTTCTTCTCTATGGTGGTTGGTTCAAGATCTGGAGTGTGATGATTGTTAAATTCAAATTATAACATTTTTTCAAATAAATATCTTTTTTTTGGGTCATTTCTATAAATATTTATTATCCATATTTTGATCAAAACTTAAATAGAATATAGTTATTCAAGTCATCCATTTTACTTTTATTTATATTAAATGGTGACATAACTTATACAAAATTCACAAAAATGTTAAGGTTCAATCTCAATATTCTTTTAAAGTAATACTAATACATCTTATATAAAATAATTCACCATTTTATTATAGTAGTGTATTTTTTGAAAAATCTAGCAAAATGATTTACAATATTATTAATAAAAATGAAACTCTCTTAAATTAGTCCGACACAAATATTCTTAAGAGTAATGTATCATTTATGGAACTCTAACTTTAAAATTTGTTTTAACAAATATTTTGTTTGAAAAAAATAATTTTAATGGATAAAAATTGTTTTTAAAAAATAAAGAAAAACAAGTTAATGTAAAAGTCACAATAATCTATAATTTATGTCTTGAATATTTGAAATTATTTAATTAGTTCGTATTTTTGTGAATAATGTAGAATTATGATTAAAAAAACTAATAAAACATTTAATTATAAATTATATTATTAATCAATAACTAAGATTATATCATTCTTAATCCAAATTTAATATGAATAGAAGGTAAAACAACTAATAAGAATATTTTGTATAAGTTGAATGATTGTTATGAAGTAACTGATTTATAAATAATTATATTAATTAGCATAATCATAATTATGATAATTAATAATTTAAAAAAAGAGGAGAGAGAAACGCTTACCAATTCTTGATGAGGGAATTTCGGATCCTTTAAGAACGTATTCATTGTCGGATATTGGAGTAATCAAATCATCATCCATCAAATCTTGCCATACATATCCTGCTTTATATTTCCTGCCCATTTTTATATTCAATTAATTTCATTTAAAAAAATAATTTCACTAAACAAAAATTCAAATTAACCAACAACAAGTATGACAATTTTCTTAACTTCACACTGACCGGATGATATTTGTGTAATGTAAAACCAAAATTCTCGAGATAATCACGTTAAGACGTTTTGAGTAAGAATAAAACTCGATCTAAATTCAAACCTTTTGTAAGACCAAGAATACGATTCAGACATATCCTTCCCACGTAATTCCGACAGCCACCTTTTAACATCTAAGATTTTCACAACACTAATAAAATCAAAATCTAGTAATAACTTACAAAAAAACAGTTTTATTTATTTAAATTTTTTTTACCTCGAAGACGAACGCCGGAGCGAGAAACATGATTAACTCGGATAAGATGAGGATGTTCAATCCGACCAAGTCGACTAATAAAATAGACAATGTGAAGTTTTCTAACTTCTCCGACAAGAGATGTAAGTCCGGCACCGGCGCCGGCGCCGGAACTGGTAGTAGAATTACTTCCGATGTGGGTATTTTCCATTCTTCTGTTACAGAAATGGGTATGAGAAGTTAAAGAAGAATGCTCTGTTTTTCAGACAAAAAAGAGTATAAATAAGTGATAGAAAATGTATTTGTGATGCCGGCAGGAAAAGCCAAAAAGTGATTAATCGTGCTTAATCCTGGATCTATAAAAGTAATTAAAAAATGAATCTTTGTAATGATGCAGGCCTTCTTCATCTCTTTTAATAGAATATTATATTAACACAGTAGCTTGAAGATCGAACTTACATGTTCTTGTTCTTCTTAATTGATTCTTTTTAGATATAGAGAGAGAGAGAGAGAGAAGAAATTAAGAAAATGGGAATGATGGAAAATGTGGGAGGGGACCAGATTTGTAGCTTAGAAACATCGTAGTTTTCGCTAATTGTGTTAATTAAGGCCTAGTTTGATTCCCTATAACTTAGCCATATAATGTTCAAATTGCCAATAATAGCACTAGTTTAAAAAAAAAAAATTACAAAAATTGTGTTTTAACCTCGATCTGCCGATTCAAAAGGAGTAAGAAAGTATTTAAGTTGGAATGATCCAATTATTCAAATCATGGCTTTTATTTCTATTTTTCTATAAATATATTTTTATTATGACTTAATTATAATCAAAATGAATAAAAAGAAAAGAGTGTTAGAGAACATTCTTTGAGGCATAGCACTATTGTTTATTAAAAAATAAAAAACAATTTTACAAAATTATTGTGAAAAATCCAAAATATTATAAAGAGAAATGATTAGTTGAGAGAATTTGGTGAGGGAATGATTTGACATAATTCGCTGAAAAAATCAAATAATTTCTCTCTTTCCTCCCATTTTTACATTTAGAAATGAAGGTGATGTCAAGTTATTCTCTCACCAAATTCTCTCTATCACTCTCTATTATAAATTAAAGCAAGAAAGATAATCTGGATATTATAATTTGATACCATATTTAACTTTTTTTTTTTTTTTTTTTAATAATATTAGTTTGAATAAAATATATTTAAAATATATCTTATATATATTAACAAATTTAATAATATATATTTTTTTTTAAATTTTTTATTCAAATTTAATTCCACTCTAGCTACTAATGTTTTCAAACTTATAATATTATTATAAAATAATTTGATTCAACTATATTTTAGTTTATTTAATTGAAAAATCAGGAAGTATATTTATATAGTTTCCATTTCCTATTAAAAGTTTTACTATATTACTCTTGCTTAATCACCATTTTATTATAAGGATCTTGTCCAAAAATACCCTGTAATTATGGTTTAATTAGTTAATAATTACTCGCATGTATTGTGGTTATATAATGAAAGTTTCTGAAATCTGGTGCAACTAAATGATCTAATCATATTTCTTAATTAACACACAATTATAATTATTAATTTTTTTTTTATCTATCTATTTATTTCTTATTTTGGCTACAAAGTTGCTCAACACATTTGTATAACTTGGCAAAAATATCATAAATACAAATATTAATTAAATAAATTAATCTATAATTAAATCTCAACTTGAAATAGGTTGGTGGCCTAATTGATCATTTCTTTAGCTAATAAGAGTTATTAAAATCAATTAATTTCAAAGATCTTGTGGAAGGATATTAAATTTGAATCTCAATAACAAATAATCTAGTATTTTTTTATAAGAACAATTAAAACCATTTAATTAATTTATAGTTTTTGAATCTTAAATTGTGATAAAAATAACCCAATAAATAAACATAGGTAAAAAAATGAATTAAAGACATAAAATTCTTTTTATATGATATATATACATTTGTTGAAGTATATAAATATAATTCTAACACATAGTATAATCGGGAAACTACAATAATAATAATAAATCAGTTAAAGTTCAATTCTCATGAAAATGTTTTTGACTTAAAAAGATTGTATGAAAGTTATATATTAAAAAAATTCGGGTTATTTTAAAATAATAAAACTATATTCATTAATCACACAAAAATAATTAATAAATCATCAAAACATTGTTAAAAAGAACAAATGAAAAATTTTATATAACCAAAAGAATTATAATATATAACTGACTAATATATGGATAAGTTCAACATATTGCATATGTCAGGCTGACACATCCAATTTTGGATTATATTATTAAATTAAATACCATCAAATATATATGTCTAATATATACATTAACTTTCAAATGTTTTAAAAATATATATACACTTTTTATTACCCATGCATTTTTATTAAAAAGTTAAAATTCAATTCTACTTAAAACTAAACTTAAGATTCAAACTGTGGAGTAATGTTAGAAAATAAAATAGAAACATGTATATATACAAATAAAAATAGAAAATTATTTTATTTTAAAAAAATCACAAAAGGAGATCGATTTTTTTTTTTGTGATTTGGGTTTAGTTTCGGGATGACTAGTTCGACCCTTTCAATCATAACATTTTTAATTAGATTGATTATTAATATTTAATAAAAAATATAGATAACTACAAAATATAAAAGAATAACCTTTTAGACTGTTTTTGCCACACTAATTAGTGGAAAATGAGATTACATCCTAATGTGGATAAATTAAGTTTTATATAGTGTTACATGATCATGAAAAAAGAGAAATTTAATTAGTTTTCAATAGAAGCTGACTAGGAATATCAATATCTCCTCTAAAATGTCATTATTATTTGGATGAAGCCTTTTACATGGTACCAATTTGATAGATAATATATCAATTAAGGAATATAAAATGAATCAAAACAAACGACTAGTGTCCTATGTGTATTAAGTTTGAAGAGATCTACTATATTCTAGTATAGCGGTAAAGAGTAGGTGATATATTCTAGTATAGCGGTAAAGAGCAGGTGATATCCCATGCCAATTTGAGATTCGGAGTAGGGATGGTAATAGGGCGGTTCGGGCGGGGAATGCATTTACTATCCTCACACCGTTTTTATTTCGGAATTTTTTTTAATATCATTCCCGCCCCGTTCGATTTTTTTCAGTTTTAGAGAATTTTCGCGGGACACCGTTTTAATTAAACATTTTTAAAAAATTAAAAATATTTAAAAATAATATTATATAAACAGATTTTTAATATAATATATATGATAATATATTAAAATTTTATATTATTATAAAAAACAAATTTACAATTCTTATAAAATATAATAAATAAATAAATATATTAGTGATTTAATATATTTAATTATATTTTATAGTGTTCAGGGCATAATCGGAGTAAGGTCGGGACGGGGGACACAAATACCATCTCCGTCCCATTTCCGTTCGATTTCGGGGAAAAACCGTCCCAAACGGGACAACTCGGTTCGATTTTCGCAAGGCAGTTTCAAATTGTCATCCTTAAATTCCTGAGTTTGAGAATTCTCAAAATTTGATAACGTAAAATTGTGAAAGATTGATATGCTTTCTTATATGAAATACCATTAGTGTGCATTCGGATATAATAGAACCCAAACTAATGTACATGTAGTTTATGAAACTAACAATTGAATAACTAATATATATAAATTGTTATTATTTTTAAAAGATTGAAATAAATACATGACTCATAGATAATAATAAAAAAAAATGAGTTGGACTTAGATCTTACACCCTGATGTCCTGTCCGGATTAAAAAAATAAGACAAATGAAAAAAATAAAATAAATTAGGAACATTTCAAAATCAAAATCAAACTCACTATCTCTACCGCATAAAATAAGAATTAGACTATTAACCAAATCCCATCTTTTAAAAGTGTAAATAAAAACAAAATTACAAGTATTTCAAAATTCTTTGTACATAAAGTAAGAATTATACTATTGTATTAAAATTAAAAAAATAATCTTTTTTTTTTTTTGTTAGTCCGGGATTTCCTGGATCCTTTGTCATATCGATTATCATTAGGGACTAAGAGGTATAAATATGGAGCAACAAAATTTTGAGTTCAGAAAAGCATTAGATTCCGATCTTTAAGAATTCAACCATAACTATTTCGCGAAAACAAAAGATAAAAATAATAATAAAACTTACATCCGCCATGCAATTTCCTGACTTCTTGAACGCATTTGTATGATCAAGAACTCTTCAATTGATGCCTAGAAAGTAAATAATAGAAGAAATGAACTAGAAAAAGGGTAGCTAAATATATACTAAAAAACATGTTTAGTGGGTAAAGAGAGATTTCTAGATGGAAAATGAAAGCATTAATAATGGTGGAAAATAGTATAAATCTGTGCGTGCCGTTTCAGCTAAGACTTGTTATATATAGACAGCTAACTTACATATATGATTAGCTAGGCCAGTACTATAATACCCAACACACGAATCTTAATTAATCACATTTTTAAGCCTATTTCTCTTCTCCAAATTTTCATTTAGCCAAATCCCAATATAAATATTTATTTGATAAAAATATATGAAGGTATCTCAAGTTGCAAAAGTATTTTTAAGAGATTAAATGTCAAAATTTTGATTCCCATTTAGAACATCTTAAATTAAAATAGAGGTCATAACTGTGAAGGTCGTCTAGCTTCTAATAAAAATTAAAAAAAAAAAAAACTTAATGGTAACATAATATAAAAAAAAAAATCATTTTTACTTCACCTTTTATCTTAATTTTATTAATGCAAACAAAATAATTCAATTTTATTTTGACAGTTTTTAAAAATAATAATAGTTGACTACCTCAAATGAAAAGGTTTTGCCAATGTTTCATAACTTAAATTGAAGTGACTATAAGGATAAGAATTGTGTTACTTTTCCCTTGAAATTAGAAAAAATGAAATTGCAATTATGAATGATCATGTAACAAAAACCATAAGTTTCCAAACATGAATTACATTTCATTTGAGAAAAAAAAACTAACTATTATATATAGAGAGAGGGGGTAATGTTGATGAGAAAATATATTCTTTAAAATTAAACACTTCTCAATTAATTGTTCTCAATTAAATGAGTATAAAAAATGAGCAAAACAAAATAATCAGAGCGATAATACAAAACAAGTTTTATCGTGTAAAAGCTCTCCAAATCGAGAGTAAAAATCACGAAACTTAAATATGTCACTTAACAATTCACTATCATCAACAATGTTACATGTAAGGGATCACTTTAGATATAATCAACCTAGAGTTACTAATCAATTGTATTAAGATCACACAACAATTTTAGCAAATAACAAAAAAAAAAAGCAAGATCAACCAACTATACCAATTCTTCCATTCTAGTTCGGTTGGACTGACTTAAAATGCTTAGAATTTTCACCGTTTAGAACATAGCTCTAAAATAACCAAAATTTGTCAAAATTTGAAGTCGATCAAATGGCAGGTGGAAACTCCATCAAACATAAATATTTTCCAATTGCTACCCCCAACCACTTTTTTTTTATTGTTATATAAAACCCAGAGAAAACATAGATAAAAATATAATGTCACTCCACATTCTATTATGTGGGAATAAATAAATCCTAAACCAAGCTGGACCTCTCCAAGTAGAATGAAAAACACCAAACTAATGTTCTTATTTAATGTATTTCTTTCCAGTTTATGGTTAATTATTCATTTTGTTGGGGTCAACTCAAATTGTTTTGGGCTTGACCAAAAATAAAGTCCATTAGGGCATTTAATTAACTAACAAAAAAATTACTTTCTCTCTGATCTCTGCTCCCTCTTCCCTGTACACTCTAGTCTCTCTAGAGAAGGATATCGACCAGCCTCCGACCATCCTCCAACCAGTTGACGAGGTTAACTCGTGTAGGCGAGAACACCATCCCTTATTCTATTCTTCTCTGATCGGTGGCTTTACGCCACACACAATTTTCTTTAGCCTCTGTTTTTGGCTAGCCATCTTTGATGATGATGATGATATATGTTGTAATGATAATTTAGGATGATATTATTTGATGTTTCTTATTAGATTACCTTTAGGCTTGTATTGTACAACATTTGTATACCTATTTATATAATGGATGATTTAAGTGGCCTAAGAGTCCCGTGGTTTTAGCTAAATTGGGTTTTTCACATAAAATCTCGGTGTCTTGTTTCTTTGATTGTTTGAAAGCTATTTTTCTCAATTGAATTGACTTCTCATTTGATTATACAGAAGAGGAAAAAGAAATTTTAGGCCTTTGTTGTAGCTTGTCTAATTAGATTGTTAAACAAGTGCTTTTATTCGTTTTCTCGAACAAGTGGTATCAAAGTTTAGTTCGTTTGATGGTGATTCTTGTGTAATTCAAATGGAAGAATCGTTGAGTAGTAATGGAACGATGATCAAACTCACAACTACCAACTACAAAATTTAGAAGTCATGGATGGATGACTTATTGTGTAATTATGATTATGAAGACACTATCTTGGGTGATAAAGGCAAATTAGAGGCTATGTCGGATGCAGATTGGAAGAAGCTGAAAAAGGTAGTTGGTAAGATCAGGAAATGGGTTAACAATAGCGTGTATCAATATGTGGTTACTGAGGTTAATGCTCATAAAGTGTGGACTATTTTGAGCAAGTTTTATGAGAAGAACAACACTTAAAAGAGAGAATTTCTATTTATGAAGTTTGCTCATTGAAATATCAAGATGGGTCTTCTATGTTTGAGCATCTAAATTATTTTTAGAGTATTCTAAATGAGTTGGTTGTGATAAGAATGAAATTTGATGATGAGCTTCATGTTATGTGTTTGATTAAATCTTTGCCTAATAGTTGGGAGACACTTGTGGTTTTAATTACCAATTTTGTTCCACAAGGTAAACTCACTTTGAAAATGATGAAAGAGAGCATGTTGAATGAAGAGGCTAGAATAAAAGAACAAGGCTTCTCGACTCCAAGTCAGGTGTTCGTGACTGAGATAAGTGGTAGAAGTAAAAGTAAAGCTCCAAAGAATCACAATGCCAATTCAGATAGGTTACGGGGAACATCCAGCTCGAGAAAAGAGATTAAATGTTATCATTGTGGCAAGCCAAGACATAATAAGTATTAATGCAGATCTTTAAAGAGGGAACAAAAGGAGAATAAGCAAGATGTAAGTAGTAAGGTTGTAGTTGTGGATGGTAACGACATCGATATGGTTTACGACAATGATAGTATCAACCTTGTTTCTCAAGATACACAATGGGTGGTAGACTCGGGTGTTTCTTATCATATCATCAATCATTGTGACATATTTACTTCTTACACTAGTGGACAGTTTGGTTCAGTGACGCTAGGAAACCATGTTACATGTAAGATTGTTGGAAAAGAAGATATCTGTTTGGATACTAACACTTCGTGCAAGCTACTTTTGAAGAATTTTTGACATGTTCCCAATATTCTAATGAATTTTATCTCCACTAACATTCTTGATGATGAAGGATATCACAGTCACTTTGGTGAAAGAAAATGGAAACTCATTAAGGGGTCTTTGGTGGTAGCTAAAGGAAGGAAAGTCGGTTCTCTTTATGTGGTAGAGGCTAAGTCTTACAGAGGAGAAGCAAATGCAATTAATGATTGTTCAACACAACTTTGACATAAATAACTTGGTCATTTAAGTTAGAATGACATGCGAGTTCTCTCTAAGACAATCGTTCTTCGCGGCTTAAAGTCCACAAATTTGAAGACATGCACATATTGCTTAGTTGGTAAGCAACATAGAGTTTCCTTCAAGAGTTTCTCTCCATCTAGGAAGCCCAATATCCTAGATATGGTTCACACAAATATATATTCTATGGATTCTTTGACTTTAAGTGGTGCTCATTATTATATCATTTTTATCGATGATTACTCAAGGAAGGTGTGGGATTATTACTTGAAGACTAAGGATCAAGCATTGGATTACTTCAAGTTATTTCACGCTGAAGTGTATAAAGAAACTGGGAAGAAGTTGAAATGTGCTCGTTTGGACAATGGTGGCGAATATAGAGGGTCATGTGTGGAATACTGTTGAAGTCATGGAATAAAGCTTGTGTATGTTGTCTCATGCTAAGTTACCAAAATTCTTTTAGGGAGAATCAATGATGACAACAATTAATCTAATAAACCTTTCACTCTCAACTTCATTAGATGGCGACGTTCCAGAAAGAGTTTAGAGATGTAAAGACGTCTCTTATGATCACCTGAGAGTTTTTGGTTGTAAAATGTTTGTTAATGGTTCTCAAGATGAAAGAGCTAAACTTGATAGAAAGACGAGACAATGAAATTTATTGGGTATAGCACAGAGAATTTGGGTACCGATATTAGGACTCGGTTAACAAGAAACCTGTTAAAAACATAGATGTGGTATTCTTCAAGATCAAACCATTGAAGACTTTGAGAAAAAATAAAAGTCAAAATCTACAGAGAAGGAATTGCCCGATAATGATAGGATTCGTACACCACAATCATAGCCCAATGATGTGGAAAATGCCCAATTTAAGGTTGATGAGACACTTCTAGTTGATGTTGAGCCAACAGAGGAAGATGAACGAGATGATGATAGTTCTCTAGAGCCACCCAATGATCAACGTATTAGAAGATCTAAGTAGGCAACTTCTAGTAGGTATCCTCTCAATGAGTATGTGATATTGACTGACGGGGGAGAACCAGAAACCTATTAAGAAGTATTGTCTCATGAAAATAAGAACAAGTGGTCGGTGACAATGCAAAAAGAGATAAAGTTCTTGCAAGAGAATGAGACTTATGACTTGGTGAAACTTTCAAAAGGAAAGAAGACTTTGAAGAACAAGTGGGTATTCAAGTTGAAGCATCAAGAGAATAGCTCACAACCTCGATATAAAGCAAGACTGGTTGTGAAGAACTTTGGTCAGAAAAGGAGGATTGATTTTGAAGAGATCTTTTCACCGGTTGTGAAGAGGTCATCCATTAGAGTTGTGTTAGAATTGGATGCTAGTCAAGATTTAGAAATTGAACAACTTTATGTGAAAACTTCATTTCTCCATGGTGACTTAGAGGAAGAGATCTATATAGAACAATCCAAGGGTTTCAAAGTTAAAGGTAAAAAAGATCTTGTCTGTAGGTTGAGGAAAAGCATGTACGAGCTCAAGAAAATGCCTAGACAATTGTACATAAAATTCGACTCCTTCATGAAAGCAGGGTACAATAAGACTACTTCTAATCATTGTGTCTTCATTAAGAGATACATCATTGATGATTATGTTATTATTCTGCTCTATGTGGATAATATGTTGATTGTTGGGCAAGATATTGTGAAAATTAAGAAGCTCAAAATAGATTTGAACAAGTCTTTTGCGATAAAGAATTTGAGTTTAGTGAACCAGATCCTAGGCATGGAAATCACAAGAGATAGAAAAAAACAAAACACTTTGTCTATCGCGGGAGAAGTACATTGAGAAGGTACTTGAGAGGTTTGCAATAAAAAATTCAAAACCAGTTTCAGTTCCACTTACAGGTCATTTCAATTTGAGTTTTAAACTATATCCTACAAGTGAGAAGGAGAAATATGAGATGAAGAATGTACATTATGCCTCCGTAGTTGGTAGTCTTATGTATGCCATGGTATGTACCAGACTGGACATAACACACGTAGTTGGTATTGTTAGTCAGTATTTCTCTAACTCGGTAGAAGAACATTGGTTAGTTGTCAAGTGAATTCTCATATATCTTCGAGGCTCTTCAAAATTATGTTTATGCTTCAGAACTAATACTCATGTTTTGGAAGGCTTTACAGATTCTGACATGGCAGATGGTGTTGATTCAAGAAAATTTGTATCAAGTTTTTTGGTTACCTTTGTAGGCGATGATGTTTTATGGAAGTCAATGTTAAAAAAGTGTGTTGCTTTGTCTACTACAGAAGCTATGTATATTACAACTACCGAGGCATGTATAGAGGTGTTGTGGATGAAAAAGTTCTTATAGGAGTTGGACCAAAAGAAAGAGAAGTTCACTTTATTTTGTGACAATCAAAGTTCCATTCATCTCTCGAAGAATTTAGCTTTTCATTTGAGATCCAAACACATCGACGTGAGATATCATTGGATACGTGATGTATTTTAGATAAAAGATTTAAACTTGGAGAAGATTTATACAAGTGAGAATGGTGCAGATATGTTTACAAAGTCCTTACCTAAGGACAAGTTGGGAGAGATCGGGTTTATTAGAGCCCGCAAAGTTGTGCTGACGGGGGAGATTTGTTGGAGTCAGCTTTGATTTGTTGGAAGTTGTATTAGCTAAGGACTAATTCAAAGGAAATTAGTCTCGTTCTTGACTGAATTTCTAACTTTAAACCCTTATTAAGGTGCAGTTGGAATTCCAATTGTGTCTATTGAGCCAACCTTTTACTGCGGAGCTCACCACTATGTTGTTCCTTTGTAAATCAATCCTCTTTACAGGTTGATTTATCCTTTGGCTGGTAATGATCCCTTCTAGCGTTGTAACACGGGTAAAGGGAGCCCTACTGACTCGGTCTATTGATCTGAAGAAGCTTCCAAAGGGACTAGCAGTCTGCATGAAGACCGGGAGAGATAGAAAATCACTCAGGTCAAGTAACAATCATGGGAAATCGATACCTGTTGTCAAGGATGGAGTCCTGCCTAAGGAAGATAAGAGTTCTATTGATTCTAAGACAAATCATCTTCCGTTTAGCATCAATGGGATCCACAGAGGCTATTTCAAGGGTGAAAACGGCATGAAGTAGGGAGATCCCCTATCATCTTACCTTTTCGTCGTCATCATGGCGATTTTTTAGAGCGTCTTTACGACGTTCTGAAAGAATCGACCATACATCTTCCACTCATTCTGTGAGGAGGAGGAGGAGGAGATCACACATTTATGTTTTGCTGACGATTTGTTCATTTTCGCGCATGATGACGTTCATTCCATAAAAACTGTAAGAGTTGTACTAACATTTTTTCTAAGGTTAGTGGTTTGACTATCAACGAGAACAAGAGTTTAGAATTCTACGGAGGAGTAAAAGAGGAAAAGAAAACAAACATATACAACATCATGGGCATCACAGAAGGAAACTTCCCAGTAAGATACTTAGGCATACCACTCACAGAAAAATATATCTAAATCTCGCACTGCAGACCACTGATTGAGAAAGTGAAGAACTCAATTTCTGGCTGTGCAGCAAAGAAACTTACATGGGGAAGCAACAGGAGAGGCGGGAAGAAGGTTAAGTGGACCGCACTTTACAAACCAAAGAAAGAAGACGACATAGGGCTCAAGAACTGTGTTGAATGGAATAAAGCGTTGACGTATAAGAACCTATGGGCCTTCGAGAGCAAACAAGAATCACTCTAGATAAAGTGGGTCCACACCTAGTTTATGAAACACAAAGCAAGAGTTTGGACATCCAAAATAAGTGTATGGGATGGTCGTTAAAGAAAATCCCTTAAGCTAACAAACAATATTGCGGGACTTTTTGACATTAGCTAGGGAGATAGAAGAAACACATTGTTTTGGCATGATTCGTGGTATAAGGACCAACCGCTAATCAATAAAGAGGAATTTAGAAATGTGAGAATCAGACGAGACTGCCTAGCTACCAAGGTCAAAGACATTAAAGACGGGCTATGGAATTCGCTCCTTAGACGAATAGCGGTGGGGCGGCGTATTCTCGAACATATTAGTAACATCCAATTCAACTAAAGAATAGACATACACCGATGGAAAGCCGATGAAAACGAGAAGATGATTTCAAGCAAAGTGTGAAACACCATTCGAGAGAAGGAGCAAATAGTAGATTGAGCTAATCTGGTCTGGTCGTCAATAGTTATCCCGAGACACCAATTCATCATATGGCTTGCATTTCAGGAAAGGCTAAACACAAGAGATCGGGTAAAAAAGTATATGGAAATCTCGGATACAAGTTGTCTGCTATGTGAAGGAAATGAAGAAACAATTGATCATTTATTTAGTTGTTGTCCTTTTGCATCGGAGCTATGGAAGAAATTTTCTAGAAGCGTGAAAATGGCTTGCCTGCCTATAGAATGGAAAGAGATAAAAAAGGAAGTCATACTCAAAGCAAAGGGGAAAAGATTCATGTCAAGTGTTTTCAAAATCGGCTTTGGTACAATAGTCTACCACATTTGGCGAGAAAGGAACGCAAAGATGCCCTCGAGAATAAGAAGTGTAGAGGAGACATGTGAAGACATAGTATTTGACAGCAGCACAGATCTACAAACGTTGAGACGAGTACCAATGACTGAGCAAAACTGGAAACTAAGTTGAAACTGGAAAATCATGTTCAAAGAAGTCACGAGAACGGAAAATTTTTTAGTTAGATAAACCCTTTCAATTGTTTGTGTGTTGTGTAATTCATTTGTTTTAGACTGTTACAAATTATATTTTTCTATGCTTGTCTAGGAAAATACAAAAACTCATTTGATTTTTTTTCCTTTTTGAGAATTTTTAATGAAATAACGTTAAGTCGTTTTTCCCAAAAAAAAGAAAAAAAATTAATCGTAGTTGATATAAATTATTAAAACTTCTATTATTTTTTAGTTTTAGATATTAAAATACTTAGTTGGCATCGTTTGGTACGTAATACTATTTATATGGATATAAGTTGTAAGGGGGTATAAGTTATATGAGAGTATTAAGATATATAAATTATATGTGTTTGGTTAGAAATATGAAAGATGTATGAATTATATATGTTTTATAATTTTGTGTTTGGTTGGTAGTATAAGAAAAGTAATATAAGAGTAAAAGATCATTTTACCCTTATATTTATATAAACTGTTTTTTATTATTTTAATATTGATCTTATTTTAGTTTTTATTATTAACTATATCTAAATTAATAAAAATAATATTTAATTATCATATGAATATTTAAAAAATAATAATATTGAGATTTTGGTTTATTAGATAATTGTATTTCTTGGATGAATTGAGATTTATGTTAATTGGATGATTGTATTTTTGGAATTTTGGTATATAAAATTCGGTATTTTTAATTTATATATGATTTCTGTCTAAAATTGATTGGTTTAAATAGGTAATTATTTAGTTCACAATAGTTTTATTTTAGAAAAATCATCATAGTCGAGAGCAATAGGCTTCTGCACTTAGTAAAAATATACAATTTTCACCGAGAGCCTTTGATTGCCCTCACAAATTCTCTCTTCTTGTCACCAAGGGCCTTTGATTGCACTCGCAAATACTTGTCTCCAAGAGCTTAATATACCCTCGCAAATACTCTTTTCTTTTCACCGACAGCTGTATCACCGAGACGATTCGAGAGCATTTATCGCCCTCGACGAAGACTATCACCTAAGGCATTTGGGTTTTCTTCGAGAGTTTTTGCTCTCCTTAATAATCAATTTTTTACCAGTGGTTGTTATCTCATTTGATTCTGCTATCATTCCTAGACCAAAATGACCAGATGATAGGGTGAAGGATAAATTGCTGAACATTGTAAATGTTCTTAGTAATTCTTCCATAGGATCTATTGACATTTTCATTCTTATATAATTATGTAATAGACAGCATGAAATGATTAAACGACATTGTGTCTTAATTGGAGAAAACATAGAGCTTCTTAGTACAGCCCATCTAAGTTTGAGCAAACCAAATATTCTTTCAATAACATTTCTTGCAGCAAAATGCTTCATGTTGAAAAATTATTCTCGTCCAACACTCCAAGATCCTAAATGATACTTATAACCTTTAAACGGTGCTAAAAAACTCTCTCCGTTTGTGTGTCCAGCATCTACTAAGTAATAATAACCCGTGTTAATGTAGTTATCGGCTAATATTTCTATTTAAATTTTATAGTAGTATATAGTCATATATACTGTATATAAATATATATCTTACCTCGAGGAATTTTTAAACCACAATTTCTATTAATTGCATCTCTTAGAACTTTACTATCAGCCGTAGAACCTTCCTAACCACGTAACACATAGATGAACATCATATCATGAGAACAAATTCCAAGAATATTTGTTGTAATTTGTCCTTTTCGATTTTCTATATTTTGCTTTCTAATCTTCTCCTACATTTACAGGAATATATGTTCCATCTAGAGCTCCTAAGCAATTCTATTTAATGTATACAAAATTATTAAAAACTTTAATGTCATTGTTAAGAATGAAACATTTTTATTTACCTCAAACTATTTCCACATTTCATTTGTATGAGAATTTTGCAAAGGCTCTGGTTTTTTGAGAAGATAAGCTTGAAGACGTATAATGATTTTTAACACTTGATGCACATATTTACTAATATTCCATCCAGAACGAAGGAATACAAATGAAACATTCCTTATCTTAATGTGATAAGCTAAAATATAGAGAAATATAGCTATTTTTTCTTCTAGAGACACACTTTTAGAGTGAGATAATCCTGAGATTTCCATAAGGTTGCATAAACAAAGGAAAGTCCTTTTATCAATTCTTAACAAGTCAATATATGTAGTATCGTTGTGTTTTGTTATCCTATTTATTGTGGTTGTTCTAAGTTGTGTAGGATTGATAGATGTAGGAATACAATGACATGTAGATTAATATCTCTCATAAGGCAAATGAAACATTTTTTATCTCTAAAATCTGAGCAAATAAAAGAAGATAATATTCAGTATATAAAGAAACACTATAAAAACATGCTTACTTGATGATGTGAGGAATCTTGACCGTAGATAGAAAACTGTTATTCTTCATATTCGTTTTCAGATTAGGTTTCAAAAGCTTCACTTCTTCGTTCGATTTAGGATTGAATCATCTTAGATTAGAACATTAAGTTAAGAAGAAGAAACGTATTCAATATTGAAGAGAGATAAAATGAAAAATGAGAGAGTTTATTATGAAAGAGAATTTATATCTTAAGGTTAAATATGGAAAGTAAAAATTTATAAGTTTTAACCTACTTATATCAGTTATAATTTTATACCGCATTTAATGTATAATTTATACTCATATTAATTAGAGTAGATGTACAATTTTATAATCAAACAAATCCATATATACCTGTTATACCTCCAACCATATATGTACATGTTATATCTCCAACGAAACGAATGCTAAGAATATAATAATGTGTAATGTGCAATAATAACTTATGTCTCCTCTTAATGACATTGAGTCTTTCACATCTCTAGACCACACACATATAATTTAAATATTATTATTTTTAAATAGAAAATATTTTTGTTAATAATTTAAATATTTCCAATAAATTTATTAGAAACATTAAGAAATTGTAAAAAAAAAAACCACAAACAATAGAAAAAAATAGAGATGTAGAAACAACCTACTATAAATATAAAAGGGATTAAAACATGAACAAAATGATCACACGCCAAATAAGATACTTCACCTCCCATTCTGGAAGAAAAGGAGGATCCAAACAAAATGAATCCCTCTTCATTTTGTTTTATAAATATGATCCTAATTTTCATTACTTGATATTAAGACATATGAAATGTAATCATTTAATGTTTTTCTTTACACAAAGTTAACAACTTCTTATATATATATATATATATATATATATATATATATAAATTAATAATTAAATAATAGATATGAGAAATTATAAAACCAACATATTAATTTTATTTTCAAACACTAATATGTTCATTGTAAGTTGTAACTTATAAGCCCAATCAATCAGGTCCTTTCATCTCCATTCCAAACATCTTTCATTTTAGGCCCAATAGGCCCTTCCTCTCCCAACACTTCATTAGGCAGGCTTTGAATAAATTTCTCAAATGCCTTCTTCAATTTCCCAGGCAAAAACTTAGCCACCTTATGCATCTCTCCATCAATATCATAATCAATTTTCGGTCCCCATTTACGTGCATAATTCAACCAAGGTGGCTCAACCACAGCTCCATCCGACCCCTCCAAATACTCAGCCGCCACCACCAAGAACTGGGCTCCTATATCCATCACCTTATCACTTTTTGCCGTGTCATTTCTTATACCTATCCCTCCTTTGCCTTGTAAGACAAGTCCTGGTTTCGAATAAAATGCATGCCCATGCAACGACGAGTACACCACGGGCTTGTTTCCGTCTCTAAACTCGATAGTTGAACCCTCGATCCACATTCCTTTGCTATGTTGCGAAAGATAAACCCGAGTTAACTCGCCCGTAAAATTACTCACCCTAAGAGTAACATGTTCCCAATCTCCAACATGTTCACCTATTTTCCCAAGTGAGATATTGAAAAACTCGACTTTTGCCCTAGCCGGTCCATTGAATGGGAAAAAAACCCATATAGCGATATCGGTGAATGTCGCACCGAGCATTGGCTTGACGTGCAAGTAACCTCCGGCGAAACCTAAATTTCCTTTCTTGACCTTCTCCTTGTCTACCTTATCGATCGGTAGGTCGATCCAATAAGTGTCGTCGTCCCAGCCACCTTGTGGGAGGTTTGATCCTGTCCGGTCAATTGGGACAGGATTAGACTCGTCCCCTTTCTTGTAAAGCAAGGCACCGTTATCGAAATACCAACCAACCGACGATGGGAGGTATTCTTCGTCGGGGTGATAATAGATCAAAGGTGAATACTCATGCATAAGAGCGTTGATTTGACTTATGTTAGGCATAGAAGATAAATTCATCTTGACGTTCTTCAAACAAGCTATGGTTTGACCAGCCGATGATCCGTCAATTTGAGCTAGAAACGTGCCGGTGGGGACTCCCATTGATTGGATCCCTATATTGCTTGGTTTAAGGCTATAGACATTGAGATTATTTCTTCCCCATATCCACTCATCCGACTTACACTCATCGGTTAGATCGGCCCGAACACATCGAATCTTGTCAAGGGAAGGTTTTTCGGGTGTGGTGGTGACTAGCTGCCCGACGGCCTTGTAGCCTTCGGGCGGTGTGGGCAGCCATATGTAGCTGATTCCATCTTGCTTGATTGGCTCGGGCTGGCTCGACCAAACAAGAGTATAGTCAATCGGTTGCTTTAGAGTTGAGTTTTCGGGGTCATTTGTGACATCCTTTGCCACCAATACCCGTCCAAAGAGAGAAACATTGTTGGGCTGTGCATAAAATCCCAAAACAAAGAATCCGTCGGGTATAGAACTCGGTTCAAGAAACGTCGCACCTAGATTATCCGGTCCACCTTCATGGGTTGCCCAAATTTTGGTGAAGTTCGAAACTTGGAACACTTCTAGCCCTCCCAAATCAATGGTTCCACTTGCAAAACCATCGCCTTTTTTAAGAACAAATATTTGATTAGACGAGAAAAAGAAAAAGAACCCGTTTTCGAAATAAGGGGAATAGACATTTACCCGGTGGCCAAATGGGTATTGGAGATGGAAGCTTGAACATTGTTTCAATGGGGAGAGGCTTTTTCTCCTTCTTCTTGAAGATGTTCATAGTTGATGTCCCTACAAGATTACCCATTAATTGTGACAGACTAGCCTGGTCCCTTTTAAACAAAGACAATTGACCAAATAGTTATCACATTTCTAAATTTGTGGATATGATTTATATATATAGACAGATCAATTGACAGATTCATGAAACCAAACATATTTATGTTACTTGTTACTAGATTGTTCTATTTTATAAAAGATTGTTTTATTTGATGAAATTAAAACGTTTCATGTTTATCTGTCTTTATACTTTGAATAGTAAAGATTATGCACCCTTAGTTTTTTGTAACGGAATGGATCGGTTTCTAGAAAAGATAATACATTTGTTTGATTAAATTCAAAGAAGAATAAGGAAATTAATGATTAAGAAATAATTAAGTTGTTAAATGATATAATCAAAGATAAAACAAAAATATTATTTTGGTAAAGGTTGGTTAGTCGTGCAAGGAAGAGATACCTTTTAGAATTATATGCAAATTAGGAGATTAATTAATAATTGTTTTCAAATCTGGCGTGATTTTAGGGACCAAAAAGTAATATTTCTTGTTGAAGTGGAGAGGACTTATCTTGTACACAAAGAACACTTTGTTTTGCTTGTTGAATTAATGAAGTAATGTATTGCATGAGTTCTAATAAGAGCATGCAAAAAATGAAGTTTGCATCTTTTATACTTACAAGTTTCTAAAACTTCATCGAGGCTCAAAGATTACTCGTAACTGTAGAACTCGTTTTATACTATATACGCAATGATATAAACGAATGAGGTATGTTCATTTATCTTATCTTTCGAGAGATATAATATTCAGTAAATATAATCTTGTAAAATAAAGAGAAAGATACATGGTCTTCAAATAGCTTAGCCCGTTTTTTATTTCATTAATTGCTTACTCTAAATGTATTTTTTATGATATACAAACTAATTTATTTGTTGTCTAACAAATTAATATGAACACTAAAATGTTAAAAAAATTTATTAATTACTACATGTCAATAGAATTTGTTGACACAAATTAATATTACTATTTGTATGTGGTAAGTAGGAGAAGGATCAAGATTTTGAAGACAATATTAGAAGAGAGTTGAAAAAAAAAAAAAAAAAAACTAAGAAGTCTCTAATTTCTATGAAAATTTTTAAGTTTCAATTAATTGAGACAAAATATAAGTATGTGTTTGTCTAATTCGGGAACAAACTTACAAATGAAGTAAATCAACCTTTCATATATAGTGACATTTGGAGAGCATGACCTCAAAATGAGGTGGGTGTCTTGGCATGAGTGAGTAATGTACGATTCATATTATTGATAGTACGGAACTGTGTCTAGGCCTTGCTGTTTTGAGACAAAATGTGAGGACATGAGAAGGGAAAGGTCATCCCATACGTGGACACAAATTCTCTAAACGAATGATTATCGAATTTCCTCCCATTTTCACATTAAAAATATTTTATATCCCTCTCAAATTAGGTTTTAACGAGTGTCCAAAATTGCAAGAAACCATTAAACACTTGAAATTATGAGATAAAGGGAAAGTTCATAAAAAAGACGAGAAGACATCGAGAAACAAAACATAATATCTATGACCCATAAAACATAACACAATAGACGTCCATACATCACTATGAATAATATCAAACGTTAACAAAGAAATCATAATAGAAGTCTTAAATGACAAACGGACATGTTTTCCCAATGAACACGTAGGTAAAATATGAGAAACATGTTGTTTATTACCGTGAATTAATTTATTTAATCTAAGAGATTCAAAACTAGAGTTTCCAGGATGATCCATTCGACTATGCCACAAGGATGGAGACAAAACAACAAAAATAGAAGACGACACCTGATTCCCAGTTATGACCGAATATAGATCCCCCGGACTGTCACATCTCATTAGACGCATTCCCGCCCAAAAATCCTTAACAGAAAACCCAAAAGGTTCAAACTCAACAAACACAAGATTATCCATAGTGAATTTACAAACATAAACTAGATTTTTAACAAGAGTAGGAACATAAAGAACATTATTCAAGGTAAGTTTAGGATTCGAAGAAGAAATAATGGTATACACAATACCCAAAACTGGAATCGTATTATTATTTCCTACAAGACTATCATGTTTAAGGCTTAAATTGAAATAAGACGAGAGTACCTTGTTGAGATGTCATCTAGATGTTGCACTAGTGTCCATGTACCATGTCGAATTAGGAGACATAATACCAAGGGTATACATGGATGCTTCAATGTTTGTCAGAGTTAGTGAAGATTGAGCCATGTATACTTGAAGACGCGGGCCAAGGAGACCCGACTATTGTTGTGGCATCGACGAACGAGAGCTAGAAGGAGGTCTCTTCCATTGAGTCGTTGGATACGAGCATGAAGGAGAAGCCCATGGCAACTGTCAAGACAATGATGGTGAGCCTGAATGACCAGCCCATTGTTGTAGCCAGGGAGAAAGAGGATGACTTTGAAGTTGGTACTAGAACTGCCTTGATCGACCCCCATTATGAGATCCCTTCTTCTTTGGTTTCTGTCGAGATACCACAATGACACATGTTGTGACTCATTCGTCATATACGCATCGGAGACAAGAGTTACACCCGACGTCGGTGCCGAACTAGAGGTCACCCGCTTCGCAAAACTAGATTCCTCTAATATCAACATGGACCGAACTTGGTAGAACTGAGGTAAATGATCACTCTACCGGAGTAACGTCACCATCTCGTTGTACGCCTCCTCTAGGCTCGTGACCAACTACAATACTAGGCGGTCGTTCGAGACCGGGCTACCGACGCCATACAGCTGATCAGCCATGACTTTAAGATGTTGACAATAAGCCGAGACCCTGGAAAAATCCATCATGATGGTGGTGGAAAACTCTTGCTCGAGGGAAACCGCACGAGAATGACGGTTATCTTGAAAAACCCCCCACGTAGTCGTGTCCATGCTTGTTCAGCTGTAGAGTCTGATTCCAAAACCGTGTGAAGGAGATCACGTGAGATTGTGGCATAGATCACTGAAGGATAGTGGCATCGAGAATTAGCCGTGTATCTTTCTCTTCATTCGTCGATGGCGGCGGTAGAACAAGGACCAACGTGATGATGTGATGAAGGACCCGATGAGAACAATCATGGATCTTGAACAAATCTGTCCATGTTGTGTATTGAACGTTTTCCAACTCAAGAACAATAAAGACATGATTTTTAATGTTTGAAACGACAAAGACCGAGTGAAAACCTTGTTTGTTACTTATCATCGAAAAAAAGTGATTGAAGAGAAGATAAAAAAAGATTAACTGTTAGGATACGGGTCGTAAAAGTGATTGAAGAGATATAGTAGAAAACTGACCGTTAGTCTAGGACGCGGCTGGAGAGAGAAAAAAACTCTAAGATCTAATAACACAATCCGTTATTCTATTCATTCAAAATGTAAATTATATATAAGATTATAACATTGAGATGCAGTTAATTTAAAAATCTTCAATATATTAATATATTAATTAATTAACTTAACTATTTAGTATTACCATATATATATTATAAACCTGGTATAATTCATTTCCCCCTCACCCAAAAATATAAAATTATTAATTTTATTATTTTTCTCTTACCTCTATTATATATATAAAAAGTCAAATCTCATTAATGAGTTGCAGTGGCTGGTCGGTATTAATTTACTCTAAAATATTGATTATATTTTTGAAATAAATAAATATACAACTGCATAGTCTATCCAACAATTAAATTAAATATAAACTTTCAAACAAATTTAAAAAATAGTTAGTTATTTAATTATAACCTAATTTAGAAGAAGAATTGAGAGTTAAGTTTATTCTAAAATAAAAAATCTTTGTATCAATAAAATAAAAAATCTTTGTATCAATAAACTAAAATACATGTTTTAGAGAAAGACTTGTGTCATGATCAGGGCCTTGGGATAAGTCCGCAAACTTCAGCAGCCCACTCTCCAGGACAATTCATTTATTAAAAATAATAAGATTTTAATTAAATATATTATAATATTAAACATATAAGATATTGTAGTATAGTGATTCTATATAAAAACTTAAAACTTTTATTTAGTTTTGGGTTTAAGCCTCACAAAAACCATTTTTTAACTCGACCTAGGGCAACAAAAATATCACAAGACCCGTGCTGAAATAAACCTAAGTTATTGATTATATTAATTTTGATTAAAGTGGTGGAGGATGTTTAGATCTCATGCACTGTATTCACCTAAACACACAAAAAAAACTATGTAGATTTAAATCTATATATATCTAATTACGCTTAATTTAAAATGTTTGAGGTGTAGAACACTCTCTCTCCGCAATCATTCACAAATTATGTAATTTCTTTTTCCTTATTTATTTATATATTTTAGATAAGTTTCTCTCTCGTCATAATTAATATTCATTAATTATAAAATGTAACTTTCAGTTATCCCATTATATTAATTATAAAATAGAAAAAAAAATAATTATCATGTTTACATTAAATACTAATTACAAAACATTAAAACCTACAATAAAATTAAGAATTTCAATTATATATTATATTAATTATAAAATTTAACTTTCAGTTGTCATATTATATTAATTATAACATAAGACTTAACTTTCGGTTATCATATTATATTAATTATAAAATTTAACACAAAAACAATAATTATGAAAAATATAAACCGTGTAATGCAGTTAAACCAATATATTAAATCAACCAAACTTTTCATCTTCTTTTCTATCTAAATATTTGTTTTTCTATAAATAATTTTACATCAAAAATGTTAAATTTAAGAGAGAAGAGTGATATTCTGCATATCCAAGAGTGATATTCTACCTATCTAGAGCAATTTAATTCATCGGTCTCCTTTTGCGGCTTCTAACTCTAAGCTGTATCGATTTCTAATCTTCTCAATTTTTCTATAAACTATCTCTATATCGATTTTTAATCTTCTCAATTTCTCTATCAACATCATTCTTTCAATAATTAAATTTACAATATGTTATGTTTCAATAATCTGTTGTTGACTGTTTTGCTTTTTTTTTCTAAGGAATTTGATCATTTTAGGCAAATACAACAACATCTTATCTTTTAAATTTCATCTTGGTTAAAGTGAGTAATAATTAAATTATATGACTAATTAATAAAATAAAAAATTTAAATGCATATGATCTATATTCTTAGTATAATATTTTTTTTCTATTCTCCAATTTTTTATTAAAAATATTATTATTACTTATTATAACATTTAATTAATTAATTTATTATTCATATTATTTTATAATATTTATCTTTATTATCATATTTAATATATTTATATTATATTAATAATATTTTTATTATTATTTAATCTAAATATTTTTAAAATTACTTTATTTGAAGTTATCCCTTATAATATTCGACCTTTTGAACCAACTATCTTTATTTAATCTTCTCAATTTCTCTATCAACATCATTATTTCAATAATTAAATTTGTAATATGTCATGTTTCAACAATCTATTGTTCACTATTTTTTCTAAAAATTTGATCATTTTAGGCAGCTGCAAAGTCCTATCTTTTGAATTCGATCTTGATTAAAGTACGAGTAATAATAAATTTTATGACTAATTAATAAAATAAAAAATTTAAAAGCATATAATCTCTATATTCTTAGCATAATATTTTTTTTCAATTCTCCAATTCTTTTTAAAAAAAATATTATTATTATTTATTATAACGTTTAATTAATTAATTTATTATTCATACTATTTTATAATATTTGTCTTAATTATCATATTTAATATATTTATATTATATTAATAATCTTTTTATTATTATTCAATCTAAATATTTTTAAAATTACTTTATTTGAAGTTATCCAATATAATATTCTAACTTCTTTTGAGTCAAAGTAGGAGTAATGACTATATTTTATGATTTAATAAAATACAAATAATTTTTTAAATTAAATATATTTAATTTTTTTTTTAAATACATATAAGTTTATTAGTTGAAAAAAGATTCTCTATCTTTTTGAGTATAATTATTTTTACAAAATATGGTGAATCTATTAAAAGTTAATACATGATATTTATTTTTAATCATAAAAGAAATACGTAAATTTTTTTCTCATTATTTTATAATATTTGTCTTTATTCTCATATTTAATATATTATATTATTTAATTTTTTATTATTATTCAATCTATATTTACATATAAATATTTTTAAAGTTTTTTATTTTAAGTTTTTTTTATGTTTACATTTTATACTAACTATTATAATGTCAATTCATATCAAAATATCAGAAAAATGGACACACAATCATCTATTGGAATTCTAGATTTGACTATGGACGGCAACTTTGGACAAATTATTTACTGAGAGAGAAAAAAAATTTCGGAAATAAACATTAGCTATAATAAAACAAGTTTGAATGTTAAAAGATTAAAATTACAAAAAAAAATTAAAAAGATAAATTCTATTATTTAAAAAAAAATACTAAAAAAATCTACATGAATTTCTTTTTATCTATCATTACTATTCTTAGAATAAATATAGAACTTTTTAGTGAAAAAATGGAAAAATACATTTTCAATAATCAAAGTAATGAAACAAGATTTGAGAAATCAAATCAAATTCAATTTATTTCCAGTAAAAAAAAGTCGCTTCAGAATATTCTTAATAAGAATTCAATGATTTAGCCTCCTTGTCGCAAGCATATATCTTTTACAAATTATCACAAACCCCCGCTCTTAACTTGTACTTCTATAAGTTAAGACCTATTCTTGAATATCATGAAACTTTTTCGTTTCTTAAAACTTCACTAAAAAATTATTTTGAACCACAAAAATTATTTACATGTGAGATGCAATAAATTCTATAAAAAATAATGAATTGCTAAGTGTTGATTTCTTATTAATATATAAGGATGTAAGCGTGTTTAATATTTTGTTATATATTAATGTATGTTATTATAATGTGTATCATATTAGTGCAAACTAACATGTAATTTATAGAGTGCGGTTATTCACGTCAGCATCGATCGTCAATTTGTTCCAAAACATCGAAACTTATTAAACGAGGGTAACATGTACATATTTCAAAATTTTCGAGTTGTCAAGTCAAATGCTCAGTACAAACCTGTTTCAAACTCTTTGAAAATTTTGTTTAGCTACGAGACAACCATGAAGTCTGTTTCTGATATTCTAAATATTTCGAGATATATATTTAATTTCTCTAATTATAAGGAGGTTATTTCTAGAAGTGACAATTGCTCACAACTAACAGGTAGTGTTTTGATTAACTATTGTCTTTCATTCGTTTTTTAACTTACATTTTGCTTTTTTATGTTATAGTTATTATAGCTCGTCTTATCAGTTTAGGCTCTAAGACTTTTAGCAAAACTGGATATAACACAGTTGCAAAATGTGGTTTGAACCTTCAATTTGAAAGGTTGGTCATTTATAAATCTATAAGTTAAATGAGTTCTTTTGTTTTTTTACTCTATTAAATATTTTAATTTTTACCTTTTCTATGTGTTATTTTATAGTGGAGAATATATTAATCTAACTTTATGGGGGAAACATAGCCGAAAAAATTGAATTTATTGAGAGATCTAACAACCAAGATCCTATCGTAATAGTTGTGACCGGCTTACTTGTCAAGTTATACCAATGTATGAATTGTAAAAAAAATATGCTTATGTCTTAATATGTTTGTGTTAACCATTTTTATGTGCTTTCAATAGGTCATCATGTCCTTTCTTCAACAATGGCCACACAAGTTTTTCAAAATCTAATGATTCCAGAGGTGGTGACTATGCGAGAAAGGTTGATATTGTCTTTCTTTAAACAATACTCTTTGTTTAAATATTTGTTGTTTTAATGACTATTATTTTTGTGCCACCTTTACTCAACTAATTGTAGATTTGTTGTCCATCCATCTCAAGTATGTTTGTTGAATGATACTGTTGAAAGTTCGATGTCTTTACAAGATGAGATGATGAAAGATCGACACACAATTGAGGAATTATACAACTTATTGTCAAATGAGGAAAGCAAGGTTGGTAAAATTGGTATTTCAATATTTTTATAGTTATCTTAATGGTTTATTGGTTAACAGGAATGTATACGTACCGTTGAAGCGACAATCAATAATGTATGCAACTACAATGATTGGTTTTACTACTCTTGTGATGATTGTCGCAGAAAAGTAATGCTCGATGGCGATATTTTTTTTTGCAACTCATGTGTTAAAGTTACAGAAAAATCCTACTCCAAGGTGTTTATTTTTGTCTCTTTTATCATTAACAAACTATATTCATATATTTGATTATATCTATTTTGTTTTTTCATTAATTATTTTGTATCCATTTTAGATATAAATTAGAGATTGAGGTTGGTGACGAGTCAGGAGATGCACTATTTGTGTTTTTTGATAGAGTTGTCAATAAGTTAGTTAATCTAACTGTTTCAGATTTGTTACAATTAAATCTGAGTTGTGACAAAGATTTTCATTGCCGTTACCATCAATGTCATCGCAAAAACTTGTGTTCCAAATTAAAATTACTGATTATAACCTGAAGAAAAAAGCGCACAATTTTACAATTATAAAAGTGTTTGATCCAAGTCAATCACTCATTACTCAACAGGTAAACATATTTTGGATATCTTTATGCTCAACTTTGAAACGTGTTTTATATATTAAATTAAATTTTGTTAAGGAAGGAGCATCAATTTCAGACAAAATTGTTGAAGAGGTACTTTTTCAATTTTTGTGATCAAATAAATTGTTTTTTTTAATCTATTTTAATGTCTTATTTAGTTTTTTGAAACGTTTATATATATTTGATTAAATTTTATTAGGAGGGAGCATCAATTTCAAACAAAGCTGTTAAAGAGGTACTTTTTCAATTTTTTGTGATCAAATAAATTGTTTTTTTATTATCTACTTTAATGTGTTATTTAGATTTTTTTAAATGTGTTTTATATTTTAATTAAATTTTATTAGGGAGGAGCATCAAACAAAGTTATTGAAGAGATAGGACGAAAAAGACAAAAAATTTAGTTTTTATTTTTTATTTTTCAATTTTTTAATTTCATTTTATGAAAGTTGTTTTTTTTATTAGTATACATTATTAACTATTATTATAATATAGGATATCTTAGTTATACATTTATTTGTTTATATGAATGTTTGTTTAATATTTTGTTAACTTAAATTTTTATTTTGCTTTCAATAGTTTAAATTAAATCAAGCCTTTTGGTATGTCTTGTATTATTATTATTTTCAGTTTTAATCTATCATTTTTTTTCTCACATTATTGTATATATTTCATAATTAATTTTATATAAATATATTTTTCCTTACATCATTTTCTCACAATTATTTATATATTATTTGTTTATTTATTTTTATAATTTTTTTTAATTTTAGATAATAAATTATTTATTATAAATTTAGTAATGTTTTTTTAATCAATAAACATTTAAATTATATATTCATATATATATATATATATATATATATATATATATATATATATATATATATATATATATATTTTCTCATTCATATAAATATATTCTCTTTTATTAAATTAAATCATGTTTATATGTATATAAAATATTTTGTTTATAAAAGTTTGTTTTAATTTTTTTATCATATATATATATATATATATATATATATATATTATTACATATTTATTTGTTTTTATACAATTTACTTATATTATGAAACAACTAATAATAATTAATTTTTTTTTATTTGTTTATCTAATTATATATATATATATATATATATATATATATATATATATATATTATATTTTCTCTTCATATAAATATATATTCTCTTTTATTAAATTAAATATTTTATAAAAATTTCGTTTATAGTTTTATTAATGATGTTATATATTTAAATAAAATATATGAATCACAATTATTATTTAATTTTTTTTAAATATTTATTCTATAAATTATTTTTTCAATAAAGATTACTTACATCAAAATCTAGTAAAATCCTAGTATGGAAGTAGACATCGATCAATATATATTATTTAAATCACAACTTTAGAAAAAAAAAAAAAAAAAAAAAAAAAAAAAGAAAAGAAAATGGTAACAATGTTGACAATTAATTTGGCTAATTCATTGATTAATCAACTTAAGACGAAGTTAATACAACTGGCATAGTGAAAACAACTTTATCACGACTATATAGATGACAACAACCTTAAACCAAACTTCATATTTTGACAATCATTAACAATTAATTTAATCTTAATTTAATATTGTAAACTAATGACAGGCCGGCTAGCTTGATATGAAGTAAACTATGTTAATTTTTAAATATATTAATAAATTTGTATAAGTGGTTGGATAAGACTACTTAATTAGATTTGACAAAAAAATATTAGACGTTAAGAACAAAGGGTAAACAAGATGCCGTCTATGTATACAACTTCGACGTCGAGCTAACATCTGGTTGATTTTTATCTTATAAACAACTTATTTTTCTCGAAAAGATTTCCATATATTATAAACAAATTGTTAAGACAACAACACAAATTACATTAATATATTATAACATAAATGCAATAGCACAAACATCTTTACAAAGTACTTAAACTTAACCGTTCTTTAATTAAATACAAACAAAAACTAATATGATCTAAGTTTCTCAATAACATCAATAACAATGAAACTGCACAATTCGATAACCCTAATTAGCCAAAAGAATTAAGAATGATTTTTTTAAGATGCTAGATCCTCTTTTCCTTATTCTTAGTGTTCTTCTTGTTCACTTTCAATGAGGTTGGTTGCTCACTAAATCAAGTCTCAATAGTGCACCATTTTTCTAAACCGATAACACCTCTCAAAACCCAACAATGGTATTAAGAATTATTCAGATTTTACCAATAATGTTCCATAAAATATCTAAGAATATCTTTTCCATAATATGGAAGCAGTGAAGTAGGATAGACAAAATTGATGTTATCCTAGGCACATAACATGGGCAAATGATTCCCTTTTTGATTAAATTTTTCTTTATTATATTATTGTTTTCCTTTCAAATAGTTTATATATATATATATATATATATGAAAACAACATTTTAGATGTGTCACGATAATAGAGATCTTACTCTATATAAATTAAATGTGTGACTAATGATAATAAAAGTATACGTGAAAACTCAAAACGAGAGAAAATCGTGGATATAAAAGAAAACATTCACGGTATCGTCAAAATTAAATTATTATTTTAGAGGGAGATAATAATAATTTATTCATATCTCTAGTAAGAAACCTAATTAAAAAACCATATGTTTAAATTTCATATAAATTAGATACTAAGATTCACATAAATTTCCATGTAAAACTAGTCTCCACTTTTCCTTTTTTTTTTAAATATATTATGGGTAGACTTTACAAAATGAACGTTATTTTAATGTTGAATGTTAAAATTAATTGACTCTCTACTATACCTGGGAACAGTTACAAAATGGGTTTCATAATCTGACAAATTAATTAAATTTAAAATTAATTCAGATGAGTCCAAATTATAACAAACATTACCCCAAATAAACAAAAAAAGAAGAAGTTATAATTGATTAAATATTAATTACCAATCCTCTCGGGCCGGCATGTCCATTTAGAAATGAGCCAAAACAATTATAAATATTGGGCTTTTTCAAATCCAAAAGAGGCCCCTAAAAAAATGATAAAAATAACTAAATCCCCTCTCCTCTTTCTCTCTCTACTATTACTACTCTCAACATGCTTTCCTACAATCATTGCCCAATCACCTATCAACATCTGGCCTAAACCAAGAATCTTCTCCTGGACTCGCCCGCACTCGATTTTACTTTCCAATAATTTCACTATCCTATCACCTACACATAAATACCTCTCGCCGGCGATTAACCGTTCTTTATGGCGTGCCCTTTACGAACACCATCAACCTCTGGTTAGCCCCGCCGTAAACCTAACCGGAGGTCCGGCGCTTCTGTCTTTAACCGTCATCGTCGACGATCTCCTTGCTCCGCTTCACCACGGCGTTAACGAGTCATACACATTGACTGTTCCATCCAATGGAAGCAATGGAGCGGTTCTGTGGGCGGAGACGGCGTGGGGAGCGATGCGAGGATTGGAGAGTTTTACGCAGCTTGTGTGGGGGAATCCTTCTCGTGTGGCGGCGGGAATTGATGTCTCCGATTGGCCTATTTTTGGTCATCGGGGAATTATGCTGGATACGTCGAGGAATTATTATGGAGTAGAGGATATATTGAGGACGATTAGTGCGATGAGTGAGAATAAGTTGAATGTGTTTCATTGGCATATTTCGGATTCCCATTCGTTTCCTATGGTGTTGCCGTCGGAGCCGGATTTGGCTGCGAAAGGATCGTATGGCGTTGATATGCAGTATTCGATTGAGGATGTTAATAAAGTGGTGGAGTTTGGTTTGGAACATGGAGTTAGGGTTTTGCCAGAGATCGACATGCCAGGTATGTTTAGTAGTATAGCTTAGTTGAAATCTTTTATTTTTTCCATGTAGATACTGGTATTTCTATTATTGTTAATCAATTCATTCAATTGAAGCTATTGAAAGTGACTCTGAGCTATTATTTGATCTTTTAGTACAAGTTTCAGCTCCAATATAGGGTTTATCTTGTTGGCGATTGGTGAGAAAATCAACACAAAATCAGACTGTATGAATTGTATTACTGCTTAGAAGTGGTTAATTAGCTTATACACAAAAGATGTTTTATAACTTATCTGATGAATTATCAATCATAACATCCCAATGACTTGGATGAATTGTTTCAAACTTCCTTCCTATTTCCAGTCTGAACAAAATACTGAATTCATTCCACCTGTGTTGCAGGCCATACAGGATCATGGGCCGAAGCTTACCCAGAGATCGTTACCTGTGCCAACATGTTCTGGTGGCCTGCAGGAGCCTCATGGTCAGATCGCCTTGCATCTGAACCTGGAACTGGTCACCTCAATCCATTGAACCCCAAGACCTACGAAGTTGTAAAGAATGTTATTCGTGATGTTACCAACATTTTCCCAGAACCATTTTACCATGCAGGGGCCGATGAAATTATTCCTGGCTGCTGGAAAGCCGATCCAACCATTCAAGGTTTTCTAGCAAAGAATGGCACCCTCAGTCAGCTACTCGAAATATTTGTCAATTCAACTTACCCATACATTTCTTCCTTAAATCGTACTGTGGTTTATTGGGAAGATGTTCTGTTGGATCAAAATATCAATATAAGATCCACTATTCTCCCCACAGAAAACACAATTTTACAGACATGGAACGGTGGACCAACTAACACGAAGAAGATCGTGGAGTTAGGATACCGTGCCATTGTTTCATCTGCAGATTTCTATTATTTGGACTGTGGACATGGTGACTTCATTGGAAATAACAGTGAGTATAATCAACCTCCTGGAAGCGATCAGAAAAATGGTAGTTCATGGTGCGGGCCTTTCAAGTCATGGCAATTGATATATAATTACGATATAACGTATGGATTGAGCGACGAAGAAGCCAAATTGGTGTTGGGAGGAGAAGTGGCACTCTGGTCTGAGCAAGCAGATTCAACGGTCCTGGATCCACGTTTATGGCCAAGATCTTCTGCAATGGCTGAAACGATGTGGTCAGGGAATCGCGATGAGAATGGGTTGAAAAGATACGCAGAAGCTACAGACCGGTTGAATCAATGGAGGCATAGAATGGTTTCTAGAGGTATTGGTGCTGAACCCATTCAACCGCTTTGGTGTATAAAGAATCCAGGCATGTGCAACACTGTTAATGCATTTTAATTTATATTTGTTTTCTTAATTATTTCATTGCAAGATATGAAACTTCCCTGAGTGCAAAGTAAGTTTAGATGATTGTGTGAACCTCTGTTATGAATCTTTCTATTGTTTATCTATAAACTTCATTGAGATTATCATTGACAGTTGCACTTAGGGTGCTTTTGATAGGAACAATGTGATTTGATAGGAATCTAACATCTATACTTTATCTTTTGTCCATTATGTTTTTCCTCACAATCACATTATTTTATTGATACAAAGTTGACCCTTTTAAAAGATTGGGTGCTTTTGATATAATTGAATTTTAAGTGCTAAAATAGTTAAGTGTATGGAAAAGAAATGTTTGATTTGTAAAATGTCAGGAAGGTACTTGAAGACTATTTTACCCTTGGTAGTTTTAAATAACAAATTTTATTTCACACTAAAATGCAGAATTTAATAAATAAACTAGCCTCCTGCTCCTAAGTCAGGAGCATGATAATGAATATTGCTACTAATACACAATAATATGGGGCAAAAAGAAAGTGGATGTTCCTTGACTTTCAAGAAGCTTATCCACTCCCACTTTCTCAAGAAAAGCCATAGCCCACCAAGACAACTCACATGCTAAAAAAGGCTAACCAAGCCTAGAGGAAAGAAGTATACAAAGAGAATTTGAATAATATGAACAAACACTTCTTTCTTTCTGACTTTGATCATGTGTTATGGGCAATTAGGGTTTCTACCAGGACCACCATAATAGAAGTAGTTACCCCAATCGTCATTCCTGCCCAGTTGAACATTGTAGCAATTGGATTGCTCCATGAAGGTTCCAATTTCTTTGGGAGGTCGGAGATTGTTGGACCCATCTACAATTTGAATATTTCTGAAGTAGCTAGCTTTCTTAAATCCTTCATTTGGGAAATGACCACTTCCCATATGAGTGGTGGTGTGCTGCCCATCTTCTGCTGTATTCACCACTTCCCCTCCCCACTCTACCATTGATGCACTGTCTGATAGATAAGAAAACAAGAATGCTGGCCAGTATCCCAATACATACCCATCTCCAAATTGCATCCACCAGTCTCCTTCTTTCGGGTCCTTCAAACACACATACACAAGCAGTGTAAGAATAATAAACCCATATAGAAACAAACATATACAAGACCATAATTGGCTTCACAATCAAGTTTCTTATCATTTTCCTAGTAAAATGAATCTATGCACTTTTGTTTATGAGACTGGTCACACTAAGTTTTGATAAGTTTAGTTTCCAATTGTTATCCATATGGATTCACATCTAATACCAAAATGATGTTTCATCTGAACAATCCAGATGAAATCAAAGATATTTGAGACTCATCTAATTGAGATGAACCAGATATAAATTGGTCTCAAATGCAATCTAATTGAGAAAGAATTTGAATCAGGGTCACACTAAGTTTGGATACAATTCGTTTCCAATTGTGATCCCATGATTCACATCTAATACTAAATGATGTTAAATAGAGAGGAAAACCCGTTAGGAAATTTTTATTAATGAGTCAGTTGAATTACAAAGTTATTCTTAACTGATAAGAAAAACTCCCAAGCTAACTAAGACACCCTTTAAGGTATGAGTATACACGTAAATTTTCCTTTGTATAGAACAAGATTTACCGGCGATATAGAAAATCAATGTAGCATGAAGCAAACAAAAACAAGAAAAGATAGATGATGTCTCATCTAAAAAAATCCAGATCCAAGGAAATTGATATAAGCCAGATATATAATGCTCTGATATTGAATAATTGAGCATTTCCAAAATATTGAACTAGATTTGGGGGTTCTAAATAGTATAAGCATATTTCATTCAAATAGATGACTCATAAGACCCATGTGGAATCAAGCATTATTCTAAGCTTATATCTAAAATTATACTGAAAATGCTCCAATAAGCAAATGGTAACTAACTTATATATATATTAAAATACCATAGATTATTAGAAACCTGTCAGCATATTACATGCATCCCATTAAAAAAGAGAGGCATAAATACTATTTGAAAATAAGATAACAATTAGTATTTGCATATAAAAGTAGGAACATACCCATATGATAACACGTCAAAGATTCTCTGCCACCAGGAATATCCATATTTGAATAATATTTAAGTACACTTTTACTTTGTTTGTATATTTAATTATTATTATTATTATTACCTTCCAGATAAGTATGCTAATATCATACTGAGATCCATGGTAACTAGAAATTGGGGAAATGCTGGCACCCATTGCTATTTCATTATTGACTTGAATAAATCCTGAACAAAGGAGATTGTAGCATCCAGTAGCTTGATAGGCATCACTCTGTTTATTATTGTTTTTTCATGTGAGACTAATTTACTGACCATAGTTGTTATTAGAAAATAGACAAAAAAAATTGACTAACTTACAGTCCAGTATGTGAATAATCTCGTGTTGTTATCTCCATATAAGTCAGGGCTGACCTGCCAGCCAGCTTCAATACTGTTGAGATCAGATGCAAAAGAACCTCCTAGAATCCATATCTGAGATAAACTGAACTCATTTGTTTCCTGAATTTGTGGCTCCCATACATTGATTGTTGCCTTTGCTCCATAGTACTTGTCTCCTTCAACATATGCTATTGCATGCTAAAAACCAAAAATAAACTAATAATTAGTATTAGTATTAGTAGTGTAAAGTATTTTCCCTTCTCCACCTTTCTTTTACCCTTTTAGCTTTATTTGAAAAAGACTCTTTCACTCAGAATTTCTCATATGGGTATGGGATATGGATGAGATCTCTTTTGGAAACATTTTCTTCATCTGACTTTGGATGAGAAAACGTGACTTGGAAACACTCAATCCGTCAAAATTTCTCATCTGGATATTGAATTCATATGAAATCTTGTTTGGAGAACCTTCAACCTTTCTTAGTCTGGAATCACCTAAAATTGGTTTCGACCCACTATTTTAAATTTAGAAAACTAACACGATCCACCACTTCAACTTAAGGCGATTGATAGCTATTCTAGTGGGGTTAATCCAAATTTAATGAATAATGTTGTCCGATTTCAGTGTATCCGAACCAACCAACCAACCAACCATAATTACAACAACAAGATGATAGAATAGAAAAAGTGTTGTACCTGGTGACCACTTTGTGTGATGAGATCAGGTTCAGAAGATTGAGGGACGAAGACAGTGGAGTGTTTGTTGTTCTTCTTCTTCCCATAATGTTTAACAGAGCCTGCTCTCAAAACATCATCAACTTTAGTTCTTCTTACTGGAATAGTCCCTTGTGGACATTTCTTCCCTTTGGTATGCCATAATTGACTCATCATAGGTCTAGATTTCCTCCCAATTGACGACAACTTGTTCGTATCAAACAACAACCCTTCCGGATTATAACTTGGTCTCATCTGTATAAAAAACCCCCGATTAATTTAAACCAAATTCTGTAACTGTGTTTTTGTGTGTGTGTGAGGGAGAGAGAGAGAGAGATGCCTGAATTGTATGGTTCTGGAAGAGAGGATGATCGAAAGCAGGTTGATGGGATATACGGATACAATCTATTATATCTCCATCTGGACTCTGTAAGTTCAAAATTCAAAATTCAAAAACAAATTATCTAGAGAGAGAGTAGAGAGTAGAGAGAGAGAGAAAGACCTTGATGGATTTAATGGCGGGTTTGTTGAAGTGGCGCATTTGCTTGCGAAGGTGACGATGGTTCTTAGAAAAGGATGGTACTGGTTGATGAAGAAGGAGGAGAAGAAGTAAGAGTAAGAACCATGTCATCTTCTCTATAAGCTTGGTGGTGTTCTTGAGTCCTCCTCCTCCTCCAATGCTAAAATGTGCTGCTGCCATTGTTAAAGAGAAGTGAGAAAACAAAACAAAACAAAACGAAGCACAGTTCAAATCTAAATTCTGCCTTTTAATCAATGATTTGGAATGCCAAACGGGCCCGGACCAAACCTGCCGACGTTGGAAAGGGAGAGAGAGGATAGGATAGGAGGGGGAAGAATTACGGGTTTGGTTGGTTCCACTTCTCCACTCTCTTACTGAAACTTGAACTGTGCTGTACTGAACTGACCTCTCTAAACCAATAATATAAAGAAATTTATATATAAACAGGTCCCTCTATTTTAATCATAGCCCTTATCTTCTTTAATTATATATATTAATAAATTTAATAATATCTATCTCTTCAATATTATGGTTTCTAAGTTGTAGAATTTTTTTATGGATTAACTTTTGAAATTGGTGTGTTGATAATAAATTTTGATCTTAAAAATACAACTCAAACATTAATTTAGTTTTAAGGGAAAAAATAAAAAATTAATGGGTGATTGAGTTGATTGAATGTTGAACTCTCTTACTTAATAAACTAAATATGAAAAATCATAAATTAAGAATTAAGTTAAAAGGGGTGAGATTTAATAGAAAATTAAACTTGAGGATCTAAACAATGAAGAGAACTAACCTGACACCTCGCTTTTGAATCAAACCCGTGAAGTTGAGGACCAAAACAATGATAATATTTTGGGTGTCACTTTTCAATGGAACCCGTGAAGTTGAGGACCTAAACAATGATAATATTTTGTGGGGCATGTGACAAAATTTGAATATAGTAGGGGCTTATTTATCATTATTTTGGCCAACAATATATATATTTTTATTATTTCTTCTTCTTTCATTTTAAACTTTTTTTTTATAACTGAACTCCATTCTTTTTTAAAAAAAAAAAAAAAGATTTTAAACATCCTCACGGTGGTCTCTCTCTCCGTCCACTAGATTTTCGTCTTCATTATTATTTGTTTGTAGGGACTTCTACAAAAGAAATTTATCATTTTTTATTTTATTTTTTGAATTTATTTTCAAAATAACTAGGACCTCTTTTACATCAAAAGGGTTTATAATGAAAATAAAAAAAAAAAACAAAAACTACATTTGAATCAAAATAATATGATTAAATATCAAAAAGAAAATTTCAACCATATTAAATAGTTAAGATGATTTAATCTTGACTAATGTTGACTGTTTAGACAAACATAGTTTTCTTTATATGATATAATTAACTATGTTTATTCTCTTAATCACATTAAACTAAAATTAACAAAAGCATATTTAAAAAAGTCAATAATATTATAAATATGAGAGTTGTTTAAATTACGACAAAAACAATACAAACGATATATTCTCGAAACACAATGAAATTAAATATAAAAAAAAAAAAAACTATATCACAACTCATGAATATATTTTTTTATTATCTATAGGAACTTAATACAAGATCATCAACTTAAGTCTTAATTAGGGTAATTTTAGGGAAAATTGATAAAGATATTTTCACTTAAGTTGATTAAGTTATTCTTGTATCTATTAAGGAGATAGTAGTATAAAATGTATGGGTGTATCAACTGTAAATGAACTGGAAATAACATTTGCTAACAAAACAACCATCTAGTTTACCTCATTCCAAACAGATCCTAACTAAAAAACAGATCATAATTTCTCAAGTGTTTAAATGTAGCCGTAACTGCCGGCCATCCCATATGACATATGTGGTAGTTGGTGTTTTCTATCATTTTCTCATATATATGTATGTAGGAGATGAACATTATTAATATAACATGATTATTTAAAACAGAAATCAGACTATATATTATAAATGATGATAAAATATAGAAAAAAAAATATAGTTTTTCCCCATTTAGCAATAGCCCACACCTTCGATCAGTCGAAGTCAAGTCTATTCTGGTTTTGGTTTAGGGTTTGAAGTGAAGGATTTATGATTTGAAAAACTTTGATAGGTAATCTACCAACCATTTATGTTGATGATGGTCCACTTGCCCAATTACTCCAAAATTGTCATGTCTTATTATTTTTTATTATTATTTTATTATTTTCATTTTTACGGTAGTGGTTAGTTTGAATGAATGAAATCCAAATAGTATGCGATGTGCGGTAGAGTTAATGTAATCTATTGTCATCGAGGATTGAAGACTTGGTTATGGCATTATGGTGATATGTTAGCTTTTTCGGAGATTAGTTAAGTTATGTAAATTGATTCATACATCTTAAGAAAAAGAAAGTAAGACAATTCAAACTTTATGTTTGTTTTTTTTTTTTTAATAAAACTCATTTTGTTGAACTATAAAATAATAAAATCGCAACCTAAATTGAACCCTATCAAAAAAATTAATAAGGTTTAGGTTATGACAAAATTTGTTATAATTTAACAAAAAAAAAACTATTGAAAAAATATTTATAATGTCACCAATATTTGTTATCAAAAAAATAAGTAGAATAAACAAACTCAACATCTATATAAACTACAGAAAAAATCGATAAGTCTTGAAAGTCGATAATAACTTCGTATTGCGTTGTGTATCAAACTCATAGTTGAGCAAATCCTATAATCAATGCACCATTTGATTGCATTGTATTTCATTTCATTAATAATCTTATATGTATAGTAATTTTTGTTTGCTTTTAGCAACTAGTCATTACAATTAATAGTAAGCTGACCTAAAATTTCAAATAATCCCAAAAACAAACAGACTTAAACATGTGGGTTCATTTCTTTTCTTTTCATTTGATATGAAATTGAATAATTAATTCTATTTATATGTATGTGCTTCCTTCCTGTAAAGCAAAATTGACCCACCCACCATAACATAACATTTGTTAAATAATAGAAAATAAATTACAATAATAGCCATATTTAGTGTCCCACCATTGTCATCCTACGACTAATAATTGATCAATCAAAAAGCTCATTATCACACATATAAAACCGATTTCAACTTTACTTTATATCGATTCAGTTCGAATTTTAAAATATTTCATCATTCGAATATAATACCTTATAAAATATTGATTGAGTATAATCAACCTAGGAGAACTATCCAATTTGAATTTACAAATATTTAATCCTATTTACAAATATTTGATCCGCCGATTATAGTTAGGGGTGAGCAAATGGGTAAAACCAATCCGTTTAGCCCAATCCATATTAAATCCAAACTAAATTTATCTAATCCGTAATCCAAACCATTTTACTAATTAATACGGATCGGATACAGATTGGATTGAAAATGGTTTGGATAATCCAAACCAAAAAATATTTAAATATATAACCTTGAAATTAGTCAACAATTTTTTAAAATTTTTTTTTTTAAAATTTTTTTTAAGTTTCGAATTTTGTATTATTATTAAATTTGAAATTGAAAAAAATAAAAATAAAAATAAAAAAAATAAAAATAAAAAAAAATATTGTTGTCAAATGATGATAAGTAAAATATATATTATATTAAGATGAAATTTAATTTAAAGAAAAATAAATTGAAAAATGTGTTTTTATTTAGATGGTTTGGATAATTTGGATAATCCTAATCCAATCCGAACTCAATCCGATCTCAATCCAATCCGAAATATCCAATCCAAATTAGTATTTAGGATTTGGATTGGATTTCGGATTAATCCACCCAATGCTCACCCCTAATTATAGTACCATGTATATTGAATCTTGATTGAATATAATAAGCAGTAGAACTGGATATAATTTTTTTAAATAACCCAACTAATTCGAACAGAAATAGTAATATATTAATTAATATTATAATTAATTTATAAAAATTCTTGTTTGAAATTCTTGTTTTGATTAATTAATTATTTAAAAAATATTTTAAAGACATAATATTAAAATACGAAAATCTAACATCCCTATTAACTAATTTATATATATATATATATATATATATATATATATATATATATATATATATATATATATATATATATATATATATATATATATATATATATATATATATATATATATATATATATATATATATATATATATATATATATATATATATATATATATAAAATGATGCTTAATTTTTAAAGTGTTCGGATGGTTGGGTCGAGAGATGTGATTAATTTGAATATATATGTGAGAGTAAATCGATACTAAGATCGGATTGTGGGTTGACCTGCACAACGGTTAAAAATGAAATTAAAAATGTTATATGTATGTTTCAACTTGCAACCTAGCAAAACAATTATAACTTTTTTAACCAACTAGGCTAATAAAATTTTATATTTTAAATTCAACATCAAATTTCATGAACGCGGGATATTTTAAAAATATAAATTCAACTTTTTAACTAACTAATATATATATATATATAATATAATATGATACTTAATTTTTAAAGTGTTCGGATTGTCGGGTCGAGAGTTGTGGTTAATTTAAATATATATATGTGAGAGTAAATTAATACTTGGGTCGGATTGTGGGTTGACACGTTATATGTTTGTTTCGAACTTGCAAACTAACAAAAACAAGTAAACGCTTTAACCAACTAGGCTAATAAGATTTTATATTTTAAATTTAATATCAAATTTGATGAACGCGAGACATTTTAACAATATAAGTTCAAACTTTTTAAATAACAAATCTATATATATATATAATGATGCTTAATTTTCAAAGTATCCAGATTGCCGGGTCGAGAGCTGTGGTGAATTTGGATATATATGTGAAAGTAAATGGATACTTAGGTCGGATTATGGGTTGACCCGCCCATAAACTTAAAACGATTAAAAATAAAAATAAAAATATTATCACCGTAATTTTTTCCATAGTTTTTTTATGTTATTACTCGTGCAAATGCTAATTATGATTAATTTGTAAAAAAAATCCAAATAATTTCAGTACTTTCTTATTTATTTTGTTGGCAAGTGATCAAAAGATGTTTTATTTTCCTTGTCACGGGTTGAGTTTGAATTTGAAAACCTTATATATCTATTCAAATGAAAATATTATATAAAAAAACAAAATTCATTGGAAACAAAGATGGATCTATCAACGTGCGAAAAAAAAATATACTATGATCAACGAGCTAAAAAAAATGGATATATATATAAAATATAGAAGAAAGGTATATTATTCCTAATTTTATTTTTCTAATTTAATTAATTTGCTTCTCACATTCATCCATCTGAAGTCCACAAGTTCATATTCACAAAATTGTCACTATACTATGATCACGAGCTGTCTTAAGGCATATTTAAGGCATATTTTTATTACAATACTGTCAAAATCGTTAATTTACGTAAAATAGTGAGTTTACGTAAAATCGTTGGCCAATTATAAGCTCGTAAAATCTAGAAGGTGATGAAATCGTAAGAGTTTAATTTGAAAAAATAATAGTTACATATTATTAATATTTATAGATATAATTAACTATTTTATACTTAGTTAATTTTAAAATTTTATATATTTAAATATAAAATTAATTAAAAATTAATAATAAGTAAATAACACTATAAAAAAATTACTTACAAAATTAATTATATTAATTTATTTATTTAAATAAATAATAACTTTATTTTATAATTTTTAAATATATATTATTTTTTTAAACGAAAAATTGTATAAAATCGTAAAATCGAAATTATTGATAAACTCGTAAAATATTATTATCGTAAATTTAAAATCGTAAGAGTTTACTTATTTTAGAGTTTGCTTAATATCAAACTCGATAACATTATGTGAAATCGTAAGATTTAATAGTCGATTCGAGATTTTAACAGTTTTGCTTTACTGCTCCTAACTCCGAAGGAATCTGCCCATTCTATCTATGATATTTTTTAAGCTTACTTATTTTTTTTATAACCCAACTTAAACGTTGTAAAAGTCTTCGACTTATAATAGTTTTAATTTTTTTATTTGAGTGAAAAGATAATAAATTTTCAATTTAGTTTGTCTATAGGAAAATTCATTATGCAACTGAGTTAATCAAATAGTGATTAAATTATTTCAAATGATACTTATCATATAACATATTAAAAGTAAAAAGAAAATGATTCTTGATAAAAAGATTTCCACAATAATGTCTATCTTCTTGGTCAATCACTTCAGCATCTAAAGGGAGCAATTATTGTATTGCCCAACTATCTCAACCTATTTTTCTTTACATATTGAAATCATTTTTCAATTGATTTCCAAGTTTTAACTACATAATTACCTCCATTGGAAAACTCTTTTTAAATTAGATTTTAGATTGAATTTAGACATAAAAGTTATAATTTTTTTAATTTTTTTTTTTTAAAGTTAGATTTGAGTTTGAATTTGGACGAAAAACATTGATCAATTTTGAGAAAGGTTTGTTTTCAAAGTAAAATTTAAGTCTGAATTTAAACTAGGAACATGATAATTTTCTTGAAAACTTTTTTTTAATTTTTTTTGTAAGTCCATATATATTGATTTATATAAGATAATATTTATAAACATTAACTTAGTTAGATATATAGCTATTGATATTTATTAGTCCAAATTTATATCCAAATCTAATAAATATTTATAAATGTCAATCAACACAATTAAAATTTCAAGTTCACTTCTAATATAATTTTAAAATAGGCTAACAAGTCTAATTTAAATAAACTCTTAAATATTTGTTAAGTAATTACGTATACGGTTTTAAATTTATTACTTTTTATAAATTATTTTTATTTTATAATTTTATACAAATTGTTAAAATAAAAGTTATTATTTATTTAAATAATTAATATTATAACCTTTATTTCTTTTTCTTACTTTCATTCATTTTTATATTATTTTGTAGATTAATTTTATAAATAAATATTATAATAATATACAATTTACAATTTAAAATAAAATTTTAATTTACATAGTTTTTCTTGCCTTATATAACTGTTTCATCAAGCCCCAATATAATCCTATTCTTAAGCCCAAAAGATAGGCAAAACAACAATGAGCCCATTTCGCAAATCTTTTTAAATTAACTCATACTAAATCATTCTTTTTTATTTATTTAATTATCATTAATTCAAAAAAAATAAAATACTAATAAAAAAATAATTGTAAAATAACATCAATATGTTAAATAATATAACAAATTTACAAATGTTAAAATTATAATAAAAAAATATAACAATCTTGTAATTTTTTCAAGGTAGACTCCAAATATCGGTAACAATTATTGATGAAGTAAAATAAGTCATCAAACTCATTTAAACTGTATCGAAAAAGTCTCAATCAAATATTCTGAGAAATAATAAAAATTATATTTGACTTAGTGTTGGTAAGTAATATCAAAAAAAATTATATTAAGGGATAACTAACCATATAAATATATGATAAAAAAAAAAAAAAAGTAAGAAAATCATATAAATAATGAGAGAATATATGTGATAGACCTCGAACTAAAAAAATCTATTTATTAAAAAAATAAAAATTAACTCTATATTCGATAATTTCATCTTTTTTGTGATTAAGAAGGGGATAGACACGAATATAATTACCAATACAATTAAAGAGTATTCATAGCCAACAGCCCATCAACAAACAAAAAGCAAAACACAACTCAAATTTGAGTGATTAGAAGAAAAAAAAACTAAACATACAACTTCTAATACAAAAAAAGAGCTGTGACAGCCCATCAACAAACAAAAAGCAAAACACAACTCAAATTTGAGTGATTAGAAGAAAAAAAAACTAAACATACAACTTCTAATACAAAAAAGAAACCACGTAAAGGGCCAAGAAGAAAATGACTTTTGAATTTCTCTAAGAAGATTTTTTATATAGAGAAGAAACTTATTCTTAACTAAAAATAATTAAATAAAGTTTAAAAACATATGAAATTTGAATTTAAAAACTTTAAGTTTTCTAAATGAACATACTATTACATACAACATTGTGTAATGCCTACAAAATGGTATGACCACAAGTAGAAAAAGAAAATGGCATATTAGACTAAACAATAATCACTTTAATACTTGTAACATGCAATTCTTAAACCAACCAAAAGGCTAATCAACACAACACCAACAACATTGGTTTAGCTCAAAAAAAAGATTGGAGAAAATTAGAAACAATAATGTCTTAGTTTTTAGGGATGTTGAGTCCTACGATCTTGGCAGGCGTTATTCGTAGAAGATTTCCAGGTTTACCAGGTAGGGCACCTTTGATCATGACAACTCTAAGATCCTTATCGATCTTAACAATCTTCAACTTTCTTATTTTTCTCTTTGTTCCTCCCATTCTTCCAGGCATTTTCTTTCCTTTGTAAACTCTTCCTGGTGTTGTCCCAGCTCCTATCGAACCGAGCTGTCTATGACTTTTCGATCCGTGTGTCATTAAACCTCTTTTGAAATGATGCCTTTTTATTCCACCTGAAAATGGGCAGACAATTCATTTTAACGCAAAAGACAATTTGCACTCAAATTCCCATTCGGAAAACACTTGTTCTTCTGTTTTTGGATAAGTTTCCACTTCAATCTGGGCTATCATAGTGGAATTCAAACTTCAGACCATTGAGTCTCATATGCAAGATCTTTTCAGTTGAGTTACTCTCGTGGGTTAGAAACTGACAAATCTATTCAAAATGATAATCAGTGTATAGGCTCAATGTAGCTCCACAAGTTACAATTTTTTAGACACGGTTAACTATAATTCAGCATGTCGTAGAGCTTATACAACCATTTAACATGTGAACTCAAACAGAAGAAAGAAGAATGGCTAATGGAACACAGTTAAGTATGAAATTAGGCAGGTCTAATGAAATAGATCTTATCAATAATCAACAAATTAAAAATCAAACTGTCAACAGCTTGAAAGAAGTTTTAGACACTCAATTTTCATCACCGAATTGAGATTTTGTTCCATCTTGACACTAGTGCAACAAAAATGGCCTTAGTAAACACATGATTTTTGAGTTATTCAATAAATGTCAACTCCTATGGAAAATTTAAGAGCTCGACAAGATGATTCCAACCCATTACTTTAATCAACCTTATAAAAACAAAAAAATACTAATGCATATCAAAATATCCCAAAATTAAATTTACAAAAGTTAGCAACTTTCCCAACAATATCATCATTCAAAACTCGAAAGTAAAGTTCACCCAAAATAAATTAAGATTCGAGAAGTCTTAAGTGTCATTAGACAATAAGCCTAAAGAAATATTGTGTTTCCCAAACCATTGTTGCCCTAATATGAAGATGGATCAGAAATCAGAATCTCAATTTAGGGGTGAAAATGAGTGTCTTCACACAAAGTATTCTAGAATCTCTTGTATGTTTACACTGTTCATAAAAGCTCAAAATCCAAGTCAAAGAAAACTAAACACCCTCATGAGCAAATTGAATATGTCAAGAGAAGAACAAACTTAGGTTTCATCCTTCCAATGGCTTCTTTCTTAATAGCTAGAACTTATCATAATCAAAACTTAATACTACTATCAAACAGAAAATCCATAGTTATATTAAAGGAAGAAGCAAAACCTTGAAATCCTTTGCCAATGGTGTTACCAGCCACATCAACCAAATCACCTTCCTTAAACAGCTCTTCAAAATCCAGCTTCTGATTAGTCTCAAACCCATCAACAGACTGAAGCTTAAACTCCTGTAAATGTCTCAACGGAATTATACCCGACTTCTCAAGATGACCCATTTCCGGTTTCGTCAATTTCCTATCTCGTACCCGTCTGTAACCGACCTGAACAGCACTATATCCGTCCGTAGCCTCCGTCTTTACTTGAGTCACAATGTTTCCTTCTCTAAAACCCACAACCGTTACCGGCACGACGGTGCCATTCTCCTCAAAGAAACTCATCATTCCCAACTTGGTCCCCATTACGCCGATTCCTGCCTCCATAGACATAACGATTGAAGTTGATGACCTCTGATTTCTTCTGGGTTTTGCTGGTAAAGATGGGAGGAATAAAGGGGATATGAATGAAGATGAGGAGCAACGAAGAGAGGAGTGTTGGGAGAAATGAAATCGGAGGGTTACGCGCGACGGCAACGGCGACGGAGACGATGAATGGAGAAAGGATTTGGCGGTGGACGGAAGTGTGGCTGATGTAGCCATTGAAGCTCCGGTAGCCATAGCTAGCTAGCTAGAAAGGGGGAAATGCGATTCCTCTTATCTTAGTGTGTAATTGAGAGAGACCATGGATAAGACTTGAGAGGGCTTCTATTTGTTTTTGAAAACTTATAGATAAGCCTTTATATTATTTACAAATTTCATTTTCAACACCAAACTTTATTTTTTTTAAAACATTCAATGTTTTTGTTAAAGAATGCACTCAAATCTCATTTGAAAAGGAGTAGGAGTACTTAGTCATCATCTAAATTATTCTCTTTTTCTTTTGTTTATTTATAAACCTATTTGTAGTTAACGCCTAGATAAGTTTTTAAGTGATTGTATATAAATCTGGTTAGCAAGAAAAGTAAGAATCTCTTACCGGGTTAGACGAATAAAATATCAAATTTGACGAGATATTCTAACTAATGTGCACGACATTACTAACACGTGCACGTGCAGAAGAATTTGATTACCCAACAAAATTGAAAAATATTTCAAACATTTTTCTTACTCAATGTAATGCGAAATAATTAATTCATTGTATGTATTGTTCTTAAAATTCTAAAGTGAATTTTTTTAATCCAGATCTTTATTCTTTCTTCTTTATTTTATAATCTTAATATTCTACATTAATAAATTGAGATAAACTTTAGTTGCAGAAAAATACTCATATCTATGAAGAATAGTTCATTAAGTCGTTCATTTAATTTTATGTCTCTTAAATCTCCTAGCTCTGAATCTAGATCTGAACTTGGACATGAATCAAAATATCTGATGTAAGTGGAGTTTAAGTCTTTAACCCTATATAGATAACTCTTGAATATTTTTGAGAGTGAATAAACATTTATAACCTTTTGACTGATAATAATAACACAATAGGTAGACTATCTATATGGGTGGAGATCCAACTCTAATATATTAATTTACCATTCAGGCCATTAACAAAATAGTAAATGGTATTCCTATTTTTATATAAATATATCCTCATATTTATTATAAATGTCTAAATAAGCTCATATTATTTAGACTTTAATAAATCATTTTAATTGAGTTTATTCTTTATATGATATCAACTAATATATAATTAATTATTATCTAATTGTTGAAAACAATTCTAACTTTTGATTAGTTCCGTTTGAAAACTAATAATATATTAAGAAAAATGTTTGTTTGTCAAAAGAAAAACGATTATATTTTTTTTAATTCTTTTAATGATGATCGGTGTAGTAAACAATTTGACTGCTACAAAATCGACTAACAGAACAACTATTCAAAAACTATAAGTCATTTTGTTGACTTTTTGTTTGGGTTGAGCTAATTCAATTTGATCAATTTCATTACACCCTTACTCATAACATCATCAACTTTCTATGTATGAATTACTATTTTTATAAAATAAATAAAATTTAGCAATAAAAGTACATACCAAAAATTATAAAATAAAAACTTAGAAAAACTTATAAATTGTTGAGAATAGAGGATCAAGCAAAACAATTAAGAAAGACAAATCTCAAAAATTATAACATCAATTCTTAGGATAAAAACATTAATAATCTTGAAGGTGGTCGACAACACAAAATGTACTAGAAGAAAATAGTCGTCAAATGAGTGAAGTTACAATCAAACACGATAAGATTGTGAATATGCAAGAAAATTGCATCAGCCTCGGGGTGAAGGTGCGAAACTTGTGGGTTATCCTGCTCTGCCTAACACTACTTTGGCGTCAATAACGGCATGTTGAGTTACAAATGATAATTATTAAAATTGGTGTGAAATATGAAAAATTGTCGTAAGCAAAACTGATGTTGACTTTGACATTGATATGAATTATTATCGTTAATCATGTACATTTATACAACCATTAAACCTAAGTCTATTGCTATATGTAAGTTATTCATATTAGGTTCCTTATTGATCATGTTTTTTATAGTCTTATTGAGCATGCCATACAACTAACAAGGCCATACAACTAACAATTGGTAAACTTCATCTAAGTTTAGGTTTAGTTCCACTTCAAATTGAATAAGACATTTTTCAAATAATTCTGTAAAATCTTACTTTTATCGGTATAAGTATATGAGTTAAGGTAGTTCAAATGTAAATCGTCGATACCTAAGAGTAGAGCTGGCCCAAAGTTTGGCCTAGTTGAAATAAAAAATGATTTTTATTTTTTTTTTAACTTGTATGTTATATTGAAACATATAATAATGAATTTTATATTTAAATTAATAAAATAATATAATCTGGTTGGTCAAATGATTTTGTAATTCTATTAAAATTACAAGTTCAACTCTTATATAGAACAATTTATTTAGGGGGCGGGGCCCTAGGCGGACTTGCCTAACTCGCCTCACCCTAGGGTCAGCCTTAAGCCCTGCCTAAGAGACTATTAACTATTCAAACTTAAAATGCTTTTAAGTTAAGTTAGTCAAGTCAGATTTTCCCTATAAACAAAAACAAAACAAAATACAAAAAATTGAGAAGTATACACAATTGTCTAATAAATTTGTAAGGCCTACTTTGGTCTTATTAATTTTTGTACAGCCCGTTAAGGCACCAGGTCAGTGTTGGGCTTTCATTTTTATTAATAACTCATTAAGGCTTGCAAGGGTACATAATTATTTCATTGGTATCAACTCAAAATTATTTCTAAGTGTCTTCTTGCAAGGGTACATAAGTCATTACACAAATTGATAATTCTAATTTCCAATTAACTCCAAAATCATGTTTAACCTATGCAAATCTTACCAATGTTCGGTGTCCATGGTTTAACCGCAAAACTGTCGCAAATATCAAAACTCAAGGACGTCAAAAAAACTATATCAATTTTAATTTTACTAAAGGTAATGATAACCGAATGTAGTTGCTAATTTAATTAAAATAAGTGGACTTAATCAATTGGACTTGTAATATTTTTGATTATGCTATTATGAGAGAGGACTTTGACAATGTTATTATGAATGAAATATAATATTTGTTAAAAACAAAATTTCCAATTGAATAATATTTTAATGATTTAGAAGCTAGTTGTTACTATGTGGTGCATGTGAGTTGATCAAATGAGAGTTGAGAAATGGGTTTGAAATTTAAGAAACATTGGATTCTTGTTTGTGTTGCTGTTTTGGGTTGACATTATCCCAAACTTGGTTGGATCCACCTAATTTATTACCACCCACCAAACAAACATTTCTTTAATCCCATTTGTACCTTGGGCTGAAAAATATGAAAAAAAACATCATGTGTCATGTTCATTATTTGATAAAAATAAAAATTATAACTATTCTTTTTTTAATCAAAATTTATTCCTTAGAAAAATGAGGATAACCCTCTTTCAATTGTATTTATATGAGTGCATATGTATGTATCACGTACATTTGCACGAATAATAATATAAAAAATCGTGAAAAAATATATTACGATAAAAATGTTTATGGGCGGGTCAACCCACAATCCGACTCAAGTATCCATTTACTCTCACATATATATCCAAATTAACCACAGCTTTCGACCCGGCAATCCAGACACTTTAAAAATTAAGCATCATTATATATATAGATTGGTTAGTTAAAAACTTGAACTTATATTGTTAAAATGTCTTGCGTTCATCAAATTTGGTATTGAATTTAAAATATAAAGTATTATTAGCTTAGTTGGTTAAATGGTTGTACTTGTTTAATTAGAGTGCAAGTTCAAACCATATCTATAAAATTTTTAATTTTATTTTTAACCGTTTTAAGTTTATGAGCGGGTCAACCCACAATTCGACCCAAATATTCATTTACTCTCACATATATATTTAAATTAACCACAGCTCTCGACCCGACAATCTGACACTTTACAAATTAAATATCATTTTATATATATATATACCAAGAGCTTGTTTGAACATACTAGATACAAGACAATAGTTTATTATTCAATTCACATCAAAAACGCCTTAAAAACAGAATCGTGCTAGTTTTATAAAATTCAGAAAAAGTCAAATAAATAAAAATTATTTGATGTAATTTATTTGAATTAAATAAATTAAAATAATGTGACAATCCAATACCAATTATTCAAATAATCATTAAAATATAAAATATCTTTATTCCTTATACTATTTTTAAAATATCATATAAAAAGTGTCGGTCATTTTCTCATATAATAATAACCAAATATCAAACAAGCTCTAAATTTTGTTAACATTATGAAAATGCACATAGCTAGAGTAGAGGTTTGTCTCTCTTTGTAAGGCATGGCTTTTGTTTGGAAAGTTATTGATTCATTTTTTTTAATATTATTTTTTTTAGTGAAAAGTATTACTTTTTGTATAGTCATAATTTCTATTTAAATCAGAGATTTAATTCAATTAATTGTGTATTATGTCGCCATAACTTAGCTTGATTTTTTACTTTTCTTGATGTAATATTCCACATTTTTACTTAAAACGCAATACAATTTACTACGAATCTTTCCATTTATTTACATGTTTCCACATTTGGCCAAGAGATGATATACAAAAATAAAAATAAATAAGGTACCAATAGTTTAGGTAGAGACAATTAATAATTTGGATCCGATTGGTAAAGAAGGACATAGTTACTTTGAGGGACCGTGTAGAGATTGTATAATATTAAGTGAATTTGTTAAGGGTTTCTTTTGCATTCATTGTTTTCGTATCGTTTCTTTTAGTAACGTATCCCTTATTTATAGCGATCAAATAGGCTCCACTTGACCGAATAACAAACAAGTCGCTAAATTGTATTGAATTATAAATTATGAGAACATGGTGGTAGGACTAAGAGCATCAAAATCTCATGAGGGCCAAACTCCAAAATGACAAATAGATTTAGTCATGACCCACCTCTCCCTTATGATGGTTAAGTGGCTCCCATATTTGCTTTCGGTTGTATTGTATGATCCTATATTCGACTAAAGAGTTTCATTTAAAATAGAGATTTATCTAATGGTGTAAATTTAACCGTACATTTATTTTATACAAAATAAAACATATTTTTCATGATTTTGAAAATATAAATGGTTTAAGAAAATAATGGGTAAATTTGAAATAATTATTTTCTACTTTAAATTAAAATAGGCATTTTATTAGTTGGCACAATAAAAAAAAAAGGTTGGGAAAGGTATAGACTTTGTTTGAGGTAAAGTCTATCGATTCTAGATAGATAACAATAATGTATTATTGGCTCATCCTTTTTATGGCAGCCAGCCTAGTCTACCCTATTTTATAGCTTATTAAAAAACAATTTTATTTATTTTCAATAGTGTTTTGTAGTTAGAATAGTTGTTATTTATTTATTTCTTGAACTTTTGTATATTGGAAAGGTTGAAGATAAAGATGACCATTTTTTTTTGTAAAAATATAAAAACAAATTGCATTAATTCATTTCTTTTATTAAATACCAGAAAAAATAATAAAACAACTCATCCATGATATTTTGATTTATGTAGTTTTTCAACAAGAACTTAACATTTCAACATTAATTAAAAGTTTAAGAAATTAATATTAAAAAATAAAATATTTTAAAAAAAGACAAAAAAAAAGTAAAAATAAGATAACAAAACATGTCGTCCGAATTATTGAGTTCGTAGATCTTTGAGATGAAGCGATTAGATTCTCGATCGAATTTTTCGACTCTTTTGATATTCGTTCAGAAAAGTCAATGGATTATATCTCGAGAACAATTGATAATTTGTTATGCGGCATGTTTTTATTTATATTTTCATGTTTTCTTTTCTGTCATGTTTGTATCGTTATGTTTAATTAACGACTCTCGACATTTTTCATTAAACACGAATTATTTACAAAATAAAATAAAATAAAGTAATTAATATTATGAAAAGTCACATATTCGAATAAACGTTTTAAGTTTAAGTGAATGTTACGAGGACGAGATATTAAAAATCTAATAATAATAATAATAAATAACTTATTTCATTCCTAAGAATTATGGATCATTTGTATGTAAAATTAAATTAGTTTGAATGAAACAAGTATTTTTTTTTTAAACACCTATGAAGTCAATATTATAATTAATTGAAGTTGTGATATCTTTCAAACTAACCAAAATAAATAAATAACTCCTAATTTTTACTAAATAAAGTAGCCTATTATATAAACATAAAAACTCCACAACATTTTTATTATATGTTTAAAACTAATATATGGTAATTCATTTTTAAGATACATGGGAATTTTGAATGGCAAAATGATGCACGAGAATTAGCTCAACTCCAAAAACTATATTATTATCCATCACCATTCACCACAATACAAAACAATATAGATTTATTATCAAACTCTTTTAATTTAGACCAAATTGATATATGTTAGTACAACCAAGTCTTTCAAAATATGCCAATTAATTAGCAATTTCAGTTATTTAAGTCTTATAGTATTCGTTTTTATTTTTTGCAATGAGCTCATTTACAAAAATAAATGATCTTTATAGTGTATTCGTTTGCTAGAAAACAAAATATGATCAAGTGGTATCAAAGTTCATTTAATAAATTATCCCTAAACATATTTTTGTATAGAAAATTATTAACATCATTTTCTTTATTATAAAGTGTCATTATACTTGTCCCAAACATAATTTAGTTAGATAATTATTCAAGTCATTTTCTACTAATTTGTAAAGTGTCATTGGAAGGAGATTTTTTTTTTTTCAGTTTAATATATATAATAATAAGTTATTTAGGTTTTTAATTAATTAAATTACAATAATATTCTATTGTTTATAAAAAGAAAATAAATGTATTTTGATATTTTTATGATAAATTAAATAATTTATTAAAAAAATAAGATAGAATCGATAAAAGAGTTTTTAATGAAATATTATGTTTACTAATATAATACGAACTCGAGATAATTTTATATATAGTTTTTTTTAATAAAAAATTAATATTTTAAATAATGTTTTTTTTTTAGAAGAGATATATAATATTGACAATGAAGAGGAAAATAAATAGAATAACATAATAAAAGATTTAATTTACTCTTAATTATGATATATATTAGTTTAAATTTGTTTTGAAAATCTTTAGAACGAATAATTTAGTAAATAATGATAGAAGTTGATACTTATTATTTATCAATATTAAATTATTATATATTATTTTGTATTAAAGTCGATCTCTCAAAATCAATAATACAATGAGATTATTGGCATGATTAATATATATTATTCATATATATCAACAAAATTGATTTGTAAACATAGGACATAAATAATTCAATACAAGTAAAAATATGGATTAATTCGATCTCAATCCAATCCGGTAGTGCGCCACATGTATAAAAATGGAAGATGTCCATCATTTTTTTCGAGTGCCCATATAACTATAACATGCAATTTGTAACAAATTAGTACATTTTATTTTTTTAAAGTTTATGGTGACTAAAGTAAAAGATAAAGAGAAGTAAAATATTAATAAAGAAAAGTAAAAAACAAATATAAAGTAATTTTTTTTTGTTTTCATATGTGTCATGTGATGTGTGGTGGCCTCCTCTTTTGGAGGGGTCCCACGTGCGCCGCTCCCGCACATGCAGCTGAGTTGTCAAGTTATCTCTTCGACGTGACATTTATTTTATTTTTTATAATTTTAGCTAAGATTTGTTTGATTTTAAATTTAATATATAAACTAGAATTTAGTTAAGAAAAAACAAATTAAAGACACAGACCATTGTCCTTTTTCTCTTCTCTTTTCAAAATATCATTATTATAATTAAAATTTATCTCCTACCCAATAGATATGGTCATTTTTATACAGAGAAATATATAATATGATATTTTTCGGTTTCTTCTAGTTATATTATGAATATATTAGTCACTGGGTTGTCTATTCTTCGGTGTATTATTTAGGGTTATTTGAGTGAACTTTTTTTTATTTTTTTTTAAATAAGATGTATTTGATACATTGACTCAATCAATCGTTCAAGTGACAAAAATAATTTTAAAAATAAAATGTTACGAGTTCTTAAATGAAAATTATACAACAATACGTGGATATCATTAGTCTCTGAGGTCCTAAGTTCAATTCCGTCAAGAGACAAATTATGCGATCGGTTAATTGATTAAAGACTATTTGTTTAACCCGCATAGATTAGTCGCACTTTAAAAAAGAAGCGGAACCCAGCATTCTAAAAGAACATATTTAGTTGATAATTCAAATATATTATTAACAATGAGACTTAAGATGAGATAGTGATCTAAAACAATCAAAATCTTGATTTTCTTATTTTTATGCGAATTAAATAAAAGATTTATCATTTCTTGAAATTATTTTTCTAATTTTAAATAGTAATATTTATAATAAATTGACAATAACTTTTAAAATGAACTTCACACAGCTTTTAAAAAAATTTGTAGTTATAATTGAATCTTTCCTCATAAGATGAAAGTGTGTTTAGTTGAGATTAAAAGTGTGTTTCTCACTACAAAAAAAGGGTATGTTAGTCATTTCGTGAATAAACTTGGATACAAAAAAAAGAAAAGAAAAAGTCTTAAATTGAAAAATGAATTGATGGTTATTATTAACTGATTTAAAAAATTGATTTAATATTTATTTCAGCCTACAAAAACAGCTCATAATAGATAACATTATAAAATAAATAATTAATTTTGAACTAACCTTATCTTTCTTGCTAGGTTGGACAAAGAAATCTTTTATGGGACCCTTTTAACCTATTAAGACAACGATTAGTCAATAACTAACAACGTTACAATTTCACAAAATGTTGTCTTTAGTCCATACCCTCTCCCACATGCATATCAAATGTATAATAGAGAAAAATATTAAAGAAGATGGTATATATATATATATATTAAAATAGTTTGAATATGAAAACTCGAATCACAACTTTAATTATACAAGTTTCTTACTTAAATGGTATAGTAAAATTTTTAAAAAAAAATATTCATCTTAATTTATGTATCTTTCTTAGTATGTTTATTTATATATAGATAGACATAGACAACTCTATTAATTTTTATAGCGATGTTTTGTGTGGATGTTCTCGACATATATATCTTTGAATAATATATTTGTTGCAATGTAATCAAAACATTATAAGAATTTAAACGTTGAAAGGTGACCAAATAAGCCCGGTTAGGCAGGGCATTGTTGAGGGAGGCACCATTCAAATACAACTTATTTCATGTATAATAAAATGAAATTAATTAATTAAGGCAAGCATATAATATAATAATATGTATATATATATTATAGGCATGCGGATTAGGCCAATAAAAGACCTAATAATATTTGATTAATGCACATACCAAAAATAGGTAACCTACTACCTACTATACTTCACTTTCATTGGCCCATCTCTACCAATCTTCATCTGCAATATTTGCATTACTTTTCATTTAGAAACTTAGAAACAAAATTCTTTCTTTCTTTTATAGATTTAGTGATAATATAAAACTTTAGAAATAATTTACTAATGAATTGTGGAACTGGGTCGTGAGTCATTATTGCTATTAACTTACTAAATTTAGTTTTTCTTAATAATAATATTAATGAATTATGTAATTATTGTTAAAATATGTCGTACAATACAATGGTGAATTGTCAAAAGTAAAGATAAAGAAAATAAAAAATAAAATAGACTAATTTGCTTGAAGATATAAGTAGTGAGTATAGATTTTGATAATTAATAGATGGTTTCCATAGCTAATAATTTTTTTTAAGAGGTTCGTTTTTACTTTGATTATTATAAAATAAATGTGGTAATAAGGGTTTAAACATATACCCCGCAAATACATTTAACCAGATGCAGAATTTACCGTTCGACGGGCTCAAACCAAAATCTCTTAAGAAGGCTAGAAATATCTATAAATATACTAGGTGTGTTAAAATCAGTTAACTTTTTTTTTTTCTTCTTTATTTTGGGGAGTGATTTTTCACCATTTCTCCTTCTTAGTTGTCTTGTTGATAATGTCCTTGTGTGTTTTTTTAAAAGATAAATTTATTTCATTGATCTATTTTATCGTAACAAAATAGTGAAAATCTTTAAAAATAAATAAATAGTTAAGTTCAAGTTATGACATTATTTATCATGAGTTATTCAGATAGATCTCAATACAATATATTAAAAAAATCATAAAAATATTTTAAAAAGTAAATAATAAAATGACTAAAAAACAACAAATTATTGCAACCAAACAAAGTCTCCTGTGTGTTATACTTTCCGAAACTTTGTCATTTAAGATTTCTTAAAGTGTATCATAACTACATTAATTGTTACAAAATTACACTTATTTTGAAACATATATAAAAAAGAAAATAAAATGTCAGTTGTTTCAACTAGTTAACTTCCAAAGTCAAAAGTTAAACATAAGAGAATTCATACTATTTTTATTTTAATTATGAATAAAAAAGAAAAGGAATCCATACTAAATACATATATTGGGTGTACCTTAGATAAGGACATGCTTACACTAAAATACTTAATTTCTTGAAGTCTCATATTCAAATTTTCTTATAAAAATTATATTAAAGTAAAAGTTAATTTATATGGATACAAGGAAGTAATGGATTTTGAGGGATTCATTTGGCTGAACATGAATAGTGGTAAATTCAATAATTAATATTATTTGGTTCTCTATAGTTAAATCTCGAATCAAGTTGATTTTTTTCAAAAAATAGTTTATATTTTAAGATTTGAAAGTTCGCTAAATTCTTTCATTAATTTGATGTTTTTGCTTAAGTTTTATCTTTCTCTCCTATTTTGTCATATTTAAACTACTCACTTATAATTTATTTTTGTTTTTGAAATGAAAAATAAATTGAAGAGTATAGTTTCTTTAATTGAATATACATTAAGCTCTTGCATTATTATTTTGTATTTATACTTTTAATTTATTCAAACTTTGATCCTATACAAGTATACAATAATCTTTTATACACGTACATTTTTTATATTAACTATTTATTTTGTTTTAATATGTATATTAATATTTTTTTTAATAGGCAAGCATCTTACATTTTAATATATATAGAGAGAAAATGTCAATAAACCTTCATTAATCTCCATCTTCATTGGTATCCTGAATATGGTAGAGATATTAAAAGCTTGTTTGAAGCTGGGTTATTTAGAGTTTTTATTAATTATTTTTATAAATAAATTACTTAATAAAAGAGGTAGGTTATTTGAGTTTTTAATCTAATGTCTTTTTTAACCCGTTAAAATAGTTCAATTGAAAATAATAATTTTTAAAAGACTAAATGTCATGAGTTTGATTCTCACTTATAACGTCTTAAATTGAAGTGGATGTCATGATTGTGGGTAAGGATGATAATTTGAAACCATTCTGTGGTAACTGAACCACCGAATTATTCCGTTTAGGACAATTTTCCCCGGTTTGACCAATAGTTTACTAAGCTTCAGGCGGTAATGATATTTGTATCTCCTATCCCGTTTCAATTCTCCCCAAAACACTATAAACACAATTAAATATATAAAATATTAATATATTAATATATTTATTTATTAATTATATTTTGTAAAAATTTTAAGTTTATTTGTTTATAATAATATAAATTTTCATTATATTACTATATATTAAAAAAATTTGTTTATATAATTTTATTACATAATTTTTTTTTTAAAAAATATAGTATAAACGGTACTCCACGAGGATTTAAGGAATATATTCTCCGACTCGAATTCCTAATTGATATCCTTAACGGTGGGCACATGTTAACCTCATTTATTAAAAATATTTATATAAAAATAATAATAATTTAAATTATATAAAAAATAAAATAAATGTATTTTGATATATTTATTAAATTGAATGATTAATGATTGAAAAAAAAATATGATATGAATTAGTTTTTGGTGAAAAAACAAAAAATAAAAATCAAGATGATATTTTAAAATAGTAAATACTAATGATATTTTAATGACTTTGTCCATTTCTTTTTTCTTAATTTAATTAATCACTTTATTCAAATTTATTTTACAAATAATTCATCTTGAAGTAGTCGTTGATGATGTAACATATGAGAACCGTACGACTTGTTTTTGTTTATTTGGGACTTGTTTGATTTTGGTATATCTGCAAAGAATTAATATAAGAGTTAGGGGAGGATCGTCTTCTCTCAAATTCCCTATGCGTTCTCCTTGTCCTCTAACGAAGAGGGGTAGAAAAGTTATTTTACAAAAAAATTTGTGAAAGGAACAATGTAGAAGAGATATAAGAATAGACAAACTTGGTAAAGAGGTAGAAACCAAAATATTATTATTATTATTAATTGGTCGATACAGTGCACCTTAATCTTTTATCCACACCTTATACCTTACCAAAAATTTTGATATATAAAAAAATCATACATTTACCTTACCTTTATTTCGGTATACAAAAAATTCATACATTTACCTTACCTTAATTTCGATATACCTTAATTTCGGTAGTATTATACCGTTAATACCTAAAATTCATATTAAATTAAAAAAAATCAATATAATCATTCATATTAAATTAAAAAAAATCAATATAATCGGTGTATAAATGGCATATATTGAATAATATTTTATATAGTTATATTTTTATATTATTCAAAAATTATATTTCTATAATTAAATTAACTAGGAAAATTTCCGTGCTTAAGGATAAAAATAAAATAAATAAATAAAATTATAATAATATTTATTCAATGTTTAAAATTATTAAAATAAAAAATATAACGCTCTCATTTCACATTTTATTCAATTCGATAAAACAAATCATTTTCTCACATTTTTCATCACATATTTTTTCCGAATGAATCTCTCATTTCGTGATTTTACACTTTCACTTTCTCAATCAAATATTTGATTCATATTTTTTAATAATTAGCATCGTGACCTCACATTTTGGTTAATTAAATATTTGATTCATATTTCTTTAACCACTTTCAAATGATACCGGTCTATTATCCCTCGACAAACCACATCTCAATCACATTTGGTTAAAGGTTGTACTTGTTTTGTTAGGTTGCAAGTTCGAAACCTACAAATAACATTTTTAAATTTATTTTTAACCGTATTAAGTTTATGGGCGGATCAACCCACAATCCAACCCAAGTATCCATTTATTCTCACATAAATATCCAAATTAACCACAACTCTCGACCCGACAATTCGGACACTTTAAAAATTAAGCATCATTATGTATATATAGATTAGTTAGTTAAAAATTTGAACTTTTATTGTTAAAATGTCTTGCGTTGATCAAATTTGGTGTTAAGTCTTAAATATAAACTGTTGTTAGCCTAGTTGGTTAAAGGGTTGTACTTGTTTTGTTAGGTTGCAAGTTTGAAACCTACAAATAACATTTTTAAATTTATTTTTGACCATTTTAAGTTTATGGGCGGGTCAACCCACAATCTGACCCAAATATCCATTTACTCTCACATAAATATCCAAATTAACCACAGCTCTCGATCCGGCAATCCGGACAATTTAAAAATTAAGCATCATTATATATATATATATAAATTAGTTAGTTAAAAATTTGAAATTTTATTGTTAAAATATCCCGCGTTCATCAAATTTGGTGTTGAATCTTAAATATAAAGTGTTGTTAGCCTAGTTGGTTAAATGGTTGTACTTGTTTTGTTAGGTTGCAAGTTCGAAACCTACAAATAACATTTTTAAATTTATTTTTAACCGTTTTAAGTTTATGGGCGGGTCAACCCACAATCCGACCCAAGTAGGAGAAGAAGGAACCCAGAAGAAGGTATCAGAAACAACTGGTTTTATTACGGGACAGCTCATGATGTTCATATCGATCTATTATGCGCCTCTGCATCTAGCATTGGGTAGACCTCATACAATAATCGTCCTAGCTCTACCCTATCTTTTGTTTCATTTCTTCTAGAACAATCACAAACACTTTTTTGATTATGGATCTACTACTATAAATTCAATGCGTAATCTCAACCTTCAATGTGTATTCCTGAATAATCTCATTTTTCAATTATTCAACCATTTCATTTTACCAAGTTTAATGTTAGCCAGATTAGTCAACATTTATATGTTTCAATCCAACAACAAGATGTTATTTGTAACAAGTAGTTTTGTTGGTTGCTTAATTGGTCCCATTTTATTCATGAAATGGGTTGGATTGGTATGGATACGGCAAAATCATTATATTAGATCAAATTTACTTATTTGATCTAATAAGTACCTTGTGTCAAAATTAAGAAATTTTATGGCTCGGATCTTTAGTATTTTCTTATTTATTACATGTGTCTACTATTTAGACAGAATACCCTCACCCATTCTTACTAAGAAACTGAAAGAAACCCCCAAAACGGAAGAAAGAGATATAGAAATAACTTACGAAATGAGGGGGATTAAACAGGAACAAGAGGGATCCACCGAAGAAGATACTTCTCCTTCCCTTTTTTCGGAAGAAAAGGAGGATCTGGACAAAATTGATGAAACGAAAGAGATCTGAGTGAATGGAAAGGAAAAACCAAAGGATGAATTTCACTTTCAATAGATATGCTATAAAAACAGCCTCATTTTTAAATTTATTTTTAACCGTTTAAAATTTATGGGCGGGTCAACCCACAATCTGACTCAAGTATCCATTTACTCTCACATAAATATCCAAATTAACCATAGCTCTCAACCCAGCAATCCGGATAGTTTAAAAATTTAGCATCATTATATATATATATATATATATATATAAATTAGTTAGTTAAAAATTTGAACTTTTATTGTTAAAATATCTCGCGTTCATCAAATTTGGTGTTGAATCTTAAATATAAAGTGTTGTTAGCCTAGTTGGTTAAAGGGTTGTATTTGTTTTGTTAGGTTGCAAGTTCAAAACCTACAAATAATATTTTTAAATTTATTTTTAACCGTTTTAAGTTTATGGGCGGGTTAACCCATAATCTGACTCAAGTATCCATTTACTCTCACATAAATATCCAAATTAACCACAACTCTCGACCCGATAATCCGGACACTTTAAAAATTAAGCATCATTATATATATATATATATATATATATATATATATATATATCAAATTTATTTAATTATTTCTTTATAATATTAGATATGTACTATATATATTTTAATTTTTAAATATTATTTTGGTATATATCGATATACCAAAATTTTAAAAATCTCGTACCTTTATCGTACTAATAATTTCGGTATCGGTATCATACCTTACATTTTTTTCGGTATACCTTAAAAATCGATATTTTCGATATATTGCGGGGTACGGTATTTTTGTTATACCTATAATATCGATAATTTTTTTTTCACCCTTAATTATTGTGTATAATTTTTAAAATTGTATTATTATTTAAAATTTATTGTTCTTTATTTTTATTGACAAACATTTTATTTATCATAATTTAATTAATTTTAAACAAAAATTTAAGTATGGTTCCAAACAAGAACTTAGAGAATAATAATTAAGAAAAAATGTTTTTGATAGGTTGATTATGAAGATATGAATTTTTATTTTTTTTTGGTAAAAATACACAAATATATATATTTTAAAATAAAAATAAATAGTATTTTAATATTTTGATTAATGATTTGAACGATGAAAAATGAAATAATGTTTGATTGAATTATAAAAAAAGAAATTAACCACATATAATTTTGATAGCTGAAAAAATATTTTTTTTTCCTATCACTAATTAAAAAAATTAAATAAATTATAATAACAAGATTTAAAGTTATCTTTAAGTAATTTAAAAACTACATAGTTTCAATATATAATCATACAATTGAAAGTTCTAAATAATAAAATAATCCTCAAATAATAATAAAATATTAATAATTGAGACTTGTGAAACCAATAGAATTTAATGCACAACTTGTTTAATGCTGAAATAAATTTTTGGTGGAGGTGTTGTGTTAAATATATTCATAGATTTTCAAATAAAATGTCATCCTGTCTTTTGACTACGAGCTATATATTCGTGTCGGTTCTCATAACATAATGAATATTTTTGAGAAATTATACCAAGTTAATTCATTTTATGTTAATATGATACAATTTTTTTTTTGTTTTGTTTTTCAGTAGTTTTTTAACAATTTTTTAATTTATAATTAATTTTTATAGTACTATATCTTGTTCAACAAAATTTTCTAACACAACAAATTAAATTTTGCAAAAATATATATACATATTGTTTACACAATTGTCCATAGAGTAAGATAAACTAGACCGTCTCAACAATATTATACTTATTATGTATTTATTGTAGTTTAAGATAAAATGTACATTTCTTAAGTAAAAAGTTATTGGTTTAATATATATTAATCTGAAACAATTTTGTTTTATTATATATTTTTTTCGAAAAGAAAACTTTGGCATATTAATGCTATCCATTCCTAGGGATGACCATAATTCTTTATTTTAAAATCATAAGCTAGTAGGATTACTCATTACCATCAACTTAAATAAGAGTATTTCTCATCAAAATTAAAAACTAAAGTTTTGGTTTTCTAGGTGAGTTGATAAGTGTAATTTGTAGTTTTCTTTGCTCATTTATTTTTTATATCATGCATAATTTAAAAAAAAATGTTTTCATTGTTCATTATCTTTTCTTTCATTTGTTTTGAGATGTAATTGGTAATAAACTTTTAATTTTTCTTGTTTATGTTTTGAATAGATTGAAATCGCTTAAAAAAGTCATATTTTAGAAAATATAAATAATACAATTATTATTATCTTAAAAATATTTTAAAATAAGAAATTTAAGAAAGAATGAGACTTATAGAGGAATACATCCCATTTGACAACAAAATTCAAAATATTAACAAATATGACATCTACAAATTGATAAATATAACTTAAAATAACAATGATGTATGTGAAGGTTAGATAAGATATATAATCACTGTTGATTAAAAGATTAGTCAAAGCATGAAGACATCATTAATGTATACAAAATAAAATAATGCAAGATGACTATATATAATTATTTAAAATAATCAAAATAAATCCATCCTACTAAGAAAGTTGGAGACATGGTCATATGATTGTGGTAAATTTCTCCTTAGAATAAATTACTATTTAAAAAAAAAATCAAAAAGTATTTTATTTATATATAACAATTTATCACTCTAAACTCACATTTTAGTATCTTTGAAAAGTCTAAATTGTCAATAAGTAATAAAAACTTAACAAAATAATGAATATAAAATCGAATAAATTACTAAAGCTAAAAATTTTACTATACATAAAAATTAATATTTGTCAATAGGGTAGATCGAATAAGATACTGACGTCCGAGGAAATGATAGAAAAAAGTTAGCAAACAAATATAAGCTTGAACCCAAGATCAATCGACGAAACAGTGCAAAATGTAGAAAATGACAAATTAAGTCAGAGATGACTCACCCGAAAGAAATCATCAATAAACGACTCAAAGTACAAGTTCAAAGTAATTTTAAAAAATTTTAAATATGGCCTAACTTAATTTATTTAATTTATCATATGTCTTTTAACACTGAGTTATATTTGTAAACTACTCCATAAATATATAACAACTTTAAAAAAATTAAATGTATTTAGATAGAAAATTATATACTTAGTGATTTTGAATTGATAATTGTCCCTGTTTGAAAATTCAGCTTCTAGCTTAGATGAGTTTGTACAAATATAAATAATTTACTTAAAATTTATATTTTTAAAAATATTTTATTAAGGTATTTATTTAGATGAAATAATATTTTAAATTTTTTATAATTATATATATATATTAATTTTTTTAATAATATTTGTTTATTCAAATACAGCTCTACAAACTCCAAGTGTTTTTAAACGAACCCATTAATATTATAATGTTAATGTTTATCTATTAAATGAAAAAAAATCTATATTGTATAAGTGTTTACATATTAAAAACAAATACAAAAATAAAATAAATTTGAAAAATATGAACAATTTCATTTAAGGAATTAAGTGCCATATTTAATTCAAATAATTTAAGGTTTCATAAAATCAATTCATTTTTCAAATTATTATTATCAATTCAATTATTTTACTTTTTACTTTTTACTTTATAAAATATGACATTTTCTCATAAAAATAAATGATTTGATAATATAATCATGTTATTTTTTTTTATAAAATTAGAAGAATTTGTTAATTATTATAAATACAAACAAATGAAAATTATAGATTATTTGTTTTAATATTTTTTTCTATAACTTATCAAAAAAATATAATTTTTATTTAAGTTTTACTTTAAAGAGTTTTATCTATTTTAATCAAAAATTTCATATCAAATGAAATCAAAATTATTCACTTTTAACATTGATATATTAAGTAGGGTTTTCTATAATCATTTCAATTGACACAAATAATCAACTTGTTTATTCATATTGTCATTTTCAAATAAGCTAATGTCAAACTAGCCCTAAAGTGTTTTGAAATTAAAATTGAAGAATACATTATTATTATTTTTTTTTTTTTTGAAGTGGACTGCTTTGAAGATGATGATGTCACCCATACCGTATAAGAAAACGACTCTGTTTGATCACAGCTGTATCCAACAATTACAACATCCCCACCAATACGCCAGATATAAATTCATATCTACATAAAATATACAAAAATCATTTTATTTATTTTAAAAACAATATTACTTTATAATAATTACAATATTAATCTCTTCAAATTTTAAATATTTCTAAGAAAGATTCTTTTTTTTTTTAAATTATATTTAAATTATAATTATTAAAATTTTATATTTTGTAACATATTTTATACACTTATTCAATTCACATTAGAATTATTTAAAATTGAAGTGAAAAGTTGTAAGGTGTCATTTAATCATGTTAATTTTTTACATTATTTTTTTATACACTTACAAATATTGTTTAACTTAATTTTTTTTTTTATAAATAAATTAATGTTTATTATGTGGATGAGCTATTAAGTGGATTAAAGAAGAAAATACTATACTATCTTTATAATTATCATCACTCATTTCAATCTAACGTGATTTTATTAATAATCAAAAAATTCAAGTATTAATATTAGTTTGAATAAAATAATATTTGGAAAATAACTTAATAAGATATAAATTTGTTGATTTGATATTTTTTTTTTTACTAATATAAGAAACATCTTTATTAAAAAATAATATATTTGCTTTACTTTCTCCGTCTATTTGTTTCTTTCCAAATATTGCAGACATTGGTTCTCTCGAGCTACCAAAGTTCATATTTCTAGAGAGAGAAAAAGAAAGAGAGAGAGAGAGAGTTAAGAAGTTCGTGAATTTATCTGAATTCCAGAGTGGGTTTAGGGTTGAATCTGCGACCCATGATCGATCATTGCAAGTTCTATCAGATCGAAGTTGGGTTATGACTTTCATCTCTATGATCATCTACAATTTAACTGCTCTGCTTTGACTATAAAGGTATGAAGATCTTGTTGCAGGTTTTCATTATGAATGACTTAAAATTGAACTCTGATTACGAGAATTTGACCCAAGTTTAATTGCAGTGGGTTTTTCTAGTCAAACCCAACAATTGCATTATTAATTTCTTTTGCTGTTCTTAAGGTTAATTATCTTTCCATCCTTAATTTGTCAATTATCTTCTTTACAAGAACAAAAAAAACTAGATTTTTGAATCGCTAAGTTCAGGAATTCTGCTTCTTCTTCAATCATACCCTTTTGGGTTTCAAGAAAAAAACCTAGATTTTGAATCGCCATGTTCAGGAAATCTGCTTCTTTTTCAACCCTTTTTAGCTTGCCATATACATTGGGATAGAGAATGAAAGACAAGAAATTAAACACCCAGAAATTTATAATATATATATATATATATATATATATATATATATATATATATACTTTTTATTATTTAAAATAAGGATTGAGTTAACTCTGAAAGAAGCAATTTTTTATTTTCTATTTCACTTAAAAACGCAAGTTAAATTATTAATAACCTTTGGTTTAAGAAAGAAACACAAGAAAATTAATACTTAGCTCAAAATTTGATTTTAATTATAAACTTTTCATTTTGGAAAAAAAAAACCCAAAACTTTTATCCTACTTTTAGTTATTCATGTTCTCCCTTGATTCTTTTAATTATACTTATTCTCTTTCACCACAAGATCTCTTCTTGTGGATTATTAGAGAAAAAAAAAACAAAATTTATAATTTTTTTTTTTTAATTTAGCCACCTCAACTTATTGCATCTTTAACTAGAATCGGAGAAACAATTGAAAATCCTTGTATTCTTATTTGACTTATGTTTTTGATATTTTTTTAAACCACATTTGTTGGGTCGCAACATAGTTAGACCACGGTACTTTGTATGATAAAAGGTCTTATGTTCGATTATTATTAAAACCAAGGTTGATGTTTGGGGTAACTAGGATGGGTTGTTGGTTAAAAGAAAAAAAGTGTTAATTTTGATTTATTACTATAGTAAAATCGGTTTTAATGCTCTTGAGGTGAATTTCGGTGCCTATAATCCTCGAGTTTGCTACTTAGAGGGGATTGTGACGGTTTTTTATCACCTAATTAAGTAATTAACTACTATGTATATGATATATTTATATATCACGAAGAGAGGTGTGATTCAATTAGATGAAATTTATTAGGTGAAAAACTTTTGGATTACTATACAAAATTTTGTAGACCAAATAATTCTAAAGTATTTCTAATGACTATCCACTTTCCCCCATTTTTTTTTTTAATTTCGTTGATGCGATCTTTACGTATGAATTTTTTCATGCTAATCTGATATTTTTATTGTTATGACAGGCTAATTGAATTCATTCATATAATGGGGATGTTTTGAGAAAAAAAATGGATCCTCAAGTTTTCATTAGGTTATCTATAGGTTCATTAGGTTTGAGAATTCCTGGGACAGCATCCGCAGCAAAGTCCACAATCCGTTTACTTTCATCCCCTTGCTCGTGTGAGATTCGTCTACGAGGTTTTCCCATTCAAACGACATCGGTCCCCTTTATTTCAGCTTCGGAAACAATCCCCGATCATCAAGCCAGTGTTTCGAGTTTCTATCTCGAAGAATCAGATTTAAAAGCCATAAGGGCTCCGGGTTGTTTCTATGCTCCTCAAAGTTGTTTAGAAATAGTAGTGTTTTCGGGTAAGAAGGGTAATAATTGTGGCGTTGGGAGTAAAAGGCAACAAATTGGAACGTTTCGACTGGAAGTTGGACCCGAATGGAGTCAAGGAAAGCCGGTTATTCTTTTTAATGGTTGGGTTGGTATTGGTAAGAGTAAGCAAGATAATGGAAAACCCGAGGCTGAGCTACATTTGCGCGTTAAGCTTGATCCCGATCCACGATATGTTTTTCAATTTGAAGACGAGTCGAAACTTAGTCCTCAGATTGTTCAGCTTCAAGGTTCGATTAAGCAACCGATCTTCAGTTGCAAGTTTAGCCGAGACAGGTGATTTTCGATTGGTTTAATTTCTTTCCGAGTAAAACCGTAAATGAATTTATATGAACTCTCTTAAGTAACAAATATAAACTATATTTAGGAAAATAGGGTTTTGATATTTTTTCTTTATAAGTAAAATATGTACTGACACGAAAAATTAAAATATGTTATTTGAGATATTAGTGTAAAAAACATTAAGGCATGGATATATATAATGAATAAATATTCTTTTGAAATAAAAGATGCATGTTATTTTGGTATTTTGAATGTTTGTTGTATGCATGACCAGTAGATTGTTAATCTATAGTGGATTATTTGAAACTAATTCATATCTATCAAGCCTTAGAGTTTGAACTTTCGATATAAAATTTGTAGATTTCCAATATTTTAGGAAGGTTTAAACTTTCTTATGGTTTATAATGGTACACAGAGATTCTCAGGTGGTTCCATTGAACAATTATTGGTTAAATGTAAGTGATGGTCATGACCAAGATGCGGACCGAAGAGAAAGGAAAGGATGGAAGGTGAAGATACACGATCTCTCGGGCTCGGCTGTAGCCGCAGCCTTTATAACCACTCCATTTGTCCCATCAACGGGTTGTGATTGGGTCGCGAGGTCAAACCCGGGAGCTTGGATAATAGTCCGTCCCGACGCTTGCCAGTCTGAGAGCTGGCAACCATGGGGCAAACTAGAGGCCTGGCGTGAACCGGGCCTCCGAGACTCAGTTTGTTGTCGGTTTCGACTCTTATCTGAGTTCCCCGAAGGAGGGGAGCTCCTCGTCTCCGAAATTTTCCTAAATGCCGATAAGGGTGGCGAGTTCTTCATCGATACGGATCGACAGCTCCGAACGGGGCCCACGCCTGTGCCGAGCCCACGAAGTAGCGGCGATTTTAGCGCATTGAGCCCTGTTGTGGGCGGATTTGTGATGAGTTGTCGGGTTCAAGGCGAAGGAAAGATTAGCAAGCCATTGGTGCATTTAGCTATGCGGCACATCACTTGTGTGGAAGACGCGGCTATATTCATGGCCCTTGCGGCCGCTGTGGACCTCAGCATCGAGGCTTGTCGGCCTTTTCGAAGAAAGATTAAAAGAGGAAACCGAAATTCTTGGTGATATAGTAAGTATAGCCAATGGGGGCAATGTCTAATCTTATTATCGATCTTTTGTATAGAATTTAATCGTTTTGTGTGCTTTTTTTTTTTTTTTAATTAATGTTGTATGAATTTGATGCCGAGAAAGTAGAGCTTTGTAAGATTACCGAAGAGATTGCTGTTTGAAGATCATATTCGAACAGAAACATTTTAAGGCGTGTTATAATAATAATTATGTTATAGCTTCTAAGATAATATTAGGTATTATATTGATCCAAGTTATTTAAATAATTCATTGGTTATATTTTGTAATCTTATTTGAATAGGTTACTAAAATTAATTGATTTTGGGTCCAACAAATGTAGATGTAACCTTATTTCTTAATATACTTCTATCAACAAATTAGATGTAACCTTATTTCTTAACATACTTCTTTAAAAATAATAAATACTATATTGCAGATATTTGCTTAAAGTTCAAATCAATTAAAGAACTTATAAGTGTGTTTTATTAATATTAATATTAATATTTACTTTTGTATTGAAATGATTTACATAATCTTAGCAAAATAAAATTAATAAAAAGATGGGTTATATAGGTTTGTGATTATTTTATTTTGTTTTCATTAAAAGTGTGGTTATTTTACTTATTATTAATAAAATATAATGAAAATAACTTTATTAATGTTTGTATAAAGTTTTGAACACAGGTCTTGTTCGATTATGTAGAAAGATTGGACGACGGGTGATGATTTTGAGAATGTAATGATTATTTTTGGTAAAAAGACTTAAAGGGTATTGATATATATAAATAAAATAAAAAATAATTTAAAATAGAGGGTATTTTTGTATATTTATTAATGATATGAGTGATGTGATTGACGAGAAATAATTGATTGAAAAATGGATTTTGTATGGGTTTTTTAAATAACCCAAAGAGAACAAGGCCTTACATTATTTAATAGTTAATGTATAACTCAACATCAAAAATATATATATATATATATATATATATATATATATATATATATATATATATATATATATATATATATATGTTGAAATTTGTTTTTTTTTTTAAATTTTAGAATGAAAAAAAGTTCTATATTATAAATATTGAGATAAACAAGTATTTGTAAAATAAAAATTTATAAATAAGAAAATATTGTAAACACCACTAAATTTACTATTATTATTCTTCTAACTTAAAAAGTTAATATAATCCTTAAAGTTATAACTTTTATAACAGGTAGATTTTTTCTTAACTTTATTCCTTCAATTACTAGCTTTGAAATTAAAGATTTATGATCTCAATATAGTGGACTAGTGGTAGTCCGATAAGACAAACCAAATATTTCCAAATGAATAATTTATTTGGATATATATGAGTCCGTATATAAACGGTTAAATTTAAAAAATAAAATTAAAATAATACACAAAAGTTTCAAACATGTAACTTAACCATATAAATTAACCATCTATAATAATAAAATTTTATACTTTATATTTTAAATTCAACCTAATATGGTATGGTATTACTAACAATATATTTCAACATTTTAATCTATTTATATATAATAATGATGTTTAATTCTAATTTTCTAAGTTGAGGCATGTGATTAATTTGAATACGTGGATTAGATACTATCATAAACCCGACTGTAAATTAACAGAGAATGAGTATACATTTATCAAAAATATTTTTTTTAATTATTTTTCTTATTTAGTAATATATATTAAAAAAATTAATAAATATGTAATTAATTATGAAATTTCAAAAAACAAAATACTGAATGGAAAGATTTTTTTTAACTCTATTTTTTTTAATAAATAGTTATATTAATTATTTTATAATATATATTATATATTATATATAAGAACCTATTTAAAACTTAATTCACGATATCTTCTTCACTCTCTGGTTTCCAATAACTAAACTTTTTTATCACTCCGTGTATATAAATAAAAATAAATAAATTTTTATGATTATTTGTCACTCTTTTATATTATTATTTTTTTTACTTTTCTCCATATTTATTATATATATAATTATTTTAAAGTTTATAACTTAATGTTTTGAAATTAATAGTCTTTATCTGTAATTTCTAAAATCTTATTTAATAGTCTCTAATTATGTTCTTAAAATCACAAGTAATAGGTACCCTATAAAGATGATAAAAATACTAACGTTAAAGGTGGTCTATAAAGGCAGGCCTTTAAAGGCATTACAATTACCGTAGTTAAATAGTTTGACTGATATGATATAGTTGTTAATAGTTGGTCTATAAATGTTAGGATGGGTTAGTATGATATACCTTAATTTTTTATTCAAACTTTAATATCTTGTCGAAAGGTTAGGGTGGTGTTTCTCAATGAAGAAAAAGTCATGGAGAAACTCCTCACAATTGGTGATGAGTGTAAACACACCGATGTGTGGTACCTTGACAATAGAGTAAGAAACTATATTACGGGCCATCGAGAAAAAACTCAATGAGCTCGACGAGAAAATTACCGAAAATATGAAGTTCATAGACGGAAGCAAGGCACACATGTTTCTTGATCTAGCTTGTGGGAAAATCTCTATGAGTAAAGTTATCGTGTTCGAGTAGGAGAAGAAGTGGAAATGGTGCAACAACAACAATAAGCTCGTACAAAATTCCGTGGAGTTTGGAATCCTACGAGATGTCTATGCGGAGGCACCATTAGTAGAGATGGATCGTGATGAAATATTGTTTCTCACCTATGATGAGCCAACAACATATCATGAGGCGGCAACCAAAGAGTCGTGGTATGAGGCCATGAAGAAAGAGCTTGAGTCCATCAAAACGAACAAGACATGGGAACTCACCGACTTACCACCCGGTCACAAGACCATCGGGTTAAAGTGGGTTTTCAAGTTGAAAAGAGACAACAAAGGAAACATCCTTAAGAACAAAACGAGATTGGTATTGAAAGGCTATGTGCAGAAGCAAGTCATTGACTTTGAGGAGATCTTTGAATTAGTGGCGAAACTTGACGCAGTCAGGCTAATTCTTGCAATCGCAGCTCACCATGGATGGGAGATCCACCACTTGGATGTCAAATAAGCATTTTTCAATGGTGATATCGTAGAAGAAGTATACGTCGCTCAACCTGAAGGCTTCATAATAAAAAAAACAAAGAGGACAAGGTGTACAATTTATAAAGGCTCTTTACGGACTACGTCAAGCATCAAGGACGTGGAACACTTGCCTCAACAAGAGTCTCGACTTCGTGAAATGTTCTCAAGAGCAGGTAGTGTACACGTGACTCCATAGAGAAGAAGTACTCATTGTTTGCGTGTACGTCGACGACTTGATCGTGACAGGATCAAACATCAAAGGTGTTGAGGAGTTCAAAATACAAATGATGAAGGAGTTCGAGATAAGTGATTTTGGGCTACTCTCGTACTATCTTAATATCGAGATGGACTTGAAAAAGGATAACATCAAGGTGAAGTAGATAACTTATGCGAAGAAGGTTTTGAAACAGTTTGCAATTGAATATTGCAACTCAAGCAAGTATCGGAAAGGATGTGGAAGGAAGCTTAGTGGATCTGAAGGAGTATAGATGTATCATTGAGTATCTCAGGTACTTGACGCACACTTGACATGATATCTCTTATGCAGTTGGCATAATGAGTTGATACATGGAGAAACTTACCATTCTACGCCAATAGGAAGTAAGACACATTCTTCGTTACGTGAAGGGAACGACGAGCTATAAGATTTAGTTAAGAAGAGGACGTGAAGTTGAAGAACTCGTTGGTTTTACTGACAGTGACCTAGACGGTGACACAAACGATAGAAAAAACCCAAAGGGATGGTGTTTTATCTCACAGGATTTTGATCACCAAGAAATCTCATAAGGAACGAATTGTTGCTTTATCTTCATGTGAGGCAGAGTTTATGGCAGCTATTGCAGCATCGTGTCAATGACTTTAGCTGAGAAATTTATTGAGCGAGGTACTCAGATACGAGCCGAGGCTAGTAACCCTCTACGTCGACAAAAAGTCTACAATATAATTAATGAAGAACCTAGTATTTCTGGACGCAACAAACACATCGACACTCGGTTCCACTTTATCCGTAAATGTGTCGAGAACCAACAGATCGTTGCAGAGTTCGTAAGCACTAGAGAGCAGCGTGCAAACATTCTCACAAAGGCACTAGCAATAGTCAAATTCGCGAAGATGTGAAAGTTGTTCTGTGTGAAAAATCTCGAACCAAATCAAGCTTACGGGGGAGATTGTGAGTCTAAAAATTGATTGTCAACAAATTAAAAGTTGTTGGTCTTTATTGTCTTTTATGCAATTAGGGATTATTAAGTTATTAATTGGCTTGGGCATGTATGTATAAGTAATTTATGGTTTTTAGGCTAATTACTCATTTATTAGAATTGTTTGTAAAGGTTAATACACAACATTTAACACTCTTAAGACTTTTTCTCTTTAACAAATATTATTGTCCTTCTCTATTTTCAAGAGTTTCATTTCTTCATAAAAGAAGATCCGATAGTCAGAGAGCCAACAAATAATGACGAATTTAAAGAACTCAATAACGAATTAGAGTTTGATTTGGGAGTAATCCCAGGTCAATTTCCATTGATTGAACCTATGTTACATTAATTTATTTTAAAACATTCAGTTTGATTTCTTTTATGGCTTAATTTTGCATCTTGGTTCTTGTATATTGATTTGGTATGAGATAGGAATGAGTTTGGCTATAGAAAAAAAAAAATGAATTTTAGTAGCCTTTACCTATTCTTTGTTTTTCTGACCCGGCGAGGCCTCGTCCTGGCCTTCCCCATTTGAACAATGGATTTAGGTGTAGTTTGGATGACTCTTTGGTGTCCGTGTAGTCTTTTTTTTTAAGTTCAAATTTGAGTTCGAGAGATTGTAGAAAGATTCCTGAAGACCTTTGTTTTTTTGTTTCCTTTGTTGTTGTTCTTCATCTGGAAGATCGGGTCCGGATCTCCTTTCTCATATTATGTGCTCTTAGAGGTTCCCTCTATCAAACTTATCTTATTTTACACATAAAATATAATTATGGACCCCAAATTTTGTATTTAAAATAAACTAAGTTTGATGGAGGACACATTTGAGGCTCATATATTATGAATATGCTTGGTCGCTCCCACGCCCGCTCTTGATACCCTTTTCCAACCCAACTCCTAAATCGCATCGGTATCCGATCCCCTGACCCAAAACCACAAATCAATCCATGGCCTATCCCGTGCCTGCATACGAAATCCCAAGCCCACGAACCACACCTGCATCTTGTCCAAGTCCACGAACTAGTCCATCAAAACTTAAAGTCTTGTTTTCTTTAGTCTAATTTATTTTCTTTTCTTATTTTTGCCTTTCAATTCCTTGAATAAATTTGGTAAAATCTAAAAAATGAAAACATTTAAGAAATAATATTTGGTTTTTGGTCCTGTTTAACTCATTTTGAACATTTATTTCATTTTTGTGTTTATAATTTGACTTTAAAGCTCCAAATATTTATGGGCTAATTTTTTTATAATTATAAAATCAATTTAGGAATATAATGAATATTTATTTCCTTTCTAGATTACTTGTTAGTTTTATTTAATGTAAATAATTATTAGTAAGTTTAGATCTAATATTAGGGCGTAAGTTATACATTTTAGACCGGTTAGGATTTGAAAAAATAAATAGATTAAAACAAGGGTAAAAAACTTTTAAAACTGACCAAAATATTTGAAGTAGAGACCGTATATACGGGCACGTGAAACATAACGTCAATGCCTTAATAATTTTTTTTAAGGGAGTTATTGTTCTACACGCCAACAATTTATTTTTTCTAATTTTGTGAGAAAATTTAGGTGACGACTCAAGTCTAAAAACTAATTTTTTTTACCTATGTTCTTGTCTAATTTCATTTATTATTTCAAAATATTGAATAGATTTATATTGAGAAATGATTGGGGATGGAAATTGGGAGAAGAAATTTTAAAAGGAATGACGTGGCGCATTCTGATTGGCCCAAAAAATAACAAAATTTCTCTCACTTCTCTCTCCTCACACTTTGTCATTTTTCCAACCAGTAATATAGTGCAGATCAGATCTTCTGCTACCAAATTGGGTGTTCCCGTGTTGCGGACCAATCAAAACTCAGTAACATTATTATATTAATAAATTAAAACTGGGTTGATAGGAAGAGAGAGAACCCAGAACCTGTATTTCATTCTGGGTTCAGCAGAAGCAAAAAAAAGTGAAGCTTCTTTCTCTTCACTCCGTTTTACATGACCCATTGAAGAGACTTTTACATGAGGTTGTCCATGTAAAGCTCATATAAAATTGATTGACATATATTCACTGTTGTGTGAAGCGAACTTCACTTACTCCGATTTATAAATTATGTTTATAAATTTATTTGTGATTTATTTAAATAATAATTCATATAATTTTATTTCTGATATATATAAAATAATAATTATGAATTAATATAATTTTATTTCAAGATCTATTTAAAACAATAATCATAAATTATGTGATTTGAGATATTTAAATTAATTTTTATGAATAATTATAATTATATTTTATAATTGTCATATATTCAAATGAATTTGTACAAATTATTTCATAATGTATATATTTATATATTCAATATGATTTAAATAATTTTTTTAAAATATTTTATAAATAAATTTTAAAATATTTTATTTTATATATTAATTTAGATATATTACAAATTTTTTTTAACATGATATATATATATATATATATATATATATATATATTTAATATATAATCATATAAAATAATTAAAGTAAATTCATTTAAATTCTATCAGCGCTGCAAATATTGAGTGAAACAAGCTTCACCATATAGTGCTTGTTTCATTCATTTGAGCGCTGTAAATACCCAGGTGAAATTCGCTTCACCGGTAGTGCTTGTTTTTTTTTCTTAAGCAAACTTACATGAACGTATAAATGTTTTTACATAAATGTGTGAGTGGTTTTACATGAACATTTATATATATTTAATATATAATTATATAAAATATAAAAGAATTTTAATAATTCTTTTAAATATCTTAAAAATAATTTTTAAAATATTTTGTTTTACAAATTTATTTAAATATATTACAAAAAAAAATTGAATATTTTGTTTTACAAATTCATGTAAATATATTTACAAAATAATTTAAACATCTTTCAAAAATAATTAAAAATATGTTTTTATATATATATATTTAATATATATAATTATATAATTATATAAATTTTTAAATAATTTGTCAAAATATATTTCAATACATTACAAACAAATTTATGCATATTGAGTATAACATAATTTGTACAAATTCATTTGAATATATCACAATTATAAAATATAATTATAATCATTCATAAAATTAATTTAAATATCTTAAATCACATAATTTATGATATTATTTAAAATAGATCTTGTAATAAAATTATATTAATTCATAATTATTATTTTATATATATCAAAAATAAAGTTATATGAATTATTATTTATTTATTTAAATAAATCACAAATAAATTTATAAACATAATTTATAAATCGGAGTCAAGTGAAGTTCGGTTCACTCAACAGTGAATATATGTCGATCAGTTTTACATGGACAATCTCATGTAAAAGTCTCTTCAATGGGTCATGTAAAACAGAGTGAAACGAAAGAAGCTTCACTCTTTTCCGCTTCTACTGAACCCGGAATGAAATACGGGTTCCGGGTTCTCTATTTTTTTCAACCCAGTTTTAATTTATTAATATAATAATGCTATTGTATTTTGATTGGTCCGCAACAGGGGAACACCTAATTCGGTAGCAGAAGATGTGATCTGAATATAGTGACACATCATTCTCTTCCCCATTCTCTCTCCCAAAATATTTTCAAGTGGAATTTAAACGCAAACACAAAATGTTGCCATTGACTTACTAGAAGAGTTCTGAACTAGTTGTAAGTTGCCATTCAACCTATAACTTCATTTCTTGACAAAAATAAAATTCAAAGTACTTGAATTTCATTTTCTAGTTTAAGATATTCATTCTTTCATTCAATTTCATACTATTGTTTTTTAGATTGATTAGAAACTTTTGGCTGAATTTATTAGCCTAGATAAGAAACGCCTAAAATTGAAATTTATTTTCTAAAAAACTATATGTAGTTATCGTTCTACTCAAGAACAACGACTTGAAAATGATCCTAGAATGTTCCTAACACTATTTTATTATACTTGTTTGTAGGAAGAAAAAAAAGTAATTGGCCAGAAGTGGCTAGTGACTGCTGTGTGCGACCATGAGTTAGGGCCGATCCTGAGAATTTGGGGCCTATGCAAATTTAAATTTTGGGCCCTAAATAGTTAAAAAAAAATTAATTAATTAATAAAATAAAATATAAATAATTAATATATTATAATATGGAGATTAAAAAAGAGATAAAAAGTTATTTTTATAATATATATTTAATATTAAAGGAGAAAAAATAAAAAAATAATATTATTAAATATTAAAAAATGGGTGCCCTATAAAAATGGGAGGCCCTATGCAACTGCATTGGTTTCCTCACCCCAAAGCCGTCCCTGGGATGAGTTCCCATGCATAGGAAATACCTTAGTTAACGGAAGGGACAAATTTCGGCCAAGAAAAGATAGGTCATTAATGGTCTCTAATAAAATTCAACATGTGTTCGAGACATGTGTTCGAGACTCAAGATGCCTAAAAATTCCTAAAAAGAGAACCAAAGAAGGAAGGAAAATATCCAAAATAAAATACGCCATTAAAGACTATTTTTGAAAGTGTCGTTTGCTTAAAACATTTCGAACAAGTGTATGAAAGGCTATTCTTATTCACCCAAAAGTATCTTTAGTTGATAGAAATTATCCCAAATCAATTGTAAACTCTCAATCTATTTATAATACAAGTTACAAACATATCTAAATTTTTAAATACTTGGGTTCGACACTTCTTCAATACTACCTTATTCTTCATTTGGTTAATTGGAAATCATTCATTACATAATTTAGAAGTTATCTATTGAATTGGAATTTGATATATTATTCTTAAATAAAAAAAATCTTAATTTTAACTTTAAATTTTAAAAAAAAAATACCCAATAGTTTGTAAATGATATATGTAACATTTATAAACCAATCCCTATTAGTTTAGTGAAGGATTCCTTGATTTCAAAATTTTTGATGAAATTATGGGGTTTATATTTGTACTTAGTCTAGTAATAGTCTAGATTGCTTTTGTTTCTTTATTAGTTCAAACAAGTGTAGGAAAGCTTCCGTCAATCTCATTAATTGAATTGGGTTAAGAAATTGTAAAATCTGATTTTCCTGCCAAAGTTTATGTTTTTCCGTTGAAGCTCCGATGAAGCTCAAGTGTGTTGGGTTCGTTTAAAAAAGTTCTAAATAATGAGAGGAAGATTTCCATCGAAGTGAAACCAAAAGAAAAATGAACGACCTCGTTTGGCGCCTGTTGGAGGTCGAATAAGATGTAAAGGGCAGACCTCCTTCCCGACTGAAGTCTCTTCACAGTGTGGCCTTTAAATTGAAAGAAAACGTTTGGCCCTTCATCCAAACAAAGCAATATGTCAGCAATTGAGAGATTAATCGTGTGTAGCCTACTTCAGAGTAGCATGTAAGGGCTCCTTGTTTCTCAATACGAGGTCCTCTAACTGGCGGCCAAAGCCCTTACTTGCTACTCCCCCTTTAGGTTCCAAGATCGCTCTAAATATAGAATGTAATGTTTAATATAAAAATGTACAATTTGACACCAAGCCTTAATAAACACAACGAAACCTTAATTAGAGTAACGGGTGGCCTTGATGCCTTATCCATTGAGTAAAAAACTTGTTTTGATTGGCTTGCCATTATGAATGGTTCATGCATCTGAGTTTGTAAGGTCCTTCATATTTATACTAACATAACCATACTTATCAACATTAATACCCTAATCTTTGTGATGAACATCAAACCATCTACACTTGAAGAGAATCACTCGCCTTCCACTAAAGAATGCTACTTTTATGATTTCATTGAGCACTCCATAGTAGTTAATTATCTCGGACCCATTATTTCCAAGAACCAATACACCACTATTTTCAGTGGTCAAGCTCTCGTCATGTTTCTAAGTGTTGAACTTGTACCCATTTATTTTGCACGAGTTATACTTTTTAGCATATATTGTAGGCCCACCTCCTAAAACTTTAAGATTCATTGTTCTATCAAAGTCATCGGTTAATTACTCCACTTATTCAGTAGGTACTATTGTTAAACACATTGTCTATATTAAAAAGAAACTATTGAGACGATTTACTTACTTTTTTTTGAAATAACTAACTTATCGTTAATCTTGTTCTTCATTGGAAATATTGGGTTCGCATTATTGCATTAAATTGCTGCACAATTGTTAAATTAAATTATTGCTAAAAGTACTATAACCGTAGCTAGTAATGAACAACACAATGAAATCGACGCAATTACTTAAAATATTCTTTAGGCTCACGACAATTTTTTAAAATGTACGAATAAGCACGCTTACGATCTCTATGTTCGCATGTGTAGGTTAGCCATTAGATAGATCTTCCATAGAAAAGACTATGGAGAATGTTGTACTAGTGTGTATTGAGGCATCTCGCATTTCGTGACTCTTAATCCTTCAAATAGCTGGCACACAAGCTCATACTCTCATTCACAAGGTAACTCTCGCTAATTAAACATTCTAAAAAGTTCATGTTTCCTAAGGTATTTTTCTTTAGTGTCTTCATATATTATTCAACTAGACAGACCCTCCAAGGTAAGCCTTAAAGGCTAAATGAACTGGCAAGTGCACCATTATATCAAAAAAGAAGGTGGAAAGATCTTTTCAAGTTTACAAAGTGTCAAGAGAATGTCATCCTATAGTTATTCCATTTGCTCGTGTTGTAAACATTTTTGGCAAAGCAACTGGAAGAACATTGACAAATCCACTACAACATCGTACACATCATCGAGAAGTAGGCCATGTGTAGCTAGTGGAATGAGATACTATAATAAAATGTGACAATCGTGACTCTTCAATCCTGAGATTTTTTTCTCCTCAATGTTTACACACATGCCAATATTTGAACATAAACATACGACATTTTAATATCTTTCAGAAACTGACATACTCGATTTTTGTGTTCCGATGATAGTGCATAGGGGCTGCTAGACACCAAAGAACATCATCAACTTCAACGGGATGTAATGAATGTTTATGTTCAATAAGACCAAATCTTTCCGAGCTTTAATCCCATCCTTGGTATTTTCTTTGAAATTCATTAAAGTTCCTAACACGCTATCACAAATATTTTTCTCAATATACATGACATCCAAATTTTGTCTCAACAACAATGATTTCCAGTAAGGCAATTGAAAAAATATACTAAGTTTGTTCCAATTATCACCCTAGAATTCATGAGAAATTTTTGTTCTCTTAGGATAGTACTTTGTCATGAAAATGTTTTTTAGATTTTATTCTTGCATCTGAATTTCGATTCCTAATAGTAGTACATGAGGCGCTCTATGCTCAGTACGCCCATCAAACGTATAGCTCTCTTTGCGCCAACAATGATTAGGCGGGAGGAAACAGTGATGACTCATAACACTCCTTTTGGAAATTTGTTAACCTCAATGATGTAGTGTTTTGATTATAAGATGGACATGCAAGTTTTCCCTTTATACTCCATCCGGACAGATTTGCATATGTTGGGATATCATTGATAGTCCACATAAGAGAGCTTCCCGTAAATTAAAATATTGTGATCTACTTACATCGTATGTCATCACATTAGTATGCCACAACTCCATCATCTCTTCAATAAGTGGCTCAAAAAACCCGTCAATGTAATCTCCAAGACCAAAGTCCTGGAATTAACATGGACAGAAGAAAGTTGTTTGTGTCCATACATATTGTGGTAGTGACATTGTAAGGGATGAGAATTACTGACCAAATATTGTACATTGTTTTCCCATTAGCAAAGGGTTGGAAACCGTCAGTTGCCAAAGAAAGTCACACATTTTGAGGGTCTTCTACGAAATATGGGTACAAGCTATCAAAGGTCTTCCATATAATTGAATTAGCAAGATGCCTCAACACATCATATTCAGGATTGCTATCTTTATGCCAAGTTGTTTATGGAGCAGTTTTGGAATACATGTAAAGTCTTGGTAGCCTCAACTTTAATGGAAAATAATACAACACATTATTGGGAATAAACTTGCCATTCATCTTTTTCTGAATTGCACCACTAGAATGATTGATATTCCATCTAGAAAGCCCATAGACTTTGCAATTTTGAAAATCTTTATGCTCTTTACAAAAAAGCATACAATAATTCATACACGCATCAATTTATTCGTACGATAGACCTATGTCTGTAATGAATTTCTTACACTCATAATACGAATTTGGCAGCTGATTATGAACTGATAGTAATTCTTCCTTCAATAATCTCAACAACAAATCAAATGACGTGTTAGTCTACTAACCTACATTCTTTATGTGAAGAATTTTAAGTAAAGACGAGGCTTTGGAAATTAGAGAACCTTCATACAAAGGTAATTTCGAATCATCCAACAACTGGTAAAATGCCTTAACATCATCAACGAGATGTTCATTTTACCAGGATGTTCATTTTCATTGTTCACATTAGGGTACAAATCAATAATTCCGGTCGTTCTAGGTTGAGGTGCATAAAGAAGCGTTCTTTGAATACTGCAGCCAATTCTTCAGTACTCTGTAGATATACTATCTTTTTCTGGTGATACTAGCGTAGAGCAGCATCATTGAGGTACTAGGGTAATAAATAGAGTTTTGCCGATTCTCCAAGTTGCAATGGGGTCATTGTAGAAGTGTACATTTTGAAAAAGACTAACGTGTCGCTTTTTCCAATGTACTTGGATATGGTTGGAATCTTAACGCCTAATAGAATTATTGCTCGTTCAGCAGCTTTCTAGCATCCTTCCAGTCATAGTGTTCTTCAATGCTTTTGCACTTAGCCATTTTGTTTGGCTGGGCTTGCATCTATTCCTACATGGATTAAACTTGAGCCATCTGGCATTCATATTTCGTAAGAAGTGGTTGGTCAGACGCTAGAATTTGTCTTCCTTATGATCCCAGGGGGTTGAGTACCTCCTCATGTTATGTCTGTGTGGTTAGGTCAATATCCTCTTCGAAGTCTTCGTAAAGAGAGACTTCCTCTTGAACTTGTGGACCAGTATGATGGGGTGATGGGAGTGAACACAACTGGGATAGACTGGGTAGGAAATCGAGAGAAAGAATACATGTTGTCTTTTTCTTATGTCTTTATTTTATAAAATTGGGACAGCCTCACAGCCTGGTGGTCGGCGTAATGTTTTGGGATGTGGACGACATTTACTAATTAGCTAAAGAGTTTGTGATTGGTGCGAGTTATATAGTCACATGTTGCAAAGTTGCTTTCATTTCCCTGAATTTGGTCGCATAAACCATTTTAGGTACTGGGAGTTCTTCGGCCATCTGGTGGCGTATAAAATATTCGGTTTTTGGATCTCTCTTTCTGGGGGTCGCGTCGGTTTTCATAGTCGTGGACTGTTACGAAGAGAAAGAGGTGAGGGTTTGTAATTGTAACAAAGTATAATGTAATGCATATGCACATAAGATGAATCCTAGATAGTGAATATCTCTTTTGTGATTCGAAAGCAAGCATAGAGTTGTTATATAGAACATACGCGTTAAGTTTGTTATAGATAAATCTCTCTTGTTGATATCAACAGAGAGAGACTAAAGAGAAAAGGTGTTGACGGAGGTCACAAGCTTTAAGTCTAGCTGTAGCATGTTCCCACACTAGAAACTTCATCCTCTTCATTTTCCTTTACCTGCTCGTATTCTTGAAGAATGACAGTTAGGTACTTCCTTCGTTTTTCAATGATATTCATCTAGAAGGCGTTGTGCCATTTTTCGAGGTATCCCACATAGGTCTTGTGGTCGATTGGTCTGTCTATAGCAAAAACAGCATCTATGAAACTATAGCTGCTTAAATAGGTTGTGGGTATAGTAGAAGATAGCATGTTCCAAGCCCATAAGCATGATCATGGGTTTGTCATCCATCATGAATGTTATTTTCTTGATGAGATATCATGGGAGTATTTCCATGAATTCGTCGTCATTCTCTACAAGAAGTCCAGGAAAAGCTTCATTCATCCTTCGATACTAAAGAAAATTGGACATGATGTCTCTATGACATATTGGCGGCAAACGTTTAAGTTTATCGAACAGTCAGATGTATAGAATCAAAAGTAAAATAAAATTTTTGTAATTGTAGATATTTAATGAATTTTAAAATATATGTTAACATTAAATTTTAAAATTAATTTAATTTAATTAAATTTGAATAATATTAAATTTATTTAAAATGTTATAAATAAATAAATAATATTTTGTTTGTATTTTTATTCGTGCAAATGTGTGGGATTCATGCTAGTTATCTATTATAATAATATTTTTCTTATTTTTTTTACAAAATTAATTATATTAAAGTTATTTATTATTGATAAATGTAGTTCTTACTAAATTTGGTTTTTTATAAAAAAAAATTGTTTTATAAATCAAAAATAATGACCGAAAATGGATCCAACAAATTAGAAATGTTAAAAAATATAATTCTAAAAAAATTGCAATGGTTTGCGATCAAGTTAGTCGAACAATTAGTTTCATGGTGACTAAATTTAAACTTGAATTCGGGGTTGAACGTGAATAGAAGGTGAATGTCTTCGATAATCGAAAAAATATTAGCTTTAGAGGTTGCTTAAAAATATAGCGTCAAATTCAACGAGAACATTGTTCCAAGAGTTATCGATTCCGATTTAAAGGGCCTTTCTTATGGCTTTTGATTCTGCTTGTGTCGTCGAGAAGGTAATTGTTTTAAAAGATATAATCAAAAGTGGAGCTCCATGATGGTTGTAGACGATAAATCACATGTTTGCTTGTCTCGATCCTTGATTAAAGCTCGCGTCAAAATTAATCTTGATTGCACATTCCAGTAGTTTTTCCCAATTTCTTAATTTATTTCCTAGTATTCGTGGGTGGTCCTATTGTACAATTGAAAATTTCTCAAGTATTAACACGACATTGTAAATTAATTTGTTATATTAATTTTTAGTATTTTATTTTTAAATAAGCATATCAATAATAAATAATATTTTACCAAATAAAATTTTATATAATTTGATTAGTAATTTCATCTCAAACTTGATGTTTGTTGAAGATATTTTGTCGAAAATCGTTTTCCTCTCATCTAACTGATGTTAGATGTCGTGGATTTATGTGATTGGTTGGGATCGAACGGGCAATTTATAAATTTGATTTTTTTTTCTTTTAGGTTCTCTTAAAAATCAAAAATTAAATTTGAAACTCATAAAGTAATTTTTAGATACTTAGATTAATTTAAAAATATATGTTAATCTTAAATTTGAACTCATACCAAAATTATTTCAAAATTAATTAAATTTAAATAATATTATATTCGCACCAATGCAACATGCTAGTTTAACACTTCTAAAATCACTCCACTTATTAGCAAAGATATTAAATGGATGTGAGAATGATTTAATATTAAATAGATGAGAATAAGACTAGTAATTTAGTAGGATAGTGTTTGGTACGGTATATTAGTTATATAGGTATAAGTTGTAAGGGGTATAAATTATAAGTAAGTATTAGGAGGTATAAGTTATATAGGTTATTAGTGTTTGGTTGGGAGTAAAATAGATGTATAAGTTATATATATTTTATTATTTTGTGTTTGGTTGGGTGGTATAAGAAAGTAGTAAGAAGTATAAATGATTATTTTAACTTTATACTTTTTAAATTATTTGTAATTATTATTTTAATATTTATTATAAGTAGTTTGTATTATTAATTAGATGAATTTATATAAAAATAATAATATATAATTATTGTATAAATATATTTTTAAATAAATTATATTATTACATGTTTTACATTATTTTATATTAAATTATTTATAATTTAACTTATATAATTTTATAAATAAAACTTATTATATATTAATTAATATTTAATTTTAAAATTTATTTATTATTATAAATATTTATATATTGAAATAATATTAATTATTTGTATAAAATAATAATAATATTTTTAATAAAATAATATTTAAAATTCGAACATTATAATTATAAATTAGTTTCAGAAATAAATTATATATATATATAAATTGTATTAATGAATAATAATAATAATAATAATAATAATAATATCAGTCATTTATATAATTAATTATATATATTATTTTAATAATGAAATACAATTTTATTTTATAAATTAATTTTATATATGATTATTATTTTTTAATTAACATTATTATTATTTTTAAATAATAATTATATTTAATTATGTATAAAAATTATCACATTAAAAAAATTTATACTTAAAATAATATAATTTTTATTTATAAAAATAAAAAAAATATAAATAAAAAAAATCAAATAAAAATAAGTAATTGTATATTTATTATTATTTAAGTTTGAAAATTAAACATGGTTAAATTTAAATTAATAATTAGGTATAATTTATTTTATTATTATATTTTAAAATATAATAAAAAAAATTAAAATTTTAATAATTTTATAAAATTAAGATTAAAAGAATATATTAAGTTTTATAATATTCATTGTAACTAGTTTAAGTATGTATTAAGTTATACCCCTTATCAAACTTTCAAAATTTCAGCTACAAAAGGGTACAAACAAACTCGATCATTCATATCATTATCAAATATTCTCACTTATTTTGAATCCCTTTTACTAATTTTCTCATGGACCAAGGTTAGTTCTTGAACCCATTGTTTGATATCTTCATTTTCTTACGTAGTTTGACTTTCAAATCTCGGTTTATAATTCACAAACTTGTTTTGGGTGCCAGTAATGATGAGGAAACTGAATACCCACTTTTTTCATGTTTAGCAAGCTTATCCTGTCACATAATGAATATTATTATAATTTCAATAAAAGTACTCACTTTAGAATCAGTTTTTCACACAAATATTTTCTAAGTTTATATGATGGAATGGCTTGAATAATTAATGTTTTTAATTAGAATTTCTTTAAATCCTTGTCTCTCAATAATAACATTACAAATAACTAAGGTAGTTAACAAAATTTATTTCTAAGACATCAAATGTCACTGTTTCAATTCTCACTTAAAACAACATAAGTTGAAAATAACAATACAAATGTCTTATACTTTTGCCTAAACAATCAACGGAAGTTAACAAAATTGACTTCTAAGATTCGATTCTCATTTAAAACACACCATAAGTTATAAATAACCATACAAATGTCATAGATTCGATTCTCATTTAAAACACCGTAAGTTGAAAATAACCATACAAATGTCTTATACTTTTATCTAACCAATCAACCGGAAGTTCTAAATAAGTTACATTTGAATCTTCAATTGGGTGGGTCTATGAGAATATTTGAAAATCTAAGTTGAAAATAAAATGATGTATTTGTTGAAATAAAGTAATCTAAAGACTTGGATAAAATTAAAGCATGGCAAAACTTATTGATGAAGTCAAGTAGAAAGAAACATTCAGATTCACAATTTTAGAAAAAGAAACATATCTTCAATTCCTTGTAAATAATGTGTATTTTCTAAGAACTCCGCCCTATATATTATAAGATGCTTTCTTCATGTCAACTATCATTGTAAAATTACAATTTGACGCTAATCTAAGTTGCTTTTTTCATGTCAACTACCATTGCAAAATATCAATAAAGATGTTAATTATATTGGATTTGTCATTAAAAAAAATGATTAAAATATTAGTTTGGTTGGAGATGCCGGGGATCGAACCCCGTGCATCTCGCATGCAAAGCGAGCGCTCTACCATTTGAGCTACATCCCCAACTGTCTTTCAAATATTTAAACGCAATTTTCAAATGCGATCTAATTTGAGATGAGATTATTGGAGATGCAAAATTAATTCTGGTGCCTCTTGCATGAAAAACGATCGCAGAACACACCTTTATGCTTATAGATAAAGATTATATTTTAGTTAAACCTCTCGAAAAAATAATTGTCGAATTCTAATTACAACTTTATTATAGAGTTTACTTGTTAAGATGCAAAAGCATCTCCCTTTGCATCAATCTCTATTGTGCTAATAAGAGGTTATGTATCTTGGAGATTATACCTTCAAGAGATTTGATACAAATTGGAGGAAATATGTGAAAGACAAAGATATTAAGGTTGAAGATGCTTTTGTGTTTGAAGTCAATGAGTCGAGAATTGAGGACTCTGATTTTGAGAAATGATTATCGACCTGGATTCTAAAGAAAACATATCGAACAAGAATGATGCAAAGAATGATGTTGAATTCGAACAGTCATCGAAGATTTTGATTGATCCTCATGTTGAGATCTTAAAACACACTAGTGAGCTTCCAGAGCATATGACAAGAAATCGAGTCAATCCTAGTGATCGATCTATGAAGGGGGTTGATGATCCATTTGAAGTAGGAAGCCAAAATTTTCTAAATACTGTTATTGTTACGACTATATTCTCTATAAAAAAAAATATCTTAGTTGGAACAAGAGCATTAGGATTTCCCTTACAATAATATCCAAACTAGCTAGGATTAGTTGATGACAAGATTCAATGCCAATGCCATAACAATCAATATGAATATTCGCCGTGGTTGAAAGAAGATTCACTAGTAAGCTCATGAATTATTAATTCTTGCAACAAAGAGATCAAAGAAGACTTCATTCATATAGAAACGACCTTAAAACTCAGGGATAGACTTAAAAGAATATTTCAAGTGAGAATGAACAAAAGTACGTTCAAGCTTTAGAAAAATATAATTAAATTCACATAAACAAGGCAATACACCTTTTAAGAAATATTTCTCCTCAGTGAATCGATGGTGGGATGAATTTCGATGCATCAATTCTTTGCCTAGTTATGAATACAAAATTGTGGTAAATTTATATTGTTTATTTTCTAATCGGGTTGAGCAAGAAAATGTTAAAAAATTATTGAGAAAGTTCTTGATTGGACTCGACGATTCTTATGATTACATCATGAGTCAAATCTTGGTTATATAACATCGATGATCTTCCTTGTGAAATGTGAGTTTAAGCATTGATTGTCAGAAAATATAAAGTTGTAGGCCTTTATTGATGTTAGTGTATATAATATAATAATATATTATATTGATATATTATTATATTATACAATATAATATATTATATTATTATATTGTCTTTTATACCATTAGGGTATATTTAATTATTAATGGGCTTGAGCCCTGTATGTATAAGCAATTTAGGGTTTTAGGCTAATTACTCCTATATAAGGATTGGTTGTAAAGGTTGAATAAACAACACTCAAGTTTTTTCAAGATTTTTTCTTCTTTAGCAAATATCTATTTTCCAGAGTTTCATATCTTCATAGTTGTTCTTAGAAAGATCCAATAGTCAAAGCCAACATTTGGTATCAGAGCTAGATTGAAGAACATGTCGTCGACAAGATCAACCAGAGATGCGACGGCAATGAAGATTGGAAGAGAAGGGAACGTGACGCTCTCCTATCCGTTACTCACGAAGAGTAACTACTCGGTTTGGGCATTGAAGATGCGGGTAAACTTACAAGCACAAGGAGTGTGGGAAGCCGTGATGCTCGAAGATGTCGACGAACGGATGGATAGAATGGCTTTCGCCGCCATCTATCAAGCACTCCCTGAGGACGTTCTTCTCATGGTGGCTGAGAAGGATTCCGCTAAGCTAGCGTGGGAGACGTTAAAGAATGCATGTTGGAGTGGAGAGAGTCAAGGAGGCAAAAGTGCAAACCTTGAAGACACAATTTGAGGCGATTCGTATGAAGAATGGGGAATCGGTGGATGATTTCGCCATGAAATTGACATCCATTGTGACTGGTATCCGCTCGTTAGGAGAGAAGGTGGAGGAGATCTCCGTCGTCAAGAAGTTCCTTAGAGCCTTACCACAAACATACATGCAGATCGTTACAGCGATCGAACAATTTGGTGACCTCAAGAATATGACCGTCGAAGAGATCATCGGTCGTCTCAAAGTCCACGAGGAGAGACTTCGCGGATACGGAGACCAAGAGGAGGAGCATCTATTACTCACGCATGATGAATGGATGTCACGAATGAAGAAAAACGGAGAAGCCGATTTTTCTTCTGGATCATCGAGTCGTAGCGGCAACGGTGGAGATAACCGAGGTCGTGGTAGAGGGCAAGGGCAAGGTCAAGGTCAAGGGCGAGGTTGTGCAGAAAGCTCACCTCGACAAGAAGGTACCAAGCCCCGCAAAGAAAAGAGCACAGTGAAGTGTTACGCTTGTCAAAAGTATGGGCACTACGCGTCTAAGTGCCCTAACAATAGATCTGACGGTGAGGTAAACCTCACTAGCTTCTATGATGAGGAGCCAGCATTAATGTTTGTTGAGGTAGTGACAAAAACTTTGTCCGAAGAAGATGATGCAAACCTCACTAGCTTCTATGATGAGGAGCCAGCATTAATGTTTGCTGAGGTAGTGACGAAAGTTTTGCCCGAAGAAGATGATGCAAACCTTGCTAGCTTCTATGACGAGGAGCCAGTATTAATGTTTGCTGAAGGAGACGAGAAGACAAACCTTGAAGAGTTCATGCAAGAACCGTCCAAGGAGGAACCAGATGTGGTGTTGTTCAGTGAAGAGAAAGTCATGGAGAAACTCCTCGCAAGTGGCGATGAGTGTAATCACACTAATGTGTGGTACCTTGACAATGGAGCAAACAACCATAGGAAGGGCCATCGAGAGAAGCTCAATGAGCTCGACGAGAAAATTACCGGAAATATGAAGTTTGAAGACGGAAACAAAACGCACAAGTTTCCTAATTCATCTTACGGGGAAATCTATGTGAGCAGAGACTCTATATTCGAGGAGGAGAAGAAGTGGGAGTGGTGCAACAACAACAACAAGCTCGTACAAAATCCCGTGGAGTTCGGAATCCTACGAGATGTCTATGTGGAGGCACCACTAGTAGAGATGGATCTTGATAAATTGTTGTTGCTCACCACCGATGAGCCAACAACATATCACGAGGCGGTAATCGAAGAGTCGTGGAATGAAACCATGAACAAAGAGCTCGAGTCTATCAGGAAGAATAAGACATGGGAGTTCACTGACTTACCACCCGGTCACAAAACCATTGAGTTAAAGTGGCTTTTCAAGTTGAAAAGAGACAGCGAAGGCAACATCCTCAAGCACAAAGCGAGATTGAAAGCAAAAGGCTATGTGCAGAAGCAATGCAATGATTTTGAGGAGAACTTTGCACTGGTGGCGAAACATTACACAGTCAGGTTAATACTTGGTATCGAGGTGGACCAGAAGAAATATAGCATTAAGGTAAAGCAGGAAGCTTATGCGAAACATGTGTTGAAACAGTTTGTAATGAAGTATTGTAACTCGAGCAAGTATCCTATGGAAGCAAAGTTGCAGCTCGGAAAGGATGTGGAAGGAAGCTTAGTGGATCCGAAGGAGTATTGGCGTATCATCGGGTGTCTCAGGTACTTGACACACACTCGACCGAATATCTCTTATGTAGTTGACATAGCGAGTCGATACATGGAGAAGCTTGCCACTCTACACCAACAGGCAGTAAAAGACATTCTTCGTTACGTGAAGGGAACGATGAATTATGGGATTCAGTTAAGAAGAGGACGAGAAGTTGAAGAACTCGTTGGTTTTACTGACAGTGACCTAGCCGGTGACACAGATGACAGAAAAAGTACTAGAGGGATGGTGTTTTATCTCAACGGGAATCTGATCACGTGGCAATATCAAAAACAACGAACTATTGTTTTATCTTCATGTGAGGCGGAGTTTATGGAAGCTACTGCAGCGTCGTGCCAAAGACTTTGGCTAAGAAACTTGTTGAGCGAGGTGCTCGGATGCGAGATGAGGCAGGTAATCCTCTATGTCGACAACAAGTCTGCAATAGAATTAATGAAGAACTCGGTGTTTCATGGACGCAAAAAACACATCGACATTCGGTTCCACTTCATCCGTAAATGCGTCAAGAATCAACATATCGTTGTAGAGTTTGTAGGCACTAGAGAGCAGCGTGCAGACATTCTCACTAAGGCACTAGCAATAGTCAAATTTATAGAGATGCGAGAGATGCTCGGCGTGAAGTATCTCGAACCAAATCAAGCTTACGGGGGAGATTGTGAGTTTAAGCATTGATTGTCAGAAAATATAAAGTTGTAGGCCTTTATTGATGTTAGTGTATATAATATAATAATATATTATATTGATATATTATTATATTATACAATATAATATATTATATTATTATATTGTCTTTTATACCATTAGGGTATATTTAATTATTAATGGGCTTGAGCCCTGTATGTATAAGCAATTTAGGGTTTTAGGCTAATTACTCCTATATAAGGATTGGTTGTAAAGGTTGAATAAACAACACTCAAGTTTTTTCAAGATTTTTTCTTCTTTAGCAAATATCTATTTTCCAGAGTTTCATATCTTCATAGTTGTTCTTAGAAAGATCCAATAGTCAAAGCAACATGAAACTGATCAAATCATGATGATCAAGGAAAACACCAATAGAGCTTATAGTGTCGAGTTAGTTGACCCGCCAGCATGACACGCTAGATAGCCTAATGACCGCAAGCAACGAACTGGACAGAGCCATGGCCATGGAAGATCCAACTACCAACCATACACACAAGTACAAGAAGAAGCCCAAAACGGATATTCATTATGTGGCCAATGCAGGTGAAGCGAAGTCAAAAGCTAAAGAGCTAAGCCAAGACAACCAGAGGTCAAGGTAAGATCGACCCAACCATAAAATGGTTAATGTGAATTAGATGCTCTCCTCCTTCTTTTATTGGGTCCATTATATAATTAACGCAAATTAGGCGAAGAAGGTTACCCTAAACCCTAATAACGTAAAAGGTTACTTCAAATCCTAAATGGCGTAAAAAAAATACCATAAACCCTAAAAAGAGTGAAAAGATACCTTAAATCCTAACGGTGTAAAAGGCCCTAACCCCTAACTAAGTAAAATGTTATACCCTAAACCCTAGGGATAAAAATAAAGGTCTTTAAAAATTATGATACACAAGCTTAGGGCAGCAAATGAGTGAAGCTTTCCTAAGCAGCTCACGAGCTGTTCGGACAAAGCTCGACTTGAGCTTGACTTTGACCGAGTTCGAGTCGAGCTCGAACCAGCTCGTTTAATATTTGAGTTGAACTCGAACTCATATAATACTTGCTCAATGATTTGTCTAACTTTTTCGAGTATGATAATATATATATATATATATTTGTTTTAATATTAAAATTTAAAATTTAAAACAAATATTTTTCTTCAAAGTTTATATGGCAGACCCACAATTCACATTATTCTAATTCCCTAATACATCATCATATCCTACATGAGATTTCATCTTCACTATTTATCTCACTCATTAACAAGAGTTGTTTTATTTCTTCATATTATCTCTTACACACTATTTCTCTCTCGCTCATTCATAAGATTACTGCATTTCTTCATATTATCTCTCATTTATCCACATGGCGTGCACGAAATAGACCCCGATAAGAAATTGACTAATGGCAAAGCGCCGAGGAAATAACTAGTGACGAAGGCAACTAGAAAATCTACTCCAGCTACCGGAGGTGTGAAGAAGCCTCACTGGTTTAGACCATAAAGAGAGATTTGTAAGTACCAAAAGAGTACAAAGTTGTAGATCCTTAAGCTTCAATTCTAAATACTCGTGAGATTGCACAAGATTTCAAAACAAATATGAGATTTTAGAGCTCCATCGTAGCTTCTCTCTAAGAGGCAGCTGAGGCGTATCTAGTCGATCCATTTGAAGACATTAATCTCTACGCCATCCACGTCAAACATGTGACTATTATACCAAAAGACATTCTAATTGCGAGACGTATTCGCGGTGAGAGGGCTTAGAGACAGTGGTTTAATGATTATGTTAGTAGTCATATTTCTTGTCTAGTACCAACTAATTTCTTTCAATAGACTCCACATTAAATGTCTACCATGGCTTTGTTAGATTGATATCTTATGTGTGTTGTTATTTGTCATTGATGATTCAATATTGACTTGCTTTAATTGATTTTCCTTTAAATTGAGATTTGCTTACTTGTCCAACTATTTACAATGAGAAATGAATTGTTTGGCGACAAACAAGAAAATGTACTCTTTTATGTATCATGTTTTAGAATTTTGAATAACTATGATAGTTTAATATTTTCATTTTAAAATATTGAATGTTGAATAAGTATGAAAGTTTAATATTTTCATTTTGAAAATAAATTTTTGTTTGAATTCGAATCAAATTAGAGTTTGAAAATTTAATTTTGGTTTCAAGCTTTCGAGTCGAGCCAAGCTTGTAGGTAAATAATCGAGTCGAGCTCGAACTCAAATTTATAAACTCGTTCGAGTCGAGCTCAAGCTCAAGCTGACTTGAGCTCGGCTTGACTCATTTGCAATCATACACAAGCCTCCTATAAATCTTGTTAGATTTGATCTCTATCCTTATAACCGCATTTAAAAAATAACAACAATAATAAATTATCCAGCTAAATTAAGACTCATAATGCAGTGTCTATTAAACAAATTTTTACATTTCTTCTTTTAAATAAAAACATTATTCAAGTTGTGTCTAAGAGGGATCATAGACACTCAAAATTGTTACATCTTCAATTTATAATTTTTAAATAATTATGATTCATCGAAATAATATTTAAAAAAATCTTAGACGGACTAATTGCACGGGATTTAAAATAAAAAAATATATATTTTTAGAAATAATATTATATAAATAGATTCCAAAATAATTAAAACACAAGCTAATTGTAAAATAAAATAAAATAAAATAAAAGAACAAACAAATATTAATTAAAAGAATAAGTATAATAATATATATTACTTAGCACTAATATAAATTATATTTGTTTTGCAGAAAAAAAAATTTATGCATAAAAAAAAATTTATGAAAGAACCAAATGAGCCAAGCCAAATGACCTAAACCAAATAGGCATAGGCTAAATGGTTAGAGCCAGACCGAGCCCATGCCTGGGCTAGAAGTCCAAGTCCTGACCAGCCTTCCCAACGCCAAATAAAATAACAAACAAAGAGCGCATGTGACTCTTTGTAAGAAGAGAGATTAGAGACCTTTGCCCGGATAAAAAGACAAAAGCCACCTCTTCCTAAGGGTGAGCAAACGGGTAAACCCAACCCGTATTACCCAACCCATATTCAACCCAAATTAAATTTACCAAACCCATAATTCAACCCATATTATTTACTAATATGGGTTGGGTATGGGTTGGGTTGAGTATGGGTTAGGTAACCCAAATTATTTTATTTTTATTTTTTCATTTAACATGTATTTGACTTATTTAATACATTTTTATTCGTTTAACACATTTTTGACATTTTTAACACGTTTTCCACATTTTTCACGTTTTTGACACGTTTTGAAATGTTTAACACGTTTTTCACATTTTTGATATGTTTAATACGTTTTTCACACATTTTGACACGTTTAACACGTTTTTGGCACGTTTAACACATTTTGATAAGTTGAACACGTTTTTCATGTTTTTGGCATGTTTAATACGTTTTTAACACGTTTAACACATTTTTGACACGTTTGACATATTTTTCACGACTATGACACATTTAACAAATTTTGACACGTTTTTGGCACGTTTAACAAGTTTTTCACATTTTTGACACGTTTAACACATTTTTGACACGTTTAACATGTTTTGACACGTTTTCCACGTTTTTGACACGTTTAACATATTTTGACACATTTTCGACACGTTTAATACGTTTTTCACACATTTAATACGTTTTTCACACGTTTAACATGTTTTTGGCACGTTTAACACATTTTGACATTCTGGACACTATTTTCATGTTTTGACATATTTAACACGTTTATCACGTTTTTGACACGTTTGACACATTTTTCACGATTATAACACATTTTTTTACATGTTTTTCACGTTTTTGGCACGTTTAACACGTTTTGACACGTTTAACAAGTTTTTCACATTTTGATACGTTTAACACGTTTTTCACGTTTTTGGCACGTTTAGCACGTTTTGACACGTTTTCCATATTTTTGACATGTTTTGACACGGTTTTGACGTTTTTGGCACGTTTAACACGTTTTGACACGTTTAACACGTTTTTCACGTTTTGACACGTTTAACACGTTTTGACACATTTTCCACGTTTTTGACACATTTTCCACGTTTTCGACACATTTTTCACGTTTTGGCACATTTAACACGTTTTTGACACGTTTAACACGTTTGACACGTTTTTCATTATTAAGACACATTTAACACATTTTGACATGTTTTTCACGTTTAACATGTTTTTCACGTTTTTGGCATGTTTTGACACGTTTTCCATGTGATCTACGTGTTGGCATATTTTGACATTTTTAACACGTTTTTGACACGTTTAACATGTTTCTCACATTTCTGACACGTTTAATACGTTTTTCACACATTTGACGTGCCAAAACGTGAAAACGTGTTAAACGTGCCAAAAACATGAAAAATGTGTTAAACATGCCAAAAACGTGTTCAAACTTATCAAAACATGTTAACGTGCAAAAAAATATGTTATTAAACGTGTTAATATATCAAAAACATGTTAAACGTGCCAAAAACGTGAAAAGCGTGTTAAACGTACCAAAACGTGTTAAATGTACTAAAAATGTGTTAAATGAGCCAAAAACGTGTTAAACATGTTCAACGTGTCAAAAACGTGTTAAACATGCCAAAAATGTGAAAAACGTGTCAAATATGTTAAAAATGTGTTAAACATGCCAAAAACGTGAAAAACATGTTAAACGTGTGAAAATATGTTAAATGAGTGAAAAAATGTGTTAAACATATCAAAAATTTATTAAAATGTCAAAAACGTGTTAAACGTGCCAAAAATGTGAAAACCGTGTTAAACTTATCAAAAACGTGTTAACGTATTAAATATGTTAAAACGTGTTAAACGTGCCAAAAATATAAAAAAAACGTGTTAAACTTGTCAAAAACATGTTAAACGTATTAAACATGTCAAAAACGTGTTAAACATGACAAAAATGTGAAAAACGTGTTATTAGTGTGAAAACGTGTTAAACATGTCAAAAACGTGTTAAACGTGCCAAAACGTGAAAACGTGTTAAACGTGTGAAAAACATGTTATGAGTGTGAAAATGTGTTAAAAATATTAAAAACGTGTTAAACGTATGAAAAACATGTGAAAAATGTGTTATAAGTGTGAAAACGTGTTAAAAATATTAAAAACGTGTTAAACGTGTGAAAAACGTGTTAAACATGTCAAAAACGTGTTCGACTTAAAGTTGGAAGTTGATTAGTTTATATTGTATTAATAATAGAGAATTAAATTAAATTTATATAATTTGGGTAATATGGGTAACCTTAACCTAACCCAACCCAAATTAAACTCAACCCATACTCAACTCAACCCATACTCAACTCATCCCATACTCAACCCAACCCATATTAACCAACCCAAATTAATATTTTGGGTTTGGGTTAGGGTTGGGTTTGGGTAAACCCAAATTATGCTCACCCCTACCTCTTCCTCCCAAAAAATCCTTTCTTGCCGAGCTCCCACACGGCGTTGACAAACTGGTGACTCCCTCCTCTCGTCCATTCCATGAATTGGCCACGGATCAGACATTATCCCTTCTATTAGATCTCACATCGTCCGACACTACATTGTTTTATATCTCGCATAAGCTTAAAAGCTCAGTATGTTAAAAAAAATTAATTAGTGGAAAAAAATAAGTCACGTACGCAGAAAAAATACTCTGAAGAACAAGTCAGAGAAAGAATGTATAAAAATCGAGTCACTAAACATTATTCTAAAGAAATCGCATAAGTGGTTGAAAATTTATTCACGGTTGAAAAGCGTTTCATTATTACAAAGTCTCAAATAGTAAAATTAGAATGTTGTCCATCCCTAAACAAACAAATTATAAAATGTTCAATTTGATGAAAAAATAATGGCAAGTCAGGGTGTCGCATTTCACCCAAAATTTTGTAGTGATCCCCGATTCGTTGGGTACCCATTACCCGATTAAAAACTTAAAAGATTGTAAAAGTTGAAGAAGAAGAAACATAATTGTAATAGATAATAAAATTAGTAATATCGAAATGTTAAAAAAAAAATTACCTACTTATATAATTATGTTGTAGATCTTGAAAAAGACAACTTTGTTTTTGTTAAACCGAAGAAAAATTAAAATTAGTGTTGAAGAAAAAAGTTAAAGATTAAATATAAAGAGTGAATAAAGGGAAATATATTTTGTTATTAAACAAAAATTGAAGATGACGAGAGAAATATTTTTTTATTAATATAAATAAAATAATGTTGGAGTAGAGTTTGTATAAAAACAAAATATTTATGATGATAATTGTAATGTTGAGGTATTTGAAAGATTACATTAAATTTTAATAAAATATATTTTATTTTTTTATATATAGTCGGGTATCGGGTTTGGGTTTCGCACACTCCCCATCCCCGACTTTGTACCCGATTTGGATACCTTCTTCCATACCTAATGCCTGACCCCGTACCCGATTAAAAAACTCGAACCCGATTATCAGGTACCCACAGATATCGGATATACGAGTACCAATTATCATCACTAATTAGATGTTGGATTTTTAATTTTCAAAGAAAAAATTATTTTTGATTCATGTTGTTTTGATTTCTTCTTTGTAATTACAAAGAATGGTTTTTTTTTTTTTTTTATCTTATTCAATGTGGACCATATTTTCAATCTCAAATAGTTATAAATAATTATCTATGTTTTGTCAAAATTTTCTTAATTGTAATAGTGATAACTACACCCCACTAGATTAAAATAGTGAATCAACCAAACCAAACTTATTCTCATCATACATGTAACTAATAAATTTAGTCCAAACTGATCTTGTTCAAATACAAATCTAAAAGGCTGTAGTATTGAAAGTCACAATATCCAATATACCCAACCCCTTACTCTTTTATGAGTTTAATACTTTCACACCTCAATAAATGATAAAAAAAAAAAAAATGAAAAGTCTTGTGATCCCCATACAATTTATACATAATTATGTCCATCTTCAAGACTACCCAAACAAAGTTATATATCATGAAGGCTGGCAAAAAAAAGTCATTGAGTTCTTGATTAAAACGGCCTGACTTATAGCTTTTTCAAATGAGAATCTTCTTCTCCATCTTTATAAAAGATTTTAGCACATATGGGGAGCTCCAGATATGTAGTCAGAAAAACCCAATATAATGAATGGCTAGATTGTTTTCGAATCTATATTATCTAGTTTTGTTCAATAAGAATCTCGATTAAGGTACATTTAATATTTTTTCGATTTTTTTCAGTCATTCTAAACTAATAACTCAAAAATCTACTTTCAATAAATTAGTTAGACATAAGTGGATTTTCAATTCATATCAATCTCTCCAATGGATAATTAATTGTATTTCCTAATTTCTGTTTATTAGATAAAATAAAAGTAAGATTATAATAAATTGTAGGTCTCTGTCTCTTTCTCCATCACCATCAGTCCTTGAGACGTTATTACTGCTTGAGTTCAGTCTGAACCTTTCGTACAAAATGAATGAAGCCAATCGGATGAAGCCACGAATCCCCCCCATTAAAGAACGAAGCACGCCTGAAGATTTACCCGTTATAGCCACCACAGTCTATCTTAACTCCTAAAAGAATACAGGCCAAACTCTATCTAAAACGGGATAAGATTTCTGACCGCTTTGAATTTCCTTTTTCCTTATATATTCGTCTCATTCTCATGGATATTCAAGCTTACCCATAGTTGCATAAAGATTTTCAATTTCTGGGTTTTATTTAGGAGCCATGAATCGATTATCCAGTGACCCATGGCCAGTTGACGGACCACATTGGCCTCTCTCAGGGAATCCATATTTTCATATGATTCTTGAAAAAACCCATGTCAGGCCTTTGTGTTTATTGGTAAAGATTCTATTTTTAATTAAACTATTTCAAAAAAGAAACAATTTTTCTGGATTATAATTGCAATTTTATTGCAGGGTATACCAGTTAAGATGCAAAAGCATCTTCCTCTTGCTTCAATCTCTGTTGTGCTAACTTATTGCGGCAGGTTATGGGAGGTTAAGTATCTTGGCGATCAAACCTTCAAGAGATTTGATACGAAATGGAGGAAATATGTGGAAGATAATGATCTTAAGTTTGGAGATGCTGTTGTGTTTGAACTTGATGTGTCAAGAACTACTCCTAGATTCAGGACTCAGATTTTGAGAGGTGATTATCCGGCCCGGATTATGAACAATCGGAACGGAGAGACGTCGGAAACTTCAATCGTGATTGATGAGGATTAGAGGCATCGAACTATCCTTAGTTAAATTTGAGTTCAAAATTGTCAAATCATGAAGTATTTCCATTAACAATGTCTTTAGATTTACTTTTGTTAGTTTCGTTAAGGAGTATGTTTATGTGTTTTCTTTAAACCTTAAAAGAATTCTATGCCTAGAAAATTGTTTTCTAAGAAAACCTTGAAGAAGAAGAAGAAGTCCACTGTTTTAAGATCATGTTCAAACCTTAAAGCACAAGAAATTTATTTGCATAATAAAGTTAAAATTATAACTTCTAACATAATCTTAAGGTCTTGATCATTTTGGGTTATTTAAATAATTAAGGTATTGTTTTTCTAAATAATCTTATTTGATGTGAGTTACTAAAAACTATCGTTTATAATATGTAAATTGTATTAGTAATAGGATCAATGTTGTATTATGTCTAATGTTTCAAATGTTTTGGAAAAATATTTAGTTGTAACCTCTGATTCATTTTTTCACTATTCAAAATGATGTTAAGTGAAATGTGTCATGAAAGATTATGATTAGTAATATATATATACAAAGTGAACTGTGCAAAAACTATAACATATACCGAATAAACAATAAAATGCTTGACAAACTTAAACATGTCAATACCGAATAAACTATCTAATTCATTTTTCTTTTAAATTCTTTTAGAGATGATTAACCCAAACAGTAACATATATTATTATATAAAAATAAAATGCTAGATCTTTTCAAGTGTGCATGCATATCAACCATATTATTTTTAACTTAGTTGGTCAAACATAGCTGAATCTATTATAACAAACAAGTATCAACAAAAAAAAAAAAAAAACTACAATAAAATGTGTAAAAAATCTCTCTTAAGCCTAATGAACATGGAAGTAAAATTCTATCTTCTTGACTATCAACATGTTATTAATTTTAAATAATAAATAATGAAATATAGTAATAATTTGACATATTAAAATAGTTATAGAAAATAATATAATCTTAGTTAGCATTGGGAAGTGATACAAGTTATATAGTTATATAACGTTCATAATTACCAATTTCTTAGATCAACTATATGTTATTATCCTGTCACATATTTAACTATAACTATAATATAAATTTTTCAAAATTTACAATCAATTGCATTTTAATATTTATTTGTTTTAAATTATAAATATCTTCTAAAAATTAATTACAAAATACTAAGAAAATAATACTTGTTATCCCATAATATATTTTATCTTTATTATAAACACTCATTTAAAATTTTAATTTATATTTTTTTATAAATTAAGAATAAAAAAATATATTAATTTTTCAATATTTTATATTAATTTATTGCACCAAATAATTAATTATTATTTTAAATATTAAACATTATTAATATTATATATATATATATATATAATTACATAACTTTTTAATATTTATATAAATATTTATTTCTACACATAATATTAACTAAAAACTTATATATACAAAAATTAATTTTAAAAGCTATAAAATAACATTAAATTAGTATCTATACTAACCATTATTTCTATACATAAAAATCTAATTAAAAAATCAAAAACTAATATTCAAATTATTATACAACTTATTTTCCTTAATTAAAATTTTATAAAACTATTATTTATTTGATTGTATATTTTATTATTTAACTATTTTTTATCAATAAGAAATAATTATTTATTTGACCATATATTTATAGCATTTATCTATACACAAAATACTAATTTAAAACAATTATAATAAGTATACAACTTTATCTTTTAAATTGTTATATATTAAATATAATATTAAGAATAAAATATATATCTCACCATAAAATATTTATAATATATAAATATATATATATAAATATATATATATATATATCATTTATATATTTTTTTTTAAATATGATATTGATTTTGATTGGTTGAGAACTAGTTTTATACCATTGTCTTTAAGAAAATTAGTATATAATTTGTGCATTTGTACGAGTAATAATATAAAAATTGTGAAAAAAAATACGATAAAAATGTGATATCATTTTTAATTTTATTTTTAACCGTTTTTAGTTTATTGGCGGGTCAACCCAAAATTCAGTTCAAGTATCAATTTACTCTCACATATATATCCAAATTAACCATAGCTCTCGACCCGGATTCCGGACACTTTGAAAATTAAACATCATTATTTATATATATATATATATATTTAAAACATTGAACTTATAGGGTTAAAATGCCACACGTTCATCAAATTTTGTGTTATTTAAAATATAAAATCTTATTAGTCGAGTTGGTTCAAACATTGTACTAATTGTTTTGTTAGGTTGTATGTTCGAAACATACATATAGCATTTTTTATTTTATTTTTAACCGTTTTAAGTTTTTGGGCGAGTCAACCCACAATCCAACCCAAGTACTCATTTACTCTCACATATATATATATCCAAATTAACCACGGTTCTCGACCCGGCAATCCGAACACTTTAAAAATTAAGCATTATATATATATATATATATATTAGTAAGCTAAAAAATTGAACTTATGTGGTTAAAATGTCCCGCGTTTATCAAATTTGGTGTAGAATTTAAAATATAAAGTCTTATTAGCCTAGTTGGTTAAAACGTTGTACTTATTTTGTTAGGTTGCAAGTTTGAAACATACATATAAAATTTTTAATTTTATTTTTAACCGTTTTAATTTATGGGCGGGTCAACCCACAATCCGACCCAAGTATCTATTACTCTCACATATATATTTAAATTAACCATAACTCTAGGTCCAACAATCCAAACACTTTGCAAATTAAGAATCATTATATATAGAGATTTGTGAAAATCATTTTTTTACTATAAATTAGTGAAAGTCCATGATATAAATGATCATACAAATAAGTCACTTATTATATTTCATAACATTCATATTTAAATAATCCATAATCATATGTTTAATAAAATATGACATCATTAAATCGGTAAAATTAATGTATGCTACATTACTTGATTTGATCAAGCAACTATTCCTAAAACTCAAGAATATAGCTGATAATCTGAATGAACAAATGGGTGATTATAAATTAGTTAACGTCGTACCGAAGTGCTTCGCACGAGACCTCTCATGGTAATTAATAATTTTGTGTCGGTTGTGAATCGCATAGCGACTATTATGAATTATCCCTAGACTCGATGTATTCAAATAAATCATAAGTCTAAGTACTCAAATAAATAAAATGTGAATCATATACTTTGACACCAGTTATGGTATGGACGATTTGTAAAAAGGCGTTTAAGATAGAGTAGTTAGGTATATGGGAAACGTATAGTGTTATTGTGAATAGTCAATATAGGAGTCACAATTCTTATTACAAAAATAAGGGTGTATATACTCAAATGCCTATTATCGAAACTCTAATTAATAGTCCATGGTCATGACATTATTTTTTGGGTTGATGCCTTGATGGTCTCTTCAGAATAGCTTAAAGGAGTAGTAAGTTTCGAGATGACAAGAAAATAAGACTTGGGTTGTATGCGATATTTCGGTTTACTAGGAGTTGACAGTTAATTATAATCATACTCAAATAATTGAGTCGAGTATAAGGTGTGACAAGATAAATATTCACAAAGCGGACATGTTCAACACTTTGTCAAAGTTATACCAATTAACTTTTTTGAGCATTAGAAGTCATGCGAATTTTGCTAAAATATTATCGTGACTGGATTATAATTAATTTGTTGACTATAATCTACTAAAAACTATAGGGCATATATAATAGGTCACATGCAATAAATAATAAAGTTAATGTAAAATGAGAATGAATTTTGAATTTATTAATAAATGTTATTAAATATTTATAAATTATTTCTGATAAACAGATATCTTAAATAAAATGAAAATTAATTATAATAGTTAGAAATTATATTTATATAAAAATAAAAAAAAGTTTGTAATGATAATTAATTAAATTTATTAAATAAAATATAATTATATTTTATTATAATATATATATTATCTACACAATAATTTGCTAATCATAAACTGTATATGTATAAATTTTAAAAAAATACATTAATGGTTATACTATAATATATATGTATAAATTTTAAAAAATACATTAATGGTTAATTGCATTAATAGTTGATTGTAAGTCAATTTTGTGATTCTTATTATTTATTTATTTATTTTTAATAATGGTGATTGATGAAAAAAATAATAAATACATAATTCGTCCCTTGAAGAGGGATCGTTCTATCGTACTCTATTACTCTCCTTAGAAAAGAAAAACTGTTTTCATCTCATTTTAGTTCATTTGATGAACTATAAGAATATTAACATTTTCTATTGCTTATTAATCGTTTTTAAAAACTGTTGGTAGGTATTTTGTAATGATATTTGTGTCCTGATCAGAGATGTTGAAAAGACGTTTGGTGAACTAGAAAACGAATGATCTCAAGTCGCGAGTTCGTGAGATTTATAAAAGAATTTCAGATAATTCTTGAAAAATCAAGAAAACAGTAAGGAGTACGGATTACTACCACGACCACGAACGCCTTTATAACTGTAAAAAGTTAGCGAAATTAAGGTCGTAATTATATAAACCCCTATGATGAATGTTTTTAAATAATTTATAAACGGTGAAATTTTAACGATTAACCTAACCATAAATTATAAGTTTTGTATTTCACAATAAAACCAACATTATATTTAATGAGATTTACTATGTAGAATTTCATTAATTTGGCTTGATATATTATTATAAAATAACATAGTTTTGACCATTACAATTGCTTCTTGATCTTCAATATAAATCTTGTATAGAATTAACGTTGCTTGACCAACATAAAAATAAAATAAAAGAAGTGTGAATAGGCAACTTAGTTGAGGATGGATGCAACTTATTTTGTTTTATTTATTTATTTATTTAATCTAATTATTTGAGTTTGTAGATATTGTATTATTTGAGAAAACCCCATGAATTTTTATGTGTTATTGTTCTAAATTATTTTCAAATGTCATAAAAATATATTTACCATTATAATATCACATGTTCCATTCTATTTATTTGTTGTTATAATTACAATTTAACTCCCCAAATGGAGTCTCCCCCAATTTTAGATTATTTTTTTTATTGTTAATTACTAGTATGTATATTTTTGTTTTTGAAATAAATATATTAGAAACTAAAATTAATATTTAAATTTTTTTATGAACTAAAATTATTTTTGGAGTGATGATCTCAAAAAAATATGACCCCTTTAAATTAATTTTTTTTTTAGTAAAATCAAATTAAAAGTTTTTAGGTAAGAATTTTACTATTTAAATTATAATTTATTAAACTATTTGACTTATAAATAATGTTAGTTAATATATATATATATATTATTTTTCAAATTACAATGGGGATTTTCTGAACTCGTGGCAACACTTTAGAAGTAGTCACAATTTAATTTGGGGGAGCATTTCAGAAATTTAAGCTCATTTGTGTAAATGGCCAATTGCATTTTGGATTCGAATTTTTAACTTGTCCTGGCATATTCGAATTTTTAACTTGTTAAAGTATACTATCCAAATTTTAACAATTTGAAAATTTAAGTTTTTTTTAAATAAACAAAACGTTTGTCTAATTATATTTGTAAATAAAATTATATTTTTAGACGTGTTGAACTTATTGTTCTTAAATGAAATATTTTTCGAAATTTATTAATTCTAATTTGTTGTATGTGATTGAATGAGTATAAAATATATGATCTAATAAAAGTTTTGAAAAAAATCGGATAGAGATAGGTTTGTAATTTATTTTTAGATAATTTTGAATCGTCATAATTTTGTGTCCGATTTACTAAATTGGACATATTTATGCTTTCAATTGAATATTTGTTTTGAAATATATGCATTTCAAACTATTAAATATAGTTATAATGTTTTAAAAATGTTTAATGTGTGATAATAATTAAAAAAACTGAAAGAAAAAAATATAATTGATATTTTGTTTTACAATTGTCATAATTAGTTAAAAGGAAAATATTAAAACGGATAAATTAATTTGTTGGTTTAAAAAGAATTTTAAATGACTAAAATTGTAATGATTAAAAATTATAATTTATATAACACAATTTAAAATTTAATTGATAAAATAACAAGTTCGAATAAAAAATAATAATTGGACCATTTGTAAATGGATGGAGAGAATAATTCAAGGAGATGATGGAGACCTATGCCCGGGATTGCGAGAATGTAAGTATAAGGCCTATTTCTTATTTAATATAATTTGAAAGATGGGTGTGCATTGCACAAATAAAAATAAAAATAAAAATAAAATAAATTTAATAAAAATAATAATTATATATATTTAATATTTAAATTTTTTAATAAATCACGAATAATATATTAAAATAAAAAATAGAACGCTCTTATTCTAAATTTTATTCACTTCGGTAAAACAACTTATTTTCTCGCATATCTTATCATATATTTTTTCCGAATGCTTCACTTTTGTTAATCAAATATTTAATTCATATTTTTTAATATTTAACACCGTGACCTTACACTTTGGATAATTAAATATTTGATTTATATTTTTTAAACCATTTTCAATTGATACTGACCTATTATCCTTCGGCAAATCACATCTTAATCACACTTGATTAAAATGTTGTACTTATTTTGTTAGGTTACAAGTTCAAAACATACATATAACATTTTTAATTTTATTTTTAACCATTTTAAGTTTATGGACGGGTCAACCCACAATCCGACCCAATTATTCATTTAATCTCACAAATATATCCAAATTAACGACAGCTCTCGACCCAACAATTCAGACACTTTAAAAATTTAGCATCATTATATATATTAGTTAGTTAAAAAGTTAAACTTATATTTTTAAAATGTCTCGCGTTCATTAAATTTCGTGTTGAATTTAAAATACAAAGTGCTATTTGCATAGTTGGTTAAATGGTTGTATTTGTTTTGTTAAGTTGCAAGTTCAAAACATACATATAATTTTTAATCGTTTTAAGTTTATGGGCGAGTCAACCCACAATCCGACCCAAGTATCAATTTATTCTCACAAATATATCCAAATTAACCACAACTCACTAGTAAAAAAAGGACCTTTACCGACGGTTTTTCCCGAAGGTTTTGTAAACCTCTCCTAAATACTCCCGAGAGGAACAAATCCTTCGGGATTAAAAATAGATTCCGAGGGGGGTGTAAAACCTTCGGGGTTATGAATTATTACCGAAAGTTCTACAAAGAACTTTCGGTTTTTACCTTCCCAAAAAACCCAAAAAAATTCTAAGTGTTGGGTGTGGGTTATTTGCGAAGGTTTTAGGAAAAACCCTCGGTTTTGAAATCCCTTGGTTTTTTAATTGCGAAGGTTATTCAAAGACCCTTCGGTTTTGCCTTTTTTGAAAATTTCAGTTCCGAAAGTTGTACAAAGAACCTTCGGTTTTGCTCATTTAAAAAAAAAAAATTTTGAAATGGTTTTTTCCGAAGGGTCTTTAATAAACCCTCGGTTTTGACGAATATCAAAACCGAAAGTTTTATAAAACCTTCGGCCTCAACCTCTATAAATACAAACCCTAACCCTTCTCTTTTTCATTCCGCTTCTCTCCTTTCTCTCTCTTCCGCCTCCGCCACCGCCTGCCTCCTCCAAGCCGCGGGTTCTTCTCCTCTCTTCAGGTAATTTGTTTGATTTGGTTTTTTTGTTTTGTTTATTGTAAGATTTAGATTTTTCTTAAGTTTGTATATATATATTGTAGATCTAGATTTATGTTAGTTTACGATTTTTTGTTTGATGAATATATATATATACATATATCTGAAATGCATTTAGGATATGGGTGATGATTCGACATGGAAGAGACTTCGGCGTACACCGGAGAAACTGCATCCGTGTTACCAGAATCTGATAAGACAATCAGAAATTGCGGCACGTGAGGAAGAGGTCAGAAAGATGACGCTGGAAATGGAACAAATCCGACTAAGGGATGCCGAAAGTGGTCGTTTGCTCAGTGAAATCAAAGCGGACCGGGCCGAAATGTCTCAGAGATTAGAGAATCTCGAACAGGAACTTGTCTTGTTGAGGAGTCGACTAAATGAACCACCCCCTCCTTCCACCCCATCTAATAATTAATTTGTTGATTTATTATGGATTTATTATGGGTTTATGACAGTTATGTTTTAATATTTATGAATTATTGTTATTATGTTTATTTGGTTTGGTTTAATATGTTTTATTAAATAATTATGTTTTGTTGACTTTTCATATTTTTTTTTAAAAAAAATCGCATCGCCAAAACCGAAAGTTTATTTGAAAACCTTCGGTTTTGACCCATTTTGTTTTCGTAAAAACCGAAGGTTTTCAAATAAACCTTCGGTTTTGACCCTACATTAAAAAAATCGGAAAATTTTCTAAGTACGGGGAAAGGTAAAAACCGAAGGTTTTCAAATAAACCTTCGGTTTTGACCCTACATTAAAAAAATCAGATTTTTTTCTAAGTATGGGGAAGGGTAAAAACCGAAGGTTTTCAAATAAACCTTCGGTTTTGACCCTACATTAAAAAAATCAGATTTTTTTCTAAGTATGGGGAAGGGTAAAAACCGAAGGTTTTCAAATAAACCTTCGGTTTTGACCCTGCATTAAAAAATCAGATTTTTTTCTAAGTATGGGGAAGGGTAAAAACCGAAGGTTTTCAAATAAACCTTCGGTTTTGACCCTGCATTAAAAAAATCAGATTTTTTTCTAAGTATGGGGAAGGGTAAAAACCGAAGGTTTTCAAATAAACCTTCGGTTTTGACCCTGCATTAAAAAAATCAGATTTTTTTCTAAGTATGGGGAAGGGTAAAAACCGAAGGTTTTCAAATAAACCTTCGGTTTTGACCCTGCATTAAAAAAATCAGATTTTTTTTCTAAGTATGGGGAAGGGTAAAAACCGAAGGTTTTCAAATAAACCTTCGGTTTTGACCCTACATTAAAAAAATCAGATTTTTTTCTAAGTATGGGGAAGGGTAAAAACCGAAGGTTTTCAAATAAACCTTCGGTTTTGACCCTGCATTAAAAAAATCAGATTTTTTTCTAAGTATGGGGAAGGGTAAAAACCGAAGGTTTTCAAATAAACCTTCGGTTTTGACCCTACATTAAAAAAATCAGATTTTTTTCTAAGTATGAGGAAAGGTAAAAACCGAAGGTTTTCAAATAAACCTTCGGTTTTGACCCTACATTAAAAAAATCAGATTTTTTTCTAAGTATGGGGAAAGGTAAAAACCGAAGGTTTTCAAATAAACCTTCGGTTTTGACCCTACATTAAAAAAATCAGATTTTTTTCTAAGTATGGGGAAGGGTAAAAACCGAAGGTTTTCAAATAAACCTTCGGTTTTGACCCTACATTAAAAAAATCAGATTTTTTTCTAAGTATGGGGAAGGGTAAAAACCGAAGGTTTTCAAATAAACCTTCGGTTTTGACCCTACATTAAAAAAATCCGATTTTTTTCTAAGTATAGGGAAAGGTAAAAACCGAAGGTTTTCAAATAAACCTTCGGTTTTAACTATGTTCAGGACCGAGAGTTATATGTAAATCCTTCGCAAATACACATAAAAAACGAAAGTTAATGTTATAACTTTCGGTTTTGACAATTCCTAATTTGTTAAATTATTTTGTTTTTAAGCCACTAATCTTAACTCCTAACTAATATAATCAAGTGTGAGTTATATTTTAAAAATGAATATTGTGTTTAATGTTGAAATGTTTATGATTGTGTTTGATTATTATAGAGAAGTGTATTTATATATGTTTGAATGTTTATGTTTGATTATGTTAAGAATGTGTTTAATGTTTGATCATATGAATTGTACAATATTGTAAGGATAACAAATGTGTTAAATCGATGTTGTTTAAGGTCATTAGAAGGTGAGAAACAAAAGAATTTAACAAATTTGGAAGTGATAAAACCGAAAGTTAAATATTTAACCTTCGGAATTATCCATCTAAACCGAAAGTTGTATATATAACTTTCGGGTTTTATACTTCTCAAGACCGAAAGTTATATATACAACTTTCGTTTTTTATGTGTATTTGCGAAGGTTAATTATATCACTTTCGGTTTTTATATTTTCAATTTTTTAAATTAGAGTATTTTTTCTTTTCAATATAGACTCCTAACTAATATAATCTAATGTGAGTTATATTTTAAAAATTTATATTGTGTTTTATGTTGAAATGTTTATGATTGTGTTTTATTAATATAGAGAAGTGTATTTGAATGTTTATGTATGATTATGTAAAGAATATGTGTAATGTTTGATCATATGGATTGTGCAATATTGTAAGGATAACAAATGTGTTTAATCAATGTTGTTAAAGGTCATTAGTAGGTGAGAAACAAAAGAATTTAACAAATTTGGAAGTGATAAAACCGAAAGTTAAATATTTAACCTTCGGAATTATAAGGGTGAAAACCGAGAGTTGTATATAAAACTCTCGGGTTTCAAGTGAAAACCGAGAGTTGTATATAAAACTCTCGGGTTTTAATAAGGGTCAAAACCGAGAGTTGTATATATAACTCTCGGGTTTTAAAAAGAGTAAAACCGAGAGTTATATATACAACTCTCGGGTTTTAATAAGGGTAAAACCGAGAGTTATATATATAACTCTCGGAAATCAAATGATAAAATTAAAAAACGGGCGCCTCTTTCTCTTCTTTTCCCGATTTCACTTCCCTCTTCTCCTCTCATCTCCGCCGCACTCAAGCCTCTCCCCGACGAACAAGCCGCCGCGCGTACTCCTGCCGAAGATCTTGCGCCGCCGACCTGCCGAAGACGTTGCGCCGCCGCCCTGCCGAAGACCACCGATTATTTTGAAGAATAGCCCTCTGCCGCCGCCGCCGCCGCCCTGCAAGGTTAGTTTTTTTATTTATTTTGCAATTAGGTTAGATTATTGTTAGATTCTTGTTAGATTTGGGTTGATTATGTTAGATTATTGAAATTAGGTTAGATTAGGGTTTGATTTTTGCAATTAGGTTAGATTCATTTTAGATTCTTGTTAGATTTGGGTTGATTATGTTAGATTATTGTTAGATTATTGAAATTAGGTTAGATTATTGTTAGATTTTTGCAATTAGGTTAGATTATTGTTAGATTATGTATATATTATTGTTAAATTAGGTTATAAGTTTAAGATTAGGTTATTGTTAGTATGATTTGGGTTTATTTTTGATTGTGGTTGGTATGATTTGGGTTTAATTTTGATTTAGGTTTGATTGTGGTTGGTATGATTTGGGTTTAATTTTGATTTAGGTTTGATTGTGGTTGGTATGATTTGGGTTTAATTTTGATTTAGGTTTGATTGTGGTTGGTATGATTTGGGTTTAATTTTGATTTAGGTTTGACTGTGGTTGGTATGATTTGGGTTTAATTTTGATTTAGGTTTGACTGTGGTTGGTATGATTTGGGTTTAATTTTGATTTAGGTTTGATTGTGGTTGGTTTGATTTGTGTTAGATGTTGTTTCATTTAGGTTTTGGTTTGATTTTGTTTTGATTGTGATTCGTTTGATTGTGATTTGGGTGTAATTTATTGTTTTTAGGTTTGGATTACGAATTTCAGTCGCCCCCTGCCCGCCCGTCAATCTACATCCGCTGCTCTTCTTCGTTGCTCTTTTGGTGCAAGGTTAGTTCTTCATGTTAGATTTAAGTTTGATTTTTCGATTAGGTTTATGTTAGATTAGTTTGATTATGTTAGCTTTTCATGTTAGATTTTTGTTTGATTTGATTTATGTTAGATTAGGTATTAAGTTTGTTAGATTATGCTGGATTAGATTGGGATTGAATTAGAATTGATTGTAGGTTAGAATTGTTAAATGCAATGAATTTTGTATGAATAAAATTATGTTGGATTAGAATTGATTGTAGGTTAGAATTGTTAAAAGCAATGAATTATGTATGAATAAAATTATGTTGGATTAGAATTGATTGCTTCAAAAGGTGTATGAATGATATAATTCTAGATGATATGTATGTTGAATTTTGGTTGGATAATGATAGATTAGTTAGAAATTATGTTAACATTATGTAAGCCTAATTAATTTAGACAAATGTAAGTAATTAATAATGCGGGTTGTTTTCCATTTTATTAGAAATATGGAAGTACCCGATAAAAGCTGGATGACCTTACGTCGAGATCATCCAGATAGGTTGTTTAAATAATTAAAATAAGTTATTTAAATTACTCTCACCTAACATTACTAAAGAAGATAAAAAAAATTAAAGTTGATAGAGTATGATAAAAATAAGAGTAGTCAAGTTTATCGATAATAAAAAAAATACTGAGTATCACCAAACATACCCGAAACACTTGATTTTGACACCTATAAAATGTTAAAAAAGATATTTGTTGAATTAATTAATTTATCTAATAAATTTTACATATAATTTTACATTTCATATGAAATAATATGAAATAAAATCCAAATAACTTTCACTCTGTCCTTGTATAAATTCAAAAATTGTCTTGTATATCAAATACAACAAAGATATAACTTTATTTATAATCAATCATTATATTATATATTAGTACACCACGTACGACTTTATTCGGATTAGGGATTGAGGTTATTTAAATAATTTATTTAGGTAATTCAATTTGTTTTTATTGGTACGGTTATGAAAAATTATGTTAAAATTATTAATTTTATTAATGAAAAAGTAAATAAAAGGATGATAAGTTATTTAAACAATTAAATAGGTTATTCAAATAAACCTTACATAACATTACTAATAGAGAAATACATTTTATTTTTATATTTTTATAAGTTAATGTAATTTGATATAAATAAGATTAATTTAAACCTAACGATAAAAATAATAAAACTATATGAGTGTCCAAAATGTCACCAAACACACCCGAAATACAATAAGATTAATTATTTGAAAAACAATACTAAAAACACAAACAAAAAATGATCACCAACAAACGAGCATAATAACTAGAGTTAACGAGTTCGAAAATCCTAAAAAATATCAATAAATTCACTTACTGCCTCGACCATTTTTCACGAGGAGACATCGCCTATCATCATATCATAATAATAATAATAATAATAATAATAATAATAATAATAGCGTTATGGATAATAAAGTAAACGCATCAGTCGACCATTATCTTTAAACGTTCGGTGGTTTTTTAAAACTAAATAATTCACCAAAAGATAACTAAGATAGGGAGTCATCTATTCAATCCAACCAAGCTCACAAAACTTCTTAACTACTGTCCATACTTATACAAATTATGTTTTAAAGTAGGCTCTAAGTCAAAAACAATAATCATCTACAATGCAAAACTAATAGAAATATAAATAAGTCTTCCAAACATTGAATTTTTTTTTATTTGTTTCCAAACTTTACTATTTTAATATAAGTCAAATATGTAATTATGTATAGATTCATGGTTTTTTTCAATTTGATTTAAGGTCATTTGGTACCATAAAAGAAGTTATGACCAATGTTTATTTCACATCTTGATGACTCCCATATAATAATTAAACTTAGAAAACTGGTATCTTGGCTAAGTAAGGTTATTAGTAAACACTTGATTTTGACACCTATAAAAATGTTTAAAATAATATTTGTTTACGTTGACGTAGGTGGCTAAAAAAAAACGTTTTTGTAACATGACACCGTTGTTTTTAGTGTGCTTGGTAACATTTTGGAACATCTTTTTCTTATATTATATTTATCATTAAACCTGAACAATTTTTATTTATATCATATTATATAACTTAAAAAATAATACTTTAAAAGTAAAAAAAAAAGTTATATATTCTCCCAACACATTATTTGTTTGTTTCTTTTATCATTAATATATTGGTTTGGCTGAACAGGTTTTGGTTAGGTTTTGGTTGCGAGCAAAATAATCCGCACATTTTTAAAAATTTAGGGGAAAAAACCGAAAGTAATATTGAAATCTCTCGGTTTTTCTCTTTTTGGAAAAAACGAGAGATATTAGAAAACTCTCGGTTTTTAGCCAAAGAGAAAACCGAGAGTTATATGACAAACCCTCGGTTTTTATCCTAAAGAGGAAAACCGAGAGTTATTTACAAAACTTTCGGTTTTCCTCTTCGGGTAAAATCCGAGAGTTTTAATATAACTTTCGGTTTTCTTGAAAAGGAGAAAACCGAGAGTTAGTGGAAAACTCTCGGTTTTACCCGAAGAGGAAAACCGAGAGTTATTTACAAAACTTTCGGTTTTAACCGAAGAGGAAAACCGAAAGTTTTGTATATAACTCTCGGTTTTCCTCTTCGGGTAAAACCGAAAGTTCTTTGTAAAACCCTCGGTTTTTCCACACAGAGAAAAACCGAAAGTTATTTGTAAAAAGAAGAAAACCGAAAGGTCTATATACAACCCTCGGTTTTTCCACAAAAGAGAAAAACCGAAAGGTCTGTATAAAACCCTCGGTTTTTCCAAAAAGAGAAAAACCGAAAGTTCTTGTAAAACCATCGGTTTTTTCAAAAAGAGAAAAATACGAAAGTTTTCATATAACTCTCGGTTTTTCTCTTTATGGAAGTCCCGAGAGTGTCAATACCGAGGGATGGCGAGGGTTACTAAAACCTTCGGTAAGGTGTCTTCACCGAAAGTTATAGGCTCAAAACCGAGAGTTTTAACTCTCGGTTTTGACCCTTTTTTCACCAGTGACTCTCGACCCGGCAATCCGGACACTTTAAAAATTAAGTATCATTATATATATATATATATATATATATATATATATATATATATATATATATATATTAGTTAAAAAGTTAAACTTACATATTTAAAATGTCTCGCGTTCATCAAATTTGATGTTGAATTTAAAATACGAAGTGGTATTAGCTTAGTTGGTTAATTGGTTGTACTTGTTTTGTTAGATTATAAGTTCGAAACACACATATAGCATTGTTAATTTTATTTTTAACTGTTTTAAATTTATGGGCGGGTCAACCCACAATCTGACCAAAATATTTATTTACTCTCATAAATATCTAAATTAACCACAGTTATCGACCCGACAATCCGGACATTTTAAAAATTAAGCATCATTATTTATTTATTTATTTATTTATTTATTTATATATATATATATATATAAATGATTTATATTTGTTTATATGGTTTGTGACATTTATGTTATGGGCTTTAAAAATAAAGTCGGGTCTATAGACATTCTGTGTATTTAAGGTAATATAGTTCAAAATCGTTTACATAAATATTATTAATAAAAGTATTTGTTTGAGTTTTGCATTTATAATACTTTATAGTAAGTGGCAACATTTGAATGGGCCTCTCTTTCTGGCTTTTCTGAGCCCCTTGTCCTAATTATTGTAGTTAAGAGGCTTCTCTATATTGTTCTATGAATTAAATAGAAATATATTTAAGCAATCATTCACAAAAACCATCATCTAAGTTTTCTTATAATGTTGGGTCCGCTTTTACTACTAATCCCCGGTTGACGTTCAACAAATTGTTCAAACCCAGTTGAAAATAACATAAAAATCTGCTCAATTGTAAATCAACCAATGTTTTAATGTTTAAAGTATCTGAAAATATATAGTTCAAAATCCTTGATATAAATAAAAGCATTTGTTTGAATTTTACATTTATAATGGCTGACATTAAATGGGCCTCTCTTCCTGACTTTGCTGAGCCCTAGGCTTAATTATTGTAGTTAGGAGGCTTTTCATATTGCTCAAACATAGAACTTTAGGGAGAACCGATGATATTTATTTCTTTTTGTTGTTAGTTTATTGAGTTATTATTTTTGAATATCTCGTATTCAAGGTTCTCAATATCGATAGTTATTTAAAATGTTGAACGTTGTAACTCGTAAAATCAATAGTTTATATTGAAATCATAAGAGCTTAATTAGAAAAATATTAGTCATATATTATTATTATTATTTATATACACAATTAAATATTTTATACATATCGAATTTAAAAAAAATTTAAAAAATAATATTTAGTAATAACACTATAAATTTTTTTGTATTTTTTTATGTAAAACATATAAAATCATTAAATCGAAATTATTTGTAAAGTCGTAAACTCATCAAATCTTATTATTGTAAATTTAAAATCATAAGAGTTTACCAATTTATTAATTTACTTAAAATCTGACTCGTTATCTTTTCTGAAATCGTAAAATAATAAAATTTTAAGAGTTAACTTCAGATTTTATAACCGTGACTTGTATTAATTTATTTGTTTCCAACCAACTAAAATTCTTCAAAATTCTCCATGGCCTTCTTGAATCAGGTTGTCATTATTATTATTTCAATTTTTTTTTTATTATTTGGTAATGAGAATTTTGATTATATATATATATATATATATATATATATATATATATATATATATATATATATATATATATATATATATATATATATATATCTATATATATATATATATATATATATATATATATATATATATATATATATATATATATATATATATATATATATGCTGTTGGTGGGAGTAATGCCTTATCTAACCTTGCACAAAATGCTACATCTGGCTTTGAATTATTATTTGGTAGAAACAAGCTGAGAAGGCATTGTTAATTCTTCGGGATTGCTTTTATGTCCGCAAGGTAAAAAAAAATGAAAAGAAACATAGGATGATGAATTGTTAAATGTTCTTAATTTGCTTAAAAGCTTACATCATGTTCTTTTGATTGTGAGATGTGAAAGATTATTTGAAGCGCACTCAAATGGAGTTCTCTAATTGAAGAATATCAAGAAACATTTTCAAATATTTAGGATTTTATTTAAGAGACTTCTCGATTATATAATAAATTTTGGCAAATTTTGCTTAAAATCATGTTAATATGTTTAATGTTTTGATAACTTTTGAAGATTTTTATAAAGGAGATGATTTGAAAGAAATAATAGTACAATAACATTTTGCATAAGAGATGAGTATTCTTCTAGGGCTCTTGAGTGGAAGTAGAGGTATAAAAAATTATCTCATTAATGCCTCGAGCAAAAGTGAAGATTGAAGTGTTGAACCCACTTATTTCTTGATAGTTTGATTTTTATCAAGGTGGAGATTGATGAGTACGACTCGTAAACGTAAAATTCGTCAATGTAGAGATTGTTGAATTTGTAACTTATTCATCAAATCTCAATAAATATTGTATTCGTCCAATATTGAGATTATTGAGTTTTAGACTTATATTTTATTAGAGTTTATATATTATAACATGTTTAAAGTTTTTTATGGACTCATGAATGGCTTTTGATGTACTTTTATAAAAATGTACATTATAATATAGAGTTATTTGGACAATTATTCCATTAAATATATAGAATGAACGACTCCTTGAAAATGTATGCATTTGTTGGCGGAATCTCGTTATATCTTGTGTTCATTATTTTTATCCTTTGTCTCTATTTTTTTTTATCTTATGTCTAAATTAAATCTTTTCTTGACATGTTGAACTTAACTAAGGGTGCACAAGAATAAACTTGATTTCATCCTCTAATTCAGTGTTTTAACGAGAATGGAATTTGAGAATTTAAAACTTTAAATTTATTTAATTTGTTTGTTATGAAACTCATATAAAAGACCCTTTATAGGAAAAAATCTCATGCATTAAAAGTAAACATATCTCTTCATAAAGATGGGTTTGTATAAAAATAAAAGTCCCGCCAAAATATCTAAGCAATAATCTTAAAAGATGCATTTTCATAATCTCTTTAATATTAAGATAAATTACATTAATGATAAATGTTAAAGTTGAAGTTTTATAATCTCCAAAAGAGGGAATACATAAATCAATCAAATTGCTTTTATATCATGGATAAATTTAGATGATATATAACTCCACCAAATTATCAAATTCATAATTATAATATACTATAGTCAATTTTAAATTAAATAATATTTTTTATAACAATGTCAATATCAACCAGAGACCACCGATAATTTAATGAGAACTTGTGGAGTTGTTTAGGGAGTTTATCTCTTCTTCTTAAAAGATTCGTGCTTGTTAATTTCTTAATCTTCATTAATTTTAATTTTTATAATTTTATAATATCATATTTAGTTTCTTTTTGGTTAAATAACTCTTGGTTTTCATAATTAATTGATCATTTAAAAACAATTATGACAAAAAAAAAAGTCCATTTTTTTAAAGAATCAAACTCACCCTTCACCTAGTTTTTTTCTTCTTCATCAGAATCACCACCACTCCTCTGATTCCTCTCTCCCTTTTTACCCATCTCTTTATTTCTCTTGTATTTTTCTCCATCCCACGATTTTTTTGCTGAAATTCTTCAGTCTGAATCTTTCGTACACAGCGATGGTGGATACAAATCTCACCGTCCATTTCAATCGCTCTTAAGGGATAATGCCACGACTCCCATCAAAGGACAAAGACGCCTGCAGTAAAAATCTTTCCGATAGAGTCCATAATATATTTTCACTTATGGAAGAGAACAACCCAAATACCTTCTTAAACGGGCTAACTTTTCTACCCTGTTTCATATCTGATATTTTGGAGCTAAAGATTTAACATTTCCAGAAGCTTTATTCATGGATCAAGGTTAGGTTTTAAACCCATAGTTTGATAACTTGTATTTACCTGATCATATCTGTTCTTTGTTGTTTCAGGTGCCAGGAATGCATTAGTCAGTGATGATCGTAATGAAATTGAATACCCAGTTGACGGACCACATTGGCCTCTATCAGGGAAGCCATATTTTCATACTGTTCTTGAGAAATCGCACGTCAGGCCTGTATGCTTAATGGTAAAGATTCAATTTTTAATTAAAAAAGAAACCATTCATGATGCATTCTAATTACAATTTTATTATAGGGTTTACCAGTTAAGATGCAAAAGCATCTCCCTTTTGCTTCAATCCCTATTGTGTTAACTTATTGCGGCAAGTTATGGGAGGTTATGTATCTTGGCGATTATACTTTCAGGAGATTTGATGCGAAATGGAAGAAGTATGTGGAAGACAATGATCTTAAGGTTGGAGATGCTGTTGTGTTTGAACTTGATGAGTCGAGAAATGGATGTACTAGATTCAGGACTCAGATTTTGAGAGGTGATTATCCGGCCCGGATTATGAACAATCGGAACGGAGAGACTTCGGAAACTTCAATTGTTATTGATGAGGATTAGAGAGTTTACTTTTCTTATAATTGTGTTTTATGTATTTGTTAAACTGGTATGATCCTTTGAAAGGAAACCCAAATCAATGAGAATTGAAGAACCCATGACCTACATATAAAAATGAATAGTTTGACAAAAATTTAACAATAGTTTCAAATGTATTCAATGCTTGAAAATTAGGTGAATCATAAACAAAGTTTGAATATAAAGTTTTACCACAACATAATGGGGTGGTTGCATATTTTTTGAGTTCCAACCCATGGGTAAATGGTTCTAAGAAATAATCGAATATAAGACATTTGGACTATTATGATAGACTATATCCCGGGTTTGGTTGAAAATTGGACTTCAATTTTTTGATTTTCTAGGGAAAAACCCTTCTTATATTTTTCAATTTTTATTTTCCATCATATATGATATGATGCTCTTGCAAAATTTTGGAATTTTTATTTATATAAATTTTGTTTTTTGAATTGGCACAAAAAAAAATAATAATAATAACGCATGAGTGTAATTTTAAAACATTATCATAGATAATTATTATTATTATTATTTTTTAAATGTTGGAATATATCTCTAAGTGTAGCATAATGTTAATTATTTTAAAGAATTAATTATTTATTGTTTAGACACAAAATAAATAAACATAATTTGAGAAATAAAAATATTCATAAATTATAAAAATCACTCGTATCAAACTAAATCTAAAAAATAACTATCATAAATAATGGTAATCAAACAAATTCTATTTTTTTTTATAATAATAAATACATCTAGGAACTTGTTTGATATTAGAATTTTTAAAACATTTATCCAAAACTCATTATTTTCTTATAGATTCGTTTCATCAATCTTATTTTTTTATTTATGAAATAACAAAATACATTTTATTTAATATTTTTAATCATATCTTTCTATCTTATTTTTTTATTTATGAAATAACAAAATACATTTTATTTAATATTTTTAATTATATCTTTCTATCTTATATATTTACAAGATAGAATAATTAATTAACTTTAAAAGCCTAATTTTTTAAAAAATAAATTAAATACAAATTATAATCAAAACAACAAATTTCCCCTTCAAATTCAAATTCAAATTCTCGAGAGACGAGATTTGCTATTCAAAATTTATGTTTTACTTTGTACCACATTCACAAAATATATGAGTTTTTTCTTCCCTTTTCATTATTTTCGATTTATTCTGTAAAATAATTAATTTTGTGAATGTGATACATAATAAAACATATAATTTAAAACAGTAAATTTGAGCCCTCCCCTAATAAAGGAGTCCCTCTTTTTCTCTCTCAAATTCAAAATAAAATAATATAATATAATATAATATAATATAATATAATAAGCGATACCACCTAATATTGTAATTGTGAAATAATGTTGATTTCCAACATTAAAATGTTTAATCTAAAACTTGTTGAAATTAAATCATTAATAAAGTAAAGTATAAATACACATTTAGATTTACAAGTTTTAAAAAGAAAGATATCTTCAACGGAAATCATTGTATATTTTCAAAGAACTCCGCCCAATATAATATATAATATAGGCTATTTTCTTCGTTTCAACTATCTAAAATAAATTATATTAAAATATTTATTGATCTTTTGATAACAATTTATATATATATTTTTTTGAAAAAAAAATATAAATTTGAGACTAATCAATATAAGGAAGAGACGAAGTATCAACCAAGAAAACATGATAAATAACACAAGATTTACATGAAAACTAAGATGAGAAAAACCACATGCAGAAGATAAAAATTATTAAGGTTAAAATAGAATATTACAACTTACACTAATAAAATTTAGATTTTTACCGACAGATTTTTCCGACAGATATATAAATCTATCGGTATAAATACCGAAATGAAGAAATCTCTCGTAAATAAGAACATATACCAATATGTGTACAAAATATGTCGATATTGTCATGCAATGCCGAAAAATATAAACTAAAACTATTGGCTTTGGCTCCTTCCAAAAACCGCATAAAAATTGGAGGGAAATGGCGAAAGATTTGGACTAATTCTGTCGATTTTGGCCTCTTCCAAAGAATAGAGAAATTTTCTAAGTGTTGGGATTTTTCTAGAAGGGATATGCCGAAAGATTTATATTAAATTTGTCGGTTTTGGCTCCTTCCAAAAAATAAACAAATTTCTAAGTGTTGGACTTTTTTAAAGGGGATATGCTAAAGATTTATACTAAATCTGTCGGTTTTGGCCATTCCATAAAATAGAATAAAAAGATTTTAAGTGTTAGGGTTTTTTCATAGGGGATATATCGAAAGATTTAGACTAAATCTGTCAGTTTTGATCCCATCATAAAAACAGAAAAAATTCTAAGTGTTGGACTTTTTCTGGAGGGGATATACCGACATATATAGACAAAATCTGTTGGTTTTGGCCTCCTTCACTAATTCCTTTCCCTTTTCTAAGTGGTGTTTTATTTTGTAAGTATATATGAATCTTGTTTAATTATCTAAACATATGGATTGTGTGTCAATTTCCAAGTATATAGGGATTGTGTTTTAGTTTCTATGTATAACATTTGTATACATTAAAGTTTGTGTTTGATTATAATCAGGATGTGTGTGTATGGTTTGTATTTGGATGTCTAGGGGTTGTGTTTAATTTTTAAGTATAGGATTGTGCTTAGTTTCTTAAAGATCAAATATAACAGGCTTAAATATAATTAATTATTAAATTTCAAGGGATGAAATACCAATAGATTTGAATCAAGTCTTTCGGTATTTAAGGGAAATGCCGAAAGAATTACTCAATTCTTTCGGTATTGGCCCCTTCCCAACACCTTAAAAATTTCCATGTAATTAAGGTTAAATTCGACAGAAATGGGTAAATCTGTCGATTTTGGCACAAAATACCGAAAGATTTTCTCCAATTTTGTCGGTGTTAGTCTTCTTTACTAATTTCTTCCCTTTTTTAAGTGGTGTTTTAGTTTCTAAGTATATAAATTTTGTTTAATTATCTAAGCATATGAATTGTGTGACACTTTCCAAGTATATATGGATTGTGATTGATTTTACAAATATAGGTTTGTGTTTGATTATAAAAGGATGTATAAAAGTTTGTGTTTGATAAAATATAATTAGGATGTGTGTGTTTGGTTTCTGTTTGGATGTGTAAATGTTGTGTATAATTTTGAAGTATATGATTGTGTTTAGTTTCTTAAGGATAAAATATAATTAGGCTTAAATCTGATTAATTATTAAATTTAAAGAGATGAAATACCGATTGATTTCAATTAAGTCATTCGGTATTTAAGGGCAGTGCCGAAAGAATTATTTAATTTCTTTGTTATTGGCCCCTTCCCAACACTTTAAAAAGTTCGTGTAATTAAGGCCAAATGCGACATAAATGGGTAAGTCTGTCGGTTTGCCACCAAATACCAAAATATTTTCTCCAATTACTCAATTCTTTCGGTATTGGCCCCTTCCCAACACTTAGAAAATTGTCAAGTTAATTAAGGCCAAAGCCGACAGAGATAGATAAATTTGTCGAATGTTAGTTAAACATAAATACCGACATATTTACTATATCTTTCAGTATTGACCTTTTAAATCGGGTTTTTGGTAGAAACCCTCCCATGCTCTCTTTCTTATCTCTACCAAAATCCTCGACGCGTCACGCCGTTCTCTACCAAAACCCTTCGCCGCAGTTCCTCCAACCGTAGATCTAGGCCGCCAAGCCACCCAACCTCACAGTCGTCCAACCGCAACCTCGAAGGTATTTTTTTGTTGCCTATTTTGAATCGAAGCTTTGCTCCTTCCTTGTCTGATTTACAATAATCTAAGGTCCATTTATATTTCATGTTTTTTGCTTCTATTTAAACTACTAATCTAATGTCCATTTACACTTGTTATTTGCTTCTATAATGTTTCATTAAATGTCCTTGGTTGAGATGAATTTAAGAGAAGGGATGTTAAATTGAATAAAGTGCTTAGAATTTAGAACAAATAGTTGGATTGAGTATTCATGATTTACATGTTCAAATTACTTGAAAATTTATCAAGTGATGAGATAATGATGTTAAGAGATGTGTGAAATTAATTGATCCAGATCAATATAAATTCAATTCTGATTTCATGAAAATACAAAGTGTGACAGATTCTGAAATTCAAAATTTCACTGTAAAAAATTGATTCTAGCTTCCAAACGATTAAGCTTTCAAAATTTGTTTGAATTCATCTTTCAGGCTCAAATCTCTAAAATTCCAAACATGTGCACAAATAGATTTCAAATAGATTTCTTGAAATTGTTTTGCCTTGTATTTAAACTATTTTGAGTGATTTCTTCTACTCAAATGCTCTAAAACCTTCTCTCATCTTTTTATGTTTTGTTTGTGAATATATATAAACCTTGAATTTCAATTCATAGCATCATCAAAGCTTATATTGTTTTAAACTTGAAAGAAATTTTGAAAAACAAAGAGTTAGAAATCTAGATTTGCATCTTGGTTTGAGTTATCTTTGAACTTGAGCCTTAACTTGATGGTATCCTTTTAAAAAAACATTGTAAATTAATTTGATAGAATTTATGTTCATGTTAATGGAAAATCCTCTTTTTGTAAAGGGAAAGTTAAGTTATTCACTTTTGTTTTACTTAATATTTGTTATTGTCTTCTATATTTTATATAAAATTGTTATAAAGTGTCTGTATTTTCATATGTTGTATTGATTTCCTATCATCCTGGTCTAACTTTTCACTTATAACAAAAGTCTTTGTAGTATTCATGAGGTTATTTATGTTTCACTTTCAGTGCTATTAAATAATTCTTAATAGTTTAAGGAATTGTTTCTGGAATTTTTTTGCTTTGTTATTTTGAGAGAAAGATATAAAATAATTGTTAATAGTTTAAGGACTTGTTTCTGAACGATGAAGAGATCTACTCTTCGTTAATGATCGGAGAGCGGAATGGAAATACAATTGAACAAAAGATGAAAACAGAGAATGAAGACAGTTATCAATTGAGAAAAGAACACCGATCTTATTAGGGCATTTTGCCATTTATATATAGAACAAACATACAAACAAATCCTAACCTTTTTATATTATTATACATTCAATCTAAACTATAAAATTCACAATTTATTTTTCTAATAAATAAAATGATTAATTTTATTTGATTATTATTTTCTTATATCCCCTCCTCAAGATGATAATCTTGTAAGTTTAAGCCTTTTATAAGGTTAATTAGATGAGTTCCTTCGGTGGATTTTGTGAAAATGTCTGCAATTTTATATTTCGTTTGAATATAGTTTAGTTTGATAAATCCACTTTTGTATTGATTTCGTATAACATGACAATCAATATCGATGTGTTTGGTCATTTCATGAAAGATTGGATTTTGTGTGATGTGTATTGCATCTTGGTTATCACACCACACTTGTATTGGTAATTTAATTTCAATTTTGAAATCCTTGCGAATATACGATAGCCATTGTAATTCGCAAACAGTTCTTGCAAGGCTTCTGCATTCGGCTTCTACCGATGATCTTGATACTGTTACTTGTTTCTTGGTTTCCCATGAAATTGGTGAATTTCCAAGAAAAATGCAATAACTAGTAACAGACTTTCTGCTTAATGTGCATGTTGCCCAATTAGAATTAGAGTGTCCCTTTATATTTAGAGTTAAATGTTGAATAGTCCCTGAAGGTTTGGATATTAGACTACTTGGTACCTGAACCAAAATAATGGAACTCGTTAGTCCCTGCCGTCCAAAACTGTTAGTCAAAAGCCTTTTGACTATTAAATAATGACCATTTTGCCCTTACCTTTTTTAAAATTAAAAACAAATTAAATTAAATTAAAACCTAACCTAACCTAACCTAAATCTAATCTAACCTAAATCAACAGTCGCCCAGTCGCACAAAGAAAGCTACCTTCTTCAATCAATATCCCCTCCGCCGGAGAGGAGCCCTTCAGTCGCCGGTGGTTCGTAGGAGCGTCGGATGTCTTATCTGAGATAAGAAAACCAACTCCATTACTTTCTTCTTCTTATTTTTCTTCATCACCACCTACGTTCAAGCTGAGAATGTAACACCAGTAAACCCATCTCTCTCCTTCGAAAATCCTCGTCTCCGAAATGCATACATTGCTTTGCAAGCTTTGAAGCTCGCCATTCTCTCAGATCCTCTCAATCTCACAGCCAACTGGGTTGGATCTAACGTCTGTACATACACCGATGTATACTGTGCACCGCCTCAAGACAAACCTTCCATAAGAACAGTCGCCGGAATCGATCTCAACCATGGTGACATTGCCGGTTATCTACTGAACGAGCTTGGATTACTTACAGATCTTGCATTCTTTCATCGCCCAGTCGAGGTCGCCCAGGTCGTCGTCAATCGCTTGCACTGTGGACGTCTTCAAATCCCGATTTGGGAGAAGGGGTTCGACTGGCTTCGACGGGAGATCTCTTTGGTTTGTTTGATTTTAAATCCCGATCGTTTGCATTGTGGTTAGGTTAGATTAGATTTAGGTTAGGTTAGATTTTAATTTAATTTAATTTGTTTTTAATTTAAAAAGGGTAAGGGTAAAATGGTCATTATTTAACAGTCAAAAGGTTTTTGACTAACAGTTCTGGACGACAGGGAGTAACGGGTTCTATTATTTTGGTTCAGGGACCAAGTAGTCTAATATCCAAACCTTCAGGGACTATTCAACATTTAACTCTTATATTTATGTTGATATTTGATTCGTAAAATACTCCCACAGATGGGTTTCCTTTGAGGTACTTTACAATTTGAATAGCAGTTATCATTTGGTTTTTTGTTGGTTTGAGCATGTACTGTGATAATTGTTTAACACAGAAACTTATATCAGGTCTAGTTAGATTTAAATATATTAATCGACCTATCAATCTTCTAAATGTCTCAGGTTCAACTAGTTCTTCATTAGCTTATGGTTCAGTTTTAAACCCTTTAGCCATATATGTATTTGTTAGTTTTGATCCCATTAATCCAACATCATCAATAATGTCTAGAATATATTTTCTTTGGTTAATATATTCCTTTAGAATTTCTTGCAATTTCTATTCCAAGAAAATATTTTGCTTCTCCTAAATCTTTTATTGAGAACTTTGTGTTTAGATGAATCTTCACATCATCTATAGTGTTCAAGTCATTTCCAGCTATTAGAATATCGTCTACATATACTAATAGAGCTGTAATTTTTTTTTTTCGATTTAACAAATAAACATTGATCATGCTCAGATTGTTTGAAATTTAGGTCAATCAATGTTTTAGAAATTTCTAGATTCCATTGTCTAACTGATTATTTTAAGCCATACATACTTTTCTTTAGTTTACATACTTGTCCAGTTTTGGCCAGGCCATATCCCAATGGTGGTTTCATATAAACTTCTTCGTCAATATTTCCATGTAAAAATGCATTATTTATGTCTACTTGATGTAGAAACCAGCCTTTAGAAGTTGTTAAGGCCAATAGTAATCGAATTGACACTATCTTAGCCACTAATGCAAAACTCTCATGAAAATCAATACCATCAATTTGATGGTATCCTTTGCCACTAATCTGGATTTATATTTTTCTATTAAACCATTAGGATGTAATTTTGTTTTGTAGATCCATTTACATTCCAAAGCCTTTTTTCCTTTAGGTAGTGTTGTCAATTCCCAAGTATTATTTATTTCTAAAGCTTGTAGTTCCTTTTTTATTGCTTCATTCCATACTTCATATTGACTTGCTTCTTTGAAGTTATTTGGTTGAGTTTGCATATTGATGTTTGATAAAAAGTTATATATGTTTTGTCTTTTGATTTGGTTTGAAAGGGATATGTATTTGGCGTAAAATTTTGTTATCTTAAATTTTCATTACTTATAACATTTGCTATATAGTCGTTTATCCATTTGGGTGAATTCTTATGTCTATTACTTTTTCTTATTGTTTGTATTTCCTCATTTTGAGTTTCTTGATTATCATTATCATTTTTTTTATTTTGGATAGGTGAGTTGGATTCTCGATATAAGTTGTTTTCTGCATTTAATTTTAGCTCAAGATTTTGATCATTTTGATCATTTGATCAAATGTCTTTTGAGTTTCAGTACAAGTTTTAGGTAATTCTACCTCTTGTATTTGAGTTTCTTCTTCGTAAGTTTTAGAGTTATTTTCTGTGTCCATTTTTTGAATTTCTTCATAATGATCTACATTTAGATTATTTATTTCAGATTATGTGTTTTGATTTTTGAAAACCATTATGTGTTCAAAAAATCTAACATCTCTAAAACTGTAATATTTTTGTTTCTATTTCAAATAATGTGTATCCTTTTTGGTTAGATGGGTATCCTAATAATATGCATTTGTTTACTTTAGGGTCAAATTTTGATTTATTAGGAAGAAGATTAGCAGAGTAGCATAGAGATCCAAATACTTTTAGGTTATTGTAATTAGGTTTACATTTGGTAATCTTGTAAAATGGTGTGTTGTAGTTTAATAACTTTGTAGGTGTCCTATTTATTAGGTAAGTGGCTGTGAGTAGTGCAAAAGGCCAAAATTTTCTTGGCATTGCATCATGTATTATCAAACTTCTAGCAACTTCAGCTAAATGTCTATGTTTTCTTTCAACTATGCCATTTTGTTGAGGTGTGTAGGTGCAAGTTTTTTTATGTACAATTCCTAATTCATGAAACAAATTAGAGCATATTTTATTTACAAATTTAGAGCCATTATCAGACCTGACACATTTAACCTCTTTTCCATACTATTGTTTTATTAAATTGATAAATGATTTTAGTTGAAAATGAACCATTGTTTTATCTTGCATCATGTATGTCCATGTACATGTACTATGGTCATCCACAATAGTTAACATGAATGGTGTGTTAGTTATGCAAGGTTCTTTATATGGTCCCCATAAATCAACATGTATAAGTTCAAAAACAGTTTCAGCTCTAGTTAAGCTAATTTGAAATGGTGTCCTATGCATTTTTGCTAATAGACAAGACTCACAATGGTTTAATTTTTGTTTTATATTTAGAAAGATCATTTTAATAACAGATTCAGGTGGATGACCTAACTTTGCATGTAACATATCAAATTAAAATTTACTCATATGAGTTTTCATACAATCATCAATATAGACATTGTTTATCTCCACACGAGAGATATTATTTGAACTACACGAATCTCTCAACTTGCAGTTTTCAGTAAGTAAGTAGTTAAAAGAAGGAAATTCAGATTGGTGCAACAGGTAAAGGTTTCTAAATCCTCTTCCAGTTGCTAGAATTCTCATGTGCTTATAGTCTTGCAATAAACATTTATCTTCATGAAATGTACATGTGATTTTGTTATCTTTTAGTTACAAACTACTGATAACAAATTATGTTTAAAGTCTAGAGCAAATATCTCTTCCATATTTTTTTGTTTTCAATGTTGTTTAATTGATTCAAACTCATACTATACAATTTATTATTTGAATAAGAGGTTTTTGACATACCTAAAGAGTATGAGCTGTTGTTCTTCAAGGTTTTCTAATAAGATTTGAATAGGTTGAATTCTTCAATTGATGAATTGTTTTCATCTTGATCCATAGGAGCATTCACAGCTACATATGCATGACTTTGTCCAGCATTCTTCCTTTTGTCCTTCGGTTGTTTCCACCACTCAAGGTAGCCAACCAATTTGAAACAACCATCCTTGAAGTGACCTTTCATGTTACAATGAGTACATACTGCATTCTTTTTCTTATCCATAGAAATCTTCTTAGAATAGTTAACACTAAATGCTTTTTGAGCAGATTCTGTTAGTTCAGTATTCATAGCAGAATGTGAATTTTGATAGAGAAGGTTCAACGCTCTCTTTTTCTCAATATTCAAAACCATAGTGAAGGCCTTATGCACTGTTGGGAAAGGATCAGTGTTAAGGATCTGATCCTTCACGTTTTCATAAGCCTCATTCAGTCCAAGTAAAAACTGAAGTAATTTTGCATTCTCATCGATGATGCAGATAAATTTCCTAATTGCTCGACAACCATAACAGTTCATCACATCACTTCCATCACATTCACATTTTGGAAGTGGACTTAATCCAACTATTTCCTCCCAATATAACCTAATTTTAGAGTAATATTCCTCAGTAGAAAGATTACCTTATTGTATGGTGGAAATGCCACAAGCTAATCCATATTGCGTCAGTCCATTATTTCCTTCGTAGCGTGCTTTAACTTCTTGCCACAGGTCCAGTGTAGTTACGGTTCCTTCGAAATTTGCCTTAATTGTTTTGAAATCGTGTTTAGAATCCAGGAGCGGACCATGGCGTCAACCACCATCCACTGTGTGGCTCCATTTTCATCTTCTTGTTTGACATAAGTTCCATCTAGGAAACCTAGTTTGACCTTAGCTTGTAGCGACAAATTTATACTCTTAATCCAAGAGAAATAGTTCGCTCCAGTTAAGATGATGGAGCTGAGGATAGTATTTGGATTATCTTCTCCATTAAGGTTTAATGGATCAACGTTGTACTTTTTCTTCATTTGTGCGATTTTTTTTGCACTTTCATTCGTGACCAGTGGTTCGATGTTTGAGTTTGCCATTGGAGTTAAGCGAATACTACCTGGTTAATGATCGGAGCGCGGAATGGAAATACGATTGAACAAAAGATGAAAGCAGAGAATGAAGACGATTATCAATTGAGAAAAGAACACCGATCTTATTAGGGCATTTTGCCATTGATATATAGAACAAATATACAAACAAGTCCCTAACCTTTTACATTATTATACATTCAATCCAAACTATAAAATTCACAATTTATTTTCCTAATAACTAAAATGATTAATTTTATTTGATTCTTATTTTCTTATAGTTTCTGGATTTTCGGTTCATAAATTGCTAATTCTACATTCTCGCCCAATCCTATCTCAAAATATTAGAACAATGAGTACTATTGTTGAAATACATTATTAGTTGCATTATAGTCATAAAATATACTCCAAAATATTATGTTAAAAGTTCTTTCAAAAAATTGTTAGAATGATGGGTTTTTCATATATAAGAATAATTAATAATTTTACCATATACTAGGTTTTCATCTTATTAGAATGATGGAAGTTCCCGTCAAAATTTGGATGAGTTTACGTCGAGATCATCCAAAATATGAGGAAGGGGTTGACCACTTCCTAGATCCTGTAGTGAGTAGTGAAGGACGACAGAAAGTGAAATGTCCTTGTGATTGAACACGACCTTTAAGGATAAGTCGATGTGAAATATCAATTCATCGTTTATGGAATAAACCTGAATTATGAATTAGTGTATTGTCTTGGAGAAATGAAGAGTACTATTAACGTAGTTTATGGAGTGTCGGAAGTCACGAGTACTCCACCATTCTGATCCTAGAAAACGTCTGAAAAAAAAGAAATGCCCAGATTTTAATAATACGGTCAATGAAGAATATTATATGCAAGATTTTATACACGATATGTATTCCAATGTTAATGATGGCCCGAGCAACCATGAATCAGTCAAGGATGCACATAAGTTCTATAAATTGTTTGATGATTCTAAACGACCCTTTATATGAAGTTGCACGAATAACAAAATCATTAGCACTGTTGAAACTCCTTCACATTAAATATTTTGGTCAAAGGATAAACACTTCGTTCGATATGTTGTTGCGTCTACATAAAGAAGACATATTACCGATTGACACTCAATTGTCAAACTCATACTACAAATGTAAGATGTTCATTATAGATATCGGGGCTTAAGTACGAGAAGATAGATGCATGTAAGAACAATTGCATGCTATTTTGGAAGGACGAAAAAAATTTGGAGTCTTGTAGAGTTTATGGTCTTTCTAAATGGAAAGTCGACCAAACAAGTGAGGCAGTTTGGAAAAAAAGTAAAATAGAAAATGTATTCCCACTAAGGTGTTTAGATATTTTCCACTAATACCAAAACTGTAGAGGTTATACATGTACTCTAAGACCTCTCCAATGATGAGATGACGTAAGGAAGTAATAGTTGAAGATGATATGTTGGGACATCCATCTAATTCATACATCTGAAAAACGTTTGATGAGAGGTATAAGGACCTCGTAGCGTGAAACTTGGTTTATCAAGCGATGGGTTCCATCCCATTACAAATGGTAAAAAGTCATTTAGTATTTTCCGGTTATTCTAATTCCTTATAACGTATCTAATAAGAGATAGACAATAAGCTTTGATAATTTATTCTAAACAATCAAAGAGGGAAAAATTGTTAGATTAAATTAGCTATTCAACTTAAGAAAATTAGTCAATAGTTATAAAACTACTAGGTTCTGAATTTTTAGTTTAAATAATCAAAGATGTAGAAATTGATAAATATAAATAGTTAATTAAGTAGCAGTATTAATTAATTATTTAAATAAGAACCTAACTATGTCCAAATAATCATGTGCAGATTAAACCAGAAAGATGACTGGTATTCAAATTGAAGTCGGTTTTGTCATGTATCAACATCTTATGAATCAACACTTTGAGAAAATCGGTCATTAAATATATCGGCATTTTACAATAATAGAAGCCAACACTTTAGACATCGGTCTTATCTCAAGAAACGGAATCGACATTTTGTACATATCGGCTTTCTGCAAATCGGTATTTTTCAAAAGCACGTAACCGACACTTTAAACATATCGGTTTTATGAAGTGAAGCGGAATCGGCATTTTAGACATATCGGTATTATGCAAAAGTGCGTCCAACTTTTTGCATATCGGTTTTTCTGCAAAACGAATTCGGTATTTTGGAGATCGGCTTTTTGAAAAGCACTTCCGGTATTTTAGAGATCGGTATTATGCAAAGGCGTGCCCGACTTTTTGCATATTGATCATCTATGAAGCGCCTCCGACATTTCAGAATTCCCATACTAAATCAACCTAGGGAATATATATATTGACATTTCGGAAAATTCAGACATCAACTTTACACTTCCCAAATAATTGTTTCAATTTAAGTGCAAAGACTGATGAAAATTTTCCTGCAACAACAAAACCATTATCATAGACAGGTTAAACAGTCTGTGATACACATTCGTTAAAGATTGAAATCGCATTAATGAGAATTTGACTTACTATCATCCAAGTATAGACAACGTCAAAGGATATCTAATCCAATGTACAATTCTGGACCTCAATCAATCAAGATCAAGATAGATGTCCTATGGAGCAGATATAGTCGTTAAACAACAAATGTGTCCGTTGATATTTTTGCCTACTTAAGAAGACAGAGGTTAGCCGGATTAAAACACCTTTTTGCAATCACTCTAACCTTTCCAACAATCTTGAGAGACAATACTTTGCATCAATTACGAACCTTAAGCTATCAACTCTTTCAAGCTCTCAAGGCGTTCAAGTGTGTTAGAGTTCCAAAGTTGTATTACAATACTAGCTATTCTGTGTGGGTGGTGAGCATTGTAAGTTGACAGAATTCGTTTATGTTCAACATAGTGAGTGTATTGGAAGGTCGAAAATAGACAGTAGTTAAGCCCTGGTTTTTCAACTGAGTTTGCATACATGTTGTAAACAAACTGAATATTCTAGTGAATATCCTTCTCAAAAGTTTGAGAAGAAGGGGTGACGTAGGAGCTTATACTCCAAACATTCATAAATTTTGTGTCTTGTGTTGTGTTTTCTCCTTTATCTTATCATTCTTATCGATTATCTGTTGCTTCAAGTCCAAATAAATAGTTCCACATTTGACTTTGTCAAGAGTTTGTGACGGCTTGTGTAAAGTAGAAATGAAATAATCAACATCTAATAGAGTTGTTATCAAACAACGTGTGTGTAAGCATTCAACTTTGTGAGACCCCGTCTCCATCGTTGATCCCGATCTCAACAGTATCACTCACTTTTTGCATGGATTCTAGCAATTTCATTTTATCTATGATAATTTCAGTCCCAAAGAGTCTAGAAGATGCAATTGATATATTTCTTCATCTATTGATCGAAGAGTTGTCTGAACTGTGGCATCGTGGTGTGAGAACATATTATGCACACACCTCGCAATCCTTTAACTTGTGAGCAACATTGTTATGCACCTTTTATGACTTCCCAATATACACAAACTTATTCAGGTGGAGTATAAAAGGGAAACTCGCTCGTCCTTATTATAACCGTGACACTATATCTCTTTGATTGTGTAATAGGCAGTAATAATGTTACATGGATAGATGCTTCCTTTCACCAAACTAAAAATATAAGAGGGATAAAGAGTCGTTTGATGGTCGAACAGATTATAGAGAGCCCACGAAAATGTTAACGAAACAAGAAATTTATGAGCAAGAACTAGACCTAGAAGGCACAATTCTGACTACGAATCGGATGACGAAAACCAAGATATGTCATGAAACACGGGGAGACAATTGGAATAAACTTAACATTTTTTCTATTTATATTATTGAAGATCACTATTATTGAGACATAATTTGGATGTGATGGCATGTTGAGAACAATGATGGATGTGAAATAAAAGACTTAGGATGGTCTTAAAGCCCATAAAAATTTACAATTCTTGAACATAAAACACTAGTTACATCTTGTAAATGTTGGAGGAGTAGTTCATTATCCAGAAGTGCCTTTCACTTTGTCCACTGAGAATAAACAACGTCTTTGTAAATTACTAAAGGATCTTATGTTTCCCGACAACTTTTGCTCAAACATTGGAGGTTGTGTAAATTTGGAAGAGAAGAAGATTACGGGATTGAAGAGTCATGATTGTCATATTTTATTAGAATACCTTATTCCTTTAGCAAACCATGGATTGATTCTAGATGCTGTGTATGATGTTGTCACATTTTATTAGAATACCTTATTCGTTTGTTGTGTTCTAAAGTGTTGAGTGCATCATACCTAGAATAATTGTACTTGAATATTATAACGACACTTTGCAAATTGGAATTGATTTTCCCACCATCGTTGATCGACATCATTATGAATCTCTCGATACACTTGTCATTTGAGGCTATACTTGTGAGTCTTGTCTAGTTTCGATGGATGTATCTGATAGAACATTACATGGGTACAATGAAAATATATTTGCGGAATAAAAATCACCCGAAAGGCTCAATAAGCGATCGAGATAGGGCTTATTCATACATCTTGAAAAATTTCCTGAAGTAGAACCATTTTGCATGTATGATTCTGTATTTCTACGTTGGTACAAATTATTAACATTAAAGATATGATTTTATAATTTCATATTCAATACATGTGCAATGAGTATGTGCATGATTGCAATAACATGGAGTAATGTTGAGAAATTCCCCCAACGTATGCTAGTTATTTTAAGCATATAGTGAGTAGATACCACAACCATGCATATCTGATAACTTTAACTTGATTCTACAATTTAAGAATATTATTTGGAAATGTATATAGGTCGTCCAATTAACATACGACATCGATATATCAAGAGACTTTAAGATATTAGGCTCCGGTCCAAAAATGTATTCTTGTAGTTTTATTTGGTGTAAAATAAACGGATACAAATTCTGTACAGAAAAACACGACGAAGGTCTAACCACTCAAAACAACAGAGTTTTTTTTGACATAATCCATGTACAATATTTTTCTCACAAACGGGTTGTCCTCTTCAAGCGTAAGTGGTTTGATGCACACGTAGAGTGAAAGTGGATAAATATGGTTTCGAAAGTATTAATGTCAACCATATTTTAAAAACCCAAATCCATGAACCTTATATTTTGGCGAGTCAAGAAAAACAAGTATTCTATGCCATTAATATGGTAACACGACCCGGTTGGAAGATTGTGACAAAAATAAATTCACGTTTTACAAATATCTAGTTAAGAATAAGATTAAATTAGTGTTTTACCTTAAACTTATCTTCCTATTTATTTTATACTAATAAATATATATGATCATACTATCTTTATTAACAAATACCATACCAAGAAAACTCACCAATACATTTAGGGGCTAATTTTACAGGTAGGCGACCTTACAACTCGAGGGGGGCATTCAAGGACCCGGAGAGCCTTCAAGGGATCCTTCAGGGGATGGGGTGTTCAATCCAGTCCCTATAGCTTATTCCCTACCAGATCACTATCCATAGGAGGATGAGGCTAGGGATTTAATTGAAAGTACATATCCGGGGATGAGTCAGAGTAGTAGGTGGATTAAGGGTAGGAGTAAAAGTATGAGCAACATGAGGATCAAGATGACCGGTCCACTCTGAACATTGTTGGTACTAGTAAAATTTTAGTCTAATATTTATTGTTTATATTGATTTTGACCTAATAATATTAATTTGTTACTTTTGTAGGTTCTTCCTCCACGCAAAGATGAAGTCGCAACAAAAATATCGAGCTTGTGAGAAGGACGTAGGGATCGAGGGTACCAGTAAGTTTCGGAGATATGGATGGGAGGTCAGATGGTGATGCTAGTCATATGTGGTCTAGGCATGTGAGGTTGATGGCGCGGAACCCCGCACTCATCTCACATCGCTAGATAAAGTGGAGAGTTTTGAGTAGTGAACATGAACTTGTGTAGAAAAAAAATTAACCAAGTCTTTTTTTACTTAGTTTTTTTTTCAAAAAGTTTATCATGTTCAACATTAATGAACTTCATGTTTAGCGCCAATTAATTGCATGTTCAGCGCCTTTTTCAGTTAAAAACATTTGTTTTTTCGTTTTTTTCATATTCAGCATCATTGAACTGTATGTTCATTGCCTTTTTCAATGAAAGAACATAATTTTTTTTTCAAATTTGCTTTTATGTTCAGCGCCAATGAACTACATTTTCAGCGTCTTTTAAAGTTAAAATACTTGTTTTTTTTCAAAAAAAAATCATGTTCAACGTCATTGAACGAGAAATTTGACAAAATAACCCTGATAATAGGGTTATTTCCAAATTTAGAATAGGTAGGATAAATTTAGCAAATATAACCTTTTGCCATGGGCAAAAGACATTTTTACCCCTCAATTAAAAATATGCCCTTTTTTATTTCCCAACCCATTTTCCCTCTCTCTCCTCATTTCAGTCTCCCCTTTCTCCCCCGACCCTCAAATCTCTCTTCTTCTTCTCCCTCGACGATCCAAGCGAACCCACAAAGCGAAGGAAGCTGATTGATCAACTCCCTGAGGAAACATCATTCGCCTTCATCATTTTAGGTTAGTTTTTCTGTAGTTTTCCTTGCATTCATGCTGAAATTGAAGAAAGGTTTAAGATTTTAGCGTTTAGAGTTTAGGTTTAGGGTTTTAGGGGTGACTAAATGGTTTTACTGTGTTTATTGTTAGTGAAGTAAGCGAAATGCATTTCTCGCCTGCGAAAATTGCATTTGTCGCCTACGAAAAATGTTGAAACACTTAGTAATTATTTCTTAAGAATGCAAAGTAGGAACTCTAACTTTTTCTACTTGGTTGATTTGGACTAGGAATCCTGAATTAGAAATGTGTTTTGGGCAGATGAAAGGTGTAGGGTTTACTATGACTATTTCTCTAATGTTATCACTTTTGATACAACCTATTTGACTAATGGTCATGACATGCCCTTTTATCCATTTATCGGGATCAATCATCATGGTCAATCTATTTACTTGGACGTGGCTTATTTTCAAGTGAAGATTCAGAGTCTTTCACTTGGTTGTTCAAAGCTTGGTTGACATGTATGCTTGATCGAGCTCCAAATGCCATAATCACAAACCAATGTTGATCTATGCCAATTGCAATTGATAATCTATTTCCTAAAGCTCATCATTGTTTTTGTTTGTTCCATATCATGAAGAAACTTCCTACAAAATTTGGAAATCATACTGAATACAAACTAATAAAGAAAATGCTAAAAAACATTGTATACAACTCCATTACTATTCAACATTGTCATGTTCGGGACCAATATGTCCCTAATATTTTCCATGTTCGGGACTAAAATTCCAATTCATTTCCAATATAAAAAAATGTTATTAATTTCTATAAACAAATGGTATTAATTTTCAATTCATTTCATATATAATACAATTTCCAATATAAACAAATGGTATTAATTTTCAATTTATTTCATATATAATGTAGCAACCAAACAATGTAATTTCCAATTCATTTCATATATTATGTTATAATTTGTGTTCATCTATTTACATTTTCTCTAAATTTTTGGTTAGTGAAACGTAATTTTTCAGACAATTCATTCCTATCATTGTTCATCTTTGACACTAGGATCGTCGCACCATATTTTATTCTCAACGCCTCAATAACTCCTTTGGACTTCAAAAAAAAAAGTTTTTGCAGGTTAGTATAGAGAATTCTCAAGCAATGAAAATGTTAAACAATCAACATGTTAAAACTGTATAACTTATATTTTTGTGTTGATTTGATAATTCAATATTATTTCATCTCCTATATATGTCTCTATTTTTCAAATATAGTAGATTTCACAATTTGTTTTATTATTCGGGTCTTGCCAAAGAAATTTGAAAATGTTGAACTTGAATTTAGCTATTGAAGCGACGATACTTGAGTCAACACTCTTCATGAAATCTACAAAAGCATGTTTCTGTTTATCAAGGTAAGAAAAAATATAAACATAGATGTGAAATATAAACACTTTTAGATAGAGAAGTTTAACTTATTACCAAGGCCTGAGATGTGTGATATTTTTCCTTCCAACGTAAACCTTCTAGCAATGAAAGGTTGTCAATTATTTAGATTTCCTTTTTTACCATGTTGATGCAGAAAACATAAAAATGAGAATGTTCTAAAACAGGGAAGAATCTGCAAAAAATGACAATTTTATTTAAGATGATATATAGTTAGGTAACCAAAAAATTAGAATGTTCTAAAATATTGGAGAGGTTACTTACAATGTCAGTCATCTTTAAGTCTTCAGATGATATATGAAATAATTTTATTTCGTCTTGAATTGAAAAGGGGAAATAATCTTCATAAGGATGTGTACTTTATAAATGAACATCATATTAAAAAACAAAGATAATAATTAGATAAAAAAAAGCTTACATATGTTAATGTGGAGAAACAAATTCTTCGGATGGTGATGGGATGTCTCTTACTCTTGAAATTGAAAATTTCGGCCCAAATATCAATTATTCCACCGTCCACATGGCTTTTACTTTTCATTGAAAGCATATGGACTCCAGTCAGTGTGACTCGATCGTTGTAGAATAAAATTTTCCTACAAAGACAAATTAAGAAACCACATTTAATAAGAGTTAAGAAAACTTTATAATGACTATAAAGAGTTCTAAAGATGTTGCTTTAAGTCCAAATATGTAAAAATTAATTGCACACCGAATTTCTCTTTGTTAGTCATTTTGACCAATTCAAAGAATTTAACACATTTATTCAAATATGTTGTCATGTATGAAGAGCAAAGAGTCGACGCCCGTTTTTTAATCATATTAGGTTGTGTTTTGATTGTGACTTCTTTTTCTACTCTAACTTTTGAGGGTTGATGATTTATGGTAATAGTCACCACCACTTTGGGTAGTGTTTCAACTCGAACCTCTACAGGTTAAGAATCTATGTCAACCACCACCACTTTGGGTGGTGTTTCAAATCGAATCACCGCCCGAAGTTTCTTAATCTTAATCTTCCTTTTATGTTGTTTTCTAAGTGGAAATGGGGCTTCTTTTGCTACTCCAACCTCTGCGGGTTGATGTTCTATGGAAACAATCGCCACTACTTTAGGTGGTGTTTCAACTCGAACCTTTATGGGTTGAGGTTTTTCTGTAGGGGTTATCTTTGTGAAATATTTGTGCATGGCATCCCTAAGAAATTCATTTGAGTCCATAGCCTCGTACAAGACATGGATCGAGGAATCAAATAGGAAAAATGGGTTTATTTTCTGTTATTGTGCTGATTCTGATACATCTGCCAATATTCATGTGGGTTTTGACATATTTTGTGTAGATGTAGCCATGTTCTTTGAAGATATAGCCATATTCTTTGCAGATATAGCAATATTGTTTAATGCATTTTTAAAAATATGAGGTTCATCCTCTGCAATTTGAGGCTCATCCTCTATAATATGAGGCACCAACTTAGTCTCTTCCACCTCATATGTTACCTTATCTTCCATAGTCTCAGGCTCATCCTGATGGGTGCTTAGTAGTTGAAGGCGTCCAATATCCCTTCCAAATCTGAATCCTCCTCGTTTGAATTCAATTTTCATCCTACTTTTCAGTTTATTGTCTTTCCAAAATGACAATATTGGAAGTCGTTCATAAGACAGTTAAAGTTTAGGGTCCGCAATTCTATCCATGTAGCACAACTTAAATAATAATTAATATATTAGAACATATACATTTACATTTGAATAAACCACCGAATTAAATTACTAACAAAGATAACTTACAATGAGAAATGTCTCCGGTCCGAGGAAATGATTTTTTTCATTGATCTTCCACTTCTTGCATGCATTAACTAAGCCATTAATTGTGAATTGACACCAATTCAACTTTCAGATATTATTGACATTAAATATAGACTTCAGAATTTTATACCTGTAGAATACAAAAATTAGGTAAAAAAAGTGTATATAAATTAATAATGTTTTGAAATGTAAATTTTGGGAATAACTCTATACTTACATTGTTGATTCTGTGAGGTTCATAGAAAGTTATTGACAACATAGACTATAAAATCTATCTTAAAATTATTGTCACCTGCTCTATTATTTAGAATCTTCTCCAGCATTTCAGTTATTTTAGGACCATTACTGTTTTGTCTCATTCCCCGTAGTCTCCTTCATTACCTCAATTGTTCATCATATTCAGGGGTACATTGACTAGTTTCCAATTTCCTCAACAATTTCAATCTCCCTTTAGGGGATCCTAGTATGCACTAAACATTCTTTTAAGCTATTTTGACTTCCTCTCCATTCCGTAGGATGATCACACCTACTGCAGTCGAAAGACCTGACGAGGTGTTGAGAGAGTTCGCCTAAACATTTTAAAAGGCAAAGTGAAAAAACCCTCTGAAGTCTATGGCCTTCACGACCTCTTTCTGTTCATATGTCAATTGTTGAAGTAGATTGTAAAGGCCCATTGACGAGGTCCTAGTCAATATTATATTGCGACAAAATTTTGTTCTTTTGGGGGAGGGAGCGGAGGGATCTGGAGCTGAGGGAGATGAGGAAGTAGAGGGTGCGGATGGAGTTGTACATTGTTGATCATTAGATGTAGTTATTGTGGCCAGAAGTGAAAAATCTGTTGTTGAGGGTCGACGGTTCCTTTTATATACCCTGCAAAAAAAATCAACTACGATTAACATATGAAAATTCAAGTTTTATTTGGACAAAAAAAGTCCTGAACATGGCCATGTCCGGGACTAAAATGTCCCGATTATGGCCAAAATATAACATTCGTGCAAATTTCTAGAACCTATATAACTAAAATTTTAATATTTGTGTCATTTCTAGACCTATGTAACTGAAAATTCAATATTAGTGCAAATTCTAAACCTATATGACTGCATGTTGGTTCCATTTTTAGAATATATTACTACAAATTCCAAAAAGACTTAGATAATTAGAATATAAAAGGAAATAGGATTTGAGAAATATATCCGAAAATGGAACAAATTAGTTTACGATAACTTTGGCCAGATTTGTAAATCTTTATAACTTTGGCTAGATTTATAATTAGTTTAAGACTCTTCACTATAGTTTAAGAATTACTATCATTAACTTGTAATTACTAAAATAAACACCTAGCTTGCTAAAAATGTGTAGCACACAATATAGTAGTATTAGTAGGTTTATTCTAATATTTGGGGTTTTATTTCTAAATGTGTGACTAAGAGTAGTTTCAGTAGTCCCGACTAAGGTTTTTGTAAATGGATACAGATCTAGAAACCAGAAACAAAAAATTAAACGTAAATCAAGTTCCCGAACATGGTCATGTTTGGGATAAACCTAACTACAAGAAGACCATGTTCAGAATCTTACCTTCTATTAGTGTTTTCGATAAACCAACATTGACTTTGAAAAGTTTCATGGTCAATTGTGCTCATTTGCTAAGCACAATCCAATCCTCTAATCTTTCACTCTATTTACCATATTTTTGTAATTTTCTTCTCTTTTCATTAAAAAAAATTATCAATACAATTATAATTACTATGCTTCCACAAAAAATAGTTCCCTAAGAAGTTTTGATTTCCAACTTAAAAGCTTTTTACCTATTCTTTCAATAATAACATTTTTTTTGAAAAACGGTTTAACACCATTTATTAAAAAGCTCACAAAGTGGAAGGGTCAATAATCAAAACTAGACAAATCATAGTTTTGATTGTAAATTGACAAACAAACAACCCAAAAGTTTCTAAATGGTAGCGGTCATATCACATTACAAACACATATTACAATGAATAAAGACTCAATCTATCTATATCAATTTGTGTTGTCTCAATGTCCGCCATTTTGATCATATTGTCTTCTTCCACGTCTCCTTCCACTCTTGTTCTTCATGAAGAGAGATTGAATTGAAGAATATGATGATGTTTGTCTACTTTCATTATTTAATCTTCCTCTATATGAACCAGTATTAACATGATAAAATGTATTCTTTTTCTGGATTTCAGGGCTTTTGTCACTACTTTTCTCTACTTCAATTTTACGTGTTTGAGTATCAACAACCTTAGTTTCTTCTTCGCTTTTCTCCTCTACTATATTTTTACTTTCATCTTCTATCTTTTTCTCTTCTTTTTCTTAAGGTTTATCATTTTCAACATCCCCTGTTTCATCAATTTCATTGCTTTCTTCATTATCTAATTCTACATTTCTTTCTTCCTCAACATCATTACTTTCTTCCTTCTCTAATTCTTCCTTGATTTCTTCCTCTGCATTTTTCTCTTGCTAATTGTCTTTAACTTCCCCAATATGGTATTTGATCATTGATTCTTCTGTTTCATTTTTCTGCTTTTCTTTTTATTGAGTTTTTAGGATTTTCTGCTATTCCTCAATTGCTTTTGTACATTTAGTGCTAGCATGTTGGAAAGTATTGCAGAAACTACACATGTTTGGTCTCCATTCATATAAGATTTTCATGACTGTAGACTTTCCTTTCATGTAAACTACTATCATGTTCTTTGACAGCGTACTTCGAGGATGCACTTCAATGTTTATTCTAGCAAAGGTAAGTTCATACACTCCTTCTATAATTGGGTTAATGTATAATGGTCTCCCCAATAAATTTGCAAAGTAACTTAGAGCTTCTACATTGTACATGTGTGCTGGGATGTTTCAAAGTTTAAATCATATTTTTCAAAAATAACATTGAAAATGTCTTGTTCTTCTTTTTTGTCAAAGAAACAAATAAGGTAAAATTTGTTAAAAAAGTAAAAGAAACTTGTTGAAATTGACTTTTGGTACCTATTATTAACATATTCAGATTCACTTTAGAAGAATAACAAAAAAAAAGATTAGTATTAAATGGACAATGTCTAAATAATTAGTTTCAATCCTTGTAAACAACATGTAAGAAAAATTCATTTTTGAAAAAAAAACAGTTTGTAGGAAAACTCGTCATTTTAATGGCCGATAACAAAAAAAGGGACTAAAATATTTATTGGAGATGGGAGGGATCAAACCCCGTGCCTCTCGCATGCAAAGCGAGCTCTCTACCATTTGAGCTACATCCCCAACTAGTATAAATATTTATAATTTAACATTTGAAAATCATTCTTTGAGGAAAAAAGAAAAGTAGTTACTAATTTGCAAGAATCCACAAAAGTAGGTTCAAAAATCCAATAATGACCTGATTAATTTGTAGATATGCCTAACTAGAAGTTATTTAAAAATATGAATATATATGTGATTTGTTATCAATCTCCATCATATCCTTTAAAATAACGTAGTAAAAAAAAGTATTTTGGCCTGCTTAATAATACTTTAAGTAAGTTTGAACGGATTATTAAGTTATTTAATATATAAATAATTAAAGTATATTATTTTATAATATTTTTTCATCAAATTCAATATCCAAATAACATATTTAAAATATATATATATATATATATAATTTTTAAATAAATTAAAAAAATACATATTTCAAAACCCAATCAACTCCGAAATTATTTCACTGTATTTTCTAAACAAAATTGAAGAAATATAATATTTTAGAGTTATAATTTACCGAGGGCTATAAATAATGTTGAAATTAACTCGTGGCCCTATCTTATTGCCGGCACTTTATACATCTCGAAAATGAGATATGGTTGAAAATAAACCTCCATTCATGAGAAAATTGTTAAAAATAAACATGCAAAAATTAGAAAATTGTTGAAAATAAACATTCGAAACATAAGATATTAATTGTTGAAAACAAAATAACAGGATATATCTTTCATGAAAGATGCTATATGTGATTTAAATCAATGGAGAAATCTTTGCTATGACTCAGTTGACCGGTCAATAGCAACGGTCAAACACATGTCACTGTTGCTTTTATTGTCATTTTTTTTTATTATATTTGATACTAGTTATATAGGTATAAATTGTAAGGGATATAAATTATAAATATGTATTATGATGTATAAATTATATAGGTTTTAGTGTTTGTTTGAGAGTATAAAATATGTATAAATTATATAAATTTTATTATTTTGTGTTTAATAGGTGGTGTAAGAAAGTAGTAAAAATATGTAAAAGACTATTTTGCCCTTATATTTATATTAATTATTTTTAATTATTATTAATATTTATCTTATAAGTAATTTGTATTATTAATTATATTAAAATTAATATATATATATATATATATATATATATATATAATTATCATATAAATGATTTTTTTAAAATAATATTATTATATCATTTACATTATTTTATATATAATTAGTTAACTTTACTTATATAATTATATAAATATATATATAAAATAAATACTATACAAAATATACAACACAAACAAAATATATTAGTTTCTAACAACATTTTGTTACTCCATATATTAGTTTCAATTTCATCCTCTATGATTGTTTCCCTTCGACAAGTTGTATTTATTTGTTTTAGTTTATAGAAGAGTATAACAATTAATATTGCAAATTTTCCAACATTCTTTTAATTAGGCACAAATAAAATTTATACAAATATAAATATAAATATATATTTATTAGGATAAAAACTCAGCCTAACTGATCACTTACTTTGTCCTAACCCAATTCAGCCCAATATAGTTGAATGAAACAATAACAATCAGAAACTAGAAAATATCAAATGTTATTAATATATCAACAAAACTGAATGAAACATACATTTTTCAATATCAGAAATAAACTATGGAATCAAATGTATTAACGATATTAAAATCAAACACAATAGTCTTATGATCTATGATGTCTCTTTTTCACTCTTCATAGTTCATACCAATATGAAAAGATAGAAGATAAACAACAAATAAACGAAACTGAATAAAGCATCTATAAAATGAAAGGATAATAAGAAGTTGATTTTGCTATATAGAAATAAATGAAAAAAAAAGAAGAAATATAAAGTATAAGTTCATTGAATATTATGTAAAGCAAGATGGAGAAGAATGACAGAGGAGAAGTTGAGATTTTATGAGAATGATAAATATTATAATAAAATGATATACGAGGGTAATAATGGAATACAATTTTAATAAGGACTTAATGGAATACAATTTTAATAAGGACTTATAACAGGTGAGGTAAGTTATAATTTTATAACTAGTTTAAGATATATATTATACTTTATACATTATTTTAGTTATAAAATTAGTCAACTAAACATTTATTTAGTTTTAAATGGATATAGTTATACTATATATGGCCACCTTGTTATACTCCTTACCAAACGGAGACGATAAAATATTTATTAATAATACACTTATATTTGGATTGACGGATGAGAAAAACTGATGATATTTACTTGCATAATAAGTAATAAGTAAAAAAAAAAATTGCAGGAAATAAAATTTAGGAAGATTATATTTCAAAACAATATTTCATCTAATTTAATATTAAATTGAATTATTTAAAAATTAAATACATTTTAAAACAAAATGGTTCAAAATCAAATTAATCTAGTTGTTTTCAAACCAGCCTAATTAATTTATTTACAATAATAACTATTTAAATATGCATTTTCAATAATAAGCTAAATAATTAATCAATTTAGTATATTTTTATAATATAATTTATTATCTTCAAATAGTTTGTTAAACTATTTAAATTTATAATTTAAAATTAAATATTTATAATACTTTTAAATAAATTTTTAATAAATATATATATATATATATTAATTTTTAATAAATATATATATTATTGTAAAAAAATTTATAATGACTTGATAAATAATTAAAGTCTAATATTTTTATTTTATGTTTTCAATATCATGTTACTGATATACTGTTTGTTTGTAATGTAGACATTATGTACGTATTTAAAAGAAAAAAATTATAATAAGTTATTTTTATACTTTTTAATTTATATATATTATTTTTAAAATTGTAAAATTTTGGAGGACAATAATTTATAAAATTGACAAAATTTTAAAAATCTTACCACATTCCAATTTTAAATTAAGTTGATTTTTTTTTTTGTAATTTCATTATAAAATAACATAATTTTAAAACCATTTACTACTATCTTAGTTTTTTTTGTAATTTTTTATAATTTGTCCTATTTTTAATTTACCTATAGAAAATAATATAGCTATATTAGCTGTCACACATTTTAAATAAGTAAATACATATATTTATAAAATAAATAATGCTTATAACAATGAAAAAACTTAAACAAACAATATATCACTACATAATATTAAAAATATAAAATTAAAAGTTAAATTTTAGTTATTTATCAAACCAATTTAAAAAGTTTTAAAATAGTATATATAAATTTATTAAAATGTTTTAAAAAATATAATATTTTAAATTATGAATTTTATAAATTTAAATAAATAACTAATTGTTTGAAGATAATAAATTGTATTATAAAAAAATATTAATTTTTTAAATGTTTATTTGTTATTTTAAATAGTTATTATTTAAAAAAAATGAATTGTTGTCAAGTGCTTCATAACATGGTCTTTTAAATGTCATTGACTTGAAGTGTATACATGGCGAAAAATAGTTACATTTTTTAGGTTTGGTTGGATAAAAGATTTTTTTTATATATATTTTTTTTTTTGTTTAAGGTGAGAGGTAATTTATAACAGTACTATAAGGGAAATTTGATGAAATAACCGTGAGTTATTTTCAAAAATAACATGAGAGAAGTAAACTATGTAAAATTGATTTTTTGTCCCTAGTAAAAGATCAATATATCCTCCAATTAAAAATCATTTTCCTTCTTTTTTTTTTTTTTATTTCCCTTCTCTTCAGCCACTCTCCCGTAGCCGAACTGTAGCCTCTGACGACTAGGGGTGAACATTGGGTGGTTTAATCCGAAATCCAATCCAATCCGAATCCTAAATACTAATTCGGATTGGATATTTTGGATTGGACTGAGATCGGGTCGGATTGAGTTCGGATTGAATTAAATCGAATTGGATTAGGATTATCCAAATTATCCAAACTATCTAAATAAAAATATATTTTTTAATTATTTTTATTTAAATTAAATTTTATCTCAATATAATATATATTTTATTCATCGTTACTTGACAACGATATTTATTTTTATTTTTATTTTTTTTCAGATTCAAATTTAATAATAATAAAATTTTCGAATTTTAAAAAAAAATTAAAAAAAAGATTGTTCACTAATTTTAAGCTGATATATATAAATATTTTTTAGTTTGGATTATCCAAACAATTTTCAATCAAATCCGTATCCGATCCGTATTAATTAGTAAAATGGTTTGGATTACGGATTGGATAAACTTAATTTGAATTTAATACGGATCGGACAAAACAGATTGGTTTTATCCATTTGCTCACCCCTACTGACGATTTCGTAGGAAAATGTATTTGTGCAAACGACTCCTGCGTCTGAGAAAAATAAAATATTTTTTCGTCTGCGAAAAATGCATTTTGCACAAGCAATTATTTTGTTTACATTTGCGTCTGCGAAAATACATTTGTGTCTGCGCAAAATTCATTTGCGCCAGCTATAACAATCAATATCAACTATAACCATCAATAAATAACAAACTTACCCCTCAGCCGACGTTTGCTTGGACGTAGATGCTACAGTCAGTCGTGGGGATACAGTCAGTTGTAGCCCCCGACGACTTCTGCTTCCCCGACTTCGCAGGCAAATGTATTTGCGCAGACGACTCCTGCGTCTGCGAAAATTTTTATTTTTTTTCGCCTAAGCAAAATGTACGTAATTTGCGTCTCTGAAAAATGCATTTTGCGAACGCAAAAAATATTGCATTTCCGCCTACGCAAAATGCACGCTTGCGCTAAATACATTTGCACCAGCTATGACAATCAATCAATAACCAACTTACCCATCGGTAGTGGCTAGAGTTCGGCGTTTGCTTGGATGTAGATGCTACAGTTAGTCGTGGTGGATAGTAGACGTCGGGGGAGGGGAAGCAGAAGAAGTAGACGTCTCGTTAGGGGTTAAGTGTTTTCTTGGACGACTCGTTGTCGGGGCGTTGCGCTAAGGGAGAATAAGAGAGAAATGTGGTCGTAGAGAGTGGAGGAAAGAAGAGAGAAACAAGAGAAGAAAGATAGTTTTTAATTTGGGGGTATATTAGTCATTTACCAGGGATTAAAAGGTCAAATTTGTAAAATTTACTTCCTCCTATTATTTTTAGAAATAATCCTTTCGTCAAATTTCTTGATTATATTAGATGAGGATATATAAAAAAACCCTACTTTCTCTCTTACACCTCTCTTACACTAGAAAAAACAATTACAATATAAATGTGACATTTTTACTTAATATTTTTATATTCTTTAAATTTAATCAAGTATTTACTTCCCTAATTAAAAATAAATAAAAATTCATGCACTTCGTTCTATTCATAATTTTTTTTTTAGATATATCTCACCCAAATTATTTTTAAGTTTATCCGTAGATCACCTTTTTTAAGGTTTCGTACTACTGTGATAGGTGAATTGCTCAGGAGAGGTTTAGCTAACCGGAAGGGAATCGTGAGACAGTTCGGTTCTCTAGACCCATCTGCCGCCCTGGAGAAGGGGCGCGGTGTTGAAATTGTTGAACCGGAAATGAGTTGGAAAGGAGTGGAACGAAAGCAGACAAGTGAAGACCAAAACTCTAATTTTTGAATCTGTCCTTAAACTTTACATATGAGTTTCATTTTAATATAAAACGTTATAAGTGAAAATATTTGGATAAATATGTCACAAATTACAAATTTTAATCAAAAAAATTTAATTAATAAATAAATTCGACTATCAATGAAAAAATTAGACTATTTCAATCTAATAGATAAATTGGGTATTTTAATAGATAAATTGGGTATTTAATTTATTACATAAAGATAACCTAATTAAGTGTGTCATAGCCATATTTAAAATTAGACTATTTTAATATGTTGTGCAGATTAATAGTAGAAAAGAATTAATTAATCTTCAAGGATGTTACTAAATTTTGTATTAATGTATTGAAATTAATGGTCATGGATTTTAAAGAAATTAATTGTTATATATATACAAGTAAATTAGAGACAATGTTTGTTATTCAGTACAAAACAAACATATATAGTAGTAATATTTAAATTGAATAAAAAACTGAAATTAATTTCTTAATTATATTATATTATATATAATATTAGTGAGAAAAGATGTGAATTAGAGTTATCAAGAAGATATTTAATCATTTAGAATAAATTATTTAGTTAATTTTAACATTAAAGTATTTTATATTTCATTTTTATTTTAAATATGGCTATGACACACTTAGGTTATCTTTATGTTGTAATTATTTAATTTTTGGATACTTTATACCATTGTCACAAATACTTAATGAAATTGGTTTACTTAATAAAATAAAAAAGGTGACTAATCTCGCTATAGTTTAGTTCAATTTTGAATATATAGACGTGATAAAGTTATGGTGGAAATGAAGTTATAGGTCCGTTTTGACATTCTAAACTAGCTATTAAATTCCAACATACAAAATTTTGTAACCTCCCTTAAACATTAACATTCTATTACTTTATATGCCTAACTTTCCAACCTTTAGCTCATTGAACTTGACTACCAATGAGAAAGACAACCATGGCCATTCCTCAAGCTCTTGTATTTCTCTTATCTTCTTTTCTCTTCGTTAGTTCATACGGTTTTAACGTTACCCTCATTAATCGAGACTCTCCTCGATCTCCTTTCTACAACTTCTCTTTATCAAATTATGATCGTATGACCGCCTCCTTTAAAAGATCGATTCATCGACGTAAATTCTTCGACTCATCCGATCTTGTTCCTTATGTCTACGGTGGAGAATATCTTATCAAAGCGACCATCGGATCCCCCCCTTTCGAAATCCTAGCCGTTGCCGATACTGGAAGCGAACTCATTTGGACCCAATGTAGACCGTGTTCGACTTGCTTTAAACAAGATGCCCAAATCTTTAACCCAAGAAAATCAACAAGTTACAAAGCCTTTTCGTGCAACGATTCTACATGTCAGGCTATGAGGACCCCGGGATGCAAGAACAATGTTTGTCATTACAATATGGGTTATAACGACGGTTCATATAGTAACGGAGATATCTCGATTGATACAATGAAGTTGGGATCATTTGTTCCTCGGCCGATCGTTTTCGGTTGTGGGCATGATAATGGAGGAACATTCAGTGGGTTGGAAACGGGCATAATAGGACTCAATGCTGGAGAATTCTCGCTTCTTACGCAATGGAAAATAACAAAATTCGCATATTGCTTGGTTCCATTCACTTCGGTAGGAAAAGATAGTTTATTGATCTTTGGAGATCAAGCTACACTAAAAGGTCCTGGAGTTGTTACTACTCCGTTGCTCAAGCAAACAATTTCCTATTTTGTGACGATGGAAGCGATCTATGTTGGAAACTCAAAATTGGTTGTCCCGTTTGTAAAGACCGCAAACACTTGGCTCGATTCTGGGACGACGCTTACGTTTATCCAACACGATCTCTATAACAGTTTATCGTCGTTGGTTAAGAGTCACATCAAGCTTCCGTATGCTCGGGCTCCTTGGGGAGGTTTTAACATGTGCTATCTAACCAAAAATTTAGATTTAGGGTTTCCTTCTATTACCCTTCAATTTCCGGGTGCATCATTGAGTTTGAGTCCTCATAATACATTTATAATGGTCACTAGTGATATTGCATGTTTTGGATTTCTACCTACCAATGGAAGTAACATTTTGGGAAACCGTGCGCAGACAAACTACTTGGTCTCGTACGATATAAGAAAGGCAACGGTTTCTTTTTTGAGCCATACATGTTAGATCTATGTTTTTTTTAGATCATGTGATGAGATTGGTTTAATTAAAATATATGTTATTTTCCTTAATAATTGAAGTAGAGCTTAATCAATGGGTATAAGTAATAAAATTGCAATTTTATTTAATTAAGAGTAGTTAATGTTATTTATGAAGAATCAAATAATAAAAAGCAAATAAATTATTCAAATTGGAATAATAATACATAGAAGTAAATTTGTTATGAATTTAAATTATAATATAATTGTTGCTAATGGACTGAAATATATGATATTTGTAAACTATTGAAATTAGTGTAAAAAACAAACTAACATACCAAGTTCAGCCCTTGCAAGATTCATATCTTTAATTCTACATATTTGTAAGCTAATGAATTAGTTCTTCACTCAACAAAGAAAATATAAATTTTAGCATGTGCATAACATCATGAAATACAAGTAAACAAGAAATTGTCTTAGATTAAAGTATATAATACTGTAAAAAAATGGTAGGAGAGCAACGCTGGGGTAGCGACTCTCCAACAAACACCATCTGTATTCTCCCCCGCTTATTTGTATCTTCCCTAGTCTCTCCATTTTTTACTGTGTTTCCCTCTTCTACTTTCTTCTACCGCGACTTCGGCTTTTTTCTTCCTTCTTCCGCGACTTTGGATTTCGACAATTTCTTCTTTCGAGTACCTTCTTCAGCAAGTTCGAAAATAGTAAACCTTCAATTGCGAACAACAATATTACTGAACAACTCAAACCTTAAAATCATTTTACTTTTACTTTTCAAAAGAATCAGTATCGTCAACTACATCCAAGTCAAACACTAACAAAAGGTAAGTTCTCGAACATGATCATCCCGTAGTTAGGGTTATCCCGAACATGTCCATGTTCGGGAACATGATTTAATGTTTGGAAACTTTTTCTATTTTTGTTTCTGCTTTTTGGATCTATATCTATTTATAAAAACCTTAGTCACACATTTAGAAACAAAAACTTAAATATTATAATAGACATACTTCTATTACACATTTTATGAAGGTTAGGTTTCTGGATCTGTATCCATTTACAAAAATCTTAGTCGAGGGCTACTGAAATTACTCTTAGTTACACAAACAAAAACTTAAATATTATAATAGACCTATTGATACTAATGATATTATGCTACAAATTTTAAGCAAGTTATATGTTTGTTTTGGTAATTACAAGTTAATGATAATAACTCTTAATACTAACAAATCTGAGTTACATTGGAGAATCTTAAACTAATATGCAAATCTAACTAAAGTTAAATAGATTTTCAAATCTGACCAAAGTTATCTTAAACTAATTTCCAAATCTTAAACTAATTTGTTACATTTTTAGTTATATTGGTATAAAAATGCCACCAACAATGAATTTGCAGTTATATAGGTTCTAGACATTTTCATAAATGTTACATTTTGGCCATAATCGGGACAATTTTCATAAATATCACGTAAAAATATATACGCAGTGAAAATGTGATCCATTGTTTACTTAGCTGCATTTTTGACCAAGTGCATAATAGAGAATGAAGAACTGAACTCCTAAGCATTAAAGATTATAAATATCAAGCTAATGTTTTAGTGATTGATATTGGTTGAATAGAGTTTCACTAACTGTTGAAATTTTATTGAATGATTGAAGGACATAGACAAATGTTTTTTATAGGATTCTTCCATGTAGGAAGACCTAATAATAACTATGAATTGTGCTATCCTATTTAACTAACCTTCAAATAGACAAATTTCTTTTACTTCCATACAAATACTTTATTGAGATTGTTGTGAATCGTGATAGGTTTTATTACTAATATATTTTTTGTTCTTTGGCTTAATTTCTAATATCTTGTTGATAAAATGGTCCCGAACATGGTCAGGTTCGATACTATTTTTTACACTTAAATTTTTATCTATTAAAAATAAAAACTTTGACTTTTCAGCACTCTTATATTTGTTAATCGTGGTTCATTTATCTGTTTTATTGTAGAGTATATAAAAGAAACCATCGTCGGCCCTCGACAACAGATTTGTCATTGTTGATCATTACTGCTACAACTGATGATGAAGAGTGTACAACTACATCAACTCCATCCGCTCCCTCAGCTCCAGCACCCTTCGCTCCCTCACTCCACTTTCCATTGCTCCCTCCCCAAAAAAATTTAATCAAAAAACTTTCTTGACTAGGACCTCGTCAATGGGTCTTTCAATATACTTCAAAAATTGAAAAAAGAACAAAAAAAGGTCGTGAAGGACATTGGCTTCAAAAATCTTTGAAGCACTTGACCTTTCAAAATATTCGGGCGAACTCTATCTACACATCGTCAGGTCATTCGACTATAGTAGTTGTGTGATCATCCTACGGAATGACAAGGAGGTCAAAATAGATGAAGTGGATATTCAGTCCGTACTGGGAATCCTTAGAGGGGACATTGAAATTCTTGAGTCTATTAGAAACGAGACAATGTACCCCGAATATGATGAACAGTTGAGGGACTGGAGGAGACAATGGGGAATAAAACAAAATAGTGTCGATCCTAAAACAACTGAAATGCCAGAGTAGATTCTAAACAACAGAGCAACTGACAATAATTGTAAGATAGACTTTATAGTCTATGTTGTTAGTAACTTTCTCTAGACCTTACAGAATCAATAGTGCAAGTATAGAGTTATTCTCAAAACTTACATTCCAAAACATCATTAAATTATATACACTTTCTTACCTAATTTTTGTATACAGGTGTAAGATCCTGAAATCTTTATTTGATGTCAATAATATCCAAAACTTGAATTGATGTCAATTCATAATTAAAGGCTTAGTTGATGTCTGTCATAAGTGGAAGTTCAATGAAAGTCATAATTTCAAGGACCGTAAGAATTTCTCATTGTAAATAAGTTTTGTTAGTACTTTAATTATTGGTTTATTAAAATGTCAATGTAATATTCTAAAATATTTTTTTATTGTTTTAGTTATGCTACATGGATAGGGTTGCGGACCCTGAACTCCAACTGCCTTATGAATGATAATTTCCGATATTATAATGTTGAAATAACAATAAGCTCAGAAGTAGGATTCAAATGGAAATAAAACGAGGGGGATTTGGTTATGGAAGGGATGTTAGACACCTTCCACTTCCAAGCACCCACCAGGATGAGCCTGAGATAGTGACAGATCGGGTGATAGGTCATCTGGAAGATCAGGTGGTAGATCATCTGACAAATCATATGGCAGATAATGTGGCAGATCATCTAACAGCTCATGTAGAGGAGCCTCAGATTGTTGAGGATGAGACTCAGGCCTCACTGGTATTAATCTCCTCCATAGTTAAAAATGCTTTAAACACTATTGATATATCTACAAAGAACATGGCTAGATCTGCACAGAATATAGCAAAATCAACACAAGTATTATTAGATGTAGCATCATCGACACAACAACAAAAATTCAACCCATTTATCATCCTATATGCCCTATTTGATTCATCAATCCATGTCTTGTATGAGGCTATGTACATGAATCAATTTCTTAAGGATGCCATGCACAATTATTTCACAAAGGTACTCCCTACAAAAGAACCACAACTCGTAGAGGTTCGAGTTGAAACACCACCCGAAGTGGTAGTAGTTGCAGTTGTTTCCATAGATCATGAACCCAAAGTGGTGGTTAGGGTAGGAAAAGATACTTCAATCAGAACAAAGTCTTAAGAGGAATCTTATAGTTGAATCATCATCACCCGAAGTGGTGGTTGTGAAAGGAAAAGATGCCCCAAAGAGAACAGAGCAACCAATTAAGAAATTTTTGGGCAACAGTTGGAGTTGAAAAATAAGCCAAAGTGGTGGAGGTCATTGCCATAGAATCTCAACTCACAGAGGTTGCAAAAGAAGCATCACTTCTGCTTAGAACATAACCTAAGAAGAAGAGGATGTTAATGATTAAGAATCGGGCAACGGTTGGAGTTGAAAAACCAGTTGAAGTGGTAGAGGTTATTGCCATAGAATCTCAACCCGTAGAGGTTGTAAAAGAAGCCCCACTCTCGCTTAAAACTTATCCTAAGAGAAAGAAGAAGTTAATGTTTAAGAATCGGGCGGGGGTTCGAATTGAAACACCACCCTAAGTGGTGGAGACTGTTTTCATAAAAACTCAACCCACAAAGGTTGTAAAAGTAAAAGAAGGCCCAACTAGAACACAACCTAATATGAGATAAGTTATATTTCGGTTCGGTTGGTTAACGTAAATAAGCCGGAAAGTAAAATGAAGAACACAAGACATGTTTTTATGGATGTTCGGAGTTGAATCTTCTACGTCACCCCTTCTTCTCAAACAGTGAGAAAGATATTCACTAACTGGAATATTCAACAAACACACTCCGACCGAGTTTTATTACTTCTCGTCGGTTACACCACTCACAAATGATGTAATACTTTTACACAAGGTAAAATACACAAAGTTCTCGTAATTATATTTCAAACAGTTTTAAGGATTTCAATCGATAATCAGGGTAGCGCGTAAAATTAGTTTTGTTGTAATCTTCTTTTTGCTCACTTTTTTGCTATTTGATTCAGCACATTTGAGCTTCTATTTATATGAGAAATATGACAACGGTCATATTTTTCTCTCTCTAGGGGATTGGTCATCTGAAGTCATGCCCGTCAGGATCAGGGGTCAGGTGGTGTGCACGTCTTGCCATTTTGGACATCTGACAGACATGCATTAGTCGGTCGCCTGTTTCAGAAGATTGCTTGTGATCTTGGACAAGCCTGCCTGACAGCTACCTGCTTCTTGGAGGTTGCTTCTGAATTTAGACAAGCATGTCTGACAGCTAATCAACCGGAACTCATTTATGACCAGAGCTCATTTGACCGATCTCCATTTCAGTATTTTGTTCAGCTTCTCTGAAATAGTAAAACTTTAAATATTATTTGCAGTCAGTGAAATTTAATCTCTGGTCACCTGTGTGACAGACATGAGTGTTTACCACTACACTATAACACCTTTTTATTATATTTAAACCAATTAATATACTTGATATGACTTAGCAGTTTAACATATTTATTTGAACTTAGTTTTATATATTCATTAAACTTTCCAAAATTCTAACAATTTCTTCATTTTTGATTATTTAGAATAAATATTCAAAACTCGTAATTGTTGGCCGGTTTAAAGAAGTTGTATTTATTTGGCCGGTTGAAAAGGTTTCCAAAATTCTAACAAACAGTGTAAGGAAAATGGGCTAGAGAAGATCTATATAGATATTTATGATCTTTATTTTCTTCAATTCAAGAATGGGTCGAATTTGAATGAAATTCTAGAACATGGGCATACATATATTGGATCCAACTACATGAAGATTGTCTGAAGATTTGAAAATGTTAAGTAAACCTAAGGAGTCAACACAAATATGGTTCAAGCTTTATAATATTTCTGCACACATGTACAAAGCAGAAGTCATTAGTCATTTTGCAGGGTTATTGGGAAAACCATTATACATGGACCCAATAACAGAAGGAGGAGAGCATTTATCATTTTCTAGAATTAGCATAGAGGTGAATCTTCGTAGCACATTGCCGAATCATATGACAATGGTCGATAGAAAAGGAAAATATAATGTCATGGGAATCACTTATGAGTGGAGACCGGACAGGTGTGCATTCTGCAATACTTTTCAACATGTCAATACAAAATGTGCTCAAGCTATGGAAGATGAGCATAAGATATTGAAAGGCCAAGAAGCAAAAAATCAGGAAAAAGAAATAGGGGAGTCTAAAAGCAAAGAGAAAAATGTGAAGGAACAGAAAGAAGCAGAAACAAATGAGGACTCTAAAAATGAAGAAAACAATGAAATTGAAGAAAAAATATTAAGGGGATTTCTGTTGAAAAAGAGAATAAAGGTAGTAATGAAACAGAGAATGAAGAAGATGAAAGAAGTTAATTCTCAAACAAGTCAAGCTGTAATACAGGAAATTAGAGAGGAGGATACTCAGAATAATCAAGTTGAAGTAGATGTTACTAAGACTATTGCAGAGGATACCATAGATGAAGCTAAGGGAAACAAATACCAGAATCCTGAAACTGATCTAGAAATTCAAGTTCAGAACAACAAGGCGAAGAGCCCGAAAATCTTGAAAAATAATTCTTTCTATCAAATCAGAACGGGTTCATATAAAAAAGAAATCAGAATAAGAATATGCAGTATTCATCAACCTCTTCAGTTTATCCCCTTTTTATTACAAGAGGAAATGGAAGAGGAAGGACAAGGGGAAAAGGAAGACAATATGTCGATACAACAGGTTAGTATGGAAATAAAAATCCTGATTGGGATAATTAGGATTTGATACATTGTATAATCTTTGTTTGTATGTTTGATTGCTACTAATCATTTTCTTTAGAGTCGTTTGATTGTCATCCTCTAATCATAGCTAAGGTTTGTTTAACTTTGATCCTTGACCCTCCCACTTTTTGAATTTTAATGAAATGGTTTTAACCGTTTCCCCCCCCCCCCAAAAAAATATATAAAAGTTCTCAAAAAAAAAAAAAAGAAAGAAAGAAAAGAAAAGCAACAAAACTGATGCTATTTTAGTAAAACCACCCTAATGAATCACATCTCATCTCTTAAATGCTCAAAGAATAGATAAAACAATAAAACCCAAAACAAGTTGCTTTTGTAACCTTAGGTGTTGTTCCAGCAGCTGATAATGGATCAAAAGGGTTCCCTATTTGAGCTTTGGCATGATCTATTCCTGTAAGAAAATCAACATCTTGTAAGTGCATATATATATATATATACATCTCAACAATGTCATTTTCTGTTTGTTTACATTATTCAAAAGGATTTGAAAGAAAATAGAACTAACACACCTCACCTTCTCCACATGAATATTAAAGCATTGATTTTTCTACTTATTTCTTCAATTTTTCAAACAAAGTCGTATGCCTGTTTCCTCAAAGAAAGTTATCACATACGAATTCAACCATGAACATAGGAATATAATAAAAAGATAATTTAACACCTAAATTTCTATATTATATTTGTTGTTCTGATAAACAGACACCAAAGAAGAGACTATAGAAACGTATATTTACATTTACAAGACTAGAGATTGAGCAAGATTATGCAACAATCATATAAAGAATCAGGATTGTCATGCATTATATTTCATACAAAGATATAAGGCATGCATTTCACTCTGCTTCTGCAATTTTTGGAATAGCCTTAGTATTTTTGTTCAAAAATGTTTTAAAAAATGAGACAACGGTTTAAGCATTTAACCCACAAACACACTTAATCAGGCGCAAAATTTACCGCCTGACAGACATGAACTTAAGACCTTAAGGTGAAAATATCCACATTTTGTTGTCACTAAGCTAGAAAAATGGATGTTGATAAATGCTAAATGTATAACTGAAATATAGATTAAGGGACTTTTAGTAAAGGTAGAACATTGCATATATTTGAGTCAATTAATTATTCTAATGTATTAAATTTTTATATAATTTTTTTATGTTATGTTTTTATCGTTGTGTTTAAACGATTTTTTATTAAATGAAACATTTTATAAAAAAAATTCAAAACCGTTACCGATTTATTACTTTCTGATAGTCATGATCATCGGGACATATCAGAAGAAGCGGGAGCCGTGGAGAAGGTAGCAGGAGCTCATTCGTTTGGACAGGAGCAAAATCGCGACCATTGGAGTCGCACAGTGTCCACCCAATTAGCAAGTGCAACGAGTGTCGAATTTGACTGCCTATTAAATCTATCTATATATATATATATTTATATCACTAAGAGGGTGGAATTCTAAAAAGAAATTGGATTACAAGCAAATTCAACAGAAAAAAATCCCAGACAGGGAGGAGGTTTCAATAGTTTTTTTTAGTATTATCATTTATGATACTTTTATAGAAGTATTAATTTTTATTCGTATTTGACATATAAGGTTAATGGTTTCTACAGATTATTTGAACTTAATAAGTTTCCAAGGGATTTAGTACATTCATAAGTTTCTAGGTTTCTACGGATTTTGCGACAGCTAAACTTTTTAGCGATTTTATGACGTTCATAAGTTTCGGATTTTGCGACATTTAAAATTTTCTACCTATTTTCAACGTCTACAAGTTTTTATGGATTTTGGGACGTTCTAGTAAATATATTGTTAGAAATGAATTTTTTTTTGTGTTCTTATAATTAAGAAAATAAGTTAATACGAACTCAAACATATATATATACTAGTAAAAAGTAGTATTTTAACGTCCGAATAATAAACGGATACTAGAGATGGTTAAATAACGTCCGTGTAAATAGCGAACTTTAGAGGGTTAAATAACGTCCTTTTATTAAAATGGACGTTAGAGGTGGGTAAATAACGTCTGTACATACAACAGACAGACGTTATAAGATTAAATAAATTTAGTAATTAGGGCTCATTTCACTTGAACCTTCACCTTCTCCATGTTGAGACATGAACTGAACTTTCGACAGAAAAGCCCTAGCTGAATAATTCTACTTGACCCTTCACAGAGAAAGGTGATCTCTCTTCACTCTCCTATAATTCTATGCTTTCAAACAACATCTATTATGTTCGTATATGTGTTATGATTTGAAGATTTTGATGGAACAATTTGATGATATGTGTTGTGGACTTCTTTTACTCATTTCAGAGTAATCATGTTGATGACAAATTCTTTTTTTTGTGTTCATTACCATCAAATTTCATTTAATCGATCTTCTCTATGTTTTAATCGGAAGAGTTCTATAAATCTGATGATGCTTTACAAGATCGTGTTGGCAAGTTTTGTCTTCTTCTAAGATTTGCTGTAAGTTTCTACATACCTTATTAATCTTACCTGATTGTTGTGGATCTAGTTTATGTTTTATTTATCTTGTCAATTTTTGGCTAATATACATGAAAATCTAGTTAATTCATCTGCGATTGGTGTTTATAAATAAGTCTTAATGCTCACTATATTAGATGCTTGATTAATTTCGGATTCGATGAAACAGTTTTAACACCGGTTTATGTTTTATTTATCTTAGTCAATTCTGGCTAATTCATCTTGTAAGTAATACCTGAAGATCTAGTTGATTCAACTGCGATCGGTGTTTATATTGAATAGGTCCTTAATGTGTGGTATATTAGATGCTTGATCAATTTCAGATTCGATGAAACAATTTTTGCTCCGTTATAGGTTTTATTTATCTTCATTAATTTTGGCTAATATGTGAAGATCTAGTTTATTCAACAAGATCGGTGTTTATTATGAATAAGTCTTAATGCTAAGTATATTAGATGCTTGATCAATTTCGGATTCGATGAAACAATTTTGGCTAATGTTGATTAATATTTTTATTGATTTGAACTGAAACAGTATGATCTCGATTGTTTGATTCTGATTGGAATTTCTAGCTTATGGTCTCGTTATGGAGACAAATCCTACATCCTCTCATGAGGATACAGTTTGTTAATATTTTTATTTTCTAATCTGCATTGATTGGAGATTCAGGTGTTGGCATGTCTTGTCTTTTTCTAAGATTTGTTGTAAGCTTCTTCTCTGACTAATGTTCTCACTGTATATTTTACAAGATCTCAAGAAAGAACTCCACATAACAGAGTTTAAATTGTTTTATCCCTATCCCGCATAAGCTCGACAATTTCCTATGAGTAATTTAGAAATGGTGTCAACTCTTAGAGCAAAGATCAGTAGAATTTACACTGCATATTTTTTTAAAAACAAAATTCACCTTTTTCTTCTTAGTTGAAACTCGACAAATAGTCTTTTTGGGTAGACTTTATTGTTGTATCAAATTCTATAGTTATACACTTAGCCATGGATTCAGAGTGCATATCTAGAGAATTTGATATTTTATAGGATTTCTCATTAGTTACAGCGACAACCAAAGACTGAGTGGTTCTTTACAGATAGAAAAGTGGAAGTTGACCCCTCTTCTCATTGTACCTCCATTTATTCTCCCACATGTGGATTACTCTGGAAGGAGGTAAAATGTTTTCTTTCATTTTCATTTGTATCTCTAGTTTCTCAGTATTCATTTCTTTAGCATCTGAACTATTTCTCATCTAAAAAGACCAGGATAATAGATATTACGGAGAGGAAATAATAAATTCTCTACAAAAACCCTTAAATCATGAACAATAAACGCTTAAAATGTTATCCTGGCAAGATAAATTGAATGGTCAGAATCATGCATAACACGTAACTACCTACGTGGCGGATAAAAAAATAAACAATATTCTACTATGAGTGATAATCAGATCAGAATGAGAAAAGAGAAACCTTGTCTACATCTTGCTACACATTTACATTTTTGGAGTCATTTCTTTTTGGATTCTACTCTTTTGTAAATAAAAAAAAGAAACTAAATTTGTATTTTACTTATATTGGCTTTACTTTTTACAGTTTTGAAATATCTAATTTTTATTTTCATTTGATTGTTGCATATTTTTAAATATAGGAAGATTGAAGAAATGAAGAAACTGAACATATATATATGTCTATTCATGTTTATACAAGTTTGAAGAAATGAAATAACTAAACATATATGTCTATATAGTTCAAAATTTGTAAATGTCTATTAATGTTTAGGAACATATATATTTTTGAATAGATTGTTAGAACATGTTATATGTTTTTGTGTTATATATAATGTTGTTTAATTTAAATATATAATAGGTTTTAATTTAAATAACAGGTTTCTAGACTAAAAACATTTTTTTTAGTATTTTCTAATCAATAACGTTGGTAGGAAAACAGACTTTATTGATCAATATCGTTAGGTGGAAAACAGCAATTATATATTGATCAATAACGTCCGAAGAAAATTCGGCTATTATTGATTAATAACGACAACAGAAAATTCGGTCTTTATTGAGTAATAACGTCCGAACAAAGTTCGGACGTTATTGGTGATTTTTTCAATTGTCAGGCTCTACCGTATATTGAGTAGTGCCGACCAAAATAATATAAATAACAGCCGGATTTTTGGACGTTAAAATATATATATATATATATATATATATATATATATATATATATATATATATATATATATATATATATATATATATATATATATATATATATATGATATTTGGACGATGGTGTACAAAACGTCCTCGGAAATTACCTGAAACAAACGTCGCTAATTGGTGGTATTATAAGATTTATTAATATATATATATATATATATATATATATATATATATATATATATATATATATTATTAAATATAAAGTAACAGATATTATATATATTATTTATTTTTTATATATAAATCATAATTTATTCTTTAAGAGAGATTTTAAATGGATAAATTTGAGGTATTTATCAATTTTAAATATTATTATAATATTTTAATTATAATAAAAAAAAATATATTATAATATTTCTTTATACCTGATTTAAGATATTACAATATAATTTAATATATCATTTAATAAAATATTCATTATTTTATAATTCTAAAACATGTATTAGGGCGTACTTTCTAGTTACTTAACACATGAATCAACATCTTTGGTTGCCTCAATTAATAGCTAGTCCAACTATCGGTGGAAATATTTATTATTTATTATACATTAACGAATTTAGGGTAATTTTTTTCTTCTTATGTTTATGTTGAGATTTTTCTTACTTTAAATAATCATAGTTTTATAGTTCCATCTGAGAAAAATGGTCTTTTCGAACACTAGTGCCAAACATTACAAGTTTGCCGAATAATGCGAGTTAATGTTTAAACCATAATATATCAAGTTAGAGGATAAAATAATTAATATCAAACCTATTGTGAGTATGAATTATATTAGTATGAAAACCTTGTAATATTTTTTTTTGATTTAAAAGCATTCGTTAAATTAATAGGTATTGTTTGTGCATATAAAAATTATAACATAATTTAGCATCAAAATATAATTAGTTTTAACCATTTAATTACACAAGTATAACTTATTAGAATAACTGAATTAACAAAAAGTAAGTATCTAATACATCAAAGGTTTACAGATTGGATTTCAACTAACAAAATATTTACTTATAATAAAATCTCTAAAATCCGATTATACTAAGAACATGTATACTTTATATATATATATATATATATATATATATATATATATATATATATATATATATATATATATATATCAAGAATTAATCAAAGAAAATTGTCATAGTTTGTGTACTAAACAAAACTAGACATAATTCTCAGGATTCTACTAAATATGTCACATATATTGTAATTGTATTTGTGATTTATAAAATCTTCATTTGACTTGTTTATTGATGTCCCAAATCTCCTCATTCAATTCATTTTTCAATGTCTTTTTCACGCGACATCCTTTTTCAAATTCCAACAATTCAACTTAAATTCTTTTGGTTTAGATTGACACAATGTCAATCTTTCATTTGCTCGTTCAAATAAGTTGGAAGATAAACTATAAATGTATCACTAACAATGACAATATCAAAAATAAATAATTGGTATGTCTAGAAAATGGATAAAATAAACTTAAGTTATCACATCAAGATCACACATTTTAATTTAGTGTTTTAAATGTAATTGAACTTGTGTAATAAGCCTTCTAAATAAGTAAATATCCGTCCAAAATAATATTAAGAATAAGAATGAATATTTAATTATATCATAAATTACTTTAGTTAATTATAATAGTGTTAATTAAAGGTAAATACTTGTTATTTTTAAATTATAATATAAAATGATAATTTGAAGGGATCCCTCTTTTAACCTAGTGACAAAAAGAGGTGGATACCACGGTCTCCTTTAGGATCTGAATTCGAGTCCGTGAGACGACAAGTTCAGACCTGATTCAAGTCCGTAAGACAACAAATTTCGCTCGTCTAATTAAATTAGTTTAATTTATTTACGAACTATGTGCTTAATTCGAGAAGGAGAAGCGAAATAAAACGTTTCTAAAATAATGATAATCTGAGTAATTTCCAAATTGATTATATACCTTGTAACTAATAAACTATTTTTTTATATATAAAAAATTAGCATTATCCCGACTTAAAACTTTTATTTTCATTTGGATTGACTTAAAGTAAGAAAATAAAAAAGAGACTGTTTCTCTAGCTTCCCGATGAAGCAATGCCATTTTATTTTGATTTGTCCTTTTTCGAAGATCCACTTGTACATGTGATTCCCTTTTAATGTTTTTTCAGTAATAAAAAAAATTATATATATATATATATATTAAAAAAATAATAAAAATAGTTTAAGCACGATACAAACCATTAAATAAAAATCAACATCACATGTTTTAAAAAAGAAAAAAAATAACTTCATATGATTCGATTGAAATGTGATATAATATAAAATAATATAGGTAAATAATATTGAGATAATAATGTTATATATTCCAATTTCATTATTAATTTATTATAATATTTATATATTAGAAATTACCTATAATATTTAATATATATATATATATATATATATATATTATAATATAATTTTCACTTTATTTTAATCAAATAATTTTATCATTTTAAAATAAAAAATATATGAACAATAAAAATAAGTAAAATAATATTAAATGTATGAGGAGTGATAGGGAAAGAAAATTTGGGAGAAAGAATGAGTGATGGAATAATGAGTCACTATATCACTAGTTGGAAAAAAGATAAAATGTAACGAGAGAGAAGAGAGAGAAATTTTATTATTTTTTATCAATCAAATTTCATCACGTCATTCTTTCAAAATTATATTTCATAAATTCTTTCCCAATCATTTCTCGCGCGTTCCTTTCCTATAGAAGAATTATTTTTTTCAAAATAGTCTTTTAATTGGAATGTCTGGTGAATCAGATCTAAAGAATAATTGTTAATTTGATTGAGATTATATTCATCTTATTTTAATATATAACCTTAATATATTTGATTAAGTTTAAATGTTCAAATTATTATTATTTAAAAAAAAATATGATATAAACGACAGTAGTTATACAAAATAATACAAAATACGAGTTTCACTTTGTTTTCAAACATATCCAAAACACAACGAGATTTTAACCATTTGAGAAGAATAATGAAAATATAAACAAAAAATGTTCATCAATGAACAAACATAACATAAAATCTAACATTAACGAGTTTTAAGATACTTAAAAAAATCAATGAGTTAATCGACCGTTTCTACTAGCTTTTCAGAAGAGATCTCATAATTGTCATAGTAATAACATTGTGGAGTAAATGCACTGGTTAACCGCGATCACCGAACGTCATACGGTTTCTTTCGAGCCAAATAGCCCAATAAAAAATAACCGAGATAAATATCTATTGACTCAATCCAACTAAGCTCATGATTTTTATTCAAACAACCGACGATTGACTCATGCATTACTCAATCCATCTCAATCATGTCTAGGTAGGTTCAAAATCGCAGTCATTTATTTGCAATTCAAAACATGTGAGGTGTGTCTCTCACTTAATTTTTTTTATTTGTAATAATATTTGATAACTAATATTATATATATTAATATTAATCAATTTAATTTTTAATATTTTTTTATAAGTTATCAATAATATATAACTCATTATTTAATTATATATTTATAAACTTAATGTTTTATTTAAAATAACTTAAATTTTTTATTAACTTAATTTTAAATATTAATAAATTACTTAAATTAAATACAAATTGAAATAAATAATATGAATATATTAGTTTATATAAGTTTTATTAATATATAATTTTAAATTTTAATTAAAAAAATAAGAAATAATAAAAAAATAAGAAATAATTATTTTTCACTATTTTATATATTATTTTCATTTTATAATTTTTATCAATTGTTTAATTTATTTATTATAAAAAATAAAATTTAATCTATTATTTTTTTTTAACAATTATAGATTTAATTTTCTTAATCTTGGTGATACATTATAAGCTGTGAAATCTCTTAACTCATATTTTTTTTAATTTATTTATAGTATTTTGTTTCTAAAAATTATAATTAAAAATAATAAAATATTATTTTATTTTAAATAATAAATATAAACAAGGTGAGGAGATGTATACGTTTAAATTTATATTTTTAGATAAATGTTTGTGTGTAAAAAAATGAAAACAGATATGTATGTTTAAATTTATATTTTATTATTATAATAATTTTATATAAATAATTATTTTAATAAATTGTATAAATAAAAAAGAATGAATGATTATAAGTTTAAATGTTATAAGAGAAAATTATAATTTAAATACAAAAATATGTTTAATTATATTTTTTTTTTTGGTTAGCTTATTACTTACCATCTTTATTAATTTATTATTACGCAAATATGAATAAACTCATAAAACAAGAAAAAGTACATTAGTGTAGATAAGCAATGTAGATGCTCTAAATCTAACTTTTTCAATCCCTTTAAAATTGAGTTTAATTTTATCTCTATATATTAATTTCCTTTCTTTCCCTCATAACCACAACACAAATTCATACCATCTTTCACACTCAATCCATGATGTCTTTCTTCCCATTGGCATTCATAGTTTTCTCACTTTTTCTCTCAACATTCTCCAATGGTTTTAGTGTTGATCTCATTCGAAGAGACTCCTCAAAATCCCCCTTCTTCAACTCTTCTATGTCCCGTTTCGATCGTCTAGGTCAGTCCATAAGACGATCTCAAAACCGGCTCGCTCACTTCTCGTCTTCGATTGAATCGTTGGCTAATCACGACGAAACCACCAGCATGATTGTGCCTGCGGAGGGAGAGTTTCTCATGAAGATCTCCATCGGCACACCGCCAGTCGACGTTTTGGCAATCGCCGACACGGGCAGCGATCTGGTCTGGACCCAGTGCAGCCCGTGCATTAATTGCTATAAGCAAGATGCACCACTTTACAACACGAACAAATCCACCACCTACAGAAGAGTCTCGTGCAATGCGAATTCATGCGAGACTCTGTCTCATAGTATGTGCACGCGCGAAGGGTGCTCGTACCAGATGTCTTACGGAGACAATTCGTTCAGCCGAGGAGACTTGGCCGAAGAAACTGTCGGACTAGGCACCACGGCTGATTCTAAACTCGTAAAACATAAGGGTGTAGTTTTCGGTTGCGGGCGAAACAACGCCGGCACTTTTATGAGTAGTTCGTCGGGAATCATCGGACTTGGGGGAGGAAAAGTTTCGTTTGTCGGCCAAATGGAGGAAGTAATCCACGGAAAATTCTCATATTGTTTATTGCCGCCGCTTAAAACGAACGAAAAGAAGTCAAGCTTGATGCATTTCGGCGACGATGCTATCGTGGCCGGTCCCGGAGTAGTTTCAACTCCGATCATCCCAAAAACTCCCGACACTTTCTATTACCTAACCCTTGAAGGGGTTACCGTCGCCGATGGCCCAAAACTTGACCTTGTGACCGACGGAGACTTCGCCGAAGTCGAAAAAGGAAACATTGTTATCGACTCCGGAACGACGTTGACCTACATCCCGGAAACACTTCACTCGAAGTTAATAGCGTCGGTTAAAAGCGCCGTGAAAAAAACGTCGGTAAGTGATCCTTCGGGGCTTTTGGATTTATGCTACGAGGTGAAGCCTAATGAGGAGATGAAACTTCCGATTATCACGGTACACTTCACCGGAGCAGATTTAAAGCTTTCTCCTGTAAATACTTTCGTGATGACGTCGGAAGGGGTTTTGTGCCTGGCGTTTCGTCCGGCTGGGACTGTTGCACTTTATGGGAATATTGCTCAAATGAATTTCATGGTGGGTTATGATTTAAAGAAGAAGACGGTTTCGTTTAAGCCAACTAAATGTGGTAGTAAATAGAATGATTTTGAGAATAAGATGATTAATTAATATAATCCATTCAAATAAAATTCATAAGTCTTTCTATGGTTATGGAACTTGTTGATGTAACATGTTCTAGCGTTTTCAATTATTAATCTATCTATCTATCTATATATTAACGGGAGGGGTCTATACATGCCTACTTTTTTGATAAAATATAAAATTTTGTGTTCACCAACATAATCTTATGTTGGTTTATTTAAAAACTCAAGTATAATTAAAAATCAATTCATTCACTTTAATATATTACATCATTCCATTCATAACAAAATACTAAAATATATTTTATTCATTTAAAAAAGAGTAAATTAAATAATCTATATCATCAAAATCACCGTTTATCAGCATCTTCGAGATAAACTCAAGTTTTTTTTATAAATAATCCTTTACCAAAACAGTTCTAAATCAATACCAAATAGAAGAAAATATTATAATTAGAAACACCATGATTCCGACAAAACATCAAAGTGCTAAGGTACAGAAATTAAATTAAGTTGTAACACAAAGTTACAAAATGGGAAATCCTAATTTCATTTTAAGTAGGTTAATATTTTCTTTCATTCTTCATAACTTTATCTATTTTCTCAAGTTTTAATATGAGCTTAAGGGTGTAAACGATTCGGTTTTATATCGAAATGTACAATTAAACTATTGAAATAAGTTTGAGAAAACCTTAAACTATCAGTTTAGGTTTATAATTGGTTGGTTCGGTCGATTTATTAGCCAAAACTTATAACTAAATAATTAATACGATTATAGAAAAAATTAGTTTTGAAAATAATTAACAACTATATATTGTAGGTCATTAGTTAAAAACTTAATTATTAAAAAAATATTTATGTATCCATTTATAAATTGTAACTAAATTATATATATTTTTAAATTTTAACTATGATTATTTGGGGTTTGACCGCCACTAAATTAAGCAACTAAACCATTATGTTCAATTCAATTATTCAGGTATATTCGGTTTAGATCGGTTTCAACGGTTAAGTGGATTTTACTTAAATCCCTATATATATAATCTTTTTCATTTTTTTACTTTATCAATTTTCTCTGCATTCTTGTGATCAATGTTATAAACTTACCTTCCTTCTATTCTTAAATTGCAAATTGAGATAACTTCTTCTCTATAATGAGAGGATATTTTTTTTCTTTAATTTAATCACATAACTAAGCTAATTATAACAAATAAAATCAAGATATTAACAAACACGAATCTTTCTAAGAAACCCAACCGATTTCACGAACTCTCTATAACGAATCTCAAAAAAATTAATAAGTTGTGATGCATCAGTCGAATATGATTACTAAAATTACGTTAATTCATTTTCAACCAAATACACCAAAAGATAATTGAAATATTGATCCAACAATTAAGACTCGACATATCGGTCACCCCTCCATTATTTTTCAAGATAGGACGGGAGAAAGTTTAAATGGTACACTTCTCTAAGTTCGGGTTTAATTTCCTTTTAAAAAAAACTTTAAACATCTATCAAACACAAGTTTGTTGTTGAATTCTTTAAAAAAATATTTAAATTAGAAATTTTATTATTACAATTACATTTCTCCTCTATATAAGAGTTTTAAAACAAACTAATTACTAAATTAATTACCAATTTTAGTTATAAATAATTAATAATTAATTAAACTCTTTTTATTATTTTTACATCAACCACTCAAGCAGAAATATAGTAGACTAGACAAAGTTTCACATTGACAAAATAAGTTGATGAAACATCAAACTACAAGCATGTAACCATTTTGTTTTTAGCCAGCCCAATTTAGCACGCTCTATTTTTCTTTAACTACCCATCTAGACAGCCTAGCAAACTCAATTCAGTAAGCTCCATTTTTTTAGCTATCCAACATAGACAGCTCAACAAGTCCAATTCAGCAAACTCTATTTTTTTAACAAAAATAAGTCAATGAAACATCAAGCTACAATCATATAGACATGTTGTCTTTAGCCAATCCAATTTAGCACACTCTATTTTTTTTAGTTACCCAATACAAACATTCCAGCAAAGCCAATTTAGCAAATTCCAATTTTTTTTAACAAAATAAGTCGATGAAACATCAAGTTATAATCATGTAGCCATGTTGTCTTTAACAAGTCCAATTCAGCACGCTCTATTTTTTTTTTAATTACCCAATATAAATAGCCCATCAAGCCCAATTTAGTAAGCTCTATTTTTCAGCTATCAAACATAGACAACACAACTCAACAAGCTCCATTTTTTTCAACTACCCATTATAAACAGCCCATCAAACTCAATTCAACAATTATATTCTTTTGTAATTTCAAGGAAATCTTTCTTACGGTTTGAAGAGTAATCTGAAATTCAATTTTGATCCAACAAGGTCGTCCTTGAAATTTTGATCTAACATCAAGTATATCACATGTTCTAGGGAAATAGTCTCCAAATTTATGGAAAGAATCTTTCATAACCATGTTTGTTGTATAAAAAACTTCTCCCACGTCACCTTTAGGATGAAAATCAATGTCCATTTATAGATGTTAAAAATAATAAATAATTAATAATCTTGGAAAACAATTAATGTGATGATGAAACTCAAGAGTTGAAGATGAAGCGTGAAGGAAGATGAAGCTCAAGAGATGCATTAGTTAGTGTCATTAATTGTATTTAATTTGAGTTCTAGATCCTTCTATCTTATCTTTTAAATTGAGGATCACTCATTAGTTTTTACATATCAAAATTAAGTGAGTTGTAGCTACTTATTATTTCTATCAATAAAATCCTATTTTCTTAGTTATAATATTTTCTGCACCAACAAATTTGGTATCATAGCAAGGTTACGTTTCAATATTGAAATGACATCCACTCTATTCTCATACTCTCCAAGTCAAATTCCTATCTTTGAAGGTGAATGATGAAGACGACGAATGATACGAGAAATTTGAAAAGGATCTCATAAAACGAGATGCACTTGCTTTGCGCTATATCAACAAGGAGTTGGGAAAACCATATTCTCTCGTATTTTTGGAGTAGAAAAGGCTCAAGATGCTTGGGTGATATTGCAATAGGAATTTCAAGGTATGGAGAAAACGATCGCATTAAAACTAAAAGCCTTATGGAAAGATTTTGACAATCTAAAGATGGAGGATCGAGAAAAGGTACACGATTTCTTTCTCGTGTTTCCACTATTGTCAATCAAATAAAAAGCAGCAGAGATGAAATCAAAGATAAAAAGATTATTGAAAAGGTTCTTCGAAGCCTTCCTCAAAAGTTCCATCATGTTGCTACTGCGATTGAAGAATCAAAAGACTTGTCCAAGATGACAATATATGAGTTGACTGAATCTCTTCTAGAACATGAGCAAAGAATTAATCACTCTTGTAATCTATCAACTGATCAAGCCTTCAAATCCAAGCAAGTACCAGAAGCGTTTTCAAGAAGTCATCACAACAAATTTAGTAAGAAAATGAGAAGACATTCGGTTGGAAAGGTAAAGCACCATAACAATCAAGTGATTCTTATTCGTGTATCATTTGCAAGAAATCAAATCACGAGTCAAAAGATTATTATTTCAAATGCAAAAGATGCAAAATCCCTAATCATTCTCAAAGGGATTGTTGATTTCAAAATCAGGAGAAGAAAGAAGATGATGCAAAATTTGTGAAAGAAGATTATGATGTTATGTTTGTTTCTCTAAATGGTGAAGAGAAGTCAAAAAGTCGATGGTATCTTGATAGCGGTGCTAGCAACCATATGACAAGCAATAAAGATATGTTTGTGGAGTTCAACTCAAACATTACTTCAACTGTTGTTCTTGGAGATGGTTCTTATCAAGATGCGAAAGGAAAAGGAACCATTGTTGTTCCAACTTCGGGAGGTAACAAAAAGCTTATCACGGATGTTCTATATGTCCCTAATATTTCATATAATCTTCTTAGTATTTGACAACTTATTAAGAAGGACTTCTCGGTATATTTTGATGATGGAAGTTGCAAAATATTTGACAAAAAGAAGAATGTGGTTGTGGCAACTGTCGAAATGAAAGATAAGACTTTTTCTCTCACGTTTCCATTGAAAAGTGATTGTGCATTAAAAGTGGAAAATGAAGATTTGTCTAAACTTTGGCATATTCAATATGGTCATCTAAATCAACGGGGACTTCAGTTGCTAAAAGAGAAAAATATGGTGGTTGGACTTCCTTCTATTCAAGTGATGAATGATATATGTGAAGGTTGTATTTATGGAAAGATGCACAACCTTTCATTTTCCAAAACTACATGGCGAGTAAAAGGACCACTTGAACTTGTCCATTCTGATATATGTGGCCCGATGCAAACTCCTACTCCTGGAAATAAGAGGTATTTCATTCTCTTTGTTGATGACTATACAAGAATGATGTGGATTTATTTCCTAATTAAAAGTCTGAAGCATTTTCTATTTTCTTACGATTCAAGTCTCTAGTTGAAAAGGAAAGTGGTCATATAATGAAGTTCTTGAGAACTGATCATGGAGGAGAATATCTCTCAAATTCCTTTACGGAATATTGCAAAGATAATGGTATCAAAAGACAATTAACCGTCAGTAGATCTCCACAACAAAACAGCGTAGCTGAACGGAAAAATCGTACAATTGTAGAGATGGAAAGAAGCATGCTGAAAGGAAAGAGAATTCCAAATCTATATTGGGCCGAAGCTGTTCACACAGCTATATATATTCTCAATCGATCACCAACCAAAGCGGTCAGAAATAAGACTCCATTTGAAGCTTGGTATGATAAAAAGCCCGTCATTGATCATTTTAAAATATTTAGGAGTATTTCTTATGCTCTAATCCCATCTCAAAGTTGGGAGAAGTTTGAAGAGAAAGGCCAAAAAATTGTGTTCATTGGCTACAGTGATGAATTCAAGGGATATCGATTGATGAATCCATTGACCAACAAAATTATTGTATCTCGAGATGTTGTTTTCGATGAAAAAGTTACTTGGAATTTGAAGGGGAAAGAAGTTGAAGACTTGGGATCAAAACCATTTACTGATCCAATTGCATCCCAAGCTAGTACATCCCAAGCTAGCTAATCTCAACCTTCTGCACAAGACTCAGAATCTGATTCAGATAGTCCTCCAAGAAAGATCCGAATGGTTCAAGACATTTATGATGAAATTGAGTTTGGATTATTTTCTTGTGAACCACAATCATTTCAAGAAGCTTCTCAAAAAGAATATTAGCAAAAAGCAATGAAGGACGAGTAATCTACAATTGAGAAAAATTCAACATGGGAACTCATGGACATGCCAGATGGAAAGAAAACTATTGGTTTAAAATGGGTCTACAAAGTAAAGTATAGTGAGGATGGTTTGATTCAAAAACATAAAGCTCGACTTGTCGCAAAGGGTTATTCTCAACAACCGGGAGTTGACTTCTCAGAAACTTATGCTCCTGTTGCAAGAATGGAGACAATCCGTACTTGTGTAGTCATTGCAGCTCAGTTGGAGGTAAATATATTTCAACTTGATGTAAAATCAGCTTTTCTAAATGGAAAAATTCAAGAAGAGGTGTATGTTGAGAAGCCCGAAGGTTTTGAGGTCAAAGAAAAAGAGAAGAATGTTTATCGACTAAAAAAGGCATTGTATGGGTTAAGGAAGGAACCCCGAGCGTGGAACAGCAAAATCAATAGCTATTTCATCAAGAAAGGCTTTAATCGAAGTACAAGTGAATCATCTCTCTATGTGAAGACTATTGACAAAGATTTATTGATTGTATGTTTATATGTAGATGATCTCATTTATTTTGGAACAAACAAAGCTATGGTGGCAGACTTCAAGAATCAAATGATGAAAGAATTTGAGATGACAGACTTGGGACTAATGAAATATTTTCTTGGTATACAAGTTAAGCAAAGTCCAGGAAGAATCTTTCTATCTCAAGAAAAATATATTGAAGATCTGCTCAAGAAATTCAATATGAGTCAATGCAAGCCCCTCTCCACTCCTATGGCGTTGAATGAAAAATTTTAAGTTAACGACGACGGTGAGAAAGTTGACTCAAGTAGTTATAGAAAGTTGATTGGTTCCTTAATCTATATCAACACAAGACCGGATATCACACATTCGGTAAGCTTACTTTCTAGATTTTTGAATGATCCAAGTTAAATTTATTTTGCAGCCGCAAAAAGAATCCTTAGATATCTTAAAGGCACAAAAACTCAAGGCATTGAATTCAAAAAGGAAAGTGAATGTAAGTTGGTTGGGTATACAAATAGTGATTGGGCAGGCTCGATTGATGATCGAAAAATTACCTCCGGTTATATCTTTTGTCTTGGATCAAATTTAATATCATGGAGCTCAAGAAAACAGAAATCTGTTGCATTGTGATTAGCTGAAGTAGAGTATATAACATGTACTGATGCAGTTTGTGAAGCTGTTTGGCTTCAAAGAATATTAAAGGACATGAAGTTTGAACAATGTGAGCCGACAATTATTCATTGTGACAATATGTCAGCTATTGCAATGACAAAGAATCTTGTTTTTCATGCTCGGTCCAAACATATTGAACTATGACATCATTTTATTCGTGATTTGGTTACTCAAGAAGTAATTTCTATGAGATTTATCAAGACGGAGGATCAGCCAGCAGATATCATGACCAAAGCCGTCACGATTGACAAGTTCGACAAATTCAAGAAGAAACTCAAGATTAATAATTAAGAGAGGGTGTTAAAAATAATAAATAATTAATAATTCTTGGAAAACATTTAATGTGATGGTGAAACTCAAGAGTTGAAGATGAGGCGTGAAGGAAGATGAAGCTCAAGAGATGCATTATTTAGTGTCATTAATTGTATTTAATTTGAGTTCTAGATCTTTCTATCTTATCTTTTAAATTAAGGATCATTCATTAGTTTTTACATATCAAAATTAAGTGAGCTGTAGCTACTAAAGATTTTATCAATAAAATCATATTTTCTTAGTTATAATATTTTCCGCACCAACAATAGAACATACTCATGCACTTTAAGAAACTCCAATATCGCTAAGATAATATCATTCACGTAATAGAAATGATAAGCCTCACATTTATTTGCATGATGTAGACCACCTGACCAATTTATCATAATATCACAGTATGTCTGGTTTAATTTTACAACACATTATTTTCATTCAAGTTTTTATTTAGGCCCACATAATATAATCTGAAATGACATTATTTTCATCTAAATTTTTGGATTTTGTAAATAACAAGAAAAGAGAGAGAAGACGAAACAAATACATGTTTGAGGTAACAACTAGAGAAGAATTATGTTTATCAGAATTCACACTATTTGATGGACTTCAAACTTTGTTAGCTTGTTGTTTATTTCTAAGGCTACATTCTAAACGGTGAAGATCTATATTATAAGGCTTCTAAGTCAGTCCAACAAAAACCAGAATTGCAGAATTAGTGTTCATTGTTAATCTTGCACTTTCTTATTCTTTAGTTATTTGTTAAAATTGTTGTGTGATCTTAATGCAATTGATTAGTGACTCTAGTTTGGTTATAATTAGAGTGAACCTTATTTGTTACATTATTGATGACTAACTACATCTAAAATGTTGAGTTTGAATGATTTTAATTATAATATCTAGAAAACTAAAATGAAATATTTGCATTATATGAAAAGTTTTCACTTGTTAGTGTTCTTTCAACTAAGCCTGCAGAAAATAAAAAGTGTGGATGATTGGAAATCTTTGTATAGACAAGTATGTGGTTATATTTGTCAATGGGTTGATGATTATATTTTTAACCATGTGTACTATATTTTTTTATTCTCGTACTCTTTGGACTAAACTTGAAAAAATGTATGAGAGAAAGACTGGTAATAATAAGTTGCTTTTAATAAAACAATTATTGTCCCTAAGGTATAAAGTTGGTTCTCCGATGACTAACCACTTGAATACTTTTGTGGAAATTATTAATCAATTAGAAGCGATGAAACTCATCTTTGATGACGAGATACAAGGTTTATGTCTACTTGGTACTTTACCTAACTAATTAGAGACTTTTAGAACAACTTTGTCCAATTTTCCTCTAGATAGTGTTCTCTCGATGGATTTAATATAGAGTATTGTGATGAATGAAGAGATGACACAAAAGACACAAAACAATTATTTGCAATCTGTTGTCTTGGTTATAAAATCCAAAAGGAGAAGTAATGGTGAGATATAAGTAATCATAGAAAATCTCACAAGACTTCTAATAAGTGGGAAAATGTTGAGTGTCATCATTTTGGTCTGAAGGGTCGTATTAAGAAAATTTGTTTTAAATTGAAGATTGAGAATAAAAAGAAAAATCATAACACGATCACTACTTCCAACCACAAAGAAGGTAAAAATCATGATGATGTTGTTATTATTAATGATTTCCTTATTGTTTGTTATAATGATGTTGAGAATGTTAATGTTAATGTGTCTTGTGATGAGATGGATTGGATTGTGAATAGTGGATAGCGGTGCTTCTATTTATGCTATATTACGACAAGATTTTTTCTCAACATATGAGGCTGGTAATTTTGATATTGTTGGTATGGAGATACTAGTCAAGATATAATGACAATTTTTGTGTTGAGATGGCCAATGGCACCACTCTTATTCTAAAAAGGGTTAAGCATATTAATGATATTCTCTTTAATCTTTTATCAGTTGGAAGATTGGATGAGAAATACTTATGTAATTCATTTTCGGATGGTGAATGAAAGTTTAAAAAAGGATCGATGGTTGTTTCTAAAAGTAAGAGGCTTTCGAATTTTTATATTATTAGTTTTGAAATATCTAAATGTTACATCAACACTTGTGAAACTAATTCTTCTTTTGAGTTATGGCACAAACATTTGACTCATATTAAATAGAAATGTTTACCTATGTTAGTAGAAGAATGTGATATTTTTAAATATGCACTAAAAAAGTTATCCATATTGTTTGGCTGGAAAACAAAGATCAGTGTCATTTAGGTCATTTGAATCGAAAATAAAGTTAGAATTACTAGAATTAGTTTATTATGATGTAAGTGGGCCAATGAAGTCAATATCACTTGGTGGTGCGTATTATTTTGTAACCTACATTAATGATTATTCTCGAAATGTTTGATCATATATATTGAAGACGAAAGATCAAGTGCTAGATACATTCAAAGTGTTTCAAGCCTTAGTTGAGAGAGAAATTGAAAAAAAAGGTGAAATTGTATTCGAACGAATACCGGGAGAGATTACATTGAAAATTAAGGTATTCGTCACCAAAATTCGCCTCTGAGTAAACCGTAGTTAAATATGTTGACTGCAAGAATGAATATGACACAGTTGACACTAGTGAAAAGGGTGAGATGTGTGTTTTCACAAACAAAGTTTCCAAGATACTTTTGAGGTAAAATTGAGTATAGTGGTAAATGTGTTAAACCTCACACCATGTGTTCCTTTGAACTTTGATGTGTTGAACAATGTTTGAAGTGGTAAAAATGTCTCTTATGATCACTTTGGAGTATTTAGGTGCATGACTTATGTGCATGTTCCAAAAGATGAGAAATCAAAGTTGGAAGACAAAACTAAGAAGTGTGTGTTTGTCAATTATGGATGAGTATGAATATCGGTTCTTTGATCTGATTAATAAGAAGTTTATTTATAGTCGCAGTATTGTATATATGAAGGATTATGTTGGGTCAAATTATTTTAATTGATATAATTAAGAGAATAAGTCTATTCTATACCAACTTTATTTTGATGACATGTGATTAAAACTAAATTATGATTAAATAAACGAAGCTAAATCGTCTAATTGTTTCTATGTAGGTGCATCAGAATTGACTAACTTAGACATGGTCTAAGCAGGCTAATTAGATGTATTACTAGTTAGACATGCAAGTCTAACAGATACATAGTTAGACGCACAAGTCTAATAGATACGTAGTTAGACGCGCAAGTCTATCAGATACGTAGTTAGACGCACAAGTCTAACTGATACGTCGTTAGACGTGCAAGTCTAACAGATACGTAGTTAGACGCGCAAGTCTAATAGATACGTAGTTAGACGTGCTAGTCTAATAGATACGTAGTTAGACGTGCAAGTTTAACAGATACGTAGTTAGATGTGCAAGTCTAATAGATACGTAGTTAGATGTGCAAGTATATAAGATACGTAGTTAGACATGCAAGTCTAATAGATACGTAGTTAGACGTGCAAGTCTAACAGATACGTAGTTAAACGTGCAAGTCTAATAGATACGTAGTTAGACGTGCAAGTCTAATAGATACTTATTTATGGATGTGAGAGTTTGCTTCGAACATCCATAAACAACTCGTTTTCTATTCTCAAGCAACAAGAACATGAATCATGTCTGTCATCAACCAAATTCCTGTGCTCTCAAAAGAAAACTCCGATTATTGGATGATGAGAATGCAAGCTCATTTGGCTTCCCTTGACTGTGACATGTGGAATGTCATCACTAATGGTGCGATAAAAATTGAAAAACCAAGATATAGTTGGACGACTGAAGATAAAATGATGAACAACCTAGATAATGTTTCCGAAGATGTCTTGTTCAAGTAGATCAACATGAACATATTTAATGAGATCAAGTCATGCTCCCCCGCTAAAGAAATGTGGGAGAAGCTGATTCAAATCTATGGATGTAATGTTCAAACAAAGAAGAACCGAAAAGAGAAGAATGTTCTTATAAGTGCCGAAAATAAGTCTAAGTGGGTCGATAGTGACTCAGAGGACTCATCTAACGAAAGTGATACCGAAGTCGTCACATGCTTGATGGCAGATGACCAATCTAAGGTACTTGACTCTTCCTCAAAATATTTTACAAGAGATTAGTTAACTACTACACTCAATGACATGGTTAGTGAGTACAAGAAGTTTTTAGACTCATTTAATGAAATGAAATTAAAATATGAATCTAATAACTCTTCTTCATCTCAAGTTGCTGAACTAGAATTTTCTGAAAACAAAGTAATTGAGCTCTCATCTGAGAATGAGACACTCAGAGAAAAAGTTCAGACCCTATCTTCTGAAAACCAACGTTTGACGTATGTGGTCAGTCCATGGACAAAGTCTAGAGACGCTGTCAGACATTAAATCTATATGTTGAGACCTGTCGGATGCAAATCTGGTCTAGGATTTGACAACAATGACCCAAACCAGCCCTATAAGAAGTTAAACCCAAAAACTAATAAGTTTAAGCCTATAAACTTTGTCAAAGGGAGCTTAACAGACAATAGAACTGACTTAAGTTGTGAGGATCTAACTTTAAAGGATGAGATAACTTGTGTTCCGTCATCTGTTAGTTGGCTAAAACCTAGGAAGAAAACAACTATCAAGTTTGGCAAACTAAAACCTGACAAGAAGTCAATGAGTTTTAAATCAAAACCATCCTCCAAGGTTAAGGGATCAGTTGCTAGCAGGAAGACATCTGTCAAGCCTAAATCATACGCATTAATCACAACATAAAAAGGGAAATCCATCAAAATAACTCAAATATGAATTCCTAAGGGACTGATTGACCGATGACCCAAGTGAATGTGGGTACCAAAAGATTGTAAATATGTTTTTGTGTAGGTACATCAGAATAACTGCCAGGAGGATTCAGTTTGGTATCTAGACAACGGATGTTCCAAACACATGACTGGAGATAGACGGCTTTTAACTGATATAGTAGATTGCTCAGGTCCTAAAATCACCTTCGGTGACAACAAGAAGGGTAAGACCATGGGTATGGATAAAATTATCCATGGTAATTTAACCATAAACAACGTGTTACTTGTTGAAAGCTGCGTTATAATCTGATCAGAATCAGTCAACTATGTGATAATAGATTTACTGGTGATTTTCAAACTCATGCATGCCTGGTTAAGGATCAACAGGGTAACATTCTGTTGACCGGAAGTAGGGTAGGAAACTCTTATAAGATTAACCGGAAAAATAAGATATTTGATTCTTTATACATGATTGCCAAAAATGATCAAAACTGGCTATGACATAAAAGATTAAATCATCTTAATTTTAAAACAATTAACAACATTTGTTCGCTTAATCTGGATTTTGGTTTACCTAATATGCATTTTTCAAAAGACAAGGTTAAGCAAGCAGAGCAAATCATCGTTCAAAAGTAAAGGGAAGTCTCAATCCAACCGCTGTTTGGAACTTTTATATATGGATCTTTTCGGTCCAATTACTGTAAAGAGCTTAGGAGAAAAAAGATTCACCCTATTCATTATTGATGATTTTTCAAGATTTACTTGTGTAGTATTTTTGCAATCTAAGGATTAAACGGTTGAAAATTTGATTCAGATCCTTAGAAGAATTCAAAACAAGAAATCCTTAAGCATTGTTTCAATTAGAAGTGATCAGGGAATCGAGTTTACAAACAAATGCCTAACTTCTTATCTCAAGGAGTCTGGTATTAGACATGAGTTGTCTAGTGCCAGAACTCCACAGCAAAACAGTATTGCTGAGAGAAGAGTCAGGACACTAAAGAAAGCAGCGAGATCTATGTTTGCTGAATCAGGTGTTCCTTAAAAGTTATGGGCAGAAGCCATAAACACAGCATGCTATACACAAAATCGATTAATAATTAACAAACACTTTGACAAACCCCTCTATGAATTGTTTTATGGAAGAATTCTTACAATTTCTTACTTTTGAGTATTCGGGTGTAAGTGTTTTATTCATAACAATGGGAAAGAGTACTTGGCCGCGTTTAATGCTAAAGTAGATGCTAGAATCATATTAGGTTACTCCTCAGTCAGTAAGGCATTTAGAGTATATAATAACCGAACACAAACTGTTGAGGAATCCTTCCATGTTGTTTGTGATGAATCTGTTGAAAACAAATTTACTGATCCCATCGATCTTGTTAGCATATTAGAAGCTGTAAATCTTGAATCTGATAGTGAAGATGAAGCCCCTGTTCAAAAGGATCATTTATCTAATCAAGTGGCTGATCTGGTTGAGAATCAACCAGGCGTCCAAACTTCCGTTCAACAGGTTGTTGATAGTTCAAACGTCGCGGGATCATATATTCAGATATTTAATCCTTTAGGAACAAACTTCAGATGGAACATAAATCATCCACCAGAATTGATTATTGGTAATCCTAACTCTCCTCGTAGGACAAGACGTCAATTGTTGGATGAAATGACTAATTCTGCCTTTATTTCTCAAATTGAGCCTAAGAAAATTGGTGAAGTAGTGCTTGATCCAGATTGGATCAATGCCATGCAAGAGGAGTTCAACCAATTTGTGAGAAATAAAGTGTGGAATATAATTCCAAGACCGACTGATCAATCGGTCATTGGAACCAGATGGGTTTTTAGAAACAAGCTCAGTGAAGATGGCCTAGTTGTAAGAAACAAGGCCCGGTTGGTTCCTCAAGGAGGAAGGCATTGACTTTGATGAGTCATTTGCACCTGTAGAGAGACTTGAGGCAATCAGAATCTTCCTAGCTTATGCATCCTTTAAGAATTTCAAAGTTTTTCAAATGAATGTGAAAAATACATTTTTAAATGACAAGTTAAATGAAGATGTTTATGTTGAACAACCTTCTGGTTTTCTAAATCATGTATTTCCAAATCATGTGTTTAAACTTGATAAAGCCTTATATGGTTTGAAACAATCTCCAAGAGTTTGGTATGACATGTTGACTAAATTCTTGTTTGATCATGATTTCATTATTGGCTCAGTTGATAAAACATTGTTTAGATTTGTTAAAGATTTTCACATTCTGTTGGTTCAAGTATATATGTTGATGATATTATATTCGGGGTCAATTAACCCCAAATTGTGTGAGAAATTTGCTAAGATGATGCAAGACAGATTTGAGATGAGCATGATGGGAGAATTAACCTTCTTCCTCAGCCTTCAAGTTCGTTAACTTGAAATAGGGACTCATCAACCAAGACAAATATATTAAGGAATTATTAAAGAAGTTTGAAATAGAGAGTTGCTCGGCTGCAGCCACTCCAATGAGCTCTTCCAGCAAGCTAGACAAAGTGTAGACATCACTGCCTATAGAGGACTCATCGTCTCTTTGTTCTATTTTACTATCAGCTGGCCAGACATTCAGTTTGTGGTCGGTGTCTATGGAAGATTCTAGGCTAATCCTAAACTTTTTCATTTTATTACTACTAAGCGTATTTTGAAATATCTTAAGGGGACTCAAAATGTGGGATTGTGGTATCCGAAGGAATCCAGTTTTAATTTAACGAGTTTTTCAGATACAGATTATGCAGGTTGCAAGATTGATCGAAAAAGCACCAGTGGAACTTGCCAGTTTCTTGGTGATCGTTTGATCTCTTCATTCAGCAAGAAGTAGACGTCTATTGTCACGTCTATAGCTGAAGCCGGATATCTTGTAGTAGGAAGTTGCTGCTCTCAGCTCTTGTGGATTCAACAACAATTGAGGGATTATGGAATTGAAGTAGAGGAATCTCCGATTTTCTACGACAACACAAGTGCAATTGCAATCACCTATAATCCAATTCTGCACTCTCGGACAAAGCACATTGAAATCAGACATCATTTCATCCGAGAGCATGTCAGTCAGAAGCATATTCACCTTGAATATGTCCCTAAAGATCAACAAATGACAGACATCTTCACGAAGCCACTACCCGAGACTAAGTTTTCTCACTTTAGAAATATTTTAGGACTTACTTGAACTGATAAATGCATAAAATGAGGGGGAACATGTTGTTTAAATATAACTAGACAGACTTATGTAGATAGAGGTGTCAATCTGTCAAATGAATTAGTAATCTAAGGAATGTATCTACTTAGACGTATACTTACTTAACCAATCTATGTTTCCAGGTTGGAATGTCATGGTTTAAAACCTACGCGGTTAGGCGTGTGAAGTCTAATAGACGTTTAGACGTTTATAAGACTAGCATAAATAGACATTAATGTCTAACCAGACACACGTCTAGCTCGTGTTGTTCATGCGTAATTAGATACCTAAAGTGTAATAGACTCTTGGCTGTCTAGAAGACATGCGTGACTAGACGTCGACGTCTAATAGACGCTTATCCAATTTAGATGCATCTAATGTAGACAGTAAGTTGAAACGTCTAATTACGTGTGTACTTGGACTGTTCATCCTTAGGCTAGTGGGACAGTTGTCCACTACTACATTAAAGGTCTATGTACTATTCCCGCCAAAAATCGAAAAGGCATTCCTTCAATAACTTGAAGACAAGTGTCTCTCAATGTTAAAAGAATGATTAAAATCTCTAATGTTCCTTTACTACACGAATTGCATTAATGACCAATTTTCATGATTAATCTTAAATGATGTACTCTGGGAACATGTTTTTATGTTTTTGACGGTTCATATAATCATTACGTTTAATGATCAAACATCAGTTTTCTTCTATAAAATAATGAATATATTCGAGGGTTTGAATATCGATCTTAGTGCTCTCTCTCTAAGAAACCCTCTCGTGCCTCCTAATATTCTAAATCCCTAAGTTCTTCTTTCAACTTATCGAAATAGGTTCTCTCACTGAAAAATCTCTCCAAATAGATTTTGTATATGTCTCCTCCCTAATGATTCCAAAAATGGTCACTGTGTTTAAATCTCTAGAAATTTCTAGTCTAAAAAAGTTTCTGCGTGTTCATTGCATCTTTCACGAACAGGAGGTTCGTGAATTCTTTGAAACTATCGGATTCTACCAAAACAAGTATATTTGTACGACCATTCTCGGTAAACGCGTTTGCTTCAACGAGGAAACATTTTCTCTTTTCTTCAGGCTTCCATCGGAAGGGATCTCTAAGTTCCATTCCTCCTCCGATGAAATCCTATATGAGATGAAACTCGTTTTCTCAGACCAATCCTTTGAAGGGCACATATTTCCTGTCGCCTCTCACGGAAAGAGTTCTTGTCTAAAAGTTGAGTTCGCCCTACACAACGACATCATTTCAAAATCCCTCCTTGACAAGGACTCCTCATACATCTATTACAACAAAGTCTTTGAAATGATGGTGGCTATCACAAGGGGTGTGACCATCAATTGGTCGAAATTTCTTTTCAATAATTTGGTGAAGATGATCTCTTCTCCAAAGAAACATTATGGGTATGATGCTCCTCTCAGCATGTTTCTTTGTTGTCTTCTCTCTGAAGCTGGACACGGTGTTCACTTCAATCCATCCAGATTCTTGAACAACCAAAAGGTTCTTGACTATGTTCTCCGGATAGGTAGGCTTAAGTTGAAGAGAAGAAATCGAGCAGCTTATCTGGCTGCAAGAGATCAGTAGAAATCCATCTCCTGATGATGTTAAAAAGGGGAAAAGTAAAAGAATTTGGAATTAGGCCTAGGGGGAACTAAGGATAGAAAGGGATAAGAAAAGAGTCCAATCTTTTTTTTCTTGGGAAATTTTCGATTATGTTGTTTATTTTCCCAAAATATTTTGAATAAATATATGATATTTTGTTACGGCTTTGCTGCTTATCGATTGTGTCTATTCTCTTTAATCTTTTATTTAAGTTTTAACATCATCAAAAATGAAAAGTTTTATGGATTAAATGAACTCATCTAATTTTCATCATTTAGCTTAAATAATCAAAAGGGGGAAAATTATTGGGTCAAATTATTTTGATTGAAATAATTAAGAGAATAAGTCTATTCTATGCCAACTTTATTTTGATGACATGTGATTAAAACTTAATTATGATTAAATAAACGAAGTTAAGTCGTCTAATTGTTTATGTGCAGTTGCATTAGAATTGGCTAACTTAGATATGGTCTAAGTAGGCTAATTAGACGTGTTTCTAGTTAGACGTGCAAGTCTAACAAATATGTAGTTAGATGTTCAAGTCTAACAGATACGTAGTTAGACGTGCAAGTCTAACAGATACGTAGTTAGACGTGTTAGTCTAATAGATACGTAGTTAGACATTCAAGTCTAACAGATACGTAGTTAGACGCGCAAGTCTAACAGATACGTACTTAGACGTGCAAGTCTAACAGATACGTAGTTAGACGTGCAAGTCTAACAGATACGTAGTTAGATGTGCAAGTCTAATAGATACATAGTTAGACGTGCAAGTCTAAGAGATACGTAGTTAGACGTGATAGTCTAACAGATACGTAGTTAGACGTGCAAGTCTAACAGATACGTAGTTAGACGTGCAAGTCTAACAGATACGTAGTTAGACACGCAAGTCTAACAGATACGTAGTTAGATGCGCAAGTCTAACAGATACGTAGTTAGACGCGCAAGTCTAAAAGATATGTAGTTAGACGTTGTAGTCTAACTCCATTAGACGTGGTAGTCTAATGGGAAACATAGTTAGACGTTGCCGTCTAACTCCTTCAGATAAGTCTAAATTGATACGTAGTTAGACATTGCAGTCTAACTCCATTAGACGTGGTAGTTTAATGGGATGTGAAGTTAGACGTTGCGGTCTAACTCCATTAGACTTGGTGGTCTAATGGAACTCGCTATTAGATGTTTTCGTCTAACTCCCTTGGACTTGGCGGTCTAATGGAGCACGTCTAATTCCTCGCTTCAGCAGCCGTTTAAAGTTAGCATACGTCTATCCACAATCAATTAGATGTACGCTACTCCTATTCCACTCTTCCTTGCAGTTCAGTACGCCAGCTATTTGCATCAAATGAATGAACTCCACGTACACGAATATTCTTCCCACGACTTGTTTAGTACAGGACAGTTCTAGAAGGATATCCGGCGCACTACTGTTCAGTACGGCTACGATCCATGAGCATAGAGTCTGTTGTACTCTTGTACTATGGGGGCTTTCTAATGGACGTTTGCCACGTGTCCATGAAGAATATTCGACCGTTGGTGTCCTTCTGTTACAAATAGATGCTCAAGGACAACTAGTGAATCATTAGTTACTTTTCTCATTCCTACAAGCTTACTTTTGCACTTACTGATATCTATCATCTTCCAAGTTCAAGAGAGAAAAAGAATCAAAAACTGTCTAGCTGAGTGAATATTGTTCTAAATATTTTAAGTTGAACAGAGGGTGTTTTGTTCAAGAGAGTGTTTAGCTAGATCAGTAAACTGTATTTGATTAAAAGAAGTATATAGTGAAATCCTTCTGGTTGTTGGAAGAAGGGTGACGTAGGAGAGTTCGCTCGGAACATCCATAAATAACTTGGTGTGTTCTTTCCTTCTATCTTTCCTTTCTTATTGGTTCAAAGTTTTAAACTCAAACAAACAGTTCCGCACTTGAATCGTTTCAAGAGTTTGTGAAGGTTTGCTAAGAATAGAAAGTGATATCAATCCCTAACATGATTTATATCAAACCGTTTTCCAGAAGTTGCTAACAATAGTTAGACCCCATTCTCTATTGGTTGCACCGATCCTTTCAGATTATACTATTGAATATATCAACAATGTGGATGAGGTTTTTCACACTCAAATAAATAAGGAGATGGTTGAAAAGAATCTAATTATAGTTGCTCCTAACTCGGTAAGCACAAAAACGATCAAACTAAAAAATCAAGGTATGGATTTTAATTTTGGTAATCCTTTAAATACTAATAATTTTGTTGATGTTGGCTCTAGTAGTGAAGTTAATGCTGGAAATGACAATGATCAAGGGAATGAAAATGTTGATGAGTTAATTTCTTCTAATGAATCAAGACGGTCTACTCAAGAGAGATGTACTTCAATTAAATACTCAGCAAATGAGTATGTATTTTTCATTCATGCTGGAGAACCCAAGAGCTATCAAGAAACATTGGAAAATAAAAATAAAAAAGAATGGATGGATGTCATGGAGGATGAGATACAATCTTTTCGTGTGAATAACATTTTTGAGCTAACAAAGCTTCCTAAGGGCAAGAAGACTTTAAAAAATTGATAATTTTATTGGTTTGAAACAAGATGAGCATACTTCTTAATCTAAATATAAGGTCTGGTTGGCTGTAAAAGGCTTCTCACAAATAAAATGTATTGACTTTGGCAAAATCTTAGCTCCTATGTTGAAAATGCAATATATTCGCGTGATTCTTGGTTTAACTGATGGTCTTAACCTAAAGGTTGAACAAATGAATGTGAAAATAGTATTTTTTTTATGGATATTTAGAAGAAGATATGTATATAGAGCAACTATAGGGTTTTCAAGAAAAAATTAAATAAGACAATGTTTAATAATTAATGAATAATTTTTACGGTATGAAACAAGCATCACGATGGTATTAGAAGTTCAGTTCAGTTATGGTTGAAAATGGGTACACGATTAACAAAATCGATCAATGTGTTTTTGTGTGAAAATTCTTTGATGATGATTTTATTATTATTTTGCTCTATGTAGATGATATGTCGATTGATGTTGGAAAAAAAACATTTCTAAAATTAGTGAGCTAAAAGAGAATTTGAGTAAGTCATTTGTCATGAAAGATTTAGGACCAACGCGCTAAATTTTTGGGATTTGAATTATCCGTGACCGATATAATAGAAAATTTTCATTTGTCATAAGATGTACAATGAGAAAGTTTTTTGACGCTTCAATATGGACAAAACTAAAGTGGTGAGTATACATTTAACTTCTCACTTTAAGCTTAGTCATACTAGTTGTCCTTCTATTGATGATGAGAAGTTGTCTATGAAGAATATTTCATATTATTCAGCAGTTGGTAGTCTTATATACGCTATAGTTTGTACTAGACCCGATATATGACAGATTGTTGGTTTGGTGAGTAGATGTTTATCAAATCCAAGAAGACATCATTGGAAATTGTGAAGTGGATTATGAGATATCTACGGGGAATGAAGAATCTTAGACTAACTTTGGGATGTGATAAGTCTATGTTAATTTGATATATTGATTCGGATCTGGCAAAATTTGGATAATCGAAAATCTACTTTAGGATATTTGGTGATTTTTATCAAGGGAGTTGCTTGGCAATTTAAATTACAAAATATGTTGCTCTTTTTACTATCGAAACTGAGCTTATAATTGTTTGGGGGGCAATAAAAGAATTATTGTGGTTGAAAAAATTACAATGGAATTTTAGTTGAAACAAGAAAGGTACGTCTTATTTTATGATAATTAAAGTGCAATTCATCTGTCAAAAATTCTTTCATTCACTAAAAATCGAAACATTTAAAGTCTGTTATCACTAAGTTTGTGATGTTCTGATGATAAAATGAAAAGATTTATACTCTTAATAATTAATCAGATATGATGATAAAGGAGTTGTTACGAAATAAGTTTGAGAAATGTTGCTCGGCTATCGGGTTGACATTGCCCTCTAACTAATTGATCGGGGAGTTTATTAGGTTTTTCTCTCCTAGTTAAAGAGACCCAACTTAGTTTGGGTTTTATTTAGGCCCACGTAATATAATGTGAATGACATTATTTTCATCTAGGTTTTTTGGTTTTGTAGAAAACTAGAAAAGAGAGAACACAAAACAGATACAAGTTTAAGGTAACAGCCAAAAATAAAATTCAGTTTGTCAGAGTTTGCACTATTTAATTAACTTCAAACTTTGACAACTTGTTAGTTATTTCTGGAGCTATTTTTTGAACGGTAAAGATCTGTATAAGGAGGCTTTTAAGTCGGTCCAACGAAAAACAGAATTTGTGATCTTGCTCTTTATTGTTCTTTGTTATTATTTGTCAATATTGTTGTGTGATCTTGATATAACTGATTAGTGAATCTAGTTTGGTTATAACTATAGTGAACTCTTACTTGTAACATTGTTGATGATAGTGGATTGTTAAGTAGCCTATACAGGTCATGTGGTTTTACTCTTGATTTTGAGAGGTTTTTTACGCTAAAACATGTCTTGAATTGTCATTTTGATTTATTATGTTTTACTCATTTCTTATACTCAATTAATTGAAAAAGTCGTATGCTTTAATAAATACATTTTTCCATCACGTTTGATAGAAAAAATAAAGACCGCCAACACAGACAATATTCCCTACATTGAACATCTTCAACTTCCTAATTGGATCCTGGTAATTTTTTTAGGTTAATGTTCTTAAGAAGATTATGTAATTTACATGAAACCTTCCAAGATCCCTATCTCCAAAAACAAGTTTCATGGGGAGGGATAAATGTTTCTTAGAATGCAACCCTCCCTATTATCAATTATAATAATTAGTTATCTGATTACCTTTTATTTAGGCTAAATTGATGGAGTTAGGAAACATAATTTTCTCCCAAATTCAAAGTCCTTAATTTATGGTCTTAGTCTCTTTCTTCCCATATTTGTCAAACTTGTACAAATATGAACTTGTAGATGATGTAAAAAATATACAAAAATTCATTCTAAACATTCTTTCCTACATGGTATTAGAGTAATACACGATCCTCTTCTCCCTTTCTTTTTTCGTTCAACATAAGACATCGCTCCATTTTTGTTTTTCCTCTCGTGGCCACCGACAACTATTTGTTTATCAAACCTGGCATCGACAAGATCGTCTTATATGCGGTTTTCTCCTCACCAAACTCTCCCTTGAAGTGATATCCCTATTATCACAAACAAAACATCACATGATTTCTAGACTCTTCTCCAGCGCACTTATGTCAAGGCATCCCGCAACCACCTCAAGTAGTTAAAGGAGCGTCTCCACACAGCATCCCAAGGTACCCAATCCATCACCACCTACATGCATTTTCTAAAGCAAGTTATAGATCTCCTTTTCCACTTGGTTCTCCTGTCTTCGTTGAAGACATGACTGATCATGTATTGCTTGGCCTCAACAACAGCTACAAATTTGTCATTGATGGAGTCAATTTAAGGGACACTGTCATTCCATTTGATGACCTTCTCGAGAAACTTCTCATTCAATAACTCTCCATTGTTGTTGCTCAACGTCAGGCTCCTGCTCCCATGACAGCCTTGAATGCACAGACTCGACCCAACCATTTTGATAAAACTCAGTCGGGCAACTTTTTGCATCATCCACTTAATGCTCTAGCAATCACAAACTGGTTCTTGGTCGTTGTCAGTTGTGCAATGTCAAGGGTCATGTTCTGTCTCAGTGTCACACCTTCAAGAAGAAGCATCCTAGTGTCTCGCCGCCTTCTCGTGACTCTTTTTCTAATCCTAGACAGGTTCAGGTCCATTCTACAACCGCTGGCACATCTCAAAATAATTTTCTGGATTGATAGTGGCGCGATGCATCACGTGACCAATGATCTTGCCAATTTAGTGCTTCATCATTCGTATATGGGTCCAGACTCACTATTTATGGGTAACAGTTCGGGTTTAACATCTCTCATTTTGGAATACTTTTACTTAATAATTTATCCCTCTCAAATACTTTGTGCATTCCTTCCATGCAACAAAAAATCCTTTTTGTTTCTCAACTTACCAAACAATCTAACTTTGATGTTGTTTTTTTGCCAACCTATTTTCATGTAAAGAACTTGTAGACGGGCCAAACAACCCATAAAAGGCTCGTGCGTGAATAGAATTTATCTTTGGCCAGCCAACTCCCCCCGTCTATCCACTATGTTTGCACAGACTCCTCTACTTCATGGCACCATAGACTTAGGAAAGCCTCCTCTTCCATCTTCACTTTTATTCAGCAACATTTTTCTTTGGGTTCAAATAAATTCCAACAATTAGATTGTAACTCATGTCAAATAAGCAAAAGTCATAAACGTCTTTTCTATGTATCCACTCTTAAATCATCTTATCCTCTGGAAATAATTTTATCTAATGTATGAACCTCTCATGTTTTATCAATTGATGGTCTTTGCTACTATTGCATGTTTGTTGATCATTTCACTCGCTATATTTGTCTATCTGATAAAATGCAAATCTGATGTGCAAACTTTGTTTCCCAAATTTAAATCGTTTGTTAAAAATTTCTTTCATCACAACATCAAAATTCTTTACACAGATAATTGTGGAGAATATTTTGGTCTTCGTCTCTTTTTAAGCACACATGGCATAAGTCATCACACCACACCACCTCATACACCGGAACACAATAGAATTTTTGAATGCCGAAATTGGCACATTGTCGAAACTGAACTCTCTCTTCTGCATCACTCAGGTTTTCCCCTCACATATTGGCCTCACGTCATGACAAAATCTGCATATCTCATCAATCAACTTCCAACATCTATTCTTGGGTATCAGTCACCCTATTCCAAATTACTCAAAATTTCCCGGATTATCATAAGTTAAAGTGTTTTGGTTGTTTGTGTTTTCCCTAGATTAAACCATATGTTAACCATAAACTTGCACCAAAGTCTATTGTGTGTGTTTTTATAGGTTACTCGGTCGATCAACATGCATACTTATGCATTGATCCAACCACTAGAAGGATCTACACCTCTCGTCATGTCAAGTTCGTTGAATCTAAGTTCCCGTGTAGCTCCTTAGTCCCTCAAACTAGTCCGAGTACAAAACGATAACAAAGCCCACTTCAGCTCTCCATACTCCATCTCATAAACCAACCCATGGTCTGTACCACCCTAAACCCCTTAGAGGAGGTCTCGGCTCCCCCACCCTTCTATGGCCACTTTGAGTCCCCTTCCTCACCATCCCATAATATTCTATGCCACTATCTCAACCCATTGTCAACTCTCACAGGAAACTCCAACCCGATGGGGTGACATCATCATCCGATCTAAAAATAACATTGTCAAACCCATCAAGAAGCTTAATCTTCATATCCAACCATCTCTTCCACTCTAACCCAGCACCATCACCCAAGCTCTTTGCGACCCTAATTGGCGCTCAGCTATGCAAGTTGAGTTTGACGCCTTACACCGCAACAACACTTGGAAACTTGTTAGTCGGTCCTCTACTCAAAATTTGGTTGGCTACAAATTTGTTTTTCGAATCAAATGACATCTGGATGGCTTGATAGATCAGTACAAGGTTCGACTGGTCGCCAAAGGTTTCACCAACGCCTTGGTAGGGACTATACAGATACATTCAGTTTGATTGTTAAATCGGTCATCATCTACAATGTCCTCACACTTGCAGTTCATCAAGGATGGTCTATTTCCCAACTTGATGTCAACAATGCCTTTCTTCAAGGGACGCTCAAAGAGGACGTATTCATGCTCCATATCCCTGGTTTTATCAACAAAAGTTTTCCTAATCATGTTTGCCTCCTCAAAAGGCAATTTATGACCTAAAGCAAGCCCCTACACCTAGTATATGGAGCTTCGCACGTTTCTCCTTTATCTTGGCTTTGTCAATTCAACTACAAGTGCATCTCTCTTCATCCATCAAAAATTAGGTTCCATGCTCTATTTATTAGTATATGTTGATGATATGATTGCCACTAGGAGTTCCTCTATAGAGTTGTCCAACCTTATTTCCACCTCTATTGCTCCGTTTTCGCTAAAGGATCTTGGATGTCTTACCTATTTCTTGGGCATCGAAGTAATTCGTTCCTCCATAGAACTCTTTCTTTCGTAAAGTAATTACATCACTGATATACTCTATAAATCACGCATGGCTAACACCAAATTAGCATCCACTCCCTTGTCCGTCAATTCTCGATTACTCAAAGATTCTGGTGATCTCCTACCTTCCCCAATTAAGTATCGTGCACTTATGGGAAGTCTTCAATACTTAAGTATTACTTGCACGAACATTGCCTTCAGCACCAATAAACTTGCACAGTTCATGCACCACCCTAGAATAGTACATTTGTATGCCCTCAAATGGGTGCGTCCTATTTGGCGGGCTCTTGCGACAAAGACATCTTCATCTTGGCAACTGCTTCACTAACCCTTCATGCTTACTCAGATGTAGATTGGGCGGATGATAAGGATGATTATATCTCCACCACTGGTCACTTATTGTATCTCGGTAGCACTCATATCTCTTGAAGCTCCCGGAAACAACGCTTTGTTGCTCATTCCTCAATCGAAGAAGAATACAAAGCATTAGCTTACACAGCTAGTGAGCTTTTATGGGTCCTATCCTTGTTCACTGATCTTGGTCACATGTCCACATTCAATCCAGTTATCTATTGTGATAATCTTGATGCCACGTATCTTAGTGTTAATCCTGTTTTCCACTCTCGGATAAAACATATAGTCTTATCCTATCATTTTGTTCGTGAAAATGTTCAAAAAGGCAAGTTTCGGGTATGTTTGTGTCTACTAATGATCAAATAGTTGATATACTCACAAAGCCACTATTTTGACCTAGATTTGACTCCTTATTGTCCAACTTGTTTCTCTCTTCTTGATCGTCCAACTTGAGGGAGGATATCAATTATAATAATTAGTTATCTGATTTTCTTTTATTTAGACTAAATTGGTAGAGTTAGGAAACATAATTTTTTCCCAAATTATATTGCTTAATTTATGGCATTATTCTTCTTCCTCCCATATTTGTGAAACTTGTATAAATAGGAACTTATAGATGTTGTAACAAATATATAAAATTCATTTTAAATATTTATTCCTACATATCATTTGAAAAACAATTATAAAATATATTAAAGAAACAAATATATAAAATTAAACTATTAATTGTAATTATCAAATGATATAGAGAGGGTACATGTTGGGGGAACAACTGATCTCTTCCCAGTGCATATTTTGCAAGTCATATATAATTTAAAATGAAGTATTAAAAGATATAATAAAGACAGATATTTAATTATTAAAATAGGTGGTTTTCTGTTTGTTTTTCAAATGATACAAAAGTTGGACAGTGTATGAACAGCTGATCCTCCCCATTTTGCAAGAGATCATAATGTGCGAGGAGTTATATGTGGCTTCATAGGATAACCCTGCCCATAATAATAATTTCCAAGTTTTGGATCCTAGAAATAATAGAAATAACATACTTTCCTCTTCACTCCATGCTGAATGATCTTTTGAAAATGCCGTCAGTTTCTTGAAACAGAAATCGGACTATGTCAAGAAATCGATTTCGAAGGCCACTGAGAGAATCAAACAGAGGACAAAAGCGTACGCGATCAAGATTGAGAATTCACTTCTTCTAGACTTCATCTTAAAGAATCTTTGGCGGCTCTAACATAAGAAATTTTCAGAATCATTCATGAGTTTCGTCATCCTAGAGCTTTGTGCTCTTTATATAAATCAACCAGCGGAGCTTAGAAGACAAGGCCATTGTTTAATCACTGTCTTTATACATCTTCTTCTTCAATATTAATAGAATAAAACTAATATGAATAAACCCTTCATGGTGCAGCTAGAAAACTCTCCAAAATTTCTCAAACTTAAAACGCTTAAATTTTTGAAGAAGAAGATGTAAACTAGAAAGTTATTATTCAAGTAGTTTTCAAATAAAAATATTGAACAACAAACAGAATTTTACTTAGTAAGTAATTAACTAACAGTTTTTATTATTTTATAGTTGTCCTGTCACTTTGTGGCATTAATTACCTATTGTTGGTTCTTTATGAAATAAGTCTAATATTTACATATATACGAACCAATCTATAACTTAATGAAATCATTTTTCAAAAAAAGTGAATTTAAATGTATCCATATGAACAAACAGTAGAAGTATCTTTCCTTACAATATTATGTAATTCTTTTTAATACACAAAAAAAAAAACAAATATGAGTTCTTGATCAGCTCTTCATTTGTGACTTCTCTAATAACCCAATAGTCTCTTTTATCATAGCCCTGATCAATAATTCTTATATTTCCTTTTTCCTGATTCTTTCATTAAAAATTTCTTTGTTATTCATCATCCATCATCAAGATGCAGCCGAGAGAGCTAATGGAACTTCGCATTCTTTAGAAGAAGCAACCGAAATATCCCCTTTTCCACTGCCTTCTTCCATTGCCACCTCCGACATCTTGGTCGTCGTCGCTGCTCCGGCACCAGAAGGAGCTGACGGGGGTCGGGAATGGGATTGTCGCCTTGAGTTCTTTATTTCATCGAAAAGAAAGTATTTAGCGATGGTGTAGATGTAGATGACAAACCAGAATACCCATGGGATTCCGGTGAGGATGAGGGCTGTGATTGGAACCCAGTTTCCTTGAATTTGGTTTAAGAGCCAGAGGCAGAGGAGAATGCCGCCGGAGATGACGGAAAGGCAGAACAGGGCGGAGATTAGAGGAATCATCAGATCTCCTTGCCTGTTTTCCATTTTTGTTGATCTGTTTTTTTAGTTCTTGATTTTTGAAGATATCAGCTTGTTTTTTCAGATTCAAGAATTCATCTTTTGTCTTTCTCTGTGTATGGTATCGGGATTGTAGTAAAAGAGAGAGAGTGCAGGCGGGGATAGCGGGTAGATGTTCGTCTTTGCATGCAAGTTTGATTCTTTCAAATAATCTCTAGATAAATAATAGCAATATTTAGAACATATATGTTTCTAAAAATGAAATATTTAGGAATACATTCATTTTCATAAAATAAAACTATAAAATTATAATTTCAAATCATAGATTCTTTTTAAGTAACTGACTTATTTAAAATGTAACATCGGAATCTGTTTTGTTCAAAATTTGAGCCTGTTTGACGATAAATTTCGCTCGCCTAGTTAATTCGTTAAGTGTGTTTACGGATTATGTATTTAACCCGCAAGAATTAATTGTACTCCGAAAGAGAAGCAAAAAAAAAAAAGATTGATAATAATTTTGAGAATGTTTTTTTAATTTGAGTTATTGAAATAACCAACCCATAATATTCCCAAGGGTAGAAAAGTAATAATCGAATTTTTAACTTTTAGTTTTAAAAAAAATACTATTTTCAAATGAGGTACCTATGAATTCTTAAAATATATACTCTAAAACAATAATTAAACCATGTCATCATAAAGAATTTAAAGAGACTAGGGCTTTGCTAGCATTACCAATATTCAAAACTTGAAGTTAATGAACAACAAACAACAAAAACTGCAAGCATTCAAAAAGCTAAAATCCCACATTTATTAACACCAGGCTATCAAGTAATATTTCAATATAAGTAAACTTTGTCACTTAGCCAAAGTAAAAGGAGGATCAGGAAATTAGACTTGAAATAGAAGGTGGATTTTCAATTATTAATCAGAAATCCTTCCTGCATTTTGGAACACTATAATGGCAAGTGTAACAAGAGATGCATAAACTGAATTTGGCAACCTTTGCACCACTTTTCCTACACCAGGTACCCCTTCTGTCGCCCTTTTCGTTAGTATTGCAACTGTAGGTGCAATCGCCATTGTTATTATAAGTCCCTGACTCACCATAACTATTGTGTTTGATGTCAGCTTCTGAACGAACCTCCCAAATTCTACCCGGTCAATTTCACCATCTAAATTAATGTCACACTCCTGCATAAAAAGAATGAAATTGTCACAATCCAAGAGCTCTCAGTGAGAATCAAACATGACATGTTAAGATAGTAAAATCTTTAGTCCAAGAGGGGTAAGTCTTTATTTTTCAGGCATGATTTAGCATCCCACGATCATAACTTCCACGAATTTGAAACCTCAGCATGTTAGATCAAGACTCTTACCACTTGAATACCCTAGGTGGGAAGGGTAACTTTCACAACTACCTTATGAAGCGTGGTTACTTGAATCCCATTGCAGGGATTAATTTGAAAAGTTTATTTCTTTCAAATTTCTTATACAGGTATGGATCTAAATGGTACCACGATTGAAAATGAGTGTATTTCAACTTAGTGTGACCTAGATTCAAAACTTCATATGCAGTTGGTCCAAATTCAGAAAAATAAAGTTTTTCCAAATAAAACTAATCAATCCCTTTTAAGACTCTCCAACTTTAAAAACTAACTATTAAGGTGTAAGTTTGGTGATATGAGAGCATACACCCTCTTTGATCATTTGAAAAAAGCACATAATCAATGTTTTCTACATCAAAATTCAATACAAATTTTGAAATCGCTTTGAAACATGGCACTTGCTGTTTGAGTAAAGAAATGTGAATACAGTTGATTCATGGATGGGGAATAGAGATAGTAAGTTACTTTACATGAATCAAGGCTTTAACTTCGACTTTCGAAGGAGGATCAAAGTGTGGTCCAGGCAAACGTTTGTTGATATCACTGCAGAATGAAAAACAGAACAAAGTTATAATCAAAATGATGAAGTTGAAAGTATTAAACTAATTATGGTTACTTGTAGACAAGAAGAACAGCAATGTATAGATCTTCAAATGATAAAGTAGCCCTTTCTGAATCATTTGTCAATTTGTCAAACACTTTGTCTGTTATCTTCCTTATTTGTCTTCGTTTCCATTCTTTACCTGAACACGAAAATGAAACCCACAAGCTAAATTTTATAATAATGAAACGTAGATCAAGATAGCTAACTAGAAGTCTAGAAGATTATTGTAGGTTTAGGTTTTAATCAGTTTATCCAATGACCCAGATTTAGAAACATGTGAATGAATTAAAGAGAGACCTTGAAGTTTATCCAGAACCTGTCCCATGGATTTGATGAATCACGTTGACCTGTTATGGATCGATTTCTGTTCAAAAAGACAGATGATGAGAAACAAAGGAAGATGGAGTGGCTTATAATTGATTAAACGATGAAGATTCGTGTACTAAGAATCGATCTCTTACCTTTCTTAGTTTTGGTTATTTTGCATCGCTGAAGCAATCAGGATTCAGGGCCATTGATGAACATCCTCGATAATATGTATTTTTGTGTGTAAGAGAAAACTAATCTCTACGGCACACTTGTATTTGTTCTTATTCTTATTCTTTCCTTTTTTTTGCCACAGTTTTCTTCAATTTCACTGAATTTATTTTTTATCATCATTATTATTATTATTGTAGGGTTTTAGGTTGAAGTTTGTTGCTTAAATAAAGTTTAAATTATTTATTCATTAATTTTGTTAAAACTAAATATTGATCATATTTATTTATTTGTTTATTTATAACTAGTAACAAGACAACAAATGTTACCTTTAATTATCACCTGAGAGACAGAGACAGCCGTATGAACAGCGACGTAATACACATAAGGGGTTAGGTGGGCTTAAGCCCATCTTTAATTTTTTATTTATTTATATATATATATATATAATAAAATTAAAAATCTGAGATTACTGTTTCTCTCTCCTTTCCAAAGCATGTATCATGAATCAATGTAAAGCAATCTTACAACATCTTGTAGACCAATTTTTGAGTCCATCATCAAAGCCTGGATTTAAGATTATGTTTTAGTCTAAAGACCGAACCTAAACTTGAACTCTAATAGAGAACAAGAACATCATATGAATTAACAAGAAGAAAACCTTAAGAATAGTAACATGATTTATAGTCGAGTAGATGTACCAGTTGGAGTTTGAATAAGTTATTGGTTATTTTGTAACCGTCGTCAATAGTGTCAAATTATTTATGAGATCATTTATTAGAGTAATGGGATTGAGGAACATGTAGTGAAGTCAGTTCCTTAGTTTTGAGTTTGTTTTAAACTGTTTTCTTTGTATGTCTGTAAGACTATTTATAGCCATTGTTGTTGAATTAATAGATGTTCACTTTTCAGTTCACTTTTCAGTTTAACAATTTACATTTGGTATCAGAACCATTTGTAAAAAAATGGAAAAAAAAAAAACAGAAAAAAAAATATATCTAAAAAGTTTGTGCAGCCAGCCATTGCAAAGTTCGACGGTCATTATGACTTCTAGTCCATGACGATGGAAAACTTTCTCAGAAGCAGAGAGCTATGGAGTTTGGTGGAAGAATGAGTTCTGAAGATGCCCATCGGAGCAGATGAGACGTAAAGAAAATCTGTGGAAGAGGAGAAACTGAAGGATTTGAAGGTCAAGAATTTTCTTTTCCAGTCAATTGATAGAGAGATACTGGAGACTATTCTTGACAAAACAAACTCTAAGAATCCATGAGAAAGAAGTATCAAGGATTCACAAAGGTAAAGAGGGCACAACTGCAAGTATTGAGGAGAGAGTTTGAGTTGCTAGCCATGAAAGAAGGGGAGAAAGTTGATGTCTTCCTGGGAAGAACTTTGGCGGTGGTAAACAAGATGAAGGCGAATGATGAAACGAGGGAGCATAGCACAATTGTGAGCAAAATTCTCAAATCCTTGACTCCGAAATTTAACTATGTGGTGTGTTAGATTGAGGAGTCAAACGATCTAATCACATTGAGCATTGATGAGTCACACGGGAGCTTTCTTGTTCGTTAGCATCGATTGAATGGACCTGTGCAAGAAGAGTAGGCGTTAAAAGTGTCTCAAGATGATAGACCAAGATGATAGACCAAGCAGAGGACGAGGTCACTGATCGTTTAGAGGAGGTCGCGGTAGAGGAAGAAAAATCGTTAATCGTGCCATTGCTGAGTGTTACAATTATCACAAATTGGGGCATTACCAAAACGAATATCCAGATTGGGAGAAGAAAGCAAATTATGCTGAATTAGAAGAGAAAGAAAAATTGCTCTTGATGGTCTATGTGGAGCTACACCAAGAAATTAGAGAAGATGTTTGGTTTCTAGCCTCAGGATGTAACAACCATATGACCGGGAGTAAACAATGGTTTTATGATCTTGACGAAGGAATCAATCTATCAGTTAAGCTCGGAAATAACACGAGGTTGTTAGTGGTGGGAAAAGGTAGTGTAAAAGTTCAAGGCAATAGTGTCACTCAAGTCATACCCGATATTTATTACGTTCCGGAGCTAAAAAACAATTTGTTAAGCCTTGGACAATTACAAGAAAAGGGCTTAGAAATTCTGATTTGTGATGGAACATGTAAAGTATATCACCCTAGCAAAGGTGCAATCATGGAGATTAACATGAGTGGAAACATGATGTTTTTTCTTATAGCCACCAAAGTACAGAAAAACTTGTCGTGTTTGCAGACAGAAGAAGTGGTTGAGAAGGAGATGAATTTGTGGCATTGTCGGTTTGGGCATTTAAACCAGGAAGGGAAAAAATCATTGTCAAAAAAGAAGATGGTTATTAGGCTGCCTAATCTGAAGGTCACGAAGGAGATCTGCGATGTTTGCCTGATCAGAAAACAACATAGAGAGACGATGTCGAGAAAATGTTCATGGAGAGCATCAAGACAGCTTCAATTGGTTCATTCAGATATATGTGGACCTATCACTCCAATTTTGCACAATGGAAAGTGGTATATGTTGATAACAAGATGGCAAAATATATCTTTCTTATTTCTCAAATAGATTTTTACAACTCTTTATAGAAAAGCATAGATTCTTCATATGCTTGACTCTTCAAATGACAAAACAAAATTATTTTGCATATTAAATAGCTCCCACCCAAATCTCTTGGTTATCCCACTCATCCCTAGTTATTACTGTATTAAACATAAAAAAACCAAATAACATATTAATTTAAGTTTATTCAACAAATTTCCCCCTTAAACTTAAATATTCTTCTCATCTCTCATTCCAACTAGCCTTTTACAACTCTCCAGCAGTGTGGTCGGTAATGGCTTGGTGAATATGTCAGAGACTTAAGCTCGACTTTTAACATGCTCCATCTCAACCTTTTCTTCTTTAACTTGTTCTCGAATGAAATGAAATCGTACGTCAATGTGCCTTCTCCTTCCGTGATTAACTGGATTCTTTGCCAACTCGATCGCCGACTTGTTATCAACTCGAATCACAGTCCCTTCATCTCGGATCACTCCCAAATTCCTTAATAAATTTGAAAGCCATATTGTATGACACACACTCCAAGAGGCCGCCACATACTCTGCCTCGCAGGTCGACAGAGTTACAATAGACTACTTCTTTGACAACCAAGTAAAAGCCGTATTTCCGAGTAGGAATACATAACCCGAAGTAATTTTCCGGTCATCAACATCACCACACCAATCACTATCAGAGTAACCCACTAATCGATAGTTATCTGATTTTGAATAGAAAATACCAAGTGAAAGAGTTCCTCAAATATATCTTAGAATTCTCTTCAAGGCCTTCCAATGTGTATAGCTTGGATCCTACATGAATCTGCTTGTTATCCCAACACTCAACATTAGGTCGGGTCTCGAGCTTGTAAGATACCTTAGACTTCCGACTAAGCTTCGATATCTCCCAACATTAACTCGTTCTCCTCCATCAAACTTTGAGAGTTTAGTGCCTGGTTCCATTGGAGTTGAAACTGGGTTGCAGTCCTCCATTTTAAACTTCTTTAAAATTTCAAGCACATACCTCTCTTGGGATATAAAAATCCCTTCCTCCGACTTCTTCACTTCTAGGCCAAGAAAATATTTCATCAAACCTAAGTCTGTCATCTCGAACTCCTTCTTCATTACCTCCTTGAACTCCTCAATCAGTTTTGTGTTGCTTCCGGTGAATATGAAGTCGTCGACATAGAGAGCGACTACCATCATATCATTTTCTTATCTCTTTGTGTACAATGCATGCTCGTACGGACATTACTGGTACCTATTTTTCTTGAAACACTCGTCAATTCTCTCATTCCAAGCATGAGGAGCCTGTTTCAGCCCATAGAGGGCTTTTCTCAATCTCAGCACCTTCTTCTCATCACCTCTCTTCATATACTCAAGTGGTTGCTCGACGTACACCTCCTCCTTCAGCACTCCATTTAGAAAGGCTGATTTTACATCCATCTGTAGAATCGGCCATTGGTTTTGAGTAGCTAACGAGATCAGAAGTTGGATTGACTCCATTCTCGTGACAGGAGCAAAGACTTCATCATAATCGATTCCCTCCTTTTGTCTATAGCCCTTCACCACAAGTCGAGCCTTATAACGCTCAACCTCTCCTTCGACATTCATCTTTTTTTTGTACACCCATTTTACTCCAATGGGTCGAGTTCCTTCAGGAAGGTCGCTTAGCTCCCAGGTTTTATTGCGTTCAATTGCTCCAATTTCTTCATCCATAGCCGATCTCCATTTCTCGTCTTGTACGACTTTCTCAAAATTTAAATTCTCTTAAGTCGGCGAGAAGACATACAATGTGGACTTCATTTGTAGTGTCATATATCTCCCGTATACTTCTCATTCTGGGCTGTAGAGGCTCAGATTTATCTTCTGAAAGCTCGGTGGTTGTTGATATCGAAGGCATAACAACCTCTGAACTTGTTTCTTCCTCAATCGGGTTACTCCAGTTCCATGTCATTGATTCCTCCACGTGAACATCTCGACTCACCACCAATTTCTTATTAATAGGATCAAACAATTTATATGTCTTAGATTTTTCATCATACCCGATAAATATGTACTTCTTGCTTCGATCTTCTAACTTTGTCCTATGCTGACTTGGTACTTGCCCATAAGCCACACTACCGAATACCTTGAGATGAAAGACATTCGGCTTCATACCACTCCAAATCTCTTGAGGCGTCTTCTCTCCTAGCTTGGCATGTGGACATCTATTTTGCACATAGACTACGCACTGCATCGCCTCTACCCAAAACTGTTTCGGCATATTCTTTCCTTTCAACATAGATTGAACCATATCGAGAATAGTTCGGTTCTTTCGTTCTGCTACACCGTTTTGCTGCGGAGAATATGGAGTAGTCAAGAAACGCTTGATTCCATGTTCCTCGCAATATTTGTTGAACTCGTTAGAAGTGAACTCACCTCCTCTGTCAGATCGGACTGCTTTGATAACTTTGTTTGTTTCTTTCTCTACCATCACTTTAAATTTCTTGAAGTTTTCAAACACTTCTGACTTCTCCTTCAGAAAATAAATCCATGTCTTTCTTGAATAATCATCAATTAAAGAAAGAAAGTATCTCTTACCACTAAATGATTCTGGAGTTATTGGCCCACATAAATTAGTGTGAATTAGTCTGAGTTGCTCATTTTCTTTGTATTCAGAACTGCTTGAGAAAGAAGTCATCGCTTGCTTCCCAATCACACATTCTTCACAGAACCTCTTTACGAATATAATATTAGGAAGTCCAAGAACCATCTCCTTTTTCACCAGCTCGTTCCACCCCCCGAAGTGAAGATGACCAAACCGATAATGCCACTTCATGGCCTCATCCTCTAGATCAAGTTGCATACATTTATCTTGAACTATTTTAAGCTCAAGTTTGTACATACGATTTTTCTTCATTTCTACCTAGGCAATGAGTCTCCCAAGTTTATCCTTCAGCTGCATTTCTCGGTCCTTCATTATAGCCGAGTACCCTTTCTCCATCAACTGTCACATGCTCAGTTTGTTGCTCTTGAGATCAGGTATGTAGTAAACATCTTTGATCTCTCCGATTCCCCCATTTGTCTGCTAATACCTGATCGTTCCTCGACCTCTGACGGCTACTTTTGAAGCATCGCCAAAAGAAATGGATCCAGACTCCACCTTTGAGAGTATTTTGAATAAACTCTCGTCGCCGCACATGTGGTTATTTGCGCCAGTATCCAAGTACCAAAATGAGTTATCAGAACAACTTGGTTTGATCTCAATTTCTGGAATTTTTGTCACCAGCAACAACCCTTCATCTTCTTTCTCATCAAAGAAGTTTGTTGGTTCCTCATTTTTCTTCTCGGATCTACAATCTTTGGAAATATGACCCAACTTTCCGCAATTGTATCATTTTATCAAGTAACAATCCTTGGCAACTTGCCCATTCTTTCCACAATTATAACACTCAATATTATTATTTGTGTTTGTCGAGCCACCCCAAGATTGACCTCTGCCATGCCAGTTCTGTTGGCCGACTTTCTCACTTCCTTGTCTTCCTCTTCCTCTACCACCTAGGCTTCTGCCTCTTCCTCTGCCTCTGGTACTCTGAGCATAGAGCACCTTCTCCTCTTTTATTGTCGCCTTCGCCTGAAGAGCCTGTTCAAGAGACTCCCCCTTCTTGTTTTTTTCCTTCTCTGCTCATGCGCTTCCAATGACCTAGCAAGCTCTTCAATGGTGAGCGTTGATAGATCCTTAGATTCCTCTATTGCGCACACAATATTTTCGAAACTATCTGTCAATGACCTCAGAATCTTTTGAAAAACTCGGTTTGATGAAAGACTCTCACCATTCCGATTTAGTTTGTTCACCACAGTCTTCACTCGAGTAATGAACTTAGATACGCTTTCAGACTCTTTCATCCTCATGTTTTCCAGATCGCCCCTTAGGGTTTGAAGTCGGACTTGCTTCACCCGTTCGTCTCCTTTGTTTTCTATTTCGAGTGTATCCCATGCCACTTTGGATGATTTTGCGTCAGCTATCTTCTTTAAACCAGATTCGTCAACAGATCGATATAGTAGATATAGAGTCGCCCTATCTTTAGCTCAAACGACCTTCAACGCGTTCAACTGGGCATTTGAATACCCATCTGTGTTCTCCGGTTCCTCATACCCAGTCTCGACCACATCCCAATTATCTTGGGAAACGAAAAGGGCCTTCATCTACACCTTTTAGTTGTCGTAGTTGACGCCTTTTGTCAACTTGGGTAGCGGGATGCCATTGGTTAGACCTGTCACTCCTCTCAAGTGTTTACACTCAACACACACACCTTACAAGGTTCTCGATCGCTCTTGTTTTTCTCTCTCGGCCAGCGCACACCGCGGCATTCTCTTTTGAGACTAACAGGTTTTCTCACGCTCACCTCACACACAATAGCTTTGATACCAATTTGTTGATAACAAGATGGCAAAATATATCTTTCTTATTTCTCAAATAGATTTTTACAACTCTTTATAGGAAAGCATAGACTCTTCATATGCTTGACTCTTCAAATGACAAAACAAAATTATTCTACATATTAAATAGCTCCCACCCAAATCTCTTGGTTATCCCACTCATCCCTAGTTATTACTCTATTAAACATCAAAAAACCAAATAACATATTAATTTAAGTTTATTCAACAATATATACTGAGTTTCATTGACGAATTTTCTCAAAAAACATGGGTGTATTTCCTCCATGAAAAATCTGTAGCTTTCGCTACTTTCTAGTTCTTCAAAGCGAGCGTAGAGAAGGAAAATGATAGATTCATAGATTGCTTGAGGACAGATCGGGGTGGAGAGTTTACATTTAATGAATTTGGAGAATTCTGTAAATCCCACGGCATCAATCGTCAATTAATAGTAGCATTCACACCACAGCAGAACGATGTCGCGGAGAGAAAAAACCAGACAATCATGAACGCAACCTAATCTATGCTCAAAGACAAACAAGTTCCTAAGATGTTTTGGTTTGAGGCTACCATAGGGAGTGTGCATGTCCAAAACCGATCTTCAATGGAGACGGTAGAGGGAATGACTCCCGAAGAAACTTGTAGCAATACAAAACCGGTGTTGGAATACTTTCGCGTGTTCGGGTGCATAGTGTATGTGCATATACCAAATCAAAAAGAGAAGTAAATTGGATGATAAAAGCAAGAAATGTGTTTTTCTAGGGGTCAGTGATGAATCAAAGACATGGAGGCTATATGATCCAATGACAAAGAAAATTGTAATAAATAAAGATGTTGTGTTCGATGAAAGTAAAGGCTGGGATTGGAATCAAACTGATGCAGAAGGAAAAATTATTGAATGTGGAGACAAAGAATGAGAGAACGTAGAAGAAGGAGGAGATAATACGACAATTGTTACAAGTCTCATGATGTCAAGTGGAGATTCGTCTACGTCGAGTGCATCGGGTGGTAGCTCGACTACACCAAGTCCAGTTTTGAGTCCAAGTTTGACGTCTCCTCCAAGCTCAAGCAACAATTCACCAAGAGCATCTAAAAGAGAAGCAACTGCAGGGACACGTCCACACAGAACACTAAGAACACCAAAATACTTGGATGATTATGTTGTATGGGATAGAGAAGATGAAGACTTTTCTGTCATGTTGCTGATGATGATGTTAGAAAGTGATCCGGTTCAATTTGATGAGGCAGTGAAAGACAATATTTGGAGAGAAGCTAACCACTTTACCTAGAGGTGTCACACCAATTGGAGTGAAATGGGTTTATAAAACCAAGTTGAATGAATATGGTGAAGTCGATAAACACAAGGCAAGGTTGTTAGCAAAATGTTATGTTCAATTCTACGGCATATACTATATCGAAGTCTTCTCTCTAGTTGGAAGGCTCGACACAATTCGAACCATACTTATTATTGCTGCACAATCGAATTGGGAGATTTTTTAGTTGGATGTCAAGAGTGCGTTTTTACATGGAGATTTGAAAGAGGATGTGCATGTGAGACAGCCAGAAGGGTTTATAAAGAAAGGAGAAGAAGAAAAGGTGTATAAAATGAGGAAGGCACTCTATGGGCTTAAACAGGCCCCCCGAGCGTGGTATAGCCGAATTGAAGGATATTTTCTGAAGGAGGAATTTGAAATATGTCCCAGCGAACACACTTTGTTTACTAAGAAAAAAGGAGGTAATATTCTCATTGTTAACCTATATGTCAATAATTTAATATTTACCGGGAATGATAAGACTATGTGTGAAGAGTTTAAAAAGTCAATGACGCGGGAATTCGATATATTAGATTTAGGAAAATTGAAGCATTTTCTTGGGATTGAAGTGAAACAAAGTGATGCAGGAATCTATATTTGCAAAAGACGATATGCTCGTGAAGTTTTAGAAAGATTTGGGATGGAGGAAAGCAACGCGGTTAAAAATCCCAACGTTCCAGGAACGAAACTCGCAAATGATGAAAATGTTGACAAAGTAGATGAAACCATGTTCAAACAATTGGTTGGGAGCCTCATATATTTAACAATGACCATACCCTATTTGATGTATGGAGTGTGCATCATAAGTCGATTCATGGAAATTCCAAGGATGTCACATTGACTTGTTACAAAAAGGATTCTACGATACTTGAAAGGTGCGACTGAACTTGGTATTTTCTACAGGAGAAGCAAGAGCAACAGTCCAAGGCTCTTGGCTTTCACAGACAGTGACTACGTTGGCGACTTAGATGATCGCATGAGCACAATCGGATGTACATTCTTGATGGCATCAGTGCAATATCTTGGCATCAAAGAAACAACCAGTTGTTGCATTTTCTACCACCGAGGAGGAATACATAACAAATGCATTCTGTGCTTGTCAGTGCGTTTGGCTTAGAAGAATTTTTGAGAAGATTAGAGCTGAGGAAGAATCGGTAACTAGGATTAATTGTGACAACAATTCCACCATACAATTGCTAAAGCATTTAGTTCTTCACGGGAAAAGTAAGCACATCAAAGTAAGATTTCATTATTTAAGGGAGTTGGTGAATGAAAAAAATGTCAAGCTAGAATATTGTGCAACAGAGAATCAAGTCGCAGATATCTTTACCAAACCATTAAAGCTTGAGCAATTCGAGAAACTACGTGAATTGCTTGGAATAGTTAGATTGTGTGAAGTAAGCTAAATTGAGAGGAGTTAGTTTAAGAGAGGTTATGTTACACATTGAATAAGTTATTGGTTATTTTGTAACCGTCAATAGTGTCAAGTTATTTATGAGATCATGTATTAGAATAATGAGGTTGAGGTAGCATGTAATGGAGTCAGTTCCCTACTTTTAGTTTGTTTTAAATTGTTTCCTTTGTATTTCTGTAAGGCTTAATTGATTGATGCTCACTTTTTAGTTTAACAATTTACCATACCTCTGTGATTTTGCTCTTCATATTCATTTAATCTCTGAAGAATTAGAAGACAGGAAAATAAAGAAGATGAATATTCCTTCATGTATTAAAGTTTCTTCGGTAATATATATATTCTACACTATGAATAGTTGATTTCCTTCACAATTTATCTGTAATTTGTCTATTTCAATATCTTAAATTTTATTTTACTAATTCATAATCTATTCATTTTTATTATCTAATTATTTTCATTTAAATTTTTTATATTTATTTTTCTTATTTCTTAAAAGATAGAAGTCATTTTCTTTCATTTTATTCCTCATTCTCTAAACTAATATGTATCTTCTTAATTGATGTATTGGTTAATGTAGATTATGTTTATTATTTATTTAATTTTATTATGTTTGATTAAATATTACGAATTTATTAGGTTGACATTATATATATATATATATTCACTTTAACTAATTAATAAAATATTTACTTAATTTTAAAATTACATTTTTTACTAATACGTAACAAACATTTTAAGCAATGAAAAAAAGATAGATGGAACTTTACAATAAAATATAAGATTATTTTTTTACCGACTTTTTGGCACTTCTATATTGAATAAGATTTAGCTAAGAATGTAAATGTATATTTTATTATATATGAATTTTATGTTTTAAAATTCGGTAGAGTTCAACTTATTTAAATATTATAATATAACGTCTTCTTTTGATATATAATTTATTATACAAAATTAAAGTTCACACCAATACAATTTTAGGTCCAATACAATTTTAGGTCCGTTCCTGCAACTTAAGGATGTGGGGCTTAAGGACACCCCTAGCTCATCCCTGATTTCTTTTATGTACATAGGTACAATGAAAATAGTTCAAATCTTCTGCTATCAAATTTGTTGTTCCTATTTCGGAATAAGGAACAACAAATTTTAAACACTGATTTCTTTCGGGTTCAACTTCTTTTTACAATGTAAAAAAAGTGAAGCAAGCGCATAAGTGTGAAGATTGATTCACTTCACTTTTTTTTACATTGTATAATGAAGTAAATCAAGCGCAAACGAGTAAAGATTATTTTACTTCACTTCCTTTTACTTTGTAAAATTGAAATATTGATAAATAAATTACAGGATTATATACATGTCTGTAATTTTCATGTAAAACAATTAACACATTCATGTAAATACATTTATACATTCATGTAAAAGAATTTAAACATTCATATAAACCCTACATTTATATATAAATATTAATATAAATAATATTATCACAATATAATTAAAACAAATATATTAAAAATATAATTTTAACTTATACAGTTAAATATAAATATTATTATAAATAATATTATCGTTAAAACACATATATTGTAAACACTCAGGAATTAAAGTTGGGTTGGACTAAAATTTAATGTAATAAATTATATATATTAAAAATATTATAATATTTAAATAAGTTTAGTAAGAAAATCATTATCTATTTTATTGTGATGTTTTGCCTTCATCTCCTACATTGTTAAAAATGCTCGCTTAGTAGTAGTGGTAAAAACAGGCAATGTTAAAACAAGATTAATCAATTTAGTTAACATAACATTAATATTTGATCATCCACTCTCGGTCAATTATTGACACGACTCAACAAGTGTAGAAACCTTCAAATTCAGCATCATCAAGTTTATAATGTACCAATTCATATTCCAAAGTTAATAATGTGTTGATCTTAAAATCTTTAATGTAAAATTTTGTTGCAAGTTTATAAATATCATCACTATTAAATGAGTAGATGGTTTTTTTGGTCTAAAGATTTACTAAGAGATGAATTTTGGATTGTAGAGACTGTAGGTGTATGTGGAGAGTCATTACTAGTTTGACAATCTATCTTCTTAAAAATGAAGATATTAATTTTTTTTTTTTGCATAGCATATTGATGTTCTATTTTTTTTATGTACATAATTTTCAAGATTGAATATTTTATCGAACAATTGAATATAAGGTTAAAAAAACATTAAAAAAAGTATAAGAAAAAATTAAGTAATTTTAACATGATAGATTCTCAAAATTCTACATTATCAATCATATATAAAATCAGTTATAAATATCATATACATAATTAAATTAACGATTATACTAATAAAGAATATGAAAACTATGAAGAGAATTAAAATAATACAATTAAAGAGACAGATATTTTATCTATTCTGAAATTCGAAAAATAAATATGAGAATTTTGATGAAATAATTAAATAATAGAAAATTAGTAGAATGAAAATATAAGATACGATAAACTAGAAGGATTTAAGATATATGAAAAGATTAAGGTATGTATTGTTAATATACTTAGAAATGTTATATTTTTTATTTTATTTTATAATATATATTTTATATATTTTTCAATTTTAAAAAAAAATTAAAGATTAAAGAGGATTTTTTATTTTATTTAATTTTAGGAGTAGCCCTAAGCTAGATTCGTCCATATATATATATATATATATATATATATATATATAACACATATAAATGAACTTAGCTTCACTAAACCTCAAGGGATCCAAGTTGCATAAGCATCATATTAATATAAATATTAACGCATTCATGTAAAATACATTTATACCTTAATACCTTAATATAAATATATTTATACCTTCATGTAAAAACATTTATGTAAAAGCATTTAAACCTTCATGTATACCTCTTTATATATAAATATTAATATAAATAATATTATCACAATATAATTAAAATATATTTATTAATAAAATTAGCATAATATATATATATATATATATATATATTTATATGAGTGCATTTATTAATAAAAACACATAAAAATGAAGCTAGTTTCACTAAATCTTTTAAGGGATCGAAGGTTTCATTAACATCATATTAGTATAAATATTAACACATTCATGTAAATCCATTTATACATAATGCAAATGCATTTATACATTCATGGAAAAACATTTGAACCTTCATGTATACCCTACAGTTATATATAAATATTAATATAAATAAATATAATCAGAAATCACATGTGAGAAAAAAGCTCTGGAGATACAATAGGCATGATCGGCACAGTTGGCACATCACAATCGATGGCACGATCAACATGGTTGACACAACACAATCGACGACATGATCGTCACGAACGGCACGAACGACACAATTCGCAAAAATGGCACGATTTACATAGCCACATAATCTCCTGTTTCGCAAGCGCTACTAGGGTTTCAATTGTACAGATCGCGCTTCGTTGTATTCGCCGCAGCACGAGCGGCACAGTCAATATCGCACAATCGAAGTCAAGATCGGCACAAACGACACGATCGCCACGAACGGCACGATCGGCACTGTCGCGGAAACCCTTATTAGATCATTCACAAGCGCCGCTAGGGTTTCAACCGTTCTAATCGTGCATTGCGATAAACGTCGTTGTTTAAATCCTTCTACTTTTACCATTTCAAATCAGAAAACATGAAAGCTTCTACAATAGATAATCTTTCTTCTTTATTAATCTTTGGCTCAAGCCTGACCAATTCTCTTAAGCAGACACTTGAGGTATCAAATTCCTGCTTCACTCACCCAAAGAAAGTTTAGGATGCAGATAACCAACAGGAAGGAAATAGGGGCACATACCCCATTATGTCTCATAAAAACAAAGGCACTCTAGCTAAAGAAGGAAAAGATGGCACCCCTGAGTTCGTGAGCAAGAGCATAAATGTCAACTCTAGAAAAGCTCCTGGTATGCCTTCTTACACTATAGCATTCGATAATTCTGTTAAGATGGATGTCAACGGAGATAAGAGCAAAAATGAAATAAATATTGATTGCCCAAATAAACAAACTTTTTCAAATGAATTTGTTGCTGATTTTTTTGGGAATCAGAATCAATCCGATAAAATTGGTATGTCACTGTTGGAGAAAAAGGAAAAAGTGAAATCAAAATAAAACAGAGGCGACCAGTAAGAAGAAGGAAATTACAGAGGAACATAAGGAAATAGTGTTGGTCTGGAAGAAATCAGGGTTGGAAACAAATGTCAGAATAATGCAGTAAACAAGAAAGTAGGGGAAACAGGGGAAGCCAAAGAGAAGACAAAAGGAAAATGAAGGGTTGGTTTTAATGAGAGGACAAACCTCAAAAGGCTGAGAAACCAAATTTTAAGGATGCTCATGAAAGTTAAGAATGGAGAAATGATTCTCAACAAAGAAAGGGATCAGCAAATCATTATTCAGGTAAACTTGCACTAACTCCAAGATTGGAACCTTCTAAAGAAAGAGGAGTATGACATTATTGTTAGCTGATCCGTCAACACAATGAAAGAGTTGGCAAAATGTACCAAGACAAAGGTTTATACTCTGAAGAAGAACCCAAATTGTCAAGTTGATCAAGTCTGGAAGAAGAATCCAGACACAAAGTAGGGTCAAAACTTAGCAAAAGAAAGTGAAAACAAAATCCCAAAAAATAGAAAATTTTTCCTAGATGCGTTCAAATCAAAGGTGGAAAAACTCGAAAATCCCTTTGAGTTCAAGCTACCATCAGACGTGGAAGAAAAATGTGTTTGATCATGGGAACATGTGATAGTGGGTAATTATATTGGGAAAGAATCTGCCACTTTTGATGCCACCAAGAAAGAACTCATGAAGCAATGGGGAAAAGAATGTCTAATGAAGGTCACCTCTAACAGTCACGGCATGTATTTCCTGAAATTCAATCAAGAGGCTAATCTTGAGAAAATTTTAGAGTTGGGACATACATACGTGGGAAAGAATGCATGAAACTCGAAAAATGGAAAGAGGGTACGAGCTATGACAGTATTCCAAAAGAAACAGTGCAAATCTGGTTCAAGTTGCGAAATATCCCTCTCCACATGTACAACGCGGAAGCCTTAAGCCATTTCGCTAGCCTTCTAGGAAACCCGCTATACATGGACAAAATCACTAAGGAAAACGAAAATCTCACATATGCTAGGATGAGCATTGAAGTTCAACCCAGAAGTGTTCTCCCCAACGAAATTACAATGGTGGATCAAAAGGGAAATGCTACCAAGATGGGCATACACTATGAATGGCGACCGTACAGATGCGTGAACTGCAATACCTTTAAACATTCTATAATGAGATGCCCTACATTAATGGCCAAAGAGAAAGCAAACCAGGAACAACAAATGCATAATGGAGAAGCCAAGCAACAAAATGTTCCTAGTACAAATGAAACAGTTATGGAAAAACAAGCAGCAAAAGAAATCAATGTCAAAGGGAAAATGTTCAGAATTCGGATGAAGGAACAAAAGGAAATCAAACTCAAGAAGAGGGAAGTAAGAAAGGAAAGGAAATTGATGAAATAGGGGATTCTGAAGAAGATAAACCTAAATATAAGGAAGAGGAAGATACAGAAGATGAAAGCAAAGATACAACAGAGGAGAAGGAAACTAAGGTTGGTGATCCTCAAACACGGAAAACTGAAGCAGAGAAAAATAATGACAAAACCTTTAAATCCTGAAAAAGAATACATTTTACTATGTTAGTACGAGTTCATATAGAGGAAGATTAAACAATAAGAGCATACAGACATCATCATTTACTCCAATTCAATCTCCCTTCATGAAGAATGCGAGAAGATTGGGACGTGGAATAAGGCAATATGGTCAAAAGGCGGATATGGAGACAACATATGTTGTAATATCTAGATTGTAGTCTTTATTCATTTTAATCTGTGTTTTGTAATGTGATTTAACTGCCACCATTCAGAAACTTTTGGGTCTTTTGTTTGTCATCTTACAATCAAAACTAGGGTTTGTCTAGTTTTAATTATTGACCCCTTCCACTTTTGGACTTTTTAATGAAATGGTGTTAAACCGTTTTCCAAAAAAAAATATTAATATAAATAATATTATCACGATATAATTAAATATATATTAATAAAATTAATATAATATATATATTTTTTATATGAGTGCATTTATTAATAAAATACATAGAAATGAAACTAATTTCACTGAACTTTTATAAATGTATAAGAAATGTAAAATGAAGTATAGTGAAGCAAGTTTCACTCATGTGAGTGCGTTTGATTTATTTTCTTTTACATTGTAAATAGAATTGTAGTGAAACAAACTTCACTCATGTGTGCTTGGTTCACTATTTTTTATTATAAATAAAAGTGAAGTTATCTTCATTCATGTGCCTTAGCTTCATATTTACTTACATTATTAATAAAAATGAAACTAGCTTTACTGTAGTAATAATTTAAATAAATAGAAATTTTCCTATTGCACTCTCATTATTCACTTTCATTTTTATCGATTTTTCAAACCCTAACATGAATCTTCTCCGCTACAATCTTCTTGCGAAAATGGCCTTTTACTAGCGATGGCGTCGAAGGTTCTTTGTGGTCTTTGGGATGATGCTAATGCAACCTTAAATCCCTTGAAGTGTATAGTGACTTGCTGTTGGACATCTGCGATTTCTCTGTTAGAAATCGTCCGTCGAGTTTTTTTCTTCTTTTTGCAGATTTGGGTTAATCAGATCCGTAAGAGACTGTTCTATCTTTTTTTTTCTTTTTTCTGATTTTAATTGCCTTTCCAGGAGTTAAAAACCTAGTTTTATACTAATACTGTTTTTTCCCATTGAGAGTATCCTATAAAGGTTTCCTTTTCCATTTTAATCAAGAACACTTTCAATAATTCTCCAAGAAGAAATATTTTTAAGAGCATTGAAAGTTTGAATTGCAAACTTATTTAGGTTCCCAAACACATTCTTTGATTCCATGACTTACTTAAAGCTCTGTTGTGAGTACAAAGAGGACTACCTGTGCTTTATAGGAACTGACTCTTTGTTAACAATAGTGCAGGTGTTTCATCTTTTTTTTATTAGCCCTGATCTTCCATTTGTTCCCATTTGATAGGGTGATTTTGGTGCAAATACAATTTTAGCTGTATCAGTTGCTTCTTGCAAAGCTGGAGGTGCTGAAAAGGAGGCATGAATGGAGTTATTGTATAATTACAATCTTTGTATTTTCTGTCTTAGTCTTTGTGAAGTAGTGATATTGTTGTGCAGGTACCTCTATACAAACACATTGCAGATCTTTGTGGTAGAACCAAGTTTCTTTAGATGCAACTTTCTTTGACATGTTGTTTTTTGTCTTTTAGATTAGATGTGAATCTTGACTTGTAAATGACCTTTTTGTTGCAGGTGCATTCCTTATAGGTATAGAGAGTCTGAAAATAGTGATGCTAACTCGAATAAGGTAGTTGAGGTTCTCATGATAACCTTTATTAGTGGACCAGGTCTTCTATTTCCTAAGATACATTCATTTTTGTCTAATTGATCAGGTGAATTGATCTCTATTATCCCATTTGAAAGGGAAATTATCCCATTATATTTCTGTTACTTCTCCTAATTCATGTTCAAGCTAAGAAATAACTTAAAAGTATGTTTAGTTCACTTGGTGAAGTGTCTGAATGTCTCATTCAAATGTTCTTCTTTTCTTTAAAAACTATGAGAAAGAATCTTTTAGATAGATTAATGTTGATTGAGAGTCTTTCCTTCAGATGTTCTCTTTTCTTTCTCCCCGATCAAAATCATCCTATTTTGTATTGCTGACTATGAAAAGAATAAAAGCTTAGTGGGGATTGTAGTTTCCTTATTTTCATCATGGGAAACTATGAATTGACTCATTTTAAAGTATTTCAAACAAATCTTTGATCGAGAAATAATCATTATTTTTCTAGAACAACTGGTCTTTTTTTTAAGTGATGAGATTGTGATTCTCTAATGTTTGTTAAACTTTCAGTTTACTGTCTCTCCTTTGTCAACTTCCTAAAATTTCGGAGAAGAGTTATGAATGGATGACTGACATGGTACAAGAATGCTGCTCTTGCTTTTCAGGGAGGATGGGAGACTGATGAAACTGTTGAAGAAGTTGCAGCAATAGAAGCATGGAAGAAGCCATAATTAAAGGAGATTTAATGGTGAGTTTTATTTAACTTTTCATTTCCATATTTCTGAATTCCTTCATTTTTGTATTAGACCTACTTTGAAGCTGCAAATCTAGCTTGTGCCCATTTGGAAACACTTTCTGGATCTAGATGAAAAATGTGGATCAATGTTATATCACGTTTGGAAACAGAACTTAATGACAAACAAATTCATAGATTTTTCCTCATTCGCATCTAGATCCATAAAGTGTTTCCAAATGGGGCAACCTAAAAAAAATTAATCTAAGAGATAAAATATGATATATATTATAGGGATTGCTGGGGTATTATGAGTTTAAGAGCAGAAACCACCAAGATGAATATAACAAGAAAGGATTATGTAAAGCATCAATGTTTGCATTACTAGTGAAGTCGGAGCTTGAGTCATGGCTGGAGCAGAGTACGCTGGTCCGTAAAAGAAGCAGTGGAGAATTGTCGACATTCTTGGATGAGAGATGCCCTTCTCCAAGGATTTGTTAAGTGGCATGATGAAAAAGCATAAAGAAAAAAGAACAATCCTTCTTCTTCTCCTGATCAAACCAAACTATTGTCTATTTATATACAAGTAATGGTCACATTTCCAAGTACTTTTTTAGGTATGGTTCCTTATTAGTTATTATAAAATGGTGTCTCATTGAGATTCATATTCAAATGAGAAACTTGACAAATAAAAATAGTGTTTCCAAATAGACTGCCCACTTGGCTGTATTTGAATCAAGTTTGTTTCTATTTTAATTATAAAAGTATAAATTAACTAGATTTTTTTTGTTGGTTCACAAACTACAAACAAAGTTGAGTTATTAGGTCAACAAATGATGACCTATCTTGTAGGCTACATCTTACCTTCTTAAATAATGGTGAAAATGTAAAGTGAAATGAAAATTATATATTATAAAACAACTAAGATCATAAATATAGTCAATAAGAAATAAACCATGATAAAAAAAAAATCATCTACTTTCCAACAATCATACATTTCAAAATGTTTAAATATCATTATCCAAATTGTAAATAAAATAAAATAAATAGAGCATTACAACATCCTCCCCAATACTGTTTTTTTAAAAGGTAAAACACCTGTTTTTCATTGTCCCCAATACTACTACTGCAACCAATAACACAAACATTAGAGTTTGAAAACTACACCCAGAAAAATAAGGTACAGAAAAGATAATAATACTTTGTTACATATATATATCACTTTCTGTATAATGCAAAGTCTAATAAACAGTTTAATTTTTTCAATCCGAACTTGGTGAAAGAATTGATCATCCCACTGTGTTGAAGCAGTTATCCCAAGATCCATATTTCGAGCTGAAGCTCCCACCTCCATTCTGTTGTGCATACTCTAAGATCACTGTACGAGCACATACATCCCAGATCTTTGCAATTTCTCCAAGCGAAATTGGTTGTGAAAGGATTCACAGAGATATGTTAAACCTTGATTTTGTCTTTGCAGCTATTTTCAGTAAGAAAATAATTTGTAAAGAAAGATACACACAGGGCTCGACTGACCGGTATTTACTGTTAGGAATTTCAAGTTGAATAATACTTTCCTATTGAAATCAATTGATCTTATTAATTTCACAAGTCAACCAAATCATACTAGCAGATCAGCAAAGTAATAAAGAACACCAGATTTACGTGGAAAACCCTCTCAACACGGAGGATAAAAAACCACGGGGCAAAACCAACAGATTTCACTAATAAGTAAGAAACTGATACAATTGTTCTTCTCAACTTTAAACCTAAAGTTGAGGTATACATACAGAGAAACTAATTTCATTTAAACCCAAACAAATCTAGGTTTGAGAAAACATGAAATTCCCTTTACAAGTAAGAGAGAAAAGAGCCTGAGGGTAATCAAGACAAAGAAGGTGATACTCTATTCTCCTTCTCTTCTTCTTCCTCTATATCTTCTTTTCTTCTTCTTCCTCTGTATTTTCTTCACTCTGTTTCTCTTGATCTCTTCACAGAACTCTCACTGAAAATTGTGGTAGAGAGAGAAACAAAATTAGGGTTTATTTGGTTTTTATATTGCCTAATTGGGCTGGACCCATAAGGCCCAACAATCTCCCCCTCCAGCCCACGGAGAGAGGCACACCGATCTTCAAGTCATCACTTGGTATTCACGCCGACAAGCCGACAACAAAACTCAAACTTGTCTTTTGGAACTATCTTCGTAAACATGTCTGATGGATTCTTATCAGTGTGAATTTTCTTCAGCTTCATCTGTTGGCTTTCTATTGCATCTCTTAACCAATGAAATCTCACATCAATATGTTTAGTTCTGGAATGATATGTAGCATTTTTGCTCAAATCTATAGCACTCTAGCTATCACAGAAAACAACCGCATCTTCTTGTTGCATACCAAGCTCCAAGAGAAATCTAATCAACCACAATAGCTCTTTACCAGCTTCAGTTGCTGCAATGTATTCTACTTCTGTGGTTGACAAAGCCACACATTTCTGCAATTTGGATTGCCATGACACGGCTCTCCTTGCAAAAGTAAACACATAACCTGAAGTGGATTTTCTGTGATCCAGATCTCTAGCCATATCAGAATCAGTGTAACCTTCTAGCACATGTTCACCATTTCCAAAACTCAAACACAAATTGGAAGTGCCTCTTAGATATCTAAGAATCCATTTCACTGATTCCCAATGTTGTTTTCCTGGATTAGAAAGAAATCTGCTTACCACACCGACTGCATAAGCTATATCTGACCTAGTGCAAACCATTGCATACATCAAACTCCCTATAGCTGAGGAGTATGGCACACTTGACATTTCATCCTTTTCTTTTTCTGTTGATGGACACAACTTCTTGCTCAATTTCAAACGGCTAGGAAGTGGACAACTTACTTTCTTTACTCCTTGCATGTTGAATCTTTCAAGCACCCTTTCAATGTACTTCTCTTGTGACAACCAAAGTCTCTTAGCCTTTCTGTCACGAGTAATCTTCATGCCCAATATCTGGCGTGCTTGACCCATGTCTTTCATTTCAAATGTCTTGGACATCTCTTTCTTCAACATAGCTATAAACAGAGCATCCTGTCCTGCAATCAACATATCATCAACATAAAGTAAAAGGATTATAAATTTTCCATTAGGAAATCTTTTGAAGAAAACACATGGATCTGCCTTGGTTTTCTGGTACCCATGACTCATCATAAAGGAGTCAAATTTCTTGTACCACTGTCTCGAGGCTTGTTTCAAACCATATAGACTTTTCTTCAATTTGCAAACCATGTTCTCTTTTTCTTTCACTTCAAATCCCTCTGATTGCACCATATAGATCTCTTCTTCAAGGTTACCATGAAGGAATACATTTTTTACATCAAGTTGTTCAAGTTCAAGATCTAGGCCAGATACTAGACCTAACACTACACGAATGGAAGTCATCTTTACCACTGGTGAGAAAATTTCCTCAAAGTCGATGCCCTATTTCTGTCCAAAACCCTTTACAACCAGTCGGGCTTTGTACTTCATAAGTTCTCCATTTTCATCTCTCTTTAGCTTGAACACCCATTTATTTCTCAAGGTCTTTCTGCCCTTAGGAAGCTCCACAAGCTCATATGTGTCATTTTCTTGCAATGACTTCATCTCGTCTTTCATTGCATTCTGCCACTTAACTTTATCTTTATGAGCTTGTGCCTCCTGAAAACTTTCTGGCTCTCCTTCTTCTGTCAACAAGATATACTCTGAAGAAGGGTATCTTTTAGAAGGTTTGTGCTCTCTTTCTGATCTTCTTACTTGGGGCTCTTCTGGCTCCACTTGATGATGTTGCTCCCCCTGCATAGAAGCATCATTAACAATATCATCATCATTACTATCATTCATGTCAGAGGTTTCTTCAGCAACTTCTTCATCATGTTCATCTTCATTTGTTACTTCTGACTGTACATATGAAGGAACTGGTATGAGTTCTATGAACTCATCAACCCTCTTTGAATTCTCGTTGATTTCTGGACTTATCTCTGTCTGACCTTCAAAGAACACAACATCTCTGCACCTGACAATTCTCTTCTTTTCTGAGTCCCATAACTTGTACCCAAATTCTTCATTTCCATATCCAAGGAAAATACATGGAGTTGCTTTATCATCCAACTTGGATCTTTGTTCCTTTGGAATATGCACATATGCTTTGCATCCAAACACCCTTAGATGTGAGTATGAAACATTCTTCTTAGACCATATTGTTTCTGGTATCTCGAATTTCAAAGGAACAGATGGCGACCTGTTTATGAGATAGCAGGATGTGCGAACTGCTTCTCCCCAAAACTGTTTTGGCAACTTTGCCATCTTCAGCATGCATCTCACCTTTTCTACAATGGTGCGATTCATTCTCTCAGCCACACCATTGTGCTGCGGAGTTCCAGACACTATCTTCTCATATCGAATACCATATTTGGTACAGTATGCTTTAAATTCCTTGGAGGTATACTCTCCCCCGTTATCAGAGCGAAGACATTTCAACTTACTATTTGTCTCTCTTTCTACCATGACATGGAACTCTTGAAAGTAATTGAATACCTGGTCTTTTGTTCTCATAAAATAAACACACCTTTCTAGACGCATCATCAATAAATGTTAAAAAATATCGATTGTCACCCAATGACTCCACTTCAAAAGGACCACACACATCAGAATAAATCAAGTCTAACACATTATGTTTTCTTTCTGATGTATGACTAAAAGAGACTCGATGTTGTTTACCAAATGGGCAGTAGTCGCATAGATCCAGAACCTCATCTTTGGTTGAGGGGATGTGCAGCTTCCTCACCAGAATTCGCAGCCCTTTCTCACTCATGTGGCCAAGGCGTTGATGCCACAGATTTAGAGAGCTTTCAGCTTGTACTACATTCAGATCATCTTTGAGTACCTTCACATGTGTTCTGTACAATGAGTGCCACGACTTCCCTTTTGCTACAATTATTGATCCTTTGCTGAGTTTCCATTCACCACCACCAAGATAATGCTTGAATCCATCTTTGTCCAATGCATCACCTGATATCAAATTTAGACGCAAATCAGGAATATGCCGCACATCTTTCAGTGTTAACCGATGCCCCTGTTTTGTCTGCAAATAAATGTCACCAATACCCACAATGCTTGAGTGACTAGTATTACCCAACTTCACTGTACTAAGATCTCCAGCCTTATACGTGGTGAAGAACTCTTTATTCGGTGTAGCATGATAGAAAGCACCTGTATCAACTATCCACTCAACTCCTTGGTGATTTTCTACATGTAGATATTGTTCCTTTTCACAAGAAAGAATAACTACATCCTCTGCAGTTACTGTGGCTGTGGTATTTCTGTTTTCATCATCTTTCTTCTGATTTTTGCCTTCATTCTGTAGTCTTTTCCAGGCTCTACAATTTTTCTTCATGTGACCTTCTTTACTACAGTGATAACATTCTCTTCCCTTAGATTTTGATCTGCCTCTTGACTTGCTATGGCCTCTTAATTGTTGTCGGTGTTCATCTCTTCCCCTGTTCTATGTGACTAGGGCCTGTGCACTATTTGTATTAGTTGACTTCCTTCTTGTCTCCTCATTGAACAAGTTGCTAGTAACTATACTCATAGTAAGCACACCATTCGGAGCTGCATTACTAACATGTCACAACCAATGTCTCCCAACTGTCAGGCAATGATCCCAATAGCAATAAGGCTTGTAGCTCATCTTCTAAGGTCATCTCCATCACTGATAATTGATTAATCAAGCTCTGGAACTCGTTTAAATGCTCAGCAACACCTGTGCCTTCTCTGAATTTCAGATTTACCAACTTTCGGATCAGAAACGCTTTGTTACCTGTCGTTTTCTGCTCATACAATGACTCTAGCTTCTTCCATAGCTCATGAGCACTTTTCTCACTTGCTACATGATGATAAACACTATCATCAAGCCATTGTCTGATTGTGCCGACTGCTTTCCGGTTCAGTTTTATCCAATCAGCTTCAGCCATCTCTTTTGGCTTTGCACTATCTCCTTCAACTGGCTCATACAAATCCTTACAATAAAGGATGTCCTTCAATAGAAAGTAAACCTAATAGCTCTGATACCACTTGTTAGGAATTTCAAGTTGAATAATATTTTCCTATTGAAATCAATTGATCTGATTAATTTCACAAGTCAACCAAATCATACTAGCAGATCAGCAAAGTAATAAAGAACACCAGATTTACGTGGAAAATCCTCTCAACACGGAGGGTAAAAAACCACGGGGCAAAACCAACAGATTTCACTAATCAGTAAGAAACCGATACAATTGTTCTTCTCAACTTTAAACCTAAAGTTGAGGTATATACATACAGAGAAACTAATTTCATTCAAACCCAAACAAATCTAGGTTTGAGAAAACATGAAATTCCCTTTACAAGTAAGAGAGAAAAGAACCTGAGGGTAATGAAGACAAAGAAGGTGATACTCTATTCTCCTTCTCTTCTTCTTCCTCTATATCTTCTTCTCTTTTTCTTCCTCTGTATTTTCTTCACTCTGTTTCTCTTGATCTCTTCACAGAACTCTCACTGAAAATTGTGGTAAAGAGAGAAACAAAATTAGGGTTTATTTGGTTTTTTTATTGCCTAATTAGGCTGGACCCATAAGGCCCAACATTTACAAAATAATAATGATGAATATCTCACCTTGGCTAAGTTGGGAACTTGTCCATGAACATAGGAGAGCAATTTGGGTAGTTATTGGGAACAAACAATCATAACTTGGCTAAATTTGCTACCACAGCACAAATTTGAAATTGTATAAGTATAAAAATGAAAATAAAATGAAAAATAACATCATCACTAGGTTTGAAAACATTTACCATTTTTGCGGAAGCATAATGCGCTTTAAAGGTGGGGCTGAGAGCAACTGCATAAAAGCATTTAACTATATTTCCTTCACCACCTTCAGCTGCAGCAGCAGCAGATGCAATAGGATCAACTTCCGCATCATCACTAATATCCACAACTATTTCTATAAGTCGCTCATTTATCTTCCTTATCTCCTCCAAAAGAGAATGATTTGCTGCCAAATGGGACAACAAATTTAATATTATTCATAGTTATGAAAAATCTGATGAAGAGAAAAATATTACATATTACAGATAAAATCATCACGGTTTTTGAATATAATGTATTCATCTAATATCTCAAGATTCTTATCACAAGCTTAATTAATTGAAGTCTTATTTTCAGACAAACACACTTCACAGGGAACATAAACAAATCTGGAAATTTGCATATATATGAAAAACCTATATAAAAAAGTTGATAAAGCAACTATTTCAGTGGTTCTTTTTATTATTTTCTTTTTTAGACTAAGGTTTTTTCCATAGAGGAGGCTTTCAAAAAATCTCACCTCGGTGACTTCCCACTTCAATGAAAGTGTTTTAGGTGGTAATCGAACATGAGATCTCAATCTCTTAGTTCAAAAACACTTACCTCTTGAGATACCATGGGTGGGTATAAGACCACTACGTCCTAGCTGGATTAAAAAATCATAAAAGAGATGATACCACAAGTAGGGGTGAACAAACGGGTAAACCCAAGCCGTATTACCCAACCCATATTCAACCCAAATTAAATTTACCCAACCCATAATTCAACCCATATTATTTACTAATATGGGTTGGGTATGGGTTGGGTAACCCAAATTATTTTATTTTTATTTTTTTATTTAACATGTATTTGACTCATTTAACATATTTTTATTCGTTTAACACGTTGTTCACGTTTTTTACATTTTTAATACGTTTTTCACACGTTTAACACGTTTTTGACACGTTTAACACGTTTTTGGCACGTTTAACACATTTTTGACACGTTGAACACGTTTTTCATGTTTTTGGCATGTTTAACACGTTTAACACGTTTGACACGTTTTTGACACGTTTTTGACACGTTTTTTCACGTTTTCGACACGTTTAACACATTTTTGACACGTTTAACACGTTTTGACACGTTTAACATGTCTTTCACATTTTTGACACGTTTCACACGTTTTTCACGTTTTTGGCACGTTTTGACACGTTTAACATTTCATTCACATTTTTGACACGTTTCACACGTTTTTCACGTTTTGGCACGTTTTGACACGTTTAACACGTTTTCCACGTTTTTGACACGTTTTGACACGTTTTCACGTTTTTGACATGTTTTGACACGTTTTCACGTTTTCGACACGTTTAATATGTTTTTCACATTATTGACACATTTCACACGTTTTTCACATTTTTGGCACGTTTAACACGCTTTGACACATATTCCACGTTTTTGGCACGTTTAACACGTTTTCCATGTTTTTGGCACGTTTAACACGTTTTTCACGTTTTTAGCATATTTTGATATGTTTAACACGTTTTTGACACGTTTAACATGTTTTTCACATTTTTGACACGTTTAATACGTTTTCACACGTTTGACACGTTTTCACATCAAACGTGTGAAAACGTATTAAACGTGTCGAAAATGCCAAAAACGTGTTAAACGTGACAAAAACGTGTTAAAACTTATCAAAACGTGTTAACGTGCAAAAAAATATGTTAAACATGTCAAAAATATGTTAAATGTGTAAAACGTGTTAAAATGTCAAAAACGTGTTAAATGTGCCAAAAACGTAAAAATGTGTTAAACTTGTGAAAAACATGTTTTTAAGTGTGAAAACGTGTTAAAAATATTAAAAATGTGTTAAACGTGTGAAAAACATGTTACATATATAAAAAACGTGTTAAAATGTCAAAAACGTGTTAAACGTGCCAAAAAACGTGAAAATCGTGTTAAACTTATCAAAAACGTGTTAAATATGTTTAAAACGTGTTAAACGTGCCAAAAACATGAAAATTGTGTTAAACCTATCAAAAACGTGTTAACGTGTTAAATATGTTAAAAACGTGTTAAACGTGCCAAAAACGTAAAAAACGTGTTAAACTCGTCAAAACCGCGTTAAACGTATTAAACATGTCAAAAACGTGTTCAACGTAACAAAAACGTGAAAAACGTGTTATTAGTGTGAAAATGTGTTAAACATGTCAAAAACGTGATAAACGTGTCAAAAACGTAAAAACGTGTCAAAAATGTGAAAACGTATTAAACGTGTGAAAAATGTGTTAAACGTGTGAAAAACATGTTATAAGTGAAACGTGTTTAAAAAAATTATAAACGTGTTATATGCGTAGAAAACGTATTAAACGTGTGAAAAATATGTTAAACATGTCAAAAACGTGTTCGCCTTATAGTTGGAAGATGATTAGTTTATATTGGATTAATAATAGAGAATTAAAGTAAATTTATATAATTTGGGTAATTTGGGTAACCCTAACCCAACCCAAATTAAACTCAACCCATACTCAACCCAACCCATACTCAACCCAACCCATATTAACCAACCCAAATTAATATTTTGGGTTTGGGTTAGGGTTGGGTTTGGGTAAACCCATATTATGCTCACCCCTAACCACAAGTCGAGGCCATTTGACACCACAAAGATCAAAGCACAACAATGTCACTACTTCACACAGACTAAGACAGAAAATAAAAAATCAGAAAAGAAGAACAGTCATGCAGATCTAGTTAACCGGAATCTGAAAAAAGAAGGCAAAAACTCAACGGACGATTTTTAGTCGAGAACATATATCCAACCGCAAGTCGCTACACACTTCAAGGAATCCAATATTGCATTAGCATCATCCCAAAGACCAAAAAAACCTTCGAATCCACCCCAACAAAGGCCATTTTCACAAAAAGATTGTAGCGGAGAAGATTTGTGCTAGAGTTCGAAATATCGATAAGAGAAAAAGTGAATAATGAGAGTGCAGTTTGAAAATTTTCGGTTCATTTAAATTATTATTTCAGTGAAGCTAACTTCACTTTTATTAACAATGTAATATAAATGAAGCAAACACATGAGTGAAGAAGGCTTCATTTTTATTTACAATGTAAAAGGAAGTGAAGTAAGTGCACATGATTCACTCATTATATACACTTCTATTTACAATAAATAAAGTTTGTTTCACTATACTCATTTTATGTTCCTTTTACATTTGTAAAAGTTCAGTGAAGCTAACTTTATTTTTATTTGTTTACTAATAAATTCATTCATATAAAAAATATATATATTATGTTAATTTTATTAATATATGTGTTTTAATTATATTGTAATTTATATAAAATTGTAAGGTATACACGAATGTTCAAATGCTTTTACATGAAGGTATAAATGCATTTACCTGAATGGGTTAATATTTATATTAATATGATGTTAATGTAATCTTAAATCTTTTAAAGGTTCAGTCAATCTAATTTCATTCCTATGTGTTTTATTAATAAATACATTCATGTAAAAAAAATATATACATATTATGTTAATTTTATTAATATATGTGTTTTAATTATATTGTGATAATATTATTTATATTAATATTTATATATATATATATAGGATTTACATGAAGGTTTAAATATTTTTACATTAAAGTATAAATGCATTTACATTAATGTGTTAATAGTTTTATATGAAAATTACAAAAATATATATAAACATACAATCTATTCATCAATATTTCAGTCTTACAATGTAAAAGAAAGTGAAGTGAAACAATCTTCACTCTTTTGCGCTTGATTTACTTCCTTTTGCACTCTTACGCATTTGCTTTACTTTCTTTTACATCGTAAAATGAAGTTAAACCCGGAAGGAAGCAGTCTTATATTCGGGTTCCAGATATATTTTTTTTACCCGAAGTTGATTTATTAATATAATATTAATGGTGAAATTTGATTAGTTAAAACAGGGAATCATCAAATTTGGTAGTAGAAGATCTGGACCGCAATGGAGAAAATGCTCAACATGAAGTATTTAAGTGTCCTTTCTTGATTTTTTTTTCATTCAAAGTGAGAAAAAAATACATATATATTTGTTAATTATCAAGGTTTTGAAAACCGTTTTAGATATCAACTCTTTTTTTTTCTTAATTTCGGTTGAACCAATTGAAACACCGGTTGAACCGGATTTAATTTTTTTTTAAATAAATATGATACATAAATGATAAATGGTATATATAACACATTAAAAACCATCAAATAAATAAATGTCGATTAAACTCAATTTTCAGCCAACTAAAACCATAAGAAAAAACTTTTTTCAAATTTATTAATACGAGTTAGATATGAAAACATAAGTGTATTCAAGTTTTTAAAATTCAAATAATCCAATGGCTCAAAAATATAGCTCAGAAGCTTCACAATAATGACAAGTCATATTAACCATAACAATAACCAAGATCCATCACATACATATCCCTTCAAATCTACTTATCACCTAGATGCAACACATGACTTTTTAAATGTGATCTAGATCTAGAATAAAAATTTAAACATGGGATCTAGATCTAGAATAAGAATCTAAACAATTACAACATTTTTAGGAGATTTAAACTTAGCCTAATGGAAATCAAGACAACCTAATGTTGTCGTATGCTTGCCGATGCTACTTGAGAAGTTTATCTAAAAGGGGATGATTGCTTGTCTTTGTTGCTTGAGAAGGTTATCCAAAAAAGATGTTTGTTTGCATCTACTGCTTGAGAAGGTTATCCAAAAATGACGTTTACTTATTCTGCTTGATAGAAAAAGGATGCTCGATTGCTTGAGAATTTTATTCAAAATGGATGAGGATTAAGTTCTAGGGGTGTTTATCGGTTCGGTTTTTAGGTTATTCAATTTTTCGATTCGGGTTATTTGAATTTTTTATTCTTTTAAGCAAAGTTGGAAACCGAACCGATTTGAATACATTTGAATTCGGTTTATTCGAATCCGATGAATTCAAATTCGGTTCGAATTTGGTCGGATATTCGATTCATACCAAATATTGTACATCACCTACCTATAAGATAAAATAATTTTTTTTAAAAGAGTTAACAAAATAAATAAGTTATTAAAGAGATCTTATCTACTTATATTATAAAAAAATTATAAATCACACAAACTAAACTTAGTGATTCACCATCAATATTCGGCAATTAAACCACGAAAGTAAAACAGTGTTGACAACGACAATATATGGAGGTGAAAAGGTGTTGATGTCATTGGTGATATTACTAGTGAAATAGCTAGATATGTGAATAATTTAGATATTATTAAAGTTAAAAATTATGTGGACATCTGGAAGGACTAAAGGCTAGGAAGGTGGACGATGGGTTAGAGAAAGTGGAAAATGAATGAAAAATTATAGATTTACTGAATTATTGGGCTGGAAATTAGAGATTTAGTAAGAGGATCGTGATAATTTAATATTTTTAATATAAAATATGTAATAAATTATAAAATATATACTAAAAATAAATAATAAAAAATAAATTCGATTTTCGATTTGGTTTTCGAGTTGAAACCTAAACTTGAAAATCAAACAAAAAATTATATTTAAAATCGAATTAGTTTAGAATTCGATTCAAAAACCAAAAATGTAATTAAAATTCAATTTTTCGAATTCGATTTATAAAATTAGATAAATTTAAATTCTAAAAATTTAAATTCAGTCTGATATTGTATCTGATATTATACCTTAGGCTACGTTTGTTATGATATACAAAACTGTAGATATAGCATAACTATATCTACAGGAATTTATAAAAGCTGTTTGAATTATTAATATTTATATGTACAGTATTATTCAAGTATTATTTATGCATTGAATCAGGTACAAAATAATACCTACTAATACTAGTTACAAAGATGGTATAAGTTTAAAAAAAAAAATTAATATTCTTTTCCTACCATTTATATTTATAAAATTTTATTTTTTATTATATTTTAAAATATAATAATAATAATAATAAAGTATAAGTATATATTTATTTATATTTAACTGTATATCATTTTTTTAATTTAAATAATAATAATAAATAATTACATAATTTTTGGTTTTTTTTAATTTATATATAAATATATATAAGATAGAAAATTTATATTATTTTTAGTATAAGAATTTAAAAGTTATAATTTTACATAATTAAATATAATAATTAATAATTTTAATTAAAAATATAAAAATGATATACATAATTAATAATGTTAATTAAAAGTATAAAATTTTAATTTCATTATTGTATTTTAAAATATAATAATAATAATAATAATAATAAATTGTAACTAAATATTATTATTATTATTATTAATTAATACAACTTATATAATTTATTTTTAAAACTAATTATAATTATACATTTTAATTTCAAATATTATTTTATATTATTATTAATATTTTATAATTATATAAGTTAAATTATATATAAAATATGATAAAACATGTAACAATATTATTTATTTTAAATTACATTTACGCATAATTATAAATTATATTTTTATAAATCTTAATTTAATTAATAATACAAACTAATTATAAGATAAATATTAAAATAATAATTAAAAATAATTTATATAAATTTTAAGGGTAAAATAGTCTTTTTATACTTCTTACTCATTTTTTATATCACCAACCAAACACACCATAATAAAACATATATAATTTATACATATTTTATATTTCCAACCAAACACTAATAACTTATATAATTTATACCTTCTAATACCCTTTACAATTTATACCCCTCTACAATTTATACCATATACTTAATACTACATACCAAACACTACCTAAGGGTATGTTTGGTTAGAGGTGTAGAGGGGTACTACACTATTGGTATAGTATAAACTATACCAATAGTGTTTTAATATGGTGTTCTTTTTTTGTATTCTTACTGTTGGTATAAATTATACCTTATATAATTTATGCCTCATATCTAGTATAAAATAGTAACTAGTCCCCTTAAATACAACACGTATCCGTGTATAGTGTAATTTTTAATTTTTTATTATATTTTTTTTATTAATATTATATATAACCTATTATTGTATAATATATTAAATATTTTATTTATTTTTAATATTATTATTATTATATAAAATTATTTTTAATATATATATTTTTTTTAAATAGTCAATATTTTAATTAAAAAATATTTATTTATTTTTATAACGATAATTTTATTAATTATTATTTTCTATATTTACTTATATTATAAATAATATTTTTATTTTAGTTTATTTTATTAAATTATTAATAATATTTAAATTAAATAAACATAATTTATCGTTTATATTATAATTAATTTTTTATATTTTAATTGAAATTACATTAATTATTAAATAATAACCAAACAATAATTTATAATAATAAACAATATTATTTATAATATAAATGAATAAAATAATAATATTAATAATAATTTTAAATTAATATTTATTATTTATACAACTTATACTACATTTTTATACCAAACACAAAATTATAAATCATATACAACTTATACCATTTTTTATAATTCTTACCAAATATCAATAATCTATACCACTCATATTACCCTATATTATTTATATCTCCTTACAATTTATACTTCTATGTAATTTATACTTGGTTACCAAACACTAAACAACTACCTAAGAGAACATCCAAAAGTTTATCCAACATAAAAGAGAGTGATATTTAGTAAAGTTTTTGAGATAGAGAAAGTAAAGATATAATTATTAATTTGTAAAGGACTTGTATGATTTTGTGTTATAGGTTTCGAAGAGGATATCTCCGGAACAGAATTTCGGTTGAATCATCTGATTGAACCGAATTTTGACTGTGTCTAGAGGTAATCGTAGTAAAGTCAAAATTCAAAACATTCATTTACAGAGTTTAACCAGTCAAGTCAGATAGATCCCCACTTATTTTAAAACCTTGTTAATTATTATTATTATTATTATTATTATTATTATTTGTAGAGATAGTTTGATTATAATTATTTGGATTTTAGATGTTTTATATGATTGTTTGTTAGAAATTTTTTTTTTATAATTTATAGGTATTTTATATTTTAAATTATTTTATTTGTCCAAACAATATTTAATAATTATTTTTTAAAAATAATTAACATTAAGATATCATATTTCAATTTTTCAAAAATAATAATATTATTATTATTTATCTAGTAGCGTAGCTAGTGTCTAATGTGACCATTTTTATTTATCATCGTGTGTTGAATCTTTTCAGCTACATATTATTTTTTCTCATATTTTTTGAGTTTACCTTCAATATATTTTTTGTTTTTTTCAAAACCACCTTAATAATATTATATTATATTATATTATATTATATATATATATATATATATATATATATATATATATACCTTTTGATTGTTTTTGTGTGTTAATCAATTATTGTTTATTAATTTATATTCAATAGCAAATGTCTCCCTATAAACATATCTCAAAAGTTGGTAGTGATTTGGTTGGATGACTTTTTTTTATTATTTTAAATGTTATAAATTGAATTTGAAAGAATTTTATTATATTATATTTATGGTATAGAAACTTAGTTAAAGTTTTATTTTGTTAAATTTATTTCGGTTTCATCACAGCCCTAGGGTAAGCAATTTACGTCCTTCTATCTTATGGTCCAAATTCTTTTTTTAAAAAATAAATCTTAACAAGGTTTAAACTTAAAATCTCTTAAAAACTATTATATCTCTAACCAACTAAACTACTTAGGTTAAATATAATAAAAAAAAATTATTAATCTTTTTAATATAAAATTATATATAACAAGTTAAATAAAAAATAAAAATATTTTTTTTTACATACACCCCTAAACTTCGGGCCGACCAGGTTTCATTACATATATTTTTTAATATTCCATAAATCTCTCTTTTGGGATCACATCTACATTAAGATTTAAACCAACCAAAAAAAATATTATAAAAAAATGACATGAGTACCAAATTTTTTTTTTTTTGTCATTTTTATTTACTATTTTCTTCTATAAATCTAAAAAAAATATTAAACTAACATTCATCCATATATTTTCTTTATTTTATTAACTCCATTCCAGAAAAATTTTAAACTCCCTTTAAAAAAAATTAAAAAAATTCAAGTTCTTCCAGGTTTTAATTTCTGAATTCGTCTAGTGGAGATTAATACAGTAAAGGGTCATACTTAATGATGACAATTTGGGATGATTTTTTTTTCATTTCATGGGTAGTTGACACAAAATTATATTTGTGTCTCCACCCCGACTCCGTTCGGAGATTATGTTCTGAATACTAATAAACATAATTAAATATATAATATCACAAATATTTTTATTTTATTTTATTTTATGAGAGTTGTAAATTTACTTTTTCTTATAATAATATGAATTTCAATATTTTATAATATATTTTATAAAAATATAATTTTATCATGATTTTTATTTTTTTCCGAAGAATATGGTAAAAATCGTCGATAATTTTTTGAAACTAACAGAGCAAAATTATTAATAAAAAATCTCTAAAATAGAATAGATCGGAGTTAATAATGCACCCCTTGCCCTCATTTTGCCTCGTTAACTAAATAAAGTATTAGACTCATGTTATATTTCTATAATTAAAAAATATAAGAAAAGGAAAAGATGTGTTAACTTGAAATTGCATCAATATCTAATCCCTTGAAAATTAGTGTAAGAATAACTCAATAGCCATAGTACTCTTACTAATTTGGATTTATAATAAAATAAACACCTAAATTGAATTTGGAGTAACAAAGTTCATTTGATAACTTTCCCGATGGATAATTAATTGACGTGCAAACAACAAACAACTTTTTTTTAATGTAACCAATGTGTTTGTTCTAGATTTTACAAAGCTCGACTAATTCTTGAAAAAAAAAAAGTTAGGACAAGTCATGCCCTCACAATTTTAATCCTAACATTGTAAATTTTTGTTTTACTCATTTTACTATAGTTTCATGATAAAAAAAAAAAAGAATTATTCTAACTTATTATTATTCAAATAAAATTTGATGAACTAAGAAAAAGAACCTTACTTTGATAGGTGTTCAATAATAACAATAAAGTGGATAAGAAAGAAAACCCATGAGTTGTTTGCCTCCTAAAAATAATCGAGTTTAATGCCTAAAAATACTGATTCTTTATGATTGTTAATTAGTTCCCATTTTGACAAGCCCACAATTAATTATTTGAAAAATATTAGTTATGTAATGTACTATGAATAAGGAGACAATACTAACTTTCTTGAAAATTATAATATTATAATAATTAGTTTTCTTAACACAAAAGTTAACATTATTAGAATGAATCCTCTAATTTCTTAACAAACCAAAACTTAATAAATAATAATAAACAAATAAATATTATATGTTTTAATAACTTGAAATTGTTTTCTATTTTCAAAAATTGATTTATACAATTTAATCAAAATTTTAAGTATAATCTAATAACCCAAATACACCGAAAATAATAAGTGTGTTAAGAATACAACATCGATAATAAGATATTGTTTTAATATCTTAATAGTCATTAATATTTGACAATCTTTCTTATTATTTTGAATGTAGAAAACTGAGATAGAATTTTAAAAGTTAAATTAAGAATTTTATAATTTAATAAATTAACGAAATCCTTAAAAAATATAAAGGTAATATGACAAGTGGGATGCTCACTTCTAGATTTAGATTCAAAATTTTCTTTTTAACTTACTTTTGTATACATATTTGGCTTCCAATTATCATCTAGATTATTTATAATTATTTACTTCATTTATCATAAAAAATTGTTTTCAAAATTATTACTGAAATGATTTATTTGGTTCCTGGATTTCAATTCAAATCATAAAATGAGATAACAAAAGAACTCAATAAAAAATGAATCTTTAGTAATAACCCAAAGTAGTAATTAAGATGAGTAATAATACTCAATATCTATATATAATCATCAAGAACTACAATTACATATTATATTTTATAACCCTAGAATTAAAACCAAGTAAGATTTAAAGTTCATATTCTCCATCCAACCTAATAGCCATTACCTGGTGGAATTGCAGCATACTGTTTATCAACCACTTCAATAAGCTTGTTAGCAATTGCACTTGCATAAACACAAGAATCTTCACAAATCTGCACAATTTTTTGACAAATGACACAAATTCAAGAAAACCCATATCATTAAAACCATAGAAAACTCGAAAAATCATTCGTTACCTTGCTGTTAAGGAGAAAACTGTAGTTATCGCCAACTAGGCCACCTGCAACATGATGAATATCGAGCTGAAAATCATCTAGAACCTTTGAAACTATCAAAAGACAGTTGATCTTCTTCCTTTGAGCAAGCTTAATGGTGACTTCATCATCTATGATTCGAACATCAACTTCAGTGTCCTTTGTCTTCCTCTGGAGCCAAGAACTTCTAAGTGAATTAGGGCCATTGTTACTGTAGGACTGATCAGTTTTCATGATCATCGAGCTATTACTTTGCTCTGCATCATTAATATGATCTTCTGATTTCTTCTGTCTCTTGTTTCTCTCTCGACCACATCTTTTCCTCTCAACCAGCAGCTTTAATTCATCAACTGTCCTCAATAATTCCTTGATGTAATCTATTGCATCTCCAACAATTGATGCTCTATCACTCTTTTTAGCAAAAAAAATCATCATCATGTTAGTAACATATATATGAAGATCTAAATTGAGAAATTGAAAGAGAATTTGTATAGTACCTTAGTTGGGTTGGGTACCAGATTCTTGAGAGCATCATATTTCTTGCTCAGATGTTCTCTCCTTTGTTTCTCTGTTGGAAAATGAGTGGTTCTTCCTTTGCCATTGTTGTTTTTACCTTTAATAACCCTCTTCATTTCTCTACTGAACTCAAGAACACCATTATCAAAATGCCTTCCATCTCCATCTTGAAACCCACCTCCAGTTGTAATTCCATGATCAACCAAAGACCCACCACCACCATGAGGTACAGACTGAAACAAATCCCTGAAAAAAGGAGGTTGTGGGGATAGGTTTAAATGGAACAGAGGATCATACATAACGTTCTGAGTTCCATCTGGAAAATCCCCTGTAATCGCGGTTTTCAGGAAGGAGATTGACGAATTGGGAAAGAAAGAGGAAGGGGCAGGGGAGTTTGGTAGCTGAAGAAGATTGAGAAGATCAGATGGATTAGCGCCTAGATACGAATTTGGGTTTTCGAGATGATGATTTTGGTAATACAATATGTTATTATTAGGATCTTGCGTTTCAATGGTGTTAACATTATTAGGATCCCAATTATTAGATTGATGATCGTCATAGAATAGAACCTGGTTTTGCGTTTCATCAGTAGTACCCAAATGATTCCCATCGAGATTATTTCCATTGATGGGATGATGGTTGTAGCAATGATCCATCTCCAATCCAAGACGCTGATGAAAATCCGCCATAGCAGCTGAAACAGCTCCAGAACATCCATTAATGACATCTTCTTCTTCTTCAACTCCTGGAGGAGACGTTTGATGATGATGGTGATGATGAAATGAGATATCATCCATGGAAATTAATGCAGATTCACCATTTGGAGCAGTTTGAGATGAACCCACCGTCTCCATTGAATCAAAACAGCCGCTCTCTACATACATTCTGTCTTTTTTTCTACTTTGTTCTTTGGGTATCTCTCTCCTATCTTTCTGGGTTTCTGTCTGCTGTAAATCGACGATACAGAGCGACAAAATCAGCAGAGGACAGTAATTGCAACTACAAGAATCGTACTAGACTAGTATACAAATAGAATAAGATTTCAGAAAGAGAATTTCAAAGTACAAAGACCGACTTTTAATAGCTTTCTTCTTGAAATTGAAACCCAAAACAACCAAATTACATAAAACTAGAGATGGGGATGGAAAGGGATATCTTAATTTACCTGTAAAAAGGGTTTTTTTATAAGGAAGAAGGAGATGAAGAAGATGAAGAAAGAATAAAGATTTGATATTTTGGCTATATGCTTTTTAACCAAAGGAAGGAAGTTTGTTACTGGAGATTCCTTTTAGGTGGGTCCCATTCCCTTTATCAGTTTCTACTGCCAGTCCCGTTTCACTCTCTCTCATCTCTGCAGTAGTCTTGTTTGGTTTGAATTTTGGTTATTTAATATTTTTTTAATGAAAAATTAAATTATTTAAGTTTTAATTAGTTTAATTTTTATAATATTTTGTATATTTTAAATTTAAATTTTATGAAAGTAAAATAAAAATGTTTTTGTTAATGAATTGAAACAAATTATATGTGATTAAAAAATGTAAGGGCTGGTTTGATGTTGGTTATTTTTTGTTAGAACGTCGAGTTATACTTATTCTTTTAAGTGCGAATAATTCTCGCGGGGTTAAGTAAATAGTTCGCAAACACACCTAACTAGAACTTGTCACATGACGGGTTCAAACTCAAAACCTCAGGGAGACTGAGAATATCCATCTCTTGTTGTCGTAAATATCAAGCAAACACATTTAGGCCTTGTTCTCATTGAGTTTTTTAAAAAACCCATCTAAAATCAATTTTCCAATAAAATACTTTTTAACAATCACATCACTAATTTCACTAACCAAAATATTAAAATACCCTCAATTTTAAATTATTATTTTTTATTTTATTCATATATATCAATACCCTTTAAGTCTTTTTATCAAATATAATCATCGCCTCTTCAAAATCATCATCAATCATTACTTTTTTCACTCTCTAAGTTTTTTCAAAAAACTCAATCCGAACAAGGCCTTAATGGTTATTTAGGAGTGTTTTATTTGATTTATTTTTTAAATATTTTATTTGATAAAAAAAAAGATTATTGAAGTTTTTAATTGATCAGAATTAGTGTTTTATATTTAAAATTAAATATTTTTTATTTTAGTTATTAGATAAGTGATTCAATAGCCAACTTCAAACAATCTTTGTGTATAAAGAGAATAATATACAAACTTAACATACTATATAATTTGATTTTTTTTTTAAACTATAGTTTATACTAAGCACAAAGCTAGTACAATATGATATAGTTATATCATTAATTTAGAATATTTTTAGTATAAATTAAAATTGAGATGTGATCTATTAGATAAGATTATTTTGAATTACTTGAATAGGTTAACTATATTATAATTTAATGAAATAAGGTTTTGTATTGATTTGTTCTTTCTTGTGGTTAACTTTTGATATAGGAGGGGTGATGACTATTTATGAATATTCTTCATTTAGAAAACTTAACTAGCTAATTGGAATTATTTGATTGATATTATTATTAATTTATTTGAATGAAGTCCTTATTTAAAAAAAAAAAATTGAAAACAAAATTCAAATTATTTTTGTTATTTGTTTTAATTTTGAGTGCAAGTATTTTAAAAAAATGAACTAAATAATTTATCTTGTGGGTCAAGAATATTGTTCCATGCAAACCTCACTCATAGGGCTTGTTCGATCATATGGATTTTTTATTATTAAAAATCCTACTATCACATTTTTTAATTATTACTTAATTTATCAATGGACATATTTTTCCTTATTTTTATAAAACATAAATTTTAAATATAACAAAAATATTATAATAATTCAACTAATTAAAAATTCAATTCACCTAAATTTTTATTAAACAAAGTTTTTTCAAAAAATCTCAAGTTAAAATTCTCATACTAACCAAAATAAAAGGATTACTTCATTCAAAGCTACAATAACCACCGCAAATATTAAAAATGTATTAGTAGTTTTGCAATAAGAATTCACCAACTGAAGATTTATTAAAAATATCATTTTTTTAAAATGAGCTAATTATTCTTAACAAATACATTTAATTAAGGAAATTGAAATAAAAAATGATAGGTTAGTTACAAATTAAATAAAAAAAACAGTTCTTGAAAAGTTGGTGTCAAAATCTTTTAATCCTAAATGGTTAATCTAATCATATCATGAGCAAATCCCATTTTTTTGGAAATAAGGTACATTTAATTATGAGATCTTTTAAAAGCATATAATGTCCTCTTTGTTTTGGCTGAATATATGCTTAGCTATTTCATTACATGTTAGCAATTTTGCTGGAATAAATTTGAATAAAACTTAACTAGAAATAGTTACATGAAATTTCCATATTTTGTTGGCATATATTTGATGAAAATGTTGCAAATTTTGTTTCAAATTGTGAGTAATTACATATTATTAAAAATTTAGTAGCAACAAATTGTTGCAAAATATTAGGAACACAACATTTTGTGATTAATTTATGTCATTTTCAAAAAATAAATAAATGTACTTATAATTGTTCGGATAAGTTGTTGCAAAAAATATCCTTACAGCCCTGTGTTTTATTGTTCTATGTTGTTAATCTTAATTAACAATTACTTTTCATTAAGGGATATTATTTTTACATTGTTTTCTCTTTTATACTTATATTTGTATTATATGTTGTTGTTGAACTAATTTTTCTATTCAACCACTTCTTGCCAAAGAAAAGAAAATGTGAATTATCAGAGATATTACCCAACATTCTACTAGTTTGAGGATATTATGTAACTTATTTAAATTGTTAGCGTTGATGTGTTTGATACGTTTTTATAATTTATCTATTTTATTTGTTTAGATTATTCAGCTTATTCGTTAAACATTTGAGTATATTTAATTTTATTTATAATGTTACATTATTCTCTAAAACTATTATGGTACCAATTTATTACGCAATAACAACATATTTGTTTTAACAAGAGAATCAAACTATATATCTCAAAATTTTCATAAACTATATATATATATATATATATATATATATATATATATATATATATATATATATATATATCAATGTTCTTAGATAAAATAATAGTTTATATTATAAATGCACATTAATTAAAGTAATCTTAGACATTAAAAATACTTGTTTCAAATAATTCTCAATATAGTTTTCACATTTATATATATATATATATATATATATAATAACCTATTTTTAAAAATATTCCCCATATTTTCTGTTTCCAATTGATCATGCTCTTTTGATTGTTATAGTTTACATGAATAAACTTTGTTGGAGGTTGAAAAATGCAGGACATGCTTCCCAACGACCCTACAATCAGCATTAGACTACAAATATTTTAGAAATTATACTACTAATTACATGTGATTAGGCGCTCAACTTACATTCACTTCGACAAATAATTTAAATAAAATATCGATAGATTTTACATAATAAACGATCTATGTGGATAAATTTTACATTATCATACCATCAACTATAAACTAATAAGTTAAATGAAACAAGTAGCGAATAAATTGAACAAAAAATATAATATATATTATAATGAATATATATATGTCCAATAGGGAATCCTCAAAAATAAAAATAAAAAATGTGACAAGATATGTATATGTGACTTGATTTATTAAAAATCATATTATGTTTACTTGAGTTATTTTAGTACATTAAAATAATAGGAAACCCAACTTATTATAATATCCAATTGCTCATTCATCTCATTACAATACAAATTTTGTTAGAGTTAGTATGAATGTTATAGTATGACCTGAATTTATTCATTTGTCCACCTCGAAATACCTCTCATTGATCATTATACATCCCATTGTCATATATAGTTCTTAGATGAAGAACAAAATGAATTTTTAAACGAGATATTGTAATAATTATTTAAAAAACCCTATAAATAACCCATCTTTACTTTTGGAATAGGAACTCAGCGTTCTTAAATAGAGAGGTTTGCTTTAGCTAATATGTAATTACAAGAAATAAATATACATAATGTTATTTTCATAATTTCGAGATTCAGAGATCAACTAGTTTACTTTTTTTTCACTCATCCAAGAATACCGAATACCTAGGGCTTAATGATTTCCATTTGGTTTATAACACTTCAATCTTAGTATGAAAAGAAACTAATCTAAATTCTTGATCCCTTGTAAAGTAAGGAAAAAGAGTCTGATTCAGAAATTGGAGGATTAATTGAGTCCTTTGATTCAAGTTTCATTTACTTTTTTTTAGGCCGTTTCATTTTATGGCATTACCTATTTAAATCAGATCATTCTTAATAAGAATTAATCTCGAGACATTGAATCAAGGTTTTTTTTTTTATATATGAACATTTATATAAATTGTTTCAATAATATCATAAAAAGAAAAGAAAGTATAAAGTTTGGTTGTTTACAGAGGGGTAATTAGTATTAATCTCATTTCTAATGGTGATTGCAGGGCCGTTGGGAAGCATGTCCTGCATTTTTCAACCTCAACCAATTAGTTTTATTCTTATGTAAACTATTACCATCAAAAGAGCATGATCATCCCTATTGGAAATAAATAATATGGGTACTATTTAAAATCCAATATTTATCTCTTCAATTTAATTAAACAATGTATAATTATTTGAAACAAGTATTCTAATGTATTAGATTAGTTTAATTAATGCTTAAATTAACTATCTTCATGGTTGCATGGTTGGTTCAATGTAGAAAGAATAGAACATTTTTCCAAAATATAATATAAACTGTTACTCTTATCTTTTTTAAGCAATATAAATCATTACCTAACATTGATATATGCAAGATAATTATGAGGAATTCAAAAACTAAAAAGAGAAAGATCGATTTTTTGAGATCCTTTCTTTCTTCAAACGGGTAGAACGAAGATAGAATTAAACTTAATTTCGAAACGCTTTTATGAATATTTCTCAGAAGAAATCTATGAATTTTTTAAAATCCTATTAGAACCATTAATTATTTTTTTTATCTTATATATGACCTTTTGAGATAGATAGAGTGTGGGTGTATAGAGGTAATGAAACAAATCATGATCAATTGAAGTTGGCAAGATTTGCTTTGAAAATGGGCATCTAATTTTTTGTTTGTGTTTTATTATTTTTTTGTTATTGTTTAAACGATTATTTATAAAATAAAATAAAGTTAGGTTAAACAATAAAAGAAAATATCTCAAAATTAAGTTTGATTTATGTAAACCATCAAATATAAATGTGTCTTAATTACCCACTAGGTTAACTCAAATTACTTAAGTTAAAACATGAATTATTACTTTTAGAAATCGTGTAATTTAGAATGAAAAAAAATCAAAATGAAGATTTCCCTTGATATGATATGATTAACCAATAATGTATTGAAAGGTTAATATACTAACTTTTCAAGAACTATTTTTTTATTTGATATCTAACTAACCTATCATTTTCAATTGCAATATCTTGTATTTGTTGAGAATAATTAGCTGATTTCAAAATGTTATTTTATTTTTAAATCTCTAGTAGTAGTGGTGGTCTTATTGCAATCCCATTAATTTCTTTTTATAAACTAGTAGTTTGAAATCAACAAGTGATTTTATTATTCTCTTGTAGGATATGCGTGCTATGTGATTTGTTTTTTTTAAGTCTCTCAAATTTTACTTTTTTATTCTAATTTTTTTTGTTATATTTTTATCGATGTGATTTAACGAAACTTATTTTGCGGAATCATTTAAAAAAAACTAGTAATTTGGAATCATAACTTTAAAATATGCATTTGTGCTGCAAGGTGCAATAGTGTCTTCTAATCACTTATAATTACATTTTTTTTGGTCGATAATTAACTTTTTTTTGCATAAACTAGCATAAACCACAACGGTAAAGACTCACGTTTAAATGAGAGTGCTATGAGAACTTATAATTTGAGAAATTGTGTAAAGTTCAATATCATTTGTGTAACCAGATTTAAATGTCTCAAACAATAGAGTAGAGATAACGACAATAGTATTATTCGTCGCTATTTGACAAAAATAAATAAAATAATAAACAAAAAGTGACCAATAAATCAAATTTTCACTATTTAAGTTGTTATTGATAACATTTTATTCATATTATCTTTAATTTTTGAACAATGAGACGAGCAAGAAAATATATCATTAATATGGTTAGAATTGTTCATTTGAGTCAACCACAACTAATTCGTAAGTTCTATTATGGTCAGAACTTCTCGAAATAACCGAGTGATAACATTTTTACTGAAAATAGTTTAAAAAACAGTTATGGAGTCCGAAGTTCTTCCAAGATACTATTAAAAATTAGTTTCCTGCACACTCCACCCCACTCCACTCCACTAACATTCCGATCCACATCTCCGCAAGTGTCAAGATGATAGATAGCACGTGGATGATATAATTAGAGTGAACTTTCGTGGGAGATTTTAATAAATGGATCATGCTTTTGATGGAGTTTTAAAATGGATGATGCTTTCGTTGAAATTTTAAGGATCCTCCAACAAAAAGAATGATCCATTTAGTTTTAGAGGATATAAAGATGTTTTAAAACATTTCTTTTATAATGCAATATGAGGTAATAGAAAAAACTAAAATCTTCAGGCTTTAAGAATGGGGGAGCCTAACCGAACCTTACCAAGAGATAATGAAATAACCCATAATTAAAAAAAATATGCTGAAATTTGCACTAAATAAATTAAGATCTCCTTATATTTAAATATTTGACTCACAAAACAAACTTTTTTTCTTAATATCATTAGCCAATTAGGATCAACCAGTTATATTAAGAAAATTAAAAAGGGAGCTAATAGTTTTTTAATTATAATTTCTTTAGATCTTTGATTATTCTGAAATTAGAATTGGAGTTAAATTATAGTAAAACACGCTATGAGAATCAAATTAAGCTTTTTGAGAAAGCAACAGAATTAATAAAATTTACGTTGAAAGAGAAACTTACCAAATTAAATTGAAACTATGCAGAATCCCTCTGCTCCCTAGTTTTTATTTCAACCGTTTATTCATTCTTTTAAAGTCTTTATTTTTGTAATTAAAGAGAACTATATGATACATCATAGTCATGTCCCTGTTTAAATTTAAAGTGTTTACAAATAGAATCGATCCCGTAACATATAATTTAACTGTTTTTAAAATATATATTTTATATATAATAAAAAATTATAAGAATTATTTAAACACAATATGTCTAATAATTTCAGTCTAATAGTAGTTAAAATAAAACTTTTGATTAAAAAAATTTTAAACAATCACAGCCTAATTAAATATTAATTTACTACACTTCTCAAATTATTTAATTCATTAACTAAAATACTAATAATTATTTTAACATATTTTATTTTTATATATTAATACCTTCTAACTCTTTTTAAAATTAAATTTTGTTTTTATTTTTATATAATTCATAGATAATTTTTAAAACCCTCAACCAAATGAGATCTAATAGAGTCCATGGTCAACACATGCCTCTTATTTCAAAATGATTATATTCTAACTAGAATTTGTTTTTTACTCAAATTTATTTTAAACGTGGTTATCATAATTATCTTAATGTATAGGATTTTTAAGTAAAGATTCCAACTTAAATTTCTTTAAACAACTTTTTTTTATAAAAAATTAATTCTCATTAAATCAAATAAGGAGTTAAATTTAGAACATTAATTTTCAAATAAAAAAATAACATCTATAAAATCAAATCTAATTGGTAAAGATTAAGATTCTAATGAAACTAATCCATTTTTTCAGGATAACTCTAAGGATCGTGACAGATCTAGGAATTCACGTTAAGGTGAGCTTAAATTTAGTGTAACAAATTATATATAAAAAAAAACTATATTAAAATATTTAAATAAGTTGAGTTCTACCAAATTTTAAAACATAAAATTATTCTATAATATATATATATATATATATTTATAAATCGTCAAAAAGTTAATAAATAAATTATCATCTATTTTATTGCAAAGTTCGGTCTTCACTTTTTTTCATTTCTGAAAATGTTTGCTCTATAGTAATGGTAAAAAAATGTAATGTTCAAACTAAAAAATATTTTATCGAAAAATAAAAATAAAATTATGAAAAAAGAAAAAGAAAAAAAATAAGTTTGGTGACGGATAAATTCTCAAATATAATATTTAACCAAATATAATAAAATTACATCAGTTATAACATCATATTAATAATTAAGTAAACTATCCTAGTTTAACCATAATTATAAAATTTTATACATTAAATTATACTCTATCCTTAATTTATAAAATGATATAATTACAAATTAGATTTAAATAATAATAGTACAAATTTAAATAACATTGAAAAAAATAGTTTATATTATCATTTTAATTGGAACAAAAAAAAAATGTGTTTTTCTCTTTTTAAATCATTATTACACAAACAGAATTATACCATATAATAATCACAAAATTATAATATATATAATTTATATCTTATCATTTAAACAAAATTGGGGTATTATACAATTAATGGTAGGAAGTTCTTACATGGTATAATTTTAACACTGCATTTAAAATTTCTTAATTAGTTTTAAAATTTCTTAATTAGTTTTAAAATTTTATAAGTTTACAATTTCTTTTCATAAGTGAAAAACACTTACTTTTTTTTTTTTGGTCCATTGATAATTATAATACAAACCAATCAAGGCAAATTGTAATGAGAGATTGGTACGGAACTGGCAGTATTAAACTGAAATAATATCAAACGAGTGGGACCCACCTACAATGGATTGAATGGACAGTGGATGTAGCAATATTAGTGGTTTATGGGGTGGTGCTAGTAACTCTTCATCGACTAGTGTAGTGGATGTAGCAATAACATTGGTTTTTTGGGGAGGTGGTGGTGGTAAAATCTCATCAACATGTGTAGTACCTGCAGCAATATCAGTAGCTTCGACATCAACTGTAGAAACTGATTCATCAGTCGATGACTTCGTATTCGTCTTCGTCTTCGTGTTCGTCTTCGTATTTCTCTTCCTCTTCCTTTCATATTTAAGCAAGTGAAACCTCGAAGTCATTATTTTCGATGGGATAACATAAATCAGTATTCAACTAAATAAATGGAATCAACAGGTGTAAAATTAATAGAAAATATATAAACACAATAAGATTAACCTACATCTCTAGTTTATTGCTGGGATTGACGTTGGATACAGGATTGGGGGCGGTTTCGTTTTCGTTTATGCTGTTACAAACTGACAAGACGACCTCTCGGGAGTCGAAGGTATCCACTTCCATGTTGTTGCCTTGGTTTTCTGACATTTTCAGAAGAAATCCTTGTAGAATAGAAGAAATCTAGCTCTAGGGTTTCAACGTTGAATATTTGATGATCGCTGTGAGATAGAGAGAGAAGAATATATGAACAATTACTTATGAAAATGAAGAGTGAGATTGTAGCGGGAAATATATGTTTCAATCCTCCAAAAATAAGTTATTGAAGCGAAGAATTATTCGCTCTAAATTGTCTCCTCGTAAATAAAATTCTCATACAAAAATTTAATTATAAAAATAAGTAATTGAAGCGAAGAAATATTCGCTCTAAATCGTATCCTCGTAAAAAAATTCATAAATTATTTTAAATATAAAAATAAGTAATTTAAGAGAAGATTTATTCACTGCACGTAATTTCCCTCAGTAAGTGTATTTACATGATAGGTAAATTGTCTTCTCACGGGTGGGTTGAGAGTTTTACATGAACGTCAGGTTAAAAATAATTGAATCGAAGATTTATTTGCTTTAAACCGTCTCCTCGTAAATTTAAAATTGAAATTTTTTTAAATATTAAAATATGTAATTTAAGCGAATATTTCTTCGCTCCAAATCATCTCCTCTTAAATAAAAATTACAAAAACAATTTTAAAACTAAAATGAAGTAATCGAAGCGAAGATTTATTCGTTGCATATTAGTTTTAATAAATTTAATTAATATTTAATAATCCAAAGCGTATCCTCGTAAAAAACATTTCATAAAGAAATTAAAATATAAAAATAAGTAATTGAAGCGAAGATTTCTTCTCTGCATGTCATGTCAAATAAATTTATTTAATATTTAATAAATAGAAGTATTAAATTCTTGTTATTCACATACATGAGTCGGTGTATTACATGATAGGCAAACGGTCTTCTCATGGGTGGGTTGGGGTTTTACATGAATGTCAGGTTAAAATAATTGAAGCGAAGATTTCTTCGCTCCTGAGCGTCTCCCCGTAAATAAAATTTTCATAAAAAAATTAAAAATAAGAATGAAGTAATTGAAGCGAAGATTTCTTCGCTGAATGTCATTTCCAATAAATTGAATTAATATTTAATAAAAAGAAATATAAAATTCATGTTAATTTTGGTCTTTACATACAATGGTAAATGTATTTCCATGACATGCAAACGGTCTTCTCATGGGTGAGTTGGGGGATTTACATGAAGGTCAGGGCTCCTGGGCGGGGAAATCTTCGCTCCCTTCGCTTCTCACTTTCCTTCTCACATGGCGCCCAGAGAGAAGTGATCTTCGCTGGAGCATATGAATAATATATTAATTTCGTACGTTAACTGGACATTCCGTTAGCGGCGTCTGGGGTGAACCCGAATTCCGGATTCTCCCTCCCCCTCTCCTACCCAGATTGATTTATTAATATAATAATAATGCTGCAATTTGATTGGTCCGCAACAGGGAAAAATAGGAATCGATAGCAGAAGATTCGGATTGGTTTGCAACTCGTTTATATTGTTTTTTTAGATTAAATATATTTATTTTACATCTATCAAATTTAAATATAAAAAATTTACTAAATTACTATTTAAGGTTTTAACTTGTTTCAATTTCAATATTGAGTTATATGAAATTATCATAATTTTAATTATGTGCGGTTTTATCCAAAACGGAAGGATACATATCTCTTCTCTTATTACTTATGTAACATCAAAACCTTATAGTACTAATCAAAATTTAAGTCTTATATAATAAAACCATACAAATTTTAAAAAAATAAAAATAAAACAACCCATACAAAAAAAAATCTCAAAGATCAAATTAGGTAATTGATTCTGGAGTTTTTTTTTAATAAAAACTCGTATTTTATTTTTAATTATTCAATCATTTAATTTGTTAAGTAAAATATTTTTATTTATTTTATAAAAAGTAAATTTATAAAAATAATAATAATTCAAAAAATTTAAACACAAATATAAATATATATATATATATAAATCCATACCACCTCTTACTTAAAAAGCATATATAGCCAAAATGTCTGATTTTACTCTGTAAAGGTTTAGATTTCAATTTTGAGAAAAAAAAACCTGACATAGCAGAGCTGCAATTGGATATGATTTTTTTGAATAATTATTTTTTAAATGTATTAATATATAATAATAAAAAAATATTTTTGTTTAAATAAATAATTTGAATAATTTAATTAATAAAATAGTGGATGAAATTATGGTTTGATTTTTTAAAAAATAAAATTTAAATATTTTATTAATTATTTAAAAAAATATTGGGTGATGATTCATTTATTTGTCTCTGAGCCCTAGTAAACCCTAAGAATGGAAAATTTCATAGGCAACTTGCACATCAAGTAGTACATATTCAATTTGTAGAACATCAATTATCTAAAACAAACTAGGTAAGTTTTCATATTCTAACATGTTAATAATTTGCATGATGTTGAATAAATAAATAAAAATAGAGTGATTGAGCATCAATAGTGCTGGATGCAATAGAATACATAAAGGAGTTACTAAGAACAGTTGATGAGTTAAAGTTGCTAGTAGAGTGAAAAAGATGTGGTCCGGAGAGAAACAAAAGACAAAACAAATTAGAACATCATCATGGTAATATTGATGCAGACCAGATTAATAACTCCATCATCACGAAACATTATAACAAAAATCATCTAATCACTTAGAACCTCCTGGCTCTAGAGAAAGACAAAGGAAACTGTACTAGATGATGAAGTCAAAAAGAAGATCAACTATACCTTCTTTTGATTGTTTCCAAAATTCTCGACCATTTTCAGCCCGATATTCATCAGGTCGCAGGAGGCCTAGTTGGCAATAACTATAGTTTTCTCCTGAACAACAATCTGGCTCGGCCGAAGGGCAATGCAACCAATGCAATTGCATAGGACCTTCACTTTTCAGAGTCCAAATTTTTAATTTTTAGTATATAATATTGTTAATTATATATTATAAATGTTGGTGCGGAAAATATTATAACTAGGAAAATATAATTTTGTTGATAGAATTCTTAAGTAGCTACAGCTCACTTAATTTGATATATTAAAAACTAATGAGTGATTCTCAATTTAAAGGAAAAGAATAAAGGATCTAGAACTCAAATTAAATACAATTTATGACACTAAACAATGTATCTCTTGAGCTTCATCTTCTTTCACGCTTCATCTTCAACTATTGAGTTTCACCATCACATTAAATGTTTTCCAAGATTGTTAATTATTTATTATTTTTAACAACCCCGCTTAATTAGTAATCTTGAGTTTCTTCTTGAATTTGTCGAACTTGTCAATCGCGACGGCTTTGGTCATGATATCTGCTGGCTGATCCTCTGTTTTGATAAACTTCATGGAAATTACTTCTTGAGTAACCAAATCTCGAATAAAATGATGTCGTAGTTCAATATGTTTGGACCGAGCATGAAAAACAGGATTCTTTGTCATTGCAATAGCCGACATATTGTCACAATGAATAATTGTCGGCTCACATTGCTCAAACTTCATGTCCTTTAAAATTCTTTGAAGCTAAACAGCTTCACAAGCTGCATTAGTACATGCTATATACTCTACTTCGGCTGATGACAATGCCACAAATTTCTGCTTTCTTGAGCTCCATGATATTACATTTGATCCAAGACAAAAGATATAACCGGAGATACTTTTTCGATCATCAATCGAGCCTACCCAATCACTATCTGTATAACCAACCAGCTTACATTCACTTTCCTTTTTAAATTCAATTCCTTGAGTTTTTGTGCCTTTAAGATATCTAAGGATTCTTTTTGCGGCTGCAAAATGAATTTGACTTGGCTCATTCAAATATCTAGAAAGCAAGCTTACCTATTGTGTGATATCCGGTCTTGTGTTGAGATAGATTAAGGAATCAATCAACTTTCTATAACTAGTTGAGTCAGCTTTCTCACCGTCGTCGTTAACTTGAAAATTTTCATTCAACGCCATAGGAGTGGAGAGGGGCTTGCATTGACTCATATTGAATTTCTTAAACAGATCTTCAATATATTTTTCTTGAGATAGAAAGATTCTTCCTGGACTTTGCTTAACTTGTATGCCAAGAAAATATTTTATGAGTCCCAAGTCTGTCATCTCAAATTCTTTCATCATTTGATTCTTGAATTCTGCCACCATAGCTTTGTTTGTTCCAAAATAGATGAGATCATCTACATATAAACATACAATCAAGAAATCTTTGTCAATAGTCTTCACATAGAGAGATGATTCGCTTGTACTTCGATTAAAGCCTTTCTTGATGAAATAGCTATTGATTTTGTTGTTTCACGCTCGGGGTGTCTGCTTTAACCCATACAATGCCTTTTTTAGTCGATAAACTTTATTCTCTTTTTCTTTGATCTTAAAACCTTCGGGCTGCTCAACATATACCTCTTCTTGAATTTCTCCATTTAGAAAAGCTAATTTTACATCAAGTTGAAATATATTTACCTCCAACTAAGCTGCAATGGCTACACAAGTACGGATTGTCTCCATTCTTGCAACATGAGCATAAGTTTCTGAGAAGTCAACTCCTGGTTGTTGAGAATAACCCTTTGCGACAAGTCGAGCTTTATGTTTTTGAATCAAACCATCATCACTGTACTTTACTTTGTAGACCCATTTTAAACCAATAGTTTTCTTTCCATATGGCAAGTCCACGAGTTCCCATGTTGAATTTTTCTCAATTGTAGATAACTCGTCCTTCATTGCTTTTTGCCAATATTCTTTTTGAGAAGCTTCTTAGAATGATTGTGGCTCACAAGAAAATAATTCAAACTCAATTTCATCATAAATGTCTTGAACCATTCGGGTCTTTCTTGAAGGACTATCTGAATTAGATTCTGAGTCTTGTGAAGAAGGTTGAGATGAGCTATCTTGGGATGTACTTGCTTGGGATGTACTAGCTTGGGATGCAATTGGATCAGTAAATGGTTGTGATCCCAAGTCTTCAACTTCTTTCCCCTTCCAATTCCAAGTAGCTTTTTCATCGAAAACAACATCTCGAGATACAATAATTTTGTTGGTCAATGGATTCATCATTCGATATCCCTTGGATTCATCACTGTAGCCAATGAAAACAAGTTTTTCCCTTTCTCTTCAAACTTCTTCCGACTTTGAGATGGGATTAGAGCATAAGCAATACTCCCAAATATTTTAAAATGATCAATGACGAGCTTTTTATCATACCAAGCTTCAAATGGAATCTTATTTCTGACTGCTTTGGTTGGTGATCGATTGAGAATATATATAGCTGTGTGAATAGCTTCGGCCCAATATAGATTTGGAATTCCCTTTCCTTTTAGCATGCTTCTCTCCATCTCTACAATCGTACGGTTTTTTCGTTCAGCTACGCCGTTTTGTTGTGGAGATCTACTGACGGTTAATTGTCTTTTGATACCATTTTCTTTGCAATATTCCGTAAAGGAATTTGAGAGATATTCTCCTCCACGATCAGTTCTCAAGCACTTCATTATATGACCACTTTCCTTTTCAACTAGAGACTTGAATCGTAAGAAAATAGAAAATGCTTCGGACTTTTGATTAAGGAAATAAATCCACATCATTCTTGTATAGTCATCAACAAAGAGAATGAAATACCTCTTATCTCCAGGAGTAGGAGTTTGTATCGGACCACATATATCAGAATGGACAAGTTCAAGTGGTGCTTTTGCTCGCCATGTAGTTTTGGGAAATGGGAGCTTGTGCGTCTTTCCATAAATACAACCTTCACATATATCATTCATCACTTGAATAGAATGAAGTCCAACCACCATGTTTTTCTCTTTTAGCAGCTGAAGTCCCCGTTGATTTAGATGACCATATCGAAGATGCCAAAGCTTAGACAAATATTCATTTTCCACTTTTAATGCACAATCATTTTTCAATGGAAACGTGAGAGAAAAAGTCTTATCTTTCATTTCGATAGTTGCCACAACCACATTCTTCTTTTTGTCAAATATTTTGCATCTTCCATCATCAAAATATACTGAGAAGTCCTTCTTAATAAGTTGTCCAATACTAAGAAGATTATATAAAATATTAGGGACATAAAGAAAATCCGTGATAAGCTTTTTGTTACCTCCCGAAGTTGGAACAACAATGGTTCCTTTTCCTTTCGCATCTTGATAAGAACCATCTCCAAGAACAACGGTTGAAGTAATGTCTGAGTTGAGCTCCACAAACATATCTTTATTGCTGGTCATATGGTTGCTAGCACCGCTATCAAGATACCATCGACTTTTTGACTTCTCTTCACCATTTTAGAGAAACAAACATAACGTCATAATCTTCTCTCACAAATTTTGCATCATCTTCTTTCTTCTCCTGATTTTGAAATCGACAATCCCTTTGAGAATGATTAGGGATTTTGCATCTTTTGCATTTTAAATAACAATCTTTTGACTCAATATTTGATTTCTTGCAAATGATATAGGAATAAGAATCACTCGATTGTTGTGGTGCTTTGCCTTTCCAACCGAATTTCTTCTCATTTTTCTTACTAAATTTATTGTGATGACTTCTTGAAAACGCTTCTGGTACTTGCTTGGATTTGAAGGCTTGATTAGTTGATGGAGTACAAGAGTGATTAATTCTTTGCTCATGTGCTAGAAGAGATCTAGTCAACTCATATATTGTCATCTTGGACAAATCTTTTGATTCTTCAATCGCAGCAGCAACATGATCGAACTTTTGAGGAGGCTTCGAAGAACCTTTTTAACAACTTTTTTGTCTTTGATTTCATCTCCGTTGTTTTTATTCGAAGAACCTTTTTAACAACTTTTTTGTCTTTGATTTCATCTCCGTTGCTTTTTATTTGATTGACAATAGTGGAAACACGAGAAGAAAAATCTTGTACCTTTTCTCGATCCTCCATCTTTAGATTGTACAAATCTTTCCATAAGGCTTGGAGTTTTAATGCGATCGTTTTCTCCGTACCTTGAAATTCCTGTTTCAATATCATCCAAGCATCTTGGGCCTTTTTTACTCCAAAAATACGAGGGAATATGGTTTTCCCAACTCCTTGTTGAATATAGCGCAAAGCTAATGCATCTCGTTTTTGAGATCCTTTTCAAATTTCGCGTATCCTTCGTCGTCTTCATCGGGCACATCGAGTTCTTCTTCATCTATAATATCCCAAAGACCTAGGGATATGAAAAATGTTTCCATTTGGCTGCTCCAGAATTCATAGAATTCGCCTTCAAAGATAGGAACTTGACTTGGAAAGTATGAGAATAAAGTAGATGTCATTTCAAGATTGAAACGTAACCTTGCTCTGATACCAAATTTGTTGGTGCGGAAAATATTATAACTAAGAAAATATGATTTTATTGATAGAATTCTTAAGTAACTACAGCTCACTTAATTTGATATATTAAAACTAATGAGTGATTCTCAATTTAAAGGAAAAGATAGAAGGATCTAGAACTCAAATTAAATACAATTTATGACACTAAACAATGCATCTCTTGAGCTTCATCTTCCTTCACGCTTCATCTTCAACTATTGAGCTTCACCATCACATTAAATATTTTCCAAAATTATTAATTATTTATTATTTTTAACAATAAAGTATCTATTTTACCATCATAAATTCAACCCTAACCTGAAAATCACTTTTGAGGTTACATTTTAATGCTCTTAAATTTATTTTTTATTTGTTCTTTATCTTTTTATCTTCCTAATTTCTTATCATTTTAAAATATTTATCATATTTTTTTCATTATAAAAAATATCATATACAATGCTTCAAAATAAACAAAAACATATCCATACTTACCATTATAGGTATTTTTTTTTAAATCAATGATTTAGTTATATATTTATTTTGTATATTTAATATGTTTTTATAAAATATACAACTATTATATTTATTTTAATTTTAGAGGTCACAAAATTTGAATTTGCATTGGGCCTCCAACTCTCGGAGCCGACCCTGACAACCATGTAACGATCTAGGTTTATTTGATATTGATAATTTTGCAATTTAATGAAATTTGTCAAAAGAAATATATAAAAATGGATTGAAGTGGTTGACAAACAGTATGCTGCAATTCCTCCAAGTAATAATATTGGCTAGTAGTTTCATTCAAGTTCAAACTAAATAAATAAATAAACAATTAAATTTAGTTGGGTCAAGTGATAACCTTTTTCAATGGGAAATTTTAGGAGATACCCTTAAGATTCATTTATTTGACTTTTTGACCAGCACTTAAAATAAAAAGCGCTAGTGATACCTTTTCTTTTTCTAAACGATTTTATCCCTGTCGCGAGACGTCTTCAATCGCGAGACGCAACCGGCAATCGCGAGACAATTTATTTTTTCACACGGCATCCAGTTGCATCTCGTAACGAGGACATTTTGGTTCAAAAAAAAGCGTCACTAGCACATTTATTTTATGCGCTAGTCAAATAGTCAAATAAACTGATCTTTAGTGTCATCTCATCAAATTTCCCTTTTCAACTTTATATATTTTTTCACATGTCATGTTCATTCAAAAAAGAAAAAGAAAATAGTAATATGTATTTTCCTATGCACTATGGATCCATGAAATTTATTGATTTTGAAGAATTAGATAAGAGTATGAAAATGCAAATATAGTAGAGAAAGATAAACTTAAAATGTTCTATTCTCACTAAAAACGCCTTTAACTTCAAGTGGGATCATGATTGCAGGGTCGTGCTAGCTTTTTCAAAAAAAAAACAAAAAACTTGAATTTCAAACAAAATAAAAGTAAGAACATGCCACCTTCATCTCAAAACACAAAATAAAAACAGTCAAAATGATTTGTTTTGAATGGTAATAATAAAACCATCCACATTCATTTTGAAGGATTTGGAACAAAAGTTAAAAAAAAAAAAAAAAAAAAAAAAAAACAGTTTGTTACCTTGAATATCTCGTTAGTGATCTGAATCTTCTAAGAAAACAATGATAAACAAGAAAATGCCAAATTTACCTGAATCCTTTCACAATCAAGCCACAATCATTGCCAAATCCATTCCATCAGAGACCAATTCTCTCTATCTCAATTCTTCATCAATGTCGAACAATCCAGATCTTCTTCTTCATGAATTCAATGAATCAAAAAGAAACAAGACTCATAACATCAACTTATCCGGTTACAGCCCTTACTACAAAGGACTAACCGATTATTCCCTCGCCATTAAAAAACCTTCACATTCAGATTCAACAACAACAATCTCCATCATCAGCTCTGGAATCAAATCCATTCTTTTTCGCAGGAAAAGAACCCCCATTGAAGTTCTTAACCGCCCATCATCTTCATTGACCAAAAGGAAGCCTTTGAGGGAGAGTGAAGCATTAGATCAATTACAGTTAACAAAACACAAAACAACAACAGTTAACAAAACTCAAACCAATACTATAAAATTAATGACAGCCACAATCCCAATTCATAGAGCTCTACAGGCGAGGGATGATGAAATGGAGATTGTAAACAGAAGAGTTTTTGAATGGGCCGATAAGTACAGGCCTGAGGCTTTAAAAGACTTCATATGTAACAGGAATATAGCATTGCAGCTGCAAGCTATGGTTAAAACCTCACATCTTTATAATTTCTCCATTTTTTTTTCCTTCTTTTTCATCCAAATGCTTAAAAACATTGCAGGTAAAAAGAGAACATTGTGGGCACTTCATATTTCAAGGTCCTCCAGGTGTAGGAAAAAGAACCATGATATGTGCCCTGCTTAATGAAGCTTTTGGACCAGACATAGTACAGGTAAACTGCCAAAAATAACAAATAACCAAACAACACTTACATTCACTTTTCACTTTGCAAAGGCTTGTTTAGCTCAGTGACTTCATGACCACTTTTAAAAAAAATGACTTTTCACTTTTGCCTTCCTCAGGGACAAGAGAAATCCAAGCTTTTTCTTTTGAAGGTAAACTTCTTTGATCATAATATGTCACTAGGTCGTTAGTATAGTGTTAAGATATTATGGAAGTTAGATGAGTTGAATCTGACTAAACACTTCATTGAATTAAATCCATTTGATTGATAATTAATAATTTAAATTTAGCTCAAATTAATCTTAAAAATTGACTTAATTCAGCAAGCTATAAATAACTTAGACTGTGTTTGATAAAAGTGAAAATAATACTCAAATATTGAATTTTAAGTACCGAATGACTTAAATAACTGGCAATAAAAAAACTGAATTAATTAAATAGAAACATCTAACTTGAAGTAATCAATATCTAAGTTGATTTAATAATATCTAAGACTAATATCTGAAAAAATACATCAACACTATTATACTCTTATATATTAATTAACTTGATAATCAAATAAGACTGTCCAAAATACAACTTTATCCCTGAAAAACAATCAAATTAATATCATTATAAAAGGGTAAAATAGTCTTCAAGACATTAATTCCACATTTATCATAACAACTTATATACTAGTTACTTCAAATTTAAATATTTTCATTTGGTTTATTCAACATTTATTATCTGAGACTTAGCACTTAATTAATAATTTTATGAAATGTACCTTAGTCAGTGGGTTAGTAGCTTATAAATATTAAAATATGTATTCTATTGGGAAATGAATGAATAGTTATGGAATCTGAATTATCTTCTATCAGGCTTAGGTCATTCTTAGCCTCACCTAAATTTCTTCTACAAATTCTAGATCTTGTACATGGCTCAATGTTTGATGAACTTGTTACAAACCATGTATTTGCAGGGAGAGGATATAAAGAGTATCAAAGCTACTTTAAAGATGTCAAAAAAGCATGTAGAAATCAATCTTGCTCAGTTAAAAGGTTATGAGAAGCATGTCATAGTTGAACTTATAAAGGATACCAACACCAAACTAACAAGCACTCCTACAAAATGCACGAAGAAGGAATGTCAAGGTAATAAAAAACAAATCTTTTACCATCAAATATGAGGAACGATCCTAATCACCGATAAAATTCTGCAGCCGTTGTCTTATATGGGGCCGACAAGTTGTCTGTTGATACCCTATCATATATTAAGTGGCAATTAGAGAAGTATAGAGGGTGTAATAATGTATTATTTTGCTGCACCGATGTATCAAACTTTCAGCCTATACTATCTCTTTGTACCATTATTCAACTATCAAAGCCTTCAAACGAGGAAGTAAGAACCAACTTAAATGATGTATTCTATAACATTGTATGATCCATAATACATATTTGAGCATTTAATGTTCTTTCTCTTCTGTTTTTCAGATTGTTCAGGTTTTGATTTGCATAGCACGCCAAGAGGAGATAGAATTGAGCCGAGAAATGGCTAAAAGAATTGCTGATAACTCCAACAGCAATTTAAGACAAGCAATTCGTTCATTTGAAGCCACATGGCATTCCAAGTAATTATCAACTAAAATATTAAATTTCACAGAAAACCCTCCCTAAGTCCTTTCACCATTCCTATATTCTCTGTGTAATGCAGTCCACAGATGAAGGAAGACCAAGAAATCATCATGGGGTGGGAAGAAGACATCGGTTACATAGCGAAGAACATGATACAAGAGCAAAGTCCAAGACAGTAAGTTGATAATCAGCAAAAGTCTATTATAATTCACAGGAATCAAAATACATCATGAATGAATAAAGCATATTATGCATTTCTGCAGACTGTATATCATAAGAGGGAAGCTTCAAAATCTTATAGATCATAGTGTTTCTCCTGAGTTCATATTCACGGTATGGGTCTTACTCACATATAATACAATAAACAAGTTAAACTTTATCTGACTTACGATAAAGGGGACATGGACATGTTAACTAAGAAATATATTTGTGTATGTTTGTTTGTATGCAGACACTGCTGCAAGAATTGAAGAAGCATTTGGGCCAGCATCTACAAACAGAAATCAAGAACATCTACCGTGATTACAAAGTATGCGATATGATATCAACTATATATCAGAAAGGATGGATTAATATTAACAAAATCTTTTCTTGTATCAGAACCGACTTGAAGAAACAAATAGAAGACATATAGACCCTTCCAGGAGCAATTTTCAACAGTTCATGAGGATTGAAGGTAAATATCAATTCAAAATTTGAAAACCAAGTTCATCTATACATGAGTTTGGCCTTTCCAAGTGGAAATGATCGTTGTTTCTGTTTTCTTCCAGAGTTCATAGCAAAATTTATGAGTTGGTACAAGGCGTCATTGATCAACAAAACATGAGCTTGACCCAGTTGAACATTTGGAAGAAGAATTCGGTTGTGAAGACAGTTTCTCTAATTTAAATCTTTGTAAAAAAAATCTATGCATACATACAATCCTACTTGATATCTTTAGCCGGAAACATTCCTCCGAACTGCTCTAAACCTTCTTTTCTATCTGGGTATTGTAATGGTTTCGATTTGGCAGGGAGCTACATATAATCAAAGTGATTTTCTATGTATGTTTCCTAAGCTCATAAACGAAAACTTTAACTCGTAGTACACGAATATGCTAAGACCTTAGCTGATACAGTTCGATTGAGTTCATATTCCGAGAACTAATCAAAGAAATTACCTGGTTCAACAATGCATAAGCAAATGTAACATCGATTCTTCCCAAATGCATGTAATGAATCGTAGTATCCTTAAGATGGATGCGATAATTAGGTCTTTTATCGGGTGTTGAAATCTTGTTGAGCTGAGGAATTAATCATATTATCGATGATTTTAAGTGGGTTTTGGGAAATATATATATATAATGATGCTTAATTTTTAATTTTTAAAGTTTTCAGATTGTCCGGTCGAACTGTAGTTAATTTGGATATATGCGAGAGTAAATGGATATTTGGGTCGGATTGTGGGTTGATCCGCCTATAAAAGTTTTACCGTAATATTTTTTTCACAATTTTTTATAATATTATTACTCGTACCGGAATGCATGCTAGTTTAATGTGTAATCATGTTTTAAACAAATTTTTTAATTATATCTTATTTTAATTCTCTAAATTATTAATTAACACATTAATAATATATTTTACCATTTTAAACTTATTAATTACTTTATTTTATAAATATATAATATATATAATTAAAATTAATAAATTTTAATTAATAATTTAAATATTATATATTAAAATAAAATATATTATATAAATAATAAAATAAAATATATATTTTATTTTTATCTAATTTTATCAATATAATATAAATTAAACTAAACATACTAAATTAAATTATTTAAATAAATATTTTAAATTAAAATAAAATATATTATATAAACAGTACAATAAAAAATATTATAATAAAATATATTATATGAATATTAAATTAAAAATATTAATTATTGCTCATTATAATTAATATTATTATTAATATTAATTAATATTTATAAAATTTAGTATTCAAATTAATTTATCATACGTTAACCCTGAAAATAAAATAATATTTTTCATCAATAACCTGGTTTATCTAATTAGTTATAGTGAAAGATCTGATTTAAGAAATAATAGTGATTACATCATATTTTTTAACTGGAGATGAAGATACTTTAATTTAAAATTTATAATAAATTCAAATAATTTTTAATATTAAAAATATATAACAATAAAAATAATCTGAAAATAACAGAAAATGAATAGTTATGGTTCATTATACCTTATTTTTAAAATAATAATAAATTCAAATTTTTAATATATCAAAATAAGAGCAAGTAAATAGTTAATCATTGATTTGTAAGAATATAATTTATTTTATTGTTGTGTTTATATAACGTAATTTATTATTTTAGTATATAATTTTTTTTAATTTATAATATTTATTTAAATTATTTAATTTAGTGGGTTTAGTTTAATTATATATATTATATTTATAAAATTAAGTAAAAATAAAATATATGTGTTATTTTAATATTTATGTATAATATTTAAATTATTAATATATAATATTTAAATTATTAATAAAGTATTATTAATTTTAATTATATATATTATATTTATAAAATTAATTAATTAATTAATGAATTTAGAGAAAAAAAAATATAATTAATGAGTTAGAAATGAAAATGTGATTATTTTGAGAAAGGGAATAAAAATGAAAATAGAGATATAATGGAAAATTTTGTTTGAAACATGGATAGACAATTAATTGACTTGAAAGGTAGATTCGTGTAGAGTTTTTATTGTTTTTCTTAAAAAAAATTTGAGTCAATTAATTATTCTAAAGTAATAATTTTGTAACTAACTTTTTTCATTATATGTTTTAATCGTTACATTTAAACGATTTTTTTATTAAATAGATCATTTTAAAAAAATAAATAATAAAATATTTTGTTTAAAAGTATAAAAAATATTTAAAATAAATTACAATTATGAGTTTAAAATAATAAATTATAAAATTACATTCAACTTTTAATTTTAATTCTTAATTTTAAATAATTTATTAAATCTAAGAATTGAAATTTCATCCCATCTCAATTACATTTTCATTTACCTATATTACAAAGACTTAATAAACTATAGTAAAATCCTATATCTTTTTTATTTATTATATATTTACTATGTTGTTATACTTTATACTCTATGAGGAATCTAGATCCAAAATCACTTAAAGTTGAATTCGACATTAGTATTAGTGGTTGGATAGGTTGAATGTATCTAAAAAAAAATTGGATTAGTTTTATAACTTCTTAGATAACCAAACATGTACATTCAATAATTCAATTTCAACATGTATGTTTGTAAACTAATTTTAATTAACCTCTTTATTAATCAAATAATTAACTATAAAATATCAACTTAATAACAATTATAAATAATTTTATTTGTAAACAGAGACTTAAAATTAAGTTGGTATATATATATATATATTTATATATATATATATATATATATATATATATATATATATATATATATATATATATATATATATATAAATTTCTTAATACGTCACAACTTTAATTAATATATCTTGATTAGAGAGATTGGTCTGCGATTCGTATATATTTTAATTTTCCATCCAATTTTAATTTAATAATTTTATTGAATTATCAAAGGTAGGTTGGATGCTTAAATAGACAATTGTTAGGATTTGTTTGTGATGAAATTTAAGTTGCAACACATTTTCATAAGAAAACACTAAATAATTAACAAGATCATTAACTTTAAGCAAATATTTACACAAATCAAAACCAATTGAGTTTCACTTCATATATACAAAAACGCATTTAAAAAAATGAATATTTCAATTTCTATATTATCATGTCCAAGTAACAACAATAGCAAGAGAACATGGCCCCTTCTTATTCAACTCCAAGTATAAAATTGACTTCAAAGTTCAAACTATTATCTACATATCACAAAATCAAGCTCTATCATGTATATATATAATATAGATGATCATCAACCATCTTCTTGACCCTCATAATTCTTAGTACTCGAAACTTCACTTCTACCTTTTACACGACGATGACGCCTATCCTCAAACTTCAACCTCCCCGTCTCCTTAAATTTCGCCCTTTCCAATGGGTCGATCACGCATTCTGGCGGCGTAATTGGATATCTCAAGTTATCATAACAATAAGAATAATACATGTATTTATGTCTATATTTCTTCATAGCTTGCCTCTGCCTTGGCGTGATCTGTATATCATCAATGTTTCTAAATCGATCATCTTCTCCTCCTTCCGACATACAACTACTTGGGATAAGAACCTCGTCAATAGGGTCAGAGACACAACCATGAAGGACAAGATCGGTGAACTTGGTTAGAAATGGGGCATACTTATAATTGACCTTGTACTTCCCACCCGATGTTGCCCAATTGGATGCATCCCATATGGTTGCATATAGAGCCATGGGCTTCGAAGGGAAATCCCCTCCCATTGCTTCGTTTCTTACTATCTCCCGAATCGGCACATCATCTATATAGAAGCTACATTGTACAAAACAAATAAAAGAAAAATTAGTCCAAATCCTCAAATAAATAAATAAAACTTTCTTTAGAGAAGATAAACTCGAAACCCTTTCTTTTCAACTTTTATTTATACACGAAATGTGTTAGTTCATCATAAAACATGAGATAAAGTCGATTCGAGTTTTATCTTATCCAGATGTTAATTTAGACATATATTTATCATTATCAATACAATGAATTTATCCACAAAATTTGTCATTTTCATGAATACATGTATGTATCTTTCTTGATTTCCACAAGCGTGTAAGCCCAACTAACTAATTAATATGCTTTACAATTCATTGAAAATGTCACATTTTATGAATTATAAAGCGAATACGTAACCATCAAGAACTCTTAAAAGTTATCCAATACACATGCATATATTCAACTAATCATGACATGACACATTTAAATAGTCAAATAATTAATATATACAAGCCCTTAAACTTTTGTCACAATTTTTATATATCCCCTCAAATTCATATCAAGAAACTCAATTTTGATACATGCTCCCACAAAATTAAATGTTATTCAATATGCCTGTTTAATGACTATGGTATCAAGATGCAATCCCAATAAGACAATAACTCTTCGTCATAAACATTCAATTCAATTTTAGGTGTTTTCCACTAAAATTTAACATGGTATATTTAATACTGATAATTTATTAAAATTCCTTAGTATAAATCAAAATCAAAATCAAAATCAAAATAAAAAATAAATTCAAATGTATATATTAAAATTGTAAAAATAATTATCAAAACTAAGTTTGGATTTCTTGTTTATTCACTTTTATGTTAATTTGAGAACTTTTTTTCATTGATTTTATTTGTTGTTTCAACTTTTACGAATTCTTTTATGTTGATCTTAGTTTATTCTCGGTGTCACTAACCTGATATTCACATTAAAATTGATGCCTTATTTTATGTTTATTTAGTTACGAATACACATGTCATTAAAATACTTTATTAATTCAATTTCTTTCCATAATACAAACCTACCACAAGAATTTCATGACTTTTTTCAGTTTAGCTACCCTAATTAGTTTTTTTTTTTTTTTAAATCAAATTTAAAAAGAAAAAAAAAATCTCTATTTTTCATCAAAATATAGATTAATATAATTTATTTTTTTTAAACTTTTAGATAACTTAAACAACACCCTCCTTAATTTCACTTAAGCCGGTTTTAGTGAGAATCTAAATAAACCCGAGTGTTGTCTAAGATTATATATATAAGAATTTGGTAAATAGTAACAATTAGTGGACAAAAACAATGAACAAATTATTAGGATATAGATGAAATATGGAAAACAAGTAGAGAAAACTCACATGATTTTTTGGGTGGTCCAAAGAATACTATAGCGGTGGAACTCTCTTGAAGGGTCAAACCAAAGAAGGTATCTTTCTTCTCTTCCTCTGTTCGTGCTTCCATTTCCATAAACGTTCGTCTGAAATCTCCATCTTTTTCCTCTTATATTCCCCAAGAACTCAAAATCCAGTTCATCATGGGTTTTCTCAAATACATCGCCGTTTGTCGTCTACAAATAAAAAGAAAAGAACAAAACCCAGATTAATATCCGTATGAAACAGAGAAAGAGACAGAAAAACAAAACGTACGTAGAAGGCTACGACAATTCCTGCGGTGTAATCGGACGGCAGCTTAATCCTTGCACTGAATAATCCATGGTCGTAAAGGTCTGAAGACTTAAACCCAGAACCTGTTTAAATTTGACCTTTTTATTATTAGGTTAACTTCAATTGAAATGGTCCATTGATCATACGTGGGAAATTTTGACTTTTAAACCTCATCTAATGAAAAAAGCAGGTAATTCATAGATAGATAGATAGCTAGCTATAATCAAACTTATTGAATATTAAAAAAAATGGAAAATCAAGATCATGAGAGAGGAGAGAGGAGAGAGAAGTTGCATGCCTGTGTACTGGTTAAGGATAAGATCGACGGTTCTGTCGTCCGGCGATCGGAAGATGTTGTCGGGGCCAAACAGAGGATCGAAACCTTTGTGAAAAGGAATAGTGGTAACGTTAAACAGAGCAGTTGCAGAAATGAAGAGAGAGATGGTCGAGAGGAAGAAGATGAAGAGAGATGCCATTCGTTTGGAAATATGATGCCCAAAGAAACCCATTTTCTTCTTTTCAATTCAATGGATATGTGGGTTTTTTTTTTTTTTTTTTTTCTTAAAAAACTTTAGTAGAAATTATTCAGGGGGTGAGAGAGAAAGAGGAATTGGTATGGGATGGGAGGCCTAACTTTGAATACTTATATATATATATTCAATGGTGGGCTTCTTAATTTGAATAGAAGAAGGAAATTGAGGGGTAAAGAAGTAAATTGAGGGTGTGAACAACTCTAATTAAAAGAAAAAGTTATTATAAATGGAGGGTATGACAATGATAAGGTTGAAGTGATTATGTTTTTGTTCCACTACCAAGTTTAAAGTTCATCTATTGATAATTTTTTATTTGATTAAGGCTAGTTAATTAATTAAACTATTGTATTGGTTGAGCAACCTAATTAATTAATTGGTTAAAGAAATGTGCATTCATGGATAAAGATAAAGAAATGGAAATTCAATAGAAGAAGGTATTATATTGTAGGAATTACCGAAAAAGTTTGACAGTAAGGCGAGGAAGATTATACGAAAGTTTTAGGTTAAAACATGTTTATGAGACACTCACGACTTCACCCTCTTCAAGAATCTCGAGCTTTGATAAAAAAAAAAAGAGTTAATTTTTGATTAGTGAAATGGTTCTATATTTTCAAATAAATTGTGTATAGTTAATGCAACATTTTTGTTGAATATGGTATGTAATTTTTTTTTTTTAATATTGTTTGAAGGGACAACTAACATTAAAGATAAACTTCAATTGAAACAGACACATGTAGAGAGCATTTTTTGGGTTTATTGAATGTAAGAAAGTAGGATTTGATTTGTGGAAAATGTAAAATTTGATCACGATAGTAGAGTCTTTCGACAAATACTCTTTAAAACAAAAGTGGCTGTGAAGATATTAAATAATATTGGTTTGATTTGAATAATAGTTTTGTGACATCAACAATAATGTTCTTATATGAACTCTAAAGCGGCAATTGAGAATTTACAACAAGAGGCAAAATTGAGAATGTACAAAAATAATATGAGCTTGTCATGGGGTGACGTGATAAACAAAGTTGGTAAATCCAATGTTTTTCTTTTACAAATCCAATCACAATTACAAATGTAACAATAAAAAAATGTGTTTACAAAATAAAGTTATATTCATTGATTTTAATTTACTTCAATTAAGGATAATTAATTAAAAATTGATGTTAGTTGAGCAACCATGGTTAAAATAATGGGATGCATAATTGTCACAAAATATATAAAATGCTTGTGTGACATTGACTAAGTTACAATAAATTAATTCACTTAAGAACCTTCTTCATAAGACAATATATAACAGAAAGACCATCCCATCCTAAGATGTATATGACCAATTAATTAAAACTAAATATTTAAACAAAGTTGAAATATCATTTCAAATTTTGATACAAATACATATTTATTAAACAAATAAATATTTTGTTTTAAGTCAATGCTCACTTATATGTTCTCTGTAATTAATTAAAAGAAATACAGTAATTATAAGGCTGCAATAATTAATCTCCACATTATTTTTACTATGTTATGGAGTTTTTATCCTTTTAACCATTAATTGACTTAAACGAAGAATTAACATAACTTATTAATTTCTATAAATAAATAAAAAAAGTCGTAACTCAATAATCTTTAAAATTTGCAAGTTGTACCATTTTAACAAGTCATCGATCATCATTCCGATAGAATGATGTAAAAGTTAACTTTGTATTATCGATTTATCAATTCTTCGTAGATTGAAAATTTAAGACACAAGTAAATCACAAACAAATTAACCAAATATTGAATTGCGTAACAAAATGATTGAGGGATGTCGACTAACCAATCTGATTGAGTTCTAAAAAAATATTTTTTTTAAGCATAGGTTATTCTCTTAAAGAAAATAGCACAATCTCCCTTAATTGATTTATTATCAGTTTAGTTTAATAAATCAATTTAGATTGAGTGTTTAAGAATTAATCAAGTAAAGTCAAAGTATGTACATGATGATAGAAGAAAAAGATGAAGTTTTATAATTAATGAGAAAGGTATATATACTGATTAGTCTCATTCTTATACAATATTAATATTATTAACCAATGAATTAATTAATTAGTCACATTCCCAAAGTTTGCGTAAAGATTATGCTAACCACTTTAATCTTGGTCCTACACCTACAACCTACACCACAAAAGTTATTTCATTATACTATAGAACATTGAGCTATTATTTGTAATCACAATTAATTTTATGGTTCTAATAGTTGTATATTTTATTAATTTCAAATAAGAGTATAAATTGTTTGATTAAGTTGATGTATACACGGAAAGCACAATTAAACTATTAAGGTCGGTGAATCATTGTTAAATAATAAAATCAAACAAAAAATCTGTTTTAAAAGAAAAAAAATAGCACCAATATAATAATAATAATAATAATAATAATAATAATAATAATAATAAACGGGTAATAAATCTATTTATTTTATTTTCCAAAAAAGGAATATTTTCTATTATTATTATTGATCTATTTCAAATAACTTAAGTTTTGACTTTTACTATAATCAAATTATATATATTTTAAAATTAATTATGATCGGCTATTAAACCTACGAACCGAACTATTGAGTACGATTCAACGGTTTCAAAAATCATGAGTCATTGATTCGGTTCTGGACAATTGGATTCAATTTTAAAGATTTGATTAGTTTTCTTCCATAGTTTTATATAAAGTGGTTTATTTTTGTTTTAGTTATTATTTAGGTTCACTAATCTTTGCTTAAGTTTCAAATAAAGTATTATTTTGTTTTTAATAGTTGTTTATTGCGAATCCAATAACATTTTTCTTCAATATTAATATATCTTAATCTAAATAGATTTAATATTTTTTATTTATACTAAAATTATATTTTTCCCTTAAATCAATAAAACACAAAAATAAAATAAACTATACAACTTTATTCAATTTGGATACTTTAATTATAATTAAAGTAATGTGTTTGGAGGATTGGATTTTTTTTTCATTTGAATCATCTTAATGATTGTGACAATAAATTAGTGTGTTGTTTTGTGCAATAAAACCAATTATAATAATAACAATACAATGTCTACAAGAAATAAATAAAAGAAGAAAATAGAACTTTGCTATGAAAAATAATTATAAATCAGGGAGAAGCTAGCTGACTTTAGGAGGTAATTTTTGTGGCAATAATATGTCCACTTGTCAAGACTGTGATTGGATGCAACTTGGCATGTCCAAAAACAAAATAGAAAAAACAATTATAAAAAATAAAAGAAATTGATAAGTTTTGGAAACTACCCATGGGTTTTGAAAGGTCTGTTTGTGTCTTAATGTGTATTTGAAGATTACTAATATCTAATTCATTATTGCTACATTTATGTATTTTTGCATTTTACCCTAAATTGAAGGAAATGCCTACTATTTCTGTTTTTAATTCCAGTTGTCATGCAACTTTGTTTTTTTCCTTTTTGTCTTGATGTAAAATGAGATATCTGATATTCTCCACCTATAAAAAAAAAAATTATAATTTTGAAGTTTTAATTAATATTTGTTTCTTCATTGAAAGTTGGTTGTATATAATGTGAATATTGTAAGTAGATTAAAAGGGGAATTTGATTAAATAACCTCAAATATGAGGTTATTTGATCTGATGGTGATTTTATAATTTAATTGCGCTCGTGGACTTTTTATTTTTTTGGACGAAATTGCTTTTGTCGCGAAACGCTAAGTGACTTAGCGTTTCGCAAAGTGACAATGTGTGAAATGTCCAGATTACCCTTACTATTTAATATAACCTCTCTTATTTTTTTCATTTCTTTTCTTCTCCTTCTCTCTCTTCCCGCTCTTCTCCTCCTTCTCTCTAAACTCCGGCGGCGGCGATCTCGGCGGCGACGGGTCAAAATCCACTATGAGCTCCACGACGAGCACGAGCACTGTTCCAATTGGTATGTTTATTTTAAGCATGTTTTATTGATGTTCGGTTTATCCGTTTCTAAATCAAATTGTGTTTTTTATTGCAGCTGAAGTTTTCGTTTTCTATAATGGAGAGTGGAAACTTGATGCTGATGGAATACTGTATTTTGATGCATCTTCAACCAAAACATTTGATTTACCCCAAAGTACTCGTTATGCTGAATTACTTGATATACTTTACGATAGACTTAATGTGCAGAAATCTACATACGATTTAGTGCTCCAAGTCAAGTATGATATTCCGAATATCAGAAATCCAAAACCCGTTTTTATTGATAATGATGGGGATTTGAACACATATTTATCACGCTTGATTTTGGGTCGAACCGTGTCACCATTGTGTGTATCTGTAGTAGAAAAGTCAGCATTTACTAAAGAAAATATACCACTACTTACATACACAACTCAAGAAAGTATACTACCACCACAACTTACTCAAAATTTTGTACCACCCGTTGTACCCTCGGAATTCTTTGTTGAAAGACATCAATGGGTACACCATCTAGTACAAGAAGATCATCAATGGGTACACCATCTAGTGCAAGAAGATATTCAATGGGTACACCATCTAGTGCAAGAAGATATTCAATGGGTACACCATTGACAGACCCGACAGACACATCACCGCCAGACCCCTCATTTGCGATGGCATTAACTAGTGAACCGTATTAGAAGTCGGTTCGTTGTTTGAAAATAAAAAAGAACTTCAACTTGCTCTATATAAATATGCAATGACCAATCATTTTGAATTCAAAGTGGAGAAATCAAGAAAACATCTTTGAGAACTCAAATGGGAGCTTGCGGGCTGTGAAAGGTAAGTTTTCTGAGATGTTTGAGATCCGGAAATTTGAGCAACAACACTCATGCTTAGTTTTGTCGAGGCCCAAGAAAAAAATGCAAACACCAGCATGGGTTATTGGGCAGTGCGTGAAGAGCAAGTACATGGATCATCACCATAACCACTTTCCTAAGAAAATAATTGAAGACATGCAGACAACTTATGGGATATTTTTGACTTATAATAAGGCATGGAGGGAAAGGGAAAATGCTTTAATAGCGGTGCGAGGAACGGTAGAGGATTCCTATGGAATACTGCCATCATACCTTTACATGTTGGAGAAGTGTAATCCTGGTACCATAATTGACATCCAGACAGACGAGCTCGGCCACTTCAAGTATATGTTCATGTCCCTAGGCCTCTCAATTAGGGGTTTCAAATCCTTTTGCCGTCCTGTATTATGTGTTGATGCTAGTTTCTTAAGCACAAGGTGGGTGTTCAATTATTGGTGGCTATTGCATTGGATGCGAATGAGAAACTATATCCTATCGCATTCGGCGTTGTTGATTCAGAGAATAATAACTCCTGGACTTATTTTATGCAAAAACTGAGAGACACAATTGGATTAGTTGATGATCTCGTCTTCGTATCCGACAGACACCCAAGCATCGCCAATGCCTTGTGCTGTTTTTCTAGAAGCATACCACGGTGCGTGCACATATCACATAAAGATGAATATTGTGGACAAATTCAAAAGTGATAAGTGTCATGCGGAGTTTGATTCGGCTTCTAAGGCGTACACTGTCCACGAATTTAATCGGTTTTTTGACAAGATTAAGATTAAAGATCATAGGATTGCTTCCTATTTGGAAGAAATTGGGTTTCAAAGATGGAGTAGAACATTTTTTCCCGATAAACGATACAATCAACTCACAAGTAATTATGCTGAGAGTTTCAATAGTCAGAGCAGGGAAGCTAGAAAGTATCCCACTTCAGAAATAGCTGAGTATTTAAGATTCACAATACAACATTGGTTTAACGATAGAAGAGAAAAAGCGTCAAATCACGAAGAAGTTTTATCTCCAAATTATGAGAAGGTGTTACGTGAGGGATTCGAGAAGGCCAGATTCTATACAGTCCAATCGCTTAACCGATTCGAGTTTTATGTGCATGACAATCAGTCCCATTTCAAAGTCAATTTGAAAGAAATGAACTGCACTTGTAGAGTATTTGAAGTTTCGGGTCTTCCTTGTACGCATGCAATGGCTGCTGCCCATAGTCGGAATTTGGTTTCTTATGACTTTTGTTCAAGATATCATATGTTCAATTTGTTTAACCAATTGATCAATCGTTATATTTTCCATGCACACAGGTATTACACAACTGAATGTTGGATAAATTCATATGCGGAGACATTTTATCCTCCTAGTGATGAAGAAAATTGGGATGTTCCCGAACATATCAAGCAACGTTCGTGTCTTAAACTAAATGTCAAGGTTAAGAAAGGCCGGCCACAAACAAAGCGTAGGTCATCATAGGGTGAGGTCCGTAAGGTCCCAAGACGATGCAGCTCATGTGCTGGACTAGGACATAATAGGGCAACATGCAAAGCAGTGATGCCTGCACCATCTACTGCAAGAGCATCATCATCTAAGTAGCATGAGTCATCTTCTCAACAACCATCATCTCAACAGTATGAGCCTTTAGATTGATTGATTGTGGTGATACTTTGCTTGAAAGATTATTATGTTTGTAATATATGTTGTTAATTGAATTGAATTATGGTGGTACTAGTCAGTTGAAGTATGTGTTGTTCACATTCAGGTTGTTTGGGATATGTTGTTGTATATGATGTTCATTCAGTTTGTTTGGAAAGCACTTAGCGAATCGCGAAGTACCTAGCGATTCGCGAAGTACCTAGCGACTCGCGAAGTACCAAGCGAAACGAAATGCACCAAAGTTAACACTTGTTTTTACATTTTTCCAAAGTTAACACTTGTTTTTACAACTTCAAAGGTTATCTTCAAGTAATTAGCGAAACGAAATGCACAAATATGAACCAATATTAACTCTTAATATTTTAACATTTCACCAAAGTTAACATTTTACCAAAGTTAATAATATACATTTTACATTTTACAATTTCATTACAATATTCCATGTTCTGCATTAAGGTTCGATAACTTGATGGAATAACCTAACCGCCATCTTCTGTCTAAAAAACCCCATGTTATCTGATGTCACATTCTGCACTCTTAGATTAGCAGTCAGATATTCCATGTACATCAACGTGAATACACCGCAGTCCCCACTTTCGGATGCTCTTGGGACCTCCCTTATCTTCGCTACTACGATTTTGACTTTGGGGTGTGGAACCTTTTGTATGTCATGGGTTTAATGGGGTCTCTAAAGTTGAAGTCAGGATACCTTTTCCTCTCACCGTCAGTTATTGAGTACAAATATGTGTGGAATCATCTCGCACAACGGTTTCAAAAAAGGATCCAGGTTCTTATAAAGATATGCATCGCAGTCATAGACGTCAATTCGATACTTCTAAAGACGTGCAACACACATAATCCAATGCTTCTGGTTTATATTGACGGGCAAGTAAATATCGTTGATTTCTGACCATTCAGGCATGTTTCTATGAGGTGCACCCATGTAGTAGTCTTTGAATTCATCGACTGGATAATTTGCAATATTTTTACTGAATTTCTTGTACTCTCGCCTGATTCTATCGGTCAAAAGGTAGTCCCCTATTGCGACTTTAGACTTTTTATACGTCTTGGGATATTTTGCAATCCTTTTTCGCAAAAGGTAGCAGAATGCATCCATTTCCTGTACAATGGGAATACATTAAGTATATGTCAAACAACATTGAACCGTACATCGCGATTCGCTAGGTACTTAGCGAATCGCTAAATACTTCGCGATTCGCTAGGTACTTAAATTTTTGCGAAGTACATTAATAATGAATTGCACGACTTACAGTGTCTTCAAGCCATGTCAACCTTGTTAGAACTCTAACAAACATATCCTTCCCCACTTCACAAGTCGATACATCCTTTTTCGCATCATTTGTTTTTGGATCATCCAACCAATCTTTTACTTTATCCAGCAGCTCATCTTCAAATTTTTGAAGGGGATTAATTTTCATCGGATCATTTGTCTTTGACATTTTTGACAAAGAAGGGTTGGTGTACGATTCATATTTTTTCGGCTTCCTCACTCTCCTCCCAAAATTCGCTTTAGGAGGAGTATTGTATAACTGGAAATCATCATTGTCATCTTCAACCTTCTTATTCTGAATTCCTTATTGCACATCCTTCACATCCACACCCACACTCTCCTCATCCTTCACCTTCACTTTCAGATCCTTCACCTTCACTTTCATATCATCCTCCACATCATCCACCTTAGCCACATCATCCTCCACCTTCTCATCATCCACCTTTACGTCCTCCACCTTCTCATCATCCTCCACCTTAGCAACATCATCTCCCGCAGCCACATCATCTTTCTTTACATCATTCACCTTCTCATCATCCCCCACAGTCCCCTGCATCGCTATCATCTCCTACAAAATAGCAACATTCTGGTCAGGGTCAGAAATGAACTTAACTAGTGATATTTAGCGAAACGATGAGTACTTGGCGAAACGATAAGTACTTGTCGAAACGATTAGTACTTAGCGAATCGCTGGGTACTAGTCGAAAATAGCACTTGGCGAAACGACAAGTACTTTGCGAAACGATAAGTACTTGGCGAAACTCTTACCTCTATTTTCTCCTCCTCCTTCAGTTCAACCTTTCTCTTCTCCTCTTCGACGTCCTTCTTAGAATTCTTAACCTGCAAAATAGGTACTGATCAGATCAGATATGTACTTAGCGAAATGAAATGTAAAGTGCAAAATTCAATATCTTCATACCTCAGTAGTCTTCTCATCTTCGACCTTCACATCCTTCTTAGAATCCTTCTTCTTGCTCTTCTTCTTCTTCTTTATATTCTCCTCCATATCATCTAATCTGGTTAATAATATGGACATCTTTTTGTTGGATTTATCTAACAACTGTTGGGACATACTAAAAACCATCTTCTTGAACAACTCAAGGTGAGTTTGCTGAGTTTCTTTGATTGTGATTTTCAGCTCTTTGATGAGCTTTGTTTTCAGCTCTTTCAGCTCCTCTTTCAACTCTATTTTCAGCTCCTCCTTCATCTCATTACATTTACATCCAACAGAAGGTGTTGGAGCCCGAGGAGAAGGTGTCTGAGCCCGAGGAGGAGGTGTCTGAGCCCGAGGACTTGAGGTCGCGGAGAGGGGAATAAGAATGCGGGCCGGAATTGATTTATAAGCAAGCTTCTTCTTCAAGTTGACTGCTTCTTTAAGAGTAGCTTCAGCCTTTCTCTTCCTGGTGGCAGGTTTGGAGGGATTGTGAGTACATTCTTCATGTTCACTTTCTTCATCTTCATCAAAATCATCTTTTATTACCTTCCCATCAGTAAATCCCTCAAAAAAATCATCACTTGTCTCGTCGATTTGTTCAAATTCCTCACCACTGTATAACCTCTTCTCAATGGAAGACTCTTCCATCTCAGTCACATCTGTGGTCTCAAGGACAGACTTTACCTCGATCGAGGTGTTTTTCCTGTTGGAATGATAGAGTAACAACCTTGGGCGTAGAGGGTCATTAATCTGATTCCTTCTGGCGAATTTAGAGATAAAGTTTTCGATGACCTCATACGTCCACACTTGAAGTGCCAGTGCGAACCCATATATGTTATATGCAAAAGGAGCATAAGGATCTTCAACCTTCTCCTTCTTCTCAAAATATGAGCTACTGAGATGTTTCATGTTCTTGTTTAAACCCTTGAGGGTGGCTCTAAAGGTGACCTTCCCCCATGGATATTGGAGGAAAGTGTCATTGTCTTCCACCATGTGGAGTATTTTTGGAAATATCACTCTTTTTGGGTCAAATGTAAATAGGTACTGGCAAATCAGGCATACCAGCCCCATCTTGAATGCATCTTCCTTGTCTTTACATTTCAAAAAAGCTTTCTCCAACTCGCACATTTTCACACTCATGCTCCCTTTAAAATATTTCACCGAGAGAGGTGGACAACCACGCAATTTTTCTTGGTCCAACTCAGGAAAAATGTTGAAACCTAGGCCGGTAACAAACGCATACTCTTTCATACCAAATACAAGGTTTTGCCCATTCACCATGAAAGTTATCTCCTTGGAGTTTGAGCTTACCCTCCTCATCAACATATGATGTACAATAGTTTCTGAGAACTGCAAGACTGAGACTGTGAATAATGATCTGAACTGGGTATTGTAAACACTCTCCAAAAGATCAATTTCCTCAAACTTATTAACAATCTTCTTCAGGCTGAGGGCACTTTTCCACGAAATCCGACCAGGAAACTCAATAACTGTTGTTTTTACCATCTACAAAAAGAACAACATCATCAAAAATGTAAGAACAAACACATACACCATAAGTACTTAGCGAATCACTAGGAACTTAGTGAATCGCTAGGTACTTAGCGAATCGCTAGGTACTTCGCGAATCGGGAGGTACCTAACGAATCGGGGGGTACCTAGGTATTTAGCGAAAAAACCTTAAACAAAAAATCAGAAACAAACACTAAAACTTAACATGCAAAAACCAAAATCCATAAACAAAAAACCAGAAAATGATCGGCCACAACTAGGTATTTAGCGAATCGCTAAGTACTTAGCAAATCGGGAGGTACTTAGCGAATCGAGAGGTACCTAGCGAAACCCTAATACCGAAAAAATTTACTGAACAGAAGACAGCAAAAATGGACCATGCGTTTCATAAACTAATAAAAACAAGGAAATAGACAAGAAACACTTAACATGCAAAAACACTTAACATGCATTTACCCTTAACATGCAAAACCAAAACTCATAAACAAAAAGGCAGAAAATGATCGGCAGGGAGAAGAATAAACCAACCTTCTTAATGACGAACGAGAAGAAAGAACCGACGACGAGCAGAAATGATCGGCCTTGACAAGATTCAGTGAAGAGACAATGGGTTAGAGAGAGAGAGAGTCGGGCGGTTGAAATGAAATGTTCTGAAATTTTTTAATATATAAGGTATAGCGTGTGTGCATACGCGCGCGTCTTTAACTTCCGTAGCGAGTCGGGAGGTACTTAGTGAGTCGGGAGGTACTTAGCGAATCGCGAGGTACTTAGCGAATCGCGAGGTACTTAGCGAATTGCGAGGTCGATGAGCTCCAACTAAGAGAGGATGGTTTGAATACAATTTCGTTAGTATATTTGTTTAATAACGAAACCGAATTCAAACCATTCTCTTAGCTGGAGCTCGTAGTACTTAGCGAATCGTGAAGTACAAAAAATTTTATTGGTTTCATAGGTAATCTATCTCGTTTGAAAAGGTATCAACAACAAAGTCATGGTTTTGAAGAAAAGCTGTGTTAGTAAAATAAACCTTATAATTTTACATGGAAACATTTAGATTCTTCAGAAAAGGCCTTTGAAGAATCGATCATTGAGCTCCAGCTAAGAGAAAATTGTTTGAAATTTATTTCTTTAACTTAATGACTAACGAAATCAAAGTTAGCCAATCTTTGCTTATCTGGAGCTCAATGATGGATTCTTAAATGGCCTTTTCTGAAGAATCTAAATGTTTCCATTAATGTAAAAAGATAAAGTTTATTTTACTAACACAACTTCTCTTCATAACCATGAAGTGAAGTAGATACCTTGTCAAATGAAGTTCATTATTAACTATAAATAACAAAAAATCTTGACACTTAGCGAATCGCGAGGTACTACTTCGCGAAACGGTAAGTCCGTAGCGAAACGGTAAGTCCGTAGCGAAACGTTTAGAAAATCTTCCCTGAAACGGAAACACATATGATCAGAGATTTTCTGCAAATATGAACCAATAACAAATAAGAACCTAACGAAATGCTCAAACATGAACCAATATGAACCAAATAACAAATAAGAATCCACAAATATGACCAAATATGAACCAAATATGAACGAAATATGAAAAGGTTTTTTAAATGAAGAAAATGTAAACATGAACTTAACTCGAATTAGATTTTGAAATGAACATCTTTTTCGACCTTCAAATCCTTAGAATCGGTGACTTGCATACCATAAACCCTAGAATCGGAGACCTGCATGCAATTCCCATAGATTTAGGGTTAGTTCTATATAGATCTTGTAAATCTGTATAGATAAAAATATAAATGGATTAGGTTAGAAGATCTCCCTATAAATCTGTATAGATCTGTACAGATTTGAACCGCCGCCCCACCCGCAACCTCCGTCGCCGCCGGCCGTCGTGAAAGAGAGAACAAGAGAAGAGAGAGAAAGAAAACTAAGGAAATGAAAATATTAGAGTATTTATACTAACCCTAATCCACTTCGCGAAACGCTAAGTGACTTAGCGTTTCGCGACAAGGACAATATCGTCTAAAAAAAAATATAGAACCACGAGCGCAATAAAATTAACAACTCACCACCAGATCAAATAACCTCATCTTTGAGGTTATTTAATCAAATTTCCCGATTAAAATAATGTATGGCATATATTTAGGGTAGTTTATAATGATCAATTATTTTTGTTTAAAATTATGTTGTAACGGTCTAATTGACTTTGATTCGATTAACTTGATTTGATTGTTAATTTTAATAGTTAGACAAAGTATATTACTACAATAAAATGTCACACTTGATTTGATTGTTAATTTTAATAGTTAGACAAAGTATATTACTACAATAAAATGTCACATGTTCGATTTTATGTTCGATTTTATCTGAAAGTATTTTAAGTTAAAGCAGTACTAGTTCTACTTAATTAAAAAAAACAATATGTTTCTCATCGTTAACAAATAATCTTAAAACCCGTCTATTGATATAAAAATATCAATGAAGGGATAAATAAATCATTGTTAATATATATGCCTCAATTGAAGGGATTCAAATACTTATTTTAAATATTTTAAGATATTTGCTATGACAACTAAATAGCATTGTTATAAATAATAAATACCTTAATGAATAAGGATAATTTGACATTTTTATTGATAATTTGTGTATTTGATTATTAAAAGGATAAATTTTATGATACTGTTAAATCAAACAAGTTACCACAAACATGATATTATTTTAATGCATATGCAAAATGTCAAAGGTAATGGTGGCCATTTACTTCCAAAAAGACCATAGAGCTTGACCAATTTACCTTGAGACATAATATTTCGTTTTTAATTAATTTATGCATTGTAAAATAAAATAAAATAAATTTTAATCTAGATATGAATGAGATATACTATAAATATTAAGATTTAAAAAAAAAAATACAATATGCATGTATATAAATTTGTAATATCAATTAGTTTCATTCAACTTATTCGAGCCAAATGTTTTACGCTAAAGGCTGAGTTGTGTTTTAAAGTGTTCATTTTATTTGATTGCTCAAATTAGAAGAACATTTGAATCAAGTGAACAGTTTATCCGTTATATTTATCTAATCCAAATAGAAAATATATGATTCACCAAATATATAGTCATATATAAAGTTTTGATATAATAAAAGCTGATAAATTATGCTCAATATATATTGTTAGAATTTTGAATTAAACTAACTTTATAAATTCTTTTAATTGAAATTAGGATATGAATAATAAAATCAAATCAAATCAAATTTACATAAAATTCAAACGTGAATTAATTTGTGAAATTTGATCCAAATATATAATTTGAAAATGTCTTGATAATCAATTCACAAAATATTGTTAATTATATTGTAACTTACCTGAGTTTATTATTATTATCAATTGTTATGATAATTTAATATTATTATTAATAAATTGTAAAATCATGTAATGTTAGTATTAAATTATAAATGACTTAATTATTTTTGGCAAACAATTACTCCATAATGAAGAGAAAGCGTTAAGGTAAATGAAGAGGCAAACAATGTCAACCGTTGGATCAATTGATGATTTTATTTTTCAACGATATAAAATCATTCATCTCTAATCTAAAACTTCACTTTATCCTCTTATATTTTCTCATTATAGAATTCCAAAAGTCCTCTTCTTATTTTGTGAGTGTTCTTTGAGTTTTTGCTCACAGTTGAAACTCGATGATAGTTCAGGTACTTTATCAAGTTCGCTGCGTAGTGATTCCGGTGCTTAATCACTACTAGATTCGTTGTATTTTAGAAGACACTCATCTGTGATAAGCTCCAGCACAAGGGGAGACGGTGAAACTGTTTTAAAGAAAATGTACTAAGCACATGTCTCGAATAAACATTTTATTTGGTGATTTCATTCTTCTTCATATATTAATTTTATTTAATTTATTTGTAACATTATATGTATATATATTTTTTTCTCTTTATTTAAAGACAATAATACTAATATATATATATATATATAACCATATATATATATATAATCATACTAATTTGAATTTGTGAATATGCAAATATAAAATTCACACTTGATATTATTAAAAAAATGTATAAATTATTTCTAATAGTTTAAGAAAGTATAATGTCATTATAAATATGTATTTTCAGTGGTTCTCTAATAAAAAAGAAAAAACTATAGCAAAAAGTAAAATTTTCAAAAGTGTTTTGTTACCTAATTTGTGGGTTCATTAGCACTACGAGATTGTAAAGTGGTGATGACAAGACATAATTTATTTAATATCTCGTATAAGATGTTTGAAGTTGCAATTACTTCTTTTGGTGCATTTTGGTGCATCAAGAATGATAGAGACTACATTTTTAATGTTTGACTCGAAAATGACATTGTGTCATTGATTGTCCATAACACACCACATTGCTTGACGAATAGCTATGGCCTCGGCCACAATAAAGATAAGACATTTAAAATTATGACCAAAGACTCTAACAATGTTGCACATATGATCTTGAATGATGATTCCAAAAGACGCATTTGATCCATCTTAAAAAAAGAGGTTTATCTTGCCAACGTCCGACGGTGTCCAACACACAACAAATCTTGGGGAAGTCTTAGATTGATAAACGCCTACATCATTCTTGTAATTAAAATAGTCTCAAACACTATTTAAACTATGATGATACACTAAAGTCAAGAATTTTGATCATCAAACAAAGAGTAGTTTCTGTTTTTCCATGGATTCATAATGTGATTTATCAAACAAAGAATGATTTTTGTTTTTTCATAGATTCCGAAAACATAATGTGGCAATAAGATTATTGTTAAAACAAACATTTAAGGTAATGCAGTTTCAATCAATAGTCTCAAGTAACCATGTGTCAAATCTATTCATGTAGTAAGATTTTTTTTTGGCATAGTAACAATCAGTTTTTAACAGTTTCACTATTGAAAGAACACCTAGGACAGATAGGGGATGACGAGATTCGTGGTCGAAATTTTTTTTGAAAGGTTGAGAGGGCATTATGCATGACAAGTTTTTCAAAGGAAATTCTTAACTTTTTATGGACATCTAAGACTCCAAATAACCTTGCAATTGAGATGATGATGAAGGGTCTTGATCTAGAAGAGTTATGGATTTTGAATGCAAAACTATATCCAAAACTCACTGAATACACTCTATTAGAATTTCCATTACATATAAACCTAACACATGATCCCAAAACACATATTAGGATTTAAGAATACAATTTGTGACTTTCTTACCTAACAGTACATGTAAAATAATCGAATCTCAATATTTTGAGTGATTAATAATATCACTAACAAATAAAGCTCATATGTTGAACTTGTTGGATTTAAACTAATTCCACTAATTGAGTGGAAATGATATTTGGGCAAATGAAATTCATACTAAATTCAAATGTGAATTATTGGTGAAATTTTATCCAAATAAAATTCACACCAAATTCAAATATGAATTAATTGTGAAATTTAATCCAAATAAAATTCACACTAAATTCAAATGTGAATTAAGGTAAAATTAACTCAAATAAAATTCACACCAAATTCAAATGTGAATTAAGGTGAAATTGATCCAAATAAAAATGAATTTGTTAATTGTTATAATTAACATTAATGTCTTGAATGAGACAATTAACAAATGTTTTTAATTGTAATTGTAATTGTAACTACAAAATACTTATTGATGGATGTAACTTGCAAGGATATTGAAAATGAGAGCAAGGATGACCATTGAAGAGATGAATGGTGGATTAGTGGTCATTGGATTAAAGAATTGATTAATGATTTTAGATTTTTATTTTCAACTATAAATATATTCCTCTTTACACATTATCTTACAATTTTTCACTCTAGAATTCCAAAAGTCCTTAATGTTCTTTGTGAGCGTTCTTTGAGTTTTTGACTTGAACATTTCTGTACGAAACCCGATGATTGTGATTTATGTACTTTTATCTAGTTCATTGTTGTAGTGGTTTTCTGTGCTAAATCATTGTAGGTTCTGTTGTACCCTGAGAAGTAGTCACCGACGAAACTCTCTAGCACAAACGGGAGATAGTGAAACTGTTTTAAGGGAACTGTGATTTCACAGGCCTTAGAGAAAAAGAGAAGACTTTTCTTCATTTCATTAAATAATCTATTGTATATATTCTATTGTATTCATATAATATTTACGTGTAATTGTTACGTGCTAAGATTAGCAACAGTACTTTTAAATTAAAACACACCACTAGAGACCTTAATGTCTAGTCAATTATCATTCCAAAAAGAGGTGAATGATGCATCGATGATTTGTCAATATTCATTGGCTTTGAGTAAGTCTCTTCCTAGAGGATACTAGACCAACATCACGAGCTACCAATTTTTTTCTCAATATGCTATATAGAGTCCGGAGATAAGTGTAGGCATTTCACTAAGATACCCCATAAACTTTGTGAATTTGAAATTAGTATCTTGATTGCTTAGAAAGTAAAATCAAATTCCATTTTTTAAGATTTTTAGACCCATTCCACCTTCATATTTTTAACGGTAAAATTATCCCAAGAGGATCGATGAACACATTTTATCCTTGTTGGATTTCCACCAAAGGACATTGATTTGTGAATGCATCCAATTGATGAATTGATTAGAAAGCTTAAAGATATATAAGTAGTGGGTTGGAATTACTTGGACACCAGATTAAATGAGAATCTCTTTCCCAGTTTGACTAAGAAGATTACTTTTCCTAATTTTAAAATAGATATATTCTTTATTTTTTCTAACAGTTCATATTTTGAAGCATCCTAATGTAAATGATATCAAGATACTAACATAAACAATGTGCAATTCTAATACAAAGAACATTTCACTAAAATATTTTTTTAAGTATTTACTTTGAGAATGACATTGAAGATTTGAGAATGACATTGAAGATTTATGTATAAATGCAAAATGTTATTTTGAGAAGCTTTTGTAAAAATTAAAATATCTTCCGCAAACATGATGTATATTAATTAAAGTTATGATTTAAGAAAATTTTACAAATAAACCAACTTTATCTTTTAGTTTTTATTTAATAAGAAAATTTGTTTAAAACTATTATAATGTCAATATTTTTTTGGGGTGGCAGTTCAGGTTAGTTTCAGGTTAACGGGTTAAGTATACTAACTTGAACATGACATGTTTAGTAATTTATGTCAAAATCTCTTACATGAACCTAACCTGTTTATTTGTGATTGACCTGAACTCGATCCGATTGACTCGATTTACCTAATTCAACTTGAACACAACCCGATATAATTAATTATCTTTTCGTTTCAAATTAAAATGACATTAACACAAAACAAAATATCTAAATCACAAATCCACTTATAAAAAATGAGTGTGTGAGTAGAAAAGAAAAACACAAAACTCAAACAAAAAAAAACTTGTAAACGAATTATGGGGTCTACTTTGGGTCATTTCAGGTTGACCCGATTTTGACATGTTTATTAATCAGGTTAAAAAGGTCAACCTGATTTTGACCTGAACAAAAAAAATACATGACCATAACCTGATTTTTCCGTGTTCGGTTCGGATCATGTTTTCGTGTTGGGTCAAAATTTGTCGGTCTTAATATTTTATAGTTAAATTTGTTTAATTGACTTATAAAATGTGAAATATTGATTATTATATATGGTTAGATATTTAAAAAATTATCAAACCTATCCAATATTTTATACATTAATTATATATATATATATAAATAAAAATATATTGATAAAGTATAACTGACTTAATATAGTTGGACTTAAATTTATTTTAAAAATGAACAAATCTAATCAACAATATTTTTTTAGCTAAAGTTGAATTGTTTGATAATTGAATCCCTCCCATTTATCCATTTTGTCCCCTCTATATTACTTAGTTTAAATTTTCTTATAAGCTTTGATTTTATTTATTCACTCAAATTATATCAATTTATTACTAAATTGTCATTTCTTCCATTTTATAAGCTGAAATACTCTAACTTTATTGAATAAGAAAAGTTCAAATTGCCATAGATTAGATGGATTAATTAATTGAATGATTAAGATGTACTTGTCACCTCACTCCATAAGTGAATAATTTAATCCATTGAATAATTTAATATTTGAATAATTTAATTTCTTGCAACAATTAAATTAATTAAACTTATAATCATTACACCTATAATCATATATGTAGAGTACTAAACGAAAGTGTCACCTTAAAACTTAAGTAGGATAAGGATTAGGGATTTTTCATAGTGGTTATACCAAACTGATCAATATATTCCAACAACTGCACAATGCATCAACATATATATAACCTTTTAAAAATTTAATATTTTTCAATTATTCTATTTTATTTTATTTACATGCAAATTTGTATATTTTCGAAATATTGATAATAATAATAATTAAGTGGGTTTAAGTCTTCAAGATAAGATTAAAGATGTTTTAATTAAGAAAATAATGGGACCTATTTTTGTAAAAGAACTACTGTTGGTGTGGAGTTGCTTTCAATGGCGCCGCCTTTATAAGTGGACGGCAATTGTTGGCTTCTTCTCATTGGTTAACGGGCTTTCCTTGCGTGTCATTTTTTTATTGGATGTTTATCCACAAGTACTGTGAGGGCTAGCATCACATGATTCCTCCTCCATAAGAAAAGGTCAAAGAATTTGCATAATCAGGGGCATGGGACCGGGTCAAACCGGCCATGGTTTTTTTTTTGGTTGTCTATTAGGTGTTGTTTGGTTATAGTTAGCCGTTATAGATAAGATACATTAGAAGATTTGGGGATTGTGGGTTTATTTTAAAATAAATTGTTTATTTTTTCTATTAGAAACTTATTTATTATGTGTGGGGTTTTACTTTGCACAATAAATCTTTTTTTAGATAAAAAAAAGGTTTGTTTGGATCAAATTATATTTAATATTTAATTTTTTTAACTTATTTTTTTTAAATAATAAAACAATACTTTGATTAATAATTTAAATAATAAATAAAAAGGTAATTAATGATGGGATATATATAATTTTTTGGATTAAACTAAAATTAGTATATTGAACACTATTATTATTTGTGTTATTATTTGAGTAACATTGGATAGAATATATATATATAGAGAGAGGAAGGATAGAGAGCGTGGGTTGACAGGTGGAATTAATAAATAAATAAAAATATAATAATAATTAAAACACGTTTTGTAGAATATTCTCTCTCCTCTTATTAATTAATTTCTCTCTCCTTTTATTAAATAATTTATCTCTCTTATTAAACTCTAAACTCTAAACCATAAATTCTAAACCCTCAACCCTAAACTCTAAACTCTAAAACCTAAATCCTAAATTCTAAATACTAAATTCTAAACTCTAAACCTTAATTAATATCACTGACACTGATTAGTTGAATTATGAATTTATCTCTTTTATTTTTATTTTATTTTTATGACTTTTCAATTCATTTATTTATCAAATATTTTTTATGGTTTCTTTTTTCTTTTTTTATTATTTTTTTCTATTGACTTATTAATATTTTTTTAGTTTTATTACTTATAAATAATTATATATAAATGTTTATCTAATATTTCTATTCTCACGATTAATAGATTAATAAGAAGAGAGAAAATAATTAATAATAGGAGAGAGAAAATAATTAATAATAGGAGAGAGAATATTCCCCCTGTCAACCCTCTCCCAGTCGCTGTCTGAAGTCGCGCTCTCTATCATTTTTCATATATATATATATATATATATATATATATATATATATATATATAATTGTTTAATAGATGTTTTAGTAATAGATTTAACGATAATTTTGATATATATTTGAGAATAATTTCAAATAACCCAAATCAGTTATAATTATATTATTATCCTAATTTAAATAATTTTGTTTATCGATATAATATCTGGATTGTGTAAGAATAAAATCATTAATTTAATATTTTGGTTGATAATTAAATAATATGACAATAGATTTAATGGTAATTATAATTAATTATTTGAAAATAATTTCAAACAACCCACGTATATAAGAATGACTTAATTATAAGGTTATTATCGATAGTATTTTAGTTGATAAGTTTGAACAATTTAATGAAAAAATACTGATAAGATGGTATTCATGTATTTAATCCAAATAATACACATCAAACAAGGCATTGGAAGCAAAATGAAGTGTGTTTAGAATATGTTTAATGCATGTGTCTTGTTTGACCCCAAATATGATTACTAGAGATGAAGCAAGTGATATGTGGGACCCTTCTTATATTTAACTTCAATTTTTTATACATTTTTTTTTTAAAATTTTCTCATAAGTAGGGTTTAGTATGAGCCCTCAACTTTATCTATTAACTTGATTTGACAATAGGGTTTCAATTGACAAACTTTATCGTGTTCCACTTAAGGAGATTTAAAATAACTCATATCATATAAGATTGATTGTACATTACATTTTGAATATAAATAAATCATAGAACAAATAAACCATTTGATTAGTGTAGAAACATCACATAACTGATAATCAAAATATTTTAACTTGATGTCATTCTAAAGGATCACATCAATAAATTCAATACACATGCTCATAACTTTGACATGCTTGCCAAAGTAATTGTATTTTTCACTTTTTTTTTCCGGAAACTTGGGTGGAATTATATTATTATTTTTAATTGTAATAATTTTTATTATAAATAATTATATCCATATCTCAATTTCCAATAGCTTTTGAGTTGTCCATTTGAGGTTTGTTAAAGGTGGGTTGGGTCCATATATATATATATATATATATATATATATATATATATATATATATATATATATATATATATATATATATATATATATATATATATATATATATATACTTTATGAGTTAACTTCTTACCAAGAAAAGATATATATTGCACAGTCAGCAAACATATCCATAGGAGAAATATTATTATTTATTGAAAATTGTTCTTGATAGGGTCAATATTTAGGACCCAATTGACAGCAGACTGATGGAGTTTGAGAATATTATCTCCTTGTTTTTATTAGATGACCTTTAATGATTTGAAATTAGGATTTTTGTGATTTCTTTTTTTATTACAACCCGATTCTTGTAATATCATCCACTCGTATAAGAACATTTGAATGGCCCCGAATGTGTATATCTATAAATAGTCCTTGTTCAGAATCAGATATTAATAGTCTCATAGTATATGTAGCGAAAAAAATTTGAATAGCAGAGAGAATTTTTAAATTTTCGGTCCAATTAAAAATGACACCTCGTTTCCTATACATTCATATTAAGTTTTTTCTTGCTCTCTATCATTACTCTTATGTCATTTTAGAATGTTTGGTAATTTTGAAATTAAAGTTTTTAATTCTTAAATGGGTAAACTTTAAAATTAAGAATTGAAATTATATTAAAAAAAAAAATTAATATAATTTAAACTATGGTGATTTTATAATTCTTAATTTCATTTTTTTTAGTTCAAAATTATAATTTTAATATTTATTATCCTAAATTCTATATTTTTAAATAAATTATTTTATCATTACAACACTAATATATGATGAATTGATAATATATTTATTTTTAAAATTTAGGAAGTTAAAATATTGAACTAATATTTCATTTTGATTTTGTTAATTCATGAAGTTAACATGTCGAACCGATATTTCTTTTTTAAATTTAAGAAGTTAATAAGTCGAATCGATATATTATTTTTTTGAATTTATAAAGTTAACATGCCGTAAATGTAATTTTTTTTCTTAATTTAGAAAGTTAACATGTGAAATCGATATTTTTCTTTAAACAAAACTCTTGACATTTGAGTTATACTAATATTTTTTTTTATTATATTCTTTTTCAAACATAAAATTTGGAGTTGAATTATTTTTCTAAATATATGAACTAAATTGAAATTTAATATTTCTGTTGGAATTAAAATTAGAATTCTAATGAAAATTTAAATTTCACTAATTCAAATGTAGATTATTATCTCTTTTGGCTCAAATTGTATTAATCTTTCTTTTTCTAGGGGCTTTATTCATGAATGAAGATAGAAAGATATTTTCTAAGTTTTAAGGGACGAAAAGTGAAAATAGAATTAAGCTGAAGAAAAAATAAATTAAATGAATATTTTAATTAGATTGAAAAAAAATTAGAGAATTATTAAATTAATATATATATATATATATTTATATTTATATTTATCTTTTTTTTTGTTAGGTTTAAGAATATTAAATTCATAACGAAAATTTGACCATCTATGTTTGTTTAGTTGTAATTTTAAATAGAATTAGAATTTATGTTTCTTTTTTAAATATAAATTTACTTGCAATTTATTTATTATGTTAACAAATTTTATTCTGTAAAAAAAAAAGTGTATATTGGTATTTTTTTAATTTAAGACATTAATACTGCTCTCATAGTTATATACCACATTAATTTAAGGTGATGCTTCTTAGCTAAAATTTTGAACACTTATCTTAGTAAATTTTATATTGGTATGAATTATTACAATATAAATGACTTATATTGTAATAAATTTGAAATAAAAGAGTGGTGAAATGGAGAATATTGCCTTAAATTGCGGCATCTAGAAAACCCAGAAGGATTGGGCTGTCGGACCAATAAATTCCCAAATTTTAACCAAAAATAAAAGCCTTTTTATAATTTTATTCCATTTAAAAATATATATTTTAATAAAAAAATAAGTTATTTTAATTTGTTGAATTATTATAATATTTTTTATATTTTAAATTTAAAATTTATAAAAATAAAGTAAGAATATTTTAATATTTTATTTGATAAATTTAAATATTGAATTTTAAAAAGAAATAAGAGAGAAATTAAAAAAAAACATCAAATAAGCTCAAGTTAATTTTTTTCATTTACTTTTTCAATTAGGGGTTGCTTTATGTTGGATTATTTTAGATTTCTATTATCTTTAAAAGAAAAAATTATTTGATTTTTTAATTAATTGAATTATTATTATTTTATAAAATTTATAACAATAAAGAAAATATATTAATATATTTAACAATTAAGTGATCATACGAATGACTAAAATTAATTTTTTAAATAGATTATTATTAGAAATAATTGTGTATCATACGCATTAATAATGACATCTACACGTCTAGTTTTAGACAAGTTTCTTAACATGAAATAAGACTCACGTGATTGAACATTTTTGATATATTTGTACAATCAGTGTTTTATTGAGATTTTTTAGGCCTTAGACGAAAATACGAAATTGAGGCCCTATGCATAAACTTCACTTGCGTTTTCACCGTTAATCTTTAATAACCTTTCAATATCTATAAAGATGCAACATAAATTGTCAACGAAATTGACTTCTTCTTGCATTTTTAGATGCAAAATCATTCATAATTGTATCGTAATTAATATATTCCAAAAAATATTTTTCAATACATAAAATAGCAAGTCCATTCAATCTCAAAATAAAACATAAAAATAAATAACAATCAAACCCTGATGTTGAATTTTCACTTTTAATGGTTAAACATTACCTCAAGGCTCAACCCAGCGAAACAGAGTCATCGTCGAAATTATTTTGTTGTCGGTTTCATTGTCGGTTTCGTTGTGAGTTTCGTTGTCAATTTCGTTGTCGATGTAGGATACAGAGACTGAGAGAGACAGACAGTGAGACAGACAATAAGGTTTTCAATTTTTTGTTCTGATGGTGTTAGTTTGTTTCTCTATTTGGGCTATAGAGCCATGTGCCAAAAAATCTAACATAATAAAAAAAAAATTAAAGAATAAGAAACTAAAAATCCTTACTAATATCTAGCATATATAAAAAAATGGGCCCCTTTTTGGTCTTAGGCCCTAGGCTGCCTACCCATCCGGTCCGGGCTGGGCTGGCCTGGGCTGGCCTGGCCTGGCCTGTGTACAATACACAATGGACAAGGATTTCTATCCAACTAATTTAAATCTAATTCTTTTTTTTTGTTACAACTTATCAAGAAACTGACTATACTATGGAATTGGTGTTACTAATTCGTTTCTTTAATCATTTGACTAGTTCTCATTCTCTTCTAATTAAATTTTAAGTTTAATCTCATATCATTAATCAAACATCTTATTAATGGTTTGATTATTACTTTTTCATCTATTATAATTTCAATAAAAAAATTCCATATATCTAAAATTTTAGCTTCCTTGCATTTCAATTTGAGACTATAAGTACCAGGGCCGGGCCCCGAGAGTTGGGAGACCCCATGCAAATTCAAATTTTGTGACCCCATAAAATTAAAATAAATTTAATAATTGTGCATTTTATAAAAAATAAAATTTAATATATAACAATATTAACTAATGTAAAAAGAAAATCAAAATATATATCAAAAATATTAATATAATAAGTTATAAACAAAAAATATTCAATAATAATTTATTAATTAACTAGTATTTGATTCAACAAAAATACTCTTCCTTGCATTTTTTTATGCAAAATTTTCAATTAAGTTATTATACTCTAAACACTATTTTTTAGTTGATATCATAACTAATCCATTCGTGATATATTTTGTATGATGTCTCTATAATGAAAAAAATATAATATATATTTTAAAATGAAAAGAGATTATGAAGATAAACATAATAATAAAAACAAATAAAAAAATTAATTGAAGAGTATTAAAATGTAACCTCAAAATGATTTTCACAATTAAGGATAGATTTATGATAAAAAAAAAATGTATATTATTAAAGAAGGAAAGCAGCTAAAATATAAATAATATAATTATGGTTAGTGATATAAAATTGATCGATACAATAATAATAAATAGGAAATAGGAAATGAGCCTAATATTAAAGGATGAAAAATAATAAAACATTTACTAGAGAGAAAAAATTAATATATTAAGAGAAAAAAATTATTATATTAGATATAATATGGAGAGAGAAAAAATTATTATATTATATATAATAGAGAGAGCAATAAGTAATATATATTATCATATAATATGGAGAGAGAAAAAAATTATTGTTATATATAATATGGAGACAAAAAGTTAGCTTATTATAAAGAAATAAATATAAAATGAATAAATAAATATAAAAGAATATGATATTATACGATAATTTTTTTTTATAATATATAATTAATAATAAATATAATAATATTATATATTAAAAATTTGGAAAATTTGGTGACCCCTGCATGAGTGACCCTATACAAGTGCATTGGTTACTACGTACTTTTCAATTATTAAAGTATGAAGTAATTTATAGAACTTAAGATACTTCAAGCATGAAATTGTTCTCTAAGAGACTAAATGGTCAGGTTTAATGTATATTTAAACTACAGGACAAATAAACTCTAAAAAAATTGATATGTCATATTTTATTGGTTCATTCAATGACTTTTTTAGCATCGGATGATGTCTTTTTTTTCATGATTTGAGTTAATATTGCGTTTTATTTGGTTCGGCATTTTATTTAACCGGATTGTTTTTTTCGTCTCGAATTTTTATAGTCCGAATAATACACTCAATTTCGATGGGTTGTTTACTACTCATACCCTTCGATAGTGTTGGTGATCATTTCTAGAGTTTGTGTCCGTCCCTTTATTAACAACAAATGAGACGAAATAATCGGATATAGAGTTATATTTCATTTTTTCAATAAAAAAATACTCAATTTGATTTTTCATATGAATGCAACCTCTACAGGTGTCTTCCCATTATTTGTATGTATTTTTTTTACTATTTCAGTCATTGTAAACACTAAAAATTTACACATCCAATTTATAAAATTAAAATAATAATTTCGATTTATTTTATTTCAGTCATTGTAAACACTAAAAATTTACACACCCAATTTATAAAATTAAATTAATAATTTCGATTTATTTTCGAATAAATAAAATTAAAATAATTAACCCTTAAGTCAAAACCTAATTAAAATAATTAATTAGATTAATTATTGTGATAATTAAACCTAATTAATTAAAAAAAATAGTCAAACCAAAAAAATAAAATTATTTATGATAAATGTTATACTCATTTTATCATAAAATAATTTTAGAAAAATTAGGAGATTAAAGAAATAATTTAGGATGAAATGTGGTACCCATTTTATCCCCAAAATTATTTATTTAACTCAAAAATATAATAAAATAAATTGACAAAATATTTGTCATATTTATTTTTAATATTTTGTGTATTTTAAAAGATCAAAATTAAATCCAAAAGGGTGAAAGAAAAAAAAATCAATTTCAAACAAACCTTTAAGGTTTTAAAATAAAAATAAATCTGTAATCGGGTGTAGCCAAAATACAGATTTATTGCTACATCCGGAACCGCGTCCATTGGATAGGCACTAAATTTCATCCAACGCTTCAGACACGCCCGTGTAGCCCGCTACAACGGAAGGGGTGTGTGCACGCGAAGCAGCGAACCGACTAACGCGAGCTTTAACTTCGTCAACCAGAACGCAATGGAACGGCCAAAACGCTGATGGAACGCCAACAAACCGCTCCGCGTCCGCGTTCTCGCTCAAAACGTCGTCGTTTTGTCCTTCGATCATTGTCTTCATCGCGACGTCAGATGGATAACCATCCGCATCAATCTTTGATTTTTCAAAGATGGAATTTCGTCGTTTCTAGACGAATTGATTCCGTTCAAAAGGTGAAATGATCACCCTACCACGATAATCATTTCTCTTACATATATGATCATAATCATGACCTATATCAGCAAATTGGATGAAGAACACCTAAAATGTCATTAATGACTTTTGAAGAATTTGATCCACTTGAAGCCCTCAACCGACTTCAGGAGACTATAAATAGTCTCCCTCAACAATTCTGAAGTCAAGAGATCCACTCTCCAACTTTAAATCAAAAGAAATCAGAAATCCATCATTAAAGATTTAAGCTTTCGAATTTTTCGAAATCTTTGTATAAGGCCTTAAAACTTGGATCTGAGAATCCAAAAAGGTTCCTTAGGATCTCAAGAGTATTCTTCAACACTTGATAAGCTTCTAATTATCCTTTAGCTTATACTTTCAATTTGAAACTGAAATTTTTATATTTCAGTTTTCATAAGCGGTATGGTTCTTAAATTTGATGATTGAAAACCGATTTTATAATCATTTAAGAGCTTTCTGTGAAAGCCAGAACCGATCAATCAGTTTTAAAAAGAAAAATCCAAATTTGAATTTGGAAAATTCAAAAATCGGGTTTTATGTTCTTGAGCTAATCCTCAAGAACATCAGCTCAAAAATCTTCCCAACATGTTTCTAATAATGTTGGGCAACTATTTGGATCATGTTTGATCCATCTCAATTATGTTTGATCAAAATTAAAATTTTCAAAATAATTGAAAATTTTGAGTTCTTGAATTGGTCCAAATAAACAGTCAGTGTTAATGTTTTGATACCAATCAAATATATGAAGTATAAGGAAGCTATTGACAAGCTCTTACACTTCAAAACAACTTTAAAACCAAAAACCTAATATTTGGCCATAAACTATTTTGAATGAATTGATCATAACCTAAGTCGATTGATACATTGGGATAATAATCTAAATGTTCCCGGGAGCTTTGTGAAGCTACACAGACCCCTCAATCGAATAATACAAGCCTCCATCAAAATTGAAAACCTATAATTTTGATGTTCTTGAGGATCGAGAGGTCCGATCGAGGCTTTTTAGCTAAGACCGAGAGATCTGGCCGATGTTCTTCATCGAAGACTAAGAGGACCGACCAATGTTCTTCATCTAGGACCGAGATGTCCAATCAAAGATTTTTACATTTGACCGAGAAGTCAGACCTAGGACTGAGGAGTCTCGCACTAGACCGAGGACTTCTAAACCCAGGACCGATGACTTCCACCTAGGACCGAGAGGCCCGATAGAGAAGTCAGACCTATGACCAATTTATACAACTAATTTTCAAAAGCCAAATTTATAAGTAGAGACTGTTTTCAAAACAAGTACATAGGATGAAGCGCATAAACCCTTTCTGATTATCACCAAACTACAAACTAAAAGAAACTCTGGCTAAAAATATGTTTGTACACGTAAGCCATTTTTATTGATTTTTAAAAATCAATTGACGACTCTATTTTAAATAAATAATCTTTTAAATTACTTATGTTTAATTAATTTAAACAACATATTTCTAAAAAATCAAATTGTGATTTGATTACTACAAATCTCCGTATTATTTAAATTTGAACCCAAATTAATTATTTTTATAATTAATTTCAAAATCTGTTAAAAAGATTTCCTGACACGCAAATCGAGATTGAAATTCTCGAACCTCGAGCTTGCCACAGAACAAAAGGGTTTTTTAGGGGATTACAATCATATATGTAGATAGTTCATTTGACATGACAGTTTTTGGGTTGCTTATCAACCCTTGACTAAGGATAATTTTAACTGTCGCTCAAAATCTTTGGTAGTGATTCTTTCAACACTATTTCATTGGTTCGTTCGGTTTGCTCTACTACAACAGTTATCGTTGAAGAACTCAAATGAGTTCGTATTTGGAGGAATCCTCGACATATCGCATAATCGTTGGATCATTTCAAATGAGAGTTTATTTTGGTAATTATTTATGCAATTTAATATCTAAATCAATTGTTAATTTGGTAAACGATTATCTTGTATTCTTTAATAATTAATTTCTTAGATGTAACCTTTTTTTTATTTAATGAGAATTACAATTCCTTTTAAAAATCCAATAGTAATTATAGACATTAATAATTTTGTAGAAAATATTTATAAAGAATGATGTCATATCTTATGAGTGAATTGAAAATTTAGTATGAGGGTTAATTTTTAATTTTACATTCACTTATAACTCATAGGATGTCTCTATAAAAGTTCTTACATCTATCGGATACTCTAAAATAAGAAATGATACACTAAATAATATTTATAAGGAAATTATATAGAGAATGATGTGTATTCTTAACTGAATTAATAATTTTTAAATTTTCATTCCCCTCATAGGAATGGCATATCATTCTTTACAGAAAAATAAAAATAAAAAATTCATTATTGTTTTCACTGCGATTTTCCTAACTTGAATTGAATACTTCTTAAAAAAAAATTAAAAATAATACATTAGAATGAGATAATGAACACTATATTTTTTTTAACTTAACCCGACAGTCAAACAAGTCATTAGTCAATAGCAACTTCAATATTATACACAAAACGAAATATTATCAAGAAGAATTTATTCTGTCTCTCATCATCCTAGTACCATTGCTCTGTTCTTCCATTGTTTCTCTCTCTACTTCTTGAATCTCCATACCCATCTCCTCATCACCACCACCACCATTCATGAACAAAATATCCGCAACAAGAAGCTGTCCGGCATTCCATTGACATGAAAACGATTCACCCATCATTGAAACAGATCTTCTAATTCCATTTTCAACTCTATAATCCATAACCCTCTCTCTCTCATCCACAACCAAAACAAGATCCCTAATAGGCAACACTTGAAGAGACGAAACATTCAAATTCGAAGAATCCCGCCTGTTCTGATCAAATTGATCAATAATTGGGTTAACGCCAGGAACAACAATCGATCGACAGAGAGGACAATTAGATTGAGATTTCAACCATGTATCAATACAATGAAGATGAAATGCATGTCTACATTTAGGCAAAATCCTTAAACTCTGTTTCTCCTCGAATTCACTCAAACAAACAGAACATTCTGTTCCATTAACAATCCCATCTCCTTTAACGTATTTATAAACTGTAATAGATCTGATGATTGAATCATCAACTCCAGATGGACTTGATATTTCAATTGGAGATGAGATTGAATCTGGGTCGTTTGATCTTGTTCTTATACTTGTTCCTTTGCAGTATTTGGAAATGACTGTGTAATAACCCACGAGGAAGAAAGCTCCGATTAAGATTCCGATGAGTATGATTATGAGTGGGGAGAAATTGGCCGGCGCCGGAGAAGGTGGTGGTGGTGTTGGATAGATTATGTAGCACCATTGGGGACAGTAGGATGTGCAAATAGGTTGTGAACAATCTGGGAAATAGTTATATGGTGACCAATTGTTTGGATTGTCTATTGATCCCATGATTGGCCGGCGCCGGAGTTTGAGTTTATGAGTAATGTGGTGGTTTAATACATGAAGAATATGAAATGGAGCTTTGATGGGAAGGGAAGCAAAGTGTAAGGTGGGAGGTGGTTGATAAGGAGGTTATGTCCCTTCCATTTCACTCTAGTTTGTCTTTATTCTTTTGTTTTACTTTATGTTTTTTAAATCAAACATTAGCAAAAAAAACTAAAATTTAAAACTAACTATAAAATAATTTGTCACTAAGAGCTTGTTTGATCTTGGTTTTTGGAGGTTTTGTAAAAAAAAAAAAAAAAAAAAAAAAATTATTTGAGTTTTTCATTGGTTTAATTATTAAAATATTATTTTATATTTAAATTTTAAATTTAAAATTTGATAAAGATAAAATAAATGTATTTTAGTTTTTAAAATGAGTAATTTGATAGTTAAAATGATAATGATATAAATTTTTTTAAAATATTTTAATAAATTTTTAATTTGTTTATATATATAATAAGAAAGGATAGTGAGAGAATTTGAAAGAGGTAAGAACGGCTAAAAAATAATAAAATTCCTCCTTATATTAACGTAACGACACGCTCTCATTCTCTCCACTTATTACTCATAATTCATGATCGAAAAGAATTGTAAGCCAATTTTAATTAATTTTAATATTATTCAAAAACAAAATTACCTATAAATGTCAACATAATAATAATAATAGATTCAAACCAATTTTTTTTATTAAATAAAGACAAAAAAGATAAGTTTGGTATATTTGTAAAATTTATTCGGCCATAATCACTTTACTTAACATATTCTTAGTGCGGATTAGATTGATTAATTTATTTGGATAAACATGTATAGATAATAATATACTAAAATCATATATATCGGAAATAAAATATTTTTTAATTTGAATTGGGTTGGAATATCAATTATATAAGGGTCATGTTATTCTTCTATGTTTGCAAAAAAAAGTTAAATATATAAATATTATACAAAAAATATTTACTTTTAAAATCATCTTAAATTTTTTTTTGGCAACAACTATATTGCAGTAATGGAAAAAGGATATTTTAATAAACATTAATTTGATACCACAAATAAATAAAACTCAGATGATAACCTTATTAATCATTATGGTAACGGATCTAATGGTATGATGTGACTGAGTATGATTGCTATTAACTCTATATTTTAAAAATCATTAATTTTTAACTTGTTTATTGAAAGTAATCTAATATTTTTGAAAGTATTTGCTGGATCTTATTCTTATGCCATCTCTTTAAATATCCTATTACTATATGTGTCAATGACTTTGTTTACTTTAAGGTTGCTTCATGTTGGCTTATACTATAAATTTGATCTTCATTCATAAAAGTATACTTCACAAATTTAATAAAAAAAAAAAGTATATTGGTGCTTGTACTGTTTCAAATATAACAAATTGACCCAGTAAAGGGTTCATTTAATTCTTACAAAACCATATTTTATTAATATTATTTTAGGTGTTTCTAAATAAATAGATTAATTTTTAGAAATATAATATAAGTATTATGGTTGTAAATAATTATAAAATCAATCACAATTTAGACTTTAGTTCTCTTTTACTTTTTGAGTACCTAAATCTCTGCCATAAATTAAGAGAATCCTGCATTTTATTTATTCTATACTCAGCCAATTATAAGAAAGCAACAAAAGAAACTAAAAAAAATCTTTAAGTTATTTAATTAATCCATTAATTTAGTATTTTTGAAGTTTGTTTGATTAATTCTTGTAATAATAAGTTTACAAATGTCATATTAATTATTAGATATATAAGATCAATTAAATTATCAAATTCTTTTTAAAATACCGAATTTAAATTTATCAAAAAATGGTAGCAATCAAACCTAATTATTAGCTATGACCTTTCACATTTTCAGATATGAAAATATGTTAAATTCAAAAACATCATTTATCTAGTAAATACTTATTCTCAAACCCAAAATGCATTAAACATTCCATCAAACATCATTTATCTAGTAAATACTTATTCTCAAACCCAAAATGCAGTAAACATTCCATCAAACAGTAATTCATTTCCAACCCAAAACCCCAAACTCAAACTCAAAAGAATATTCTCATAATATTCCTTTTTATAATAATTTTTAATTTTTTCAATATTATCTATATATTTATCTAAAATTACAAATTAAACCCATAACTTTACAACAACTTATTAATCACTTTTAAATTCTAATTATAAATCAATTATTTATACAATATTATTTATTATTATAAATTTATAATACTTAAAAAAATATAAAATATAAATATAAACAAATTTAAATATAAATTAATCATATAAACAAATTAAAATTATCATGAATTAAACATATAAATAAAGTAAAATATAAATAAATTAAAATACAAATAAATTATATAAATAAATTAAAATATAAATAAATAAAATAGGTAAACAAATTAAAATATAAATAAGTTATGTAAATTAATTAAAAACAAACTAAAAGGACTAAAATAAAAGTTTTGAAAAGTTTTGAGTATGTGAATAGTGTCCCTGCAAATTTGGGTATGGTGGAGAGAGAATTTGCAGAAAAACTCAAAATGCAGTTGAGTTTGCAGGTGGGTTGGAGGGCTAAAACCTATTATGGAGATGAGTTTGCAGGTGGGTTGGAGATGATCTAAGTAGGCCACACCTTTAACAGACAAGCTTCAGATTAAAAAATGGCTATAAAAAATCATTTAAAAAACAACGTATTTGCAAAAATATGGATAAAAGAGTGATTTCAAACATAGCTAGGATTCAATAACAAAAATATAAATATGATTCATCATCTTCAACCACTTGTTAAAATTACAAATTTATTCTACATAAAGCTTTGAATTCTACAAGGTTAAGGATTTTTAAAAAAATTAAATTTTTGTCATATAAGAGATAGAGAACAAGATGATCTTTATTCTTGAATTGCTCTATAAAGAATATGTAAACTTGCACATAACCTTCTGGTAAAAACTGAAGGCCTATGCTATTCCTTTCCTCCTTTCATCCAATGCCTGAAAAATAATAAAAACTGATTTACAGTTAATGTGTTAACTGATACTATATTAGGTTGAATTTAATAATTTTGTAGTCTATTCTCAATCAATTCAATAATACAACGAAACCATTAAGAAAGCTATGAAAAGAGTATTGCCTAAAACGAAACCATTAAGATAGCTCAAATGGAAAGAGTATTGCCCAAAAGATCAAAAGTCTCAGGTTTGATTTCCACTAGTAACGCCCTACTTGTGGAAGAAAACCATCTTCAAAATTAATATCATTTTATTGGGTTTTTCAAAAGCACCATGATGGTTGTTCTATTCACGATGAGAGAAGTATTTAAACGGATCATGGAGATGGAAAAGAGTACCTTGCTTTGAAACATTCTCATCGTCAAGACAAGAGTATCACGCATTCTGCAAAAGGAAAAAAAGAAAGAGAATATCATCATTTAACTCGATTGGAAGTTTGTAAACCTCTGATTTAAAGGGGTCATGCTGCTAGTCACCCAGGGAATAAACCAGGGTCACAAAAAAAAAATGTTCTAGATGATTATAGCTGAGAAGCAGAACACAGAAGGGTAAAAGTGAGTAATTCACCAAAAAGTTCGTCCTTTAGACATATGTTAGACTAGAAATTGAATTTGAAAGAAAAGTTATTGAAACGACGAAAAAATAAATTATTACTTGACATCATTATATGTGCTAAAGGGATACGACGAGCCATCCGAACAGGTCAACACAAATTGTGGTGTGAACCCCGAAGGAATCTGGATCTGCAAAAAAATCAAATTTCACACTTTATATTTTTTTCACTAATACGAATTCCATACAAATTATAAGACTAATTCAAAGTGAGAAAGATACCGAAACATCCTTTGAAAATTTCTCCGATATTATAACACCTTCGGATCCACTAGCCTTGACTTCATAGCCCGCTCTTTTTAAAGTAAGAGTTGCTGGCTCCCAGTTCTCTGAAGAATCCATCTGTTTACCCAAAAAAAATAAAAAAATCATTCAGAAATACCTATATTTGTGTTATCAACCTATAAAATGATATTCGAACATACCCAAAGCAAAACAGTGAATGTGGCTATGCCTGTAGAGACACATGTATCGATCTCCAATTGCATATCGGGTTCTGAAGAAAACAAATGAAAAATATCACTTAGTCCTTAAAAAAAAGTGTAGAATAAAGAGAACAAGATGTTTTCAGCCTGAATAAGAATAATTTTTTATCATAAAAAGCATGAACACGAATCGTGTTCAGAAAATTACAAGAAAAGGAAAGAAAACATAAAGAGTTCGATCGAATCAATAGTTTACGATAAATAGTTTAATGACTTACCACAAGTTATTTTGTTTTGATTGTTGGCAAAAATTCTGACCAGTTCCCCCTGATAATATTAGACATGTTAGTTACAGGAATATTGTTCATCATGGCTTCATTTGTAAACAATTTTGTATCTGAATATTAATCTATATAGGGATTTGGCTAAGAATCCACCAATAAATACTGAATACAAATCGAGATACCAAACTTAATCTTATTCGGATCCACACCCAGATGAGAAAACCTAATTAAATAATGTTTCCAAATGAAGCAACAATCTAACAATGATCATTTATAACTTTTTCAACACATGGCATGGTCAAGAAGTACGGTTCTTTTTTTGGAGGAAAAAAACAGTAACGATTACCCAACTCAAATTCAAGAAAACTAAGTAACAAAGTATAAAAAAATGTCAAATTCAGTACCTGTTGGCCTTGATCATTCATAGGTATACACTCTACACAAATGAGTTTATCAACATCATCAGCAGTGATAACATATTCTGGATTCGTGGCTCCTAAATATCCATCGAAAGAGAAAGCCAAAACCGTTATACTCCAATGTTCGAACAAAAGTACACAAAAAAATCAAACAAATCGTATCCTTCATGCCATTACCCTCAATGTACTGTCGAGTGCCATCTTGAAGATGATGAACCCACTACATGAAAGTAAATACAGTTAAAACTTAACCAACCCAAAATTTCTTTGAATTCCTTTAATCCACTACAGTCAAAACACTTGTACCTGAAACATACAAAGAGAAGTTCCACGAACAGGGAAACCGCATCCCAAAAGTTTGCTTCCAGGTTTAGCATCGCCAATTATTTGGAAACCGTCTATACCAGGCAAATCTTAAACATGAACATAACAAGTAATTAGCAGATAAAGTTAATATTCCAATCATTAAAAAGAGAAAAAAAACTTAATTTTCAGTACCATCAGAGACGGCACTCTCCTCCCCTATCGGAAAACGAAACGAAGGCTCCCTTCCCTTCATCTCTTCTTCGGGTGTCATGCTGACATCTCTTCTATCCGAAAAGTTTTGAGGTTGGCCCAAATTATTCCTACAAGATCAACACAAAAAGTTCCATTATAATATTATTAGTAATCATTGAATTAGTCTGAGGGTTTGTTTGATCTAACCTAGCATTATTATCAACTGTGTGATTTGGTAAATAGCCATTATCTAAAAGTTGCTGCCTCTGGCTGTTAGCCAATTCGTTTCTCGTCATTGTGATATTGTTTCCCAAGTTCTGTTCTTCGCCTAAATGGTGACTATAAAACGGATATTGCTGACCCTGCAAAAGAACAATAAAAATTTCTGAAAGAGGAAAAAAAAAGTCAATAGGCCAAACTGAGATGCTAACCGTACCAATGATCTTTGAGGAAGTTGGTTATTCGGGTGATTAGGACCATGGCCATCTTTTTCTAGCCACATATCCTCATCATGACGACCAGCCATAGATGTCAGATCCCTAAATCTAGCCTATGGTTAAAAAAAATTGAATCGATTACTAGTTACCCGAAGTATGAATGAAATAAAAATGTATCAACTTACATGTGAAGTTCGGATCTTTAGCTGCATCTCGCCATACAAATGCTGCAGATAAAATAACGGAGAGGAGATTTGATTCATCATTATTAGAATCGAGAAGAATCATTTTTAACCAATTTGCTTTTGAATTTCTTACCTTGACTGAGTCAGAGATCGAAGAAGCATTAACTGCATGAGGCAAAACGCCATATTCAGCTAATAATCCAAGCATTGAAGATGTGAACATATATTTTTCGTCCTCTTCAACCTAAATTACCAAAAATATACAAAAAACAAAATGTCAATCCGCATGGATAGACACTATATTAAGAAACCATCTTAAGAACATCCGCAAACAATAGTTGGTTGCAAAAACATTTATCACACGAGATTAGTCGCCTACCTTCAATTCATGTACCAATTTGAGATTCTCCTCAAGATCAGCTTTTCTGCGCGCCAATTCATTTGAGGCAGAAGTTATGATCTCATTTTGCTTCTCATCGATTGCCTATCATTTGAAAAAAAGTAGTGTAGTTTAAAATTTGGCCTCAAAGATGCACACTTCTTAAAAGATTTCGAAGAAACAGACAAACCAATTGCAAGTCAGCGAGTTTCTTTTGTAAAGAACATTTTTCATTCAATGACTTCATTTCCTGCCAGAATAAGAACTCTATAAAGTTACTTCGTGTTCAATTTGTAGTAAAAAGAATCAAGTTTTTTCGAACCTTTAGACAAGCGAAAGCAATTTGTTCTCGAAGCATAAGGATTTCCTCCTCTTGTGCTTTCACTCTCGAGTAAAGTTCCTGTATTCTTCAAAATTAATTATAAGAACAAATCTGAAGAACCAGTCTAAGATAAACAAAAATACCATTGCTTCTGGATCAGGGAAATTGGTGGGAACTTTATCAGTCCTCGTGTTCTTTGTCTCCGTGTTCTTTTCATTCTTTTCATATTCAATACTATACCAACCAAAAGAAAGTTCTTAACAATAGGCTCTCACATAACATTCACAATTGCAGTTTCTTATTCAAAACAGTAATACTCAATGATTATACCTTTTCGAAAGATCCGGTGTTTGACTCTGAACAGGACTGTTATAATCATTCATAGAGTTCTTACTGAAAAACATGGAGATTGAAGTTTTTGGGAGATCTTCAAGACTAAATCAACCAATGGTTGTCATTCATTTTCCAGCCACAAAAATAGATTTCTGCAAACAAAATAAAATCTTCAACTAAAGCCAACACTCTACTACTAAATTTGGGTCTAACGGAAACCCAAATGAAGGAATTCAAAATGGGGAAAAGAAGAAGTTGATTTCTGTCCCTAAAACAGAAAAAACACCCATGCTTACAATACATCAAGAAATCAGATCGAGATGGTACCTAAATCATACGCAAAAGAAAGAAACCCATAATTCAGAAAATCAAAATTATGCAAATCAAACAACCCAACAAATCCTTACCTTAACGCATCGAAAGAAATCCCAGAAATGAACAGAAAGGGGAGGGTAAGAGATGGGTTATGCAAGGAGAAGTCAAGTGAGCGTCATTTAAAGTGTGAAAGGAGGACGAAGATAATGTAAGCAGAAGAAAGACGTCAAAGAGTGAAGAAGGAAGGAAGGAAGGAACCTAGAAAGAAACAACTCGTCCTCCTCGTAAGATCTCTCTCTAGTCTCCTTTGTTTAATTAATAAAAGGAATGAGATTACTGCAATCCCTTACAATACGATTGTTGAAATTTCGGATTCTAGTAAAAGGGATTTTTCTCCGATTAGATGAAAACGGAAGGAAATCATGGCCAATTGTCGCGGCCGTTCCCATCTGCTGAACAAAATAGACTATACAGGTAAAAAAAGAACAACCTTTTTCTGCTTAGTGCTTACTATGAAATAACCTTTCGTAAACTTCTAAAAATCTTGAAAACTATTTAGATTAATATTATTTTTATCAAATATATATATAAAAAAATTGATTTAGATATCACTCTAAGCACTAGAGTTATGTTATTGAGTTAAAAATAATAATTTTATATTATTAATGAACATAAATTTTATTTTAAAATTTATGAAATAAATCCAATTTAAATGTATTTAGTTGAATTATTAGCTTATTTAAACATATGAAGTATACAAAATTATATAAACTTATGTAATATTAAAAATTAAGTAGTTTCTCATTCATTTATAGTTATTAATATTATTATTGTTGAATATACTAATGTATTTATAGTTATTACCGTATTAACTTATTAATATTTATATTTAATATATTATTTTTCTCTCTAGGTCATATTTCATTTTAATTATTTTAAAAATTAATTTATATTTTATTTTTCTAATATAAATAAAGTCATTTTACTCAAAATTATTTAAATAAATTTATATTTAAAAGATTAAAAATAAATTAGTAAACCATAATTTGAATCAAATTAAAAAAATTATATAACAATGATTATGTTTGAATTATTTGAATAACCAAAACTAAGTAGGTTTAACTTTCTTCTCATAACCAATATATAGAGATTTTCTCAAAAAAATTTAGTGAAGTCGGTAGAGAATTTTATCGATCTTCGTAAGGATCTTTAAACTCGTTAACGTTAGTTTATTTTTTGTTCGTTGATGAATATCTTGATTTATGTTTTTATTGTTGTTTATGAAATTATTAATCTCGTTATTTTTGGGTGTATTTTGTGGGACTTTGGGCACTCAATTTTTTATATTATTTTTAATTAGGCATAAACGACTCTTATATATATATATCATATTGTATGAATTTTAAAAAAATAAATTAAACTGAAGAAAAAAAAAATTATTGACCAAAATTAAAAGAAAAATCAACCATTTTTTTTCAAATTGGTAACACTTGTATATTAAAAGGGTTTGTATATTAAAAGGGTTTGTATATTAAAAGGGTTGTTGGTATAATTCTTTTAAAATGTTAAATCTTCAATAAGAAAATAAATTAATAAGTTAATGTGTCTGAGCGAGAGAGTGAGGGGGGATTTATTATTTTCAAATGTTTGGCTACTTATAGTGTTACCAACATTTAAGAAAGAAGTACCATTTTATCTTGGATACAATAATGAACTCTATGCATAATAACATATTTAATTATATTCTAAGGTTACTTAAATTATATATTATATCAATTAAAATAATGGGGGGAAAAGTGGTACATTTTTACCCTATAATTAAATAATTGTCTTCCACAATGCATTGATATTGATTGATAAGCAAAACAAAAATATTATTAAAATGTTTATGAGATTCTTGATGACAAATATTTGGGAGACTTTTGTAATTGGTCTAGAGGTTTATTTAGGCTCGTTTGATCTTTAGGTTATTAGGATAAAACCCAAATTTTATCACAAAATCCAACCATCACATCCCAAATCAAATCAATAATTTTATAAATTAAAATACCAAAATTACCCTTTAATTAAATATTTTATTGAAATAATATTAATATATATATCTTATATTTATTTTATTACATTATAAAAATTATTTTTATATAATTTAAATTAATAAATTATTTCATTTAAAAAAATTATATTAATTATATTAAATAAAAATAAATTCAAAATATAAATAAAATTCAAACCAACCATATTATCTAATATACCATTTAAAATTTAAAATTATTTGAATAAATAATTATACTAGAAAATAAAGTTAAATATATTTAAATAAAAAATATTAATTAATTTATAACTATATCTCATTTAAATTAAATATTTATAAATAAATTTATTATTATTATTTTTTTTTTGTATAAACTAACTTTAAATTATCCTTCTAAATAAATACTATAATATATTTGTTTGATTTTTGGTTATTATATTATAAAATTTATTTATTTAAAATTTTATATTATTATATTAAATAAAAATAAAATTATAATATACTATATTATCTTATATAATATTTAAATTATAATTATAAAATTAGCATTCATTTCAATTTTGATTGATGTATTAATAAAAATTAATATTAATATATCTATAATTTTTAATATTTATTTTATTATATTATATTTTAAATTTTATTTGAATATAAATTAAATTAATATATTTTTAAAATGTATTGAGAGAAGGGAGGAGAAGAGAGGTAAGGGTATTATTGGTAATAAAAATTATAAAACTGTTTTTTTTCTAATTTCATCAAACAAGGTTATTTGGGATAAAACCCCGATAAAACCCCAATAACCCAAAGATCAAACAAGGCCTTAGAGAAATGATGGCCTTTTATTTCATTCTAAATTGAAGATCTTATTTCATTGATAGTTCCAATTATAATTGATGGACACTTTATGCATCTATGTAGAAATTGATGATAGTACACCATATTTGTTTTTATTCAAAATAAATAACAAAATAACTTTGTTTGATCCAGTGGTTTGGAGGATTTTACTTCAACTATCATTTCAAGCATTACTTAATCAATCTTATCACTCTTTTTATCCATTAAAAATATTAAAGATATTTTTGTCTTTTAACAAGAAAAAATTAGTTTTTTTAATTTTTTTTATCAAAGTTCTTTAAGATAAAACCTAGTACAAATCCAAAAAACCAAAGATCAAACTAGCTCTTAGCTCACATCCTAGAAGCAAACTCAATCTCCAACACATACATATTCATGAGGAATGAATATTAATTATTAAGATAACATTTTCTTCTTGAAAATCAGAATTTATTGTAAGAAAAAAAACTAGTACTATCTATCACAAGTTCCCCCAATTCATTTTGGGAATGAATCTAATAATGTTAAATGGACAAATTCTTTTTATTTGCTTCCTCCCCCAACATCTCTTCTATTGTAATTGGTTTTACATTTTTCTTTATTTATTTTTTATTGTCTAAAGTTTCTGAGTCCACTAAATACACAGTTCATGACAAAAAAAACCTTCAAAAATAAGAAATAAAAAACCCTAGTATAACTATTAAGGCGTGTTCAGTTGGATTATGTAAATAACTAAAATTATAAAACATTATTTTAATTTCGTCCATCATATAAATTAGTTCATTAATCAAAATATTATATATTTTAAATTATTATTATTATTTTTATTTTAACATTATATATTAATACATTTTAAATCTTTTTATAAAAAAAAATCTCCACATCCCTTAAAATAATTGCCGATCATTACTTTTAAATACCATAACTTATTTAAAATACCTTGATCCGAACATCCTTAATTAAACCATGCATCCTCTAAATTTAGAGGAATGTGTGCTTTTTTTTGCACCAATTACATACCATAGGAAAAACCATATAATTGTGTAAATGGTCCAAGATTACGAAGAACATCAATTATCTAACCTATATTTGAATATCAACAAGACAACAACCTTAAACCCTATTTCACATAAAGTAAAAACACAAAAGCTATACAAGTAGCTAGTCTTAAATTCAACCAAATTAAAATCACACCTAAGCTATAAAAACCAATTATTACTTCAAAATATTGCTATAGAAAAAATTACATTGAAATGAACAAATCTCAAATACTTTTTTTCAGGGCTAATAATTAGGGCAAAAACTTGAGCATGACAGAACTTGAAATGCCTAATTTAGAGCTCAAACTTTTACATTTTTAATCTTATGTGTGGTTTTTTTACCAAACATATGAAAAGTTAGCCTAGTGTCATCGACGTGGATAAAATAGACGCAGGAAAATATTTAGAAACAAAGAAAACTTTCTGATCGGTGTAAGTAGAAAGTCATTTTGTTTCTTTGACCAAACTCATTGAACGTTTGACTAGTGACTTCAACGTTGATATAATTGACGTCGTAACAAAGTATTTAAAAATGATAAAAAAATTCATGTTAAAATATGTGGAAAGACATTTTGTTCAGAAAGGCGGGTTCAGAAATGGTCGGATTAGAAACCAGTGATTAAAGTCCCGCCTACATGATTGGGCTAAAAATGTACCAATTCTATTGTTAAAAAATGCATTTCAAAGTTCCATCCATATTTTTAAAAAAATGACCCAATAGTAATTCAAACTTTTTTTCTCATCCTTGTAGTCTGTAGAAGCAATTCTATCATATATCCTTAAAAAGGATACCACAAAGAAAATAGATAAAAAGAAAACTACATATAGAAAGAGAGAAAATAAGCATATGAAGATGTTTGGACGGACGAGATGTTTGATGGTGAGAAAGAAACTGTGAAAAGTTATAAATGAGACATCTGACGTGGTGGTGGAAGATTATGTTAACAATTAAACTGCTACTCAATAAAAATAAAACTACAAAATTTTAAAAAAAGAAAAAAAAGTGTCAATAGATTATAGGTTAGTTGAACTTTAATATTTTTTTTATAATTTATTAAAATTAAATATATCTGAGCGAATAAAGTAGTTAGATAATCTCAACAAATAAAATAATAAGTTCATAATAATCTTAATCAAACAAGCACAATTGATTCACTTTATTTGCTTAAAATAATAAGCTTATAATAATCTTAATCAAACAAGCCCAATTGATTCACCTTATTCGCTTTATGCTAGCTAAAAATGTTTGATTTTATTAAGTTTATTAGGCTAAATTGAGTGTGTTATTAGAGTAATTGTTCAAATCTATTAACTAGTTTATTTGTTAACACTATTATAATTATTTAAAAATATAGAGAACTTAAAAGTAAAAAAAAATTAAATATTATTTTTATTGCTGAAAGTTGACCTCAATTTAAATTTTAACTAATAAGTCACTAACAAAAATATAATCAAGCCCATATCTAATTATAATAGGCATACACAAGGCTACTAGGTAAGGGCGAATCCATAATTGTTTTTCAAAGAATTTTTTTTTTCATGGGCTCTAAAAATTAGATGTATTACACTATAACGGGTAATAAGTCAATGTATTCGATCGAATCGTTCCACGAATATATTTATTAAAATAAAATAAATATACGAAATTTAAAAAGTGATAATATCACTCAATTTATAAAACAAATTTATACATTTAAAATTATATAGTTAAAGAAAAATTAGGTTGAGAAAACTATTAAAGTTAAATTAATTATGTTTTATATAGGTGAAACTATTATATAAATAAAGAAAATATTAAAATTTACTTTAGTGGATTTCAGTCTAATTTGGTGAGAATAAATAAACATGAAAATAAGAAGAAAAAACACAAAATTATTGTAAAAAACATATTATCAAGTGAGTAGACACTCAAGAAAAGACGATTATATAATATTAATATCTATAAATCGTTTTAAAGAATAAATAATATATCAATTTATATATTTAAATAACCAAATTAAATCAATATAACTGTATTAATTTGTTTTGAATGTTAATTTATATTTTTTTATAAATTTTTGAAATAATTTAAAATTAAAAAATATAAAAAATTATTTTACCTAATATAAATTAATATTTTAATCTTTATTTTATAAATAATTTGTATTATTAATTATATTAAAATTAATAAAAATAATAATATATAATTATCATATAAATATAATTTTATAATAAATAATACTATTATATTATTATATGATTTACACTATTTTATATATAATTCCTTATAATTAACATATATAATTCTATAAATAAATTTTATTTATATATTAATTAAAATTTATGTATTATTATTTATATATATAAAATAATTATTATTAATAAAATGAAGCTAAGGTCAGGAATTCTCTGCAATACCATCTGCGATAAATACTTATTTGCTTAATATATATATATATATATATATATATATATATATATATATATATATATATATATATATATATATATATATATATATATATATATATATATATATATATATATATATATATATATATATATATAATTTTAGAAACTTATCCATGGCTAGTAAATAATCCGTACATTTGTACGAATAGAATAATGATAAAAACTAAGAAAAAAATTGACTTTATAATTATAATTTATTTTAATATTATTAAAAAATATGGCAAAATCAACTTTATTTATTCTTTTATTTAACTTTATTTATTCTTTTATTTAAAATTATTTTTTAATTTTTTGAACCTATCCAAAATTATATAAATTGAAAACATTCCTGACGTAGAAATAAAAATAATTTCGATAAAACAAATTTTCAAATATTGAATTTTGGATTATTTTAAAGTACGCGATCGGATAGCTGGTTCAACCGGTCAGACCGCGAAACGGGTGATAAACTGTACCGATTTTTGGCCTCAATACGTGCACTTTATGAACCGGTCAAGATCCGGTTCGACCGGACGGTTCGAACGAAAAACTGATCCCGAAATTCCCAATTAGAAAGGGTAGTCCAATTCTATTCATTTTCTCTCTCCAAACACCTAAATTTATTTTCATCTTCTTCTTCCCACTTCTAATCATTCCAGGTACTTCATATTTGCAAAACAATTACTGGATTCCATTTTTATAGTTCGTTTATTATATGAGTTCAATTTGTAAGAGGGAAATGAGATATAATAAGTTCGATTCTTTCAATTGCTTGTCTTATTAATAATATTACTAGTTGAGTAATGATTATGGTGAGGGTGAGAGAGCAAAGCATTGAGTCTTTTCACTCAAGACTATGTATATCTACTCTATCTTCTTCTTCCACACCACTTGAAAGGATCGGCGTAATCGATAGAGACGGGGTCTAGTTATAGATGACGACTTAGGGAAAACGATTTGATAAAATCCTGTTAAGGATTTAAATCACTTTCTATTCTGCACAAACCCTTGCAAACTCTTGAACGATTCAAGTGCGAAAACGTTTGCTTAGGTTTGAAGCTAAGAACCAAGAAAGAGAAGATGACAGAATGAAAAGACACAGTAGTTTGTTTATGGATGTTCGGAGCAAACTCTCCTATGTCACCCCTTCTTCCAATCACCGGAAGGATTCACTATACTTTCGAATCAAATACAATTGCACGAATAGCTCACTGTTGAACAGAACAGACTCTGTTCAACTTACAATATAATGAAGAATATAACTCAGCTAAAACAATGCTTTGATTCTAACTCTCTCTTGATAAACACATAGTAAAAAAAAGGCAGTTCTCTCAATATAATAGTTTGAATATTCGCGTATATTTCTCAAATGTTTAGCAAAAAAATAATTCTTCTGGGCGTTCTTCCGTTGTCCTTCAGAATCTTTAAATAAGGAGAAGGTACCAACGGTCGAATCTTTCATAATGACACGTGACGAGCTTCCATTGGAACGCCTCCATAGTATACAATAGACTCTGAGCACTAGGATCGTTGCCGTACCAATCTGGTAGTGCGCCAAATATTCTTCAAGGATATTCCTGCAAAAACAAGTAGTGGGAAGAGTATTTGTTTACGTGGCATTAATCAATTGGTTGCAACTGGCTGTCGTACTAATCTTCACTAGAAAGTGGAGCATGAGTAACGTACAGCTAGTTGATCGTGGGTAGACGTGTGCTAGCTTCAAGCAACTGCTTTAAGCATGACATTAAACGTATTTCACTTAGACGACCTCGTCTAATAGCAGGATCCATTAGACCAACTGGTCTAATGGGATTAGACGACACGTCTAATAACACATCCCTTCAGACTAATCTGAAGGAGTTAGACTACACGTCTAACTTCCATTAGTTAGACTGCACGTCTAACTTCCATTAGCTAGACTGCACGTCTAACTATACATCCCTTCAGACTAATCTGAAGGAGTTAGATGACACATCTAACTCTCATCTGTTAGATTGCACGTCTAACTACGCCTCTTAGACTGCACGTCTAACTACGTCTGTTAGACTGCACGTCTAACTCCATCTGTTAGACTGCACGTCTAACTCCGTATTTGTTAGACTGTACGTCTAACTACGTCTGTTAGACTGCACGTCTAACTACGTCTGTTAGACTGCACGTCTAACTTCGAATCTGTTAGACTACACGTCTAACTACGTTTGTTAGACTGCACGTCTAACTACGTCTGTTAGACTACACGTCTAACTCTCATCTGTTAGACTGCACGTCTAACTCCGTATCTGTTAGACTGCATGTCTAACTCTGTATCTGTTAGACTACACGTCTAACTCTCGTCTGTTAGACTGCACGTCTAACTACTTAACTCAATGCATCTAATGCCCAATCAGTCTAATGAACCTCATTAAGACTTAGTCTAATATAACCTGTTTTCGATACACTTGCACCAAAAACAATTAGATGACTTAGATTGAGTTTTATATACATTCATCATCAAAATTTCAATAGTCAAACTACTTTGACACTTAGTCAAAATAATTTGACCCAACAATTTCCCCATTTTTGATGATGATGTTAAAACTTTGCATACATAACAAATTAAACGCCCATCATATAAAAATAAAAAGTTAAACTTGTTCATCCATCTTACAAGAACACTTTCCAAAACCAGTATTCAGAAACCATGTTCATAACCAGTAATATCATTATCAGATAAAAGCAAGATCAGGAGTATTTTTCAAGAGGAATACAAAACATTTTTCCAGAAACAACAAAACGAAATTAGTTCAGAATGACACAATATGAACCCAAAAGTTTCTATCCTCAACTTTCTATCCTCCTCATTTCTCTCTTCCCCTTTTTAACATCATCTGGAAAGAAGAATCTACAACCTAAGAAATCTCTAAGACTGCGGTTAGAGCGGAGTTGTAGACACCTCTGTCCCTTTTCTTTGATTTAAGCATTTTCACCCTAAGAACATAATCAATAACTTTCTGGATGTTTAGGGTTTTAGAAGATGAATGATACCCGTTACCAGATTCATCGAGAAGACAACAAAGAAGAGCGCCAAGAGGAGCATCAAAACTGAAGATCTTCTTCCGGGCACAGAGCATTCTAATCAGGTTGTCGAAGAGGAGCTTCTTCCAATTGATGGCTACACCTCTTATGATGGCCACCATCATCTCAAAGACTTTTGTACAATAAATGTAGGAGGAGCCTTTTGCAAGAAGAGATTTGGAGATGATGTCGCTGAGTAATGCATACTCAACTTTCAAGAAGCTGCTCTTCTCGTGATACTTCACTGGAAGGGTCGCATCGGAGAAGACGTTCATCATCTCCGAAAAAATCTCAAGAGAGGAGGAAGGAAACTCATGGATTCCTATGGTTGGTAGAAGGAAGAACATACTGAATGTATCTTCATCAAAACATATCATTCTGCCGAGGAAAATCCCGCAGATATATTTGTCGTTGTAAAACTTGGCGGTTTCAAAGAACTCACGAATAATCTGTTCATGATAAATGCAGTGGGGGCGAAGAAACTTCTTCAACCCAGAAGCTTATAATGATTCAAACATTTGAACCATTTCAGGAATCGGTATAGTAGATACAGACTAGAAATCTACTTGCATGGATTTTGGAGAGAAGGAAGTCATTTTGACGAGATGAACACAGGAATTTGACGATTAGAATTCTAGAGAGAGAGATACGGATTTGGGAGTACTCAACCATTTGAGTAATACCGGTCATTAAATATCAAAGACCTAACGTGTAATTAATATCTAATGATTACACCAACCGTCAAAGATTTATAAACCTATTCCCAAGGAACACAATTGTTAATGTTAATCATGAAAACATGTTATTAATGTTAGACGTATAAAGGAAATAATATCAAAAATGTCAGTCACTCTTTGACAAATTGGGAGACACCTGTCTTCAATTTATTTGAGAAGTGAATGATTTATTTGGGGCGAGAAAAAGGTACATGGACAGATTCATATGCTCATGGCAGCTGTCTATATAGCCAGAAGATGAAAAGTCTAAGTACACAAGTAATTAGACGTTTATTCTACTTTTCACATTTTTCACTACTACTCAGAAAATCTGTCTATTAGACGACACGTCTAATTATGCATAAACAACACATGCTGCATGTGTGTCTGGTTAGACGTGAACTTCCAATTGCTCTTGACATAAAATGTCTAACGTCTATTAGACGTATACGTCTAACCTCACAGGTTAAAAAACCAAGACATAAGTTCCCAAAAGAAGATGAAAACTACCTGAGTAGACGTACGTCTAAGTAGTTATGCTTCTTAAACTTCTAGTCTATTGGACGTATTAAGATCTCTGTCTTCTTGTCTGTCCAATTATGTTTCAAACAACATGTTCCCCCTCAATTTATGCACATAACAACATCAATCAAGATCAACAATACCTAAAATGTTTCTAAAATGAGAGAACTTAGCTTCAAGTAGAGGCTTCGTGAAGATATCTGCTGTTTGTTGATCTGTAGGAATATATTCAAGACGAATCTGCTTCTGATTGACATGCTCTCGGATAAAGTGATGCATGATTTCGATATGCTTTTCCCGAGAGTGCAGAACTGGATTATAGGTGATTGCAATAGCACTAGTGTTGTCGCAGAAAATTGGAGATTTTTCAGCCTCAATCCCATAGTCCCTTAGCTGTTGTTGAACCCACAAAAGCTGAAAGCAACAACTACCAACATAAAGGTACTCTGCTTCAGCTTTAGACGTGGCAACCGACGTCTGTTTCTTACTGAACCATGAGATAATCTGATCTCCAAAGAACTGACAAGTTCCACTCGTGCTCTTTCTATCAATTTTGCATCCTGCATAATCTGCATCTGAGAAACTAGTTAAATTGAAACCGAAATCCTTCGGATACCACAGTCCCACATTTTGAGTTCCCTTTAAATACTTTAGAATGTGTTTAGCGGTAGTAAAATGAGAAAGTTTAGGATTAGCCTGAAATCTTCCACTGACACCAACAACAAATTGGATATCTGGTCTACTAGCAGTAACATAGAGCAATGACCCGATAAGACCTTTATATGCAGTGACATCTACACTTTGGCCACCTTCATCTTTGTCCAATTTATTAGAGGAGCTCATTAGAGTGGCTGTAGTAGAGCAGCTCTCCATCCCAAACTTCTTTAGCAACTCTTTGGTATACTTGGTCTGATTGATGAAGGTTCCTTTTTCCAGCTGACGAACTTGAAGCCCGAGGAAGAAAGTTAATTCTCCCATCATGCTCATTTCAAATCTGTCCTGCATCAGCTTAGCAAATTTCTCACACAATTTGGGATTAGTTGAACCAAATATAATATCATCAACATATATTTGAACAAGCAGAATGTGAGAATCTTTAGTGAATCTAAACAATATTTTATCCACAATTCCAATAACAAAATCGTGATTAAACAGAAATTCAGTTAAGGTGTCATACCAAGCTTTAGGAGCTTGTTTCAGACCGTACAATGCTTTGTCAAGTTTATAAACATGATTTGGTAACGTATGATCTACAAATCCAGGGGTTGCTTAACATAGACTTCTTCACTTAATTTACCATTCAAAAATGCACTTTTCACATCTATTTGAAAGACTTTAAAGTTCTTAAATGATGCGTATGCCAGGAAGATCTAATTGCCTCAAGTCTTGCTACTGGTGCAAAAGACATATCAAAGTTGATACCTTCCTCTTTTCTGTATCTTTGAGCAACTAAACGGGCTTTGTTTATAATAACCAAGCCATCTTCACTAAGCTTGTTTCTAAAGACCCATCTTGTTCCTACGGTCTAGGAGTTAGATGCCGAACTTTATTTCTTACAAATTGGTTTAACTCCTCCTGCATGGTATTTATTCAATCTGGATCAATCACGGCTTCACCAATTTTCTTAGGTTCAATTTGAGAAATAAAGGCAAAATTGGCCATTTCATCCATCAATTGATGTCTTGTCCTTTGAGGAGAGAAAGGATTTCCGATGATCAATTCTGTGGATGATTCTTGTTCCATCTGAAGTTGAATCCAAAGGGATTGGTTATCTGAACAGGTGACTCCGCGACGTCTGAACTCTCAACAGTTTGTTGAATAGGAGTTTGTACGTCTGGTTGTACCTCAACCGAATCAGCCACAAGGTCAGACAACGAAATCCGTTTATCCAGAGTTTTTCCTCACTTACAGACTCAAGAATCATCGCTTCTAATCTGTTAGCAAGGTCAATGGGATCAATGGATTTTCTCTCAATAGGCTCATCAAAGACTACATAGAGGGATTCCTCAACGATTTGCGTTTTGTTGTTGTATACTCTATAAGACTTGCTTACTGAGGAATATCCCAACATGAATCCCTCATCTGCTTTAGCATCAAAAGCGGTCAAATAAACCTTTCCATTGTTATGAATAAAACATTTACACCCGAATACTTTAAAGTAAGAAACTGTGGGAATTCTCCCATAATACAGTTCATAGGGAGTTTTATCAAAACGTTTGTTAATTATTGACCGATTTTGTGTGTAATAAGCAATGTTTATGGCTTCTGCCCAGAATCTCTGAGGTACGTTTGATTCAGCTAACATAGATCTCGTAGCTTTCTTTAGAGTCCTCACTCTTCTCTCAGCAATGCCATTTTGCTGTGGAGTTCTGGCACTAGACAACTCGTGCCTAATCCCAAATTCCTCGAGATAATATGATATGTATCTATTAGTGAACTCAGTTCCCTGGTCACTTCTGATACATGCAATATTTAAAGATTTCTGATTCTGAATTCTTTTTAAAATTTTAATCAAGTTTTGAGCAGTTTTATCCTTTGATGGTAAAAATGCCACCCATGTAAATCGCGAAAAATCATCAATAACAATTATGGCAAATCTCATTCCTCCTAAGCTCTTTACAGGAATTGGACCAAACAGATCAATATGTAACAATTCTAAGCAACGGCTGAACTGAGATTTCCCTTTACTTTTGAACGATGATTTGCCCTGTTTGCCTAACTGGCAAACAAAGCATACCTTGTCCTTTGAAAACTGAAGTTTTGGTAAACCAATAACTAAATTGTTTGAACAAATATTTTTGATGGTTTTGAAATTTAAATGGTTCAACCTTTTATGCCATAACCATTTCTGGTCGTTCTTGGCAATCATGCACATAGGATCAAAAGATTTTTTATTACCAATTCATTTTCTATGAATTTCCTACTCTACTACCAGTTAATAAAGTATTACCATGTTGATCCTTAACTAGGCATGCATGGGTTTGAAAATCAATTGACAAACCATTATCACATAGTTGACTAATACTAATCAGGTTATTGCACAAATTGTCAACAAGTAGCACATCATTAATGGTTAGATTACCATAGATAATCTTACCCTTACCCATGGTCTTACCCTTCTTGTTGTCACCAAAAGTGATCTTAGGTCCAGAACAATCTGCTATATTTGTGAGAAACCGTCTGTTTCCTGTCATATGCCTGGAACAACCGCTATCTAGATACCACACAGATTCCTCGAGACCATCATTCACTTGTACCTACACAAAACAATATTTACAATCTTTTGGTACCCATATTCAATTGGGTCCTCGGTCAATCAGTCCCTTAGGAATCCATATTTGGGTTATTCTAATGGATTTCCCATTTTGTTTAGTAATTAATGCGTATGATTTCGACATAGCAGACGCCATCCTAAAAGCCATTGATCCCTTAGCTTTTGAAGAAGATTTTCTTTTAAAACTTTTTGACTTTGAGTCAGGTTTTAGATTGCCAGACCTGCTGACTGCTTCTAACTTATCTGATATTTGACAGCATCTCCAGACCTTGTCCAAACACTAACAACATAGTTTAACCTTTTGTTTTCAGCAGAAAGAGTTTGAATCTGTTCTTTAAACATCTCATTCTCGGATGAAATCTCTACTTCTTTATTTTCAAAAACATTTGTTTCAGAAGTTTTATGTGACGAAGAAATGTTAGCCTCATATTATAACTTCATTTCATAAAATGAATCTGATAACTTCTTGTACTCAATGACCATTTCATTGAGTGCAGTAGTTAATTCTTCGTTGGTAAAATCTGGTTTAGAAACATCATTTACCTTGGATTGGTCGTCTGTCATTAAGAATGTTACAACTTCAGTCTCTTTTTCAGCAGAAGAATCCTCTAAATCGCTGTCGGCCCATTTGGATTTGTTTTCAACACACATGAAAACTTTCTGGTTCTTCTGATTCTTCTTTTCTTGAACATTTCGACCATAGATCTGAGTCAACTTCTCCCATATTTCTTTAGTAGAGGTACATGCCTTGATTTTGTAGAATATGTTCATGTTGATCGATTGATACAGAATATTCTTGGCCACATTGTCCAAATTATTGGTCATCTTATCTTCAGTAGTCCACTCACATCTTGGCTTCGAAATCTTTATGGGGCCATCAGTAATGACGCTCCACATATCACAATCAAGAGCAACCAAGTGATCTTGCATTCTCATCATCCAATAATCGTAGTTTTCTTTCGAAAGCAGAGGGATATCGTTGATGATAGACATGATTCAGGTCCTTGAATCTTGAGAATAGGAAACATAGCTCTAATAACAATTGAAAGGATTGGCGTAATCGATAGAAACGGGGGTCTGGCTATAGATGACGACTTAGGAAAAATGGTTTGATAGAAATCCTATTAAGGATTTAAATCACTTTCTATTCTGCACAAACCCTTGCAAACTCTTGAACGATTCAAGGGTTATGTGAGAGAAGGGGGTCGTTATTAGAGAAAGGACTTTTGAAGCTGGTACATCTGGAGGGAGTTGGAGCAGTAGGAACAATCGGCGCGGGTCTATCTATATGCTCCAGTGAGACGAGGTGTAACGCAGTCTGTCGATCCGCGACCCCTGGATGCCGAAGGCGTCCTTGGGGGAAATGTTTGCTTAGGTTTGAAGCTAAGAACCAAGAAAGAGAAGATGACAGAATGAAAAGACATAGCAGATTGTTTATGGATGTTTACTCTCCCACGTCACCCCTTCTTCCAACCACCGAAAGGATTCACTATACTTTCGAATCAAATACAGTTGCACGAATAACTCACTGTTGAACAGAACAAACTCTGTTCAACTTACAATATAATGAAGAATATCACTCAGCTAAAACAATGCTTTGCTTTTAACTCTCTCTTGATAAACACACAGTAAAACAAGAAAGCAGTTCTCTCAATATAACAGTTTGAATATTCGCTTATATTTCTCAAATGTTCAGCAAAAACAATCTTCTGGCCGTTCTTCCGTTGTCCTTTAGAGTCTTTAAATAAAGAGCAGGTACCAACGGTCGAGTCTTTTATAATGACACGTGGCGAGCTTCCATTGGAACGCCTCCATAGTACACAACAAACTCTGAGCACTAGGATCGTGACCGTACCAATCTGGTAGTGCGCAAGTAGTGGGAAAAGTATTTGCTTACGTGACATTAATCAATTGGTTGCAACTGGCTGTTGTATTGATCTTCACTGGAAAGTGGAGCAGGAGTAGCGTATAACTAGTTGATCGTGGGTAGACGTGTGCTAGTTTTAAGCAACATGCTTTAAGCATGACATTAGACGTATTTCACTTAAACGACCTCGTCTAATGAAATTAGACGCCCACGTCTAATAGTAGGATTCAATAGACCACCTGGTCTAATGGGATTAGACGACACGTCTAATAACACATCCCTTTAGACTAATCTGAAGGAGTTAGAATGCACATCTAACTTCCATTAGTTAGACTACACGTCTAACTATACATCCCTTCAGACTAATCTGAAAGAGTTAGACGACACGTCTAACTTTCATCTGTTAGACTGCACGTCTAACTACGTCTGTTAGACTGCAAGTCTAACTACGTCTGTTAGACTGCACGTCTAACTCCGTATCTATTAGACTCCACGTCTAAATTTGTCTGTTAGACTGCACGTCTAACTACGTCTGTTAGACTACACGTCTAACTACGTATCTATTAGACTGCACGTCTAACTACGTCTGTTAGGCTGCACGTCTAATTACGTCTGCTAGACTGCACGTCTAACTACGTCTGTTAGACTGCACGTCTAACTACGTCTGTTAGACTGCACGACTAACTACGTCTGTTAGACTACACGTCTAACTTCGTATCTGTTAGACTGCACGTCTAACTACGTCTGTTAAACTGCACGTCTAATTACGCCTGTTAGACTACATGTCTAACTCTCGTTTGTTAGACTACACGTCTAACTCCCGTATGTTAGACTGCATGCCTAACTACGTCTAACTCAATGCATCTAATGCCCAATCAGTCTAATGAACCTCATTAAGACTTAGTCTAATATAACCTGTTTTCGATACACCTGCACCAAAAATAATTAGACGGTTTAGATTGAGTCTTATATACATTCATCATCAAAATTCCAATAGTCAAACTACTTTGACACTTAGTCAAAATAATTTGACCCAACACCACTGTTAATCTTTCCATCGACTTCTGATGTTGATTCCCTTTGTACATTGAAAATTGTCGGTCGTGTTCTTGAATCCGACTTAGTTCGCTATGCTTGTTATCTTGTATCCACCTTTAATTAAATCCACTAATACACATGACCCAATTTATCCGATTCTTCAAATGATCCTATTACCATTCTTCTTATAAATTGGGGATGTCATCGAGATCTTAAGAAGATTATAAAAGTTAGCACCTTCTACCAAAGTTTTTGTTGTTGATAGCCACCGTACAATTCATCTGCATAATCTCAGTAACCTAAATGATCGAGTGATTATTCTCTTTACTCGAGAGGATGAGGAACAGACTGATATGGCTTACGATAATGATGTATCCATCTCAAATCTAGCAAATGGAAGTGATTTGAACAATGATGACGAATATGAGCATCATTAGAGAGTGAATATGACAGCGATGATGATAGTGAAAGTGAGGAGGAAGAATGTGAGAGGTCTGAGAAAAGGAGAAAAGTTTTAAAAGATAAAGAAGAGGATCTTGTCAAGCTTTTCAGAAAGCTGAAGAAGAAATACTAAATCCGGTCTGACTGGTGGTTCATCCAATTGGACCTATCGAACCAGAATTTGTCAAAACAACCGATTTGATCACATGAACGGTTTTCAAAATTTGCAGTTACCAATCAAATATAAAATTCTATTAAGATCTAATATTACTTATTATTATATACTTATTTGAAAAAATAAGAATATTAAAAAAACTAGCATGAATCTCGTGAATTTGCACGGATAAGGATATAAAAAATTATTATTTATATATAATATGTTTAATTTTCTTTTGTAAACGTGACATCTATACTTTGTCACCTACTTTGAATTTTCTATTTAGTTTTTTTTATACAAGTTTTGCCTGGAAATCAACATTGCATGTAGATTGTAACCGTTCATAACTTCTTCATAAAAAAAAATATAAAATGATAATAGAATAAATGTCATTACAAATAAAACAAATCTTATAAATTGTCATCTAAAAAATTAACTATATTATTAATATATCAATGGTCGTTATATTCCACAGTTTAAAAAAACTTAATCAAATACAATAAAAATGATTTTCACCTTAATTAAATTTTTTAATATAAAAAATGACACATTTAAGTTATATTTTTTTTTAATTTACAACTTTACACATTATTTATACAAAATTAATAATCATTTAAATTTTATTCCATAAATTTTATCATTATATTGTGTTTAATAAAATTTCATAATATCATAAATTATATAAAATATATAAGTTTGAGAAATTTTAATATTGTGTGTATGATTTTCTTTTACTTTGTTCTATTTTTTTTAATATTGTGTGAAGTTATATAATCTCACATTTGTTATAAATTTTCTTTTATAATTTTGTTTTTGAGATTAAGACAACTAAAATAAAATTTTGCAAATATGGTTATTTTTTGTTCTATTGGTTTAATTTTATTTTTTTATTATTTTTAACATGAATTATCCCAATATTATCTCAAATTGGCAAAAATAATATTTGAACAAAATATATGTTTGTATTTTTCTGCATAATTATTTCAGCTTCTACGTACTATATCATGTCAAAAAAAATCTAGAAACAGTTTATTATCCATTAAAAATCAAAATATTAATTAAAATATATGCGTAAACACTCTAAAATTCTTATTTAAAATTATATATATATATATATACCTAAGTGCTATTATATATATAATTTTTAATTTTATTTTGTTAAACAATAACATTAATTATTATTTTTATTAAAAATAATTATAATTTATTTTATAATATTTTGTTTAAAATAAATATATTTATAATAATATTATAAATTAAAATAACAAATATTTATCAAATATTTAAAACACATAAAAGAAAATATAAAGTTAAATATATGTTTTATTATTTGAATATATATATATATATATATATATATATATAATCTATTTATAATATTTTGTGTATTAATTATATATATATATATATATATATATATATATATATATATATATATATATAATATAAAATGTAATTTTACTTATAATTTTATTATAAATTATCTTGTTAGGTATAGTTATTTTTTAGATTAAGACAACTAAAACAAAATCTTGCCACGGTTATTTTTGTTCAAAATTATAGTTTTTTCTTCTATTGATTTAATTTAATTTTTTTATTATTTTTAACATGAATTATCACAATATCATCTCAAATTTGGCAAAAATAATATTTGAACGAGAAATATATGTTTGTGTTTTTTAATCTTGTGCATAATTGTTTCAGTTTCTACTATATCATCTCAAAAAATCTAGAAACAATTTATTATCTATCAAAAATCAAAATATATATGTAAACCCCTTACAATTCTTATTTAAAACTATATATATACTTAAGTACTATTATATATATAAATTTTATTTTTATTTTGTTAAACAATAACATTAATTATTATTTTATTTAAAATAGTTATAATTAATTTCATAATATTTTGTTTAAAATAAATATATTTATAATAATATTATAAATTAAAATAACAAATATTTAAAACATGTAAAAAATATAAAGTTAAATATATGTTTTATTATTTGAATATATATATATATATATATATATATATATATATATATATATATATAACCTATTTATAATATTTTGTGCATTAATTATATATATATATATAAATAATTAAAATATTATTATTATTTAAAATGTAATTTTACTTATAATTTTATTATAAAATATCTTATTACGTATGTTATGAAAAAATAAAAGAAATAATATTTAAATAAAATAGTAATAAATTTTTTATTTTTAATTTTTTTTATTAAAATACTAATATATTTTTTTTAAATTAATATTAATCTTTTTTTCACCAAAAATTAATTTAGACTTATTAATTATAATTGTATGATCAACCACAATCGTTCTCCAATTTAGACTTTTTTAACTATTTTATAGTGAGCTCTTATAATTGTTTATTAATATTAATCTCCGGATTCTTTAAAATATTATTTTATTTATTAATTTATAAAATAACTTATAATTTAATAATAAATAAATAATAATAATGATTAAATAAAAAAATAATAAAATTTTTATTAAGAAAAAAGTTAATATTTATTCGTATTAAAAAAATAATTAATCATTTTTTTATTACCACAATTAAGTTTCAATCATAATTTTATGACCTTACTTCAAAAATTCTTCAATTTGATTTTGTTACGTCACTTTCAATCATTCTGTACCGACTTACTTTATGTCATATTCTCATTACTAATTTTTGGGTTATTTAAAATATTATTTTACTTATTAAATTCTATTATAAATATATTATCATGTTATGAAAAAATAATATTAATAATGATTAAATAAATAAATAGTTAATTTTTTTATTTTAGAAAGAGTTAGTAAAAAACTAATAATTATTGAACTTTACCATCCAAAATAAATTGAAGATTTACTAATCTTTTGACATCACTTCAAATATTTCTTAATTAATTTCATATTACTCGTTATTTTCGAACATTACAATTTTGTAATGTAATTTTACCTCGCTCATTACTAATATCCGGGTTCTTTAAAATGTTTGTTAATTACTAATTTATTATTATAAAATATCTTATCATTTTATAAAAAAATATTAGTAATAGCATGGTTAAACAAAAATATAGTTAAATTTTTAATTTAAAAAAAACTAATATTCTATCAAAATAAACTTCGACTTATTTATGACTTCACTTTAAAACTTAAACTATCTCTAATTATCTCTCAATAGTATAATGTTATAATAGGCACAACAGTTATATATTTTCTTGCATTTACTACACATGTCTTCACGATAGTCTGTCATTTATGAGAAGTTGGTCGTCCTCATAAATCACAAGAAAAAGTTTATTATTATATTAACAAAAAAAATTAATATTATTTATATAAAGTCAATGAAAATTATCAAGCATCCACTCAAATTATTTAGTAAATGTGTTGTAGGTCTTCCTTGCTTAGACATAGAACTTGCATTATGCTGATTTTTTATATAAAGATATCTAAAAAACCTGTAATTAAGAAAATAATTGACGTAAATGTCTTTTACCATTTCATCTGTAAAATTGTCACAAATATTTATGCTTTTTAATCTCGCCAAATTAATCAGCTCCTCTAAAAATGTTTTTGAAGAAATTTTAAAACCAAATCACTCAAAAAATATAAGAACAATGAGTAATATTAGAGCAATATATAAGGTGTAAATATTTGCATGATTGTTCACTAACTAAGGTAACAAAGATTAAAAATGTGGGCTTTTATTATACAAGAAAAAATAATTGTAATCTCGTTAAATACGTTAAATCAAATAACATGTTAAAATGTAATCAAACATATGATACTGACCATATTTTAATGTTTTGTAATCTTCATACTTGATAATAATGATAAATCAATAGAAAATAAAAATGAATGATCTTAAATTTTACCATTTTAGTAACGTAGTCAAGATTTACAGATGTGAATCGAATCAGTTCATTGCAAAAAATATTTCATCGTCATCATATATTTCTCACTCTCTTACAAATTACGATTTAATGCAACACCTTATATGGTAGGAAAAAGAATATATTTATATTATGTAATTTCAGACCCGCTGGCCAATAATCATTTTATCTAGTTCAAGCTCTATTTTATAAACAAATTTAAGATGAAGACCAAATAAAGATAATTTGATCAAAAAAAATTGTTTAATGATTTTTCTAAGAGACAACACATTTTATCAAATTCTCATACACACCCATTATTATCATTTTAGTCTTATATCACCCTATCGCCTCCTTAAATTTTTATCCCCATATATATACCACCACCAATTATCATCATTTTAGTCTTATACTAATATATCTTTAATTTCTTACATACCACCACCATTGTCATACTCATTTTAGTCTTACATCACCATATATTCTCCTTCAATTTCTTCATCCCCATATATATACCACCATAATGACCATTGTCATTTTAGTCTTAAACCAAGATATTTAATCGTCATCATATATTTCTCATTCCCTTACAAATTACGATTTAGCGCAACACCTTATATTGTAGGAAAACAATATCTTTATATTATGTAATTTTAGACCCGTGGGGCAATAATAATTTTATCTAGTTCAAGTTATTTGATAAAAAAAACTGAAAATAAAGACCAAATAAAGATAATTTGATTCAAAAAAAATTGTTTAATGATTTTTCTAAGGGACAACATATTTTTATCAAATTCTTTTAGTCTTATACTAACATACATTGTTGTACCCATTTTCAAATTCTCATTATGAGAGATTTGAACTCATGGTCTCATATATGAATTGTGCACCCTTGACCACTAGACCAATGATGATTGTTGATTTCAATTGAAAATTATATATATATATATATTTTAGGTAAAATTTTGAATATTTGTTTTAAGTAGGTGGTTATATATATAATATATATAATTATATAAATTATAAAATAATTAATATAAATATAATTCTATGTATTTTCCTTGGATATGGAAATAATGAATTTGAATACAGATTATGGGACCTAGAGAAGAAGAGAATTGTCAGGTGTAGAGATGTTGTGTTCTTCGAGGGCCAAAATGGGATAAATCTGAAAATCAACGAGAATTCAAAGAGAGTTGATGAGTCTATATAACTCATACCAATTCCTTCACATGTATAGTCAACAATAAAAAATGAAGATGAACATAATGTAGAACCCATAGAGGAAATTTATGACATGAATGGTAGTAATGATGATGAGATTGTTTATGATGCTCTTCAGTAAGGGGGGGGGGGGGGGGCAACATCATGAAGATGAGCCAAAAAAACTCCTAGTAAAAAGGTCTAAAAGAGAGCACCAACCTTCTAAAATATACCCTTCTTCAAAGTATATCCTATTGACAGAAGAAGGAGAGTCAAAAAGTTTTCAGGAGGCACAAATTTATAAAGACAAAGCTAAGTGGCATAATGCAATGAAATATGAGATGAAGTCATTGAAAGAAATGAGCACATATGAGCTGGTAGAGCTTTTTAAGGACCCTAAAACATTGAGAAACAAATGAGTATTCAAGATAAAGAGAGATAAAATGGAGAAATTATTAAATACAAAGCCCGACTAGTTGTAAAGGGTTTTGGACAGAAATAAGGCATCGACTTTTGAGGATATTTTCTCACCAGTGATAAAGATGACTTACATTCATGTGGTGTTAAGTCTAGTCGTTAGCTTATATCTTGAGCTTGAACAATTGATGTAAAAATTGCATTCCTTCATTGTAACTTGGAGGAAGAGATCTACATGGTACAACTAGAGAGATTTTAAGTGAAAGAAAAAAAGAACATGGTTTGCAAATTAAAGAAGAATTTATACGGTTTGAAACAAAATCCGAGACAGTGGTACAAGAAATTTGACTCTTTTATGATGAGTAATGGGTAATAGAGAACCAAGAAAGATTCGTGCGTTTACTTCAAAAGATTTTATAGTGGAAAGTTTCTAATCTTTTTACTTTATGTTGATGATGTTGATTGTATGACATGATGCTTAGATAATAGCAATGTTGAAAAAGGAGATGTCCAAGACATTAAACATGAAGGACATGGGCCAAAGACGTCAGATATTGGGCATGTAGATTACTCGTGATAAAAAGGCCAAGAGACTTTAATTATCACAAGAGAAGTACATTATAAAGGTGCTTGAAAGATTCAACTTGCAAGAAGCAAAGTAAGTAAGTTATCCATGTCTCACTCATTTGAAGTTAAGCAAGAAGACATGTCCATCAAAAAAGAAATAAAATGGTGAAATTTCAAGTGTGTCATACTCCTCAATTGTATGGAATTTGATGTATGCAATGGTTTGCACTATGCCAGATATAGCGCATGCAGTTGGTGTGGTAAGTAAATTTTTCTTTAATTTATGAAAACAACATTGTGAAGTAGTAAAGTGGATTCTTATATATCTAAGAGGTACTTCCAATTTGTGTTTGAGTTTTGGAAATGGTGAAACTGTGTTAGAAGGTTACACAAATGCTGATATGGCTAGAGATCTAGTCATAGAAAATCCACTTCAGGTTATGTATTTACTTTTGCAGGGGGAGCCGTGTCATGTCAATTTAAGTTGTAAAAATATGTGGCTTTGTCAACAATATAAGCACAATACATTGCATCAACTGAAGTTGGTAAGGAGTTATTATGGGTGATTAGATTTATCATAGAGCTTGGTATGCAACAAGAAGATGCAATTGTTTCATGTGATAGTTAGAATGTCATAAATTTGAGCAAAAATGTTACATATCAATCCAGAACTAAGCATATTGATGTGATATTTCATTGGTTGAAAGATATAATAGAAAACTAGCAAATGAAGCTAAAGAAAATCCACATGGATAAGAACCCGTCAAAAATATTTACAAAGATAGTTCCAAAAGACAAGTTCGAGCTTTATTGTCGGCTTGTCGGCTTGTCGGCATGAATACCATGTGGTGATTTGAAGATCGATGTTCCTCTCTCTGTGGGCTGGAGGGGAAGATTGTTGGGCCTTGTGGGTCGAGCCCAATTAGGTACTTAATGAAACAAGCAAACCCTAATAATGTTATTCTCTCCATCACTGCTAGTAAGAGAGAGAGAGAGAATTCTGTTAATAGAAGAATAAGTAGAGAAACAAGATATTGAGTGTAGAAGAAACAAAGGAAGGAGAAGAGAAGGAGAAAGAGCAATCTCCTTGCCTTTATCACCTTCAGGTTCCGATTTCTTATTGTCTCATATCTAAATTTGTTTGAGTTTGAATGAAATTGATTTTCTTTGTATATGTATACCTCAACTCTAGGTTTAAAATTGAGAAGAACATTTGTATCAGTTTCTTGTTGATATATTGATATTTGTCAGTTGACTTAGTGATTTTTTACCCTCCAGGCTGAGAGGGTTTCCACGTAAATCTGGTATTTTTTATTATTTTGTTTGATCTCCTATTTTAGATTTGGATGACCTTTGCATTTTGTTGGGAATTTTGAAACGAATAATACTTTTATACTGTAATCAATCGATGTGAGATGAGTAAATGCATATGTTATCCAAATCTAGAATATGAGATAAGCACATAATAAAACAATACCAAATTTACGTAGAAACCCTCTCAAATCTAGAATATGAGATTAAGCACATATTAAATCTCTTAACTGATGAAACCTCACATACATATGCTTAGTTCTGGAATGATATATAACATTCTTTCTCAAATCTATGGCACTCTGGCTATCACAGAAAACAATTGCATCTTCTTGTTATATACTAATCTATATGAGAAATCTAATCATTCACAATAACTTCTTACCAGCTTCAGTTGCTGTAATGTATTCTGCTTATGTTGTTGACAAAACCACACATTTCTGAAACTTGGATTGCCATGACACGACCCCCCTTCAAAAGTAAACACATAACCTGAAGCGAATTTTCTGTGATCTAGATCTCTAGCCATATCAGCATCTGTGTAACCTTCTAACACAGTTTCACCATTTCCAAAACTCAAACACAAATTGGAAGTGCCTCTTGGATATATAAGAATCCACTTTACTACTTCTCAATGTTATTTTCCTGGATTAGAGAGGAATCTACTTAACACACCGGTTGCATGCGCTATATATGGCCTAGTGTAAACCATTGCATACATCAAATTCCTAACAACTTAGAAGTATGAAACACTTGACATTTCATCATTTTCTTTCTCTGTTGATGGACACATCTTCTTCCTCAATTTAAAATGGCTAGGAAGTGGACAACTTACTTCCTTTACTCCTTACAAGTTAAATCTTTCAAACACCCTTTAAATGTACTTCTCTTGTGACAACCAAAGTCTCTTAGCCTTTTTTTTCACGAGTAATCTACATTCCCAATATCTGACGTACTTGGCCCATGTCCTTCATGTCAAATGTCTTGGACATCTCCTTCTTCAACATTGCTATTATCTAAGCATCATGTCATACAATCAACATCATCAACATAAAGTAAAAAGATTAGAAACTTTCCATTATAAAATCTTTTGAAGTAAACACACAAATATTTATTGGTTCTCTAGTACCCATGACTCATCATAAAAGAGTCAAATTTCTTGTACCACTGTCTCGGTTTTTGTTTCAAACCCTATAAATTATTCTTTAATTTGCAAACCATGTTCTTATTTTCTTTCACTTTAAATCTCTCTAGTTGTACCATGTAGATCTCTTCTTCCAAGTTACCATGAAGAAATACAGTTTTTACATAAAGTTGCTCAAGCTTAAGGTCTAAGTTAGCTACTAGACCTACACTGTACAAATGAAAGTCATCTTTACCACTGGTGAGAAAACCTCCTCAAAGTCGATGCCTTGTTTCTGTCCAAAACCCTTTACAATCAGTCGAGCTTTGTACTTCATAATTTATCCATTTTCATCTCTCTTTAGCTTGAACACTATTTATTTCTCAATGCCTTACGGCCCTTAAGAAGCTCCACCAACTCATATGTTCCCATTTCTTGCAGTGACTTCATCTCGTCTTTCATTGCATTTTGCCACTTAACTTTGTCTTTATGAATTTATGCCTCCTGAAAACTTTTTAGCTCTCATTCTTCTGTCAATAGAATATACTCTGAAGAAGGGTATATTTTAGAAGCTTTGTGCTCTCTTTCAGACATGTTTATTGGATTCTCTTCTGGCTCCTCTTGATGATGTTTATCTCCATTCTCAGAAACATCATAAATATTCTCATCATTATTATTACTAACATTTATGTTAGAGGTTTCCTCGGTGACTTATTCATTATGTTCATCTTCATTTGTTACTGTTGATTGTACATGAGAAGGAACTGGTATGATTTATATGGACTCATCAACTCTTTCTGACTTCTCGTTAATTTCCAGATTAATCCCATTCTGACCCTCGAAGAACACAATTATCTTCTTTTCTGGGTCCCACAATCTGTACCCAAATTCCTCATTTCCATATCCAAGGAAAATACATGGAATTGCTTTATCATCCAACTTGGATCTTTGTTCCTTTGGAATATGCACATATACTTTGCATCTAAATACCCTTAGATGCGAGTAAGAAATATTTTTCTTAGACCATACTCTATGGTATTTCAAACTTCAAAGTAATAAAGGGTGACCTGTTTATGAAATAGAAAGTTGTGCGAATTATTTCTGCCCCAAACTATTTTGGCAACTTTGTCATCTTTAACATGCATCTCACCTTTTCTACAATGGTGCGATTCATTCTCCCAGCCAAACCATTGTGTATTGGAGTTCCATGCACTGTTTTTTCATGTCGAATTCCATATTTTACACAATATGATTTAAACTCCCTGGAGGTATATTCTTCCCCGTTATTAGAGCGAAACATTTCATCTTATTGTCTATCTCTCTTTCTCCAATGATATGGAACTCTTGAAAGTAATTAAATACAAGATCTTTCGTTCTCATAAAATAAACCCACACCTTTCTAGATGAATCATCAATAAATGTTAGAATGTATCGATTGCCACCCAATGACTCCTCCTCAAAAGGACCACACAAATCAGAATAAACCAAGTCCAACACATTATGTTTCCTTTATGATGTTTGACTAAATGAGACTATGTGTTGTTTACCAAGTGAGCAATAGTCGCATAAATCCAGAACCTTGTCTTTGGTTGAGGGGATGTGAAGCTTCCTCACCAGAATTCACAGCTCATTCTCAATCATGTGGCCGAGACGTTGATGTCTCAGATTTAGAGAGTTTTCAGCTTGTACTGTATACAACCCATTCTTGAGTATCTTCACATGGGTTCGGTATAAGAATTTCCATGACTTCCCTTTTGCTACAATCATTGATCTCTTGTTGAGCTTCCATTTTCCACTACCAAGGTAATGCTTGAATCCATCTTTGTCCAATGCATCACTTGATATCAAGTTTAGACGCAAATCAGGAATATGTCGCACATCTTTAAGTGTTAACTGATGTCCCAACTCTGTCTGTAAACAAATATCACCAATACCCACAATACTCGAGTGACTAGTATTACCCATCTTCATTGTACCAAGATCTCCAGCTTGTAAGTCGTGAAGAACTCTCTATACGTTGTAGCATGATAACAAACACTTGTATCAACTATCCACTCAACTCCTTGGTGACCTTTTACATATAGATATTGTTCTTTTTCACAAGAAAAAAACACTTCATCATTTGCAGTTACTATGGTTGTAGTATTTTCTGTTCTCATCATATTTCTTCTGATTTTTGTCTTCATTTTGTATTCTTTTCTAGGCTCTATAATTTTTCTTCATGTGACTTTCTTTACCACAATGATAACACTGTCTTCCCTTAAATTTTGATTTGGCTTTGGACTTGATATGGCCTCTTGATTGTTGTTTATATTCAGCTCTACCCTTGTTCTCTGTGACTAAGACATGTGCACTATTTATATTAGTTGACTTCATTCTTGTCTCCTCATTGAACAAGCTACCAATAACTATACTCATAGTAAGAACACCATTCGGAGATACATTACTGATTGTCACAACCAAGGTCTCCCAACTGCCGGTCAATGATCCTAAGAAAAATAAGGCTTGTAGCTCATTTTCTAATGTCATCTCCATCATTAACAATTGATTAATCAAGCTCTAGAAATCATTTAAAAGCTCAACAACACTTGTACCTTCTATGAATTTTAGACTTACTAACTTTCGAATCAGAAATGCTTTGTTACCTACTGTTTTCTTCTCATATAATGACTCTAGTTTCTTCTACAACTCATGTGCACTCTTCTTACTTTCTACATGGTGGTACACGCTATCATCAAGACACTGTCTAATTGTGCCAACTACTTTTCGGTTCAATTTTGGTCAACCACCGTCAACCATATCTTTTGGCTTCGCACTATCTCCTTCAACCGGCTCATACAAGTCTTTATAGTTATAGTAAAGAATATTCTCCATTTTGGATTCCTAAATCTGTTAGTTATTATTTGTCAATTTGATCATTGTGCTATTTCCTTCCATCTCAACCAACAAAAACACTCTTCAAAAAATAAACCTAACAACTCTAATACCACTTGTTGAGAATTTTGAAACGAAAAATATTTTTATACTGTAATCAATCGATGTGAGATGGGTAAATGCACAGGTTATCCAAATATAGAATAGAGGATCAATCACACAATAAAAAAACACCATATTTACGTGGAAAACCCTCTCAACCTGGAGGGTACAAAACCACGGGACCCCGAAAAATTTCACTATAAACAAGAAACGGGTACAAATGTTCTTCTCAACTTTAAACTCAAAGTTGAGGTATACAAACAGAGAAAACTAATTTCATTCAGACCCAAGCTAGTCTAAATATAAGACAACAAGAAATGGAAACCTGAAGGTGATAAATGTAATGAGATCGATACTGCCTCCTTTTCTTCTACTTCATCTGTTTTTTCTCTTCTTAGCAGAATGTTATCTCTCTCTAACAGTGATAGAATGACCAACATTCTTAGTGTTTGCTTGTTTAATTAAATTCCTAATTGTGGTTGACCAAAACACCCAACAGATTTACCCATCTCACATCAATTGATTAAAATATAAAAATATTATTCATTTCAAAATTTTGAACACTCCGACCTCTAGGAGAGCCAACGAAAACCTTCCAAGAACCCATAAATTTAGAGATTTGATATCATGTTCAAATTTTGAAGAATAAGATATAAATTGAAAATTGTATTATTCAAGTTGTTCTCAAAACATTTACCCTCTCCTTTATATATAAGTTTCACAACAAATTAAATTAAAATTAATAAAATTAACCCACAAGTATTAAAATTAACTCACAAGTATTAAGACCAATTATTAGTGTTAATCTAACTAATCAACCAATTATTAAATTATTTTTATTATTTTTACATGGACCAATATAAAATAATGACTCAATATGTGTTTGAGATAGTAATTGGAACTTTTATTATCCTTATAAATGCAATTTTATCATATATTTTAAAAAAAAAATACCAAAATGGGAAATGAATTAAAAGCTCAGCTATATATGGAAAGGGACAAATTGTTTGATGTTTAACCAAATAAAAAAAATCAAATTGAATTATTTAAATAACTTAAACTAATTCAACATCATTTCACTCTCTTTATTATTTATCAAATGCGTCAATTCATTAACCAAAAATAATAAAATATTCTTTTTAAAATTATTTATTTTATAATTTATTATTATATATTAAATTATCAATACTATTAAAGTTTTTTATAAAAAAAAATCCCCTCTTCAAATAAATCACAAATCCTTATATTTTAAATATCTTAAAATTTGTTTGAATTGAGGTTATTTGAATAATTTAGAAAGGAAAAAAAATAATGATTAATGATTCTTTTAAGAAATTAATAATTTTTTTTGGTAATTTTTTTTTTTGAAATGATTGATATATATATATATATATATAAATAAAATAAATAATAATTTAAAATAAAATATATTTTAGTATTTTAGTTAATAAAAAGATATAATAGAGAAAAATGATATTTGAGTAACAAACTAAATCTCTAACTTCGATTATTCTAAAATAAAATACTAATCTAAATTGGTTGTGAAGATTCTGTTAATAATAAAACCGGCACAATTGGCATGTGTAAAAATTCCTTCTACCCATATTTCAAATACTTCTTATAATATTTACATTTTTATTCTCTTACCTTAAATACTCATTTCTTGCTCTAAACCCATTAATTATCCCCATTAATTAACCTTATTTCTCTAATCTTATTAATTATTATCTGTTTATTTAAAGTCATAAATTATTTTATTTTATAAATATAAAATATATAATTAAAATTAATAATACTTAATTAAATAATTAAAATAAAATAAAATTTAAATATTATATATTATATATTAAAATAACACACATTTTATTTTTTCTTAATTTATAAGTATAATATATATAATTAAAATTAAACATATTAAATTAAATCATTCAAATAAATATTATACACTAAAATAAAAATAAATTACATTAACATTAAAATAAAAAAATTAAATAAAAAAAACAAAATACTTTATTTGAAAATAATATATATATATATATATATATAATATAATAAAAATAAAAATATATAAAAATTAAAACACAATACTAATATTTAAAATTTATAGAAATTTTTGTCCAGGTAAACAACAAAGTCTATTTAATTTTTCATTTTTACCTAATTTGTAGAGTTGTTTCACATTCTACTTAGATTTGAAAAATATATTGAATAATATCAAAATTTATCAACACTGAAATTTGAAAATACGAGTTTAACTTAAACATATTTAACGTTAAATAATTGAGAAATATAATTGAACTAAAATTGACCTTCTTTACAAAATTAGAGTTAGTAGATTATGTAGACAAGAAAGTCATTTTATTTTATATAATATTTAAATAGAAAGATAATAATTAATAAGATTAGAGAAATAAAAATGTAATTAATGGATTTATTAATAGATTTAAAGAGAGAAAGTATGTTGTGAAAAGGAATGAAAATGGGTATTACGGAAAATATATTTAAAACATGACGGTTGGAGTTGCATTGGACAACGAGAGTAAGCTAACAATGAAGAAGAATCGGAACAGCTGGAATAATGGACGGTAGAGATGGAGGGAGGGAGCCGATTAGGACATTTTCAGTTGACGGTACCGATTACGATATTTTTAGTTGATTGTCACGTACATGAAGCTTCATAGAAAAGTGCTGGACCGCTGGTACCGCCTAAATTGGCAATAAAGAAAATTAATATTACTGTTTTTTTAAAAAAAAAATTAAGCACAAATAAAACAGAATTGCGTTATTAAGTGGCTATAGTTTTTGTTTTTGTTTTTATTTTTAATTGGTCCATAAAAATCATATATAATAATAATTTACTTTAAGCAAAAAAAAAAACATTAGATTTACATTATAATAGATAAAAACAAAAATTAAAAAAACATGAAAATAAAACACAAATATTTTGTTAAATAGATTATGAGATTTGTAGATTTTTAATATTTTTTATAAGCTATTGCGAAAGAAAATAAAACAAATTTATTTAAGGGATTAAAATAAGTTGAATGACAATAAATTTAAGTGTGTAATAAGTAAGTTGTTAATGAGTTTAATCAAACTAGCACATTGATCTAGCTTATTCAAGCTCAAATGTTTGATTTTATTAAGCTTATTAGTATAGCAAGTTGAGTGTGTTATTTGATTAATTGTTCAAACTTATTTTTATTAGTTGCTTAAAATTATTTAACTTATTGAATAAATGTTCGAACAGTAATGATTTTACTTAGTTGTAGTTGATTTGTTAAAACTATTATAATAGTTATATAAAACTCTTTAAATTAATAATGTCCGGGATCAAAGAAATTTAGTTTAGAGAGTTATTAATTTAAAAAGTTTTAACCGATTAAACGTATAATCTATATATTTATATAAAATAAGTAATTATATGTACCAAACAAAAACTAAATTAGTCTTGCAACGAAAAGGAATTCAAACTTAGCATTATTAATTACGAAGTACTAGTGTAAATGTAAATCAATCAACAAATGTGAATATATTATTAAGTAAGTTTGTCATATAATATATAAATTACATGAATGTATTAGAGTATTCAAACCATATCTCACAAGTTGACGTTGAATCATATTTTCTAGTGTTGACTTTTGAAATTAGACAACTATTGAATCATATTTTCACTAGAGTTTAATATATATTTTCAGTTTATATGAATTATGAATTTATGATTTTCTTGAGAACGACAAATTATCGAGTTTTATAATTTTTTTTTTGGGAAAAACGACTTAGCGTCATTTCATTAAAAATTCCCAAAAACGGGAAAAAAAACCACGAGTTTAAGAGATCATTCTAGACAGGCCTAGAATGATTTTGAAGTCGTAACATTCTGAATAAAAGCTAAAAAGCTAAAAACGTAAATGAATTATCTGTTTACAATGCTTTCAATTTTAGTGAGTTTAAAAAACGGTAAATTCCAGTTCCTACAGATATTCCAGTTCTGCTCCGTGCTTGGAATTCTTCTCCACGTTCCCGCGAGGGCGCTGCAATCCGATACAATATCTTTCCATAACTCGTCAATGCTCCTACGAGTTCTGTCATATACCCTTGCATTCCGTTCTTGCCAAATGTTATACACCACTGCTCCAAAGCCGCACTTGAACACGCTTGTTGCAAATCTATTTCCCTTGGCTTTGAGTGGTGCTACTTCTTTGATTTCATTCCATTCGCTCGGGAAACTGATCAGCTTCAGGCTTTTATAGAATCTGTCCCAAAGCTCCGAAGCAATACAACAGCTCCCGAATAGGTGATCTATGGTTTCTTCATTTCCTATGCATAGAAGACAACTCGCGTCCAGGACGCTCATATACTTACTGATACGATCACGAGTGCTGAGTCTTTCCCAGAAGGCGAGCCATAGGATGAACTGGTGTCGAGGGATAATCTTCGTTGACCATACAAGAGGAGCCCATTCTACTTTCTGCGCCTTTTCCCGGATTACCTCCCATATTTTCTTCAATACCAGCTTCCCATTGTCCTCAGCTTTCCATTCATGAATATCCGGTCTGTCGTGTAGTTGTATGTTACTTATATGATCAAGTATCCTCTTTCCTTCTGGAATTCTTCTCAAGAGCAAGTTCCAATTCCCGTCTTTGATGTCTCTGATTTTCGCTTTTGCGCAGTCCTTTCTGATACGAGTATTTTGAAACTCCTCCTTGTCGATAATAGGCTGGTTTTCAAACCAAGGGTCGTGCCAGAATAGAGTGTCTTTCCCGTCCCTAGTCGGATGTCATAAAGATCTGTAATATCACTTCTTAGTTTAAGAATCCTTTTTAGAGACCAGCTCATACCTTCGTGAATTTTGTAGGTCCAGATGCTGGTTTCGTGTTTCATAAACCTCGTATGCACCCATTTGATCCATGGTGACTCCTGATTGCGCTCCAAAGCCCACAAATGCTTGAATGTTAGAGCCTTGTTCCACTCGATATAGTTCTTCAAGTCGATGCCTCCCTCGTCCTTCGGTTTGCAGAGAGCGGTCCATTTGACTTTCTTTCCTCCTCTTCCACTACTACCCCAGATAAAGTTTCTCATCAGCGTGTCGAGTTCCTTCATTACCTTCTTCGGAATGACCATTTGCTGCGCCCAATAGCCAACTATGCCCATAACCACGGTTTTGATAAGTTCGATCCTCCCTGCATAAGAAAGTTTTTTCGCTGCCCAGCCAGATATCGTGTTTTTTACCTTTTCAATCAGCGGCTTGCAGTGTGAGATCTCGATCTGCTTCGCAGTTAACGGAATTCCTAAGTACCTTATGGGAAAGCTGCCTTCCTTGATGCCCATGATGTTGAAGATGTCCTGCTTTGTTTCGTCCTTCACGCCTCCATAAAATGCCACACTTTTGCTTTCATTAATTGTTAAACCTGTTACCTCAGGAAAGAACATTAGTGCAGCCCTAATAGTTTTAATGGAATCAACGTCTGCGTGCGCTAGAATGAACAAATCGTCAGCAAAGCATAAATGTGTTACCTCCTCTACCTCACAGAATGGGTGAAAGATGTATGGACAGATTCTTTCGGAACATCGCGAAGATGCTCTCAAAGATCGCCATGATAGCTACGAAAAGGTAAGAAGAGAGGGGGTCCCCTTGCCTTACCCCGTTTTCACCCTTGAAATAGCCTTTGTGGACTCCATTGACGCTAACAACAAAGCAGGATGATGAAACGCATTGCATAATCCAATCGATAAAAATCATAGGAAAAGTAGAAACAACCAGAAAGTCTCGAATGGATTCCCATCTAACAGAATCGAAAACTTTCTTGATATCTATTTTGAAAGCCACTCTCGGGGATATTTTCTTTTTCCCGTAGCCTTTTAATAGGCTCTGCATGAGAAGAATATTATGAGAGATTGTCCTACCGGGGATGAATGCAGATTGATTAAGATTTATTATTTTTCCTATTACATTTTTAAAACGTTTAGAAATGATTTTTGAAATTATTTTATAAATCACATTGCAGTAGGAAATTGGTCTGAAATCTTGTACTTTCTCAGGTACCGCAGTTTTGGGGATCAAGGTTATGACCGCTGTATTCCATTGCTTTAACATCTTCCTGTTTTTGAAAAACTCCAGAACCCCATCAGTAACATCTTTACCCACAATCGACCAATTATCTTTGAAGAACTGTGCATTAAACCCATCAGGACCCGGGCTTTTATTCCCATCAATACTAAACAGAGCTTCTTTAACCTCAACCTTCGTGACCACCCTTATTAACTCGCGACTATCTTCTGCAGAGATTTTCCTATCAATAATTTGATACAAGGTATTCAGGGGACTTTGATGCTACTTTCTTGTACCCATAAGCTGCTTATAGAAATCAATAGCCAGATCTTGGACACCCTTTTGACTCTAAACATATTCACCATCATCATTCTTCAGCCTGTACACATTGTTTCTCATGTTTCTAGCCTTGCATTTTCTGTAGAAGAAAGCTGTGTTTTTGTCACCCAACGAAAGCCAACTCTGTCTTGATTTCTGTCTAACAAAATTCTCTTCAAATAGACTCAGCTTCCTGAAGTTTTCAAGCGCATATCTTTCTGTTTCATTGAGTTGTTCATCACTATCATCCCTTAATAACTTTTTCTGAACCTCTTCCAGTTTTTCTCTAGCAGCCAGAACTCTATTGGAGATATTGCTGAACTTCTTCTTGTCAAAGCTTTGGAGATGATTCTTCAGGAGCTTATGCTTCTCAGAAACCCTGTACATGTTGGAACCTCTGACATCTGTTGACCATACGCTTTCGAGAATACCCTTGAATTTATTATTATCCATCCAGAAATTGAAAATTTTAAAGGGCCTTTTGAACTTTTCTTCCTTTTCCCAGAACAATTTAATCGGGCAGTGATCAAATATACCTGGATTCAAAACATGAAGTTGACTTCTCGGAAATTGGTTAATCCAGTTCTCATTTACCAGATATCTGTCAATTCTACTTTTTTTTTCCAGAAATTGAAAAATTTAAAGGGCCTTTTGAACTTTTATTCCTTTTCCCAGAACAATTTAATCGGGTAGTGATCAGATATACCCGGATTCAAAACATGAAGTTGACTATTCGGAAATTGGTTAATCCAGTTCTCATTTACCAGATATCTGTCAATTCTACTTTTTCTAATTTGCTCATTCCCTCTCGTAGAAGACCAAGTGAAGAAATTCCCAGAATTGGTAGACTCGATACAACCCATATCTCTGATGCAGTCATTAAAGTCAATCATATCCCGAGTAATTTCAGATTCTGGGCTACGATCAGATTCGTTTCTGGTTACGTTATATTCGTTTCTGATGCGGTCATTAAAGCCAGAACTCTATTGGAGTTTTTCAATTTTTTACATTTACCTAAATCGGGACCGGACAAATTTATTATTTTAGAGAATTTATTAATTTATCAAACATTAATTTAAAGAGTTTCTAGTATACACCTGTACACCACTTATTTGAAAGTATACAAAGATTACTAACTTTGAGTTAGATTGATTTTTAATTAATAAACCACTACATAAAATTATAATTAAACATATAATAATTGAAATCTAAATAATTTAATTTTTTTATTTAACATAATTAAATAATAAAACACAATAAAAGAATCACAAATAACCAACATCAAACAAGCCCTCTAAATCGTAACTCATGGTCAAACTTCGAACCGTGAACAAATTTTGGAACTAAATATTTCTGACAAAGACCAATGTTAAATGTTGAGCAAACAATTTATATTTTGGAATTAAATATTTCTGAGCAAAGACCAATGTCCTAAATATCTCGTGATTTGCAGAGAGAATTTGATTGAAAAAATATGAGAGAATAATTTAACGGAATCTAATTGATCGAAAAAATCAAATAATTTTTCTATGTTCTCTTTTCCTTCTATTTTTTCGTGGTTAGTTCAATGCTACCTATACATATACTACCTGAATTCATATACTACCTGAATTCACTCACAACTTGACACATGTTAGTCTTTAATTTTTCTCTCTCTTAAAACTAACTTATAAATTTAAAATAAAAAAATAATATATTAAATTGTTTTATATATTTTTTACGTAAAAATATCATAATAATTTTAAATCATTATTAATTAAATATATATATTTTGTTATAAGGAATAATATAATAATATAAAAAAATTTAATTATTAATTAAATATATATCACATTAATATTAATATTATTTGTTAACATAAAATGTTATATATCGATAATATTAACAATTGAGGAAATCATGCATTAAATTATATCGATATATATATATATATATTTTTTTTACAAAGAACAACATAATAATTTAAAAAATATATATTATTAATTAAATATATATCACATTAATATTAGTACATGATTTAAAATTTAAAAGAAAAAATTATGCATTAAATTATTATATATATTTTTAGGAGAAATAATATAATAATTTTAAATTATTATTAATTAAATATATATTTAAAATATTATGAGTGTACACTAAATAAATATTATAGGTGATATTATGTGATACATGTATGATGATATTTGAATGTTATTCAATAAATTATCGAGCTTATAAGTCTGTGAGAAGAACTATTAACTCCCCGACGGACTCTACCAGCTTTCTGAAACAAATCTATGAAAACATGATAATAATAGCATTATGAATGATACACATCGGATGACTACGATTATTGAAAGTTCGACGATTTCTCTATAGCTAGATAGTACACAAAACAATTTGGGACGATAACCCAAATATGTAGATTTGTCATAACAGCCGCATCAATACAAACTTTCCAACACCTACCCAAAAATTTGAGCATCACCTAATGAATCACAATAATACTCCACAAAATGCTCCAATACTAGCCATCCATCGACAATAAAAAGTAAGCGAGTTGTCGATTCACCTGCTCGTGACACATACGTCACATCTATAAGCCCTTTTATTATATCTTCTAATAATTTTTATAGGTTTCTTGCTATTCTGATCATATTTGTAGATGGTTAGTTATCCTTTGGAAGAACTTTTTATGGCGTTGTTTACCAACCCTTGGACAAAGACAAATTTTAATGTCGCTCACAATTTTGGGTAGAGATTCTTCAGGCACCACTTAATTGGTTTCTTCAGTTTACTCTCTTTAATCATTTATTATTATGAAACTCACACCAGTTAGTCTTTAGAGTCATCTGGAATAAATTGCATGATTGTTGGATAATTTTTATTAGAATTTTAAAATTTGTATGATTTACCATCCGTTATTTTTTATTACTTACAATTTATTTGTAACTCCTTAATTGAATGAAAATCAAATCGTTATAAAAATAATAAAAATTAACTGCTCTAAATGAGTAGTGATAGGGGAGGGAATTTGGGAGAGGAAATAAGGGAGAGAATGACGTGTCACTATATCACTGGTTGGAAAAAGGATAAAGGGTGAGGAGGGAGAGAGAGAATATTTTTTATTTTTTCGGCCAATCAGATTGCTCCACGTCATTCCTTTTAAAATTTCCTCTCACGAATTTCCCTCCCCCAATCTTTTCTCGCTCTAAATTTTGCTAATAGGTCAACCCGCTAACCAAAACCAAACTCATTTAGTCTTATAAAATGTATAGCATTGTAACCCCGAAAATCTATTGTATCGGTTTTTGTGAAATGCTTGAGGTTCGAGAATTTCAACCTCGATTTACGTGTTAGGAATTTTCTTTTAAAATAAAACATTATTTAATTTTTTTAATGATTTCTGACAACTTTTGTAATTAATTAAAAAATAAGTAATTTCGGGGTTCAATTTTAAATAATTCGGAGATTTACGATAATCAAATCACAATTTAATTTTTAGAAATTTGTTAGTTTTAATTAATTAAACATAATTAAATTAAAAGATTATTTATTTTAAAACTGAGTCGCCAATTGATTTTTTTAAAAATCAATAAAAGTTGGCATACGTATACAAACGTATTAACTAGAGTTTTCTTTTAGTTCGTAGTTTGGTGATATTTAAGAAAGAGTTTTCACGCTTCATCCTCTGTACACGTTTTAAAAACAGTTTTTACTTTTAAAGTTGACTTTTTGAAAATCGGTTGTATAACATTTTATTTTATCGATTATTCTTCTGGTCCTAAGCATGCATAAGGTTTGTGCGTTATTTAAAATATTGAAATAACAATATTTAAATGTTGATACCTGTTGCTGATGATTGCTTACGGAGGAAATACCTGAAGAATATTAGTCATTTTTAAAGGCATTAGGGTTTAAAAATAAACACCAAACATGCCTTTATCAAAATATATTTTTATAGAAAATATTCTAAAAATATTTTGAAAGCATTTTCTATTTTTTCGGGATTTTTAGAAAATAATTTGGGACTACAAAATTACAAAAATAATTTTAGGTTTTGAAAAGTGGAACCAAACAAACCTTAGGACCGTTTTTATCGGTCGTCAAAAGATCCTCGGTCCTAGTCGAGGCTTAGGATCTTCGGTCTAGGTGCTAATGTCCCTCGGTCGAGGTGCTAAGGACCATCGATTCTTGACTTAAATCCTTGTTCTAGGTGTATAAACCCTTCGGTCTTAGGTTAAGGGATCTTTGGTCCTATGTTAAGTTCATCGGCCTAGGTGTATAAACCCATTGGTCTTGGGTTAGCTCTATGCTAAGTTCATCGGTCCTTGGTTAAGAGATCCTCAGTCTTAGGTTAAGTTCACCAGTCCCAAGTTAAGAGATCATCGGTCCTAGATAAAAATCATTGAACGGACCTGTCGGTCATACTCAAGAACATCGGTCGGACTCTACGGTCCTTATGAAATTTCATTTGGACTCCACGGTCCTAGGCTAAGATTTTTCATTTTGACCTCTCGGTCCTGACACACTCTCATTTTATACCTTACTGTAACAAAAACAGCCATGTAAAGTCTTTTAGCTCAAGAAAATGAGGATAAACTCAAAACGGTTGTTTACTACATTAATAAGAGGATGACTGAATGTGAACTAACTACACTATAACTAAGAAAGTATGTTAGGCATTAGCATGGGTCATCAAAAGATTGAGATACTACTAATAAGCCCATCCCATCAAGTTGACATTAAGACTAGATCTATTCAATTTCTTATTCCAACAGTCTCTTCTATTGCCTAGGCTAGCTAAATAAATAATGATGATATTCGAATATAACATAGCCTATACGATACATAAATCTATAAAAGGAAGTGTCGTTGCAAACTTCCTAGCTGACCAACCCATCATTGTTGAGTTAGAAGACGAACAAAAATTCCCCGATGATAGAATTATGAGTGTCACGTCTAACACATGGAAACTGATGTTTGATAGAGCTTCGGGAAAGAAGGGTTACATAATTGAGATTTTGTTAGTTGATCTTAAAGGAACGTACAACCCAATATTCATAAAAATTGAATACCATTTTATCAATAATGAATACGAGGCATGTCTCTCAAGTTTCAAATTTTCATACGAAAAAGGAGCAACCAAATTAGAAGTAATCGACGACTCTAATTTGGTCATATCCAAACCAACGACACATAGCAAGTAAAAGGGAAAATTTAAAACCATATCATGCCCATCTAACCAAACTTATGAACAAATTTAAGCAAGTATTATTTGTTAATGCTCCAAGAAGCCAAAACCGCTTTGCGGATGCCTTGACTACTCTAGTGGCCATTACTCAAATTCTGGACAAAATTAAAGTCAAACCCCTCAAAATCCGAAAAAAGTAAAGACGTGCTTTTAAGAAAGAAATAGTAACTTCATGTGAGAATTATGTCAAGCCCTAGTACGATACTCTCCAAAAATATATAGTGTATAGAGAATATTCGTCCCATTTCTGAAGAAATGAACGACGGGTCTTGCGCCAATATTCCACAAATTATGTTTGGATTATCAATAAACTTTACTAACGATCTTTCAACAATCAAAACATGCTCTACGTAGATGATCTAGAATCAAAAAGGATCATAGAAGAAGTACACGTAGAGACATGTGGCTCATATATGAACAGAATGACATTATCCAAGAAAATACTTCGTCTAAGATATTACTAGCAAAACCTAGAACAATAATGTGTGAGCTATGTAAAGAGTTGTCATCAGTGTCAAATCTATGCTAATTTAAAATAAAGTGTTCAAATAAAATAAATAATAGTTTGATAAATAGTTTGAATTTTAAATGATTTAATCTATTATTTAAAAATATATTTTATTTTATATGCTTTATTAAAACAAAAGAGAGAAAAAGGGGAAGATTATTTAAAGCTACAAATGAATGATCGAGCAAACTAATAGTGGTGCTCTTTTCAACTATAAATTTCAAACTTGTTTCATGAAAAGAAGGCCACAATCTATCGTGCGTGAAGCAAGAGCATTGAGACCATTATAAATAATCAGGACAAGGGAAGAGGAGAAAGAAAAAAAGACTAAATATTTAAATGATATTCACAATTCTTTTCCATTTTCGTGTGTGAAGTTGTTTGAAAGTTTCTTATCTATTCAAGAAACTTCTACTATTTTAGGAAGCATTTAAGGCTAACTATAAAAAAAACTCTAATTTTGTCTTAATTCTATTTATAAATTTTAATTTGATACATTTGAGTTTGGTACATTTCATTTATAATTTAGTTTCTTTAAATTTAAATTCTTAATTGAGATTCACTACTAACATAATTTAAAAGTTTTTTTTGTTAAATTAAATTTATTTTATTAACTTTATATCGAAAATATCCAAATTTAAATTGTAAAATTGAAAAAACGGGGTTGTTGAGAATGATAACCCAAAAATATGACATGAAACCGCAGTATTTGCAGCAACGAGAATTTGAAGATGAAGTTCGTCAACCAACCCACAACTCACTGTTTATTTCTGTTTTATTTTATTTTTACATTTAAATGAATTTTGATCCATTTTATAAAAAAAACATAATATTTTTAATAAAAATAAATATTTAGATTCATTTTTAAATATTTGATTTAAAATTTGTGTCCCCAATATAAAAACTTCAAAAAGACATGGGTTAATTTATTTATAATCATAAATTAATTAATGAATATAATAAATTTTAATTCCATTTCATTTCTCAAGTTTATTTATTTGTGAAAAATTATTATTATTATACTTAAAATCATTAATCTATTTAATATTTATTACCTTTAGTTAATATTATGGTACATATTTTATATTTTAGATCGGATAGGGATGGACAAATATATTAGAAAAGTGTAAATATTTTTTAAAAAATGTCAAAATATTAGAAGTAGAGACTATATTTAACAGGCATGTGAGACATAGCGCCAAATCCTTTTTCATGTGTAACCAAACATCGAATCCCTAAAGAATCTATTTTCCAAAGATGTTATGTTTTACATGCCAATACTTTATTTAATTTTCCTAATTTTGTAGAAAATTTAATTGACACTCTTTAGTCACAAACTACTCTTTAAACAATTATCCGATTTGATTTAATTTTATTTCAAAATTTTCAAAGAAATATTTATATTTATTTCTTAAAAGTCGGAAAAATTATCTTTTTGGGGCGGGAATTTTTAAATGCATACAATAGTGCTTTAATCATTTTTACCATGATCACTCTAAATGTTACTTGTTAGTAACTTCCGTGACAAGTTTATCAATTGTCACATAAATCTATCTGTTGATAATACTACGATCATTTATATATGATCGCTCAAACATGTTACTAGTTAGTAACTCCCGTGAGCAAGTTCATCAACTCTCACGAAAACATTTGTATTGATAGTATTACGATCATTAACACATGCTCACTTGAAAATGTCACTTGTTAGTAACCCACATGAAATAGTTTATTAAACTTTCATGGCTCCTTATGTCTCACATGTTGACATTAACTCTAGTCATTTATATATGACTACCCCAATAAACATTAACCAAATACTATCGGCCGATAGTTTTATAAAGATACATCTAACATGAATAATCTTTTGATATTTACATCAAACACAAGTTGATTTTTCAACAAAATCCTTGGTCATTTTTGCACCATTATCGTGTAGACTTTGTGGATGTTTTGTTAAGATATGTAAACATGACCTAAAGATCAATGCCACCATTGGCCAATGATCAATCCTTTGTTAGGATAATCACCAAAGAAAGATTCATAATCCCAGACCAATGCTTGGAAAGCCTCAACAAATACTACACATAACAACCCGAAGGTTACTCTAATATTTGCTCTCTCCAGGTTATATCTTTTCATTACCCCACAAAGAGATATAAATTGGAAATGAAAACTTAGTGTTAGATGTCATACCCTCAAGTTTATTTATTTGTGAACAATTATTATTATTATACTTAAAATCATTATTCTATTTAATATTTATTACCTTTAGATTTAATATTATTGTATATATTTTATATTTTAGATCGGATAGGAATGGACAAATATATTAGAAAAGTGTAAAATATTTTTAAAAAAATGTCAAAATATTAGAAGTAGAGACTATTTTTAACAGGCATGTGAGATATAGCGCCAAATCCTTTTTCATGTGTAACCAAACATCGAACCCCTAAAGAATCTATTTTCCAAAGATGTTATGTTTTACATGCCAATACTTTATTTAATTTTCCTAATTTTGTAGGAAAATTTAGTTGACACTCTTTAGTCACAAACTACTCTGTAAACAATTATCCGATTTGATTTAATTTTATTTCAAAATTTTCAAAAAAATATTTATATTTATTTCTTAAAAGTCGGAAAATTTATTTTTTTGGGGCGGGCATTTTTAAACGCATACAATAATACTTTAATCATTTTTACCATGATCACTCTAAATGTTACTTGTTAGTAACTTTCGTGACAAGTTTATCAATTGTCACATAAATCTATCTGTTGATAGTACTACGATCATTTATATATGATCGCTCACTCATGTTACTAGTTAGTAACTCCCGTGAGCAAGTTCATCAACTCTCACGAAAACATATGTATTGATAGTATTATGATCATTAACACATGATCACTTGAAAATGTCACTTGTTAGTAACCCACATGAAATAGTTTATTAAATTTTCATGGCCCCTTATGTCTCACATGTTGACATTAACTCTAGTCATTTATATATGATTATCCCAATAAACATGAACCAAATACTATCGGCCGATAGTTTTATAAAAATACATCCAACATGAATAATTTGTTAAAATATTTACATCCAACAAAGTTGATTTTTCAACAAAATCCTTGGTCATTTTTGCACCATTATCGTGTAGATTTTGTGGATGTTTTGTTAAGATATGTAAACATGACCTAAAGATCAATGCCACCATTGGACAATGCTCAATCCGTTGTTAGGATAATCACCAAAGAAAGATTCATAATCCCAGACCAATGCTTGGAAAGCCTCAACAAATACTACACATAACAACCCAAAGGTTACTCTAATATTTGCTCCCTCCAGGTTCTATCTTTTCATTACCCTCACAAAGAGATATAAATTGGACATGAAAACTTAGTGTTAGATGATGTCATACTCAAACCCACGTTTTCAAAACCAGTTTGTTGTAACCAAACATAATTCGGAGGGAAACTCTGTAAGCACTAGAATTTACCTACCTTAATTTATAAATTTTAAAATAATTATTTTGATTAAATAAAATCAAAATAATTGAAATTAAGGTCAAAACATGATTAAATGATTAATTGAATTAATTATAGTAATAATTAAGTCATAGTTAATTAAAGTAATGGCTAAGAAAAATAAATAAAATAATTTGAGTCTATTGTTATCTCATTTTATCTCAATTTAATTTAAAGAAGTCAAGAGGAATTAAGTCGACCAGGCCAGATCATGAGTGAATAGAAAATAGAAAATAAATAATTTAAGATATATGTTGTATCCATTTTATCCTAAATAAATTATTTATTAAACCCCAAAATATACAAAAAAAAATAAATAAAAAATAAGAAAAATAAATGTCATATTTATTTAAAATATTTTGCAGGTTAAAAATTGAGCTAGAAGAGATTGAAAAAATCAATTTCAAACAAGCTTCAAGCCTCGAAAATGGTTGGAATCTGCTGCAGCCGAAAATAGAAGAATTCAGTGCAGCAGACCTCACAGCCATCGGATGAACGCTTAAGCATCATCCAACAGAAGAATGACGCTTTCGCGCATCACTGGATTAACTAACGCATGCCTCACCGCTATTATCCCGAACGTAATAGAATGTCAGACGCGGATGGAATGCAGACGAGACGCGGAAGGAGTGCCAAACATTTATTGTTTTTGACCAAAACAATGTCGTTTACCTAGTTTGTCTTCTTCCTCTCGACGACGAACATGATAAGCATAACTTACATCTTTGATTTTTCAAAGATGGAACATTGTTGTTTCTCCACCATTTGACTTCATTTAAAATGTGAAATGATCACTCTACTCTGGTGATCATTTCCCCTACACCCTATGACGTCATCATTTGTTACACGGGCAACTAGCCGGAGATCAAACAAACTTGGTCGATCAACCGAACTTGGGAGGCTATAAATAGCCTCCCCTAAGAAAACTGAAGGCAAGAGATCCACCCTTAGCCCTCAATCGTTCCTAACAAAAATCCGCCAATTAAAATCTTAAAGTTTTTCTAAAATTTTAAAATTTTCGTGTAAAACTCTAAAGCTCAGATTTATGCATTCAGGAAGCTTCTAATATAGTTCAAGAGTGTTCTCAAACTCACAATAAACTTCCAATGATACTATAATTCAAATTAAAAGTTTAAATTGAAAATTTTACATTTCAATTTAACCAATTTCATATAATGCTTGATTATTTAATTTTTTGATTGGAAAATGATCTTTAGATCATTTGCAAGCTTTCTATTGAAACAAAACATAACCAATCTACCTAAATCAGAAACACTTAAATTTGATTTTGAATTTTTCACAATCGGTTTTGTTTTTAAAGTATTTCTCAAGAACAACAACACAGAAACCTTCCTAACATGTTTCTAAGAATGTTAAGAACATATTCAAACCAATTCCAAGTCATTCGGATCATGTTTGATCAAATACTATTTTTTTATAAAAATAAATATTCAAGTTCTTGAATTGGTTAAAACGAAAAACCATTGTTCATGTTTTGGTTTCATTCAGCCATATGAAGCAAAATAAATTTATTTTCAAGCTCTTTACGCTTCATTAAACCTTAAAACTCAAAAACACATTTTATGTATCAAAACTATTTGAGTTGAGTGGGACATCATCCCGATCAAATATTACATCACGATGATGTTATAAATGTTACTTGGGACTAGGAGAAGCTTCCCATTCCCTTGGATCAAAGAATTAAGGCCATAGTCAAAAATATCAAACTTGTAGTTTGATGTTCTTGGCGTTCGATTGAGGGCTCAACCAGAGTTCAATTTAGGACCAAGAAAATCGAACCCTCCCCTACACCCGACGAGGAAATTTTGCCCTAGACAAGCCTAAGACCGAGAGCTCCTCGCCCCTCAACCAAAATCTCGCACCTGAACGAGGATTCCTATCCTAGAACTGAAAGTTGTTCACACCCCGATTGAGAGTCTCTTGTATCCGACTGAGAGCCTCCCACACTTAGGACCAAGAGCCTCTTGCACCCAGACCGAGAGCCTTCTACACCCGACCGAGAGCCTCCCAAACCTAACCGAGAGCCTCTTGCACCCGACCGAGAGCTTTTCACATCTGATCGGGAGCCTCCCGCACCTAGAACCAAAATCCTCTCACACTTGATCAAGAGCCTCCCACATCCAATTGAGAGCCTCCTACACCTAACCGAGTGGATCACGCACCTCAACCGAGAAGCTCACACACCTCAATCAAGGTACCTCAACCCGGGACCAAGGGGTTTAGCCTAGGACCGAGGAAAATCGCACCAAGGACCGAGATGGTTGGTCAAAGGGCCTATTTGGTTTAAAATTTAAACTTTAATTTTTTTTTTTTATTTTGGAACCCCAAACCATTTTCTAAAAATATGAAAAAAAATAGAAAATAATTTAAAAATATTTAGATAAGAGTCTGTTTAGGATTTATTTTTAAATCCTAATGCTTTAAACTGATATTTTTCAGGTACTTTCCTCATTAATCGTCGACATAATCTCAGGTACTAGTATTTAAATATTATTCTATAATTTTAAATGCAAGAAAAACTTGTGCATGTCTAGACCTGAAGAATAATTGGTTAAATAAAACGTAATAAAACCAATATTCAAAAGTCAAGACTTTATAAAGTAGAGACCGTTCATTTATGGGTACAAAAGATATAGTGCGAAAACCTTTTCCTGAGTATCACTAAACACCGAACCTAAAAAAATTTTTGGTCAAATATACGTTTGTAGACGTATAAATTTTACTGATTTTAAATTAAAAATCAATTGGTGACTCTTTTATCAAAGGGATAATCTTTTAAATTAATTTAAAATACATATTTCTTTAATCAATTTATAAGTCGATTATTTTAAATGTAAAAGATTATCCAAATTAATTTTAAAATGTTGAGAAATATTTCTATAAATCAATTTAAATAATGTTTTATTAAAAATATGTTCGACACGCAAACCATAATTGAAATTTCTCGAACTTTGAGTTTTTCCGGGAGAAGGTTTTTTCGGGGGATATTAAATAATTCAAATAAATATTATACACCTAAAATAAAATACATTTAAACAAAATACATAATATAAAAAATAAAATACATTATAAATATTAATCACGTTCGGTACATCGCGAACTACGTCTTGTATGTCCTTGTTTGCATCGTTCACAAACTCTCACTTTTTGAGATTGTCCATTTCAGTTTGAATACACAAACTTTGATCATGTCTTTCTCAGCAATGAAATACCATACATTATTTGTTAGTGAAAACGTCCAATATGCTTGATTAAGATTTTGATTGACAACTCATTAAAAAATAAGATAAAATATGCATTTTATTTTCATGTTTATGAAATGTATTTTATTTTAGTGTATAATATTTATTTAATTTATTATATTTAATTTTAATTATATATATTTTATCTAAAAAATTAAATATATATTTTATTTAAATATATAATATTTAAATTATATATTTTTTATATTTATAAAATAAAGTTATGAAAAATGTATAGTTTAGAAAGGGAAAATAGAATGAAAATGAAAAAGTTATTATAATTAGAAAAGTTATTTGAAATATGGATAAACAATAAATTGCGTTTAGATTATGTTGCTAATAAAACCGCGCCACCAGAGTCGGCTGGAGTTGCGTTGGACAAGGACAGTGAGGAAGAATCGGAACCGTTGGAATAAAATTGGACGGTAGAGATGGAGAGAGGGAACCGATTAGGACATTTTCAGTTGACGGTTGCACATATACGAAGCTTCATAGGAAAGTGATGGTACCGCCTAAAATGACAATAAAGAAAATTAATATTACTGATTTTTAAAATTAAGCACAAATAAAACCGAATTAAGTTATTAAGTGGCTAAAGTTTTTGTTTTTATTTTCAATTGGTCCATAAAAATGACCATAGATGAATTTAAGCACAAAAACATTAACATTACATTAGAAAAGATAAAAGTAAAAATTAACAAACATAAAATTAAAAATAAAACACAAATACTTAGTAAAATAGATGATGAGATTTGTAGATTCCTAATATTTTTATAAGTTATTGGGAAAGAAAATAAAACAAATTTACTTTAGCGATTAAAATAAGTTGAATGAAAATATATTTAAATGTTTAGTAAGAAAGTTGTTAATGAGCTTATAGGCACATTGATTCAGCTTACTCACGCTCAAAATGTTTTATTTTAAGCTTATTACTTATTAGTATAGCTAGTGAGTGTGTTATTTGATTAATTGCTCAAACTTATTTTTATTAATTGCTTAAATTTATTTAACTTATTAAATAAATGTTTAAATATTAATGATTTTACTTAGTCCGTGGTTTATTTGTTAATGCTATTATAATAGTTTATTATAGTTATCCAATTATTTGGAAATATAGAGATCAATAAAACGTGGTAAAAAACAGTTGTCTTTATTATTTCTTATGCATATCATTAACTTTTAATTAGATTGAATTTTAATTATAAAACCACCACATAAAATTATAATTCAAATCTAAATTATTTAATTTTCTTATTAAAAATAATTAAATAATAAAGCATAATAAAAGAATCCCAAATAATCAACATCAAAATGTAAGCCTGGTCAACGTTTTGGACTTAAGGCCTGTTTGGAATGCGGATTTTAAAAAAACTTAGAGAGAGAAAAATATAATGATTGGTGATGATTTTGAGGAGGTGATGATTATTTTTGTTAAAAAAACTTAAAGGGTATTGATATATATGACTATTTTAGTATTTTGGTTAATAAAATTAGTGATAATTGTTAAGGAGTGATTGATTGAAAAATTGATTTGGGATGAATTTTAAAAAAAAATAAAAAATAAAAATCAAAGAGAACAACTTAAGCAAACAACCTCTATTTTGGAATTAAATATTGACACAACTCCACCTATAAATACAGTCACACCATGCAAGAAGAATCAAGCCAAAGTCCTCTCTTCTTATTAGCTTCCTCCTACTAATTATTGAATATGGCAAATCCGCTTTGCATTTCGTTCGAGCTCAAATATCTCTTATGCCTTCTTATTAATTATCTTTTTAGATCGGTTATGTTTCTTAACAAACCATTATTTCGATTTTCATTATTTATTATAATTTCAGTATTCTTCTCTTTTATTTCTTCACGACTTCCCATTCAATTTGAGTTTCAAATCAGCCTTATTCAAATTATTAGAAACAAGTTTTCACCTCTAATTTTTGTTATATTATTAATTTTCTTTTATCTAGAAGAAAAATATTTGAATGTTCTTTTATTTCTTGCTACCTTATTATCTCTTTGGGATAAATTCTTGTTAAGATGGATCGAATACAAAATTCGTAAGATATTTCAATATATCTCAAACGTAAAATTTATTTGGTCAATTCCGGACGAAGAAGAAGATCAACCATCATCCGAAATAGTATTACCAATAGACGAAATAACATTGCCAATTGATATGAATAATTTGGATGTTGAGGAAGTTTAAAGAGTCGTAGTAGTAGTATATATCTTTTGTTTTGTTGTTAAATTTAGTCTTTTGTATAATGTGTAATATTTATTCACTTTTGTATTCACTGTTATTTTTAATAAAGTATATTTATTGTTGTGCATAATTTTATTGATTGTTTGAAAATATTATTATTATTTATTCTCGGAGGACATAATTAATTAGAAGACTAACAAAGAAAGATGGAAATATCAGATGCGGTAGTCGTGGCGTCGCTGCCGGCGATATCTCTTGGAGTTGAGGTTCAGTGAGTGATCGACTCTGCACCAACGAAGACCTCTAGAAAATCAATACTAAGTCTTCATCGTCGTCGCCGTTGTCCCCGTCGTCGCCGTCTTCTTCTTCTTCAGATTGCAGTCCGATCAGTTTCTGAACCGGCGATCTTCTTAGATAAGCAAAATATGGATGAAGCTGAAGGTGCCTGTTATACCCATGAATCGGATTTCCGATCAAAATGTTAGATTTGGGATTTTGTAGATTGGTTGACCTCATCTGTTTCACTAGTCAACGCGTTCATCACACAGTTTTGTTTACAAATAAAATCTTTTTTCTGATTAGATAGATCATAGATCGCATGCTTGTTTCTTGTTAAATTAGATGAGACATTTGATCAATGATGAACTTTTTATTTTTGTTTTTCCTCTGAATTGGGAATAGTTCCAGGTACATATGTTTTTTCCAAAAGTCCTTCCTCCAACCATGGAAGGAGAAAGTCTCAGACTTTGTAACAAGTGTTGAAACAACATAATAAATATCACAACTACAAAAAAGAATAGTTCAAATTTCAAAATGATGCAAATTAAGAAATATGATCATGCTCTCTAAAATAAGAGAGATCTAGGGCCATATGTTTCTTAACTGAAAATCTGAAAAGTTGTTTCTTTAGCCATTCTTTAAATAACAACAACAATAGTATTAGCGGGAAGAAATGATAAAAGTGAGCTGTGTACGGTTGAAGAATGATATATAATATATTTGTCTAAAATTTTGAAGATGCTTATTTCTAATTGTGTTGCTACCGTGTTGGGAAAAACGTATATTTTATTTCTACTTGATTGAAAAAAAATTTAGGAACAGATAAAACATAAGTAAAATCGGAAATAAATAACACAATGCACACACAATATTTTTACATGGAAAACCTCTTCAAATAAAGGAGTAAAACCACGGGACTTTACGTCCAGTTCAAGCTTCACTATAATCAGAGTCGGAAATACAAACAAGGTATAACAACCTTTTAATACTGCAGAAAAATAAAAGGGTATAACCAAAAAGATACAACTTTTGGTCCCAAACAAGTCAAATAAAACACTCAAATTATGAAGAACCTTTAAGCCCCAGAAAAACTCCGTTTGAATCTCCGATCGTGAGTTTAATGAACTTGCGCGGCTGTAGGCGAAAATCTGCTACATGATTTTCTCTTTCTTCCTCTCTTTTAATTTTCGACTTCTGCTTCTTGATGACGACAACCACTCTTTAAATACTAGAACAATTAGGTTATAACATAACCCTTTAAAATATTATAATACCCTTAATGAATTAAAAGTGAACTTGAACCACTATTGAGCCTTTTTCATAGTTGGGAGCCCTAATAAAACCCAACAAACTCCCCCCTCACAACTATGGGAAAGTTGTTGTCAACCCAGCGGTTGAACAACAAAACTTGAACTTTTCTTTGAGGTAGTGTCTTAGTCATCATATTGGCGCCATTATCGCCTTTTGAACTTGTTTAGATCTAAAATGAAATGTTGAATTTTTCGCTAGATAAATAGTGCTTTGACTATCACATAGAAGCACATACCTTTCTTGCACAATATCAAGTTCAAATAATAACTTCTTAACCCAAATCAGCTCCTTACAAGCTTCCATTGCTGCAATAAGTGTTGGAATTAAACTAATTCCATTAATTAAATGGAAATGATATTTGGGCTAATGAAATTCACACCAAATTCAAATGTGAATTAAGTGTGAAATTAATCCAAATGAAATTCACATGAAATTCAAATGTGAATTAAAATGAAATTAATCCAAATGAAATTCACATGAAATTCAAATGTGAATTAAAGTGAAATTAATCCAAATGAAATTCACATGAAATTCAAATGTGAATTAAGGTGAAATTTCATCCAAATGAAATTCACATCAAATTCATTGTGAATTAAATTTGTTAATTGTTACAATTAACATAAATGTCTTGAATGAGGCAATTAACAAATGATGTTAATTGCCATTGTAACTACAAAATATTTATTGTAGAATGTAACTTGCAAAGATGATGAAAAGGCAAGCAACGATAACCGTTGGATGAATGGATGATGGATTAGTGACCGTTGGATTAAAGAATTGATTATGAGTTTAATTTTCAACTATAAATATCCCTTCACATTGTATTCCTCTCCACACATTATCTTATCACTTCTCTCTCTAGAATTCTAAAGTCTTTCCTTGTTCTTGTGAGTATTCTTGTGAGTGTTCTTGTGAGTGTTCTTCGAGTTTCTTGACTCGATCATTTCTGTGCGAAACCCGGTGATTGTGATTCAGGTACTTTTGTTTAGTTCGCTGTTGTAGTGGTTTTCTGTGCTAAATCATTGCAGGTTCCGTTGTACCCTGGGAAGCAGCCACCGACGAAACTCTCCAGCACAAACAGGAGACGGTGAAACTGTTTTAAGGGAACTGTGATTTCACAGGCCTCGGAGCAAACGAGAAGACTTTTCTTCATCTTATTACATGATCTGTTGTATCTATTTTATCATCATTGTATTATTTTCATATATTATTTACGTGTAATTTTTATGAGATAAGATCACCAACAATCTTAAAACAGTTAGCAAATATTACTTATCTCAGATTTTTACACGTTTCTGGTTTTGTTTCAGAAATGTCTACCGAAACACCTACTTCTAACATGAGGATGCCGGTTCCAGCTAACCATTTGGATAAGCCAGAAAAGTTTGATGGCTCAAACTTTAAAAGATGGCAGCAGAAGATGTTCTTCTACCTCACGACCCTAAGTCTTGCGCGATTACTCACGGAGGATCCTCCCACTCCCAAAATCGATGAGCCAAACGTGGCTTCATCGTCGGATGCAAACGTGCATCCGAAAGTTGATGTGCAAGCGGCTTCGGCCATTGATGCTTGGCACCATTCAGATTTCTTATGCAGAAATTACGTGCTGAATGGCTTATCAGATTCATTGTACAATGTGTACAGTGAAAAGAATACGGCCAAAGAACTATGGCAATCTCTTGAACGTAAGTACAAAACAGAAGATGCGGGTGCAAAAAAGTTTATGGTCGGTCGATTTTTGGACTACAAAATGGTAGATTCAAGACCGGTCATTAAACAAGTTCAAGAGATCCAAGTTATTTTGCAAGAAATTCATGCTGAGGGCATGATTTTGGGAGAAACTTTCCAAGTGGCTGCTATTATTGAGAAGTTGCCACCGTCTTGGAACGATTTCAAGAATTACCTTAAGCACAAGCGAAAGGAGATGAACGTAGAAGAATTGGTGATTCGTCTACGCATTGAAGAGGAAAATAAAAGCGCCTCAAAGAAATACTTTAGTCAACATGTGGCTAAAGCAAATGTGGTTGAGCATGGTAAAGACAAGAAGAAACATAATTCTTTTGTCAAAAACCGGAGCCTTAATCCTAAAGGAGGAATCTCTAAGAAGTTCACGGGCAAGTGTTTCAATTGCAATGGCATGGGCCATAGATCTTCCGATTGCAAGAAGCCGAGAAGAGTTCAAGAGGCTAACTTGACTCAAGGATTATCGGACATGGATCTATGTGCGATGATATCTGAGGTTAACTTGGTGGGATCTAATCCACGAGAGTGGTGGGTTGATACAGGAGCTACAAGACATGTTTGCTCCAACAAAGAAGTATTTTCAAGCCTCGAAGAAGTGAAGAATGGTGAAAAGCTGTTCATGGGGAATTCTGCCACTTCTGACATACAAGGTGAAGGAAAAATGGTGTTAAGGTTGTCTTCAGGGAAAGATTTAACTTTAACTAATGTGTTGTATGTTCCAGAGATTCGGAAAAATTTGATATCCGGATCTCTTCTAAGTAAGCATGGTTTTAGAATTGTGATTGAGTCGGATAAAATTATTTTATCCAAAGGTGGAATGTTTGTAGGTAGAGGTTATGCTACTGATGGGCTTTTTAAGCTAAATGTAATGGCAGTTAAGCCAAGTATGAATGAAAAGAATAAGTCTTCTATTTATTTGTTGGAGTCTTCCATTTTATGGCATGGTAGACTAGGTCATATTAATTATGATTCGATGCATCGATTAATAAAACTGAGTAGTATACCTACATTCGAAATTAATAAGAAACACAAGTGTGAAATTTGTGTTGAAGCAAAATTGACGAGATCATCCTTTCGAAACGTTGAAAGAAGTAATAGACCGCTTGATTTAATTCATACAGATGTGTGTGATTTAAAAGGAACACCAACACGTGGTGGAGGAAAATATTTCATTACTTTTATTGATGATAACACAAAATATTGTTATGTGTATATTCTTAAAAGTAAAGATGAAGCCATAGAGAAATTTACTCTTTATAAAAATGAGGTTAAAAACCAACTTGGTAAAAAGATCAAGGTGTTAAGAAGTGATAGAGGAGGTGAATATGAATCACCTTTTGCCGAGCTATGTGCTCAACATGGTATAATCCATGAGACGACAGCACCTTATTCTCCTCAGCAAAATGGTACAGCTGAGAGAAAAAATAGAACATTAAAAGAAATGATGAATTCACTTCTATTAAGTTCTGGTCTACCACATAACATGTGGGGAGAAGCTATTTTGACAGCTAATTACCTTTTAAATAAGGTTCCACGAAAGAAGCTTGATAAGAGTCCATATGAATTATGGCATGAAAGAAAACCATCATATGAATACTTACGAATGTGGGGGTGTCTAGCTAAGGTAGCCGTACCATTACCTAAAAAGGTGAAAGTTGGACCAAAAACTGTTGATTGTATATTTATTGGATATGCACATAACAGTAGTGCTTATCGCTTTCTTGTGTTTAAATCGGACATTCCGGATATTCATAAGAATACGATAATGGAATCGAGAAATGCATCGTTCTTTGAACATGTGTTTCCATATAAGTCTAATGAAGAACAACGTTCTCCAAAAAGATTTCTTGAACTAAATGAACAAGAAAAGGAGAATGAAGTTGAGGTTGAACTTAGACGAAGTAAACGAGCTAGAACCGAAAAATCATTTGGTCCAGATTTTATTACTTTCATGATGGAAAGTGAACCTCAAACGTATAATGAGGCAATTAACTCGTCTGAAGGGCCTCAATGGAAAGAGGCAATTAATAGTGAGATAGAATCTATCTTGCAAAACCATACATGGGAACTAGTGGATCTTCCTCCGGGAAATAAACCACTAGGTTGCCGATGGATTTTCAAAAGGAAAATGAAAGCTGATGGATCAATTGATAAATATAAGGCAAGACTGGTGGTAAAAGGATATCGCCAACGAGAAGGTCTTGATTATTTTGATACATATTCTCCAGTTACGAGAATAACTTCTATTCGATTGATTCTTGCGATTGCTTCTTTGCGCAATCTAGAAGTTCATCAAATGGACGTAAAAACAGCTTTCTTAAATGGAGACTTGGAAGAAGAAATTTACATAGATCAACCTCAAGGGTTTTCTTCTCAAGGGCAAGAAAATAAAGTTTGTAAATTAGTTAAGTCATTGTATGGCTTAAAACAAGCTCCAAAACAATGGCATGAGAAATTTGATCATGCTATGATCTCAAGTGGATTTAAGATCAATGAATGTGATAAATGTATTTATATTAAAGACACAAAAAATGGTTACGTCATTTTATGTCTTTATGTAGATGACATACTTATCATTGGAAGTGATGATAAAATGGTTAAATCCACTAAAGATATGTTAAATTCAAAATTTGACATGAAAGATATGGGATTGGCTGATGTGATTCTTGGAATCAAAGTGATTAGAACATCGGAAGGGATAGTTCTAAGTCAGTCACATTATGTGGATAAAATCCTCGAAAAATTTAACAATGATGATTCTGCATTGGCTAAGACTCCGATAGATACGAGTCAACATCTATCTAAAAATCGCGGAGAGAGTGTTTCTCAATTAGAATATTCTCGAATAATTGGGAGTCTAATGTACTTAATGAGTTGTACAAGACCAGATATAGCTTATACAGTAAGCAAACTAAGTAGATACACGAGTAATCCGGGTAATAATCATTGGAAAGCCATTGTACGATTACTTAGGTATTTAAGAAATACTCGTGATTATGGTCTACACTACACGAGACATCCTGCTGTTATCGAAGGGTACACTGATGCTAATTGGATTTCAGATATGAAAGACTCTAAGTCAATAAGTGGATATGTATTTACACTTGGAGGTGCAGCTATATCTTGGAAATCTTCTAAACAAACTGTTATTGCTAGATCCACGATGGAATCTGAATTTATAGCTCTTGACAAATGTGGTGAAGAAGCTGAATGGCTACGTCTATTCTTAGAAGATATTCCAATATGGTCTAAGCCCGTACAAGCAATTTCTATTCATTGTGATAGTCAATCTGCGATTGGACGAGCTAAGAGTCATATGTATAATGGTAAGTCTAGACATATACGTCGTAGACATAATACCATTAGACAATTACTCTCTACTGGAATTATCTCAATTGATTACGTAAAATCAAAAGATAATATTGCGGATCCGCTAACCAAAGGGTTAAATAGAGAGTTGGTGTTAAAGTCCTCACAAGGAATGGGACTTAAGCCTACAATAAGTTAGTATGAAGGGAAACCCAACCTATGATGACTGGAGATCCCCAAGAACTAGGTTCAATGGGACAACCTAATTGTACTAAACTTGGTAGATTGCTATGGGTAAAAATCCTATGATAAAATAGCATTTCGGGAAAGGATAAGCACACAGGCTTTTAATGATTCTTTATGAATAAAGAGATCACCTATGTGAGAGAGAAGTGGGGCCGCTTCGAAAGAATTGCACGGCTCAATTCTAGACCCTCTCACTGAACCAGGCGAGTGTTCATGGCCAAAACGAACACAATCATGAGAACTGACATGTATCAGGAAGAATTTTATGTGAAAGTGTGTAATCGTTTACACAAAAGGCAGAATAGTTCAAGGACATCGAGTCTACTAATCGGCTAGTAAAGTTATATACTTTCATAAGGGAAGGTTCAAAGGGTTACACCTACCTATCCTATGTAAAATTCAACTGTTGAACCTTTCACCGGGTTAATCTTTCAATTTCCATTAATGTGGGGGATTGTTGGAATTAAACTAATTCCATTAATTAAATGGAAATGATATTTGGGCTAATGAAATTCACACCATCCAAATGAAATTCTCATCAAATTCATTGTGAATTAAATTTGTTAATTGTTACAATTAACATAAATGTCTTGAATGAGGCAATTAACAAATGATGTTAATTGCCATTGTAACTACAAAATATTTATTGTAGAATGTAACTTGCAAAGATGATGAAAAGGCAAGAAACGATAACCGTTGGATGAATGGATGATGGATTAGTGACCGTTGGATTAAAGAATTGATTATGAGTTTAATTTTCAACTATAAATATCCCTTCACATTGTATTCCTCTCCACACATTATCTTATCACTTCTCTCTCTAGAATTCTAAAGTCTTTTCTTGTTCTTGTGAGTATTCTTGTGAGTGTTCTTGTGAGTGTTCTTCGAGTTTCTTGACTCGATCATTTCTGTGCGAAACCCGGTGATTGTGATTCAGGTACTTTTGTTTAGTTCGCTGTTGTAGTGGTTTTCTGTGCTAAATCATTGCAGGTTCCGTTGTACCCTGGGAAGCAGCCACCGACGAAACTCTCCAGCACAAACAGGAGACGGTGAAACTGTTTTAAGGGAACTGTGATTTCACAGGCCTCGGAGCAAACAAGAAGACTTTTCTTCATCTTATTACATGATCTGTTGTATCTATTTTATCATCATTGTATTATTTTCATATATTATTTACGTGTAATTTTTATGAGATAAGATCACCAACAATAAGTTCAGCCTCCGAGGTTGACAACGCAACCCTAAACCTTAAACCCTAAATTCGGATTCTCATTTCCAAGGCAAAGTCTCATACTTGATGTGCCTTTGAGATATCTCAATATCCACTTCACCGCTTCCCAATGTTCTTTTCCCGGATTTGAAAGAAACCTGCTGACAGTACCAATAGCATAAGCTAAATCTGGTCTCGTGCTAACCATAGCATACATAAGACTACCAACAGTTGAACTATAGGGAACATTCTTCATATATTCCTTCTCATCATCATTAGAAGGACTATATTCGGAGCTCAATTTAAAATGAGACGCTAAAGGTGTGCCGACACTTTTAGCATTCTCCATATTGAATCTTTGTAACACTTTCTCAATATATTTTTCTTGAGACAACCATAACTTTTTCATCTTTCTGTCACGACTGATTCTAATTCCAAGAATCTGCTTTGCTTGTCCAAGATCCATCATTGCAAAGGACTTCCCTATGTCTTGTTTCAACCTATCAATTCTCGTAGCACTTTGACCAACAATAAGCATATCATCAACATAAAGTAACAGAATAACAAAATCATCAAGAGAGAATTTTTGCACAAACACATAATGATCAAAAGTAGTCTTTTTTATATCCGTGCTGCTTCATAAATAACTCAAACTTCTTGTACCATTGTCGTGGAGCCTGCTTCAAACTATACAAACTCTTATTCAACTTGCAAACACAATTATCTTTACCCTTGACCTCAAAACCATCAGGTTGATCCATATAAATCTCTTCCTCTAAATCACCGTGAAAAAAAGTCGTCTTCACGTCCATCTATTCAACTTCCAAATCAAGACCAACTTCCAAACTCAATATAGTTCTGATTGAAGTCATCTTAACAACATGAGAGAAAATTTCGTCAAAGTCAATTCCCTTTCTTTGACTAAACCCTTTGACAATCAAACGAGCTTTGTATTGTGGAGTTAAAGTATGATCATCTTTCTTCAGTTTGTATACCCACTTATTCTTCAAATCTTTTTTTCCTTTTGATAATTTTACCAACTCAAAATTATAATTATCATGTATAGATTGCATCTCATCTTTCATACCATCAACCCATTTATGCTTAGATTCACTATCCATAGCTTCTTCATATGACTCTAGCTCTCCCCCATCATTCACTAAAACATATTCATTAATAGAATATTTCGTAGAAGGTTTTCTATCTCTTGTCGATCTTCTAGATGAAATTGTAGATAATTCTTCTTGCTCGTTACTAATATTCTCCACTTGAACGTCATGTTCATCTTGAGAATCATCATGTTGCAGCTGATTTTCTGTTGAACTAGGTGATTCAGATAATTGAAATGGATATGAATCTATCCACTCACTTTTTTCCTTCAACTCACTATTTTTAGCTTTATCAATATTTTCAATAGTCTCATCTTCATAAAAGATGACATCACGACTTCTGACAAGCTTCTTTGTAACTAAATCGTATAATATGTAACCAAATTCATCTTGGCCATAACCCAAAAAAATGCATTCTCGACTCTTCACATCCAACTTTGATCTTTCATCCTTTGGAATATGAACAGAGCACCTGCATCCAAGTACTCGTAAATGATCATACGAAATATTTTTTACTAGTCCATACCTTATTTGGAACTTCATCGTCCAAAGCTACTATAGGACTCAAATTAATAACATGCACTACTATGAGTAATATTTCACCCCAAAACGTTTGAGATAATTTTGTTTTTGAAAGCAAACATTTAATCCTCTCAACAATTGTTCTGTTCATTCTCTCTGTAAGGCCATTCAACTGAGGAGTCTTTGGAGGTGTTTTCTGATGTCTGATCCCTTGTTGTCTGCAGTATGCATCAAATGTACCACGATATTCACCACCATTATCACTACGAATGCAATTGATCTTCTTTCCGGTCTCTCTTTCAACACGAGCATGGAACTCTTTGAACTTGTCTAAGACCTCATCTTTAGACTTCAAAACATATACCCAAAGCTTCCTAGAATGATCATCAATAAACGTTTCAAAATAAAGAGCACCACTAATAGTTCATACCTTTAAAGGACCACAAACGTCTAAATGTACCAGCTCTAAGACTTTTGACTTTCTTGAAGGAAGATTATGCTTGAACGATACTCTTTATTTTCCAGCAACACAATGAGAACATTTCTCCAAACCGGTCTCACTCAAACCAGAAATAGATTTTTTCTTAACCAACAAGTTCAATCCCTTTTCACTGATGTGACCAAGTCTTCTATGCCATAATTTGGAAGCATCTTACTCCGTACAACATTCACAATATCCTTGCATATCGAAGTTTGCATCAAATATAAATTAGAATATTTTTCTTCTCGAGCTATAATCAAGTTACCTTTAGAAAGTTTCCATTTTCTAAAACCAAAACTACTCGTGAAACCATCATCATCAAGTTTTCCAGTTGATATCAAATTCAGCATAATATCTGGAGCATGTCGAACATCCTTAAGTAATATTTTCGACCCATTACCAGAATCCAAGAAAACGTCACCAATACAAATAACCTTACTTAAGTCGTCGTTACCCATCTTCAATAAAATCACCTGAATTATAAGACGTAAAATAGTCTTTCATTGGCTTAACATGAAAGGAAGCTATAGTGTCAAACACCCAACTCGACTCATTACATATAAGGTTGACTGTATTCTCGTCGTGGACAGTGATGAGATCATTTGAAGTTGCTATTGACACGTGTTCTTCTCCAGTATCTTTATTTTGATTAGATCCGCTCATTTCACGTTTCAGCTTAAATCATTCTTTCTTAATGTGCCCCTTTTTACCGCAATGATAACATTCAGTTGACTTATACTTTGATCTGGACTTACTTCGACTCTTATGTCTCGCATTGTCTTTTCCACCCTTGTTCATTTGTCTCCCCCTATTTCCAGTAACCAACACATTTGAATTTATCGAAGACCCTTGAGATTTTCTTCTCAATTCCTCATCCATGACCTCACATTTGGCCATCTGTAGAGTTACTGCACCATTAACAACAGGATTACAAAGAGAAACCTTAAACGTTTCCCACGAATCTGGTAGAGTAGTCAATAACCAAAGTCCTTGAACATCATCTTCAAACTTAATTCCCATGCCTGACATCTGATCAAGAACACCCTAAAACTCATTTAAATGATCATCCATAAAAGCGTTATCATTATATCTCAAATGAATTAATTTCTGAAGCAAGAATAATTTATTACTTCTAGTCTTTGAAGTATATAAATTTTCAAGTTTATTCCATAAAGATTGTGCATTTGTCTCATGTTGGATGTGGTTGTAAACATTCTCTACAACAAACCGACGAATAAAACCACATACATGTTCATGCTCAAAATTCCATTCCTCGTCAGATTTGGATGCAGGTTTCTCACTACCAAAAAGGGTAAGTGTAAAGCCTTAACAAGTAACAAATCATTCATCTTTCCTTTCCAAATTTGATAATTTGAACCATTGAGCAAAATCATCCTACTTGTGTTTATCTCCATAATTCAATCAAGTCTTAAACAGCTAACCAATCTCTGATATCACTTGTTGGGAAAAACGTATATTCTATTCCCTACTTGATTAAAAAACTTAGGAGCAGATAAAGCACAAGTAAAAGCGGAAATAAATAACACAATGCACACACAATATTTTTACGTAGAAAATCTCCTTAAATCAAGGAGTAAAAACCACGGGACTTTACATCCAGTTCAAGCTTCACTATAATCAGAGTCGGGAATAGAAACAAGGTATAACAACCTTTTAATACCGCAGAAAGATAAAAGGGCATAACCAAAAAGATACAACTTTTGGTCCCAAAAGAGTCAAATAAAAAACTCAAATTAGGAAGAACCTTTAAGCCCAGAAAAACTCTGTTTGAATCTCCGATCGTGAGTTTGATGAACCTGCGTGGCATTAGGCGAAAATCTGCTACAAGATTTTCTCTTTCTTCCTCTCTTTTAATTTTTGACTTATGCTTCTTGATGGCAGCAGCCGCTCTTTAAATAATAGAGCAATTAAGTTATAACATATCCCTTTAAAATATTACCACTATTGGGCCTTTTTCATAATAGGGAGCCCATATAAAACCCAACATACCGATGAATGTTTAACAAACTCTAATGCAATATCTCGACAAATTCTATGGATATAGTTAACAATTGAAGAGTAAAATTTTAAAATATAACAAAGATCGTCATCCAAATAGATTGTGAAAATAGAGCGGAATCCAATTTTGGACTATGCAACAAAAATGACATAATGTTCTTCCAATTTTATTTTATTTAAAATTTGTTCATTTATAAGTGTGGAATTTAATTTGAAACTTTTAATTCTACCAGAATTGACACAATACAATTATAATTTAATTCTTATATTTATAAAGTTTATTAAATTATAATTTAATTCTTATATTTATAAAGTTTATTAAATTATAATTTAATTTAAATTATTATATTTGAGAACATTATAATAAAGTTTATAAAGTATGATTTGTATGAAAAATATTTTGGATGATTAAAATATACTTTTGTAGGTGTGGGTCTCACCTTTCTTCACAATCCACACATCATCTTCTTCATCATTTATTTCATTAGATTTATTTTTTCCTTTTTATTATATATTTCTTTCATTTTTACATAAAATATTTTGTCATTCCTATTTATCTTTGAGTTTGCGGATAAATTATAAATTAATAAAATATCTTTGTTTAAAAAAACAGTACAAATATAAATATTTAAATTGTAAGTAGAGTTAATGATGAGGAGTGAAACAAATAAATATAAAATTACATTAATTTAAATTTAATTATAATTCATATTTTTTGAAAGTGAATATAATAGGATATAAATAAGAGTCGTTTAAATCTAACGACAAAAACAATAAAAAAAACATGAGTGTTCAATGTGTCACTAAACACACTTGAAACACAACGAGATTAATCAATAAAAAACAATAATTAAAACGTAATAAAAAAGTCTTTATCAACGAACAAACATAACAAATTTGCGTTAACAAAATCAGAGATTTTCAAAAAGATCAATGAGTTCATAGACATTTTCTACTAAATTTCCTAAGAATACATCTTCATTCGTCGTAATAATAACATTATGGAATAACACATCGGTTGACCGCGATCATTGAACGTCCTACACTTCATTTCGAGCTACATGGTCCATCAAAAGATAATCGGGATAAGAACTAATCAACTTAATCCAACCAAGCTTACGATTTCTACACTAGTAGAAAAATGATTTGTAACGAGGACATAAATCCTTGGAGAAAGTAAAAGTTCCCTCGGTTATTGTTTTCACAGAGGGAGATAAATTCTCTCGGACGGTGTCGGTGAAGAAAAAATAGGTTTCACCGAGAGCAGTTGTGGCTTTCGGAGATAATTATAAACTTTTTACCGAGAGTAGAGCCAATGCTCTCAGTGATAATCAACCTTTTTTAAAAAAAATATTATGAAATCTCCATCCGGGTTTGATATCATTTCGCCTGTTTCTCCCTCCTTCCCTCAGATCTTTGTTTGATGCAGCATTTAGGGTTTACAAATGCAGCTTCAATCTCCACCACACCTTCACAACCTCCTCTTTGTAGTAAATCACAGTATCTTGCAACATCCATCTCATTTTTCAAATACCTGTAGAAAACACCAGAAAGAATGAAAAAAAGAATGGATTATGATTATGATCAAACTCTTACTAACACCCCTTTTCAGATCTGAAAGTCTATTCTTCCTCTTGTTCTTGATTGCTTTCCAGATCTCAATTCTCCACCTTTCGAAAATAGTAAACCTAGTTCTCTTTCGACTTTATTGTGAAATGAATACTCATCATCATAATCATCATCTCTTTCTTTACCAACATAAATAACATTACAACAACAATACTATAAAAAAACAAAGATCATCATCTCTATTTGTTTGTACTAACTGTATCAGGCGCAGTTCATCGTTTCCTCGTTTCTTCTACTTCTTCAGATCTGTGTGGATGGATCTAGTGCGATCGAAGAGCCGTTAGAGAAACAACTTGGGATCTACGCAGTTTTGATGCTAATTCCGTAGAGCTAAAACTGCTTTTATATGCTTCGTTGGTGACAGTGGAGGAAATGGACGTTTATAGGATCTACGCGGGGTTTTAGGAATGCAATGGATTAGGCTTGTAAAAGGAGGAAAACAACGATTTCTTCACGGATTGATGATGATTATCGTTTGTGGCATTGATTGGAGTTTCGTAAGGAGTGTTTATATAATTTATGGGGGCGTATAGATTTAATTTTAGTGGTTTTGATGAACGACCAATTACTTCATAATGAAGAGAATAAGAGAGGAAGAAATGAACAATTTGGGCGGTCGCTAGGGCAAAATATTTTTTTTTACCGAGAGCAACCCTCTACTATCGATTATAATCATTTTTTTACCAAGAGCACTCTTTTGCCCTCGATGTTAATTCTCGATAAATGTGCATTGTTACTAGTGCTAGCCAAACTTTTAACAACTGATGATTGACTCAAACATCACCCACTCATACCAATTATGTTGTTAGGTCATCGTTTGCTTCTTATACCCTCAAATCGTGTTGATGATCAGTTTTTGAGTTCATGTCCGTCTCTTTCTGTTAGGATCTAGGTCGCCGCTAGAGGACCGGGGTTGGACCGGTTAGCGGGTTTTACACAAAAGGTGGTGGTTAATCCGGTTAGAGATTAACACCGGGGTTTCAATACTACACAAACTGTCACAAACCCTTGAACTAGGTTCAAGCGCGGAAGAGGTTTGTTTCAGGTTGAAGCAGCACACTTGTATGATAGGCAGAACCGGTTTCGGATGATGAAGGTTTAAAAATTGATGGGTCGGTTTTTGTAACCTGGCGATCCGGTTTAGGTAGAGTTAGGTAGATTAGAGAAGTGTCGGTAAGTTAGTACAGGTCGGTTAGAAAATAGAACCGGCAGAAAGAAAGTAACAAGACAGATTTTATGGATGTTCGGAGATAAAACTCATACGTCACCCTTCCTCTCGAAACCGCGAGAAGGATATTCACTAAGGAATACAAGTACAATCCGATTCAGACTTATTTCCTACTCGATAACACTCTTACAATTTACACCGAAATTGTACAATACACACTTCAACTTTAGTACTTAGGCTTTCTCTAGAGATAGAACACACTGTTTTCACTTGTAAATTAAATGCTCTTAGAATCTCTTGTTGTCCCCTTGTATGTCACGCATTTACTCTTCTTCAGCTGCTCCTTTTATAGGTGAAATATGTCAACGGTCATATTTCACTTCCTTGAATCTGATTGGCTTAGTAGAGGTTCAGTGATTCAGTGATTCGGTATTTCAGACCCTGCGGTCAATTGTTCAGGTCTGGAGGTCAATCTCACAGACTTGGCAGTCTGTTCTTCCGGTATGTAAGACAAACCTGCTAGGTTTGTCTTTTACTCAATGTGGACACTGTCTGTTAAATAGTTGTCTGTACTTGAAAGATCTCCTTTTTGACTTATCCCGAAGTGGAAAGATCCTGTAGGACTGTCTTTTGCAGCCTGCGGACTTTCCTCAGACTTGTATAGATATGGAAATGTTCAGTCTGTTCCTTTGGTATCATACTCAACAGATACCCAAATTGTCTTCTTGTACTTGTCAGTCATTTTGGCTTGACCGAATGGCTTCCGGTGTGATTGGTTTAACCGGACAGCTTCCGGTTATTCCTCTACCTCGTGGCTGATCGGCTCTCTAATGTTTCCGGTTTTAAGCTTTGGCCGATCCTTTCTTTGTGCGGTCATGTTCCAAGTCTTCTTGGTCGGTTTAGTAGTTTGACCGGCTATTCTTCTTAGCCGGTTCTTTTGTTTGACCGGTCCGGTTTCTTGTTCCTGCATGGAAGGTTTATTTATGTTAAGTTCTGTGAACCGGTCTAATTTTATCTAACAATTTCTCCCTTTTTGATTATTTTATTTAAAATTATCAAAACCATGTAAGTTTGCAAACGTAGGTCGTTTCTTTATTTGACCGGATTTTTGAAACTGACTTGGGAGAATTTTTCGAAAAATTTGGAAAAATTTTGAGAAAATTTTGGAAGAGTCTTATCTTTTATCTTATCAATTTCTCCCTTTTTGATTATTTTATTTAAAATTATCAAAACCATGTAGAACTACAAGTGTAGGCCGGTTTCAAAAATAACTTTATATATATAGATAGATAACCGAAAGTAAAAAAATGTTATATAGAAGCACTAAGATAAGCATAGTTAAAAGAAGGAGAGCCCCTATTCTGAGTCGGAGAAATCGAAGCTAGCCATCATGTCCTTGTTTCGTTTTCTCTTAACCGGTTGCGGTTGACTGGCCGATTCGGAGACTCTGTGTCTTGTAGAACGCTCCGTCAGATGTACTTCATCTTCTTCTTCTTCGGTGTTAGTAGCTTGATCCGGCTGACTTTCAATAACCGTGTCCGTGACTTCATTCAACAGCCCGGCTACTTGAGCCTTCTTTGATGATATCCGTTTCCGTTTTGCCGGAACCGAAACGGCAGAGGCCGCCTTTTTCTTCTCGTTAGCTTTTGCAAAGTTAGCGAGTCTTTGTCTTTCATTGTTTAACCGCTCTGCATCCTCTCGTTGCTGAGCGGCTACCGACTCTGCAAGTCCTGGATACTTAGCCATTGCCCTTCGTTCCCGCTCGGCTCTTTCTTCCTCCGTTAGTCGCGATGGCTCCTTTGCTAACCTGGCTTCTTCGTCCATCGCATCCTGGACTTCCTTAGCCGCTCGGGCGTTTGCTTCCACAACCGCTGCATCTGCATTCATCTTGGCCTTGATTAATTCATCCACCTGTGCGGTCAGCGCCTTGAGGTCGGCTTCGAGTTTGTCGTTGCGGTCTTCAAGATCCGCATTCTTCTTTTTCAGTTCCGAGACCCTGCTGAGTGTTGAACCGACTAGATCATCAGTGACCTCTCTTAATCGTTGTTCGGTCTCTCTTTCAAGCCGATCGAAGTCATCCTTTAGTCCTGAGGTGTCTTCTTCCAAGGCTTTGGTTCGTTGAAGATGGTTGTCGCGCAAAACCGCTTCTTCCCGGTAGTCAGCGTCGATTTGTGTGAACCGGTCATCTGTCATTACGAGTTTATTCCTCGTATTGTTGGCGAACCGGAGTGCCGTGCTCACGGTTCTCTTCATCCTCTCCTCTAACGGGTGAACTGTTGAATCTGCAAACTCTTGAAGAAGGCTCTTGACCCATTCTTTTGTGACGTCCGGTTCGGAGACTTCCGGTTGTTCATGTTGAAACTGTCCGGTGAGAAGAGGCTTCGCCCTTTCATCAGTTTCGTTTATCACCGGGTCCCCCCGAGGAGATGTAGCACCATGAATTAGACCCTCATCGGTCTGAAGGGCTGGAGAGTGCAGTATCTGTCGCTGACTGCACGCCACCTCCAGCCGATCAATTTCTTCGGCGAGTTCTCCTCTCGCTGTCTCAAGTTTCTCTAACACCAAGAGGTGTAAGTTAGCCTCCGGTGTTCCCTCGACGTACTTTTCCTTAATCTTCCGGATCCGTACGGTTAGCTTCTGTAGCCGGGCTCGCGGTCTTATGATGGAGGTTCGCCCCAAGGCTTCATGGATAGTTTCGGCGTTCGTGAGGCTCATAACTGTGTCCTCTATCTCCTTCATTCTTTTGAAGCATTCTTCGTCGGTGAAGCCCGGTAAAATGTGTTTTAAAAGTTTGTTGAACCGGTTCTCGTGCCATTCCCGGTATATATCGACAACCTTTTCAGCTCGCAGTGTAATGACCTCCAGGATTCGGCGCGCTATAGTATCGGCCTTCGTCTGGTCGTCCTCCTCCTCCTCTTCACTGTCTTCTTCATTGGCCTCGTCGTTTTCAGGATTTGTGCCCGTACCGGTATTATCGGGACTTGGGCCCGAATGCTTTTCATAATTCGGTCTTCTCAGATTCGGTTCGTTCAGATGTGGAAGCCGACTCTTCCTCTTCTGTTTGTGATGGCGGTTCTGAGAATACTATCTTCTCTTTGCCCTTGCTTCCGGTCTTTTCTTTCACCAGGGCCGATTTCTTGGCGGATTTCTTCTTTCGGCCACCTGTGGAACTGGGGGCCGGCTGCTTCCTCTCCAGGAAGTGTTTGGATCTTATTAGTCTTCTTGATGGGATGATGACACCGGGACCGATGCTGATGTTGTGGTGAAGCAAGATTTTACCGAGAGGGATGGCATATCCCCATGACCGGGCTGAATCCGGTTTCACCATCTCTTTCAAGTTGTTGAACACTTCCTTTGCCCAATTCACTTTCGTACCTTCTATCAAGCCGACTAGCATCCCGATTTTGGCCTTGGTGAGACTGTTGTAATTTCCTCCTCTTGCCTGAACCGCCTTTGTGAAGATATCACAAATCGGTATGTACTCCGGTCGTAGTGTCGCTTTGTTACCGGATACTTTTACCGGTTCCTTAGTTGCTGAGAGTATCTGGCAAGCTACTTCGAACGCTGCTAGTTCTATATCCGATGATGCATCTTGGCCGTCTGATGGAAGGCGTAAGCTTTCTGCAACTGATTCCTCGGTCAGCTCGAATTCAGTACCGCTTACAGTCGCGGTGATCTTGTCGCCAGAAAGCGTTGCGGTGTTGAAGAATTCTTCAACCGCATCTCTATAAAGAACATGGGGACCGCCGAGAAAGTACTCGAGTCCGGCCTCGGTTACCCGGTCAATAACCCCTTTTGCTGCAGGCGTGCCTTTCTGTCGGATTTCCTCGAAATCCACCTGAGTCATGTGTTTGAACAAAACCGAGTTGCGCCCCATCTTAGAAAATTGAGAGAATTTGAACAATACGAAAGTAAATAACCGCTGAGAGAATTTGAGAGCTTAGAGAGAGAAAGCTGTTTCGCGTGAGAGTGAAATGAAGTGGCCAAGAGCCCCTTTTATTGGTACGGTTTAGAAACCCAACCGTCCTATCAACATTTGGCGGGAGTTTTCCCTCCAAGCCGAATGGGCGGCAAACCATGGGCGGGAAGCCAAAGGCGGTAATCTGATAGGCGCCAATCAGTGGGCGGTAAACCCGGAGGTGGGAATTGAGCGGGAGATTTGAGCGGGAAATTTCCCTCCAAAACTTTCGCTTTCGATTTTGATGACGCAAACCGATTGATGCTGCGGTTTTTCGAAAGTTAACCAGTTATTTTGAGTAAGCTGAATTTTGCAATCTTTTAAGCGGTTTTTTCTTTGAGACCGGATAAGAGCGCGGTTATTTTGACAATGTTATCTGGTTACTTAAATAGATACTCAGAATATTAAGATGACCCGGTCATTTAAACTGAAATGGAATTTTATTCAAGAGACATTACAGAAAAGAAACCGAAAGATAGATCGGTGTGAAAACAGACATACATAAGATGGAAAAATACAACTTATGTAATAACCATTTTAGAGAACTTTTCTTCCACCGCATCCATGTCAAGGATGTTCGAAGGGGATGCCGGTGTGCCCGGTCCAAACTCTGGCCGGTACTTGAGAATCAGCTTACTTATATGAGGTGCATAACCAAGACCTTTCTTGGTCAGCACCATGTTTTTCAGGTTTTGAAAAATGACCGTTGACCAGTTGATGATTGATTTGCTAACAATATGGGTCATGATGTTGTATGTGTTCTTAGAGTACCGTTGATTTGGAGATTGACAAAGGATAGACCGGGTCACAATCTCAAGGAGGAGTTGAGTGTGATGAGCGAGGCGAGTTTTTAACCCATAGTTTTCCACCAGAACAACGGTTCCAGAGAAGAGTAGTGCGTGATAATATGCCTCACTTCCCTCCAGAGTTGGAAAGTCAGAAAACCCTTCCGTGGGCAGGTTGAGCAAGTGGGCAAATTCGGCTTCATCAAGCCAGAAAGTATGGTCTCTCACCGGAGAGACGATGTAGTTGCCCCTAATGCAAGCGCTTCTGAAGAATGCCTTGACATCTTCAATCAGTATGGGACCGGATTCTTCAAGAAAGGTTCAAAGGCCGGTGTCGATGAGAGATTCAAACATGATCTCCTTTCCATGATTTCCGTCCCACTCTTCCATACATGATTCGAAATCAACGCTCAGAAAATTTCCTAAGGTTCGGCTCAGCATGATTACGGTTTTGCTGAGAGAGATAGAGTTCAAGTAATTTCAAGAGTGTTTTGTGTTTTAGGATGTGTTGAGTTGAGTATAAGATGGCCCTTTATATAGGGTCGGTTTTAGGGGGAAAATATGAGCATTGAATGTCAGTTTTGTCTTATTAGGGAAGAGAATATTTATGTTTCCAAAACGCATTGGGAAGGAGTTACTTTTAATTTAATGCGGAGCTCGAGGTGGGATTTGGTTGTAAAGTAACCAAGTTGGTTGGATAGTAATTATTCAGGTGGTTGGGGGTTACCTCATTAATTAAATATTCCTTTTTCATTAATGCACCAACATAATGAAAAGTAGTCAAAAGAGACCGGGAAAACATAGATAAAACCGATGGAAACAGAAGAAAAACCGAAATGATCACAATGATGTTGGATAAAGATACACCCGGTACGTGAAGCAAAATGACCGGGTGCAGGAAGGAGTAACTTAGTGTTCGTGGGAGTTGACGACACCGTTGGGGTTGTTGCGGCGGTTCCTCCTCCTCCAAGCCCTTTCGAACCGCTCATAGAAGGAGTCGGTTATCTCTTTGGTCAGCACTTGAGTCTGGTTTAGACCTTCGCCCAGACAGGTCGGAACCCCAAGTTCAACTAGTAGGCAGCTTAGTTGTGGAACAAGGCCGACTGTTCGCACCCCAATCATCCAGATCAGGACGTCGAATAGGACCCTTGACCAGTTCACCGATGTACCGGTGGTGATGGCTGCCATCATATTGAAGGTCGCTGTGCAGTAAGTGTTTGTCACATCTCTTCCCAGGATGCTTCTACCTATCACATCGTTGAGGAGCTGATATTCAGCTCTCAATAGTGATTTAGTGCCATGATCATCGATCGGTAGGTTGGACCGCGCAAAGGTTAGGGTAATCTCGGCCTTGAGGTCGGCCGGAACATTCAGATCTGTTAACCCTTGCTTCGGTAAGCTGAAGCACCTAGCGAAGTCATTCTCGGTGAAGTCAAAAACTATACCTCCTACTTTCGATTGGATGTGGGTATCGAAGTGGGGAGTTCCTCTGAACACCCTGACATTATACAGAAATTCCAGGACTGATTCAGAGTATATAGTCTGCTTGTCATCCAGGAAGTACCGAAGACTAGTATCTTCCAGGGATTTGATCATTTTGTACACCTCATAGTGTTCGGTGCTCAAGGCAGATTGGAAATCAACTTGAAAGATGTTAGTAAACTGAGACATTTTTGCCTTAGTGAGAGAGTGATCTTTTGTCTTGTGAGTTTTTGGTTAATGTTTGCTTCTCTTAAATACTAGTTGGGGGAGTATCCTAATGTCCAGGTATTACATGTGATGATATCTATTAACTGCAGGATAAAAGGTATTGCATGAAATAGGCATGTTTGCAGTCTAGAGTGTTGGTCATAGACCTGGACTATGAAAGATATCATCAGATCTTCACGTCTTTTTAGGTGCGATCATTTTACTTTGAAAAGACAATGTTTCAGAACAGCTATCTTTAAAAACTGATAGTTATTCCACTTTTGTTTGAATTTCAAATAATCTAAGATAACCTATTTCCGAACCGGTCAGCTATCAGTTGTTCATCCCGATGCGGTTATTTGGTGCATGCACCAAGTAGCCGGTCGGTTTACTCTATCCGATAAGCTGGGTGGTTCTTCTATAGATACCAAGGAAATTTGAAGTCCAACAGGTTAGGAGGAACTACCGATTTTGTCTGTCCGAACCGGTTTCCCTTTTTAAGCATCCTTAGGAAGGATTTGACTAATATCGGTTAAACCAAGAGTAAGTCTGAATTGAGAGAACTTAGCTTCCTGTAGAGGCTTGGTGAAGATATCGGCTACTTGTTGATCAGTCGGTACGTATTCTAGCCGGATATGCTTCAGCATGACATGTTCCCTGATGAAGTGGTGCCTTATGTCAATATGCTTGGTTCTGGAGTGGAGAACCGGATTGTAGGTAATTGCTATGGCACTCGTGTTGTCACAGAAGATCGGAGACTCTTCGGCTATGACACCGAAGTCCGTCAGTTGTTGTTGGATCCAAAGGAGTTGTGAACAAAAACTTTCGGCCGCCAGGTATTCAGCTTCTGCGGTTGATGTGGCCACCGATGTCTGTTTCTTGCTATGCCATGAAACAAGCCGGTCACCTAGGAACTGACATGTTCCGCTGGTGCTTTTTCTGTCAATCTTATAATCTGCATCTGAATAACTCGTTAGATTAAAGGACGAGTCCTTTGGATACCACAGGCCGACATCAGATGTTCCCTTTAGGTACTTCAATATTCTCTTTGCGGCTGTGTAGTGGGATTGTTTTGGATTGGCTTGAAATCTCCCACACACACCGACTGCAAATAGAATGTCCGGTCTACTCGCTGTTAGGTATAGGAGGGAACCGATGATACCCCGGTATGCGATCTGGTCTACCGATTGGCCCTCATCATCTTTGTCCAATTTGACCGATAAGCTCATTGGAGTAGCCGCTGAGGAGCATGTGTCCATTCCAAACTTCTTTAAAAGCTCCTTGGTGTACTTAGGTTGGCTAATGAAAGTTCCTTCCTCGAGTTGTTTAACCTGAAGACCTAGGAAGAAACTTAATTCTCCCATCATGCTCATTTCAAATTTGTTAGTCATCAAAGTTGAAAATTTATCACACAATTTAGGATCGGTTGAACCGAAAATGATATCATCTACATATATTTGAACGAGTAAGATATGTTCCTTCTTTTCAAATTTAAACAACGTTTTATCCACCGAATCGATGGTGAAGTCATGTTGTAACAAAAATGCGGTTAGTGTATCATACCAGGCTCTAAGTGCTTGCTTTAGACCGTATAAAGCTTTGTTTAACCGGTATACATGGTTTGGAAATTCACCACTTTTGAAACTGGGTGGTTGTTCAACATACACCTCTTCACGTAGGTCACCATTCAAAAATGCACTTTTAATATCCATTTGAAAAACCTTAAAGTTTTTGAAGGCAGCAAAGGCTAGAAAAATTCTAATGGCTTCAATCCTAGCTACAGGGGCGAATGATTCTTCAAAATCAATGCCTTCTTCCTGTTTGTAACCTTGTGCCACTAATCTGGCTTTGTTCCTCGTGACCAAACCATCCTCATTGAGTTTGTTTCTAAATACCCATCTTGTTCCTATGACCGGATGATCTTTCGGTCTAGGGACTAGGTACCAAACTTTATTACTCTCGAACTGGTTTAGCTCTTCTTGCATTCCCAGGATCCAATTCGGATCTGACAATGCTTCATCTATTCTTTTCGGCTCAATCTGGGATATAAAAGCGGAATTAAAGTATTCCTCCAGAAGTTGACGCCTAGTTCGAACAGGTTTTGAAGGATCACCTATAATTTGCTCAGGAGGATGTTTAGTGTTCCTTTTGAAATTCGGTTCATGGATGTCTACCAAATCGCCGTTTATTTGATCAAGGCTAGACGTGTCGGTAGGCTGAACAGGATTGTCAGACCGACCGACTTCCTCGGATTGGACCGAAGTGTCAGCTTCCTGTCGTGGGACAGCTTGATCAGGCTGGGTTTCAATATTACTCATTTGGTCATGGACAAATCGCCTGAAAACCGGAGTTTCATCTTCACTATCAGAATGAATATTGTTGTTTTCCAATCTGTTGTGTAGATCAAAGCATGATGCAGTATTACTTTCAACCGATTCATCGAAAACCACGTGAAGTGATTCCTCCATGGTTAAAGTTCTATTGTTATACACTCTATATGCTTTACTTACTGCTGAGTAACCTAACATAATCCCAGTGTCGAATTTTGCATCAAAAGCAGAAAGGTATGTTTTACCATTTATATGAATGTAGCATTTACAACCGAAAATCTTGAGGTACTTAAGATTGGGAACCCTGTTAAAATAAACCTCATACGGTGTTTTGTTATGAAACTTGTTAATTAGAGACCGGTTTTGTGTATAACATGCAGTGTTGATAGCCTCAGCCCAAAATTTCTGGGCAATGCCCGAATCGGCTATCATGGACCGTGCGGCTTCCTTGAGAGTCCGGTTTCTTCTCTCGGCCAGGCCATTTTGTTGAGGAGTCCTAGTACTAGACAACTCGTGTCTAATGCCGGATTCATCAAGAAATGCTGTTAAAGTACTATTGGTAAATTCGGTACCTCGATCACTTCTAATGCTATTAATGCGAGTTGATTTTTCATTTTGCAAACATTTAAGAAGTGTGATCAGGTTTGATGCGGTTTCACGTTTAGATGGTAGAAATATTACCCATGTAAATCTAGAATAATCATCAATAACTACCATGGTGTAAAGCATACCTCCTAGGCTAACGACCTGAATTGGTCCAAATAAATCCATGTGGAGGAGATCTAAGCATCGGCTAGATTGGATATTTCCTTTACTCTTAAAGGTTGACTTAGTCTGTTTACCCATTTGACATGCTGAGCAAACCTTATCCTTGTTAAATACTATGTCAGGAATACCTTCTACTAGCTTTTTACCGCGAATGTAGTTTAAGGTTTTCATGTTTAGATGATTTAGTCTTTTATGCCATAACCAGGTTTGATCAGTCTTAGCTATCATGCATATAGGGTGTTCTACCTTAGTTTTCCAGTCTACCTTGTAGATATTACCTAACCTATTTCCGGTTAGCAGTATAATACCTTGAGAATTCTTAACTAAGCATGCATGTTTAAGAAATTCTACTGTGTATCCAGCATCACACATTTGACTGATGCTTAGCAAGTTAAAACGTAGGTTTTCAACTAAAAGTACGTTATCAATAGTTAAATTACCATGGACAATCTTACCCTTGCCCACAGTTCTACCTTTTGAGTTGTCACCGAAGGTGATTAGAGCACCGGTTTCTATTCTGATGTCGGTTAGCAGGTTGTTGTTCCTGGTCATATGCCTGGAGCAACCGCTATCCAAGTACCATTCAGAATTTCCTAGCCGTTTCATTATATCCTGCAAAATGTACATATTTACAACTATTTGGTACCCACATTCACTTGGGTCCACATGCGATTAGTCCCTTGGGTATCCAAACCTTGACAAACCGGACAACCTTCTTTGTTAAGGTTTTAACCGTCCTTTTGGCACTCTGTTTTGGGTATCTCAGTTTTTCTACAGAAGTCTTAAATGAGGGTGATCTTTGGTTTGACCTATGCGGTTGAGGATTGACTTTCCTATTTTTGAGAATGTCGGCTTTTCTCTTTTCAGGGTCAAGCCATTTCTCAGAGTCGGTTGGACCAACATAGTTGTATTTTAGTTTTTCTTCCCTATAGTATGCGGTCAACTCTTCTTCAGCGGTCAAGGAGCTTTTAATGAATTTAATAAGAGGAAGGTTACTCCTAGTGAACCTTACTTTTTCTACGGGTTTTTGGTCTTTGGAGTTATCCTTTGTGTATCCTAAGCCGAACATGCAAAAAGGGTGTCTGTAGTGACTACACATTTTCTTTACCATGTCACTAGATCTCTTATATGCGGCCATCTTAAATTGGAGTCGGGCATTTTCTTCTTCGGTCAGTTCTCTAGCTGGTTCACTAGACTGTTTGGTCCTAATTGGTGGTTCAGGTTCTAATTCGGTTTCTATGCTAGGGATTTCATCAGGTTCTATGACCTCTGGTTCGGTTATAATGGATACCTCTTGTTCTGTCGGAATGGGTACTATATGATAGGTTCTAAGGTTGAGTTGCTTAGGTAACATGGCTAGTAGGTTCTTATACTCTTCTACCATATCATTTAATGCATTATATAACTCATCTTTAGTAAATTTTTCACAAGGAGAGTCAAATACATGTTCCTCGTTTGCCATGAGACATGTGAGTTCTTCATCACTGTCACGGTGAGCCCATAGACTTCCTCCATCATCGGCTATCAGTGCTTTCTGAACCTCACTTCCTTCACCGGTTTATTGATAGTTGTTTCGGTTATCTTGGTTATCCAGTTTCGGTTATCCCTCCTCGGTTTTCTGCATTCCCACTTAAAATGTCCCAAACAGTTACAGTTATAACACCTTACATTGGATTTATCGCCATAGTTGTAGTTTGTTGGTTGGCTTCTTTTCATGAACCTTCCAAACTTCTGTGCAAGCATAGCCATGGCATCCTCGGTGAACTGTTTGGCAGTTCTGATCGGTGCAGGTGCAGGAGCAACCGGTTCTGTGGATGTGATCAGTGCTCTGGTTGATGTTGAGGCTGAGACTTCTTCTTCAGTTCTAGATCTCATTTCGAACTCATATGCCTTAAGATCTTCGAATACATCGTGCAACTTCATCTTGTTTAGGCAGTTTGATTCCCTCATCACCATTGTCTTTATGTCCCATGCACTTGGAAGGGATCTTAATGCTTTCATGATAACCTCCTTGTTGTCATACCTCTTACCAAGAGTTGCTAGCTCATCTAGCACACCAGTGAACCGGTCACTGTACTCTTTCATTGTTTCTCCCGGTTTCATCTTGATGCTTTCAAACTTCTGAGTAGCCACTATTATCTTGTTTTCCTTTGTTCTTTCATTTCCCTCAAAGATCTGAATAACTGTGTCCCATGTCTCCTTTGCGGTTTTGCAGTCTCTGATCTTGCAGTATGTGTTTCTGTCCACACTGTTGGAGATCCGGTTTCTAGCATGGTTATCCAGGTTATTTCTTCTCCTATCTTCAGCTGTCCATTCCTTTCTATCCTTATCAATGATAATCGGTCCTTCGGCCAGAATGAATTCCATCTCATCATCCAAAGTGATTAAGTGTAGGTGCATGCGTGCCTTCCAGTTGGCAAAATCATCACCTTCTAGCATTGGTGGCCTATCGAAAGACATGCTTGCTTGAGTATTGAAACTAACTGCTCTGATACCAATTGTTAGGATCTAGGTCGCCGCTGGAGGACCGGAGTTGGACCGGTTAGCGGGTTTTACACAAAAGGTGGTGGTTAATCCGGTTAGAGATTAACACCGGGGTTTCAATACTACACAAACTGTCACAAACCCTTGAACTAGGTTCAAGCGCGGAAGAGGTTTGTTTCAGGTTGAAGCAGCACACTTGTATGATAGGTCAAACCGGTTTCGGATGATGAAGGTTTAAAAATTGATGGGTCTGTTTTTGTAACCTGGCGATCCGGTTTAGGTAGAGTTAGGTAGATTAGAGAGGTGTCGGTAAGTTAGTACATGTCGGTTAGAAAATAGAACCGGCAGAAAGAAAGTAACAAGACAAATTTTATGGATGTTCGGAGATAAAACTCCTACGTCACCCCTTCCTCTCGAAACCGCGAGAAGGATATTCACTAAGGAATACAAGTACAATCCGATCGAGACTTATTTCCTGCTCGATAACACTCTTACAATTTACACCGAAATTGTACAATACACACTTCAACTTTAGTACTTAGGCTTTCTCTAGAGATAGAACACACTTTTTTCACTTGTAAATTAAATGCTCTTAGAATCTCTTGTTGTCCCCTTGTATGTCACGCATTTACTCTTCTTCAGCTGCTCCTTTTATAGGTGAAATATGTCAACGGTCATATTTCACTTCCTTGAATCTGATTGGCTGAGCAGAGGTTCAGTGATTCAGTGATTTAGTGTTTCAGACCCTGTGGTCAATTGTTCAGGTCTGGCGGTCAATCTCACAGACTTGGCAGTCTGTTCTTCCGGTATGTAAGACAAACCTGCTAGGTTTGTCTTTTACTCAATGTGGACACCGTCTGTTAAATAGTTGTCTGTACTTGGAAGATATCCTTTCTGACTTATCCCGAAGTGGAAAGATCCTGTAGGACTGTTTTCTGCAGCCTGCAGACTTTCCTCAGACTTGTATAGATATGGAAATGTTCAGTCTGTTCCTTTGGTATCATACTCAACAGATACCCAAATTGTCTTCTTGTACTTGTCAGTCATTTTGGCTTGACCGAATGGCTTCCGGTGTGATTGGTTTAACCGGACAACTTCCGGTTATTCCTCTGCCTTGTGGCTGATCGGCTCTCTAATGTTTCCGGTTTTAAGCTTTGGCCGATCCTTTCTTTGTGCGGTCATGTTCCAAGTGTTCTTGGTCGGTTTAGTAGCTTGACCGGCTATTCTTCTTAGCCGGTTCTTTTGTTTGACCGGTCCGGTTCCTTGTTCCTGCATGGAAGGTTTATTTATGTTAAGTTCTGTGAACCGGTCTAATTTTATCTAACATTTTCTTTGTAGTAAGGGAGAATGGTGTTATCAGATTTGAAGTTATTTTTTTTCTAATATATAATTTTTGTAATTTGTCTTTCATCTATTTGTCATTTTTCTTTATTTTTTTTAAAAAGGTCCATATATATTAAAAATGATAAAAATCATATTAACGCAACGACAAAACATGACATGAAAAAAATGTTATTCAATACATTATCGAGCTCGTAAGTCCTCAAGATGAACAATTAAATTTCCAACGGACTCTACCGACTTTTTAGAACGTATCTTAGAAAACGTCATAATAATAGCATTATGAATAATACGCATCGAATGACTACCGTCATTAAAAGTTTGATGATTTCTCTTACACTAGATAATCTACAAAAACAAAATTGGAACGGTAACCCAAATATGTAGGCCTGCTATATTAGCTGCATTAATCCAAACTTCCAAGCAACTACCTAAAGATTTGGGCATCACCCAATGAATCCGAGTAATACTCCACAAAAGGCTCCAAATACTAGCCACCCATCGACAATACAAAAGTAAGTGAGTTGTGGATTCAATCTACTCATGATACATACAGTACATCTATATGTCCTTTTATTACATCTTCTAATAATTTCTATATGTTTCTTACTATTGTAATCATATTTGTAAATTGTCAGTTATCATTTGGAAAAAAAAATTACAGCAGTATTACCGACACTCTGACATAAACTTTTTTTAATGCCGCTCACAATTTTGGGTAGAAATTTTGTTGGTACCACTTAATTAATTTGTTCGATTTACTCTCTTTCACCACTCATTGTTATGAAACTCACATTAGTTCGTTTTTAGAGTCACCTTGAATAAATTGTATGATTGTTGGATGATTTTTATTAGACTTTTAATATAATATAACATCCGTTATTTATAAGTTAATTTTTTTATTTATAACTCCTTAATTGAATGAAAATCAAATCCTTATAAAAAATAATAAAAATTGACTGCTCTAAATTTTGCTAACGAATCAATTGCCAACCAAAACCAAACTCATTTAGTCGTATAAAATGTGTAATTTATTGTGGTACAATTAAACATAATCTATAATTATAATTAAGTAATGTTATATATAATTAAGCATTTTAATATATTTTATTTTAATATTCATATAATGTATATTTTAGTATAATATAATATCTTTATTTTATTTTCATTATTTATTTAATTATTATTAATTTTAATTATATATATTTTATATTTATAAAATAAAATATTAATGAGTTTAAAGAAAATAATTAATTAATAGGTTAGAGAAAGATTTAGAGTAATTAGTAAGGTTATTAATAGTATTAGAGAGAATATAAATATTTTCGGAAAGCTAATGAAAATATGAGTATTACGTGGGTTATTATAAGCTTAGGAAAAGTGAGTATTTTAGGAAAATGAATGAAGTTGTAAGTATTATAAAAAATTGTTTAATATATATATATAAACTCTAAAATAAAAATAATAGGTTTGCTTGGAAATAAATATGGTTTATTAAGAAATTAAAAAATAATTTATAGATATTTTCTTTTGTTACGTAGTATTACAGTATATATATATATATATATATATATATATATATATATATATATATATATATATATATTAATTATATATTTTATCTTTTAGATTAATATTTTAAACAATTATTATTTAATATAATCATACAAAAAAAACTAAACCTAACTCTATTAAATAATGTCTATATTTGGTTTGTAATATTTAAAAAAAAAAATTGTGTCATTTTATTGTCATTTAGATACATTTATTTTCTAAAAACAACATTGTGTATATAAATATTTTCGACTGATTAATACTAATTTCAAATTCAATTTATTAAATTTTATAAAACTCGATAAACATTAAAATAATCAAGTCATAAATGAAAAAAATAATTTGAAAATGTTTATTAATCAAAGTATATAAAAAAGGTTGAGATTGGAAACAATTTTTTTTTAATGAGAATGAAATACTCTTTTATTTTTAAATATGTAATATTTGCTTAATTATATAAAATAATAATTATTCAAAATAAATTTTGATTTATAAATTAAATAAATAATTTTTTAATATAATAATTAACTAATCTATATATATCTAATGACGCTTAATTTAAAATGTTGAAGGTGTACATCATGCTCTCTCTCTCCAAAATGATCTTCATCGTCATAAGGTATTTTCTCATATTTCTCTCTCTTCATTTATCCCACCGTATATATATTTTCATGAATTCTATTAATAAAATTTCATTATTAATTATTTTATATTGGTTACTCCTTAATATATATACTTATATATATATATATATATTAATATTATTTTATTAATTATATCAACAAGATTCAATTAAAAGAGAATAGTGATATTTTCATATCGACTCATAATATTCTAAATTTCTCTATTAATGTTATGTTTCAACAATTCGTTGTTCACTGTTTTGCATTTTTTACAAGAATTTGATCGTTTCAGGCAGCTGCAACTACATCCTCGGTCTCCAAGTGTGTTATCTCTTTATCGACTTGTATTCCTCTCAATTTCTCTATCAATATAATGTTTTCAATAATTGAATTTGTATTATGTTATGTTTCAACAATCTGTTGTTCAATATTTTACAAATTTTCTCAGGAATTTAATCGTTTCAGGTAGCTGCAACAACGTCATACGCATTTCATCGATCTTCTTTTGAATCCAATCGTTTCAGGCAGATGCAATAACATTCTACGCATTTCATCTATCTTCTTCTCGTGATGGCTATGTATAGGAAAATCTGTAAAGGGGATTTCAAATGCCCACAAGAAAAAATGGGAAGTGAAAGAAGACAAAGATTGAAATCAAGAGAAAGCCGAAGATTCTTTGGCTCCGTGAATTTAGAAATTTTTTTTTAATTTTTTTAATTTAATTAATTATTTTTATTATATATATTTCTCTCTTCATTTATCTTTATTAATTCATTGTTTTTCTTTCCCTCATATATATATATATATATATATATATATATATATATATATATATATATATATATATATATATATATATATATATATTTTCATCAATTCTTAATGTTTCATCATTAATTATTCTATGTCGGTTACTCTTTTATATATATATATATATATATATATATATATATATATATATATATATATTTTCATATATATTTTCATCAATTCTTAATGTTTCATCGTTAATTATTCTATGTCGGTTACTCTTATATATATATATATATTAATATTTTTTATTAATTATTTTAAAAGTGAACCTAATAATTCTAATCTAAAATATTATATATATTAATTATAAAAAAAATTATTAATCAGTGAAATTTTGATCATTTTATCATAAAATTGGTTTATAAAAAGATTTTTTGATTTTTTTATTGTATTAATTCCTAATTTTATTTGGTTTGTTTCAGGTATTTGGTATTTTCAGCCATTATAGGCCATTATATTTTTGGATGTAAGCTATTGTACTTCTGAATATTTGTTCACTTAAAATACTTTAATTTTGAGATAATTGTGTTTAGCTATAGATTTGTATATTTATATGTATACACTAACTTGGAATAATTGAAAATCAAGTATTTTATTTAATACTCTTATTTTTATTGAAATAATAACGTGTTTTATGAATTTAATTTTACTGTGCAACTTCTATTTTTATGGTAATACTTTTGTTTTTTATACTCTTATTTTTAAAGAAAAATATTAGTAAAAATAAACTCAATAAATATAACCTACCATCCATATATATTAATATTTTTTATTAAATATTTCATCTAAATAATTTAATTATTTATAAATAAATTCAACTAAAATAAACTCTTCTCATCTATCATTTTTGAGATTTTATTAAATATTAATATTAATTATGGAAACTATTTAAGAAATTTAAATTATAAAAAATATACTTAATATGTTTATTTACGGATAATAAATATTATTATAACATCCCATACATAAAATAAAATATTCATCTTCATTCTAATTTATAACTAATTAATGGAAATAAAATTAACGGATAATAAATATTATTATAACCTTCAATTCGTATATTAATAATTTATCCAAATAATTAACATAACAAAAACAAACCCCTTCAGTTTATTTTAGTCATAATTCATGACTAATTAATGTAAATATTGTGGAAATTGAATTATAAGAATTTCAACACCAACAAAAAAAAATAGTTTCATTTTACAAAATTTTAGACAAATTATTTAGGTGGTACAAATAAATTCATAAACAATGGATATTTTATTATTTTTATTTTTATTATTTTTATTATTAACTTTATTATTATTATTTTTTGTCATACTTTAACTTTAATGTTATATTGCTGGTTGTTCAATATCTACTTTATTTTGGTATTTATATATGTATTTGTCTTTTCATTTGGTAGTAATTTTTTTTTTTTGTCACTATTCTATATTTTGGTGATTTGAATTGAAATGATAAAATGCTTATTTAGAAGGTTAACAAATTCTTAATCTTTTTGATATTATACTTTTCATTCTCCGCTACTTTTTCATCTATTTCATTTAAAATGAAATTATCTACAAGAACATAAAAAGAGAAATTTCGAATATCAATTTTATTGTTTGAATGTGTAAAACCACTAAATCCTTATAATATATGATTTCAATCGTATTTATTTATCTATGTAATTTAATTTGGATAAATTTTGATTGAATTGACACTATGAATAAGAGTTTTGTTTGATATTTATAGTCTCAATTGATAGGACTTTTAAATGATATTTATAGTCATAAATTTTGAGAAATTAGAACTTCTTATTTCTCGTGTTGTGTCCAATTATTATCCTTACAACCTTAAAAAATATAGTAATAATTGTTCAATTATCGATATTCATTCCACTTATTATTTCATCTTATATATTTTTTTATGTTTACAACTCAGACTAACTATTATAATATCTATTGATATTAGAATTTCAAAAAATAACACAAAGGAATCAATTTGAATGATAGATTTAATTAGCGTGGACAACTACAAGCATTTAGTGGTTGTTCGATTTATTAAAACGAAAAAAACAGAATATATATTTTTTTAATTTTCATATTTTTTTAGTTAATATTTGTGTTAACTTGCACAAACTTTTTCCTAGTTAAGAATAAAATTACTTATTTTTAACCTGTTTGATTATTTCATCATTAGTAACGGTTTCTCAAAATTGTGTAAGAATTATAACCATGAATTATTTATGCCTAAAATTGACCATAATTGTTTAAAATATATAAATATATATATATATATATATATATATATATATATATATATATATATATATATATATATATTAAAGTTGGGTTAAATTTGAAAATAATAAATTATTAAGTAAAACATGATTTGGACTATCATAAATGCTGGACCTATCCAAATACTCTCAAATTTAGACATCCAAATACTTTTAAAAGCATTTGAAATTGTTAATCTTAGTCTTATTTTATTTAATTTTTATTTTTATCAAAAATGATAATTGTTAAACTAAATAATTGATAATAATGTAATATTTCATAACAAATAATCAATTAAATTTATATAAAAATATACAATAGATTAAATTTAGAAATTTAGTGCAATTATAATAGAATAATCATCTTTTTTTTAATAACACGATTTCTCAATGATATATCTTATGATTTTCTTTCAACTTAAGTCGTTTTAAGTGATAAATGAATATATAACATTTATTCTCTTAGACAATAAACTAAATATTATTCATTAATTAATATCATGTTTAGTTGTTCAAAATAATTCTTTAAGTCTAATTAATCGATAAATTATTATATTATTTAAATAATTAACTTTACTATTGAACTAAAATAATGTTTGATTTTTCAAATTTAAAATTCTACATTTAATAATATAACTTATAAATTATTATAATTGAATCATTTTAAATTAAACAAATAATAAGATTATAATAACAGACAAACAAAAATTATATCAAGGTTATTTTGAAAATTACATAAAAGATTTTATAAGGTATAATAAATCAATAATTACCATATATTATAACATACAAATTAAAATTAAGTTAAAAAAATAAAATAAATGAATAATGTCCTTAGTCTAAAAAAACGGCGACATAGTGGTTACTAAGGTGGGCAAGAGAAGTCAAGGCAAAATGTTTTTTTATTGTCTTTTAACTCTTTTATATTATTTTATAAAATTTAGCACTATAAATATAGCAAGAAAATTCATTGGCCTTATTCTTTTTAATTTGTTTTTTTAATTTTGTTTAAAAAAAACGACTTAAAAATTCTCAAAAACGAAAAACAAATAAAATGAGTTTCTCACCTTATTTTATTTGCTTCCTTAACAAATTCTTCCATGGCAATTGAGGTTCGCATTTCATTTCATCTCAAATATCTCTTATGCTTTCTCATTATTCAACTTTCTTCCTCACTATCTCGCATGTCATCACATATCTTTCTTATCCCATCATTCTTCCTTTACTCTTCATTTATTTTCATTTTAATATTTTTCTCCTTTATTTCTTTTCAACTTCCACTCCAATTTAAAATCCAAATCAACCTTATTCATATTATTTGAAAAAAAATTTCGCCTCTAATATTTATTATATTATTATCTTCCTTCTATCTAAAATAATTACATATTCATATTGTCATCTTCCTTCTTACAATTTTTTTCTCATTGAGATAAGTTTTTATTTAAATGGATCGAATGCAAAATTCGTATAGTATTTCAATATATCTCAAGCGTAAAAATCATTTTGTCATTTCAGGATGAAGAAGATCTTCCATCGTCATCATCTGAAATGACGGACGAAGTAGAAAATCACCCATTATCGAAAATAATGTCATCAGTTGATGTGAATCATTCGGATCTACATATTTTTCTCATTACTAATAATAATGAAGAAGTTTAAAGTGTTTAGTTATTTTATATAATATAAGAAAAATATTAAACTTTTACTTAATTTTTCTTTTTATATTTTAGAAAATTAATATCATCTTCATAATTATGCCACTACTTAGTACTTAAGATATTTGGTTAAGTAAAATTTAGTTTTAATTTCCACTCTATGTAAAAGAAGAAATAAATTTATAATATGTAATATATATTCAATTTTGTGTTTACTGTGTTTTATGTTTAATAAAATATATTTATTGTTGTGCGTTAATTAATTTTTGAATTTGATAAAAAGAAGCGATATAATTATCTATAAAACGATACAAATGACATAATTAGATGATTAATGAAGAAGATGAAAATATCCATTAAAATAAAAATCCAAAAAGGAAAAGACAACATGAGTTTAAAAGAAAAAGGGAAATGCAAATAGATCAAAATAACATAATTTAGCAAAAAGAAATCAAACACAATCACAATTAGAAGAAACTATAATGTCTTATAAGAAACAATACTTGTCACCATCCCAAATGAGATATTCCAATTATGACAAAGCTGTCAATTATACTTAATTAAGCTGTCAATTATACTTCATTAACTGAATTCGCCTCCACAAAGTTATTAACAAATGTTCATCAATTATAATATCCTTCTAAACTTATTACACCGTCCTCCGAGGAGGAATCTTACGTTCCAATTCTAAGATACTTATTTTTAACTTTGTGTGAGCTACATATATAATGTTTTGTAATAAGATAATAAGTGAAAATTATAATCATACAATTATCAATTTGAAGACTTACAAATACAAAATATTAAATTTATTAACTTAAATATTAAATTTATTTTACAAAATTAAAATTTTAAATATAAAAGTATATTATACTAATTCAACTAATTAAAATTTTAAATAACTCATGCAAATTTGTTTTACCTCAAATAACCAGCATACAAACTCTAATTTGATTTGTCTCTTTTATAATTGAAAAATAAATGTATAATAAAAAAAAGTAAGAAAAATATATCCAAACTTGTTCCTGGTTCCATAAAGGACTTTTGAGATAGATGGGGGTCCACAAACACTTCAATGCTTTTGCCTATATTTGTCAAATAACATTGTTTTCTCTTTATCTATAGAGCTCAAAATTCATTATTCAATCATGAATTCTTTCTTTGCTTTCTTCTTTCACCAATTTACTTTACAATTCCTATGGGATTTAGTTTGGCTTTTGTTTTGATCTCAAATATCTTTTTATAGCTTCTAAAAAATCAAAAACTAAATATAAAAGTTAATGCATTCATGGCAAGGATCTATTTGTTAAGGAATGAGTCTTGAATCCCACATTGAAATTATGGTGTTGGAAGGTTCTTGCGAGTGGTTTAATAGCCTTGGGCTTTAATTCTGCTATTGAAATTCTGCGTTGGACGGACCCAGGATTTCGAATTGGGGTGAACTTGAAAAAAATTTAGGGTGGGCTTAAAATATTAACGATAAAATTTTGAAAAAAACAAGTATATAAAAGTAAAGTTTTACCATTTTTTTTAATAATTAGATAAAAAAATAATGAATTATGTTATTTTTTTTTAAGAAATTAAGAGTAATGTCATATTTCTACCGTAAAAAAAAAATAAAAAAATAATTTTTTTTTCGGGGTGGGTTTCAGCCCACCCAAGCCCCTACTACATAGATTAGTCCCTGACAGGGACGGATCCAGAATTTCAAACTGGGGTGGGCTTAAAAATTTTTAGTGTGGACTTAAAATAATAACTAGAAAATTTTGAAAAAAACAAGTATATAAAAGTTAAGTTTTATCTTTTTTTTTAATAATTAGATAAAAAAACAATGAATTATATTAATTTTTTTTAAGAAATAAAGGGTAATGTCATATTTCTACCGTAAAAAAAAAATTTTTTTTTTTGAGGTGGGCTTCTGCCCAACCGAACCCCTACATAGATTCGTCCCTGGGCTCTAACACATTAACTCAAAAATAAGATAAACAAATTGTAAGCCAAATCAAGTGAGAAATCCATGAAGGAATATATTATATTATTATTATAATATTGAGAATTAATTACACATAATTAAATATACATAGTGATAAACATGAAAATTTGACCTATCCCAATTAATAATAATATTTATAATTTTAAAATAATATTTTAAATTTTTTAATTCAAAATAACCCAAAGAAGGAATTAAAATCAAACTAGGGCTAATTATTTTAATAAATAAATCCTAATTAGAAAAATTAATTAAAAATCCAAAAATAATTTGAGGTTAAAATATTGTATTTATTTTACCCAATGTAATCTAAAAAGGTTGAAATAATTTAATTATGATTTAAAACATAAATTATATATAATTTATGACTTAAAATAATTAAATAAATACCCCAAATAAAAATAATGAACATAATTTTTATTATGATTATAAACATAATTTTTGTGAAATATTTGGTAAAAAAATGCAAGAAAAGGTTAAAAAGTCTATTTCAAATAACCCTTTTATTAAAAAATAAAAACTATTGATCTAGTGTGACCAAAAATAACAAATTTCATTGCAGTTGGAATTAAAGCCATTGGATCAATGCTGGATTTTCATCTAGCTCCTAGGAAGACACCACACATGCCGGTTGAAGCCAAGCGCGCGCGCACCCGGGTTCACACAAGATTAGCTAACGGGGACGCTATGCCTAGACGCTATGCCTAGACGCCCAAACGCTAGAAGAAACGTCAGGCGATGGACGAAATGCCAACAAATCCTTCATTTTAACAAAACGAAGTCGTTATTTTTTTTCTTCTTTGCGAACGCCGGAGGTCCGCGCTCAATGCCGACAACCTTCCAAAAGAGCTATCTTCTTCATCCTTCGTCCTTATCCTTCGAGATTTCGCACTCGTGCACGTCTCTCCCTCGCTATCATCACCCCTAAGATAAGATTTCAAATCTTATCTTAAAATCGACTAGTGAGGACAAAAGAGAAACGAAGAAGAAGGACTTCGAAAGACAAATCGAACTTGAATTCGACCTCAATAGCCGATCTAGATCGAGTATAAATACTCCCTAGGTGTTCTTCTTTCAGATAATCAAATAAAATCCAAACATTATAGCTAATTCGAAGAATTGTGAAGAACTTCGACGACTGACTTTTGTAGAAATTACTCCGGGAATCAAAGCTTCGATCTAGGGCTTGGGAAAGCTTCCTAAACATCATTGAAGTGTTCTCCAATCATTAGTAAGCTTCCAAACCAACTATAATTCTAGTTAGGATTCAAAACTGGATTTTTCCAAGTTTGATTGGGTTGATCTTATATAGGGTTCAATTTCGTGTTTTCTTTAGTTAAAATCAATCCCTATATGATTTATAAGCTTTCCGTCGAAAGAAATTTTATCAATTCAACCTCCATCGAAAAAAAACCTAAATTTGATTTGAAATATAGAAATTTCAAATTCCATGTTCTTGAGCTTTTAAGTTAGAATTTTGATTCAATTAGATAGCTGTCTAACATGTTTATAAATATGTTAAGATGATTTCCAAATCATAAAATCAACATCTCGATCATGTTTGATCAAACTGATTTTTTTTTAAAAAAAAAGTTTGAATTTCAGTTTTAAAAGTTGTTATAGAGCTTGAATGATGTTCTTGTTTTGGTTGTGTTCGACTATAAATAACATTTAGAAGCTATTGAAAAAAAAAATTAAGCATAGATTTGGCCTAATTCAAAAGTTCCTAAATCTTGCCAAAGAAATCGGGTTGAGAAATTGATAATCTAGGAGCTCGATAACAAATTTGCGTTAACAAGATCGAAGATTCTCAATAAGATTAATGAGTTCATAGACCATTCTACTAATTTTCCAGAAAATACATCTCCTATCGTCATAATAATAGAGTGTTGTGGAATAACACATTGGTTGACGACATTCATTGCACGTTCTATAGTTCCTTTCGAGCAAAATGGTCCATAAAAAAAATAATCGGGAAAAGAACTAATTAACTTATTCCAACCGAGCTCGCGGTTTCTATCCAAACTTTTAATAACCGACGATTGACTTATACATTACCCACTAATACAAATTATGTTGTTAGATTATCGTTTGCTAATTATACCCTTCAATCGTGTTGGTGATAATTTTTGAGTTTATGCTCGTCTTCTTCTTTGTAGTAAGCGATCACAGTGTTATCGAATTTGAAGTTATTTTTTTTTCTAATAAATAATTTTTGGAATTTATCTTTCATTTATATTCCATTTGTTTCTTTATTTTCTTAAAAAAGATCCATTTATATTAAAAAAGATAAATCGTTTAAGCGCAACGAACAAAATATGACATAAAAAAACAAAACGTTATTCAATAGATTATCGAGCTCGTATGTCTTCGAGAAAAACTATTAACTCCCCATAGACTCTACCGACTTTCCAAAACAAATCTGAGAAAGTGTCATAATAATAACATTATGAATGATACGCATCGGACGACTGCGGTCATTGAAAGTTCGACGATTTTTCTCCAACTAGATAGTCCATAAAAAAATTGGGATAGTAATCCAAATTTGTAGTTTTGTCATATCAGCTACATAAATCCAAACTTTTCATCAACTACCAAAAGATTTGGGCATCACCCAATAAATCTCAGTAATACTCTATAAAAGGCTCCAAATACTAGTACCTCATCGACAATATAAAAGTAAGTTAATTGTCGATTCACCTGCTCGTGACACATACAACACATCTATAGGCCATTTTTATTATATTTTTCTAATAATTTATATAGGGTTCTCGTTAATTTGATAATATTTGTAAATTGTCAGTTATCATTTGGCAAAACTTTTTCTAGCGTTGTTTACCGACCCTCACATAAAGACAAATTTTAATGTTGCTCACAATTTTAGGTAGAGATTCTTCTGGTACCACTTAATTGATTTGTTCGGTTTTTCTCTTTCATCGCTCATTGTTATAAAACTCACATTAGTTAGTATTTACAGTCACCTTGAATAAATTGCATGATTTTTGGATATTTTCATTAGAATTTTAATATTTGAAAATTTGTATGATTTAATATCCATTATTTTTTATTACTTACAAATTAATTTTTTTATTTGTAACTCCTTATTGAATAAAAATAAAATCCTTAAAAAAATAATAAAAATTAACCGCTCTAAATTTTGCTAACAGGTCAACCCACTAACCAATACCAAACTCATTTAGTCTTATAAAATATGTAGTTTGTTGTGGTACAATTAAACATAATATATAATTAAGGATTATTATTATATATATTACAAAATAACCCTCACCCCTTTAGAAAAAAGCTCTAGGGAAGTTGAAAAATCATCTTAATCATGACCCCTTTGGTGGATATTTTAGCATCGGAATGTGCTTTATTTCTCTTTTCACCACTTAGATTTGAGTTGGTGTTGTGTTTTGTTCGGTTATACAATCTGTTTAGTTGAATCAAATTTGTCATCTCGGTATTTTGAAATCCGAATAATACTCTCAATTTTTGGTGGGTCATCTACTACTCATATATACCTTTCAATCGTATTGTTGACCATTTTTTGAGTCCGTATTTATTTTCTTCTTTGCTATAAATGAGATGATGATGTCGGATATGGAGTTCTTTTTTATTTTTCTTATAGGGAGTTTTAGGAATTTATCTTTTATCTGAAGGTCCTTTTACAAATATCTTCTAATGATTTTTATGAGTTTTTTTTGTTATTTTAACCATATTGTATATGATCATTTATTATTTGTTGGGAAAAAGTAAAATCAAAATAAAGAAAAAAGTTAATTAAGTGAGAAGTAATTAACTTAGAAATCAAAAGATATGAAATATTAAACAACATAAGTTTGATAATGTATAGAATGGAATTTTGATGATGTTTAGTTATGAACATTACGGAATTTTGATGATGTCTAGTTGTGAATAAAGCTAGATATTCATTTAGAATAAAGCTAAGGTTGTCTATTTGTTTTGTGCAGGTGCATAAGACTATGTTAAACTAGACGTGGTCTAAGTAGGCTAAATAGACATGCTGCGAAGTTAGACGTTGAAGTCTAACTCCATTAGACGTGGTAGTCTAATGGATAACGTAGTTAGACGTTGATGTCTAATTCCTTCAGACAAGTCTGAAGTGATACGTAGTTAGACGTTGCAGTCTAACAGATACATAGTTAAATGTTAAAGTCTAACTCCATTAGACGTGGTAGTCTAATGGGATGCAAAGTTAGACGTTGACGTCTAACTCCTTCAGACAAGTCTGAAGTGATACGTTGTTATACGTTGTAGTCTAACAAATACTTAGTTAGACGTTGAAGTCTAACTCCATTAGACGTGGTAGTCTAATGGGATGCGAAGTTAGACGTTGACGTCTAACTCCTTCAGACAAGTCTGAAGGGATGCGTTGTTAGACGTTGTAGTCTAACATATACATAGTTAGACGTTGAAGTCTAAATCCATTAGAAGTGTTAGTCTAATGGAATGCGAAGTTAGATGTTGACGTCTAACTCATTCAAACAAGTCTGACGGGATGCGTAGTTAGACGTTGTAGTCTAATAGATACGTAGTTAGACGTTGAAGTCTAACTCCATTAGACGTGGTAATCTAATGATTTGCGAAGTTAGACGTTGACGTCTAACTCCTTCAGATAAGTCTGAAAGGATGCGTAGTTAGACATTGCAGTCTAACTCCATTAGACTCGGTGGTCTAATGGAACACACTATTAGACGTTGACGTCTAAATCCCTTAGACTTGGCAGTCTAATGGAGCACGTTTAATGCCTCGCTTCAGCAGCCGTCTGAAGTTAGTATATGTTTACCCACGATCAATTAGTTGTCTGCTACTCTACTCCACTCACTCTTGTGCAGTCTGATAAGCCAACTAATTGTATCCAATGAACGAATGCCACGTACGCATATGTCCTTCCAACGGCTTGTCCAGTACAAGACAATATCAGAGAGGATATTCAGCACACTATTAGTTCGGTACGACCTCATTCCATTTGTTCAGAATTTGTTGTACTCTTGTACTATGGGCGGCCTTCCAATTGACGCTTACCACCTGTCCATGAAGAAGATTTGACCATTGGTGTCCTTCTACTACAAATAGATACTCAAGGACAACGGACGAATCACCGGTTACAAATCTTACTTGTTGAAACTCTTGCACTTATAAATTTCTTCCATCATTCAAGCTCAAGAGAGAAAGAATCAAAACACTATCTAGCTGTGAGAATATTGTTCATAATATTGTAAGTTAAACAGAGGTTGTTCAGTTCAATAGAGTGTTAGCTAGTTCAGTAAACTGTATTTGATTCAAAGAATTTAGTGAAATACTTCCGGTTGTGGAAGAAGGGGTGACGTATGAGGGTTTTCTCCGAACATCCATAAATAACTCCCTGTGTTCTTTACTTTCTGTCATTCATCTTTCATTGGTTCAAAGCTTCAAATCTGACGAACACTTCCGCACTTGAAATTGTTTCAAGAGTTCGAAAGATTTGTGAAGAATATAAATAGATATTAATCCCTCACAGGATTACTATGGAATCATTTGTCATAAGTTGTTATCAATAGCCAGACCCTAGTCTCTATTGTTATCACCGATCCTATCATTATTTGACAAGAATTTTTTCGACGTTGGTTACCAACCATCGGACAAAGATAAATTTTACTACTGCTCAAAATTTCAGGTAGAGATTTTTTTGACACCGCTTAATTAGTTTGCTTGGTTTGCTCCTATTCATCACTCATCCTTATTAAATTCAAATGAGTTCGTCTTTGGAGTTATCTTGAAGAAATTGCGTGATTGGTGGATTAATTCTATTGGAATCTTAATCTACGAAAATTTATATTATATAACGTCTATATTTGATTTTTTAGATATTATTTTCTTTTATTTGTAAATTAGTGTTATATGTGTAACATTTTATTTGATTTAATGAAATTTAATTTTTTATAAAATAAAAACACAACCTCATAGTTGAAAACGAATCATGCATTTATTGGAATCATATGTTTTATTCTCTTCTCCTATAGCCTTTAATTAAACTAGGTCGATTGCATTTCTGATTTTTTCATCAATCCAGTTCGGTTTGACGATCGTTTCACCGGGTTTTCCAGTACGACCAGCGGACCGGGCCGAATTTCAAAACTATGATTACGTGTATTATTTCGTCTTGGGGTGTTCAATAGTTCGATTCTTGGATTATTCAAGTTCCTCAGTTCGGTTTCTTTGAATATTTTTTTAGCTAATTCGAAAATTGAACTGAATTTGAATAAATTCTAATAAAACTGAACCGAATTCGAATTTGATATTCAGTTCGAATTTTGAATAATTCGAATTCGGAATAAATTCGATTTTTTATTGTTTTTTTTCCAAATATTGAATTTGATATCTTCTAATTAAAAAAACGAACTAAGATGTTGAAAGACAACGATAGATGTTCAACGACGGAGATAAATCTTAAATTCGAAATAAGTATTGAACGAAGGAGATAAATCAAGACTTGAGAGTCTTAACAAAAAAGAAGCTCAAGAGATATCTAGATTAGATAAATCAAATCTCCTTAGGACAAAGATGGCGAGATTATATCAATAATATAATTTTTAGGTGGGCTGTTAGACGGGAGGTGGACAGTTGACGACTATTTTATATTAGAATAGAGATAAAGAGAGAGGTGCCATATGAGAATAGAGATAAAGAGGGAGGTGATACTGGAGTATTAGGGTAAGAGAATAAAGACGAGGAATGGAGGTGACTCTTGGAGGATTATATTAAGAGAATAGAAATGAGGGAAGCTAGAGAGATTATTTGATTAGTTTAGAGAATAGAGAGGTGGTCGGTTAAGTAATTAAGTTTAGATAATATATATGAGGTGGTCCGCTAAGGAATTAGGTTTAGAGAATATAGAGTAGACGAGAGAGAAATTATTATATATTATATATAATAAAATATAGAATTTTAGTTTTCGAGTAGAAACCCAAACTCGAAAATCAATTCGAAAACCATATTTAAATACGAATTGGTTTGAAATTAAATTTGAAAACTAAAAATAAAATTCGAATTCGGTTTATTCGAATTCGAAAATCGAATATTCGGTTATTGAACCCCCTAATTTCATTCAATCATTTTTCAGTTTTTAAATTTATTTAGTGGCATTGATAGTCACTGTTGATAGATTAACATCTGTAGGATCTAGTTTTTTTAAACATGGCTACCATTCCCGACCCTCTCATCTCTTGGATCTTACATAGCATCCAAACAGGCAACTTTTGGAATCCTTAGTGTTTAACTCGCAGCGGCTGCACTGACCCTCTTCCTCATCTTCATTTTGAACGACGAATCACATTTTCTTTTCTTGATGTTGTTAATCTTCTTCACTTTCGGCGGGGACGTGATCCTTTGGGTATGAGTTTGATTTTGGCCAAGTAAAAGAAGGGCGGATACAACGATACATTCGTTTTCATCGATACCATCATCAAGCTCATGCAGGGGAGGCTTTACTACTACTGATCGAGAAGAAACCTGTGCAGAACTTTTCTTTCTGGGTACATGAGCGGGAAAACAATATTTATCTCTTATTCATTTTAGTGCACGTTAGCTTTTGGATTTTAGGATTCAAACGAATAAGATTGAAGCAGGAGTTGTGAGCTTGATGAAGATTTGGGAATATATATATTGCATGATTTGAGAAATTAATTAAATTAATTAAATAAAATTTGAAGAGAAAACCCAATCGGGCATTACCTCCTCTAAAGCCCACTTGTTAATTTTGACATAAATTCAAGCATTTTTCTAATATCTTCATATCTTGTGACAAAAAAATGGTAATTAAATAACAAAGAGGTTATGAAATGGGACATACTCGTTCGTTGAATGGAACAAATTCTTGGTTCCTGCTCTTCATTTTCCTAAAGCATCTCATCTCTTTTGTTGTTTAGAGATTGATCTTACACTATAAAGTTGATTAGTTCTTCTTCTTCTAGGGATATATGGGAAAGCAGATCAGAACTATGTTATTCCATAAAGGTGGAAAGATGAAACACCACTTAAATTGAGATCTATGCATGAATATCTAGAAGTTATGGCTTAGAAGGAATGAATTGGCATAAGAAATAGGCCAGGATAAATCATAGAAATGGGTTGAGGAAGCAAACATAAACCAACTTCTCATTCATTTCACAACTCAACTACATAATGAAATCAAGACAGCACTGCATAGTTAGGTTAATACAATAGCTTAAATAAAAAAGGATGCAATGAAATGAAGGTTTCCTATTTCTTGGCTCATTAACATCTCTCTTTCCATTCCATTCCATTGTATGAGTTTCTAGATTTAATGAATTCTCAAACCTAACTATGTATTTAATAGCCCATACATTTTTGCCTTTTATAAAATTGTTTATTTCCATCAATCTTATAAAATTTAAATAAAACATAAAACATTGACATCAATATTACAGATTATCTTTTGTTATGAAGGAATGATTTGCACATTTAAAATATAGAATAATGATATAGGGAGCGATTGGGAGAGACTCCCACGTGGCTATCAAGTTGGAAAAAAATTCATTATTTTTTTTTAAAAAAAAAGAGGCACCTCTTCATATTTATCTTCCCCTTCCTACCATACCCTAGCCTCCTTATCTCCTTCTATTTCCGACTTCTCTCCTTCCCCTTTAGTCTTCTCTCTTCTCTCCTTCCCCTTTAGTCTTCTCTTTTTATCCGAACCCGAGCCTCATATTCGATTACAACGATGACTCTTCAATGTCCTCCGGAAGCACACATCGTCTCAACAACCGCTATCTAGAGAGCATGTGAAACTTCTCTCTTCCTCGCATTCTCACACCGATCAATCGTCATTTAAGTGCTTCTCAATCTCAGACTTGAAGAAGAAGATTTTCATCAACCTATCGAAAAGGTGCGACGACAAGGAAGGGAAATGGAGTTAACTAATTAATGATATCTTCGACCGACCTCATCAGGCTTTCTCCTGGGTCCTTGTTTAGATCTCCATCATCAAAAGCCAACTAAAATCTTAAATGCACTAAAATTTCTTTCTCAGTGTATTATTAACTAATTCGTTTCATTTCATATATTTTTTTTTATTGTAAAATGTTGTTACAGTTCAGTTTATAAGAAATTATAGTTATTTATGAAAGATATATATTGTTATATTTATTACCTGAAATGTTATTTTTATTAACCTGAAATATTATGTTTCTTAATCTGAAGTGTAATGTCTAATACACTGAAGTGTAATATCTATAAAATATTATACTTCAGTATATCAGATATTACACTTCAGTTTATAAGAATTTACATTTCAGTTTTAAAACACATTACATTTCAGTATATGAGAATTTAAATTTCAGTTTAAAACACAATTTAGTGAATTTAAAAAAAACGTTAATGTTTAGAGTGAAAGAAATTCAATTTCAGTATATAAGAATTTAAATTTCAGTTATAATGACATTACAGTTGAGTTCATCAGAAATTACAATTAATTTTAAATAAAGTTACACTATAGTGTATCCGATATTACACTTCAGTGTATCAGACATTAAACTTCAGTATATCAAATATTACACTTTAATTTATAAGAATTACATTTCAGTTTTAAAACACATTATAGTTTAGTATATAAGAATTTAAATTTCATTTTAAAACACAATTTAGTTGAGTTTTAAAAACATTAATGTTTAGTGTAAAAAAAATTATAGTTGAGTCGTATACTACATATATGAAGTTTCACTTCAGTGTGTCAAATATTACACTTTAGTATATCAGACATTACACTTCAGTGTATTAGACATTACATTTTAGTTTATCAGACTTACACTTTAGTTTATAAAAAATTATATTTCAATTTTAAAACACATTATAGTTCATCAGAAATTAGAGTTGATTTTAAATGACGTTACACTTCAGTATATCAGACATTACACTTCAGTATATCAGACATTACACTTCAGTTTATCAGATATTATACTTCAGTTTATAAGAATTAAATTTCATTTTAAAACACATTATAGTTCATCAAAAAGTACAATTGATTTTAAATGACGTTATATTTCAGTGTATCAGACATTACATTTCAATATATCAGACATTTCACTTTAGTATATCAGACAATACACTTCAGTTTATCAGATATTACACTTCAGTTTATTAGAATTTATATTTCAATTTTAAAACACATTACCGTTCATTAGAAATTACAGTTGATTTTAAATGACGTTACACTTCAGTATATCAGATATTATATACTTCAGTATATCAGGCATTATACTTCAGTATATTAGATATTGCACTTAAGTGTATCAGACAATACACTTTAGTAAATTAGACATTACATTTCAGTTTCAATACAAATTAAAGTTTAGTATATAAGAATTTAAATTTAAATTTAAAACTTATTTTAGTTGAGTTTTAAAAACGTTAATATTTAGTGTAAAAAAATTACAATTGAATATATATGATGTTACACTTCAGTGTATCAGATATTACATTTAAGCAAAGTTGTAATAATCGGTAATCGGACATTAATCGATACACACGGATTAATGATTAATTGGATTAATCGAGATTAATCGAAATTAATCGAATTAATCGTTTTTAGCCTAAACTCATTATTTTTTAAGAATAATACTAAATTAGTAAATTTCATTCATAAAAACACACCCAAATTCATACAGAGTCACGTTGGATACTAAAATTATCGTCCAAAAGCATATAAAGTTATAAATTAAAGTCTAAAAAGTCTAAAACACATCCACAAACACATCAATCTTCATCTCATCTACACTAACATATATGGTAAGACAGACGTATTGGTATATTCCACTCATTTATTAAATGTAAATCACAGACACATCAAAATAAGGAAGAATGAACAAATTGGTATATTCCACCCATTCAAAAGATCACTCCATGTCAATTAATCAAGTGCATCACAGTCTCACATATAATAAAATAGCATTTGTTTTCTTACATATTTTGGCTATTCAAATCACAAATGTCAAGATGAAAAATGGGGCACCTGTGACTAGGAAAGCAAGCATATTAGTTTTTGGCGGTCGAGCTGAATGCACATGCTAGTACAAATAAGAAAGCAAAACTGTTTCAGGAACTTTCAGATGCAACAAAGCAAAATTCAACCATGAAAATGGAAGAGGCTAAGTTGCTTGAGTAGAATTCTACTATAGGTTTACCGTTTACCAGTTGATGCCTTTGAGGAAAATATTCAGGTAACCCATTATCTAAATCTTCTCGACTCCCTCGGAAAACAAAACTCACCTGCGATTGATCTCGGTTGCCAGTTGATGCCTTTGAAGCAGAACCCAGTTGATTCAGGTTTACCAGTTGATGCCTTTGAAGCAGATCCCTCACCTGCGATTGATCTCGGTTGTAAGTGGAAATTGATGCGGCGGAGATGAATCTGTCCGATTAGATCAGCCGGATAAGATGGTGGTGGCGAGGCGGAGAAATGGCTGAGCCGAGAGAATGAAGGTGACAGTTAGTGGATTCCTCTCAGTCGGCGAATCGCAGACGCTGCGGTGAAATGGTAGAGTAACCTAAAGAGTGGGTTTTCAAGAGATTGATGATTTGAAATAAGCCCTTCAAGTAAGGGATTATTTTGAAATAAGCCCTTAAACTATCGGGTCAAACCCAATTTAATCGGGTTGACCATTGACCAGACCGTTGACCGATTTTTAGAAAAAACGAAACGTTTTTTTCTGATTTCCGATTAATCGCGGATTAATCGCGGATTAATCCCGTTTTTTTGCATCCTTGCATTTAAGTGTATCAGACATTACATTTCAATTTATCAGACTTACACTTTAGTTTATAAAAAATTACATTTTAGTGCTAAAACACATTACAGTTCATTAGAAATTACAGTTGATTTTAAATGGCGTTATACTTCAGTGTATCAAACATCACACTTCAGTATATTAGACATTACACTTCAGTTTATAAGAATTGCATTTCAATTTTAAAACACATAACAATTTAGTGTATAAGAATTTAAATTTCAATTTAAAACACAATTTAGTTGAGTTTTAAAAATGTTAATGTTTAGTGTAAAAGAATTACAAATGAGTATATATAACATTACACTTCAGTGTATTAGACATAACACTTCAGTGTATCTGACATTACACTTCAGTTCATCGGACATTACACTTTAGTTTATAAGAATTTAAATTTCAGTTTTAAAATACATTATAGTTAATCAAAAATTATAATTGATTTTAAATAAAGTTACACTTCAGTTTATCAGATATTACATTTCAGTATATCAAACATTATATTTCAGTTTAAATGACATTACACTTCAAGTAAATAAAAATAACATTACAAGTTCATAAACATAAAATTTCAAGTTCATAAACATAACCGTATATATTTCATAAATAACAATGAACTTTAATTTCTTATAAACTGAACTACAACAACATTTTACAATAGAAAAAAGAAGATAAGAAATGAATGAATTCGTTAGTGTTGTGAAAACTATCACCAGAAGAATGAAAATAAAAAATATAGCAATCGTAATGGATGTAGAACAATAACGTAAAGCAAAGAATAAATAGAATAACGACACAAGAGTTTTTACTCAGGTTCATACCAACAATATCTTACGTCCTACTTTCGGAGAATCGACTCAATAGAGTTATAAGTACAAATTTTAACTCTCTAAATGTTCTATGCTTTAGTCTCACCTCCCTCTACAACTCGTTTATAATGTAAATATATATAGACTTTTAGAATTCATAATTAGGAAATAATCATTCTCTCTTAATATTATATTATATTATATATACATATATTCTTTCCCTTTTAGAATATATTATTATCTCTCCATATAATATAATATATATGGATTCTTTATTTCTTTTGTACCTAATATTAAGGCACATTAGATTGAGGCTCAAAATCCTAGGCCAAATTCCACAAATCTCCACCTCGCCTCTATGTCCATTGTCAAATGAATGAGCCTCATCACTAAGAACATCTTAGAATCGATCCTCCTACTTTTCCGATTATGTTCTAAACTTTGTGACATGAATCAATTCGCAACATTTTAGAAACTTGATTCCCATCACCACCTTCGTGGCCATATCTGTTGGATTTTCATCCGTGTGAATCTTCTCCACAATTACCGCTCCACTCGCTATGACATCTCGATTGTAGTGAAGTCGAATGGTGATGTGTTTTGTGCGCTCGTGAAACATCGAGTTCTTGGACAATTGTATGGCGCTTTGGTTATCGCAAAACATCTCCACCTTATCATGCTTCACCCTAAATTCACCCACGAGACCCTTCAACCAAAGTGCCTCCTTGACTACCTCCGTCACATCGATATACTCGGCTTTCGTTGCTGAAAGAGAAACTACGGATTGTAATTGTTCTTCCCACATACCGATCATCCAAATAGGGTAAGCACATATCCCGTTAATGACCTTCTCTTATTCAAGTAACCTGCAAAATCAGCATCAACATATCCTCTCAACTTATCATCACCTACACCCGCCTGTTTAAAATAAAGACCGACATCTAAGGATCTCTTAATGCAACTGAGAACCCACTTCGTCGTCTCCCAATGTTCTTTCCTTGGGTTTGTCATAAAGCAACTAACAAGATTAATCGTGTGAGTAAGATAGGGTCGCGTACATACCATGTCATACATTAAGCTCCCGATGACACTCATATATGTGGTGTTTTCCATTCTCACCTTTTCCTCCTCGGTACTCGGTGATATCTATGAGGAGAGATTGAATGAGTAGCTAACGACGTTTGAATTTCATTGGCGTTAGACATTCCGAACTTGGCGACCACTTTTTGGAGGTACTCGTTTTGAGACAAGAATAGAGAGACTTTCTCACGATCCCGCTCAATCACCATCCCCAAATTTTTCTTTGCCAGCCCCATATCCTTCATCTCAAACTCACTCCCTAGCAAACTCTTGACCTTGAAAACTTCTTCCTTGTTTCTTGATGCGATCAACATATCATCCACATATAATAATAGGAAGACTCTACAACCATCAACCCACTTGATATAGACGCAACTATCAAAATTACTCCTCACAAAATTGTTATAAACCATGAACTCATCAAAGCACAAATACCATTGTCTTGGAGATTATTTCAAACCATAAAGTGAGCGTTTAAGGAGACATACCTTGCCTTCATCAACGAGTTTAACGAACCCCTTGGGTTGTATCATGAAGATCTTCTCCCCAAAGTTCCCATGGAGAAATGTCGTCTTCACGTCCATTTGCTCGAGCTCAAGTCAAATAGAGTCACTAGAGCGAGCAACACACAAATGAATGCGTGCTTCACTACTAGGGAGTAGATCTCATTAAAGTCGACCCTTTCGTGTTATGTGAAGCCCTTAGCTACCAATCTCACCTTAAACCTTGATATGTTACTACCCTCTACACCTTCTTTACACTTGAACATCCAATTTGAACCAACCACCATCTAATTCTTGAGTTTGTTCACCAATTCCCACGTCTCGTTTTTGTCAAACGATGCTATCTTCTCTACCATAGCACGCTTCCACTCAGTTCTCTCATTTCTCTTCATCGCTTCTCTAAATGATTTCAGCTATGAATTTTGTACATCATCTATCACAAGTAATGCAAAGGCTACCTAATTGGAGTAGTCAAATCTCTCTAGAGCTCGGGTTGTCCTACGGTCTCTATCTCATGCTAACTGGTATGAGCTAAGGTTCTCTTCTGGATCCGTACCTTCCTCCTGTACCTGACCGTCTGTTTCATCCTCCTAACTAGCCTCCTCCATGTCTACCGATTCTTTAGTAATTACTCCTAGGAACTCTACCCCAAATTCACTCCTCTCTCTAGTGACTTCGCCATTTTCGACTAACTGTGTTTCTCCATAATAGAACTCGGTTTCCTTAAAGACCACATCACGACTAATAATACACTTGGACGTTTCTTCGTCCTTGTAAAAGAGTTTCCAAACCTTTACTACCTTTGGATATCCAACGAACAAACATTTCTTTGCTCTCGGATCAAGATTTCCATCCCGTTGGTGCATGTAGGCCACACACCCAAATACCTCCACATTGTTGAGTTTTGGAAGAGCGTCATTCCAAACTTCTTCTGGTGTCTTGCATTCCAAAAACATCAATGAACAAGGATTGATAAGATAAGTCGTGATGTTAACCGCCTCTCCAAAAACCTTTTCGGTAGACCAGCCTCAAACAACATACACCAGACACACTAAAGTAGTGTTCTGTTCATTCTCTCCGCCAAGCCATTATTGCGGTGTCTATTGGGCGATTTTGAGACGAATCATCCCTTCTTCCTTAATGAACAGATTAAACTCCTCGCATAGGTACTCCAATCCATTATCTTTTCGGAGCTTTTTAACCTTCTTCCATGTCTAAGTCTCTACCATCTTCTTCCACTCCTTGAATTTAGAAAATGCCTCATCCTTGTGCTTCAAGATGTATACTCAAACCTTGCGCGAATAATCATCAATAAAGGTGTTAAAATATAGACCTCCACCTGGAGTTGCAATCCTTGTTTCCCCCCCACAAGTCTTAGTGAACATAACTGAGCGTCTTCTGAGTCACCTCAACTAATCTCCCAAACTTCACCCTCGTAGCTTTATCGTATATGCAGTTCTCGCAAAACTCTTAATAATCAAGTTTCTTCTTGCCAAAATAGTCTCTTTTACTGACTTCTTCAAACTCCTCTCACTCACATTCCTTAATCTTTTATACCATAGACTTGTGGACGATACATATCGAGGTTCTGCATTACCGCCATATCACCAACTAAGGTGCTGCCTTGAAGGGTGTAAAGACTCTTCTCTCGCACACCCCTCATTACCACTAGAAACCCCTTTGGGACCCTTAATATGTTTTTATCGCCCTTCCATGCAAAACCATGTTGGTCTAGTGAACCAAGAGAGATTAAATTCCTCCGAAGATCCGGGATGTGTCGTACTTCCGTCAATACCCTCTCGATTCTATCATGCGTCTTCAAACGCACTATTCTATCCTTTTTTTAAAACCCTTTTCATATTACATGAATCATAATTCTTACCTATACCGGATCTTGATTGCTTCAAATCATGGATGAATATGAAAACAAGAAGAATCACTTGTAAATTGAATCATTCAAGAATCAAGATCATGTATATTCTATCATTTTTTTTCTTAATACTGTATGTATCAATGTAATAAAATTTTGAATTATTATGAAAAAAGATTTAAATATGTCAATTAACAATAATGATGATACAGGGAAATCAACTATGAAATCTAACTCACATGAACAAGAAGTTGTATTAAAAAAGGTACGGGGACTCAAGAAGAAGATGAAGTTCTAGTTGCTTACTTTCGTAAGAATGGGAGGACACGAGCTAGAACAACGTTGAGAAAGAATCTGGACTCAATCGGTGCGGTAAATCGTGTAGGGTTACGGTGGATCAACCATTTAACACATGGTCTAAAGAAAGTCGATAATAATTGCCGATGAAATAGAGACGATTGTTCGCCTTCACGCCAAGATTGGAAATAAATTTCAAAGTGTTTGAATTGTTGGGACAAGAGATGTGGTTAATTTGGATATATATGTGAGAGTAAATGGATACTTGGGTCAGATTATGGGTTGATCCGCCCATAAACTTAAAACGGTTAAAATAAAATTAAAAATGCTATATGTAATAACGAATAATTTTTAATTAGAATAATATATATATATATATATATATATATAATAGGAAAAAATAAAAATTATTTTTATTAATTAATTTATATAATATATTGAAAAAAATTAAGATAAGAAATTTAATTATTTTTATTATATATAATGTTATAATATCAGTATTAATCAAATATTGTTTATTTAATATTAGGATAATAGATATAATTATTTTTATTAAATTTTGTTTCGTATAAATATGAAAAATTTATATAATATATATAGCTATTCAAAATGAAACTTACAAAATTAAAAAATTATTTTAACCATCATAATTGGTCTAGCGACTAAAGTGGTAGTATTTCATACTTAAAATTAGGGTTCGAATCCCTCTAAAAGTAATGAAATATCATTATTAACGAAATATTTATATTAGGATAAGAAATATAATTATTTTTATTAAAATTTGTTTTATATGAGCATGAAAAATTTATATAATATATATAGTTATTCAAAATATATATATATATATATAGAATTATAAAATTATTTCAACAATTATAAGTGATCTAGCGGTTAAATTGTTAACATTTTATATCTAAGACTAAGTGATAAATATATGTGTGTGCGTAAATATTGGTTGATGAAGTGGAAGCAAGAATGTCCTAAGAGGGTTTGTCCATAAAGAGTGATTTAGGCCTAAGATTATTGGTGTAATCTAATATTTAAAAATGCACCCTTAAAACCGCAAAACTCTTCACGGAGGGTTAGTCAAAGACAAAAATGTTCTAGACTATTAAGCATTTTTCATAAATACTAAATAAGTTCATGTGCGATGCACACGAAGATAAAAATAAAATAAATTCAAAAAAATTAAAATAATTTTAAATTATGTATTTAATGTGTCTTATATTTAATAAATAACGAATATTTTTTAATTAGAATAATATATATGTATATATATAAAGAAATTTTTTTTTTTAATAAATTTATATCATTTATCGAGAAAATTTAAGAAAATAAATTTAATTATTTTTATTATATATAATGTTATATATATCATTATTAATATAAAATATTTGTATTTAATATTAGGATAAGAGATATAATTATTTTTATTATATTTTGTTTTGTATGAGTATAAAAAAAATATAATTCTTCAAAATGAACTTACAAAATGTATTTACGTACACAAAATTATAAAACTATTTTAACAATTATAAGTGGTTTAACGGTTAAAGTGTTAACATTTCTTACTTAAGACCAGTGTTCAATTTCCTCTAAAAGTAATTAATATATGTGAGTGCGCGAACAATAGTAGATGAAATGAAAGCAATAATATCGGTTTGAGTAATACAAACATTGGTTAGAAACCTAAGGGTTCGTCCACATAGGTAATTTCAGTTTGAGTAACACAAATATTGGTGATAAAAATCTAAGGGTTTGTCCACGGAGAGAATGTCGACTTGAGTAAAGCAAAAATTGTTCAGAAAACCTAAAGGTTCATCCATAGAAGGTGATTTAGGGCCTAAGATCATACCGAAATGTGTAATCGAATGTTTGGAATGTCGACTTCAGTAAAACAAACATTAGTGAGAAGATTAAGGGTGCGTCCATGGAGGGTGATTCATGACCTAAGATCATGTCGAAATGTGTAATAAAATGTTAAAAAAATGCACCCTAAAAGCCCGCAAAGTTTTTCCACGGAGAGTGAGTCAAAGTTAAAGATAATGCCAAAAGGCGCAATCGAATGATTAAGTATTGTGGGAATTAAGAATGGTTAAGGTTAATAATACATCTTTGAAAGATAATTTAGATGATATAAATGAGTGTGAGAGATTTTAATAATATATTTTTTTTCCTTTTTTTAGTATTAAAAATGTTAATTATATATATATATATATATAAATAAATAAAATATAATAAATATTTGTTATTTTAATTTATAATCTTTTAACCAACTAGGTTAATAACACTTTATATTTTAATTTCAACACCAAATTTGATGAACACAGGATATTTTAAAAATATAAGTTCAACTTTTTAACTAACTCATTTATATATATATATATATATATATATATATATATATATATATATATATAATGATGCTTAATTTTAAAAGTGTCCGGGTTGCCGGTTCAAGAGTTGTGGTTAATTTGAATATATATGTGAGAGTAAATTAATACTTGGGTCGGATTGTGGGTTGACCCTCCCATAAACTTAAAACGGTTAAAAATATAAGTAAAAATGTTTATGTATGATTCGAACTTACAACCTAACAAAACAAGTACAACTTTTTAACCAACTAAGCTAATAACACTTTATATTTTAAATTCAACACCAAATTTGATGAACGCGGAATATTTTTACAATATAAGTTCAACTTTTTAACTAACTAATCTCTCTCTCTATATATATAATGATGTTTAATTTTTAAAGTGTTCGAATTTCCGGGTTGATTAGTTTGAATATATGTGAGAGTAAATGGATACTTGGGTCGGATTGTGGGTTGACCCGTCCATAAACTTAAAACGGTTAAAAATAAATTTAAAATGTTGTAAGTATGGTTCGAACGTACAACCTAACAAAATAAGTACAACTCTTTAACCAACTAGACTAATAACACTTTATATTTTAAATTCAACACCAAATTTGATGAACGCAGGACATTTTAACAATATAAGTTCAACTTTTTAACTAAATAATCTCTCTCTCTATATATATATATAATGATGCTTAATTTTTAAAGTGTCCGGATTGTTGTGTTGAGAGCTGTGGTTAATTTCGATATTATGTGAGAGTAAATGGATACTTGGGTCAGATTGTGGTTTGACCCACCCATAAACTTAAAACGGTTAAAAATAAAATTAAAAATGCTATAGGTATGGTTCGAACATGCAACCTAACAAAACAAGTATAAATTTTTAACCAACAAAGATAATAACAGTTTATATTTTAAATTCAACACCAAATTTGATGAACGCGGGACATTTTCACAATATAAGTTCAACTTTTTAACTAATTAATATATATATAATGATGCTTAATGTTTAAAGTATCTAGATTTGTTGGGTCGAGAGCTATGGTTAATTTGAATATATGTGAGAGTAAATTTATACTTGGGTCGGATTGTGGGTTGGCTTGTCCATAAACTTAAAACGGTTAAAAATAAAATTAAAAATGCCATAAGTATGGTTTGAACTTGCAACCTAACAAAACAAGTACAACCTTTTAACCAACTAGGCTAATAAAAATTTATATTTTAAATTTAACACTAAATTTGATGAACGCGGGACATTTTAACAATATAAGTTCAGATTTTTAACTAACTAATCTATATATATATATATATATATATATATATATATATATATATATATATATATATATATAATGATGCTTAATTTTTAAAGTCTCCGAATTGCCGGGTCGAGATCTGTGATTAATTTGAATATATGTGAGAGTAAATAGATATTTGGGTCGGATTGTGGGTTAACCCGTCCATAAACTTAAAACGGTTAAAAATAAATTTAAAATGCTATATGTATGGTTCGAACTTGCAACCTAACAAAACAAGTACAACCTTTAACCAACTAGGCTAACAACACTTTATATTTTAAATTCAACACAAAATTTGATGAACGCGGGACATTTTAACAATATAAGTTTAACTTTTTAACTAACTAATCTATATATATATATAATGATGCTTAATATTTAAAGTGTTCGGATTTCCTGGTCGAGAGCTGTGGTTAATTTGGATATATATGTGAGAGAATGATAGGATCGGCATAATCAATAGGGGAAGGGGTCAGGCTATTGATGAAGGCTTAAGATAAATGGTTTAATAAAAATCTAGTTAAGGATTTAAATCACTTTCTATTCTACGCAAACCCTTGTAAACACTTGAAACAGAATCAAGCGCGAAAATGTTTACTTAGGTTTGAAGCTTAAGGATAAAGAATGTGAAGATAACAAAAATGAATGACACAACAGTTTGTTTATGGATGTTTGGAGTAAACCACCGGAAGGATTCACTATAAAATGCTTTCAATCAAATACAGTTTGCACACTTAGCTCACTGTTGAACATAACACACTCTGTTCAACTTACAAGATGAAGAATATCACTCAGCTAAATGATGCTTTTATTCTAACTCTCCCTTGATTAACACACAGCAAAGCAAGAAAGATTGAAAAGCTTGATTTCTCAGTAATTCGTTAGAGCTCGGAAAATGTCTGGCAGTTCGAATTGATCGGGAGATTGTCAAGCTAGAGATACGTGGATTGTCCGTTGTCCTTGAGATTCTTTAAATACTGAACATGTACCAACGGTCGAATCTTCAATTATTGACATGTGGCTTACTTCCATTGGAACGCCTCCATAGTACACATCAGACTCTGAGCACAAGGATCGTGGACGTACCCAACTAGTAGTGCGCCGAATATTCTTCAGAGATGTACCTGCAAAAACAAGTAATGTGAAGGATATTCGCTTACGTGGCATTGGTTTATTGGTTGCAGCTGGCTGTCGTCCTAATATTCATTGGAAAGTGGAGTAGGAGTAGCGTACAACTAGAACACGTGGGTAGGCGGGTGCTAGCTTCAAGCAACTGCTTAAGCATGGCATTAGACATATTTCAATTAGACGACCTCGTCTAATGAAATCAGACGTCCCCGTCTAATAACTAATTCCATTAGACCACCTGGTCTAATGGGATTAGACTTCACGTCTAATTACAGTTCACTTCAGACTAATCTGAAGGAGTTAGACTACACGTCTAACTTTCACTAGTTAGACTGCAAGTCTAACTTTCACTAGTTAGACTGCACGTCTAACTTTCACTAGTTAGACTGAACGTCTAACTTTCACTAGTTAGACTGAACGTCTAACTTTCACTAGTTAGACTGCACGTTTAACTTTCACATTCCATTAGACTCCACGTCTAATTACGGTTCTCTTCAGACTTATCTGAAGGAGTTAGACTGCACGTCTAACTTTCTCTTTCCATTAGACTCCACGTCTAATTGCTTGTGTTAGACTGTACGTCTAACTCCTAGTGTTAGACTGCACGTCTAACTCCGAGTGTTAGACTGCACGTCTAACTCCGAGTGTTAGACTGCACGTCTAACTCCGTGTGTTAGACTGCACGTCTAACTCCGAGTGTTAGACTACACGTCTAACTTCGAGTGTTAGACTGCACGTCTAACTCCGTGTGTTAGACTGCACGTCTAACTTCGAGTGTTAGACTACACGTCTAACTCCGAGTATTAGACTGCATGTCTAACTCTGAGTGTTAGACTGCATGTCTAACTCCCATCATAAAACCAATCTGTCTAATGATATTCATGTAGACTTAGTCTAATAACCTGTTTTTAATACACTTGCATCAAAAACAATTAGACAGCTTATCGAATCATCAAAATACGAACAGTCAAAATACTTTGACAGTTAGTCAAAATAATTTGACCCAACAATTTTCCCCTTTTGGTGATGAGATTGAAACCCTGCATAGATAACAGCTTAAACAATCATCATACAGATAAAGTATCCAACAAATGGATAATTTCACAAAATTTTTCAAACACACAACATTTAGAAAATAATTCCATAACCACAAAATACCATTGTCAGATTGAACACATAGTCAGAGTTGTTTTCAGGAGAAACACACAAAACATTTACCAAAAATAACATAAATAAGTTCAGAACAAAAGAACATCAAAACAACTTCTCTTCCTCTTCCTTTAACCATCATTTGGAAAGGAGAATCTACAACCTATTGAGTCTCTAAGACTGCGGTTAGAGTTAAGTTGATTGATTCTCTGTCCCTCTTCTTAGACTTGAGCCTCTTCACCCTAAGAACATATTCGACAACCTTCTGGTTGTTTAGAGTTTTGGAAGTAACATGATACCCTTTTCCAGGTTTATCCAGAATAAAACAGAGGAAAGCGCTAAGAGATAGTCTTCCATGCGCAGATCAATTTGACCAGATTTCCGAAGAGAAAGCTTGTCCAGTTGATGGGTACTTTCCTAGTGATAGTCACCATGATTTCAAAAACCTTAGTACAATACTTGTAAGAAGATTCTTTGGAGAGAAGGGATTTTGAGATGATGTCGCTAAGAAGAGCAAACTCATCTTTCAGGAAGCTTTTCTTCCCGTGAATATCCATAAGGGGCAAATCAGCAAAAACATCCATCATTTCGAACATGATTTTATAAGAAGAAGGTGAAAACTCATGAATACCTTCAGTGGGAAGATCAAAGTACAGACCAAACGAGCTTTCGGTTATACAAACCATCTTGCCCATAACGATTGCGGCAATAACGTTGTCCTGATAGAAACCGGCTGTTTCGAAGAATTCACGAATCAACTGTTCGTGATAAAAGTGATGAGGGGTAAGAAATTTCTGCAGCCCGGAGGCTTTCAGCGACTCAAACATCTTATCCATTCTAGGAGATTTCAACGTGGACATAGATTTAAAGTCCACTTGAAGAGATTTCGGAGAAAAAGAAGACATTTCGACTAGGTGAACAAGGACTAGTCAATTCGAATTCTAGACAGAGAGAGACGGATTTGGAAGAACTTTATCATTTGAGTAAAGCTATTCATTAAATATTAAAGTCTAACGTGTAGAAAATATCTAATGATCATTCTACCGTCAAAAACTCAGAAGTCTAGTCCCAATGAACATAGCATTTAATATTAAATATGAAAACGAACAATTAATACAAAATGTACAAAATAAAGTCGTCAGAAAATTTTAGTCATTCTTTATGTATTGAAAAGACACGTGTCTTCAATTCTTTTGAGAAGTGACTGATTTATTTTTTGGCGGGAAGACGTACATAGACAGATACAAAAGCAGATGACAGCTGTCCAAATAGCCAGAAGATGAGGGGTCTAATTACACAAGTAGATAGACGTTACTTCTACTTTTCACATTTTTCACTTCTTTTTGAGAAATCTGTCTATTAGACGTATACGTCTAATTATGCGATAACATCACGTGTTGCACGTGTGTCTGGTTAGACGCGAGCATCCACTTGCTCTAAACATAAAAAACGTCTAAATACGTCTATTAGACGTATGCGTCTAACCACGAATGTTAAAGAACCAAGACAAAAGTTCCCTAAGGAAGATCAAACAGCTAGAGTAGACATACATCTAAGTAGATATAATTCTTAAACTTCTAATCCTTTGGACGTATTAAGACCTCTATCTTCATGTCTGTCCAGTTATGTTTTGAGAAACAAGTTCCCCCTTAGTATATGCACATAGAAATATCAATCAAGATCAATAAGACCTAAAACGTTTCTAAAATGAGAAAACTTAGCTTCGGGAAGAGGCTTAGTGAAGATATCTATCGTTTGTTAATCTGTAAGAACATATTCAAGACGAATCTACTTCTAATTGACATGCTCTCGGATGAAATAATGTCTAATTTCGATTTGCTTTGTCTGAGAATGCAGAACTGGATTATAAGTGATTGCGATAACACTAGTGTTGTCGTAGAAAATTGGTGATTCGTCAGCCTCAATCCCATAGTCCCTGAGCTGTTGTTGAACCCACATAAGCTGAGAGCAACAACTTCCAGTTGCAAGATACTTTGCTTCAGCTGTAGACGTGGAAACCGACGTCTACTTCTTGCTGAACTAAGAGATAAGACGATCTCCAAGGAACTGGCAAGTTCCACTTGTGCTTTTTCTATCAATTTTGCAACCTGCATAATCTGCATATGATAAACTAGTCAAATTGAAACTGGAATTCTTCGGATACCACAGTCCCACATTTTGAGTTCTCTTTAAGTATTTAAGAATATGTTTAGAAGCAGTAAAGTGATAGAGTTTAGGATTAGCTTGAAATCTTCCACAGACTCCAACGGCAAACTGAATGTCTGGCCTAATGGCAGTAACATAGAGCAGAGACCCAATGAGTCCTCTATAAGCTGTTACATCTACACATTGAGCACCTTGATCTTTGTCCAATTTACTAGAGGAGCTCATTGGAGTGGTTACAGCAGAGTAGTTCTCCATCCTGAACTTCTTTAGTAGTTCTTTAGTGTACTTGACCTGATTGATGAAGGTTCCTTTTTTCCAGCTGACGAACTTGAAGCCCCCAAGGAAGAAAGTTAATTCTCCCATCATGCTCATTTCAAATCTGTCATGCATCAGCTTTGCAAATTTCTCAAACAATTTGGGATTAGTTGAACCAAATATAATATCATCAACAAATATTTGAACAAGCAGAATGTGTGAATCTTTGGTGAATTTAAATAGATTTTTATCCACAGTTCTAATAACAAAATCATGATCAAACAAAAATTCAGTTAAAGTGTCATACCAGGCTCTAAGGGCATGTTTTAAACCATATAAAGTTGTATCTAGTTTAAAAACATGATTTGGTAAAGTATGATCTGCAAACCCAGGAGGTTGCTCAACATAGACATCTTCATTCAATTTACCATTTAAAAATGTACTTTTCACATCCATTTGAAACACTTTGAAATTCTTAAAAGATGCATATGCCAGGAAAATTCTAATTGCCTCAAGTCTTGCAACTGGTGCAAAGGACTCATCAAAGTCAATACATTCCTCTTGTCTGTATCCTTGAGCAACTAAACGAGCTTTGTTCCTGACAACTAGGCCATCTTCACTAAGCTTGTTTCTAAAGACCCATCTAGTTCCTATGACTGACTGATCAGTTGGTCTAGGAGTTAGATTCCACACTTTATTTCTCACAAATTGGTTTAACTCCTCCTGCATTGCATTGATCTAATTCGGATCAACCACTACTTCACCAATTTCTTAGGTTCAATCTGAGAAATAAAAGCGGAATTGGCAATTTCATCCAACAATTGACGTCTAGTCCTTCGAGGAGACAAAGGATTTCCGATGATCAAATCTGGTGGATGATTCTTGTTCCATCTGAAGTTGGATCTAAAGGGATCGGTCATCTGAACAAGTGACACCTCGACGTGCGAATTCTCAACAGGCTGTTGAACAGGAGTTTGTACGTCTAGTTGAATTTCATCCGGATCAGCCACAGGTTCAGACAATGACATCCGTTTATCCAAAGCTTCTTCTTCACTTACAGATTCAAGACTTGTCGCTTCTAATATGTCAGCAAGATCAATGAAGTTACTCTCAACAGGTTCATCAAATACAACATGAAGAGATTCCTCATTATTCTGAGTTCTTTTATTAAAAACTCTGTAAGCCTTGCTTACGGAGGAATATCCCAACATGAACCCCTCATCTGCTTTAGCATCAAAGACGGTCAAATAAACATTTCCATTGTTATGAATAAAACATTTACACCCGAATACTTTAAAGTAAGAAACTGTGGGAATTCTCCCGTAATACAGTTCATAGGGAGTTTTATCAAAACGTTTGTTAATTATTCACCGATTTTGTGTGTAGCAAACAGTGTTTATGGCTTCTGCCCAGTACCTCTGAGGTACATCTAATTCAGCTAGATCTCGTAGCCTCCTTCAGAGTCCTCACTCTTCTCTCAGCAATACCATTTTGCTGTGGAGTTCTAGCACTAGACAACTCGTGCCTAACTCTAGACTCCTCGAGATAAGATGACAGAAATCTATTTGTGAACTCAGTTTCCTGGTCACTTCTAATGCACGCAATATTCAGAGATTTCTGATTCTGAATTCTTTTAAAAGTCCTAATCAAGTTTTCAGCAGTTTTGTCCTTAGATGGTAAAAATGCTACCCATGTGAATCTTGAAAAATCATCAATAAAAATTAGGGCGAATCTCATTCCTCCAATGCTTTTTACAGAAATTGGACCAAACAGATCCATGTGTAACAACTCTAGACAACGGCTGGATTGAGATTTCTCTTTACTTTTGAACGATAATCTGCCATGTTTGCCTAACTGACAAGCAGGACATACCTTGTCCTTAGCAAACTGTAATTTAGGTAATCCAATGACTAAATTGTTTGAACAAATGTTATTAATAGTTTTGAAATTCAAATTATTCAATATTTTATGCCATAACCATTTCTGGTTATTCTTGGCAATCATGCACATAGGATCAGAAGATTCTTTTTGCCAATTTATTTTATAAGAGTTTCTTACTCTACTACCAGTTAACAATGTATTTCTATCTTGATCTTTAACTAGACATGCATGAGTTTGAAAATTAACTGACAAACCATTATCACATAACTAACTGATACTAATCAAGTTATAGCACAGATTGTCTACAAGTAACACGTCATTAATGGTTAGGTTACCATGGATAATCTTACCATTACCCATGGTCTTACCCTTCTTATTATCACCAAAAGTGATCTTAGGTCCAGAGCAATCTGCTATATCAGAAAGAAGTTGTCTATTTCCTGTCATATGCCTGGAACAGCCGCTATCAAGACACCATACAAATTCCTCCAGCCCATCGTTCACTTATACCTACACAAGAAAATATTTACAATCTTTTGGTACCCACTTTCAATTGGGTCCTCGGTCAATCAGTCCCTTAGAAATCCATATTTGAGTTATTCTAATGGATTTCCCATTTTGTGCTGTGATTAATGCGTATGTTTTTGACATAGAAGACGTCTTCCTGCTAGTCATTGATCCTTTAGTTTTTGAAGAGGATTTTCTTTTAAAACTCCTTGACTTTGAGTCAGGTTTTAGGTTACTAGACTTGCTGGCTGCTTCTAACTTATTTTTTAGCCAACTAACAATCGGCAGAACATAAGTTATTTCGTTTTTGAAAGCAACTTCTTTGTGAATAGGATCAGATTCAATGTCAGTCACACTCCCTTTAACAAAGCTTGTTGGCTTAAGCTTGTTATTTGCTGAGTTTGACTTTTTGTAGGACTTGGTTGGGCCATTGCCATCAAATCCCAAACCAAATCTAGATGCAGCAGGTTTTAACATGCTGATCTGATATTTGACAGCTTCTCCAGACCTCGTCCAAGCACTAACAACATAATTTAACCGTTTGTTTTCAGATGGAAGGGTTTGAATCTGTTCCTTGAGCATCTCATTCTCAGATGAGATCTCTGCTACTTTTTCGTCAAAAACATTTCATTCAGAATTTTTGTGAGAAGAAGAGATATCTGCTTCATATTTCACTTTAATTTCATAAAAGGAATCAGATAATTTTTTATACTCAATAACCATTTCATTGAGTGCAGTAGTTAACTGTTCGTTGGTAAATTCTGGTGGAGAAGTATCATTTACCTTGTTCTGATCATCTGTTATCAAGCAAGTTACCGTTTCAGTCTCTCTTTCAACAGGAGACTCTTCAGAATTGCTTTCTGCCCATTTTGATTTGTTTTCAACGCACATGAAAACTTTCTGATCTTTCTGATTCTTCTTGGCTTGAACATTTCAACCATAAATTTGAGTCAGCTTCTCCCATATTTCTTTTGCAGAGGAACAGGACTTGATCTCGTATAAGATGTTCATGTTGATCGATTGATACAGAATATTCTTTGCTACATTGTCCAGATTATTGATCATCTTATCTTCAATAGTCCATTCACATCTTGGCTTCGAAAGTTTTATGAGACCATCAGTAATGACACTCCACACATCACAATCAAGAGCAGTCAAATGTGTTTACACTCTCATCATCCAATATTCATAGTTATCTCTTGACAGAATAGGAATTTCATTGATGATAGACATGATTCAGGATCTTGAAGCTTGGGAATATAAACAGGGCTCTAATACCAATTGATAGGATCGGCTTTATCAATAGAGGATGGGGTTAGGCTATTGATGAAGGCTTAAGATAAACGGTTTGATAGAAATCTAGTTAAGGATTTAAATCACTTTCTATTCTATGCAAACCCTTGTAAACACTTGAAACAGAATCAAGCGCGAAAATGTTTACTTAGGTTTGAAGCTTAAGGATAAAGAATGTGAAGATGACAAAAATGAATGACACAACAGTTTGTTTATGGATGTTCGGAGAAAACTCTCCTACGTCACCCCTTCTTCCAACCACCAGAAGGATTCACTATCAAATGCTTTGAATCAAATACAGTTTGCACACATAGCTCGTTGTTGAACAGAACACACTCTGTTCAACTTACAAGATGAAGAATATCACTCAGCTAAATAATGGATTTATTCTAACTCTCTCTTGATTAACACACAGTAAAGCAAGAAAGATTGAAAAGCTTGATTTCTCAGTAATTCGTTAGAGCTCGGAAAATGTTTGGCAGTTCGAATTGATCGGGAGATGGTCAAGCTAGAGATCCAGGGATTGTCTGTTTTCCTTGAGATTCTATAAATACTAAACATGTACCAACAGACGAATCTTCAATTAGTGACACGTGACTTACTTCCATTAGAACGCCTCCATAGTACACAGCAGACTTTGAGCACAAGGATCATGGTCGTACCGAACTGGTAGTGCGCCGAATATTCTTCAGAGATGTACCTGCAAAAACAAGTAATGTGAAGGATATTCGCTTACGTGGCATTGGTTGATTGGTTACAGTTGGCTGTCGTACTAATCTTCACTGGAAAGTGGAGCAAGGGAAGCGTACAGCTAGAGCACATGGGTAGGCGGGTGCTAGCTTCAAGCAACTGCTTAAGCATGGCATTAGACATATTTCAATTAGTCGACCTCGTCTAATGAAATCAGACGTCTCCGTCTAATAACAAAGTTCATTAGACCACCTAGTCTAATGGGATTAAACTTCAAGTCTAATTACAGTTCACTTCAGACTAATCTGAAGGAGTTAGACTACAAGTCTAACTTTCACTAGTTAGACTACACGTCTAACTTTCACATTCCATTAGACTCCATGTCTAATTACGGTTCCCTTCAGACTTATCTGAAGGAAAAGACTGCACGTCTAACTTTCTCTTTCCATTAGACTCCACGTCTAATTGTGTGTGTTAGACTGCGTGTCTAACTCCGAGTGTTTGACTGCACGTCTAACTCCGAGTGTTAGACGGCACGTCTAACTCCGAGTGTTAGACTGCACGTCTAACTCCGTGTGTTAGACTGCACGTCTAACTCCGAGTGTTAGACTGCACTTCTAACTCTGTGTGTTAGATTGCACGTCTAACTCCGAGTGTTAGACTACACGTCTAACTCCGTGTGTTAGACTGCACGTCTAACTCCGAGTGTTAGACTGCACGTCTAACTCCGAGTGTTATACTGCACGTCTAACTCCCATCACAAAACCAATCCGTCTAATGACATTCATGTAGACTTAGTCTAATAACCTGTTTTTAATACACCTGCATCAAAAACAATTAGACAGCTTATCGAATCATCAAAATACGAATAGTCAAAATACTTTGACAGTTAGTCAAAATAATTTGACCCAACAGAGTAAATGGATACTTGAGTCAGATTGTGGTTTGACCCACCCATAAACTTAAAACGGTTAAAAATAAAATTAAAAATGCTATAAGTATGGTTCGAACATGCAATCTATCAAAACAAATATAAATCTTTAACCAACTTAGCTAATAACACTTAATATTTTAAATTCGACACCAAATTTGATGAACGCGTGACATTTTCACAATATAAGTTCAACTTTTTAACTAACTATTCTATATTTATAATAATGCTTATTTTTTAAAGTGTTCGGATTTATCGGGTCGAGAGCTATGGTTAATTCGAATATATATGTGAGAGTAAATGTATACTTGGGTCGGATTGTGGGTTGACTCGTTCATAAACTTAAAATGGTTAAAAATAAAATTAAAAATGTTATAAGTATGGTTCGAACTTGCAACATAACAAAACAAGTACCACACTTTAACCAACTAGACTAATAACACTTTATATTTTAAATTCAACACCATATTTGATGTACGCGGGACATTTTAACAATATAAGTTCGTTCAACTTTTTAACTAACTAATCTATATATATATATATAATGATGCTTAATTTTTAAAGTGTCCGGATTTCCGGGTCGAGAACTGTGGTTAATTTGGATATATATGTGAGAGTAAATGGATATTTTTGTCGGATTGTGGGTGACCCACCCATAAATTTAAAACGGTTAAAAATAAAATTAAAAATGATATAGGAATAGTTCGAAATTGCAACTTAACAAAAGAATGTGTTCGGATTTCCGGGTCGAGAGTTGTGGTTAATTTGGATATATATATATGTGAGAGTAAATGAATATTTGAGTCGGATTGTGGGTTGATCCGCCCATAAACTTAAAACGGTTAAAAATAAAACTAAAAATGTTATAGATATGTTTCGAACTTACAATCTAACAAAATAAGTACGACACTTTAACCTATTAGGGTAATAAGACTTTATATTTTAAATTCAACACTAAGTTTGATGAACGCGGGACGTTTTAACAATATAAGTTCAACTTTTTAATTAACTAATATATATATATATATATATATAATGATGCTTAATTTTCAAAGTGTCCGGATTACCGGGTTGAGAGCTGTGATTGATTTGTATATAACACTTTATATTTTAAATTCAACACTAAATTTGATGAACGGGGGACATTTTAACAATATAAGTTCAACTTTTTAACTAACTAATATATATATATATATATATATATATATATATATATATATATAATGATGCTTAAATTTTAAAGTGTCCAGATTGCCGGGTCGAGAGCTGTGGTTAATTTGGATATATATGTGAGAGTAAATGGATACTTTGGTCGGATTGTGGGTTAACCCACTCATAAACTTAAAACGGTTAAAAATAAAATTAAAAATGTTATAGGTATGGTTCGAACTTGTAACCTAACAAAAGAAGGTGTCCGGATTGTCGGGTCGAGAGTTGTGGTTAATTTGGTTATATTTATGTGAGAGTAAATGGATACTTGAGTCGGATTGTGGGTTGACCCGCCCATAAACTTAAAACGGTTAAAAATAAAACTAAAAATGCTATATGTATGTTTCGAACTTGCAATCTAACAAAAAAGTATAACACTTTAACCAACTGGGCTAATAAGACTTTATATTTTAAATTCAACACAAAGTTTGATGAACGCGGGATGTTTTAACTAAACTTTTTAATTAACTAATATATATATATATATAATATATATATATATAATATATATATATATATAATATATATATATATATAATGATGCTTAATTTTCAAAGTGTCCGATTGAAAGCTGTGATTAATTTGTATATATATTTGAGAGTAAATAAAAAATGCTATCACATTTTAACCGTAATTTGTTTCTCGGTTTTTATTTCATTGTTCGTGCAAATACACGGGTTACATATTAATTAAAGTAATTATCGGAACTGAATGGTTCAGATCTTCTACCCGATGAGGCAACATTGCCATGCCTATCACAGTTATGTGATAATTTTGGTGAAAAAATCAAATAATCTTAAATGGACAAACCGATAGGCATGAAGAATCAGGTCAAAGTCCTTTTTTAATTATCTAAAGCACTTTTTTCTGGATCCACTAAATACACTGTCCAAGATAAATCCCCTTTAAAATTTAATAAATAAAAAAAAACATTACTATGAGTTTTAAGGCATGTTCGGTTGAGTTATTTAAATAACTTAACATCATTAACATCATTTTACCCTTCTTTCTTCCTATTATATAATTCAAATAATCAATTAAAATATTAAAATTATTTTTTTTTTAATTATTTTTTTATTTTATCATTATATATTAATATTTTGTAAGTCTTTTTATAAAATAAAATTATCCACATCTTTAAAATCATCCTCGTCATAACTTTTTCAATAACGCAACTTATTTAAAAGACTTAAATCCGAACCATCCTTAATTACACAGTTACAAAAACATGCATCCTCTAAATTTAGAGGATGGTGTATTTTGTTGGCACCAATTTCATACAATAGGAAAAACCATGTACTTGTGTGAATGATCCAAGATTACGAATAACCCAGCTCACGCATCGCTGTAATGAGCGAACAACCAAACCCTATGTCAACAATCTAACCTAGCTTTGAATATCAACAACTCTAAACTCGTAGAAACTAAAAAGACATGAAAGCTAAACAAGTAATCTTAAATTCAACCATATTAAAATCACACCTAAACTATAAAATCTAATTATTACATCAAAATATTGAAATAGAAAAAAATTAATTTATAAGTATTAAAATTTTATATACTTAAAATAATTATTTTAGAACAAATAAATTCAAAATAATTAAAACAACGTCAAAATCTAATTAAATAATTAATTGGATTAATTATTGTGATAATTAAATCATAATTAATTAAGGATAATGGTTAAGCAAAATAAATAAAATAATTTGGGATAAATGTTGCACTCATTTTATCTCAAATTAATTTTACAAAAATCAAAGGGAATTAAAATAAATAATTTAGGATAAATGTTGTATCAATTTTATCCCAAATAAATTATTTATTGAACCAAAAATATACAAAAATAAATAAATTAAATTGACAAAATATATGTCATATTTATTAAAAATATTTTGTATATTTTTTAAATAAATAAAAAAGCCAAAAGAGTTGAAGAAAAATCGATTTCAATCAAACCTTTAAGGTTAAAAATCGCATGCGATCTGGTGTGGTCGAAACTCAAAAGAACTGTTGCAATAGAAGCCATATACATCAGATAGGCTCTGTAAATCATCCAACACCCATGAATTGTCCGCATCACCCGCTGCAACGGAAGGAAAGGGCTTCCATGCAACACATGATCGACTAACGCGCGCCTCAACACCATTAGCCGAAACACAACAGAATGCTCCATCGCGAACGAAACCCAGACAAAACGCCAATGGAGTGTCTCGCGTTTGAATTTACTTTTGAAATGACGTTGTTTAACCCTCTTCTGTCTTCTTCCTTGCGATGATGATCGGGATAAGAACAACAACCATCTTTGATTTCTCAAAGATGGAACTTTGTCGTTTCTCCACCTTTTGACTTCATTCAAAAGCTGAATGATCACCCTACTCCAGTGATCTTTTCTCCTACATATAGGCACATCATTGATGCCTATACAAGCAACTAGCCGGAGAACGGCCAAAAGACCATTAATGGTCTTTTGACTTAATGAAGGCTACTTGGTTGATGAACTAACCTCAGGAGGCTATAAATAGCTCCCCTTGAGTAATCCGAAGGCAAGCGATCCACTCTAAAGCCCTCGATCAAGTTTTTTTCTTTCTAAAATCCATCATTAAAGCTTCAAGATTTTGGATTTTCAAAATTTTTGTGTAAGGCCTTAAGGCTTTAATCTAGGTATTCACAAAACTTCTCGAAGAGCTAAGGAGTGTTCTCCAACTCTCGATAAGCTTCCAATCATCCTCTATTTCGAATTACCAGTTTGAATTGGAATTTTATATTTCAGTTATGACAATTTTTATACTGTCTGGTTGTTCGATTTCTTTATTGGGAAATGAAGATCGTTTATGAGCTTTCTATTAAATCCAAACCCTAACAATCAATCTGAATAAAAATCCCAAATTTAAATTTAAAAATTTTAAATCAGGTTTTTTGTCCTTGAGTTATTGTTAAAGAATAGCAACATAGAAAGTTTCCCAACATGTTTTTAATGATGTTGAGAACCTATTTGAACCAGTTCCAATTCATCCCGATTATGTTTGATCAAAAACTAATTTTTTTTATAAAAAAAATCCAGTTCTTGAATTGGTTAAAACGAACAACCATTATTCATGTTTTGGTTCCATTCAATCATATGAAGTGCTTTGAGTTAAAGCGGGGACCATGATTGTAGGGTCATGCTAGTTTTCTTTTAATAAAAAAAATCATATGAAGCATAAGGAAGTTATTGACAAAATCCTTACGTTTTATCAAAGCCTAGAAACCAAAAACTCATTTTTTGTACTAAAATAGTTTGGTTTGAATGGAACCTCTTCCCAATCAAATGATGCATCAGGATGATGTTAAAAATGATCTTGAGAGCTTTTTAAAGCTTTCAATGTCATCAGATCAAAGGATCCAATCCTCAAACAAAATTACAAAATGTATAGTTTTGATGTTCTTAAGGACCGGGAAACTTATCCCGAGTCCAGCCAAGACCGTGTGTTCTTTACGCCCAAGACCGAAAAAAGTTAGCCCAATACTAACCCAGGACCGAGGGACATTAGTGCCCACAATCAAGAATTCTCAGCGCCTAGGACCAAGAAAAGTTAGCCCATGACTAACTCAGGACCAAGTGTTCTTCACAATTAGGACCAACAAAACTAGCAAAAGGCTAACTTAGGACCAAGAATTCTCGCACCCGACCGAGAATTCTCATATTCCGACCGATGGACTTCAGCACCCCGACCGAGGATTCTAGCCCCTCGATCGAGAGGTATTAGCACCCCGAGCGAGAATCCCAAACCTTGAGTGAGGGGATTTCGACCCAAGGTTTTTAGCCCCGACCGGTAAAATCGCAACTAGGACCGAGGACACTGGTCGGGTCTATTTGGTTGCAATTTTAACATTCTAAAATTATTTTTTTTAATTTTAGGATCCTAAACCATTTTTTTTAAATCTCAAGAAATAGAATTTTTTTATAATGGCTCGTTTGAGATTTATATTTAAACTCTAATATCTTTAAAACCGATGTCCTTTAGGTATATTCCCTTTAGTCATCATTATTAGATCATCATTTAAATATTGTTGTTACAATTTTAAATACGCAAAAACTTGTGAATGTTAAGGATCGGTAGAATAATTGATTAAAATAAAACGTTGATAGAAAAATTAAGTAGATTAATTTTAAACCGGCCACACATTACGATTTTTGAGTAAGTTAATTTTTGGAACCGGCCAGACGAACTAAACAGCTGTTAACTTTCATGTGCAGGTACAAATCAAAACCGTATGAACCGGTTGGGGTATCAAAACTGGTTGCTGCTATACTTCAAAGAGACCAGTTTCAAGTGATCAAGTTAAAGATCAGAGGAACCGGTTTTCACTTTCTCAAGCGACCGGTTAGCCAAGACAAAAACTTACATATCAGCCGGATCATACAGCACAAGACACAAAAACCGGAAGATTCAAACTTCAAGAGTGACGTACCATGATGAAAGAAACGTGTCTTGAAAGAATAAAAGAAGATCGGATTCGATCGGAAGCATGCGAGGAAAGCAATGATGCTTTATTGATCCGAAGTTGACAACCGGAGGTGCATGTTCAACACGTGTCCAAATCTGAAAATCGGCTATGTCATCTTTTGCTCAGAGCTGCCTGCATGACTGCCAGGTGTTGAGGAAAGTGAAGCGTGCAAGCAACCTCTCTGCACCAGGCGTGATAACGATCAACCAATCCAGAAGAGAGAGAAGAAAAACGACCGTTGGGTCCTCTCAGCTATAAAAGGAAGATGAAACGTCTTCATTTAATGCAGTTGTGAGCAAGTCAGCAAGTTACGAACTCAGTTGTAAAGTCACGAATTACGAAAAACATTAAGTTCTAGAGAGATAAACTGTCATATTCCAAAACCGGTGTGTCTAAAACCGGAAGCTTTCTATTGTGTTGTGTTGAGTTGTTGTATTACATCAAAGTGTGAGTTTGGTGTAACCGGCGAGTAGCGAAGTTGGACTCGACCGGAAGTACTACTGTAACTATAAAAGTTAGTGGAGATCCTTCTCATAATCTGAGAAGAAGGGGTGACGTAGGAGGGTTTGCTCCGAACATCCATAAACAAATCCTTGTCTCGTGTTCTTTCCTTTGCTTTTATTATTCAGCCTAACCTCAAACTAATCATACTCCTAAAACCGGTCACTCATATCCATAAAACCGACTCCTTCTAAAATATCATCTAAAGTCGCATTCGTTGCTTCAACCTGAAACAGACATTTCCGCCCTTGAACCCGGTTTAAGAGTCTGTGACAGTTTGTGCAGTGCTGAGAACGGTTATAGTCTCTAACCGGACTATCACCAAAGAGTGTTGTGTGTTGTAAGCGGCCACCCTTCCTAAAACCGGAAACACCCCGGTCCTCCAAGGGCGTCCCCGATCCTAACAAGTGGTATCAGAGCGAGGTTCTCAGCACTCAAGCAACCGAAGAAGATGGGAAGCATGACCCACAGCGACAAGCCGCCAATGCTAAACACCGAAGCGTTTAGCAGTTGGAAGAAGCAGATGTATCTACATCTGATAACGTTAGATGATGAGATGAGCCGAGTCCTGAAAGAGGGACCGATCAAGATCAACAAGGAGGCAGACCTATGAACGAGTGAAGATCGAAGACGGAGTAACCTGGACAACCATTGTATGAGGCACATCTACAAGGCTATATATAATAACACTTTGAACAAAATATCAGAGTGTGAAAATGCAAAGGAAGCCTGGGAAACGATTATTCAGATCCATGAGGGAATTGAAAGAACTAAGGAGAACAAAATCTTGGTGGCTACACAGAAATATGAAAACATAAGGATGAAACCGGGGGAAAACATGAAAGAATTTAGCAACCGGTTCACCAGCGTAGTCAACGAGCTTCAAACACTCGGAAAGAAGTATGACAACCGAGAAGTGATCATCAAAGCCCTAAGATCTCTGCCAAGCACGTGGGACATCAAGACCATGGTGATGAGGAAATCAAGCACCCTTGGGCAGATGAAGTTGCATGATGTGTTCGAGGATCTAAAAGCCTACGAATTCGAGATCAAGTCTCGGATCGAAGACGAAGCATCCACATCAACCGCAACTAGAGCTTTGGTTACATCGGTGAAACCGGCGGTACACGTATCAACCGTTCCGGCTCCAGTCAAAAACACCGATCAAATTACTAAAGATGTGATGGCGATGCTAGCTCAGAAATTCGGGAAATTCATGAAGAAGAGTCAGCCATCATCTAATAATGATTTTAATTATAACTATGTAGATAAATCAAACAAAAGATGCTATAATTGTGATGGTTTTGGACATTTCAGGTCAGAGTGTAGAAAATCAAGAAGAGACGATAGAAAACCGGAAGGAAACTATCAAGGAAACAACTATCAGGGGAACAACTATCAAAGCAACCGGTATCAGTGAAACAACTACCAAGGGAACAACTACCGGGGAAACAACAACCAACGAAACGACTACCGGAGAAACAATGATCAACATGCTGACGAAGGAAAGGAGATCCAAAAGGCGCTCATTGCATCCGATGGTGGAAGCGAGTGGGCATACTCCGATAATGAAGACGGTGATGAGAAAGTAACCTGCTTCATGGCAAACGACGAAGAGGTATTTGATTTCTCTTCTGACGAATTTACCAAAGAAGATCTGGTTTATGCACTCAACCAAATGGTTGCTGAGTTCAGAAACATATCTGCGTACATACCGACCCCTGTAGAAACTCAAGTCGAACAGATAAATAATATATATGATAAAACATGTGAAATCGAAATGTATGAACCGGATGAACTATTCTCCGATAATGAGAAGACAGTTCAACCGATAACCGAAACTGATGAACGAGCAATGTACGTCACGGCTGCGTGGGAGAGATCACGTCAAGTAGTGAAACAAATGTGTAACTACAAAAGACACCCGAAATGTAGGTATGGTATCGGTTATGAACCAAATAAACAAAATGAAACAAAACAGACTAACGGGATAAAACTCACGAAAAATAATCTTCCGTTTATAAAATTTGTCAAAAGTTCACAAACTGAAAATGACCTAAAACCGGAAGAAACGCTTAAATATGTAGTTTCTACTGAATCTGAAAAATGGCTTCATCCTGAGAGAAGGAAAGTCAACCGGAAACCAAGTAAACCGAATAAAACCCGACATCAAAGAAACTCATCACAACATAAGGCATTCTTGAGCAACAATCAAGAAGTTAAGCCAAAGACTATAAAAATAGATACCGGGAAAGTGATCCGACTCATTCAAGTCTGGATCCCAAAGGGACTAATCAACCATGGACCCAACTGAATGTGGGTACCAAAAAGGTGTAAATAATTGTTTGTTGCAGGTTAGGAGGAGCAACCGGCTAAAGAATTCAGAATGGTACTTGGACAGTGGATGCTCAAGGCATACGACCGGAAACAAGGAGCTACTAACCGACATCAAGTACGAAACCGGAGCAATCATCACATTCAGGGACAACTCGAAAGGTAAAACCGTGGGCAAGGGTAAGATTGTCCATGGTAATCTGTCTATAAGTAATGTACTCTTAGTAGAAGAATTGCGTTTTAACCTGTTAAGCATAAGCCAAATGTGTGATGTGGGCTACAAAGTTGAATTTCATAAAAACTCATGCTTAGTCAAATATCAAGATAATGACATTTTGTTAACCGGTAACCGGATAGGAAACATTTACAAAGTTGATTGGAAAACTGATTTTGAAAAACCTGTGTGTATGATAGCCGGAAATGATCCAAACTGGCTTTGGCATAAACGGTTAAACCACTTGAATTTCAAAACAATTAACTTTATTTGTTCGAAGGAACTAGTTCACGGTTTTCCAAACGTTAAGTTTTCAAAAGATAAAGTATGTGCTGCATGTCAAATGGGCAAACAAGTAAAATCATCTTTTAAAAGTAAAGGAAATTATCAATCTGAACGATGTTTAGAACTCTTGCATATGGATCTGTTTGGTCCGGTTAAAGTAACTAGTTTAGGAGGCATGCATTATACTATGGTAGTTATTGATGATTATTCCAAATTTACTTGGGTTACTTTTCTAGCTTCTAAGAACCAAGCAACTCCAAACCTGATTAAATTGATTTTGAGAATACAAAATGAAAAATCCATTCGAGTAAACAAAATCAGAAGCGATAGAGGAACTGAATTTATAAATAGTAACTTAACTACTTTTCTTGATGATTCCGGTATTAGACACGAGTTGTCTAGTGCCAGAACTCCTCAACAAAATGGCCTGGCTGAGAGAAGAAACCGAACTCTCAAGGAAGCCGCAAGGTCAATGATAGCTGATTCGGGTATTGCTCAAAAGTTTTGGGCTGAAGCTATCAACACCGCTTGCTATACACATAATCGATCTTTGGTAACTAAATGGTTTTCTAAAACTCCTTTTGAAATTTACTTTGATCAAGTTCCAAGCGTACGGTATTTTCGAATTTTTGGTAGCAAATGCTTTGTTCACAATAACGGCAAGAATTACTTGACCGCTTTTGATGCTAAATCCGATGAGGGAATAATGTTGGGATATTCAGCTGTGAGTAAAGCCTATAGAATATACAATACTAGGACTTTAACAGTTGAAGAAACCGCACACGTTGTTTTCGATGAATCGGTTGAACGAAACACTGCATTACCCTTCGACCTTCACAACAGAATGGAAAATTTTAATATCTATTCTGATGATGAAGACGAGGTTCCGGTTTTTAGACGCTTTGTCAAGGACCAAGCGGTTGATGCTGAAATTCAGCCTATTCAAGCTGCTTTACCGCAGAAAGTTGACGCTTCAGTTTCTACTGAAGAAATCGGTCGGTCTGACTCTGTTCAACCTACCGATCAGTCTAACCTTGATCAGCCAACCGAAAGCTTGGTAGACACGTCTCGGATTAACCTCAGAAGGAACAAGAATCATCCTCTTGAACTAGTAATAGGTAACATATCCTCACCCGTCCGAACTAGGCAACAAAATTTGGATCACTATGAAAACTCTGCTTTCATATCACAAATTGAGCCGAAAAAGGTGGATGAAGCATTGTCAGATCCAGATTGGATCTTAGCAATGCAAGAGGAATTAAACGAGTTTGAGAGAAATAAAGTCTGGTACCTAGTTCCCAGACCGAAAAACAAACCGGTTATAGGAACACGATGGGTATTCAGAAATAAACTCAATGAAGACGGTTTAGTTACGAGGAACAAAGCCCGGTTAGTGGCTCAAGGCTATAAACAGGAAGAAGGCGTTGATTTTGAAGAATCATTTGCCCCTGTAGCTAGACTTGAGGCCATTAGAATATTTTTAGCATATGCAGCTTTCAAAAATTTCAAAGTTTTTCAAATGGATGTTAAGAGTGCTTTTCTAAACGGCAAAGTAAATGAAGAGGTGTACGTTAACCAACCTCCAGGTTTTAAAAATCCAGAACACGAAAACCATGTTTACCGGCTGAATAAAGCCCTTTACGGTTTGAAACAAGCTCCAAGAGCTTGGTATGATACATTCACACAATTTTTATTTGATCACAAATTTACAATAGGTTCGGTAGACAAAACACTTTTCAAATTCGAAAGGAAGGAACAAATCTTACTTGTACAGATTTATGTTGATGATATCATATTCGGGTCAACCGATCCAAAATTATGTGACAAGTTTTCGAAAATGATGACTGATAGATTTCAAATGAGTATGATGGGAGAATTGAGTTTCTTTCTAGGACTTCAGGTTAAGCAAATTGAAGCCGGAACCTTCATAAGTCAAACGAAGTACACAGCCGAACTGCTGAAGAAGTTTGGGATGGATACATGCGCCGAAGCGGCTACGCCAATGAGTCCTTCAGTAAAGCTGTACAAAGATGATGATGGTCAAGCCGTTAACATTACAGCATATCGAGGAATGATCGGATCATTGCTATAGCTTACAGCCAGTCGACCTGACATCTTGTTTGCGGTCGGAGTGTGCGGAAGGTTCCAAGCAAATCCAAAGCAATCTCATTATACGGCGGCCAAAAGAATTCTAAAATATCTAAAGGGAACTCAAGAAGTGGGACTTTGGTACCCAAAAGACTCAAGTTTCAACCTTATAAGCTACTCAGATGCCGATTACGCAGGATGCAAAATCGACAGAAAAAGCACAAGTGGAACCTATCAGTTCCTGGGTGACCGGTTAGTCACTTGGAGCAGCAAGAAACAAACATCCGTTGCAACATCAACCGCAGAGGCAGAGTACATAGCGGCTGGAAACTGCTGTGCACAACTTCTCTGGATCCAACAGCAACTAAGGGACTTCGGAATAGAAGCCAAGGAATCTCCAATCTTCTGTGACAACACCAGCGCCATAGCGATTACATACAATCCGGTGTTGCACTCAAGAACAAAGCATATTGATATCCGACACCATTTCATCAGGGAGCATGTTCAGGAGAAACACATCCGGCTGGAATATGTCTCAACCGAACAACAAGTAGCGGATATATTTACAAAACCGCTACAGGAATCTAAGTTCTCTCACTTTCGAAATATTTTGGGACTTACTAATCTTAATCAATTGATATCATGATTATGCATGCATATAAAAACCGGGATATGTGTTCAGGGAGAAGCTATCGCTTCTCATACCATATTCAAATAGGTCATTGACAAATTAAAAATGCTAACCGGAAGGAAGTCTCCGGTTATGCCCGATTACTTCATAATTTCAAATCACATGTATATTTACTATACGGTTGAAATAACCAGGTTTAAGTGGATAGAATAAATCCAAAGTTGAACAAATGTTGACGTAAATCAACATTTCTTCACAATCGGAAGAAAATATCCTACTAAAACTGGTCATGGAAAACCGCTTAGTACAAATGCATTCTGGTCTGATGGAATGAACTTCTCCGGCTAACCTGGGATGACTGACTGAGTTTTCATGCATATTTTGAAAAATGAAGCCTGTAATAAATAAAAATAGTCTACCACAATCGAGATGACGACATGTGTCCATCATCAAGAGAGGGAGACTCACATCTTGTCAATAGATATTTGTTATCATTATTATCTTGGTAATAATTAGATTTTATCTTGGAAATAAACTTTAGTTACTTCAACAAGTTAAAGTCTATTAAGTAGATGATGACATCATCAAGCATGCTTAAACTCATTAAAACCAGCCGAACCCCGGGCTATATAAACCAACTATAATCCTTCACAAGATCACTATTCACAAATATCATTCTTGAGATAAATCCTCTCTCTCAAGAACATGAACACCAACTCCTTAGCAAAGAAAATTCTATTGGCAGATTTTGATTCAATCTACCAATATGAAGATCATGAAGTCAAAGAAATGTTCTTAGCCGTAGAAAGAAGCGGGCTAAGAAGTTTCCTAGAGAACAGATTTATTCTTGACTACCTAGTAGTCGAAGAATTCTTCCAAACCGGAAAGGAAGTGCATCGAGATATCATCGTTGCACAAGTATACGGTCAAAAGTTCTTATTCAGCGAGACGGATTTCGCTGTATACTGCGGTTTGCCCAATGAAGGGGTAACCGACTTAACATACTCCCCGGTGACCATGGAAGAGATGTGTCGCCGGTTCTCAGGATCTGACATCCCGGTTAAACCCTGGGGTGCTAAAAGCCAACTTTCTCATAAGTACCAGCTTCTCTGAGAGATTCTGGGAAAGTCCGTTTTGGGCAGAGAGAAAAGTTATTATTACACCCAAAGGCTCTTCGAGATGATGATCGCTGTAACGGTTGGGACACCAGTTAACTGGTCCTGGATCATCTTCAGTAACCTGAAGAAGATGCTCATCTCCAACAAAACCGGCTACGCTCCTCAGCTGAGCGGTTTCTGTGCAAGTCTGGACATCCACTCCGGACCATTCGTAACTCTCCATCCAAGGCATGTGCTCACCAAGGAAAGAGTGCAAGAGATGATCGACCGGTGGGAAGCGGTGAAATCAAGCGGCTGAGTCATCCAACGTCTAGCCTATCCTTTCCTCTGTCCAAACTTTATTTTCTTTCCAAAAACCGGTAATTTTGCTGTACTACCGGTTTTGATCATCAATCAATGAATCAGATTTCTTTCCTCTTTTAAGTAAAAAACTTAAAAATTAAAAATCTTTAATGATCAAATATTCAATGTGCCGTATCAAAAATCAAAAATCAAATCTCTTGGAAACAGAAACTCTCATTCTCAATAAGCATGTCTGACGTGATTAGACAAGACATGCTTGTATTCTCTTGGAAAAATCACAAAGTCATTAATGACTAAACATAAACGGCTAGATTTTTTCAAATATTCCCATTAAATGCTCTCAACCGTTCCAAGCTATAAAAGGGGATGCTTGTATCCATCTTCAAAACACGCCTCCAGCATTTCTTCTCTCTAAAAACTTGAAAGTTAAGAAAAATCCTTCCAACACCCTCTTCATCATCATGTCTGCCGAACTCAGAAATACCCTTATCGTCGATTTTGAGGATATCAAAGATAGTGCATTCTATGAATGCATTTTTCAGCATATCATAGATTCAGGACTCTAGGGATTTCTTAAAGGTTCAGACACCATCCTCGTGGAGGAGGTGTGTGAATTTTTCAACAATGGTCATATTTTAGATGATGGGAGCATCCGCACCATCGTCGACGCCAATTCCTCCAGTTTACCGAGGAGGAATTCGCCAACTTCTTCCACCTTCCGACCGAAGGTTTTTCGGACTTCCCAACGCCGTTCCTACCGGCTAAGGAAGACTTCTTCAAGATCTTCTCTTCTTCCTACGCTCCGATCAAGGACTTTGGGAAGAAAGAAACTCTCGCTCCTCACTACCAAATCTTTCATGACTTGGTCCAAAGGTCTATCATAGGCCGAATGCCGAACCAGAAATACAGCCGGGAGGTATTCGACATTATGATAGCCATCATTCGCAACTCCTCCATCAACTGGGCAACTTACCTCTTCAACAAACTGAAGCAGCTCATGACCGTTGCAAGGGGAAGGACCAGTTACGCCCCTCAAATCACCCGGATCCTGATGTCCAAGCGTCGCAACCTTGGAACCGGTGTTCCGGTTGGACCATCCAACACCATCTCCATACTCATGATACACAGGTGGATAACAAGAATTGAGGAACGATCACCTGAAAACACCGTGGACAAGTGGTATGAAAAGAGGATGGAAGGAGGATGGTTCACAGAAGACTAAATTCTTTTTCTTTTCTCTTTTCCGGTTTCTGGTCATTTTGTTGTACGACCAAAACCGCTCAAATGTTCACCACTTCCTTTATTTATGAAATACTTCAATCTTCAAAGTCTCCGGTTTTTATTCATATTCTTTCTTCCGGTTTTTTAAACTTATACAAAAACTTAAGGTTAACCTAAAAACTTCCGGTTAACAAGACCTCAAATAAAACCGGAACTTCGAGCAAAAACTGAAAAATGAAAAATTTGAAAACCTTAACCGCCCACGGGTTTTACCTCCCAAAATTTACCGCCCACTGAATCTCCGCTTTTACCGCCGAAAGTTACGACAGTAACTTTTGGAGGGAAAATTGGCGCCAAAACATCAATCGACGGTTCATCTTCAAACCGCTCGGAACCACCATGTATATAAGTTCACAACTTCTCATTCAACACTTGTGCTTTCTCTCTACAAATTTCCAGATCTTCAAAAGCTTTCCTCTCTCCGATCTTCATAGTTCTTCATATCTTCTTCTCAAAATCATCATGGATCTAAGCAAAGCTCCATTCCAATGGATGTTACAAGTGGATTTCGCAGATATTGATGAACATGCCGATGATAAAAACAAGGCTGTTCTTCAACTTCTAAGAGATTCTGGGTTGGAGAAATTTCTATCTGGTCCGTTCACCATTTATCCGGCGGCGGTGACGGAATTCCTAGCGACGGCGACACTCTCGAAAAGGAAGGTCTCAGCCACAGTCAACGGGAAAGCCATTCTAATCACCGAGGAGTTATTTGCTGAAATTCTCGGTTTGCCCAACACCGGTCTGGACCTAAAGACTGATCTAACCGATGCAGAATCAAATGCTGCCCGGTTGGTGGTTTCGTTCTCAGGTCAGGATCTGGTGATCCACTCTAGCCGGAGGAACAAGCTAAAACCAAAATACAGGTGGCTGCTGACTGTCATCGCCCGATCAATCTAGGGAAGAGGAGGTAACCTCGACAACCTGACTAAAATCAAACTCATAATGCTATTGGCCATTGTCCGCGGTGACAAGGTGGATTGGGGATACGTCATCTTCGAAGAATTCTGTCAGATGGTGATCAAGAAGGATGGCCGGGTTCAGGCCTTCGCAATGCAGATCGTCAAAATTCTTGAGTTCCTTAATGTGGAACTGGGTGAAGGTAAACCGCTTCCAATCTCCACTATTCTTGACTCAGAGTCCATGATCGAAAAACCGGAGAAGACGATCAAACCCAAGTCCTCAAGAACAAAGTCGTCCAAAGGAGCCAGTTCCTCGGTTCCGGCTGAAGATTAAACCAGACAGAAGAAACCGGCAAGAAAGGGGTTGAAACCGAAGCCCCACAAGAACCAAAAAGGAGGAAGAAGGTGGCTGCAAGAAAAAGTTCCAACAAACCGGCGGACTCCGAGAAAATGCTTTCCTCGGATAATCCACCAGAAAGAACCGCAGACATCTTTCAACCCATTCCCATCAACACCGTCGTTCCTACCCCCGTTCCATCTAATTCTCCAAGGCAAACCGAATCCTCGGGGAGCCAAGAAAACAAGTCAGTTTCCAAGGAGGAAGCAGAGGTAAGCATTCACTCTGAAACCTCCAAGTCTCCAAGCAAACGAATTGAAGAGGTATTAGTCGACGTAGGCTTAAACACCTCCAAAGCAATTGAGGATGTTATCTAAGACATTGCAAAGGAAACCGAAGAGGACGATGTGTCAAGTCGTCGCAAGCCAGTTGATCAGGTTGAGATGCCTGATCAGAGTGAAGTACAACCGGTCGAAGAAGCGGCCAATACAGCAGAGATTACACCTCCGGCTCAGGAGGATAACCTTGAAGAACAGAAACCATCCGATTCCGCAGGAGGCAAGACAGCTCCAGAAAACCGATCGGCTCGAGATGGGCCATCTGACTCAGCCACAATACCTGAAGGTTTTGTTCAGGTCAACAAAGACAAAGGGGTTCTTATCGAAGATTCAACCGCAACAGGAAAAGGTACGCTGCAAACCGGTCCTCAACCAGAAGTCATAACCGGGGATGAGGTTACCTTTACCGTAGAGGAAGAAGATGAAGTCTTCGAGGAACTTATCAGGGACATGAACAAGGGTGCCAGTGAAGCGATAGCTCCATATATCCTGTGGGTGAAGCTCCGTTGTGAAACAAAGATATCCGACATGGCTCCAGGTTTGAACGGCAACAAATATTGGGACAAGCTCATCAGGCTGGAAGAGAGGGCCCTTCAGTTAGCTAACACCAACCTTATTCAACCTGCCTTTAACAAAACCGCAGTAATTCTTGAAAACGCTCGGTTGCAAGCAGTGGAGAATGCCTTTCAAGAAACTGAAGGAACGACGCTAACACCGATTGAAATGAGAATGGCCGAACGGTTTCTCGCGGTGCGAGAACAGCTTGTCCAAAATCTCGATCACTTTGATATGCAGTGGAGGAAAGGTTGTCAAAGCCAACTCAATAATGCCGACTTTTATCAAAGTAAGCCTTTCTATGCGGCCGGTGAGACATCCGGAACGACTGAAAACCTGGAACAAGAATCCTCTCAAACGGCTAAGGCTCCTGAAATCGATCAAGTAAAGCAAGCGGTAATTGAGAAATTTGATTCATGCCTTGGAAGCTATAAAACCGCAACCGATGAGAGAATTACAACGGCTGAAGCTAACCTGTCTAACACTATAAAGTCCATGATAGATACGGCCATGCAGACCTCAGTAAAATCTTTGATCGCCGAGTCCGTCCAAACCGCAACTGCTCCACTATTAGACATGCTGCAGGCAATGGCCATCCAAATTGGGGAGATGTCCAAGGTTCAAGTCAGCACAACTCAAACGCAAATCGAGACGGATGCTGAAACCGCAAAGAAGTTGCAAGAGGAAGAAATAGAAAAAGAACGGGTGCAGAAGGAGATTGAAGACAAAGATTATGAGCTTGCCCAGAAGTGCAATGAGGAAGAACAGGCAGGCATCTAGAAACTCCCACCGGTTCAATCGTCCCACTCAATGGATACAAGGAATAAGAAGAAACGAAGTGCAGTTAAGAACGTAATGAAGCGGGCAGAACAAAGAGCAGTTGTACCAGTCGTGGTAAACGCACAACCGCTTGATGAAGAAGAAGAAGAAGATGCTGAGGAACTTCACCAACGAAAGAGAAGGACAACCGAAGGCTCAACCGCAACTCCAAGCTTCAGACAAATTATCACTTCGCCACCTCCTCCACCAAAACTAGTCTGTACCAATTTTGGGTTCAAGAAAAAGGGTACCGGTCACTCAAGTGTATGGGCCGGAATGTTGATTGACGCTGCAAGACGTGACAGGGAGTGGAATGCAAGAGAAGAAGAAAGAAGAGAGCGTGAGAAAGAACTGGAAAAAGAGCTTCACAAGGGGGGACCATCCAAGCCTTAATCTCTTCTGTTATTTTTCAAAACAATTTATGTTTAATTATGATTCGGAACTCGGTTATTTTATCAGTTTCCACATAAATTTTGGAAAATCAAACACATGCCTTTGAAACATCTTCTTCCAACAGAAAATAATTAAAACGCTAAGCAAATTTTTCAAAACCGGCCACTCATTACAAGTTTTGAATATTTATTCTAAATAATCAAAAAGGGAGAAACTGATAGAAAAATTAAGAAAGTTAATTTTAAACCGGCCACACATTACGATTTTTGAATATTTATTCTAAATAATCAAAAAGGGAGAGAAATTGATAGAAAAATTAAGTAAGTTAATTTTTGGAACCGGCCAGACGAACTAAACAGCTGTTAACTTTCATGTGCAGGTACAGATCAAAACCGTATGAACCGGTTGGGGTATCAAAACCGGTTGCTGCTATACTTCAAAGAGACCAGTTTCAAGTGATCAAGTTAAAGATCAGAGCAACCGGTTTTCACTTTCTCAAGCGACCGGTTAGCCAAGACAAAAACTTACATACCAGCCGGATCATACAGCACAAGACACAAAAACCGGAAGATTCAAACTTCAAGAGTGACGTACCATGACGAAAGAAACGTGTCTTGAAAGAATAAAAGAAGATCGGATTCGATCGGAAGCATGCGAGGAAAGCAATGATGCTTTATTGATCCGAAGTTGACAACCGGAGGTGCATGTTCAACACGTGTCCAAATCTGAAAACCGGCTATGTCATCTTTTGCTCAGAGCTGCCTGCATGACTGCCATGTGTTGAGGAAAGTGAAGCGTGCAAGCAACCTCTCTGCACCAGGCGTGATAACGATCAACCAATCCAGAAGAGAGAGAAGAAAAACGATCGTTGGGTCCTCTCAGCTATAAAAGGAAGATGAAACGTCTTCATTTAATGCAGTTATGAGCAAGTCAGCAAGTTACGAACTCAGTTGTAAAGTCACGAATTACGAAAAGCATTAAGTTCTAGAGAGATAAACTGTCATATTCCAAAACCGGTGTGTCTAAAACCGGAAGCTTTCTATTGTGTTGTGTTGAGTTGTTATATTACATCAAAGTGTGAGTTTGGTGTAACCGGCGAGTAGCGAAGTTGGGCTCGACCGGAAGTACTGCTGTAACTATAAAAGTTAGTGGAGATCATTCTCATAACCTGAGAAGAAGGGGTGACGTAGGAGGGTTTGCTCCGAACATCCATAAACAAATCCTTGTCTTGTGTTCTTTCCTTTGCTTTTATTATTCATCCTAACCTCAAACTAATCATACTCCTAAAACTGGTCACTCATATCCATAAAACCGACTCCTTCTAAAACATCATCTAAAGTCGCATTCGTTGCTTCAACCTGAAACAGACATTTCCGCCCTTGAACCCGGTTCAAGAGTCTGTGACAGTTTGTGCAGTGCTGAGAACGGTTATAGTCTCTAACCGGACTATCACCAAAGAGTGTTGTGTGTTGTAAGCGGCCACCCTTCCTAAAACCGGAAACACCCCGGTCCTCCAAGGGCGTCCCCGATCCTAACAAACGTTATAAAACTAATTTTCAAAACTACGAACCAAAAATAAACTATTGTCAAAATACGTTTGTAAACGTATATCTTTTTATTGATTTTAAACTAAAAATCAATTATCGATTCTTTATCAAATGAATAATCTTTTTAATTAATTATTTTTAATTAATATAAAATAACAGATTTTGGTCAATCAAATTTTAATTTGATTATTCTAATCTAAAAACTTATTTGGAATTTGATAAAAAAAAATAATTATTGTTATAATTAATTTCAAAAAAAGTCAGGATATACTCTTATAAATATTTTAAATAATTTTTTATTTAAAAAGATTCTTGATACGTAAATCGATGTTGAAATTTCTCGAATCTCAAGTTTTTCTAGAATAAGGATTTTCCAGTGGTTACAACTTTGTTGTGACTCTACTGGAGATTAAATTGTTTAACTTGAAAACATAAACTTGACTTTTGAAAAACCCTAAGTATAAACCATTGTTAGTTATTCTTGGGTTTAAGAAAGGTCAATGGTTAAGGCTAATATGACACGTGACAGCAAATGTATGTAATGGGGGCACTGCCCGTATGGGTAGTGTCGAAAATTTAGGTTTTGATAGAAATTATGTATATGATCATTTGAGTCGATTGAGAAAACATACGGAAGTTAAGAATGGAGATGTTACTGCACTTATTCAATATTTTATAAGTAAGGCGAATAAAGAGACTTACTTTTACTAGAATGTGCATTTGGATGATGAGGATAGGATGATGAACTTTTTCTTTAGGAACTATAGATGTGAAGTTGATTATGAATATTTAGGTGATGTCCTATCAAATGATACAACATATAGAACAAACAAGTACAATTCGATATGTGCTCCATTTGTTGGAATAAATCATCATATGCAAAATATTTTGTTCGGCTTGGCATTTATGTCAGATGAAACTGAAAGTTCTTTTGAATGGTTGTTTAGAACATTTCTTGATTCTATGAATGACAAACAATCTTTTCAGACCAATGTCAAGCCATGAAGATTCACATCATCGTTTATGTAATGGAATATAAATCAAAATGCGCCCTCACACTTTGGGAGTTTAAATGGTGATCGAGCTTTTAAAAGTTTATGGCATAAATGCATGACATATAGTGAATCTAAAGATGAATTTGAGACCACATGAAAATATATGATTGATAAATATAATATGGATGGTCATAATTGATTGAATAGAATATACAAACTTAGGAAAAAATGGACTAATACTTTTAGTAATGAAAAGTTAAGTGCGGGACTTTTGGCTACTTCAAGGAGCGATTTCACAAATATGGTTTTAATAAAAGCTGGTAATAAAATGAGTTCTTTGTATGAATTTGTGATGAATTATCTAAAGATTGAATATAATTGGCGGGTAAAAGAGAAGACCGATGATACTCGTTGTCGTCATGGTAAGCTTTCACAAATTTTTAAAAATCATCCATTGTTGATTAATGTTGCTGATGTTTATACACTTACCATATACCAATTATTCGAAGTTCAATTGGTTAATTCTTTGAATTGCAAATATGTTGAACCACCATCTTGTTTTGGTAATGATTGAAATTTGATCGAGATCAAAGTAAAATCTCATGATGAAAACTTAAGGGTTAAACACGTGATGTTCAACAATCATGAGATAAAGTGTCGTTGTCATAAGTTTGAGACAAAGAGAATTTTGTGTAAGCATGCTTTGATGGTGTTTAACTTTATGGATGTCACTATTTTAACAAACTTTTACATTTTAAAGAGATGGATGAAAATTGTAAGAAATAGAATCATCTCTGATTTTCACAAAAGTAAGAAATGCTGTAAAAAATAATTAAACTTATTTTAAAATAATCAAAATTTTATATTATTTATGGATACCATCCTAATAACTGAAAAAAATGTACTAGTATTATATACTATTTTTTAGTGTTCTCTAAAATTATGTGTGAGATATGTATAGTTTGATTTATGACTACCTTCTATTTGAATTACTATGATCAACAATATTTTTTTAGACAGATGTTCTAATTTAGGATTGGCATATCTATCCGCTGAAATTTACAAACATGCTTTGATTTTTTGTATAGATATTAAGCAAAATTAAATATTTGGATTTTGAAATTGTAATTTTTTTTTCATATTTTCATTAAAAACTGTTATCTTGTTAAAATTTTGTGTTCTGACTATATTTATTTGCATTTATTTAATTATAAACCATGGTTAGTTCTTCTTAGCATTTATTTAATTATAAACCATGGTTAGTTCTTCTTAGATTAAGAAAAGTCAATAGTTAAGACTAATAAGACACGTGTCAGTGGCATTGCAGAAAATCTCTTTATGACCGACCAATATTTAAATAATATTTTGAAATCTATAAATACATCACGCAGGAAGAATCAAGTCAGAGTCCTCTAAGTCTGTCTTTATAGCTTCCTCCAACCAATTCTTAAATGGCAAATCCACTTTACATTTCTTTGGAGCTCAAATATCTATTGTGTCTTCTTATTAATTATCTTTTTAGTTCGGTTATATTTCTTAACCAACCATTCTTTCGATTTTCAATACTTATTATAATTTCAACATTTTTCTGTTTTATTTCTTCACGACTTCCCATTCAATTTGAAATTCAAATCAACTTTATTCAAATTATTCGAGAAAATTTTTCACCTCTACTTTTTATTATATTATTAACTTCCTTTTATCTTGAAGAAACATATTTTCATGTTCTCATATTTTTTGCTACCTTATTATCTCCTTGGGATAAATTTTTATTAAGATGGATTGAATGCAAAATTCGTAAGATATTTCAATATATCACGCACGTAAATTTTATTTGTTCAATTCCGGACGAAGAAGAAGATCACCCATCATACGAAATAGCGCTACCAATTGATGACGAAATAGCATTGCCAATTGATATGAATAATTTGGATCTTGAAGAAGTTTAAAGAGTATAGTAGTATCTTTTGTTTTGTTGTTAATTAAATTTAGTCTTTTGTATAATAATGTTTAATATTTATTCACTTTTGTATTCACTGTTATATTTATAATAAAGTATACTTATTGTTGTGCATAATTTTATTGATTTGTTTAAAAATATTATTATTATTTATTGTCAGATGACATAATTAGAAGACTAACGAAGAAAGATGAAAATATCAGATATATCTTGGAGTTGAGATTTTCAGTGAGTGATCGACTCCGCACCAACGAAGACCTCTAGAAAATCAATACTAAGTCTTCGTCTTCTTCGTCGTGGTATCGTCCTCGTCGTCGTCGTCGTCTTCTTCGGATTTCGGTCCGATCAGTTTCCGAACCGGCGATCTTCTTAGGTTACAGCAAAATATGGATGAAGTTGAAAGTCTCTGTTTTACCCATGAATCGGATTTTCCAATCAAAATGTTAGATTTGGGATTTTGTAGATTGATTGACTTCATCTGTTTCACTAGTCAACGCATTCATCACACAGTTTTCTTTACAAAATAAAATCCTTTTCTGGTCTATCTTTGAAGGTTGATGGTGTAGATAGATCCCATGTCTGTTTCTTGTTAAATTAGATGAGACATTTGATCAATGATGAACTTTTTCTTTTTGTTTTTCCTCTGAATTGGGAATAGTTTTCTTTTTGTTTTTCCTCTGATGAATTGGGAACTTTTAAATTTAATTTATTATATTTGAAAACATTATAATAAAAGAATATGATTTGTATGAAAATTTAGTTTAATAATAATTTTAATTTATTTGGATTATTAAAATATACTTTTATAGGTCTGTGTCTCACCTTTCTTCACACTACTAAATACACATCATCTTCTTCATCAACACTTATTTCATTAGACTTGTTTTTTTTTTCCTTTTTATCATATATTTCATTCATTTTTACATAATGTATTTTGTCATTCCTATTTTTCTTTGGTTTGAGGATAAATTATAATTATAAATTAATAAAATATTTTATTTGAAAAAAAACAATAATTGTTTTTTTTTTAAATTGCAATTAGAGTGAATGAAGAAGAGTGAAACTTGTTTTATTCAATTTCTCAATAATCAAATCACTTGATCTATTAAAAAAAATTAAAACATTTTATATTTAACTTTTTTTTTAATTATTTTATCAATATATAATAATATACTTTTAAATACTTTTACCCAATTTTTTTTATCTATTTAAATCACTGCCAATCAATATTATTTAAATATATCAATCAAAGTTTATATAAACCATCTATTCTATTTAAATAAGTTGAAAATCTCAGCTTGGTCCTTTGGGTTTTAAACTAAACTAACTAGGGTTTATATAAACTAACCAGGGTTTATTTAAATAAGTTAAAATCACTTAAAAGCTTATTCTTCAAAAAAATTTTAAAAAATATTGAATTATAATCAAGAATATTTTATTCAATATTTTCAATCACATTATTTAATTCACTAACTAAAATACTTTTTAAAATAAATTTAAAAAAATAATTATACAAAAAAATATAATAATATATATATTTTTAAATCATAACCAATCAATCTTATTTAAATAATTCATTTTTAAATATCTAATAAAACTTATATGTCGGTGGTGTACATTCATAGCCAGTTGTGATAGGAGTTTTTCTTTTCTTTTTTTCTTTTTGGCTTCCGTATTATTATCTTTTTTTTCTTTCCTATCTCATATTTCCATCATATATCTTTCTTAACAAATCATTCTTCATTTACTTTTCATTTATTCTCATCTCAATATTTTTCTCTTTTATTTCTTTCAAGTTAAAAAAGTTTTCTCCTCTAATATTTATTATATTATTATCTTTGTTTTATCTAAGACAATTACATCATTTTTCTTCTTACATTCTTATCTCCTTGGAATAAGTTTTTATTTAAATGGATCGAATACAAAATACTTATGGTATTTCAACATATCTCAAACGTAAAAATCATTTGGTCATTTCCGGACAAAGAAGAATATCACTCATTATCTGAAATAGCGGACGAAGAATAAAACCAACCATCATCCGAAATAGTGTCGCAAATTAATGCGAATCATTCAGATTTAAATCTTTTTGTCATGGCTGATAATAACGAAGAAATTTAAGAAGTGTTTAGTTATATTATATGATATAAAAGAAATACAAAATTTCGTACTTAATTTTTTTCTTGAATTATAGAAAATTAATAATATCTTCATATATAGTTATGCCACTGCTTAGTAATAGTGTTTTTTCTTAGTGAAATCAGATTTAAGATATTTGGTTAAGTGAGATTTTAGTTTAAATTTCCAATTTGATGTAATAGAAGAAACAAATTAATAATATGTAATATTTATTCACTTTTGTGCTTACTCATGTGTTCTATGTTTAATAAAATATATTTATTGTTGTGCATATTTTAATTAAATTTTGAGTTTTCAAAAAAAGAATATTAAATGATCTAATTATCTATAAAACGATTCAGAGGACATAATTAGATGATTAATGAAGAAGATGAAAATATCAAATAATTAGATGGGTTGACTTCATCTCTTAAATATGCTCTATCTTCGAAGGTTGATGGTTTTTTCTTCTTAAAGATCTCGCATTTTATCAATGATGAGAGAAAGGTTAGTTTTTTTTCCCTCTGAAAATGATATTGAAGTTGAAGGACGATCATCTAACTGTAAGATACTTATTTCTAACATTTTGTGAGCTAACCACGCAATATATAACTATAGAGCTCAAAATTCATTATTCAATTCTCGCATTCTTCCTTCTTTTTCTTTCTTCACCAATTGATGACATTTTAATACAAATTTTTTCTCTTATAACAAAAAAAAATAGCATACAATAATACAATCTTTTTTTACATTCTAACATAAGGTATCAAAGATTTATTTTCGTTATTGAGCATATAAAATTCAGTTTTCTAATAAACCTATCATTATATTTTTCTAATAATTTTTTTATTTAAATAATTTTATTGATATTCTTATTTTCTTTGGCTATCATATATTCTAAGTTTTGTTTTCAGATTTATCTTAGTAGTTAATGTTCATATTTTTATTGATTTTAATTTAATTATATGTATTTTTACTAGTGATTTAGTTAACATACTGTCATTTTTTCATTATGATAAAAAAATTTTCAGGTGTTGTCTCAACACAAAATTCTATGTTCATGGGATTCTATCTTCTTCACCGGTTTCTTTTTAGGCAACACACTGTCATTCTGTCGTTAGATAGATCTCGAGACTCATGAGTAACTTCAGAGTCTATTTTTGGTTGTTATTTCACCCATCATTTAATGTCCATGTGATTCAACATTTTTCGTTGGTTTATCATTCAACACAATATCATCATGTAATAAGATACACTGGTGAAAAAGGGGTCAAAACCGAGAGTAAAAACTCTCGGTTTTGACCCTATAACTTTCGGTATAGACACATTACCGAAAGTTTTGGTAACTCTCACCATCCCTCGGTATTGACTCTTTCGTTAAAAAAAATTGGGCATTTACCGAGAGATGTCGTAGAGTTTTCGGTTTAGATACCCTAGAGTAAAACCGAAAGTTAATTGAAAAACATTTGTTTTTTCCACAAAGAGGAAAACCGAGAGTTTTACAAATAACTCTCAGTTTTACACCTTAGGGAAGAACCGAAAGTTTTCTATTAACTTTCGGTTTTTCCATTTGAAGAAAACCGAGAGTTAATTAGAAAACTTTCGGTTTTCCTCTTTGTGGAAAAACCGAAAGTTTTCTAATTATCTCTCGGTTTTTCTTCAAATGGAAAAACCGAGAGTTATATGAAAACTTTCGGTTATACTCCTACGGTGAAAACCGAGAGTTTTTTAATTAACTCTCGATTTTCTTGAAATGGAAAAACCGAAAGTTTTACATGACACTCGGTTTTTCCATTTGAAGAAAAACCGAAAGATTTCAATATTACTTTCGGTTTTTTCTTGTAAAATTTTAAAAATATGCTAATTATTTTGCTCGCAACCAAGACCTGTTCAGCCAAACCAATATATCAATAATAAAAGAAATGACACATGCATTAAACGATCACATTAAATGATCATTATCACTACAAAATTCGCAACCAAACTAATAATCCGAACAATCTGTTATAAATTCAAATTGACACAACTACTAATGAAAACATGTTTTGAATCGAAACAACCAATGAAAACGTACTAGAATTAGCTTGTGGGGGGAGGTGGTTGTTGCCTCATAAACAATTCGATTCTCTCCATTCTTGCATTCATCTCTAACTTATACCTATCCATTCTTGTCACAATTTCTTCCTTTTCCGCTTGCATTTCTTGAATTGTGCGCATTTTTTCTTCATCCCTCTTCTCCAGTTCCTCCAGCTTGAGCGTCATTCTTTGATTCTCTTCAAACAATCGCTCATTATTTCGTTGTGAATTGTTTCCACTTCAATGATCCTCACGAAAGTGTGTGGGCCGGACGCCTGATCCCACTCCGAACACTACCCCGTGTTTTTGTTGTCCGAACACCCTCTCCGTCAATTCAAAATAAGATATTCCAAGTTCGTTACTAAGAACCTCCTCCATCTCAACCTGCACAATTGAAATAAAGTATCATTTCTATAATAAAAAAATAGGCATATTCAATTCACTTACAATTTTCTCTTGCACGTGTTCGTCCAGGACGGGTGTTGGGTTTTCTTTTGTCGGTTTTGGGGTACGGGTCCTCTTGAATACTTCAATGACAGACGGTGCCCATCCTATTTCAATCGCCTGTTGAAATAAATGATTTATATAATTAATAACAATCTTTAAATTAAGTTATTACAAATAATACTTACCAACTCTTCTTAAATTTGTGCAAACGGTCTACTTTCCGTACGATGTGGGAATTTCAGCTTCTTCCTGTTAATCATATTTGTACGAATGTTTTTATGTATTTGAAATAAGAAATGAAGTTAGATTAATTAATATCAACTTTTATTTGAATTATGAAACCGTACCTTAAATTTTTCGTGAAGAAATTGTTGCGACAGACAAACTCCCAATCATCTCGATCGTAGTCTGGGGGAGGATTAGCCAGTACCGCCGCCTCATCTCCTTTGTGGACGCGGATATATGACTTGTTCAAATTTGACCGCCATCTATCCCATATCTGCTTGGCGTGTCCCAATCCGGTCTTTCGAAATGAATCAATAGAACCATTAGTAGCTTCGAACGGATCCTGAAAAAATAACATTCAAATGTTAAAAATAATTATTTAATGAGTAATGTATAATCAAGTAATAAGTATTACCTTGATAGCAGTCCAAAGTGAATCCAATTGGTCTGCACTTAATGCCTTTCACTTTAGAAGACGGTGTGAGACTGCTGCGGGGTCCCGGATAATCGACCCCACATGTCTAGACCACCGTGTTCTTCCCACATCTGCACTGCCTGGCCTCCCATCTCTCTTTATAAAAGTAAGAGGAATCCTTGTCTCCGCTACCCTCTTAGACAGCGCAATATTCTTGTTCTTCCCCCGTCTCTTGCGGGCAAAAGATTTTTCAAAATTCTCAAAATCATAATTAGATATGTGAATCAATTAAAACAATAACTAATTTGTAAACGAGTTACCTGTCGATGATGGGTCGGGAGTGGAACCGTGCTCCTCCTCCTCATCCTCCTCGTTAGGCTCCTCGAGACCCTCGTCTTTAGCCTCATCGTCATCCACCATATTAGCAAACGTGCTCTCTATAAACTCTTCGGCCTCCGTAGCCTCAACATCCTCGTCTGTTGGGGGAGCAGTAGCTATCGGGACCACAACAATAGGTGGTTCGTCTCTAGAAGACGATCCTCGGAGCCTTAAGTTCTCTGATTGGGCAAGTAAGTTCTGGTATGGCTTTAACAATTTGCTGGGTGTTTTCCTCATACTCTTCTAAGTTTCTTTACGACCTTCAGACATTCTTAATGCATACCATTAATAATTGAGCGAATAATTGAAATGAAGTAGTAATAAGAACGAATATAAAGTAAAAAACATAAATCTACCTAATTAATTAATATGAACTATATGTTTGTAAACTGCGGTTTTATTTTTGTCACAATCTTCCAACCGGGTCGGGCTGACATATCAGGGGCGTAGAATACTTGTTTCGCTTGACTCGCTAATGTATACGGGTCTTGACTTTGGGTTTTCAAAATTCAGTTTACATTTACACTTACGAAGCCATATTTATCCACTTTCACTCCTAGTTCCCCCGAGTGTGTATCAAACCACTTACACTTGAATAAAACAACTCGTTTGTGAGAAAAATATTGTACTTCGATTATATCCGTTAAAACTCCGTAGTATGACATAGTTTCAGACCCGTTGTACCCCTCAACAACCACCCCACTATTTTGAGTGGTCAAACCTTCGTCGTGTTTTTCTGTACAGAATTTGTATCCGTTTATTTTACACCAAACATACATAGACGAGTACATACTTGGACCTTCTCCTAAGATCTTGAGGTCTCTTGATATGTCGTTAAATTCTGCTAAATGGACGACCTATATATGTATCCGAAATGAAGTTGTTAAAATGAATAAAAACAGTTAGGTTATATGGTTTATAATTTACTCACTCGATGCTTGCAATAGGCGGCAAACGTTTCTCCACTAGACTCGTTGTTATTGCAATACTGCATATAATCTCTGCAAATAGATCGAATATTAAATAACACACTCTTTAATGCTAATTAGTAATAGCAACATAGAATCTTACATGTAAAAAGGTTCTGCTTCAGGACAATTTTTCAAAATGTAAGAATGAGTTGTCACTCGATCGATATAATCCAAGCTGTATATGTTTCCGTTAGATAGGTCTTCCAACGATACAAATATTGAAATGCCCGAGATTTCAGGTTGTGCATTTTCTTTTTCTTCTTCCTCCATATACCTGGCACATAAACTAATACTCTCATTAACAAGATAGCTCTCGCTTATAGAGGCTTCAGGGTGGTTATTATTCCGCAAATATCTTTTCATTGTACCAATGTAATGTTCAAACGGATACATCCATCGATACTGAACAGGTCCTCCAAGCAAAGCCTCAAATGACAAGTGAACCGGGATATGCATCATGATGTCGAAGATTGACGGCGGAAAAATCATTTCAAATTTGCAAAGTGTCAATGTAATATCCATGTACAATTGTTCGAGGTCCTCTTGAATCAACTATTTGAAGCACAATAACCGAAAGAAACGAGACAAATTTACTAACGCATCATACACATTATCTGGAAGTAATCCACGAGTTGCTAAAGGAATAAGATATTCCAATAAAATGTGACAATCATGACTCTTTAATCCCGAAATCTTTTTCTCTTCCAAATTTACACAACCGTCGATATTTGAGCAAAAACCATCAGGCAACTTGAGATCTTTCGAGAAGTTACAAAGACATTTTTTATTCTCGGATGTCAAAGTGAAAGGCGTTTCTAGATAATGAACAACTCCTTCATTATAGGATATAACCATGATTTTATGCCTAAGAGTTGTAAATTTTTACGGACTTTAGGACCATCCTTATTCTTCTCTTTCACATTCATTATTGTTCCCAACACGCTATCACAAATATTTTTCTCAATATGCATCACATCCAAATTATGTCTCAATAATAGTGATTTCCAATAAGGCAAACAGAAGAAAATGCTAAGTTTGTTCCAATTGTCTCCCCGCGTTTCATGATATATCTTGGTTTTCTTGCTCAGATCCATACTAAGAATTATGTCTTCTAGGTCTCGTGTTTGCTTGTAACTTTCTTGCCCCGTTAACAATCTAGGGGGCTCTCTATAATCAGTTCGACCATTAAACGACTCTTTATTCCTTCTATATCTGTGCTTTGGTGGAAGAAAACGTCTATGACCCAAGTAACATTGTTTGGAACCATGAACCAATCGACGAGATACTGTGTCGTTGTTACAACAAGGACAGGCGAATTTACATTTCGTACTCTAGCCTGATAAATTCGCGTAGGCAGGAAAGTCGTTAATGGTCCACAACAACGCCGTTCGAATGTTAAAGTATTGCGAGGTGTGTGCATCAAATATTTTCACACCAGTTTGCCACAGTTCATGCAACTCTTCGATCAATGTCTGGAGAAATATGTCAATTGCATTTCCCGGACTCTTTGGACCCAGAATTAACATAGATAAAATAAAATTGCTAGAATCCATGCAAGTAGTGGGTGACACATTATAAGGAACGAGAATAACCGGCCAAACACTGTATGATTTTTTCCCATTTGCAAATGGTTGAAACCCATCGCTTGATAAACCCAGTCTTACGTTTCGAGATTCCGACGCAAAATCTTTATAATTTTTATCAAACGTTTTCCAAGTTAAGAAATCAGCGGGATGTCTCAACGTATCACTATCAACTCTTCCTTCTTTATGCCATCTCATCATTAGAGCCGTTTTTGAGGACATGTATAGTCTTTGCACTCTTGGTATTAAAGGGAAATATCTCAACACCTTTTTTGGAATGAATTTCCCATTTTGCTTCTCTCGAACTGTCCCACTTGTTTGGTCGACTTTCCATCTTGAAAGACCGCAAACTCTGCAAGAATCTTCATTTTTGTCATCCTTCCAAAATAGCATTAGCATACAGTTGTTCTTACATACGTTTATCTTGTCATATTTAAGCCCGATATCAGTAATGAATTTTTTACATTCATAGTATGAGTTTGGCAATTGAGCGTCAATCGGTAATATGTAGTCTTTAAGCAGACGCAGCAACATATCGAACGAAGAATTTGTCCATTGACATACATTTTTTATGTGAAGTAGTTTTAGTAGTGCTGATGATTTTGTTATTCGAGCACCTTCATACAATGGCCGTTTGCAATCATCAAGCAATTTATAAAATCTATGCGCATTTTCGACTGGTTCATCGTTGTTCGGGACATCATTAACGTTGGGGAACATATCGTTTATAAATTCGTGCATATAACGTTCTTCATTGAACTCTTCATTAACTGTATTATTCATCTCTGGTCTCGCATCGTTGAATTCCGGCACGGCATCCTCCGACTGATCATCGTCATCATCATCATCATCATCGAAGTCATCGACATCTTCATCGACATCGTCATTAACCACTTGAGTAGTACGTCTCTTTTCTCCATGAAAACACCAATACTCATAATGAACATTTATTCCATAAATGATGAGGTGAGTCTTCACTTCGTCTATTTCCATAAACGGCGTATTCAAGCATTTAACGCAGGGACATTTCACGGTTTGTCGGGATGTATTTCTAACAGCATACTCGAGGAATTTGTCAACACCTTCCTCGTAATCTGGATGATCTCGACGTAAGGTCATTCAGCTTTAATCGGGTACTTCCATATTTCTAATAAAATGGAAAACAACCCGCATTATTATTTACATAATTAAGCTTCCATTTATCTTACAATAAATCTAACATAAAATCAAATCTAATCCAACACTATTTCAATCATACATAATTCAAACAATTCAATTCATACCTAAAATCGAAACTAATCAAAACAATGCAATTCTAACCTAAAATATAATTTATTCATACATAAACCAAATCTAACATAAAATCAAATCCAATCCAACACTAAGTATCCAAATTAACCACAGCTCTCGACCCGGCAATCCGGACACTTTAAAAATTAAGCATCATTATATATATATATATATATATGTATATATATATATATATATTAGTTAGTTAAAAAGTTGAACTTATATTAATATTAAAATGTCTCACGTTTATCAAATTTGGTGATGAATTTAAAATATAAAGTCTTTGTAGCCTAGTTGGTTAAAGAGTTGTACTTGTTTTGTTAGGTTGAAAGTTCGAAACATACCTCTAGCATTTTTAATTTTATTTTTAATCATTTTAAATTTAAAGGCGGGTTAACCCACAATTCGACCCAAATATCCAAATTAACCACATCTCTCGACCTGGCAATCCGGACACTTTAAAAATTAATCATCATTATATATATATATATATATATATATATATATATATATATATTAGTTAGTTAAAAAGTTGAACTTATATTAATATTAAAACGTATCGCGTTTATCAAATTTGGTGTTGAATTTAAAATATAAAGTCTTTGTAGCCTAGTTGGTTAAAGAGTTGTATTTGTTTTGTTAGGTTGCAAGTTCGAAACATACCTCTACCATTTTTAATTTTATTTTTAATCATTTTAAATTTAAAGGCGGGTTAACCCACAATTCGACCCAAGTATCCAAATTAACCACAGCTCTCGACCCGGCAATCTGGACACTTTAAAAATTAAGCATCATTATATATATATATATAAATTAGTTAGTTAGAAAGTTGAACTTATATTAATATTAAAACGTCCCGCGTTTATCAAATTTGGTGTTGAATTTAAAATATAAAGTCTTTGTAGCCTATTTGGTTACAGAGTTGTACTTGTTTTGTTATGTTACAAGTTTGAAACATACCTCTAGCATTTTTAATTTTATTTTTAACCGTTTTAAATTTAAAGGCGGGTCAAACCACAATCCGACCAAAGTATCCAAATTAACCACAGCTTTCGACCCGGCAATCCAGACACTTTAAAAATTAAGCATCATTATATATATATATATATATATATATATATTAGTTAGTTAAAAAGTTGAACTTATATTAATATTAAAATGTCTTGCGTTTATCAAATTTAGTGTTGAATTTAAAATATAAAGTCTTTGTAGCCTAGTTGGTTAAAGAGTTGTACTTATTTTGTTAGGTTGCATGTTCGAAACATACCTCTAGCATTTTTAATTTTATTTTTAATAATTTTAAATTTAAAGGCGGGTTAACCCACAATTCGACCCAAATATCCAAATTAATCACAACTCTCGACCCGACAATCCGGACACTTTAAAAATTAAGCATCATTATATATATATATATATATAGATTAGTTAGTTAGAAAGTTGAACTTATATTAATATTAAAACGTCCCGCGTTTATCAAATTTGGTGTTGAATTTAAAATATAAAGTCTTTTTAGCCTAGTTGGTTACAGAGTTGTACTTATTTTGTTAGGTTGCAAGTTCGAAACATACCTCTAGCATTTTTAATTTTATTTTTAACCGTTTTAAATTTAAAGGCGGGTCAACCCAAAATCCGACCTAAGTATTCAAATTAACCATAGCTCTCGACCCGGCAATCCGGACACTTTAAAAATTAAGCATCATTATATATATAGATTAGAGAGGAATTATAAAGAATATATATTGTATAAGAAAGTAATTTGTATCTTAATAAATAAAATGGTCAAATTTTTGCTTAATGTAATTGAAAAAATTAAAATACTTTGTTGTTTTATTTTATTTACTTGTTTTGCACTTAAGAAAATAAATGTTTATTGCTGCGTATGATTTTTGTTGGTATTTTTAAAAGACATATATTAAGAAAAAAATAATAACAAAAATGAAGGTTTAAAAGTCTTTGTGATATCTGCACAAATATAACAAAAATGAGAATATGAAATTAAATTGGAAAATATGGACACTAAACATTAACAAACACAATTAGATTGTCAATAACAAGTTCCTCAAACACCTAAAATTGTTTCAAACACAAACATCTAGTATTGTCACGAGAATTGAATGGTAAATTATACACAATGCATCCCCTCTTTTAGCTTGGCGTTGGCGACAACAAGAGGTGGATATTCCCAGCCTCTTTGAGAGATCTTGAGTTCAAGTCCGTCAGGCGGCAAATTTGCGCCTAATTAAATGATTAAGTGTGTTTGCGGGCTATGTGCTTAACCCTTTTGGGCCACATTTTTTATCCGTTCTTCTAGCATAGTGATAATAAAATGTGAATATCCCCAGCCTCTTTGAGAGGTCTTGGGTTCGAGCCTGTCAGACAACAAGTTCTACGATTGGCTAAATGGTTAACTGTGTTTGTAGACTATGTACTTAACCACTTGTGGTTACGTTTTATCCTCTCTTCTAGCCTAGCGATAATAAAAGGTGGATATCCCCAGCCTCCTTGAGAGGTCCTAAGTTCAAGCATGTCAAGCAACAAGTTCTACCCCTGAATAAATGGTTAAGTGTGTTTGCATACTATATTCATAACCCCATTGTGGTTACATTTTTACCCCATCAAGGTAGACTAGTGGTAAGAGTCGGCTTAAGAGATCAAAAGATCATGTGTTCGATTCTATCTGGAGGCGCTTTAAGTTTAAGCGGGAGGTTATGATTGTGGTGTTTCATGCAAGTTATCCTTTAATTCCCAAAAAATAATTATACACAATGCACAACTACAATCATTAAAAGTTTTATGATTCATTTTTAACTAGATATTCCACCAAAAAAATGATCATAATATAGATCCAGACCCAATGTTTCAGACCAACCATATTTATCGTATCGATCTAAATATCTTATAAACTAATGATTGTTTTCGACATTACTAACTGAAATCTAGTTAAACTTCAAATATCATTCACTCTTTTACGATATTTAAAAATGTGAGACGTTGGTTCCACAATTGAAAGAAACACAAGACATTAGTCGATCGCGTAATGTAACCATTTTCCTACTACGATGTCATCATCAAAATACAACCATTAATATTTCATTCTATCTAAAATACGGAATCTTTGATAATTAATTAATTATTTATTTATACAAAGCAAACTCAAAAAATAAAGTGTAACCATGATTAACATGATAATTATCTATATCTAGTCGCATAACTTCATTATTAGACTGGGACACTGTTAGGATCGGGGACGCCCTTGGAGGACCGGGGGTGTTTTTCCGGTTTCGGTAAGGGTGGCTGCTTACAACACACACACTTTGGTGATAGTCCGGTTAAAGACTAAAACCTTTCTCAGCACTGCACAACCTGTCACAGACTCTTGAACCGGGTTCAAGGGCGGAAATGTCTGTTTCAGGTTGAAGCAACGAATGCAACTTTAGATGATGTTTTAAGAAGGATTCGGTTTAATGGATATGAGTGACCGGTTTTAGGAGTATGATTGGTTTTGAGGTTAAGGTTAAGTAAGCGAGAAATGAAAGCAAGGAAAGAACACGAGACAAGAAATTTGTTTATGGATGTTCGGAGCAAACCCTCCTACGTCACCCCTTCTTCTCAGGTTATGAGAAGGATCTCCACTAACTCTTTAGAGTTACAACAACACTTCCGGTCGAGCCCAACTTCGCTACAATAACACACAAAAGGCTTCCGGTTTTAGACACACCGGTTTTTGGAATGCAGGACTTTATCTCTCTAGAATTTATTGCTTTATAACTTCCAGAATTTATGATGCTCACAACTACAACTACCGAACTGCATTGAATGAAGACGTTTGATCTTCCTTTTATAGCTGAAAGTAGCCAAGGATTACTTTCTTCTCTCTCTTGCGGATTGGTCGATCATTATCACGCCTGTTTGCAGAGAGGTTGCTTGCACGCTTCAACTTCCTCAACACCTGGCATTCATGCAGGTGACTCTGAGCATAGGATGACATAGCCGGTTTTCAGATTGAGACACGTGTTGAACATCCGCTTCCGGTTGTCAGCATCGGATCAACAAAGCATCATTGCTTTCCTCGCATGCTTCTGATCGGATCTGATCTTCTTTTATTCTTTCAAGACACGTTTCTTCCGTCATGGTACGTCACTCTTTGAATTTTGAATCTTCTGACTTTTGTTCTGAACCATCCGGTTTTTGTGTCTTTTGTAGTATCATCCGGTTCGAGAGTATAATCTTTCTTCTTCGTTAACCGGTCGCTTGAAAAGGTAGAACCGGTTCCTCTGATCTTTGACTTGATCACTCGAGGATGGTTTCTTTGAAGTAGTAGCAACCGGTTTTTGATGCCCCAACCGGTTCATACGGTTTTTAGAAGTACTTGCACATGAAGATTAACCTCTGTTTAGTTCGTCTGGCCGGTTCCAAAATTAATCTACTTAATTTTTCTATCAATTTCTCCCTTTTTGATTATTTAGAATAAATATTCAAAAATTGTAATGTATGGCCGGTTTAAAAACATGAGTTTGATTGTTTTTGAGAGAAATATGTTAGAACCTATTAGAAAGAACAGAGTAACCAAGTTTTTGAAACAGAATAAAGCATAATTGTTCAAAGTAAAGAAGTAAAGAGGTTTAGGGCTTGGATGATCCCCCCTTGTGTTGCTCTTTTTCATGCTCCTTCTCCAACCGTCTTCTTTCTTCTTCTTGCCTTGCTCTGTGTTCTCTAGCACGTCTTTCGGCATCGATCAGCACACCGGCCCATACACTTGAATGACCGGTGCCCTTATTTTTGAGATCGAAGTTGGCACAAATTGGCTTTGGTGGTGGAGTGTTTGAAGGTCTGAAGCTTGGAGTTGCTGTGGATTCTCCGGTTGTCCTTCTCTTCCGTTGATTGAGTTCCTCCGGATCTTCTTCTTCTTGTTCATCAAGCGGTTGTGCATTTATCACCACTGGTAAGGCTGTTTTCTGTTCTGCCCGTTTCATCACATTCTTAACGGCACTTCGCTTCTTCTTGTTCCTTGTATTCATGGAGTGGGACGGTTGAGCCAATGAAAGATCCTGGACGTTGGCCTGCTCCTCCTCGTTGCATTGTTGGGCAAGCGCATAGTCTTTATCTTCAGTTTCCTTCTGTAACCGTTCCCTTTCTATCTCTTCCTCTTGCAGTTTCTTTGCGGTTTCAGCATCCTTTTCGATTTGCGTCAGAGTTGTGGTGTCTTGAACCTTGGACATTTCCCCGATTTGAATTGCCATTGCTTGCAGCATGTCCAAAAGTGGAGCGGTTGCAGCTTTGACGGACTCGGCAATCATGGTGATGAGTAGTGAAGAAGGTTTGAGAGAGTTCTTGAGCTTTCGAGTTTTTTTGAGAGAGGAATGCTTGAAGGCGTGTTTTGAAGATGAAAGTTGAGTTCCCTTTTATAGCCTGGGATGAATGAGAGCATTTAATGAGAGGATTTGAAAAATCTAGTCGTTTATGCTTAGTCATTAATGTTTTTGTGATTTTTCCAAGAGAATAAAGTCAAGTCTTGTCAAATCAAGTCAGGCATGCTTTTTGATAATGAAGATTTATGTTTCCAAGAGTGATATGATTTATTTTGATACGACGCATTGAATATTTTAGATTTTGACTTGGAGAGGAAAGACATCTGATTCATTAATTGGAGTACGAAACCGGTAGTACAGCAAAAGTACCGGTTTTGTAAAGAAAAGATAAAAGAAAAGAGAAAAGACAGGTTTAGACATTTGATGACTCAGCCGCTTGAGCGTTTGAAGCCTCAGCCGCTTGAATTCTTCTGGCTTTAACCGCTTCCCACCGGTCGATCATCTCTTGTACTCTTTCTTTGGTGAGCACGTGCCTTGGGTGAAGAGTGACGAAGGCTCCGGAGTGAATGTCCAGACTTGCACAGAAACCGCTCAGCTGAGGAGCGTAGCCGGTTTTGTTGGAGAGAAGCATCTTCTTCAGGTTACTGAAGATGATCCAGGACCAGTTAACCGGTGTCCCAACCGTTACTGCGATCATCATCTCGAAGACCCTTTGAGTGTAATAGTAACTTTTCTCTCTGCACAAGACAGATTTTCCCAGAATCTCGCAGAGAATCTGGTACTTGTGAGAAAGTTGACTCTTAGCACCCCAGGGTTTAACCGGGATGTCAGATCCTGAAAACCGGCGACACATCTCTTCCATTGTCACCGGGGAGTAGGTTAGGTCGGTTACCCCTTCATTGGGTAAGCCGCAGTATACAGCGAAATCCGTCTCGCTGAATAGGAATTTTTGACCGTAAACCTGTGCAACGAGTATATCTCGATGCACCTCTTTCGCGGTTTCAAACAGTTCTTCGACTACAAGGTAGTCGATGATGAACCTGTTTTCAAGAAAACTTCTTAGCCCACTCCTTTCTATGGCTAAGAACATTTCCTTTACTTCATGATCCTCATATTGGTAGATTGATTCAAAATCTGCCAATAGGATTTTCTTGGCTAGGGAGTTGGTATTCATGTTTTTGAGAGAGAGGATTTTATCTCAAGAATGATATTTGTGAATAGTGAACTTGTGATGTTTTGAAAAGGATTAAGGATGGTTTATATAGCCCGGGGATTCGGCTTGGTCTTTAATGAAGTTAAGCATGCCTGATGATGTCATCAGCTATTTAATAGACTTAACTTGTTGAAGTAACTAATGGTTATTTCCAAGGTAAATCTAATTATTACTAAGATAGCAATGATGAAAAATATCTATTGACAAGATGTAAGTCTCCCTCTCTTGATGATGGACACATGTCGTCATCTCGATTGTGGTAGACTTGTTTTAATTAATTACAGGCTTCATTTTTCAAAATATGCATGAAAACTAGGTCGGTCATCTCAGGTTAACCGTAAAAGTTCATTTCATCAGACCAGAGTGAATATGTACTAAGCGGTTTTCCATGACCGGTTTTAGTAGGATATTTCCGTTTATGAAGAAGAGTTGATTAATGTCAACAGTTGTTCAACTTTGGATTTGTTTCATCCACTTCAACCTGGTTATTTCAACCGTATAGTAAACATACATTTGATTTGAAATAATGAGTTAATCGGGCATAACCGGAGACTTCCTCCCGGTTAGCATATTTGATTTATTAATGGCCCATTTGAATACGGTTTGAGAAGCTTTAGCTTCTCCCTGAACACATATCCCGGTTTTATATACAAGCATGCATTATGATTATATCAATTGATTAAGATTAGTAAGACCCAAGATATTTCGAAAATGTGAAAACTTAGCTTCCTGTAGCGGTTTGGTGAAGATATCCGCTACTTGTTGCTCGGTCGACACATATTCCAGCCGGATGTGTTTCTCCTGAACATGCTCCCGGATGAAATGATGTCGGATGTCGATATGCTTTGTTCTTGAGTGCAACACCGGATTGTATGTGATCGCTATGGCGTTGGTGTTGTCACAGAAGATTGGAGACTCTTTGGCTTCTATTCCGAAGTCCCTGAGTTGCAGTTGAATCCAGAGGAGTTGTGCACAGCAGCTTCCAGCCGCTAAGTACTCCGCCTCTGCGGTTGACGTTGCAACGGACGTTTGTTTCTTGCTGCTCCAAGTGACTAACCGGTCACCCAGAAACTGACAGGTTCCACTTGTACTCTTTCTGTCGATTTTGCATCCCGCGTAATCGGCATCTGAGTAGCTTATTAGATTGAAGCTTGAGTCTTTTGGATACCAGAGTCCCACTTCTTGAGTTCCCTTCAGATATTTCAAGATTCTTTTAGCTGCCGTATAGTGAGATTGCTTTGGATTTGCTTGGAACCTTCCGCACACTCCAACCGCAAACAGGATATCGGGTCGACTGGCTGTGAGATACAACAGCAATCCGATCATTCCTCGATATGCTGTGATGTCGACAGCTTGACCATCTTCATCTTTGTCCAGCTTCACGGAAGGACTCATTGGCGTAGCCGCTTCGGCACATGTATCCATCCCAAATCTCTTCAGCAGTTCGGCTGTATACTTCGGTTGGCTTATAAAGATTCCGGCTTCCATCTGCTTAACCTGAAGTCCTAGAAAGAAGCTCATTTCTCCCATCATACTCATTTGAAATCTATCAGTCATCATTTTTGAAAATTTGTCACATAACTTTGGATCGGTTGACCCGAATATGATATCATCAACATAAATTTGAACAAGTAGAATTTGCTCATTTCTTTCAAATTTAAAGAGGGTTTTGTCTACCGAACCTATTGTAAATTTGTGATCAAATAGAAATTGTGTCAAAGTATCATACCAAGCTCTTGGAGCTTGTTTCAAACCGTAAAGGGCTTTATTCAGCCGGTAAACGTGATTTTCATGTTCTGGATTTTTAAAACCTGGAGGTTGGTTAACATACACCTCTTCAATTACTTTACCGTTTAGAAAAGCACTCTTAACATCCATTTGATAAACTTTGAACTTTTTGAAAGCTGCGTATGCTAAAAATATTCTAATTGCCTCAAGTCTAGCTACAGGGGCGAATGATTCTTCAAAATCAATGCCTTCTTCCTGTTTATAGCCTTGAGCCACTAACCGGGCTTTGTTCCTCGTAACTAAACCGTCTTCATTGAGTTTATTTCTGAATACCCATCGTGTGCCTATAACCGGTTTGTTTTTCGGTCTAGGAACTAGGTACCAGACTTTATTTCTCTCAAACTCGTTTAATTCCTCTTGCATTGCCAAGATCCAATCTGGATCTGACAGTGCTTCATCCACCTTTTTCGGCTCAATTTGTGATATGAAAGCAGAGTTTCCATAGTGATCCAAATTTTGTTGCCTAGTTCGGACGGGTGAGGATATGTTACCTATTACTAGTTCAAGAGGATGATTTTTGTTCCTTCTGAGGTTAATCCGAGACGTGTCTACCAAGCTTTCGGTTGGCTGATCAAGGTTAGACTGATCGGTAGGTTGAACAGAGTCAGACCGACCGATTTCTTCAGTAGAAACTGAAGCGTCAACTTTCTGCGGTAAAGCAGCTTGATCAGGCTGAATTTCAACATCAACCGCTTGGTCCTTGACAAAGCGTCTAAAAACCGGAACCTCGTCTTCATCATCAGAATAGATATTGAAATTTTCCATTCTGTTGTGAAGGTCGAAGGGTAATGCAGTGTTTCGCTCAACCGATTCATCGAAAACAACGTGTGCGGTTTCTTCAACTGTTAAAGTCCTAGTATTGTATACTCTGTAGGCTTTACTCACAGCTGAATATCCCAACATTATTCCCTCATCGGATTTAGCATCAAAAACGGTCAAGTAGTTCTTGCCGTTATTGTGAATAAAGCATTTACTACAAAAAATTCGAAAATACCGTATACTTGGAACTTGATCAAAATAAATTTCAAAAAGAGTTTTCGAAAACCGTTTAGTTACTAGAGATCGATTTTGCGTATAGCAAGCGGTATTGATGGCTTCAGCCCAAAACTTTTGAGCGATACCCGAATCGGCTATCATTGACCTTGCGGCTTCCTTGAGAGTTCGGTTTCTTCTCTCAGCTAGGCCATTTTGTTGAGGAGTTCTGGCACTAGACAACTCGTGCCTAATACCGGAATCATCAAGAAAAGTAGTTAAATTACTATTAATAAACTCAGTTCCTCTATCACTTCTAATTTTGTTCACTCGAATAGATTTTTCATTTTGTATTCTCAAAATCAGTTTAATCAAGTTTGGAGTTGCTTGATTCTTAGAAGCTAGAAAAGTAACCCAAGTAAATTTAGAGTAATCATCAACAACTACCATAGTATAATGCATGCCACCTAAACTGGTTACTTTAAATGGACCAAACAAATCCATATGCAAAAGTTCTAAACATCTTTCAGATTGATAATTTCCTTTATTTTTGAAAGATGATTTTACTTGTTTCCCCATTTGACATGCAGCACATACTTTATCTTTTGAAAATTTAACGTTTGGAAAACCGTGAACTAGTTCTTTGGAACAAATAAAGTTAATCGTTTTGAAATTCAAGTGATTTAACTGTTTATGCCAAAACCAGTTTGGATCATTTCCGGCTATCATACACACAGGTTTTTCGAAATCAGTTTTCCAATTTACTTTGTAAATGTTTCCTATCCGGTTACCGGTTAGCAAAGTGTCATTATTTTGATTTTTGACCAAGCATGAGTTTTTATGAAATTCAACTTTGTAGCCCACATCACACATTTGGCTTATGCTTAGTAAATTAAAGCTTAGTTTTTCTACTAATAGCACATTATTTATGGATAGTTCACCATGGACAATCTTACCCTTGCCCACGGTTTTACCTTTTGAGTTATCCCCGAATGTGATGAATGCTCCGGTTTCGTACTTGATGTCGGTCAGTAGCTCCTTGTTTCCGGTCATATGCCTTGAGCATCCACTGTCCAAGTACCATTCAGAATTTTCAACCGGTTGCTCCTCCTAACCTGCAACAAACAATTATTTACACCTTTTTGGTACCCACATTTAGTTGGGTCCATGGTTGATTAGTCCCTTTGGGATCCAGATTTGAATAAGTCGGATCACTTTCCCGATTATTGTTTTGATAATATTTGGCTTAACTTCTTGACCGTTGCTCAAGAATGCCTTATGTGGTGATGGGCTTCTTTGATGTCGAGTTTTATTTGTTTTACTTGGTTTCCGGTTGGCTTTCCTTCTCTCAGGATGAAGCCATTTTTCAGATTCGTTAGGACCTACATATTTAAGCGTTTCTTCCGGTTTTAGGTCATTTTCGGTTTGTGAACTTTTGACAAATTTTATAAATGGAAGATTATTTTTCGTTAGTTTCATCCCGTTAGGTTGTCTTGTTTCATTTTGTTTACTTGGTTCATAGCCGATACCATATCTACACTTAGGGTGTCTTTTATAGTTACACATTTGTTTCACTGCTTGACGTGATTTCTCCCACGCAGCCGTGACGTACATTGCTCTTTCATCGGTTTCGATTACCGGTTGAACTGTCTTCTCATTATTGGAGAATAGTTCCTCCGATTCATATGTTTTGATTTCACATGTTTTATCGTTTTCATCATTTATTTGTTCGGTTTTAGGTTCTACAGGTGTTGGTATATACGCAGATATATTTCTGAACTCAGCAACCATTTGGTTGAGTGCAGAAACTAGATCTTCTTTAGTAAACTCATCAGAAGAGAAATCAAATACCTCTTCGTCGTTTGCCATGAAGCAGGTTACTTTCTCTTCATTATCTTCATTGTCGGAATATGCCCACTCGCTTCCACCGTCGGATGCAATGAGAGCTTTTTGGATCTCCTTTCCTTCATCAGCATGTTGATCATCGTTTCTTCGGTAGTCGTTTCGTTGGTTGTTGTTGTTTCCCCGATAATTGTTTCCTTGATAACTGTTTCCTTGATACCGGTTGCCTTGATAGTTATTCCTTTGATAATTATTTCCTTGATAATTTCCTTCCGGTTTTCTATCGTCTCTTCTTGGTTTTCTACATTCTGACCTGAAATGTCCAAAACCATCACAGTTATAACATCTCTTGTTTGATTTATCTACATAGTTATAATTAAAATCATTATTAGATGGTGGCTGACTCTTCTTCATGAATTTCCCGAATTTCTGGGCTAGCATTGCCATCACATCGTCGGTTATTTGATCGGTGTTTTTGACTGGAGCCGGTGCGGTTGATACTGGAGCCGCCGGTTCCACCGATGTGACCAAAGCTCTTGTTGCGGTTGATGTGGATGCTTCATCTTCGATCCGAGACTTGATCTCGAATTCGTAGGCTTTCAGGTCCTCAAACACATCATGCAACTTCATCTGTCCAAGGGTACTTGATTCCCTCATCACCATGGTCTTGATATCCCACGTGCTTGGCAAAGATCTTAGAGCTTTGATGATCACTTCTCGGTTGTCATACTTCTTTCCGAGTGTCTGAAGCTCGTTTACTACGCTGGTGAACCGGTTGCTGAATTCCTTCATATTTTCTCCCGGTTTCATCCTTATGTTTTCATACTTCTGCGTAGCCACCAAGATTTTGTTCTCCTTGGTTCTTTCATTTCCCTCGTGGATCTGAATGATCGTTTCCCAGGCTTCCTTTGCATTGTCACACTCTGATATTTTGTTCAAAGTGTTATTATATATAGCCTTATAGATGTGCCTCATGCAATGGTTGTCCAGGTTGCTTCTTCTCCGATCTTCACTCGTCCACTGGCTTTCCTCCTTGTTGATCTTGATCGGTCCCTCTTTCAGGACTCGGCTCATCTCATCATCTAACGTAATCAGATGTAGATACATCTGTTTCTTCCAACTGTTAAATGCTTCGCTGTTTAGCATTGGCGGCTTGTCGCTGTGGGTCATGCTTCCCATCTTCTTTGGTTGCTTGAGTGCTAAGAACCTCGCTCTGATACCACTTGTTAGGATCGGGGACGCCCTTGGAGGACCGGGGGTGTTTTTCCGGTTTCGGTAAGGGTGGCCGCTTATAACACACACACTTTGGTGATAGTCCGGTTAAAGACTAAAACCTTTCTCAGCACTACACAACCTGTCACAGACTCTTGAACCGCGTTCAAGGGCGGAAATGTCTGTTTCAGGTTGAAGCAACGAATGCGACTTTAGATGATGTTTTAAGAAGGATTCGGTTTAATGGATATGAGTGACCGGTTTTAGGAGTATGATTAGTTTTGAGGTTAAGGTTAAGTAAGCGAGAAATGAAAGCAAGGAAAGAACACGAGACAAGAAATTTGTTTATGGATGTTCGGAGCAAACCCTCCTACGTCACCCCTTCTTCTCAGGTTATGAGAAGGATCTCCACTAACTCTTTAGAGTTACAACAACACTTCCGGTCGAGCCCAACTTCGCTACTCGCCGGTTACACCAAACTCACACTTTGATGTAATACAACAACACAACATAATAACACACAAAAGGCTTCCGGTTTTAGACACACCGGTTTTTGGAATGCAGGACTTTATCTCTCTAGAATTTATTGCTTTATAACTTTCAGAATTTATGATGCTCACAACTACAACTACCGAACTGCATTGAATGAAGACGTTTGATCTTCCTTTTATAGCTGAAAGTAGCCAACGGTTACTTTCTTCTCTCTCTTGCGGATTGGTCGATCATTATCACGCCTGTTTGCAGAGAGGTTGCTTGCACGCTTCAACTTCCTCAACACCTGACATTCATGCAGGTGACTCTGAGCATAGGATGACATAGCCGGTTTTCAGATTGAGACACGTGTTGAACATCCGCTTATGATTGTCAGCATCGGATCAACAAAGCATCATTGCTTTCCTCGCATGCTTCTGACCGGATCTGATCTTATTTTATTCTTTCAAGACACGTTTCTTCCGTCATGGTACGTCACTCTTTGAATTTTGAATCTTCTGACTTTTGTTCTGAACCATCCGGTTTTTGTGTCTTTTGCAGTATCATCCGGTTCGAGAGTATAATCTTTCTTCTTCGTTAACCGGTCACTTGAAAAGGTAGAACCGGTTCCTCTGATCTTTGACTTGATCACTCGAGGTTGGTTTCTTTGAAGTAGTAGCAACCGGTTTTTGATGCCCCAACCGGTTCATACGGTTTTTAGAAGTACCTGCACATGAAGATTAACCTCTGTTTAGTTCGTCTGGCCGGTTCCAAAATTAATCTACTTAATTTTTCTATTAGACACCATCTTACACACCTCCAAAATCAACACATTCTCTCAAGAGCAAAATTCTCCATGTCATAACACCTTCTTATGTATCTAATATTCCCAGGAAATTTGTTAGAATAAAAATTGAATATGTCATTGATTGTTGTATTCCTACAAATAGTGATATCCACGAGCCTATAATTCGTCCCAAGACTGTTAACACCATGTCAATATCATCTCATAAACTAATCGAAGACTCATTACCTTCAATGAATACTCCTAAATGTTGGAATTTTTTCTCAATTACGGTTTATCTATAATCATCTCTTGGTTTTCTGTAATTATTTTGTTCTTTTAGTCTGTGTCTGCCATCATGGGGAAGAGGAAGAACAAGATTAATAAATCTAAAGAAGTTAGGGAGTTCGTGCTTGAAAGAATTAAGGAAGGAGAAGTCAAAGAAATTGAAATAAATTGCTGAAAAAGTCAATAAAAAATAGCAGGATAACAACACAAGTAAGCAATTCGCTCCAACTGCTGTTGGGAAAATTTCTGTAGAAAATAATGCAGGAAAATAGTGGGATAACGAGGAAGTTTGAAAGATACGCTATAATAAAAGAGCTAATATGTTTGGTCTTAAGAATCAGATTACAAAGTTCCTTATGCATGCTAAAAAAGGAGAAATTGTCATTAATAAGGAGAAATTGTCATTAATAAAGAGAAAGTACAACATATTACAATTCAACTCAACATTCACTAACTTCAAAACTAGAATCTACTGAAAAACGAAGAATATAAAAAAAATTGTTCAATGGTCAGTTGTTAAAATGAAGGAGCTGATGAATGCTCCAAAGTCTAAGTCATATACTATCAGGAGCAACTCAACATAAAAAACTAATGAAGTCTAAAAGAACAACAATGCAAAAAATGCAGAAGATCATGCCTATCAAGGGAAAATCTACTTGGGCAATACAGAGACAAAACTGGAGTTACTAAATTTTTCATTTGAATTTAAATTGCCTTCTAAACTAGAGGAAAACTGTATAAAGGAATGAGAAAATATAGTTATAGAAAACTACATAAGAAAATTAGAGTATCTTCCCCAATTACTAAAGATGCACTATTGAAACAATAAGAAGGAAAATGGATAGAGAAGATTTAAGTAAATGTCCATGATATATATTTCCTTAAATTTAAGAAGGGATCTAATCTAGAGGAAATTCATGAAAATGGGCATATATATATATGATCCAACTGTATGAAGTTGGAAAATGGTCTGAAGACTTGAGCCTATTGAGTAAGCCAAAGGAAATTACACAGATATGGTGCAAGCTCTGGAATATACATGCACATATGTACAATTCTGAAGCTCTTAGTCATTTTGTAGGTTTATTGGGTAGACCATTATACATGGACTCAATTACTGAAAGATGAGAAAATATATCATTTGCTAGAATTATCATTGAGGTGCATCTTAGAATTATACTGTTGAATTGTATGACAATAGTAGACAGAAAAGGAAAATATATTGTCATGGAAATGACTTATGAGTGGAGGCCATACAGATGATCTTTCTGCAATACTTTCCAACATGCAAGTCCAAATTGTGATTTGGCTAAGGAAGAAGATAAAAAAATTCATACAAGTTAGAAAGTAAAGATGCAGAAAAATGAAACGGAGGTGCCTATTATTAAAGATCAAAATATGGTTAAAGAACATGAAACAAAAGATTAAAAAAATATGTAGAAGAAGAAAGAGGTGGAACCTCAACCTAATCATGTTGAAGAGATAGTTGAGGAACCACAATCAAATCAAATTGAAGTGGTTGCTGATAAAAACAGAGAGGAAGATACTCAGGTTAATCAAGAGAAAGATATAATTCCAAGATTGATATAGAAGAATCCAAAGTTGCCGAGGATTCCAAAGCTGAAGCTGAATGAAATAAAGACAATGATCTCGAAATTCAAGTTGAGAACAACAAGGTGAAGAGTCCGAAAATCCTGAAGATAATTCTTTCTATCATATTCGAACGGGTTTATATGAAGAAATAAATCAAAATGATAATAGAAAGTATCATCAACCTTTTCAATTCATCTCCCTTTCATTGCAAGAAGAAGTGGAAGGGAAAGAGAAAGGACAAGGACAAGGAGAAGAGGAAGACAACCTGTTAAAACATCAGGTTGGTATGGAAATAAAAATCATGATTGAGATAATTAAGATTTGATATAGTTTGTAATCTTTGTTTGTAATCTTTGTTTCTTGTATGTTTGATTGATACTAATCAGGTTCTTTAGGGTCGTTTGATTGTCATCATTTAATCATAACTAGAGTTTATCTAGTTTTAATTCTTGACACTCCCAATTTTGGGTGAAATGGTTTTAACGATTTCCAAAAAATAATACTCCCAAAAGCTCCTTCACAATAACCGAGATACCTCCTAATACCAATTCATTTTCATTTTCATGTTACACCGTTTACAAAGAGGTCTAAAATACCAATTTCAAATATTTGAAAAGCTAATTTTGTCTATGTTAGAATATAGTAGAAATTATATTGAACGTTATATTGAGTTATATATATTACGTTGATTATAAAAATTATATTAAACTAATATAATATCACAACCGATATCATTCACAATTAATCAAAAAAATTATATTAAACTAATATAATATCACAACCGATATCATTCACAATTAATCAAAAGACTAGAAGAATGACTAAAAAAAGTGTTTGAGGCTGAATTTTAAACCTAGCTCGATTTATAATTTATAAAATTTCGAGCCAAGAAATTTATTATAAGTTATTCTTCTTGGGACACATTATAAATTATTGAATTTAATAGTTAATTCGGCATCCCGGTAATATCAATCAAAAACCAAAATAATTATTAAACGTGATAAATTAAATAAAATTGATAAAAATATAAATAAATAAAATTTCGGGGACTAATTCACTAGTTTATTTCAGGTGTGTGGAATCCATTCCAAGTAACAAGCACAACTGAATAACTATCCCAGCCCAACCGAGTTGGTTCATCCCACCGTAATGGTTCCCGCTTAAACTTAAAGTGTTTTCAAATGGACACAAAAGTTTTTAGATAGAGAAGTCGGGAAACCGCCCACGCCGTCTCTGATCTACACATCCATAAGATGCGTTAGAATTTAGATTTAGATTATTCTTCATAAGTATAATAGTGTTGGACCTATAATGGTGTCCCAGTGGAAAGAGTCGAAACTAAAATGTCACGAGTTTAATTCCTACTTAAAAACATTTTTTTAATGAAAATAGAAAACTACGCTGGGTTGTTATGTTAGTTCTCTCTGATTAAAAAAAATATATATACAATAAGTTTAAGACTTGTATAAATGGAGGTATACTTTTGGTTTTCAGGATTTTGAGAGCGATGGAATACTGGAACGACAATCAGAAGCTATCACGGTCAAAACTGCAAACAACATGTTCACCTCCAACTAATATAAATTAGGATGAATAGATCTAAAACAAGTAAACAATCAAAGTATATAACTGATTTTTAAAAAAATGATTGACTTACAAATTTCATTACAGATTTTAAATAACGACATTCACATATTATAATGTATCAATTTCAAAAACAATACTTAATTAAAAAAAAATGGGTTCAAAATATCTCTAAATTTTATTTTATTTAAAAGTGTGACAATTTAGTTAAAAAAATAATACGATAAACAAGATAACAAATGTTTGGTTTATTGGGGGAAAAGTCTCAAATTATTAAATTTTGATCATTCAAAATATATGACATAATTCAAAATTCAAGCCTCAATTAAAAAAACAATTCATGTTTGAATCTCAAATAACAATTGGACGGACTTTATATTGATATGAATCAAAAGCGACCATAGTATATAGGGGTGACAATTCGGGTAAGTTTCAGGTTGGCAGGTTTGGGTTGGTAGGTTAACAAGTTGAACAATACTAACCTGAATTAGACTGATTTAATAATTCTTGTCAAAATCTAACTTGAACCTGATTTGTTTATTTGTGATTGACCTGAATACGACCCGATTGACCTGAATTATCTAACTCAACTCGAACTCAATCAAATATAATTAATCCACGTCTCTTTTTAAAATTAAAATGACATAAAAATGAAATAAATCACAAATCTACTTACGAAAAATCATACAAAAAAAATGAGTGAGTGAGTAAAAAAAAAACATAAAACTCAAAAAAAAACTTGTGAACAAGATATAATTTATAAGGTCTACTTTGGGTCATTTTAGATTGACCCAATTTTGACATGTTTATTAATCAAGTTAAACATGTGGACAAAATAATACATAACCTTAACCGATTTTTTCGTATTCAATTCAGATAGTATTTTTGTGTTAGGTCTAAAATTGCTGGCCCTAATTGTATATGAGACTTTTCTGCTCTATTTATTTGAAGTTATAAATTTCCCTATGATAGGTGATGGGAGTTGTTAATAAAAGCCTAAGCAATGGAATAAGTCACTAACTTCCTATTAATAAAGAAACATTTCACTAATAGTGTAATATTTAAACCAGAAGTTATTTGAACATTAATGTTTAGTTAAAATTATTTTTTTAAATTAACAAAATAAGAAATTAAATTAATAAAAGATGTGATTGTACTAGATAAAAAAAATAAGTGAAAAGTGCATGAAAAAAATAATAATATGTTTAGATCAAATTAGAGAAAAAGTTGATCAATTTTTTAATATGATTTGTTTTGATTTTGAAAAAAAAAAAATTAAAACAAATAATATAAATTTAATATGAGTTCAAATAAAAAATTCACCTTTATTTTTAAACATTAGAAACTATCAAGATTTTCACTACAACTTAAGATGTTATAATTGAGAATAGAAAAGTAACATTATATCTTAAAAATCACTTTTACTATTTAAACTATTTTAATAAATTTAAATAGAATATTAAACTTTTACATAAATAAATTATTTTTGTCCATATAATAGGTACGTCCATCAACCTCAAAATCTTTTTACAACAATATAAAGATATCACTAGTGAAAAATGGTTATTACTGAGGGTAAAAATTGTCGATACTAACTCTATATATGTCGGTATATCTCAATACCGAAAGATTAGAAAACTATCGGCATTTTTTGGTATAGTAGCTTTCGGTAAATCTTTTTAGGTGTTTTCCGAGAGATTCGTAAATCTTTCGGTATTTTCCCGAAGAGAAAATACCGAAGGTTATTCGAAAATCTTTCGATATTGCCCCAAGAGAAAATACCAAACTCGATATTGAAGAGAAAAAATCGAAAGATTTTTTATTCTCTCTAGGTATTTCTTCTAAGAGAAAATACCGAAGGTTATTCGAAAATCTCTTGATATTATCCCGAGAGAAAATACCGAAAGTATCCTCGCGACCACGATCCATTCTGCATGTGCAAGAAGGTTCTGGAATGACTTTTTTAGTTTCTTTGGAGTTTCCTTAAACTCATTCAAGTATCCCCGTGACCACGATCCATCATGCAAACACTCTAATTAATCCAGTATAATACCCTAATTAATCAAGTGAAACAATACCACTATTACCCTAAATATACTCAACAAATCAAACAGATTCATCATATTAAATCAAACCCTAGAATCATCATGAATGAAGCAATTAGATTCAAAATCAAAATCTTATATTCAACAAGTCAAATATATTCATCAAATTAAATCAAACCCTATAATCCTCATAAATGAAGCAATCGAATTGAAAATAAAAATCAAACCCTAATTAATCAATTAGATTGAAAATCTAACATAATTCTAACAAAATATAACCTAAATCTAACATAAATCTAACCATAATATAAACTAAACAAACTTCAAGTAGTGGCGTTGAAGAGGAGGAAACGACGTCAGGAAGCAGCAGCGCGAGGAGCTCGAAGAGGCGGCGGCGAGAGAAGATTGGTGTTGGTCGGTTGGCATCGACGGCGAGAGGAGATCGGCGTCGGTGTGTCGTCGGTCGTCAATCGCTTGTAGAGAGCTCGGGATTAAGAGAGGGAGGCGCAATCGGGTAATCGGAGAAGAAAAGGTTTCAATCTAAATTATAAAGGTTCTTATCGAGAGGTTTACAAATTTCTCTGTATTGACCTTAATTATTACCGAGTAATATATAAATCTCTCGCTACTCGCTATTGACCTCATCCAACCCTTAGAATTATTTTCGTGTTTTAAGGATGAGGTCAATAGCGAGTAAAAATTCTTATTAACGAAAGGTTTCTTCTTGTCGGAATCTTTACCGACAAATATATATATATATATATATATATATATTTTTGTCGGTAAAATCACATTTTCACTAGTGTATATAATATTTTAATATTAAAATTATTAAATATAATTTAGTAAATATGAATAATGTCCTTAAACTAAACAACCAAATAATTATATATAAAATATGTCATTTTAATTATCATTCAACAAACTTAAATTAAATAAAATAAAATATGGAGATATACTGTTTAAAAAAAAAAAAAAGACATTATCCTCTCAAGATCAAGTTTCAAACAAATTACAATTTAGTCCTAAAAAGCACGTCGACTTTGTCCTCTCAAGATCAAGTTGCAAATAAATTACAAAATTAATTTAGTCTTAAAAAGGACAGCTAAAAAGGACAGCGACCACTGTCTTCTCTAGATCAAGTTTCTCTAATTAAAATTTTCAAATAAATTACAATGAACGGCGACATAGTGGTTAATAAGGTGGGCAAGAGAAAGTCAAGGCACACTGTTTTTGTCTTTTAACCTCTCGAAATTGATTTTGTCTTTTAACATCTCGTACGTTTTCTCATTATAATTCATCTTTGAAAATTGGATGAATAAATCTATAACAATGAACAATCAAAGTATATATCGACTTAAAAAATGGATTGACTTACAAGTTTAATTACAGATTTTAAATAACCACGTAATAATGCATAAATTACGTAAACAATATTTAATTTGAAAACATTATAATCTGATGAACAGACCTAGTGAGAGGATAATATCAAATGATAATATGGTTTTAAATAGGATAAAGCGTGGTGTAAGTGCGAGGATAAACATAAGAATAAGTAAAACAAAATATGTCTAGACACATCATTAAATATGTAAACTCAAGATTATTTTCATAAAAGGGTAGAGAAAAATATGACGCGATCTTACGCTTAACACATTCATTGCAAATCTTACCAGCAACAGATATCTAATTATGAACCCAAGAAAATATCTCAAACCACTTAAAAAAAATTAGAAATCTAATCATTAATCTATTAAGGGAAGCATAATATTACCTATGTTGTACAATAATAATCTCAATTCAAGAATATTTCATTTATAACTTATTGGAAACTTACCCTTTATATTATGAGGTATTTAAAAGATATATTATCTAAAGTTCTAAATTTTTTAATTTTTCAAAAATATATAAAAGTTTTTTCTCCAAGATATTCATATTGAGGTAGGAGTATTGATATAAAATTTTATTTTTATTTTATTTTTCCAAAATACCTATATTTTCTAAACAATTAATTATACATATCCCTCTCTAAATATATTAATTACTTTATTTTATAAATATAAAATATATAAAATTATAATTAATAATACTTAATTAATAATTTAAATATTATATATTAAAATAAAATATATTACATAATATTAAAATAACAAATATATTTTATTTTGACCTAATTTATTAATATAACGTACTAAATTAATAATTCAAATAAATATTATATACCTAAAATAAAATAGGTTACAATAAAATACGTTAAAACAAAATACATAATAAATATTAATCACGTTCGGTACATCACGAACTCAATTTTATATGTCTTTCTTGTTTGCATCGTCCACAAACTCTCACTTTTCCAGAGTTCTTCATTTCAGTTCTATAAACATGAAAATTTGACATACCCTAATTTATAAATAATATTAGTATTTTTATAAAAATATTAATATAATATTTTAAATTTGTAAATTCAAAATAATCTAAAAAGAGATTAAAAATCAAATTATGGTTAATTAATGTAATAATTAAACCCTAATTATAAAAATTAAATAAAAATCCAAAAATAATTTGAGGTTAAAAATATTATATTTATTTTACCCAAATTGAACTCAAAGGGATTGAAATTATTTAATTATGATTTTAAACATAAATTATGTATAGTTATGGCTTAAAATAATTAAATAAATACCTAAAAATAAAATAAATGAACATAAAATTATGTGTGTTAATTTGATGAAAAAAATGAAAAAAAAAGAGGTTAAAATTCAATTTTAAATAACCCTTATAAAAAAACAAAAACTAATAATCCAATGTAGTCGAAAATAAAGAAATCAGTTGTAGCAGGATTTTTATTCATTGGATTAGCGCTGAATTTTCATATAGTGTTCAGGAAGACGTCACGCTAACCATTTAAAGCCAAGTACGCGTGCCCGGGTCCACTGCAGATCGACTAACGTGAACGCTAACCCCGTTAGCCCAAACACCCAAGCGCCAGACGGAACGCTCCAGCGTTGGACGGAACGCCAACGGAGCATCCAATTAAACGAAACGATGTCATTTCGTTCTTCTTCTTCTTCTTCGCAAACTCTAGAGGACTGCGAAAGACGCCTATGATCTTCTAGAAGAGTTATCTCCTCCGATATATACTCGACCTTATCCCTTCGTTTTTTCACCCATGTACACGTCTCATCCATACCATCATTCCCCCTAAGTCTAAAATTCAAAACCTACGCTACACCTTGGCTGTTAAGGACAAAAGAGAAACAGGGAAAAGTTCTTCAATGGTCAAATTGAAGTCAAATTCGTTCACCACAACCGACCTAAGCTTGGTATAAATAGCCTTTGGGTCTTCTTCCAAGCCATCAAACAATCATCAAACATTATAGCCTAATTTGAAGAATTGAAGAACTCCAGCGAACTGGTTTTATTGTAAAAACCTATCCGGCGAGCTTAGATTCGATCCAGGGCTTGAGAAAGTTTCCTCCACATCATTGGAGTGTTCTTCAAACATTGGTAAACTTCCAGACCTACTATAATTCGATTTGTGATTTGAAATTATATTTTTCTAAGTTCGATCGGGTTGATCATATTTAGGGTTCAATTTTGTGTTTTCTTTATTTTGAAACCAATCCCTAAATGATTTATAAGCTTTTGTCAAAAGAAATTTGATAAATTCAACCTAAATCGAAAAACCCAAATTTGATTTGAAAATCTGGAAAAATTGAATTTTGTGTTCTTGAGCTTTAAGCTTTCAAATAGTTGCATAACATGTTTATAAACATGTTAAGATGATTTCCAAATCATAATAACAACATTCCGATCATGTTTGATCCAACTAAAATTTTTGAAAAACAAATTTTGAATTTCAGTTTTGAAAGTTGTTACAGAGCTTGTATGATGTTTTGCTTTGATTTTGTTCAACTATAATCATCATTTCAAAGTTGTTGGAACAATAATTAGGCCTTAGATGTCTTATATCAGAAGTTCCCAAATTTTTCCCAAAAAATGATTTTCAAAAATCAATTTTTAAAAATCAATTGTTATAGATTTTGATTTATCGTGTTTAGGGTTAGGGGGTATGATCCCTACAATCATATGAGTTATTTACAAGTTACATATCATGATTTCATGATCTATATCAAAAGATACAAACCTGCAATTCTTCATACCAAATAAAGAATACTCGGTCCCTAACAACCGAGTTTTATAGGACCGGGATCGAGAAATAGGACCGAGAACTCACGGTCCTGACCGAGACCAAGGACTGAGAAAATCGACCTAGGACCGAGACCAATGATGGGTGTTCTTGAGTTAGGACTGAGACCTATGACCGATGTTCTTGAGTTAGGAACGAGACCTATGATCGGTGTTCTTGAGTTAGGACCGAGACCTAGGACTAGTGTTCTTGAGCAAGGATCGAGGATTCTAACCTATGACCGAGAGGTCTGACCTAGGACTGAGACTCCTAAGTCCACGACCGAGGAAGCTAGACCTGGGACCGAACCTCCCAGACCTAGGACCAAACAATCTGAATTTAGGACCGAGCCACCTGAACCCTCCGGTCCCTTATCCAAACCAACTTCGGTCCTAAGGCTTGTTTGTTTCCACTTTTTAAAATCCGAAATTATTTTTATAATTTTTGAACCCCAATCCATTTTCAAAAAATTCTGAAAGGTAAGAAAATTATATTTAAATATTTTCAGGATATTTCCCAAACAAATATTTTGGCTAAGGTCGCGTTTGAAAAAATAATTCTAACACTTTTTTGATGTTTTTAAGATTTATACTTAATCTTATATCAACGCAATAGTAAGTATGCACTTCAAATTAATTTTGTACAATTATTTACGTAATTTAATATATCCTTGTTTAGGACCCTCGGACTACTAATTAAAATAAATAAATGTTATAAATAAAACTTTTGATAGTAACACTTTTAGTTTATGAATAAAACCGTCATTTGACGATCGCGGAAGACATAGCACAAAAGTCATTTCCCAAGTGTAATCTGTTGGATCAAATTATTTTGACTAAGTGTTAAAATAATTTACCCACTGATATTTTGATGATGAAATAATTTATGTGTTTTGATACAGGTGTATTAAGACAACATGTCTTTAGACGTGGATCTAATGAGGTTCATTAGACCGATTTTGATCTCCATTCGCATTAAGTTAGACGCAAGTCTAATGAAATTAGACACTTAGTCTAACTCAACGGAGTTAGACGAAGCAGTCTAATAGACACATGAATTAGACGTGAGTCTAATAGAATTAGACGTACAGTCTAACTCATCGGAGTTAGACGTGTAAGTCTAATAGACGTGTAAAGAATTAGACGGGTAGTCTAATGAATACACGGAATTAGACGTGAGTCTAATAGAATTAGACGTACAGTCTAACTCATCGGAGTTAGACGTGTAAGTCTAATAGACGTAAAGAATTAGACGGGTTGTCTAATTATTGAAAGTTAGACGTGGGTCTAACTCCTTCAGACAAGTCTGAGGTAGAACCGGAATTAGACGATGTAGTCTAACTCAGTGGAGTTAGACGTACCGGTCTAATGGTTATTATAATTAGACGGGTTGTCTAATTATTGAAAGTTAGACGTGGGTCTAACTCCTTCAGACAAGTCTGAGGTAGAACCGGAATTAGACGTGGTAGTCTAACTCAGTAGAGTTGGACGTACCCGTCTAATGGTTATTTGTATTAGACGCGAGTCTAAGTACATTAGACCAGGTGGTCTAATAGACGTTTTTCATCAGAAAGAGTTGACTTATTTCATTAGACTGATCCATCTAACTGAAATACGTCTAATGCTCTGATTCAAACAGTACGCTTGAATCTAGCATTTCTCCTACCCACTTGCTATAGTTGTACCCTATTTCTGCTCCACTTTCTTGTGAAGATTAGTACAACATTTATATGCATCCAATCAAGGAATGCCACGTAAGAGAATTTTCCTCACATTACCCGTTTTGCAGGTACATCCCTGATGGAATATTCGGCGCACTACCAGCTCGGTACGGCCACGATCGTTGTGCTTAGAGTCTGCTGTGTACAATGGAGGCTTTCCAATGGAAGAGCGCCACGTTTCATTCTTGAAGATTCGACCGTTAGCTTCTGATCAGTATTTAACCAATCCTTAGTGCAACGGACGAAGCACCACTACTACTGATCTTACCGAACTGACTGAACAAGCATTCTGATTTTGCAGAGAGAGACTACTCAATCACCTTGCTTACTGAACTTACTTTCTTGAAGCTTCTTTCTGATTGTACTGTGTGTGAATCGAGAGAGAGAGCTAGAAACAAAAACACCATTAGCTGAGTGATATTCTTCATCTTCTTGTAATTGAACAGAAAGTGTTTTGTTCAATAGTGAGCTAAGTGTGTGTGTAAATTGTATTTGATTCTCATCATATAGTGAATCCTTCCGGTGGTTGGAAGAAGGGGTGACGTAGAAGAGTTTCTCCGAACATCCATAAACAAACTGTTGTGTTCTTCATTTTCTGTCATCTTTTCATCTTTCATCTTGTGCTTCAAACCCAAGTAAACAATTCCGCCTTAAATCCGTTTCAAGTGTTTACACAAATTTGCGTAGAATAGAAAGCGAATTAAATTCTTAACAGGATTTCTTTCAAACTGTTTTTCATAAGCCTTCATCCTTAGTCAGACCCCGTCTCTAACGATAAAGCCGATCCTATCATAATCAAATAATGAATCTCTTATGGAAACACTAGTATAAAGTACGTTTGTAAATGTACCTTTTACTATTTTTTTAAAAATTATTTGGCGACTTTATTCTCAATTAAATAATATTTTCTTAAACTAATCATGTTTAATTAATTTAAACTGGATTGTAAGTCAAATCCCCAGATTATTAAAATTTGAATAAAATTAATTATTTTTATATAATTAATTTCAAAAGTGCCCAAGTATTTATAAAATCTTTTAAAAAAATATTTTATTTTAAAAAAATGTCTGACGCGCAAACCAATGTTGAAACGCATTGAACCTCGAGACACCCTGCGATTTCTCGTATTGTCACATGTCATCCAAACACATGCTAAGCTACGAGGGAACATTTTCGGATATTACAAGTTCAAATACGCAAACGTTGACCCATTTTATTAGGTTTTTCTTATTTTCATGTCTTCATCAACCATGAAAACACCATACATTATTTTCTAGTGGAAACATTCAATATCTTTATTAAGAATTAGATTGACAAGTCATTATAAAATTAAAACAAAATAAAATATGTATTTTATTTTCATGTTTATGGAATTTATTAGTTTATAATATTTATTTAATTTAGTATATTTAATTTTAATTATATATATTAAATTTATAAAGTTATGTAAACATAAAATATATATATTTTATTTTATATATAATATTTGAATTTTATTTAAATTATATATATTTTATATCTATAAAATAAAGTTATTAATAAGTTTAGATAAAAAATGTATAATTTAGAAAGGGAAGACTATTATTTTGGGAATGAAAATAAAAACTGACTATAATTAAAAGAAAAAGTTATTTGAAATATGGATAAAACAAGAAATTGCGTTTAGATTATGTTACTAATAAAACCGACACCAGTGTGGGTGGGAGTTGTGTTGGACAAGGACAGTCCAAGCTGACAATGAGGAAGAATCGGAACAGTTGGAATAATGGATGGTAAAGATGGAGGGAGGGAACCGACTGGGACATTACTCAATTATTTATTTATTACATATTAGCGCCAGGGACGGACGGACAGCAGCCCACCCCTTAATTTTTTTTATTTTTTTTTTATATTTGTATAATGAAAACACAAATCCGAACTCTCCTTGCTTCTCATTCCTTTCTAATGCTTATACTATATATACACAATATATATACAATATTTTTATATATAATAATAATAAGCTTAATTTCATATTATTAATTATCTTTCTATTTTATAATATATATACCCTACTTTTATTTATATATATATATATATATAATAATAATAAGCTTAATTTTATATTATTAATTATCTTTCTATTTTATTTAGGATTTGTTTAGATATAATTTTATTTCACTAATTTAATATATTACTAATTCTTTATCATTTAATTATTTTCGTTTAAAATTCTTATATTTATTTTTCTAATTTGAAAAGAGATAGAATAGCAATTTTTCTAATTATCTTCCTTAATATCTATCTTCTTAATTTATATAAATGGAGAAGAGTTGAGAGTTTTAAATATTAAATTTTGAGAGATTAAAACAATAGAGAATTTTAAAGATTAGGTTTTGAGAGAATAGAAAACTTACACTAACTCTTTAAGTGCTTTCTCATTATAAGTACTAATAAAAAAATAAAAAAAACAAGTCTCTTAAATTATGAGGTAAATACAAAATAAGAATGATAAAAAAATAATAATAAATAAGTAATAATTCTTTCTTTTATTAATTCTCTTCCTTAATATTCATTTTTTTAATTTATGTAATGGTTAATTTTATTATGTCTATAATTGATTTGATTTTATTATTTTATATTAATATTACAAGTTAACAATCATCTAATTTTTTTTATTTTTCTTATAATTTTTACTTAATAAAATATTAATTTAGTTTTAACGTTACAATTTTTATTATTACGGAGCAAACATTATTGTCGAACTCTTTGACACTCTTTATTGAATGAAATCTATATATATATATATAATGATGCTTAATTTTTAAAGTGTCCGGATTGCCGGGTCGAGAGCTGTGGTTAATTTGGATATATGTGAGAGTAAATGGATACTAAGGTCGGATTGTGGGTTGACCCGCCCATAAACTTAAAACGGTTAAAAATAAAATTAAAAATGATATAGGTATGGTTCGAACTTGCAACCTAACAAAACAAATATAACATTTTAACCAACTAGGCTAATAACACTTTATATTTTAATTTCAACCCAAAATTTGATAAACGCCTGACATTTTAACAATATAAGTTTAACTTTTTAACTAACTAATATATATATATATATAATTTTTAAAATGTTCGGATTGCCGGGTCGAGAGCTGTGGTTAATTTGGATATATGTGAGAGTAAATGGATATTTGGGTCAGATTATGGGTTGACCCGCCGATAAAATTTTTACCGTAATATTTTTTCACAATTTTTTATATTATCACTCGTGCAAATGCACGGGATACATGCTAGTTTATCTAAGGATGTAAATATATATTTTATGAGTAGGGAAAGATGTGTCACATTCTAATTGGTTTAAAAATTTGAAAATTCTCTCTCCTATTAAATTTTCAATCCACTTAGAGTGTGACACATCATTCCCTACACATTCTTGTCAAGATTTTTTACCGCTCTCTATCATTACTCATATTTTATTATAGATGAATTTTATGTTTTAAAATTCGTAGAGTTTAACTTATTTAATTATTATAGTATAACGTCTTCTTTTGATGTATAATTTATTACACAAAATTTAAACCCACCCCAATGCAAATTCCTGGATCCGTCCCTGAATTTAGCACCATATTATCCAAGCCAGATCTTCTGCTCCCGATTTCAGTGTTCCCCTATTACGGACCAATGAAATTGCAGGAGAATTATTTTAATAATAAATTAAAGCTGGGTTGAAGGGAGAGAGAGTGTCCGAAACCCGGATTTCTATCCGGGTTAACCCAAACGTCGTTAACGAAATGTCTAGTTAACGTATGGAGTGAAACTCCCTTCCCACAAGCTCCATTTCAAAAGGAAGGCAGATATAAGTTTAGAGCGAAGCTCATTTCGTTCCAGGCGCCATGTAATAACAGAGTATATAGATATGAGATACGGAGAGAAGTGTACTTCGCTAGTAGCCATGTAAAACGGAATGAAGAGATCCGCCTATCAGGGCGAACCATACTTAGCCTTAAATATTTTCTTACCCTGACGCTCATGTAAAACCCCCCAACACCTCCATGAAAAGACAGTTTATCTTTCATGTAAAAACATTTACTCATTTATGTAAATACAAAAATTCACCAAAAGTATTTATTTTTAAATTAGAAAAAAAATAAAAAATTATACTAATCTACAGACTGGATCGAAGCATACTTCGCTTTATATTCTTATAGAATCAGGCGAAACTTCCTTCGCGCAGGAGACATGGAAGGCGGAACGAAGAGATATGCCTATCAGGGCGAACCATACTTAGCCTTAAATATTTTCTTACCTTGACACTAATGTAAAATCCCCAACACATCCATGAAAAGACAGTTTACCTATCATGTAAAAACATTTACTCATGTATGTAAATACAAAAATTCCAAAATTATTTATTTTTAAATTAGAAAAAAAATCAAAAAATTATACCAATCTAGAGTCTGGATCGAAGCATACTTCCCTTCAATTATTTTATATTCTTATACTTTTGGGCGAAAATTCCTTCGCCCAGACGGTATTTTAAACTCTTTGAATAAACCTTTTTCGAGCGTCGCATACTTCGTTTCAATTCATTTAAATCCCTTAACGTTCATGTAAAACCGTCAGCACACCAATGTAAAGACCTTTTAACTATCGTGTAAAAACATTTAATCATTAATGTATGTTTTAATAAAAGAAGTAAAATATAATAAATAAATTTAAAAACAGAATCTGTGTAGCTAACATCATTTATTTTTTTAAAAATACATCCTTGCGAAGCCAACATCGTTTATTTTTTTAAAAGCTCAACCGTGCGAAAGTAGCATCGTTTATTTTTTTTAAAGCTCAACTGTGCGATACTAGTATCGTTTATTTTTTTTAAAACTCAATCGTGCGATACTAGCATCAGTTTCTCTAAAGTGTCTCCAAGTCCCTCCTTTGGATAAAGAGGATCTTCATTATGATCATCTGATGTTGCATCCTCACGGGGGGAACTATTAATTTTCAACACTGCACTCTCTAAAGTGTCCCCAAGTACCTCCTTTGGATTAGGAGGATCTTCCCTACTTACACAAACCTCACCATTATTCACTTTCAAGTGTTTGAGGAACATTTTAGACTTTGTTAGGTTCAGGTAACCGGCCTCAAAAATTGCCTTAGGATCGATGTTGTGTTTCTCGAACTCGTCTGATAGGCAATTCAACTGTTCTGCCATATCTTTAAAAGTTTGTAAGACTTTGGATGTTAACATCTGTAAATTTTAAAAAACATAATTTATTAGTCTCAAAAACAAGAAAGTATAGGAAATGTGAGTCAATTTCTTATTTCAATATACCTTGTCATTGTCTTCCGGTAATTCCAATAAATTAATTGGAATTTCATGTTCTTCATCTGTTAGGCGTGCCCTTGCCCTGCCCAGCCCAAAACTACATGCGCGAGCTTCTACGTGGTAATCTCTAACAATGTGGTGTCATCTCAGCAAGAGATGATTGGTACAAACCTTTCATAAGGATGACGTACATTATCGACAAAAACACCGATTAGGTAGCAAATTTGAACCAAAGGAATGGGAAACATTTAATTGAATATTAAATATCTATAAATCATACACAAGAGAGAAATTATTTACCAATAATAAGGTTAGAGGTCCATCAAAATATGGTATTTGTCTTGTTTATCTTTTTTTTGCCAACTTGCCACACTTTCAACCAATCTTTGTAGTGTGAATGAGCATCAGTTCACATTCTTTATTTTATCAACATCCATTAAGGATTTGAGAATTTTCCACCTTATTTAATATAATACATGGGTAAGTATTCACAAATAAAATAGATATATAATAGATATGAAAAAATGATTACATGGCTTGTGAATTTTGAACTGGACATAAAAAACTCGAGACATCAAAGACTACAAAGTCGATTTTGAAATTGTTGACTGCACTTGTGTTACTTAATACTTTGGGTATCATAGAAAGTGTTTCAGGAGATGAAGTTGATTCTTCCCCGGTCCATCTGACCTTCCAGTCTCTCATGAAATTAAAATACTCAGCTATGTTTATTGGCTCTCTCGGGAGGTTCATCACAGACTGGACAAGGTCTTCATTGATAAGGATCTCATCACCGTTGGTCAATACGAGAGAGGTCTTCTCGAGGTCGAAACATCTAACTACGTGTTTCGAAAAATGACTAGGGCAATTGGAGACACCTAATGTAAGAAGAGAACCGAACCCGATTTCCTTCACAACTTCCTTCTGTTCTACGCTAAATTTAGGAATCATGTGAAAAATGTCATGAGGGGATGATCTTGTTAGAAATGCTACTTTCATTTTTTTGATGGTTTTGGGGGGAGGTGGTGAATCTTCATCGACGGGTGTAGCTGTAGCAATATCAATAGCTTTCACAGCAACAATAGAAACTGATTCATCAGTCGATGACTTTGTCTTCGTATTTCTCTTTCTCTTCCTTTCATATTTATTCAAGTAAAGCTTCCAACGGATTATTTTCAGTGAGATAACAAAAATCATCATTTTACAAAATATATGGAATAAACGGGTGTAATATTAATCAAAAATATACAAACACAATAAGATTAACCTACCTCTCTGGTTTATTGTTGGGATTGTCGTTGGATACAGGATTGGGGGCGGTTTCGTTTATGCTGTTACAAACCGCCATGACGATCTCTTCGGAGTCGGAAGTAACCACTTGCATGTTGTTGGCTTCGTTTTGTGACATTTTCACAAAAAATAATTGCGGAATAGAAGAAAACTCTAGGGTTTCAAAGTTCACACGAAGATGATCGTTGTGAAAAAGAGAAAGAGAGAAGGTGAACAGTTTCTTATGAAAATTAAGAGTGGGATTTGTAGCGGGAAAAATATAAATAATCCTTCACAGAAATGAAGCAATTTCAACTTCACATAAATTAAAATTTTAATGAAGTTAGCTTCGCAAGGTTGATTTTATAATTTCATAAACGAAGCTAGTTTTGCACGGTTGAGTTTTTTAAAAAATAAACGATGCTAGTATCGCACGGTTGAGCTTTTAAAAAAAATAAACGATGCTAGTGTCGCACGGTTGAGCTTTTAAAAAATAAACGATGCTGGCTTCGCAAGGATGAGCTTTTAAAAAAATAAATGATGCTAGCTTCATAGATTCTGTTTTTAAATTTACTTATTATATTTTACTTCTTTTATTAAAACATACATTAATGATTAAATGTTTTACACGACAGTTAAAAGGTCTTTACATGAGTGTGCTGGCGGTTTTACATAAACGTTAAGGGATTTAAATGAATTGAAACGAAGTATATGTCGCTCGAAAAGGGTCTATTCATAGAGTTTAAAATGTCGCCTAGGCGAAAGAAGTTTCGCCCAAAAGTATAAGAATATAAAGTAATTGAAGGGAAGTATGCTTCGATCTAGTCTCTAGATTAGTATAATTTTTTAATTTTTTTCTAATTTAAAAATAAATAATTTTGGTGAATTTTTGTATTTACATACATGAGTAAATGTTTTTACATGATAGGTAAAATATCTTTTCATGGAGGTGTTGGGAGTTTTACATGAGCGTCAGAGTAAGAAAATACTTAAGGCTAAGTATGTTTCGCCCTGATAAGCGGATCTCTTCATTCCGCCTTCCATGTCTTCTACGCGAAGGATGTTTCCCTCGATTATATAAGAATATAAAGTAATTGAAGCGAAGTATGCTTTGATCCAGTCTCTAAATTAGTATAATTTTTTAATTTTTTTTGTAATTTAAAAATAAATCATTTAGGTGAATTTTGTATTTACATAAATGAGTAAATGTTTTTACATGATAGGTCTAAATTATCCCTATTTGACAAGTCATTATTTATTTATTTTAATTTTATGAACAAAACAAAAAAATAAAAATTAAATAATACATTTTTATATTTTCATTTAATTCATTTATATAATTGTATCGTTTCTACTCATTCAAATTAGTCAAAAATTAAATTATTTTTAAATTAATTATTTATTTTAATCTCGTGTAATTATCTCTGTATAGGAATATTTTTTAAAATAATTAATTGACTCAAAATATATTTAAAATTTTATATATATATATATATATATATATATATTTATAACAATGTGTTGAGGTGTCTATTGCAAAAACAAAAACAAATATAGGTACCACAATTCTCTATAATATATAAATTCTAAAAAATAAAAGAGTGTATAACTATCCAAAATATAAAACTAAATAATCTTATAAAATGTGTATCCATGCTTATTTGATTTTTAAGAAAAAAATAATTTTAAATTTAATAATTGATAATAATGTAATACTCCATCAAGTTATATTAACCAATATTAATTTAAATTTAAGTCAAAAGGTATAATATAGTAAATTTAAAATTTTATTCACTAAACATTTTTCATCATTATTTAAAAAATTAATAGAATCCCACAATTATAACATCCCTTCAATTTGAAAGATGCTAGATTTGGTTCTTAACTAATAGACTAATAAGACATTTATTTGCATAATGCTGCATGCTTATTTGTACAAAATAGTTCCAATGTGTGATTATCCGACATATTATTATTTATTTAAATAATTAAAAGATTAACTTTAATATTAAATTAAAATAATATTTTGTCTTTTAAATTTAAACTATCTATTTTAAATAGTATAACTTATAAATTATTATAACTGAGTTATTTAAATTAAGGTGTTCGAACAAATAATAAAATGATGAAAACAAATACAAACAAAAATGATGTCAAATTAATTAGGTTATTCAAAAAAAATTATATTATACATTTTGAACTTAATAAATCAACCTTTAACATATATTATAACACCTAATTGAGTTCAAACTTCAAATAATAAAATATGTCATTATAATTGTCGTTCAATAACCAACCAACATCATTTAAATAAAAAAAAATATTAATATATATATTTTTTTTAAATAAAATCATAGTTATTACCCTCTCAAATATATAATCATTACCTCTCCTGTATTTTTTACTCTAAATTTACATCTTGCGATGCTAAAATATTTATAATTTACACTTACATTCAAATTTAAATTATTGCGGCTGATGATAAACTGTTACACATACACATACACATCAATGAGTGTATAAAATATATTATTATTTACATTTAAATAAACTGATTTTTTTTGTTTAAGGTCTATGACATTCACTTTCAACTTTAAAATAAATTGAATATTATTCAACTAATTAGTGTGATTTGGAATTAAGTTTTAAATCAATATGGTTTTAAGTTGGTTGAGAATTAATGATCTTATTTAATATGGGATAAATGGATTATTAGTAAAAAGCTTGAATGATATTAATATTTATGGAATAATATTTATTTAAAAATATAAATAAAAAATATTTTAATATTATTTTTGTATGAAAAGACAAGTGAGTGGACGATGAATTATTTAATAACTTAGATAAGTTATTCAAATAACTCTTAAATTATTATCTCTTAAATCATTATCGAGTAGCATTTTACTCTCTTATAAATCATATTATTATTTAATTAAGTAATTAACAAATATGAAAATATATTATATTTTAACAAATATATATTTTATCCTTATATATTAATATTATTTTACGTATTTTTATTTGATAAATCTCAATTTCTCAAAATTATCATCGATAATATATTTTTTAAATAATTCATAAAGTATTTAAGAACTCACTACCAAACAAATTATAAATCTTATTTATTTGTTTTCTTTAAATTCAACTAATATTTGAACATAGTTCAATTCACTCTCTCATTAATCAAATCATTTAATTTATTAGAAAATATATTTTAAAACATCTAATATTTAAAAAATATTTTATCAATATATAGTAATATACTTTTAAAACTTTTACCCAATAAAAAAAATATATATTTCAATCAATATTATTTAAATATATCAATCAAAGTTTATATGAACCATTTATTCTATTTAAATAAATTGAAAAGTCTTGGTCCTTTGGGTTTTAAACTAAACAGGTTATAAAAACCAACCAGGGTTTATTTAAATAAGTTGAAAATCACTTGAAGCTTAATTCTTTGATTTTTTTTTAAAAAAAAATATTTAACTATAATTAAATATTATTTTATTCATTACTCTCAATTACATTATTTAATTTATTAACTAAAATATATTTTTATTTTTTAAAACTTTTTTATTATTATATATTAATTTTTAAAAAAAAATAATTACACAAAAAAAAATATAATAATATATTTTTTTTTAAATAACAACCAATCAATCTTATTTAAATAAATCATTCTTAAATATCCATTAAAACTTATATGTCGGTGGTGTACATTCATAGCCAGTTTTAGCGATTGTGATAGGAGTTTTAAAGTTTTTTTTTTTAAGATTGTGATAGGAGTCTTTTTTTTTTTTTTTTTTCACTATAAATATAATCAAGAAGAATAAGGGCCTATATTTTATTTGCTTCCTCCAACCATGTCAATTCGGGTTCGCATTTTATTTGATCTTAAATATCTCTTATGCCTTCTAATTATTCATCTTTTTTCTTCACCCTCTCACATTTCATCATATATATTTCTTAACCCATCATTCTTCATCTCCTCTTCAATATTCATTCTCATTTCAATATTCTTCTCGTTTATTTCTTTTCAACTTCCACTCCAATTTAAAATCCAAATCAACTTTATTCACGTTATTCGGAAAAAGTTTTCACCTCTAATATTTATTATATTATTATCTTCGTTTTATCTAAAACAATTATATCTTTATATTGTCATCTTTTTTCTTACATTCATATCTCCTTGGGATAAGTTTTTATTTAAATGGATTGAATGCAAAAATTGCCTTAGGATCGATGTTGCGTTTCTCGAACTCGTCTGATAGGCAATTCAACTATTATGCCATATCTTTAAAAGTTTGTAAGACTTTGGATGTTAACATCTGTAAATTTTAAAAAACATAATTTATTAGTCTCAAAAACAAGAAAGTATAGGAAATGTGAGTCAATTTCTTATTTCAATATACCTTGTCATTGTCTTCCGATAATTCCAATAAATTAACTGGAATTTCATGTTCTTCATCTGTTAGGCGTGCCCTTGCCCTTCCCAGCCCAAAACCACCTGCGCGAGCTTCTAACGTGGTAATCTCTAACAATGTGGTGTCATCTCAGCAAGAGATGATTGGTACAGACCTTTCATAAGGATGACGTATACCATCGACAAAAACACCGTCTAGGTAGCAAATTTGAACCAAAGGAATGGGAAACATTTAATTGAATATTAAATATCTATAAATCATACACAAGAGAGAAATTATTTACCAATAATAAGGTTAGAGGTCCATCAAAATATGGTATTTTGTCTTGTTTATCTTTTTTTTGCCAACTTGCCACACTTTCAACCAATCTTTGTAGTGTGAATGAGCACCAGTTCAGATTCTTTATTTTATCAACATCCATTAAGGATTTGAGAATTTTCCACCTTATTTAATATAATACATGGGTAAGTATTCACAAATAAAAATAGATATATAATAGATATGAAAAAATAATTACCTGACTTGTGAATTTTGAACTGGACATAAAAAACTCGAGACATCAAAGACTACAAAGTCGATTTTGAAATTGTTGACTGCACTTGTGTTACTTAATACTTTGGGTATCATAGAAAGTGTTTCAGGAGATGAAGTTGATTCTTCCCTGGTCCATCTGACCTTCTAGTCTCTCATTAAATTAAAATACTCAGGGTCATTATTCTTGTCCGCCCGAACGGCCTCAACTATGTTCATTGGCCCTCTCGGGAGATTCAGCACAGACTGGACAAGGTCTTCATTGATAAGGATCTCATCACCGTTGGCCAATACGAGAGAGGTCTTCTCGAGGTCGAAACATCTGACTACGTGTTTCGAAAAATGACCAGGGTTGGAGACACCCAATGTAAGAAGAGAACTGAACTCGATTTCCTTCACATCTTCCTTCTATTCTACGCTAAATTTAGGAATCATGTGAAAAAGGCCATGAGGGGATGATCTTGATAAAAATGCTACTTTTTTTTTGATGGTTTTGGGGGGAGGTGGTGAATCTTCATCGACGGGTGTAGCTGTAGCAATATCAGTAGCTTCAACAGCAAAAGTAGAAACTGATTCATCAGTCGATGACTTCGTCTTCGTATTTCTCTTTCTCTTCTTTTCATATTTATTCAAGTAAAGTTTCCAACGGATTATTTTCAGTGAGATAACAAAAATCAGCATTTTACAAAATATATGGAATAAACGGGTGTAATATTAATCAAAAATATATAAACACAATAAGATTAACCTACCTCTCTGGTTTATTGCTGGGATTGTCGTTGGATACAGGATTGGAGGCAGTTTCGTTTATGCTGTTACAAACTGCCATGACAATCTCTCGGGAGTCGGAAGTAACCACTTGCATGTTGTTGGCTTCGTTTTGTGACATTTTCACAAAAAATGATTGTGGAATAGAAGAAAACTCTAGGGTTTCAGAGTTCACACGAAGATGATCGCTGGGAGAAAGAGAAAGAGAGAAGGTGAACAGTTTCTTATGAAAATTAAGAGTGGGATTTGTAGCGGGAAAAATATAAATAATTCTTCACAGAAATTAAAATTTTAATGAAGTTAGCTTCGCAAGGTTGATTTTATAATTTCATAAACGAAGCTAGTTTTGCACGGTTGAGTTTTTAAAAAAATAAACGATGCTAGTATCGCACGGTTGAGCTTTTAAAAAAATAAATGATGCTAGTTTCGCACGGTTGAGCTTTTAAAAAATAAATAAATGCTGGCTTCGCAAGGATGAGCTTTTAAAAAAATAAACGATGCTAGCTTCACAGATTCTGTTTTTAAATTTGTTTATTATATTTTACTTCTTTTATTAAAACATACATTAATGATTAAATATTTTTACACGACAGTTAAAAGGTCTTTACATGAGTGTGCTGGCGGTTTTACATGAACGTTAAGGGATTTAAATGAATTGAAACGAAGTATGTGTCGCTCGAAAATGGTCTATTCATAGAGTTTAAAATGTCGCCTAGGCGAAGGAAGTTTCGCCCAAAAGTATAAGAATATAAAGTAATTGAAGGGAAGTATGCTTCGATCCAGTCTCTAGATTAGTATAATTTTTTAATTTTTTTTCTAGTTTAAAAATAAATAATTTTGGTGAATTTTTGTATTTACATACATGAGTAAATATGTTTACATGATAGGTAAACTGTCTTTTCATGGAGGTGTTGGGAGTTTTACATGAGCGTCAGAGTAAGAAAATACTTAAGGCTAAGTATGTTTCGCCCTGATAAGCGGATCTCTTCATTCCGCCTTCCATGTCTCCTACGCGAAGGAAGTTTCGCTTGATTCTATACGAATATAAAGTAATTGAAGCGAAGTATGCTTCGATCCAGTCTCTAGATTAGTATAATTTTTTAATTTTTTTCTAATTTAAAAATAAATCATTTAGGTGAATTTTGTATTTACATAAATGAGTAAATGTTTTTACATGATAGGTCTAAATTATGTTTTACTTTCTAATAAGTTTGTTCACGGTTCGATCACTGAAGACATGTTTGTAACTTCGTTAGATTTTTGGGGTCTAGGTGCTGCCTTACTGCGCTTACGCCCTATTTGACAAGTCATTATTTATTTATTTTAATTTTATGACAAAAACAAAAAAATAAAAATTAAATAATACATTTTTATATTTTCATTTAATTCATTTATATAATTGTATGGTTTCTACTCATTCAAATTAGTCAAAAATTAAAATATTTTAAAATTAATTATTTATTTTAATCTCGTGTAATTATCTCTGTATAGGAATATTTTTTAAAATAATTTATTGACTCAAAATATATTTAAAATTATATATATATATATATATATATATATATATATATATATATATATAACAATGTGTTGAGGTGTCTATTGAAAAAAAAAAATAATAATAATAATAAAAAAAAAATATATATATATATATATATATAGGTACCACAATAAAAGAGTGTATAACTATCCAAAATATAAAACTAAATAATCTTATAAAATGTGTATCCATGCTTATTTGATTTTTAAGAAAAAAATAATTTCAAATTTAATAATTGATAATAATGTAATACTCCATCAAGTTATATTAACCAATATTAATTTAAATTTAAGTCAAAAGGTATAATATAGTAAATTTAAAATTTTATTCACTAAACATTTTTTCATCATTATTTAAAAAATTAATAGAATCCCACAATTATAACATCCCTTCAATTTGAAAGATGCTAGATTTGGTTCTTAACTAATAGACTAATAAGACATTTATTTGCATAATGCTGCATGCTTATTTGTACAAAATAGTTCCAATGTGTGATTATCCGACATATTATTATTTATTTAAATAATTAAAAGATTAACTTTAATATTAAATTAAAATAATATTTTGTTTTTTAAATTTAAACTATCTATTTTAAATAGTATAACTTATAAATTATTATAACTGAGTTATTTAAATTAAGGTGTTCGAACAAATAATAAAATGATGAAAACAAATACAAACAGAAATGATGTCAAATTAATTAGGTTATTCCAAAAAAATTATATTATACATTTTGAACTTAATAAATCAACCTTTAACATATATTATAACAACTAATTGAGTTCAAATTTCAAATAATAAAATATGTCATTATGATTGTCGTTCAATAACCAACCAACATCATTTAAATAAAAAATATATATTAATATATCTTTTTTTTTAAATAAAATCATAGTTATTACCCTCTCAAATATATAATCATTACCTCTCCTGTATTTTTTTACTCTAAATTTACATCTTGCGGTGCTAAAATATTTATAATTTACACTTACATTCAAATTTAAATTATTGCGGCTGATGATAGACTGTTAAACACACACATATATATATATATATATATATATTTTACCTATAAACACGAATAAGTTGCGATTGAGTAATACGTTGTTATTACAATTTTAGTGAATAAATTATATCATATATTTCATCATATAAATAAAATAAAATATATATAAGAATTTAATGAATAAATTAAATAATTTATAACAAATAAGAAGGATAAACATAATCAATGAATGTATAAAATATATTATTATTTACATTTAAATAAACTGATTTTTTTTTGTTTAAGGTCTATGACATTCACTTTCAACTTTAAAATAAATTAAATATTATTCAACTAATTAGTGTGATTTGGAATTAAGTTTCAAATCAATATGGTTTTAAGTTGGTTGAGAATTAATGATCTTATTTAATATGGGATAAATGGATTATTAGTAAAAAGCTTGAATGATATTAATATTTATGGAATAATATTTATTTAAAAATATAAATAAAAAATATTTTAATATTATTTTTTTATGAAAAGACAAGTGAGTAGACGATGAATTATTTAATAACTTAGATAAGTTATTCAAATAATTCTTAAATTATTATCTATTAAATCATTATCGAGACTCGAGTATCATTTTACTCTCTTATAAATCATATTATTATTTAATTAAGTAATTAACAAATATGAAAATATATTATATTTTAACAAATATATATTTTATCCTTATATATTAATATTATTTTACGTATTTTTATTTGATAAATCTCAATTTCTCAAAATTATCATTAATAATATATTTTTTAAATAATTCATAAAGTATTTAAGAACTCACTACCAAACAAATTATAAATCTTATTTATTTGTTTTCTTTAAATCCAACTATAATATTTAAACATAGTTCAATTCACTCTCTAATTAATCAAATCATTTAATTTATTAGAAAATATATTTTAAAACATCTTATATTTAAAAAATATTTTATCAATATATAGTAATATACTTTTAAAACTTTTACCCAATAAAAAAAAATATATATTTCAATCAATATTATTTAAATATATCAATCAAAGTTTATATAAACCATTTATTCTATTTAAATAAATTGAAAAGTCTTGGTCCTTTGGGTTTTAAACTAAACAGGTTATATAAACCAACCAGGGTTTATTTAAATAAGTTGAAAATCACTTGAAGCTTAATTCTTTGAATTAAAAAAACAACATTTAACTATAATTAAATATTATTTTATTCATTACTGTCAATTACAATATTTAATTTATTAACTAAAATATATTTTTTATTTTTAAAATTTTTTTTATTATTATATATTAATTTTTACAAAAAAATTATTATACAAAAAAAAATATAATAATATATTTTTTTAAAATCAAAACCAATCAATCTTTTTTAAATAAATCATTCTTAAATATCCATTAAAACTTATATGTCGGTGGTGTACATTCATAGCCAGTTTTAGCGATTGTGATAGGAGTTTTAAAGTTTTTTTTTTTAAGGAGTCTTTTTTTTTTTTTTTTTTTTTTTTTTTTTTTTTTTTTTTTTTTTTTCACTATAAATATAATCAAGAAGAATAAGGGCCTATATTTTATTTGCTTCCTCCAACCATGTCAATTCGGGTTCGCATTTTATTTGATCTTAAATATCTCTTATGCCTTCTAATTATTCATCTTTTTTCTTCACCCTCTCACATTTCATCATATATATTTCTTAACCCATCATTCTTCATCTCCTCTTCAATATTCATTCTCATTTCAATATTCTTCTCATTTATTTCTTTTCAACTCCCACTCCAATTTAAAATCCAAATCAACTTTATTCACGTTATTAGGAAAAAGTTTTCACCTCTAATATTTATTATATTATTATCTTCGTTTTATCTAAAACAATTATATCTTTATATTGTCATCTTTTTTCTTACTTTCATATCTCCTTGGGATAAGTTTTTATTTAAATGGATTGAATGCAAAATTCTTATGGTATTTCATTACATCTCAAGCTTAAAAATCATTTGGTCATTTTCGGACGAAGAAGAAGATCACCCATTATCTGAAATAGCGGACGGAGAAGAAAACCACCCATCATCTGAAATAATGTCGCCAATTAATCTGAATCATTAGGATCTAAATATTTTTGTTATTGCCGGTAATAATGAAAAAGTTTAAAGAGTGTGTAGTTATTTTATATATAAATTTAAATTTTTTACTTTATTTTTCTTCTTGAATTTTAGAAAATTAATATAATCTTTATAGTTATATATACCACTGTTCAGATCTAATATATTTGGTTAAGTTAGCTTTTAGTATAAATTTCCAGTTGATGTAATAGAATAAACAAATTAATAAACAGTGTAATATGTATTCACTTTTGTGCTTACTATGTTTTATGTTTAATAAATATATTTATTCTTGTGCATATTTTAATTGATTTTGAATAGACGATATAGATGACTAATGAAGAAGATTAAAATATCCGATACGGCTCTGCACCAACAACAAAGACCAGAAGAAAAGCAATACTGTGTCTGCTACTAAGTAGTCGTCGTTATCGGATTCCAGTCCGGCCGGCTTTCGAGCCGGTGATCTTCTTAGGTGAGCAAAAAATGGATGAAGCTGAAAGTCTCTGTTTTACCCATGAATCGGATTTTCCGATCAAAATGTTAGATTTGGGATATTGTAAATTGGTTGACTTCATATATGTTTCACTCGTCAACGTGTTCACACAGTTTTGTTGACAACAAAAAACTTTTTTCTGGTCTATCTTTGAAGGTTGATGGTGTAGATATCTTCCCATGTTTGTTTCTTGTTAAATTAGATGAGACATTTGATCAATGATGAGATATTTTCTTTTTGTTTTTCCTCTGTTTTTTCCGTCTATCCTTCCAAAAGTTCTTCCTCCAACCATGGAAGGAGAAGGTCTAGGACTTTGTATGAACTAGATTCTTCAAATGATTGGAATGTGCATATATTTTCAAGAAAATAATTTGATTTGGGTTAACAATGGGAGAGTAAAAACTTCTGTTATTTGAGGAAACGGTGGGTGATATTCAAGTTCGATCACTTTAACTTCCAATATTCCCCTTAAAGTGAGTTCTAATGAACTAGTCCCAACTTAAATAGTAAATCTTCTAAAGAACCTTTAAGAAGTGTGTTTGTGAAAGATATCAGTAACATTGTCTTCACTCCTAAGTGCAACCATCTCAATGATCCCTTTTAATACTTTTTCGTGAATAAAGTGATGCTCCAACTCAATGTGTTTTGTCTTTGCTTGAAACACAGGATTTGAATTCAATTTAATAGCATTCAAATTATCTTCATGGATAGGAATCCGCTGATCAGACTTGACATTAAGATCCTCCCAGAGTCTACGAAGCCATATGCACTCATGTGCTGCGTTAGCTGATGCTTTGTATTTCGTTTTTGTCGTAAACAATGATACCGAGCCTTGCTTCATGTTACTCCAAGATATGTTAGTGTTTCCACAAAAAAAAATAAACTCAGATGTGCACCTTCGATCATCTCGATCTCCAATGAATTTAATATCCGCAAATCCTTGTAGAACAAATTTTGCACATTTCCCGTAGAATAGACTTAGATCTAATGAGTTGTTAATATACTTCAGATTTTTCTTTGCTCCTCGAGATGTATTAATGTATTGACTCACCACTCCAAGTGCATAAGTAATGACATGCCTTGTTATAGTCAGATAAATCAAACTTTCCACAAGAGCACAATATAGGCGATGATCTAATAAACATGTTCCTTCTCGACTAACTCTGGTATTTACGTCGAGAAGAGTATAACTCTTTTTTCCATCTGTCATACTAAATTACCTACCAACTTATTTGCGTAGTTGATTTGCTATACAAACAAACCTTTTTCAAAAATTTCAAATTATAGACCAAGGAAAGTTCCAAGTTTCCCAAGCTTCTTCATCGCAAAGCGAAGCGAGGGCTCATCTTGTAGCCGAACAACCTAACCATAGTTATTGCCCATCAAGAATTTGTCATCCACATATAGAATCACCACCACCATCTGTCCTTGATGCTTCTTTATAAACAGACTTGAGTCAGATTCTAAAGTTGTGTGCCCACAAAACTGAAGATATTCCACAATCTTTCCATACCAAGCACGAAGCACGTGGGGCTTACTTTAATCTATATAGCGCCTTCTTAAGTCTACAAACCAACTAGTGACCATCCTTCTTCTCAAATCTAGGTGGTTATTCCATATAAATCGGGTGATGCTTACATTTAAAGCAACAAAAGAAGGAGTTTCCATATAAACAACCCGACGAACTGTGCTATGACCGTAGAGAAATGCATTATTGACGTTCAATTTCCATAACTTCCATCGAGAACTTGCTGCTAAGGCTAACACAATGTGAATTGACGTCATCTTTGCAAATAGAGTGAACGTATCATCGTAATCTTCTCCATACTTCTACGAGAATCCTCGAGCAACCAATCTAGCATTGTATCGATTTATGCTTCCATCAACCTTTCTCTTGATTCAATACATCCACTTACATATGATTGTTTGAGTACCAAGAGGCTTTGGAACGGAGTCCATGTCTCATTCTTCCCAAGAGCATGTATATCCTCCTCCATTACTTCCACTCATTCCTTGACACACTTTGCTTTATTATAAGAAGTAGATTCCTCATTGTCTATTATGTTTGCCAAGAAACAAGAGGAGGTTGTCAGAAAGTTTTCATCCATGAATCGACAAGGCCTTACAATATTCCTTTTTGGTCGAGATTCCTCATTCTGTTGTACACTAGATTCTTCTTGATGTAGGCTTCCTTGCAAAGTTTGACTTTTTGCTCTTTCATCGACTGGAGTATCTCGAGATACGTCAATGCTCTCTCTGTCACCATAATCTCTACGATAAGAGCTTCCCGTAGTCATGGATATGGGAAGGTTAGTTTGAATATTTTCTTTAACATCGTTGATGTAGTACGAAGAGATTTCGTCGAAAACCACATCTCTCGACACGTTGCCTTTGTGGGTTGATGGATCCATACATCGTCACCCTTTCATTCTCGCGTCATAGCCGACGATAACGCACTTGACTGCCTTAAAATACTGAATACTTTGCTTAAAATCATAAAACAATTTCTCCATCTCGAGTCTAGAGTATGGACATAACAAGTAGATCCAAGACTTGAAAATAGTGAATACTTTGCTTAAAACCATAAAACATCTCGAATGGACATTTGAACTTATTTGGGCTAAGTGGAACTCGATTGATGACATGTGCATCACAACTCATGCCTTCCGCTCATAACTACTTTGATATATTATTCATATATAGTCACGACTTATAAGTCTATGTAAGGTGTTTAATCTTTCTTAAGACAATATCATTTTGTTGTGGGGTCTCTAGATATGAGTGTTCTCTTTTTATGCCACTTTTCCTACAAAATAATTGAAACTCTTTTAAGCAAAATTCTCCACCATTGTCTGTCTGTAGTATTTGAATTTTTTTATCTTGTTCTCCTTCTACCATCTCCTTGAACTTGAGAAATTTAAAGAACACTTCGGACGTATTCTTCACAAAGTACACCCAAGTGAACCGAGAAAAATCATCCATAACCAACAACATGTATTTACTTCTCGGGTACAAGGCAGTCCGAGTTGGTCCCATCAAGTCACTATGAACTCGATCCAAAGTTGTCAAATGGAAGTCGATGAGCCTTCTTATATTGACATCCTTCACACACACACACACTCCCCTCATCGATCCTCAAATCTTCTGGTAGACCTTCAACAAGTTTCTTTCGAGACATAATACTAAGCTTAGTCATATTAAGATGCCCAAACCTTGCATGCCATAGAAAGGAGGTGTTGTTTCCATTCGCTTTCTCGATGTACGAATTTGAGGCTGAAAGGACAAAAAGATCTTTTACTTGAGTTCAAATTTGAACCACGTCCGCCTTGATTTCCTTCACATTCTTCAAAAAACATCATGTGGACTAGACAACACAAGTTTCTAGTGTCTACAACATTTTCTACCGAGAAGAGATTCTTCTAAATTCATGGAACGCGATACACATTCTTTAGAGTAATATATTCTATTTTGTCGATGTCAATGACAATCGATCCTTTCTTGTTAACTTTGTGAACCGAGTTATCTACCGTGACAATTCCACCGTCCCCATTATGAACTCAATTCTATGAGAACACAAAATAATCTATAGTAACATGATGTATGCACCCTGAATCGACGAGAACACATAATCATCTCTAATAACATGACGTCCACACCCTGAATCGACGATCCACCTTTTATCAATCTCCTGTTTACTATGAGACACATATGTTTTCTTTTCCCTCGAAATCATCACATCAATATGAAAAGCCTTGTCTTTGTCGTCCTCAACACGCTAGTCAGACTTTTCTCCGAAATTTGAATTAGCAAAATTTCCATCTAAATTTACTCGACAATTTTTCTTGAAGTGTCCAGTCTTGCTGCAACTAAAACATTTAAGGTGCTTCTTAGGAATATTTGAAGAATCCTGACATGTTTCCTCCTTTGACTTTCTATTTTTCCAGCTCGATTTCTTCCCAAACAACACATTGTTTGACTCCTCCTTTATACTTGTTCTATCCATTTGTGCGACTAACGACTCTTGAGATGACAAGATATTTTCGAACTCCTCGAGCGAAATTTCTCGTGCCCATCCTTGAATCGAGGTGATGAATGGCGTATACTCGGGTCGAATTCCTCGAACAATATACCTCTTCGTTCGAGCCTTTGAAATTTTATCATTTGGGTTTAGTAAGGAATTTCTTGAGAATATGTTCTTTACCTTAAGAAAGAACTCTGAGATTGTTCAGATTTGCTTTGCGGTTGCCAACTCGTTCTCTAGAATCTGTAGACAAGCCTCATTCTTCTTGTTGAAAAGACGATCAAGTGTTTGCTATATCTCACGACCAGATCCACAACCGGTGATGTGCTCGAATAAATTGTGGAAGATTGACCTCTTCAACACAAATTATGCCTTCGTATTGATTTGCTTCCACTTCTTCGATGCCTCCACATTTTCAACGACATCCTTAGAAGCTGCAACATCGTCGTATACGAAAACGTCCCACAAGTCTTCCCCAACCAGGTCCCAAACAAGACTTTCATATCCGGTAATTTGACTAGATAAACAACTCTAAACTGAGTCCAACTATACGAACATCACCTTTCATAACACCAAGTACACTGACTTTCCTTACGAACACCTAGTGCTCTAATACCATGTAGAGAAAAGACTTGCAACGTACAAAAACTAGTCTAATTAAAACATAACATTACAACGGGTTTAAATAATCTAGGTATAATTAAAACAAAACAATTTTCAAGACCACTAACAAAGCATTTAAGGTGCTCAGGAAATTAAACAAAGGAAAGTGGATAATAAAGGTGATTTAATGTCCAAGTTCATCACTTTAACTTTCAACAGTGTCATGCTAGTTCTCCTTAATTAAAGATAATTTTTATTATTAATAATGTGAATGAAGTTGACTTTGATCTTAAATTGGAAGGGAAATTTAAATAAGACTACTAGAAGAATGTTGAAATGAAAATTTGTAAGAAGAAGAAATATCGGGTTTATATGGTTATAAAATGTAGTTGACCAAATAAAATAAAATAAAATAAAATAATGAAGACAAATGATGCATGATTAGAAGTCATAAACTATATCTTAAATCAAAACAACCTCAAATTAATATATATACAATATAATAATAATAATAATAATAATGCTTAATTTGAATTTGCTTAATTTGTTGGGTAGAGAGCTATGATTAATTTGGATATTGTAAGCACTAAAAAATACATTCTAATTTATAATATTAAAATAATTGTTTTAAATTATTTTTAAATAAATAAGATCAACATAATTAACCACATGGCCAAAAAAACTTATTTAAAATAATTAATTAAGATTAATTAATGTGTTAAATAATCAAATTAATTAAGAGTTAAGGCCAAAATAAAAAAATATATTATTTGGAATAAATGATGTACCCATAATGTTTCAAAATAATTTTAGAAAAATTAAAGGACAAAAATAAACAAAGTATAGTGAATTTTGTATCCAATTCACCTAAAAGAATTATTTATTTAAATCATAAAAATAAAAATAAAATAAAAAATAAAATAAAATAATTTGTAAAATATTTGCCATATTTATTTTAATATTTTTTGTATTTAAAAAGATAAAATTTTAAGTTAAAAGGGTGAAAGAAAAATCAATATCAAACAAACTCTTAAAATTTTAAAATAAAAATATATTAGTAATCGAGTGTAGCTGAAACTAGAAGAAGAAACTACATCCACAACCGCGCGCATCAGATCAGCATTGAATTGTCATCCAACGCTCCAGGCACTTCCACCCATACCATTGTAGCCAGAGACGCGCGCATTTGGGACGCATGCGATCAGAAAACAATTGTTAGCTAAAATGCTAACGGACCGCTGAAACGCTGACAGAACGCCAAAGGAACGCATGACGCCAGCAAAATGACGTCGTTTTGGCTGTGATCTTCATCTTCATCGCGACGCCATCTAAATAAGCATGAAGAAGACAAGTTGATTTTAGTTTTATAGAACTCGGACATTGGTCGATGGTTTTGACCCGTTCAAAATCCAGAATGATCACCCTACAACGGTGATAATTCTCCCTATAATTATAGGCCTTATCAAGGCCTATTCCGACAACCACTTGCCAAGAACAGTCAAAAGTCATTAATGGATTTTGATTGATTCAAGCCACTATAAGCTTTAACCGACCTTGAGATAGTATAAATACCTCCCCTGAGTTCATTCTAAAGTTAACCAACCAACACAGCCCTCTTAAATCAAGAAATTTAAAATCCGTAAATAAAGCTTGAAGCTTCTAGATTTTTCAAAATTTCAATGTAAGGCTTGGAAGCTCAGATATGTGCATTCAAAAAGATTCTAAAGGATCAAGAAGTGTTCTCAAATCCTTGGTAAGGTTCTAATCATCATCAAATTCATATTCGTAGTTTGAATTTGAAATTTTTATATTACAAATTACAAAAAATTGTATGCTTGTTGTTTATGTGATTTTATAATTGAATATTGATCATAGGATCATTTAGAAACTATATGGATATGATAGAATCGATGAATCAATCTAATAAACAAAAAACTCAAATTTGAATTTTGAAAATAAAAAAATGGGTTTACTGTTCTTGGGTTAATTCAATCGAATTATAGCCTAGAAAGCTTCCCAACATGATTGTAATGATGTTGGGAAACTATTTGGATCATGTTTGATCCATCCCGATAATGTTTGATCAAATCAAAATTTTCAAAAAAAAATGAAAATTTTGAATTAGTCAAAATGAACAGTCAGTGTTCTTATTTTGGTAACAATAAATTATTTAGGATATAGAAAAGCTATTTCATAGCTCTTTTCACTTCAAAACAACTTTAAAATCAAAAATTCAAATTTTGATCACAAACTATTTTGAGCAAATTGATCATCATCCAGGTCGATCTATACCTTGAGATGATGAACAATATGTTCCTAGGAGCTTTGTGAAGTTAACCAAGCTCTTGAATCAAAGAATTATTAGAGCTAAAATATTAATTTTTAAAACTGTGTTATTGGTGTTCTTGAGTACCGAGGCCCGTGAGCCAAGGGCCAAGAATTAGGATCGAGAATCCTTAGTCCTGTCCAAGACCAAGGACCGATAAAAAGAAACCAGGACCTAGACCTAGGATCGATGTTCTTGAGAAAGGACTGAGAAATCCGACCGAGGATTTTCACCTAGGACAAAGAGGTCTAACCTAGGATCGATAAAATTCGAACCTAAGACCGAGGGGTTTGACCTGAGACCGATATTCCCAAGATTCATGACCGATGAATCAAAACCTTGGACCGAGACCCCCAAGACCTAGGACCGATAGGTCCAAATCTGGGACCGGGAATCCCAGACCCAGAACCGAGCCTCCCGAGACCAAGGACCGAGGAACTTAGCCTAAAGTTAACCCCAGACCAAGAGGTTTATACTCCTCTAGCAAGAAAACCTAACCCCAGACTAGTCTAAGACCAATAGGTTTTTACACCTAGATCGGTAAGATCAACTAAGGACTGATAGTCCTTAGAACCTCAAACGAGAGCCTCCAGTACTCAGATCGGGAGCTCCCAAGCCTAGACCGTGGGTCTCCAGACCCCAACCAATAAAACTGGACCCGAACCTTAGGACTCCGGTATAAGCTTGTTTGGTTCCACTTTTAAAAATCCAAAATTATTTTTGTAATTTTGGGACTCCAAATCATTTTCTAAAATTCCCGAAAAATTAGAAAATACATTTTAAATATTTTTGGGATATTTCCACAAAATATTTCAAATAAAGGTTTGTTTGATATTTATTTCTAAACTCTAATTCCTTTAAAAATGACTGATATTCTTCAGGTATTTCCACCATAGTTATCATCAGCAACAACCAACATTTAAATATTGATGTTTCATTGTTTTAAATAACGTTAAACCTAGAAGCATGACTAGGACCAGAAGAATAATCGGTTAAAACTAAAACGTGATACAACTGATTTTTAAAAAGCCAACTTTATAAATAGAGACTGTCTTCGGACGTGTACGGAGGATGAAGCACGAAAGCCCTTTTCCGAGTATCACCAAATTTTGAACCAAAAATGAAACTCTAGTATAAATTATGTTTGTACACGTCCACCTTTTTATTAATTTTTCTAAAATCAGTTGGTGACTCTGTCTTCAAATAAATAATCTTTTCTTAAATTAATTATGTTTAATTAATTTAAATCGAATTTCAAATTAAAGCGTCATTTAATTATAATAAATCCCCAGATTATTAAAATTTGAATAAAAATTAATTATTTTTACATAATTAATTTTAAAAGTTATCAGGTACTATCAACATCTTTTAAAAATAATGTTTTGTTTTGAAAGATACCTGGAACGCAAACCAATGTTGAAACCATCGAACATCAAGCCACATCGGGTTTCCTCTCCCTCTGTGTTGCCACGTGTCCACCAAATACGTGTTAAGCTATGGGGCTAAAGAGTAATTTCCCAGGGTTATAAATATATATGTGAGAGTAATAGATATTTGGGTCGGATCGTGGGTTGACATGCTCATAAACTTGAAACGGTTAAAAATATATTTAAAATGTTATATGTGTGTTTCAAACTTACAACCTAACAAAATAAGTATAACCCTTTAACCAACTAAGCTAATAAGACTTTATATTCTAAATTCAGCAACAAATTTGATGAACGTGCAACATTTCTAACAATACAAATTCTACTTTTTAACTAATTAATCTATATAAATATAATAATGCTTAATTTGAATTTGTTTGATTTGTCAAATCGAGAATTGTGGTTAATTTATATATATAAATATGTGTGTGTGAGAGAGAGAGTAAATGGATACTTAGGTCGGATCGGGGTTGACCCGCCCATAAACTTGAAACGGTTAAAAATAAAATAAAAAATGTTATATGTATGTTTCGATTTTGCAACCTAACAAAACAATTATAACCCTTTAATAAAGTGTGATTGGGGTGTGGTTTATGAGAAATAATATGTCAGTAACAAATGAGAATGGTTAAAAGTATGAATCAAATATTTGATTGACCGAAGTGTGAGGTCACAAGGTTAAATATCGATTGAGATTGGTGGTTTATTTTCTTAGTGATAAGAGATGTGTGAAAGTGTGATTGGGATGTGGTTTATCGAGGGATAAGATATAGGTGAGTAGAAATGATCGTGAGGTCACAAGATTAGAGGTCAATTGAGATCGATGGTTTATTTTCCTAGGGATAAGAGACGTATGAAAGTGTGATTGAGATATAGTTTTTCAAGAGATAAGAGGTGGGTAATAAAGGATCATGAGGTCAAAAGATTATAGGTCGATTGAGATTAGTGGTTAGTTTGTTGAAGGATAAGAGACGTGTGAAACTGTGAATGAGATTAGGATTGGTTTTATGAGGAATAACATGCGTTTAAAAATGTGATTGAGATTGGTTTACAAAAGGATAAGAGGTGTGTAAAAATATTATAAAGAGCCATATAAAACAGTTAGTCACAAGATGTTGAATAATTAACTAATTGGTAATAAATATTAAATACAAAATATATATTTACATACACAAAATTATAAAATTATTTCAACAATCTCAAGTGGTTTGCGGTTAAGGTGTTCACATTTTATGTTTAAGACCAGAGTTTGAAACGTAAAAACTGTAAATTTAAAAATGAATATTATAAATATTTGAGAGATCGATGTTAAAGAATGAATTCTTGAGTATAATATATGGTGGTATAACTTTTAACAATGGATAAGAGGCATGTGAAAGTGTGAGGTCGAATTTATTGGTTTGTTTGATGAGAATTTGAAAGTGTGAGGTCAGGAGATGGATGTCGGGTGGTGGGTGGTTTGTTAGTTGAGGGGATAATACAGACATATAAAAAAGTGTGAGTCACAAGATGATGGTTAATTGGGGGGTTAATAGTTGGTTTGACGAGATATAAGAGGTGTGTGATCAATTGGTATTAGTTGTTGATTTGTTAAAGTGGGGGTAAAAGAGGTCATCTAAGATTTGTGGGTTGTTTGCCAAGGGGATAAAGAGTCATATGAGGGGATAAAGAGGCATATGAAAAATTATGAGTCACAAGATAATGGTCAATTGGGGGTATTGGTTAGTTTGACAAGGTATAAGAGATGTGTGATGAATTGGTATTGGTTGTTGATTTGTTAAAGTGGAGGTAAAAGAGGTCGTCTAAGATTGGTGGGTTGTTTACTGAGGGGGTAAAGAGTCATATGAGATGATAAAGAAGCATATGAAAAAGTGTGAGGCACAAGATAAGGGTCAATTAGAGGATTATTAGTTGGTTTGAAGAGGGATAAGAGGTTTGTTAGTCGAGGGGATAAAGAGGCATATGAAAAAGTATGAGTCACAAGATGATGGTCAAATGGGGGTTAGTGGTTGGTTTGACAATATATAAGATATGTGTGATCAATTGCTATTGGTTGTTGATTTGTTAAAGTGAGGGTAAAAGAGGTCCTCTAAGATTAGTGGGTTGTTTGTCGAGGGGGTAAAGAGACATATGAAAAAGTGTGAAGCACAAAATTAGGGTCAATTAGGGGATTAACGATTGGTTTGATGAGGGATAAATATTTGATTTGATCGATTGTAATTGGTTGTTGATTTGTTGAATTGGGGGTAAAAGAGGTTGACTAAGATTGGTGGGTGGTTTGTCAATGGGATAAAGAGATGTATGAAAAAGTGTGAGTCACAAGAGGTTGACTAAGATTTAATGGGTGGTTTTCCGAGTAGATAAAGAAGCATATGAAAAAGTGTGAGTCATAAGAGGTCGACTAAAATTGGTGGTGGTTTGTCGAGGGGAAAAGAGGTGTGTGAGGTCACAAAATGAAATGTCGATTAGGATTTGGTGGTTGGTTTGCCAAAGTGATGGTATATATAAGAGATCTTCTTAACAAATTAGATATTAATGGTTAAAAATATATGAATAAGAAGTTAATTAACCAAAGTGATCGATTGGGGGATTGGTTGTTGATTTGTTGAAGTGGGGGTAAAAAAGTCATGATAAGAGTAAATATGATGAGATGTGCGGTGGGAATTTATGGTTGATTTGTCAAGATAAGAACCTGATAATAAAAGAAGATATCAACGATTAAAAATATATAATTGATATGTTGTTTGACCGGAGTATAAACGTGTGTGTGGTCACGAGATTAAAGGTCAAAATTAGGATTAGTGAGTGATTTGTCAATGGGATAAAGAGACATATGAAAAAGTGTGAGTCACAAGATGAGAGGTCAATTGAGGAGATTGATGTTTGGTTTGACGAGGGATAAGAGGTGTGTGAAAGTGTGCATAGGGTCATGAGATGAGATGAGATGTTGATTAAATTTGGTGGTTTGTTTACCGAAGTGGGGGTAAAAAAAGAGGTGGCAATAATATAAAAATGCATGGTAATAAATGAGATATTAGTGGCTAAAATATATGAATAAGATGTTGATTAACCAAATTTTAGAAGTGTGTGAGGTCACGGTATTAATAGTTGATTGGGATTTATGGGTGATTTTATGAGTGGATAAAGAGTAATATGAAAAAGTGTGAGTAACAAGATAAGAGGTCAATTTGTGGTAAAGAGACCGCGGTAAGGGTAAAAATCATGAGATGAGAGATGGAATTTGTGGGGATAACAGACCGATAATAAAAGAGATAGCAGTGGTTAAAAATAATATGAATGAAATTTTGATTGACCGAAATATGAAAATATTTGAGCTCACGATACTGGAGGTCGATTGAGATTGGTGATTGGTTTGTCGAGTGTGATAAGAGACATGTGAAAAATGTGAGGTCATGATATTAGAGGTCAATTGAGATTGATGGTTAATATGACGAGAGATAATAGGTGTGTGAAAGTGTGTGAGGTCACGATATGAGATGTGGATTGTGTGATTGGTGGTTAGTTTGTTGAAGTGATTAAAAAAATCACGGTAATAAATAAGAGGTTGGTAATAGTGTAAAGTAAGTCTAATTACTTTAGATAAGAGAAAAAAAAATGTATGACACAAATTTAAATAAAATCTTTTGATCGATCTATAGTAACTAACTAATTGACTTAATTCTTATTAAGAAGAAATTTAAATTTCTTTGAAGTGTTTTTCAAACTTATAAAATTAATTTTAAAAAATTAAAAATAATTTTAAATTAATTTAATTTGAATAATATTAATTTTATATAAAATATTTAAATAATAATTTATTTATATACTTACCGTGCAAATGTGCGAGATTGATGACATGAATAGATTGAACCGAGTAAGCAAATTAATTCATGGTATTCAATTAGTTATTTGAACTTTTAATGAATTGAATGTTGTTTACATAGTGAATTTTTTTTTGTATATAATTTATTATTATTAAATGTTTTGATATTTTAATTAAATAATTTTTAAATACTTAAATATATTTATTCATGTATTTTTGAGAATTTTAAAATATAAATTGAGATATAAATTTTAAAATAAATTATGTATAAATTATATAATTTTATGAGATATTTTTAAATTTATAATTTAAAAAGCTTAATAATTAGAAAATAATATTAAAATTAATTAAGAAAAGTAAATAAATTATTATGTATAGTTAGGTCTTTATTCTTCATTAGTCAATGGTAGTTTCTTCATTTGACATTACTTCCCTAATCACCTTTGTATCCCAAATACGTACTGTCGATGTAAAAATAATAACTAACTGTAAAAATAATAACTAACATTTATTTATTAAACTGTTATGTTAATTAGTTAGTAATTGATTAGTTAGTTTGGTTAATTAGTTAGTATTGAATTCTTATATAAGGGAGACATGTAATGTTTGAATAATAACTTTCAATAATAAAATTTCAGTTTACACTTCTTCTTTAAGAATTTAACATGGTATCAGAGCTCATAGGTTAAAAATATTGGAGAGTTTCCGCTGCCTCTGCTAGTGGCCGGAGCAGTCACTGGTGGAGGGTTTTATTCTATTGATTATTATTGTTGAAGAAAATATTCAAGAAGATTAAGAAGATTTTGGAGTTGTTCGATAGTTCGCGTGAAAGGAGATTATCAATGGCCGACTCTGTGGGGAGGATATTCTCTGTTGGTAAGGCTCTCACAGAGTTTCATTCAAGATTCTTTTGTGAATCTTGCCAAGGAGAAATAAGTCGATCTCATTCAGATTGACAAAAATAAACCCTTGGCAGATTAAGGTTTTTCCTGATATCAAAGCAGACCCAAGAACACAAGAAAGAGATCATCTATCCACTCCCAATAACTAACAAATTTAATGTTGTCTTCAAATTATTTCAAGAGCTCCCCGCCTACCCACCACCAGTGAAGCTAATAAGAGGGTGAAATCACGACGACGACTAAAGCGAAAGGCAAAGCGATACAGAGAAGGTGTAAAGACACATCAATGGAATCGTCGTCGAAAAGAAGAGATAACGCCGGCAGCGGAGGCGGTGGAGATGGCGTCGGCGGAGGAGGAGGACGGTGTGTTGGACTGATATACGACGAAAGGATGTGTAGTCATTTAACGACTAATCATACTCATCCCGAGAAACCCGATCGCATTCGCGTCATCTGGCAAGAAGTTCAATCCTCCGGCATTACTAACAGATGTATATTGGTTAATGCAAAAGAAGCAGATGATTAACATATATCACCACTTCACACCAAAGAGCATATTGACTTGATCAAGAACATAAACTCCAAGCATCGAGGTCAAAGAGAGTGTTGCGAAAGGTTTAAATTTTATATATTTCAACGAAGGCTCCTCTGAATCTGCATATCTTGATTTTGGTTCTGTCATAGAGGTTGCTGAGAAAGTTGCCAAGGAGAACTGAATTCAGCATTTTCTATTGTTAGACCTCCAGGGCATCATGCAGAGAAGACTGAACCCATGGGGTTTTGTTTGTTCAACAATGTTGCTATTGCGATAAAGTTCCTATTGGATGAAAGACCAGACTTGGACTTGGGGATTAAGAAAATATTAATAGTTGACTGGGATGTACATCATGGTAATGGTACTCAGAAAATATTCTAGAAGGATCCTCAAGTATTCTTCTTCTCTGTGCACAAGTACGATTCTGGAACATTCTATCCATGTACAGATGATGGTTCCCATCTAATGATTGGGGAAGGACCATGTGAAGGTTATAATATCAATGTTCCATGGGAAAGTGGTAATACTTTTCCTTGTGAAGATGCAGAGTACATAGCAGCTTGGGACCATGTATTGATTCATGTGGCTCGGGAATTTAAGCAAGATATTATCATGATTTCTGATGGATTTGATGCAGCTTTTGGTGATCCTCTTGGTGGATGTCGTATGACACCATATGGATATTCTGTCTTGTTAAAGAAGTTGATGGATGAGGCTGGTTGAAAATGAAAGAATGCTAAATTGGCTTATTTGAAAAATATTTGTCGATCCAAGGACGGTTTTGTGGAATCAAAATGAGATTTTGAAGTTCTTAAAGCCATTGAGAAAGATTCTCTTGCAATTGCCGAAAGAAATGAGTTTGTCGACATGATTCGTCATACCAAAAAGAATGCTAAATTGGCTTTCTTTGAAGAAAAAACTAAAGCTGCAAAGGTTGAAAGCTGGCGGCTAATGAAGAAAAGATCATTCATGATGATTGTTGTGGATTGGACTAACGATGATTGAGCTATCTATATCGGGTAGTTCGAAAAAAAATGGAGCTTGCTAAAATGGGCTTGCTCGGCTGTCTATGTTGGGTAGCTAAAAAAAATAAAATGGAGCTTGCTGAATTGGGTTTGCTCGACTGCCTAAATTGGATAGTTAAAAAAAATGAACCTTGGTGAATTGAGCTTGATGAAGACGATGGCTGCATGATCGTAGATTGATGTTTCATCGACTTGTTTTGTCAAGGTGAAACTTTGTTTCTATTACGTTTCTCCTTGAAAGGAGGAAGTAAAAATAATAACTAACGATTTATTAAACCATTAATTAGTTAGTAACTGATTAATTAGTTTGGTTAATTAGTTAGTATTGAATTCCTATATAAGGGAGACATGTAATGTTTGAATAATAACTTTCAATAATACAATTTCAGTTTACACTTCGTCACTTCTTCTTCAAGAGTTTTACGGCCCATAGCATGGTTCTCTCCAAAACTGCGTCGGAGAGACAAATGTTTCCGTCCATTAAACTTTTATATAAAACACTTACATTCTCTAATGATTCAGCAATAATAATAAAGGAAGCAAGCAACCCGTCAATTGAGTTTTAAGTTGATATTTATTTAAAAATTTACGAAAATGCAGTCTCCAATGATCATTCACCCGTTGTTATTGGTTACTTTAAATATAGCCTCCGAGGCAAGAAGAATCACTGGTATTTTATTTGCTTCTCCCTATCAATTATTCCATGGCAATTCAAATTCGCATTTCTTTTGATCTAAAATATCTTCTCTGTTTTCTCATTATTCATCTTTTTTTTCTTCCATATCTCACACTTTATCAATTATCTTTCTTAACCAATCATTCTTCATTTTCTCTTTGTTCATTCTCATTTCAATATTCTTCTTTTTTATTTCTTTTCAACTTTCACTTCAATTTTAAATACAAATCAACCTTATTCACATTATTATTGGGAAAGAGTTTTTGTCTATAATATTTATTATATTATTATATTCGTTCTATCTAAAACAATTACATCTTCATAGTGTTATCTTTCTTTTTACATTCTTATCTCCTTGGGATAAGTTTTTAGTTAAATGGATCGAATGCAAAATTCGTATGGTATTTCAATATATCTCAAGCGTAAAAATCATTTGGTCATTTTCGAATGAAGAAGATCACTCATCATCTGAAATAGGTTAATAGGGGACGAAGAAGAAAATCACCCATCAACTGAAATACTGTCGCCAATTAATGCGAATCATTTCGATCTAAATTGTTTTGTCATGGCTGATAATAATGAAGAAGATTATTTAGTTATTTTATATGCTATTTCTTCTTAAATTTTAGAAAACTAATAGTATCTTTATGTCACTGTACATATATAAGATATATTGTTAAGTTAGCTTTTAGTATAAATTTCCAGTTGATATAATAGAAGAAACAAATTAATAAACATGTGTAATATTATTCACTTTTGTGCTTACTATGTTTTTATGTATAATAAAGTATATATATTATTCTTGTTTGTGCATATTTTAATTGATTTTAATTTTATTTTTTTAAAATAGACCATCTATTTTTTTTATAGATGACTAATGAAGAAGATGAAAATATCCGATACAGTGGTTTGAGGTTCCGTCATCCACGTCCTTGCTCCAACCATGGAAGGAGAAGGTCTTAGACTTTGTATGAACTAGATTCTTCAAATGATTGAAATTTTGGACCTTTTTATTCTTTTAATAAATCATTAAATACAACTTCATTTTCATCATCCTCTTACACCATTTTAGAAAAAGAGACTCTGTTAAATGAAACAAAGTCTCAAACGATGAAAACGTCTAAAACTTTTTCTTTAAAAAATAACTTTATCTCAATTAACTAAATAATTAAATGAAAAGTTAAAAGTGTAAACACAAAATTTTAAACCTTAACTTATAATTTTAAAAATTTTGAACAAACAAATTTACGCTAAGGCCTCGTTCGGATTCAGGTTTTTTAAAAAAATCTAAAGGGAGAAAACAAATAATGATTGGTGATAATTTTAAGGAGGAGATGATTATTTTTTATAAAAAAGACTTAAAGGGTATTGATATATATAAATAAAATAAAAAATAATAATTTAAAATAAATGTTATTTTAGTATTTTGATTAATAAAATAAGTGATGTAATTGTTGAGAAGTGATTGATTTGAAAATTAATTTTAGTTTAGATTTTTAAAAACCCAAAAGAACAATCCCTTAAAATATTCTTTTACATACTCATTGCAAATGATTGAATTTAATAGTTATCAATCCGACATCAAACAATTATAAAAAATAAAAGACAGATTAAATAAAACTAATACATAAAACAAAATAAATAAAATTTATAGACTAGTTCTCCGGTTAATTTTCAGGGTGTGCTGAGTCCAGTCCAGTCCAGTCCAAAGATCAAGCCCAACTCAACAGCTATATCGGCCCAGACGGAGTTCAAAGAAAGAAGAAAATAAGAAAGGAGTCGGTGGGTCAAATTGCATAAAGGAAAAGAATATGGGGGCTTTAGCTGAAAATGAACAAAATGATTTAAACTCACCATTTTCATTCAATAACCGAGGAAAAGGCGAAGACCAGCGCAGGACCAATAAATAATAATAATAATATATAATGATTAAAAGCTAAAAAATAATAAAAATAGTATATTTTATTTTTTTCGCTTTCTTTTTCTAGTAATTATTTTGGTCTTGACTTATTTGCACAATACTAATTATATATATGATTACTTTTAAGCAAAAGTTTTCAATTCCAGCTACCAAAAGTAGATTCTGGTGATTGTTTTTGTTTATTTATTAAACTTGATTCAACTATTTAATTACTTATTTCAAAATCAAGACAAGTTTTTTGGTTTGATAATCCAATTATCTGAAATTATTACTATTGTTTATAATAAATATTCCCTTTCAATTTTCATATTACTATATGTCCATAAATTAAGATCTATAATGAATGGATGAAGAAAGTCTTTGAATCTTCTTTTGATTTTGAATATTTTAGTTCTTAATGTAATAAAGAGATACTTTTGAATGATTTAAAGTGAGGATTATATTTTAGAACCCACTATCGATAATTTTTTAGTGTTTTAGAGTGAACACGCATATACTTTTATACAGATTAATATATATGTAAACTATTAAATGAGTTGAGATCTATATTTCATAAACTCGTTATTATATATTTGATTCATCAACGGAAAAAGATAATATTATTTTGACTTTTACATAAATATATCTAATATTTATTATTAATGTTAATATTAGAAGAAGGCATCAACTAATTGAGTGAGGTAATTAATTAGTAGTTAATTGATTCCATTCATATCTATGACTTTATGAAGCAAAAACAAATTGTTATTAATAATGAATGGGATCATGAATGCATTATACTTCAAATTCACATATATTCACATTATAAATTCGACGATGTGCTTAGGATGAGGGCTGAGAAGATCGAGTGGTGCTGTGACATAGTAGGAAGATCGATAATATTAAGATAGGAAGATCGATAATATTAGACAAATAACAACGATACAACTGTAGTTATTACTTAATCTTTGACCACATTAATTTTATGTGGTTAAATTTTTAACGAGAAAGAATTTTACCATGGAAGATTGGTTTTATTAACGTTAAAATTACTTTAGCTTCAAAGGTTTTTAATGTGTTATATTAGGTAGGTGATTAAAATGTATTAAAATGGTTCTCTATAACTATTATTCAAACAAAAAAAATTCTCCGATTTTACCTTTTTAAAATGTTAATTGCACCTTTAAATAAGTTTTAACTAAGTAGAAATCAATACTTTTAAAACTGATTTGAGTTTCTAAAATATTATCTTTATTAGACTTGTTATTTTAACAAAAATATGTAAACAATAATAAAGTTCAAAAACAAAATAATTATTTTGTATATTAAATTTTAGTTTTTGTATGTTAAGATTTATTATATAATTATTATTAAATTTATGACCTCAAATCGATTGGGCTGGGTCCAGTTTTGAGTGGTACCTGAAGGCTGAAATCATACTCAAATTTATTTTTTTATTAAATTTAAATTTTAAATAGAAAATAAGTAATTCAATTAATTTAGTATTTAATTAAAATAAATTTGTTTTTAAAAGAATCTCCAAAAGCAAAAAAATAAAACACGCTCAAAATCTTCTTACTCAAAATCAATATCACTTTTTCAAAATATCTAATAAAGACCTACTTTAAATAACACTTTAAAACAAGAAGAATAATGAAACAAAAGTTATTTCCAAAATCTCTAATAACGATCTTATTTAAATAATACTTTAAAAAAAGAAGAGTATGAAAACACCATTGTTTGATTATTATTATTTTTTAATTTATTCAGTGATTCTAAAATGATTAATATCTTATGGTGGGAGATTAAAAAATTATTACTAATCCATGTATTATTATTATGATAATTTATGTATGATTCGATTTGATTGATGTTGATTGTTGTATTATTATAATAATAATAATGTATATTATGATAATATCACAATTGCTATGGTACTTCCTAATATTTTTTTTAATTCAAACGTGTTGACCTAGAAGAGGAGTATATTATTATTTTTAGCATATATTTGTGTTGTTTTTAGTTGATACCGTAAATGTCATCATATCTTTGCCTTAATTAGCTTGCTTGTGTTAACTTATAGGTTTCTTTATTTGTCTTATAAAACCTTTGGATGATGATGCAACCTATACATAAGGTCACCGAACCGACTTCATAAAGCAGTCGGACCGACTTCAAGGTAAAATAGTAAATAGAAAAAAAAATTGTTCTCCATTAGTTGAAGCTAGAGTTGGGCAATAAGTTTGATAAATACGAACCGACACGATCTAACACGATATTCATACGGAACGATACGATATAATATTATCTTACTCGGGTCTTAGGTTGACACGAGACAACACGATCACGACACGATTATAAGTTTATACGATCGTAACACGGTTACGAGTCGACACAGACACAACACAAGTACTATAAACACGACACAAATATAGACACGACACAAGTACGAGTATACACACGAAACAACATAAACACAATTATTCACATAACCTAATCTACTCACATTAACCTTCTCTAAACCTATTATATTTTTATTCAATTAATAAATTATTTAATTTCATAAATGTAATATATATAATTAAAATTAAACATATTAAAAAACAATATTAAAAATATTAACTTAAATAATATAAATAAAAAAAATTAAAAATATTAATAAAAATAATAAAAATAAAAATAAAAAATATATGAATAGAAATATGAGTATATTAATAATTCTCTTTCAATATTGCATTTATTAGTTACTTTTTAATTCTTTAATTTTTTAATTATTTATAATTTTAATTATTGTTAATACTTTAAATAATAAATATATGATATTAATTTTAATTTTAATAATATAATAATATATTTATAATTTCTACCAATTTCCCAATTTTATCCTATTTTCTATTCTATATTTTTACTCAAACTACCCACTTTTAAATTAACATTATCAAATTACCACATCTCTCCTATTAATTGATCACATATTTAAATATTTTCATCAAATATTTAAAAAAATCTTAAATCACTTCAAAATTTTACAAGTTAATAAAAACTTTAGTTAACAAAAACAAATTAATTTATAAAGTAAAAAGATTAAATTAATTTTATTAATTAAATAAAATTTTAATTTATAAAATTAATATTAATTCAAAAAAATGTAAAAGTGAATATATATAAATATATATATATATATATATATATAAAACATTTCAAACTACTTTTAATTATATTAAATAAAAAATTAATAATATATCAATTTTAATAATTTTTTTCTAAAAAAGTATCTTATACTGCACTAATAATTGTTAATATTTTATATCACTAAATCATTTAAAAAAATCTTAAATCACTCCAAAATTTTAAAAGTTAATAAAATATTTTAAAAAATAAACTTTATTTTATCATAAAAAATCTCCATTAATTTTAATTATCTATAACAATAAATATCATATACCTAATTAAAAAATTAGGTATAAATTCTTATCTAATATTTTAAGAATTATAAAATTATACATTTATAATATTTAACTAACTTAATATATATTTTTTAAATTTAACTAATTTTATTTGGATAATTAGTTGTATATTTTAAAATATATTTTAAATAATTGACATTTAAATTATTATTTATGAAACTAGATGTTAAAATTTATATTTACACATTTTACATAATAAATAATTTAATACATTTAACTTATTAAATTATTTTAAATTTTCTAAATTAAAATAAATTAATAATCATATTTTATAATTTTTACTAACAATATAATTTAATATATATAAATAAATAAATAAATAAATAAATAATTAACATGAGTGTGTCAAAACACGATTGTGTTGACACGATGACACAATTTAGTCGGAATAACAATTTAAACACGAGTTAGCACGACACAAATAAACTCATAGACATGAATAACACGACACGAAAGAGTCCGTGAATCATAATATTTTGAGTGGGTCAAGACACGATATGACATAGATAAGATTGAGACACGATACAACACAACACGATTAAGAGTCTAACACGATTTACCCGAGTCGAATATGAACGTTTATGCACGATACTCAACTCTAGTTGAAACCAAACATCTCATACCGTGGTGGTTTATTGACAAGATGACAATTTAATTGACAAGTATCTAGACATATTAATCTATAATAACATTTTTTATTAAAAGCGTAACCAAGGCATACTATACATAAGGTCATATGATGCAACCTATACATAAGGTCTCCAAACCGACTTCATAAGGGCGTTGACTTTAGGTTGCACCATTTTTCATGATGCAACCTATACATAAGGTCACTGAACCAACTTCATAAAGCCGTCGAACCGGCTTCATAGTAAAATACCGGCTTCATAGTAAAATAGTGATAAATATTAAATAAATAAGAGAAATTATTTATTTATCTCCTATTAATTAGGTTAAATATAATAACTAATTCCTATAATTTTCTTATTTAGTTATTTCTATATTACTATTATAAATAGATAAACTATTGTAAATATTACTAATTTAATCAATAATATTATTTCAATCTTTCTCATTAAGAACTCAATCAAATAGTTCTTGTTTATTTTATCAATTCTAGAAATCAAATTTAGTATTAGATCTTATAAGGGAAAACTCCCGAAAAGGATTTTAATGGAAGAACAATATCACTTCTCAATTCTACCAATAATATCTGGAAGCGTAAAGCTTGATAAACATAATTATATCTATTGAAAATCACAAGTTACTTCAATCATGATAGGTTATGATTTTATGGATATAGTAGAAAGAAATCTTGAAATTACTCCCAAATTTCTTCAAGAAACAGATGGTCAAAATAATACAAGTCAAATCAAGAATCCAAAGTTTAAACAATGGCGTATCCAAGATCAAAGAGTACTTGTATGGCTCTTTTTAACATTAACCGACGAGATTCGTCAACAAGTCTCAAAATCATCTTCGGCGCAAGAACTTTGGAAAACCCTAGAAAAAATCTATGTTTCTCAATCAAAGAGTCGACTATTTCAGTTACGGAGTCAACTCCTAAACGCACACAAAGGTAGTGACTCTCTTCTTAACTTCATTCAAAACATCAAAAACCTGTCAGATGCACTTATCGATGCCAAACAATATGTTTCTGATCAAGATATGCAACTAACTCTACTCAACAGGCTTGGAGACGAGTTCGAGCCGATGACATGTGCTCTAACGTCCAGACAAGATCTATCGTTTAATGAGATGACAGACATCCTTCTAAATCATGAACAACGACTCATATTCAAGAAAAGAAAATTCCATTATGAAAATATTTCGCGCTCAAACGTTTCGGCGAATGATGTTTATATGTATGGGTATGGAGGCGGAAAGAACCAAAGACAGAACCGAGACAATAATCGTCCGCAATATAATTTTTGTCATAAAATTGGTCATCGCTCTGAAAGTTTTTTTATAATCCATCTTGTCAAATATGTAATGTACAAGGACATAGTGCTCTCGAGTGCCCTCGTTTTAATCATTCTACAAATCCTACGACAATGTTAGTTACATCGTCTACTATTGTTGATCCCACTTGGTGTCCAGATTCAGGTGCTACCGACCATATTACTTCCGATCTTGTACATGCTCCTTATATAGGTACTCAAACTATCAAAGTCGGAAACGGTATGCCTCTGAATATTATAATATTGGTACTACTAAAATTTTAAATCAACAAAAATCTCTCTACTTACGTAATATCTTACACGTTCCGGATATTACTAAAAATCTGATGAGTGTCGCAAGATTTTTATCAGATAATAATGTATTTTTTGAATTCCACCCAAATGTTTGTCTTATTAAAGACCGAGATACGAAGATAGTTCTTCTTAAAGGATTACTCAAGGATGTACTTTATTGCATTGAACCTACTGAAAGTTCGTTTTCAACATGTTCTAATAAACAAGTATTTATTGGTATTCGATCTCTAGCTCAAATTTGGCATTCACGACTTGGACATCCTTCTAGCGCTACTACATCTTTAGTTATATCACACTTTAAATTACCGGTTTCAGGTATTAATACTATTTCTTTTTGTGGATCATGTCAATATGGGAAAGCACATAAACTACCTTTTTCGGCTTCAAAATCTACATATATGTCTCCTTTAGACCTAATTCATTCGGATGTTTGGGGACTTGCTCCTAAATTTTCGTCTACTGGTTGTCGTTATTTCGTACATTTTGTGGATGAGTTTAACAAATTCAAATGGATATATCCGCTAAAGAAAAAGTCGGATGTTTTGAAGTTTATCAACTTTCTTCGACTTGTTGAAAATTTATTTAGTCGTAAAATCAAAATATTGCAAACTGATTGGGGAGGAGAATATAGAAATTTCAAATTATTAACGAATAATCGTGATATTTTACATCGTTTATCTTGCCCACATACTAGTGAACAAAACGGTATTACTAAACGAAAAAATCGTCATATTATGGAAACTGGTCTCACTTTATTGGCTCATGCATCTATGTCACTACATTATTGGAGTGAAGCTTTTGAAACAACCACATATCTTATCAATCGTCTTCCTACTCCGACATTACATCAACGTTCACCATTCGAGACTATATTTACTTCTTCTCTTGATTATGATTTTTTGAAGACATTTGGGTGTTCTTGTTATCCACTCACACGGCCGTACAATCAACACAAACTCGATTTTCATACTACTGAATGCAGTTTCCTTGGTTACAACTCATCTCATAAAGGTTATAAGAGTCTTCACATTCCGTTTGGACGAATATTTATCTCTCGACATCTCATTTTTGACAAACTCACTTTTCCTTTCAAAAGTAAGGACCTTGTGCACTTGTCTAAACCACAAGAAGATAACGAGAAATCTCTTCCAACAACTATACTTAATTCATCAATATCACCTCTATTATCTCATATCACTTCACTGTCTCCATCATCACCCTCTTCGACCTCCACAACATCACCAAACACTATATCATTTTCTTCTACTATTATTATTGTTCCTTCAACTCAACCAATTATCACAACAGTTAATGCACATAAATTTTCTACTCATCAGATGATCACACGCAATAAAGCACGATTTATGTCCTCATCTGCTCTCACTACTATTTCTTCCGCTACTACACCTACATATTTTACCAAAGTTAATAAAGATCCACAATGGCGTCTTGCCATAACAAATGAATATAACGCTCTTATTCAGAACAAAACATGGTCACTTATTCCTCGTACACCATCTCATAATATTGTTGGATGTAAATGGGTTTTCAAACTCAAGCATAAAGTTGATGGGTCTATTGATCGACATAAAGCAAGTCGCGTGGCTAAAGGATTCCATCAACAACAAGATATTGATTATGAAGAGACATTCAGTCCTGTGGAAAAACCCACTACTATTCGTGTTATTCTTTCTTTGGCAATATCTTATCAATGGTTCATTCATCAACTTGATATTAACAATGCATTTCTTCATGGGTCTCTACAAGAAGAAGTTTACATGGCACAACCACCCGGTTTTGTCCATCCAGATTTTCCTAATCATATATGCAAACTTCATATATCTTACACTAACTCGTCTTGAGTTAGCCTTTGATGTCAATCGAGCTTGTCGATTCATGCAAACTCCCACATCTTCTCATTGGGGAGCGGTTAAACGTATTCTTCGATATCTTTGTCATACTCCTCGTCATGGGATCTTTCTTCGTCCAAATTCACAATTCACTCTTGCTGCCAACTTTGATGATGACTGGGTAGGATGTCCCGATGATCGTCGTTCAACAACTGATTTTGTATTTTTCTAGGTGACAACCTCATTTCTTGGAATTCTAAGAAACAACAAGTAATTGCTCGCTCTAGTACTGAATCTGAATATTGTGCTCTTGCATATACAACTGCTGATCTTTGTTAAATTCAATCTCTACTTAGTGAACTTCGAGTTTCACTTTCTTCTTCCTCAGTTCTATTGTGTGATAATATTGGTGCCGCATTCTTATCAGCAAACCTGATATTTCATGCTCGCACAAAACATATTAAAATTGATTTTCACTTTGTTCGAGAAAAATTTACTCGTAAACAACTACTCATCCAGTACATTCCTACTGAAGATCAAGTGGCTGATATCTTCACCAAAGATCTTTCTTCTCATCGATTTGCTTTTTTACGTAGCAAGCTCACGGTTTGTGCCTCACCTTTTCGCTTGAAGGGGGATGATAAAGTATTAAATAAATAAGAAAAATTATTTATTTATCTCTTATTAATTAGGTTAAATATATTAACTAATTCCTATAATTTCTCAATATTTCTCTATTACTATTATAATAATAGATAAACTATTATAAATATTATTAATTCAATCAATAATATTATTTTAATCTTCCTCTTTAAAAACTCAATAAAATAGTTCCCGTTTATTTTATCAATTTTAGAAATCAAACTAATAATAAATTCAAAAATTATTTTTCTTTCTCCATTAGTTAAAACCGAACATCCCAAACCGTGGTGGTTTATTGACAAGTTGTCAATTAAGTTTCTAGACATTTTAATCTATAAAAACATTTTTTTATTAAAAGCGTAACCAAGGCATATGACTATATCTAAAAATGATTTTTTTATTATAAGAATAATATAAGTGGAAGACAAAAAAGACAGTTTGGATCACATGTGCGGTTGAAAGTGTAAGAGGCGGCTCCAATTGATTTGGGTGTGGGTTGGCCTTTTATATTTAATTTAAATTTTATAAAAATAAAATATTACAACCTAATTGGAGCTTGTGATAAGTGGTTATCCTTCTTTTTAGACTTTCGATTATATATGATAGCCTCCTTTCATATTTGTGACATTTAGAAATTAATTTGTAAAAGAATTTCAAATTGATTTTGTTTAATTAATAGTATTCAAATTTATAGAAATCTAAACACAAGCAAGCAATCTAAACAGTTAATTAGAAAGTTTAAACTGTTATATATTATTCCGATAATTAAACCGTTAATTGGATAGTTTTCTCTTTATATATATATTAAAATGGCCAATACAATATATGCCTAACACTAATGCATTTTACTTCAAAAAATCTCAATGGTGTGACAATAATAATGATATTTTATCATAAAACATAATTTAGATATTTAAGAACGTAAAAATTATGACGACATAGATAACACATGTATCAGTAATCCATTTTGATATCTTTCTCAGCCTCTTAGTTTTGCCTAAACTGTTTTCACACGAAAACAAAAAATTATTATATTTATCGGATTATTAAATTGTTATAAAAACGAATTGAATAAAATCTAAGAAATAGTTTTTAAAACTTTTATACAACACCCGATCTCATTAATATACATAAATAAGAACATTGAGAGGAATTGAGAGTAAATCACATAAAATGACAAGTAACACATTGGATATGTCTATAATCTTCACATTGGATATGTCTATAATCTTCGCACCGCATCACATGTGATTTGTACAATTAAGTTTGTGGTGTGAATACAAATGGACTTTGCACTATAGCTGATAGAAAAAATGCTATAAATCTCATGATTCAATTAGTATTACATATGATTGATGAGTTTTCAAAATTTTAAATAGGTCATAAATTCCTGAGTGTTGTATTTAAACATTTAAGCACATAAAAGAATCACGATACATCGTTTACAAAAGACAAATAAATTAAATCTTTACATAATTTGAAGAAAGTAGAAGAACCTAAATTTTTGTAAATCGAACGTTTTCATATTTTTCACAGGTTAACCACGGATTCAAAGTGATATGTTAATGGTGCCTAGTGACTTTTGCATGTGGCCATGTCCACTCTTTGATTTTACATCAAGAAAAGACTACTTAATTATTCCTTAATCAACATATTTATTATGTGGTATACCCACACTGACAAAAGTATGAATATCATTTTTTTTCTATTTACTTAGAAAGTGAAAAGATGCGTACTGAGGTTATATTCAAATCTTCTTTTAGAATTTATAATAAATGAGTAGTAGTTTATGGTTTTTAAATAAACGGTGTATATTTTGCCTTGACTTTAATTTTTACAAGTTACATTAAATCCAAGCCCCTTAATATTATGTTTCAATCCCTACTCTAATTTTTGTGTAAGTCCTTGTAAGGATTATTAAAATTACATAAATCATTATTCTCTTACATATATTACGGCAATCAAATCGGTTAAAATATTAAAATTCTATTTTTTTTTTTTACAGGTTCTATATTTTTATTAAATATTAATACTTTGAATATTTCAGCAATAATCTAATTTTTCATAACCACATACTAATTAATAAAATTATTTAAATAACCCAAATCCATACAAATCCAAAATGCCAAATAGTTTTACTTATACCCTCGATTGAGAAGCTGAGAACCTTCTAGGTAGTTAATCTTTAGTTGGTGTGCTATGCATTTTTTTTGGGTTTAATTTTCATAGATTTTAATTTTTTTTCTTATGCACAATTAGTATCTTGTGTTTAAATAAACTTAATTTCTTTCCTAATAAACGCACCATTTCAAATAATAATAATAATTTCTTGGTTGAATGCCTATTGGGTTTTACTTTATAATTTGTCCAAGTAGGCAAAAAGAAAGAAAGAATACCATATTTCTCCATGCCTCTTTATATATATATAGTCCATACAAATTGGCACTAATGAACACCATTCTCCATCTTAATTATTCCCATCTATGGCAATTTACTCTAACATTTATTTTGATCTCAAATATCTCTTCTGGTTTCTTACTATGAATATATTCTCATCACTCTTTCACCATTTATCAACTATCTTTCCTAATCTAAACCAACCTCTCTTCTTCATCTTCATATTCTTTTATTCCTTATGTTTCTCCTTCTTTTCATTTAAACACACACTTCAATTGGAAATCGGGCCAATGCGCATTGTTCGTGAAGGATTTTCCCCACTTATATTTATTATGATATTATTTTCCTTCTATATAGATAAATTCTATTTTCATGTTGTCATTATACTTGCTACTTTTTTATCTCCTTGGAATAAGTTTTTAAGTATGTGGATTAAATGCAAGACCCACATGATACTTCTATATATTTCGAACATAAAATTCATTTGGACTGCTCGAGATGAAGAAGGAGATCAATTATCTGATGATATGTCACCTCCCATTGTAGAGTTTGAGTTAATTGAGTGACATGCAAGATCATTCAAATCAAGGATCAACTATCACCATGGTTGATACTATAATGAACTATATATAAAGTGTATTGTTACCAAGTAATTAATTATTTATTAGTTGAAGCAGAATAAAAAGTGTCACTTCTTAGTAAAAAGAAAGTCCACTTATTGTAGTAGTAAATGTATAAAGATTAAGTGTAGTATTTTGTGTTTTTTTTATCATTTACTTTGTTCACTGATTTATATATATGTTTAATAAAATATTGATGTGGTGTATATTGGTCTTGATTTTGTTTTTCAAAATATAAGTAAATTGTTAATTATATGTATTTGAATGAATTAATTGTAATTAACTAAAAACTTTAGGACACGTCAGAGACTTAAAATGGCAAGATGGTTAGAATGAAAGTTTTATTTTTTCTGAATTAATATATAGTGCAAGATTGAAGTTAAAAATATTTTTGTTTGTATCTTTGAGTTTAATTTTCTAAACTAGGACGTTTTGTAACAGAAAATGAATCTGATATTTTTTTTTATTTATTTATTAGGTAAATTGTTACTAAAGTTACCCCACTAAAGAGTTTTCTTTTAATGTTTATCCCTTTTGAACTCCATCATAAGATCAAATTAATAGATAATTATCATTTTCTTAGTTTGATCAATTATTTCTAAAAATTGTTTCGCATCAATTTATTATTTGTATGGATGCAAAATTTCATTGGTTATTTTTAAATTTTTGAAATAAAGAATGTTCTAATTCAAATGTCAAAATCTCACAGATGCGTTTTTTTTTCTAATAATGTTTCACTTTTATTAAAAACTAGCATGAAATCCGTGCATTTAAACGAGTACGTGATGATATAAAAATCGAGAAAAAGAATTACGGTAAAAATGTGATAGCATTTTAAATTTACCCTCACATATGTGTTCAAATTAACCAAAACTCTCAACCCGACAATCCGAACATTTTGAAAATTAACGTTATTGGTATAGGGCTTACCTATAGAACTTATATTGTTATAACGTTCCGCGTTCATCAAATTTGGCGTTGAATATAAAATATAGAGTCTTATTAGTCTAGCTGTTTAAAGGGTTGTACTTGTTTTGTTGTGTTGCAAGTTCGAAACATACTTATAATATTTTTAATTTTATTTTTAACCGTTTTAAGTTTATAGGTGGGTCAACCCACAATCCGACTGAAGTATCAATTTACTCTCATATATATATATCCAAATTAACCACAGCTCTCGACCCGACAAGCCGGACACTTTGAAAATTAAGAATTATTATTATTATATATATAGTGCAAGATATGTTCAAATGTTACAAAAGGAAAAAATACTAAAACAACGTAATTTTTTTAGATAAAATTGAAAATTTCTCATTTCGTACTAGCCCTCGTTCTCTGGATTGAAGTGAACGCGTGTAATATGAATTCTTTGAGATGACCATACATATAATTTTTCCCTTCAAAAACTATTATTTCCTTATTTTTATATCATCAACCACGTGACGAGGGAAATTGGTTTTCAGTCCTGCAATGTTGTTTCTAGAACTCTAGTTAATCCATTTGATCCAAAAGTCAACAATATTGTATTTATTGAAAATGAAGGAGGTTCTACATAGTACATATGATTATCAAAATGTCACAATGAAGAAGAATATGATCAATGAATTCTTCACTTTTCAAACAAATGTTACACCAAAACATCGTTTTAATTTGACGCATCCCACATTTATTTTCTGCCGAGAAACATCTACTGTTAGTACAGTTAGTCGCTAGCCAGCCAAATAAATAAAGGAAAAGGTTTACTGACGTCGATTTCAAATAATTCACAATCAAAAGTGTCTACTCTTAAGCCCATAAGTTCTAGATCATAAGTATTGCCACAAGCTCCTCAAACCTAGTTTGTTTGAGTTGTATGTTTTAAGTTATAAACGGTGAATAATGATATTAAAATTATTAGCCTTAAATCTTAGCTAATCAACTTTTTCAGTTTTTAGCTATATGTTTATTATTGTTTACATTAATACCTAATTAAATACACGCTAATGGTTTGAAAGTAGATTTGGAAACTAAATCTCTATCTAAAAGTTACATTCTTATAGTTTAATTTATTTTATTAATTGTAAATGTTAGGATTTAAAAGTACAAAATTATGCATTTAATGGTTCTTCTTAATTCAATCATTAATCATGCCCAAGATTCTAGGGTAGTTCTTACATAACCCTACAAAATCAACATATAGATGCATTTGGTCTCTATTTTCAAAGTTAGTTATCATATATATATATATATATATATATATATATATATATATATATATATATATATATATATATATATATATATATATATATATATATATATATATATAACATTTACAAAGTTAGTAACGGATCTATAAACTAAAATTGGAGGTAAGTTTGAAAATATTTTGGGACAGACTTAAAAGATAAAAGGAAAATTATGGATGAAACGAGTAGACAAATGTATATTTTGTCCTTTTTTTAAATATAGATACAAATATTGAATTAAATTGAAAAAAAAAAATTAAAGAGTTATCTCATATTTTTATCGTAAAAAAATATTAAATTTTTTTAGTAGGCTATAGCCCACCTTTGGCCATTAGTAAATTCACCTATGATACATTTTGTGCTGTTCATATTTCAATGATAATTTAATTCTCAAACTAAATAAAACTTAATTTTTTTACAAATAATGCTGTGAATAAAGGGAACTACTATAAGGATCATTATTTATTTAAGGAATAAACTCAAACTTAAAAAGGAAATGATACATTTTGTGCTGTTCATACTTCAATGATAATTTTTTTAACAGGTGATATACAAAAATTTAAAATTTTGAAATTCAAACATTTTTTAATGTGAAATTCGAGAGGATGAGAAAAAATAATATTCTATATTTTTTAAACAAAAAATTGACGATCCTTCTTATCTAAGTCAATCGAAACTAATACAATTATTTTTGATGAAATACTAAATATGATTGTTGTGTATATTTTTAAACCGAGATAGATTTTAAATCTTAACTCTGCATTTACATAAGTACACCAATTAATTTCTGCACAAAACTTCCTTTAAAGCTAGAAGATTAATTGATAAATTGAAGACATATTCATTATGTGTTACTTATTGTTTTATATATGTGATTTATTATTCTTTATATATGTTAACTTGAAGTAATTTAATTTTTAAATAATTTTATAGGCACGCTAAATCCAAATGTTCAAGAGGAAGATAATTCAAATGAGAGAATAATAAATTAATAGAATTTGGATCCTCTATTACATATTTTTACCTTATGTCTTCCCTTAATAATCATATAAAAAATTTACTTTTTTAACCCCTCATTGTTGTGAGAGGGACATAGGACACAAGGGGAATCTATATCAGAAGATCCAATCTGAAATTAATAGGTAATTTTTAAAATTATCTTATTGTTTTTCATTTAGTTGGTTGTCTTGAGATTAAATGTTTTGAAGAAATTTGTAAGGGTTGTATTGAGAGGTTTTGGAGGAATTTGGAGTTGTAAGAATTATTGGAAGATCTATAAACTTTATGTATTATGTTTAAATAGGCAATTACTTTAACTTACTTTTTAGAGTTAAATTTATTTATTTTATTATTATTTTATTTTTTTTGAGAAAACCTTATTTAAACTTAACTCAAACTTTCTTTAAATTTTAATATTTATAAATGGTAGATTTTGAATATCAAACTTAAAAAACTTTCAATGTAACATGCATGATATCATATTAGAGTATACATTAATCAATACATACAACATATAATACGGTTCGTTCGTCCGTCCTGATTAATGATTACTTACTTATATAATCCGATTCCTCAATGTCTAAGTTAATAATACCGAAGAGGTTTTAGGGATTGGACAAGATTTAATCTCGATTAAGTGATGACCATTGTAAATGACAATTAGATCAATTCTCACCTCAAAAGTTTTTATTATTATTATTATTATTTATTTATTTTATTTTATAGTGAGAGATATGATATAAATGAATTACACTTAGGTAAGTTTAATTTCTCTAAATATTTCTTTTTATAAATTATTATATTTTCAAATATCATCTTATCCACTATATTATTCAAATTATTAACTAAAATAATTTTTTCATTCATTGATCAAATTTTTTTTTCTTTTATCAATGAGAGTTTAGTTCTCTATCATTCAATTGTTAGTCAATATTAATAAAAAAAATTCTTGCATATTTCTAAATTATGCAATTAATTAGTTGCATTTATAATGTTGAATTGTTTTTCTATTGAAAATCACCGGCGAGACATAACCAAACATGTTCTTATAACATGCATCAACTATATATATTTACCAGAAAAAAATAATAAATAAATTACATATTTAATTTTGCAATAAAAACAATAAAGTGAATAACACTTCGAAAAACTATATATTGTATTGTTCTGAACATTGTCAAATACAAATGAATGGTGCATAAATTCGTTAGCCCCAACCAGGGGCGGAGCCAGGATGAAAAATTACCTGGGGCTCACTCCAACTTGCATCTCAGATTTAACTTTCTATGTTCTGCTTTTTTTTTCAATAAAATTTCCACGATTATTAGAAGATGGAAACTCGTCATGCTCTCTCAATGCACACGCTTGCAAAGTGAGCCACCGAGTGCTTTCAATAGGTTGCTGTAAGCCGTAATCTGTTATTTTGTTTTTCATCTGAAGACTATGTATTTAGTACTTTGTCAATATGACAAGGATATTCATTAAATTATCAACATATTCAACTACCCTATTATGTGGTGAAATATTATATCCTATATGCATAACAAAAGAGCATCTATCCTCATCATTAACTCGCTTTCAATATTTAAATCCATCTATTGTAAATGTAGGTTTTTGGGGTTGTTTATGTTAAAATAAGAAACATGGGAAACAAGAAGCAACATCTTTCAAATGAGAGTATTCTAACCAAGTAAATTTCTTAAACCAATGACTTTGGAACCGTCGATTTTGATTTCCAAATTTGGTCGGCGGGTATTCATCCTTAATATGTTGATATGACCCCATCTTGATATAAGCTCGTCTAATTTCATCCCTTTGATTAAAATGATATTTTCATATCGGAATACGTAATGTTGGATCAAGTTTTAAGAGAACTTACATTAACATCTATTATAGGAGATTTGTTAAGTTTTGAGTAGAAATATCAAATTCTTTATTTTAACTTGTTTATTAATATTAATTTTTTAAATAGTTTAAAATTAGAAATATAAAACACTATTATTATTATATTGAAATAAATTAAAAATAAAAGTTAAAGGTGAGGCCAGGGGGGTTTGATCCCCTGACCTCATGTTCATCTTTCAATAAGGCAGCCAACTAAGCTAAGACTCACATGTGAAACAAATATATAAAAATTTTTCTTTTAGGAATTTAATTTAGGTGGGGCTGGAGCCCACCCTAGCCCATGGGTGGCTCCGCCCCTGGCCCCAACCAAAAAACAAACACAAAAATACGATCACATAACCCTATTACGTTGTTTTGTTGTTCTGTAATCGGTTAGATCATGACAATTTAATGACACATTACCTTAGGATGTAATCTTAAGTAAGTGTCATCAATAACACAAATGGAAACTGTACACTTATTTTGTAATTAATTTGTATCCAATAAATTATTTCATAAATATTTATATACGGATTAAACTGTATCAATTAACCCAAACTAATATAGATGCTTAATTTTTAAAGTGTCTGGATTGCCGGATCGAAAGCTGTGGTTAATTTGAATATATATGTGAGAGTAAATGGATATTTGAGTCGAATTTAGGTTCACCCACCATAAACTTAAAACGGTTAAAAATAAAATTAAAAACGTTATCACATTTTACCGTAATACTCGTGCAAATGTACGGAATAAACTATATCAATTAACCCAAACTAATTTATTAAAAATATCGACTAACTAAAATAATTATGTTATTTTGTAACTATCCTAATGCGTTTATTTTGCAGAAAAAAATGGAGATCAAAGGCCTTAAACTGAAGTCAGCCCAGAGGATAACCGAGGCAGCCCAATAAAAGGGAGCCCAACTGACCCAACCCAAGAAGAGGAAGCCCAACGCCATGGAGGCCTAACTCTTTGAACTAGGAGCCCAACGCCAGCCCAAAAAAAGAAAAAGAAAAAAGAAACTTGTGTAGGTGTTCCATCAATCTTTGAATGTTCATAGCCTACTTGACACTTCATTTTGGTTTTGGCTGCTGTTACTTTTTTTTATAACTAATTTACAAATTTTATTAAAATAAAATCGTTTTTTTTTAATTTTTTTAACTATTCACTCACATTAAATAAAATAATTTTTTAAACATTAAAAAACGCATTGGTGATAATTTGAAACTTATTTATTTTGAAAAAAAATATCCAATTAAAACACAATACATTACACAAGTCACCTCGAAGTTATATACAAAATAAATATCAAATTTATTTTTAAATTTTCTCATCTTTTATTAGATTATACAAATTTTAATCACCTAAACCACCTTCAATAATTTAGAATACGTAAATTTCAAAAAAAAATACTCAATTTAAAAATAATACGTCCAAAATATTTCTAAATATTATTTCATTTACAAACGTGTCAAAATAATTAGAAAAACAAAAATGATATATTATAACAAGAAGATGCTATTTGGAAAAAAAATCTTAAATTGTTAAAATTTTAATAATTCAAAGCTTATATTACATAATTTAAAGCTCGAGCCAAATTTAATAAAAACTATCCAAATTTAAGCTTTAAATAAAAATTGAAACAATAAACAACTTAGCCAATATGTCTTTTTAGGTTTTACATTTTATTGAGATAAAGGAAAATGATATGCACAAACAATTAATTGAGGTTGTTAAAGTAAATAAATAGATGTAGTTTGTCAGCTTTAGTTATTTAATTAAAATTAATTTTAATTTATTAATTAGCTTAGTAAGGGTTACCATTGATTTTCTTTATAATTTCTATTGATATATAAATAATTTAACACTACTGAATTGTTGGGCGAAAATCTCTTAAATAATATACTTGGAGAATTAAAAAAGGATACGGACCCTTAAAAGAACATTCATTAATAAAAAGAGAGAAATAACCATTTTGCCACAGTGATTATTGAATTGGATATTTAATAATTCATAATCAATTTTGGATTTGTAAAATAATTTTAATATAATGATTGGATTGATACTTTCATCCCGGCGTCCTGAGATTTTGGCTGCTCCAGTCTAAAAACGAAAATTTCAGACAGATAAAAAAATTAAATTTTTGGTGAGGTTAGAACTCATGACCATGTAATAATCCTATGTTTTCAACTTTAATCATTATATAGTACAGTTTCCTTCTTTTCTAGTTTCTGATTATAAGAAAATGATTGCAAAATGATTGCAACTCACTTGGTGTGTTCAAAATGATAGATGATGATGATTCATATTTGTAACATTCATATATTTTCTATTTAAATGGAATCTCTTGTTCATTTAACTCATAGTTTTTTTTAGATTTGAACTGATATTGAATTATGATGGGCTAATATATATATATATATATATTTGTCTATAAATGATTAGTGAATTTTGAAATCAGATTATTGTAAGAATTAATTATAATATATATTACTTAATTAATTGTATAATTTTAATTATTATCATAATATTTAAGCCGATGTTGATTGTTGGATTATTATCATCCATTTATGCTGTTGTACTTCCTCATTTATTCTTTAATTCAAGCGTCTTGACCAAGGAGGACTAGAGTAATACTTCCTTTAGTAAAAGGTTTATTTTGAGCCTTGTTTGGATTGAAGTTTTAAATAAAATTTAGAAGTAGAAAAAAATAATGATTGTTAATGATTTTAAGAAAGTAATGATTATTTCTGCTAAAAGATTTAAAGAGTATTGATATATATAAATAAAATAAAAAATAATAATTTAAAATAGATGGTATTTTAGTATTTTTGTTAATGAAATAAGTGAAATGATCGTTAGAAGAAATGATTGATTGATTGAAAAATTAATTTTGTTTGATTTTTTTTTTTAAAATCTAAAAAGAATAAGACATTGAAGTTGAATATGATTTTGGGTGAAAATAAGAAAAATAATTTATGAGTGAAGTTTTAGTTATATTCAGTATGAATAAGGCCTTGTTCGTTAGTAGGTTAATTAAAAATTAAAAGAGAGAAAATAATGAATGATGGATGATGATTTTGTAGAAGTAATAATTTTTTTTTTTTTTGTAAAAAGACTTAAAGATTATTGATATATAAATAAAATAGATAATAATAATTTAAAATATAGAGTATTTTAGTATTTTGGTTAATGAATCGAGTGATGTGATTGATTAGAGTAGAGTGAAATGATGTTTAATTTGTATAAAGTTATTTAAAAAACTCATACCAAACTCTATTAGCTCTAGGATTACCTGGTTGATCCTGCCAGTAGTCATATGTTTGTTTCAAAGATTAAGTCATGCATGTGTAAGTATGAACTAATTCAGATTGTGAAACTGTGAATGACTCATTAAATCAATTATAGTTTGTTTGATGATACATGTTACTCGGATAACCGTAGTAATTCTAGAGCTAATACGTGAAACAAATCTCGACTTTTGGAAGGACTGAATTTATTAGATAAAAGGTCGGTGCGGGCTTTGCCCGTTGCTTTGATACCAACAGTCACGGGCTCAGTCTTTCCACTGACGATCCGTGCGACACTAGTTACGATCTTCGCAAGAACTAGTAACTAGTTAGCCTTTTTGAAGCAAACCCTTTATGTTTGGTCGTGCGAGATTTTCTCGGTCGGAAAGAGGACTTGACTGATTTTTAGGTCGAAAATCAAGCCAAATCGAATTTCTTTGGTCATAAGCTAGGCCTAGCTGGATTTCTTGGTCGAAAACTATGCCAGACTGAATTTTATTAGTTGGAGGCAAGACGCTTAGTCGTCTTCTCTATGTTGGGTAGTAGGCAAAAATTATATTTTTTTTTGGAATTTCATTTGGAGTTCTTAAATACCAAATCAGTTGGAAGTAATGATGATGGGATCATTTAGAACCCAAGATCATCATTCGATCAATCAAAGCCTAGATTTCAAATTGAAATTTCTGTTAGGATTTGTATCTCCCAAATCCGACCTGTTTGAAAACAATCTGTAAAAACTCAAAAAAGAAGAATACAAGAACACACAGATTTATAGTGGTTCACTCAAATTGAGCTACATCCACTTCAGCCACCACCAGATTTACTATGAAGAAGAAGAAGTAATACAGAGTTTTTGTCTCACACTTTATCTCTCTAGAATTCTGTCTACCTAATGTAAACCCTTAATAATCACATATTTATAGGGTAAACATTCAGATAATAAACCTAAATAACTTTGGTCAGGCCCAAGCCCAAAACCAAAAAAAAAAGAAAACCCAATAAACTCTAATTAACAATGTAGAGTTTATTATAAGTGTAGGCTCCATAACTCAACAATCTCCCACTTGGAGACTAACTTCATCATCTCTCGATCGGTAGTGGCTTTCCATTCGGTGTCTTAACGAAGAAGACCAACTGAAGTTGCACACAACTTCAGTATCTCATTTGTCACAGCTTTCGTCAACATATCAGCTGGATTCTCAATCCCGGGAATCTTCTCAAGAGCTAATACTCCATCTTCTAAAGCTGATCGAATGAAATGATAACGAACCTGTATATGCTTCGTCCTGCCATGATAAACAGGATTCTTTGCCAAATGAATGACACTCTGACTGTCGCATCGCAACACACTTCCCTCGTAGTCTTGACCCAATTCTCGCAAAAAGGGTTGTAACCACATCATTTCCTTAACAGCTTCTGTCACAACAACATACTCTGCCTCACAACTAGAAAGAGCAACAATCTTCTGCAATTTTGAAACCCAACTGATTGCAGTACCTCCAAGAGTATAAATGTACCCTGTTGTGCTCTTCCTACTATCAACATCACCACCATTGTCAGCATCAACATATCCTTCCAAACCCATATTAGACTTTCGAAAACACAAAGCAAGACCCATACTTCCTCTTAAGTATCGTAGTATCCACTTTACTGCTTCCCAATGTTGTCTACCCGGATTGCTCATGAATCTTCTAACAACTCCCACTGCATGTGCTATGTCTGATCTTGTGCAAACCATCGCATACATAATACAACCAATGGTAGAGGCATACAGAACAGTGGCCATGTAATTTTTCTCCTCCTCTGTTGAAGGTGACTAATCTTTAGATAGTCTGAAGTGACTAGCTAAGGGGGTAGTAACTGGTTTTGCGTCATACAAGTTGAACCTGCTAAGAACTTTCTTTACATATTTTTCTTGTGAAAGCTTGAGAACTTTTTCATCCCTGAAAATTCTCATCCCAAGGATTTGTTTAGCAGCACCCAAATCCTTCATTGCAAACTTTTCAGACAACTCATTCTTGAGCTTATTAATCTCATACAAACTTGCTCCAGCAATCAACATGTCATCAACATAGAGGAGCAGAATAATGTACGATTTATCAAACCTCTTAATATAGCAGCAATGATCAGCTTCACACCTTAGATAATTGTTACTTTTCATGAAGCTATCGAACTTCTTGTACCATTGCCTTGGAGCCTGTTTCAAACCATACAGACTCTTCTGAAGCTTACACACAAGCTCATCTTTTCCTTTGATTTCAAATCCTTATGGTTGTCGCATGTAAATCTCTTCATCTAAATTACCATGAAGAAAAGCAGTTTTGACATCCATTTGTTAAATTTGAAGGTCTTCTTTCACAACCAAACTCAAAATAGTTCTGATTGTCATCAATTTAACTACTGGAGAGAAGATCTCATTGTAGTCAATACCTTCTTTCTGTTGAAATCCTTTCACAACCAATCTTGCCTTGTACCTCATAGTTTTATCATGTTCTTCTTTAATCCTGAAGATCCATTTGTTGTGAAGTGCTTTCTTTCTATTTGGTAACTTAGTGAGCTCCCAAGTCTGATTCAACATCAAAGAGTCCATCTCATCTTTCATAGCAGACTCCCACTTAATCGATTCATCAGATTGTATTGCTTCCTCATAACATTCAGGATCACCTCTATCTGTCAACAAGATATAGTTTAGAGATGGAGACCACCTCTCAACTGGTTTTCGATTCCTTGATGATCTTCTCAACTGTATTACCGGTGTTTGCTGATTTACCTCTGGGGCCACGTTCTCAACAATTTCATCTTCAACAACACATTGTTCTTCTTCGACAACCGGTATATATTCAGCTGAAAATTGTCTCAAATCGACTATACCAGTCTCTTCCAACTTGGAATCACCATCTGCTACGAATGATCTTCCGATTTTGATTATCCTAGAAACGATAACCAAACTCGATATCTCCATAACCAATGAAAAAACATTTATTTGACTTTGGATCAAGCTTGCTCCTATCACATTCATTAATATGAACATATGATTAACATCCAAACACTTTCAAATAAGAAAGGTTTACCTTTTTATTGCTCCAAGCTTCTTCAGGAATTCTGAATTCAAGAGGAACAGAGGGTCCCCTATTTATCAAATAGGCAGCAGTATTTATAGCTTCTGCCCAGAAGGTTTTAGGCAGCCCTGCATGCAATCTAATGCTTCTAGCACGCTCGTTCAATGTTCGATTCATTCTTTCAGTTACTCCATTCTCTTGAGGCGTTCGGGGAACAGTCTTCACTATACTGATCCCATTTTCAGCACAATACTCTTTGAAATCTGAATTGATATATTCACCTTCGTTGTCGGATCTCAAGCACTTAACTTTCTGATTTGTTTCATTTTCAACCAAAACCTTCCACTTCTTGAAAATAACAAATACTTCAGACTTGTGCTTCATAAAATAAACCCATACTTTTCTTGTTGAATCATCTATAAAAGTCACATAGTAGTATGATCCGCCAATAGAAGAAACAGGTGTAGGTCCCCACACATCAGTGTGTACCAACTCTAGTTTTTCTTTCTTGAGCTCCTTCCAATCTTTAAGAAACTCACACGTTTCTGTTTTCCAAGAATGCAGGTTTCACATAACTGATGTTCAACAGACTTCAGTTTTGGAATCTGCCCATTCTTCAAAAGAATTTTCATCCCTTTTTTGCTCATATGGCCCAACCTGCAATGTCACAGCTCACTGTTCTTCGACTCATCAACTACACCAGCAACTGATTCTCTGCAAGTTGAAGTTGTGTATAACGTTCCAGTTTTGTGACCTCGAGCAACAACAATTGCTGCTTTAGTCACCTTCCACGCACAATTTCCACAACTAAAATTGTGACCTTCTTCATCAAGTTGTGTAACAGAAATCAGATTGCGCATTAAACCTGGAATGTGTCTCACCTTATTAATCTTCCAAACAGAACCATTTGCCATCTTCAATTTGATGTCACCAATGCCAACAATATCCAGTGGCTCACCATCTGTGAGATAAACTTTCCCACAGTTTCCAGCCACATCATTAATTCTTTGTGAGCAGTGGTGTGGAAAGACGCTCCTGAGTTCAAAACCCATGAATCTATCGGGCTATCAACAGACAGAAGTAATGCATTAGTGACAGATTCTGTAACAACGTTGGCTGCATCATTTTTATCATCACCGTTTTTCTTCGGTGCTTTGCAGTTCCTCTTCAGATGACCCTGTTTACCACAATTCCAGCACTCAAATGTCCGCCTAGACTTGGACTGACTTCTCCTGCTCCTTGACATAGATCTGCTCTTATCTCGGTTGAAATTTCTATCATTACCTCTTCCCCTGTTTTCCACATTCAGAGTAGAACCTTTGAATGTTTCACTAGAATCAATTTTACGAACCTCTTAAGCAAGAATACGATCTCTAACTTCAACAAATTTCAGTTTAGCATTTCCAACTGAATTACTAATTGCTGCCCTCATAGGTTCTCAGCTATTTGGTAGAGATACTAACAAAATCAGGGCACTAACTTCATCCCCAAAATCAATCTCAACAGATAGCAATTGATTCACAATTGTATTGAATTCATTTAAATGAGTAGTGACAGAAGTACCATCAACCATTCTTAAGTAAAAGAGTCTTTTCATTAAGTGTACCTTGTTGTTAGCAGATGGTTTCTCATACATATCAGAAAGAGCTTTCATAAGACCCATGGTGGTCTTCTCCTTTGCTACATTGTGAGCAACTGTCTTGACTAGCGTCAATCGGACAACTCCCAAAACCTGTCTATCAAGGAGTTTCCATTCAGCTTCATCCATCTTCTCTGGTTTCTCACTCAAAAGAACATAAAGCTTCTTTCCATAGAGATAATCTTCAATCTGCATTCTCCTGAAGGCATAATCTGTCCCATCAAATCTTCCAATTCCATGTCCTATACTGTTCTCACTTGCCATTGTTTCCAATGCTCAGATTTAAACCAGCTGCTCTGATACCAGTTGTTAGGATTTGTATCTCCTAAATCTGACCTGTTTGAAAACAATCTATAAAACACAAGAAAGAAGAACACAAGAACACACAGATTTATAGTGGTTCACTCAAATTGAGCTACATCCACTTCAGCCACCACCATATTTACTATGAAGAAGAAGAAGGAATACAGAGTTTTTGCCTCACACTTTATCTCTCTAGAATTCTGTCTACCTAATGTAAACCCTTAATAATCACATATTTATAGGGTAAACATTCAGGTAATAAACTTAAATAACTTTGGTCAGGCTCAAGCCCAAAACCAAAACCCAAAAAAAGAAAACCCAATAAACTCTAATTAACAATGTAGAGTTTATTAAAAGTGTATGCTCCATAACTCAACAATTTCTCGACTAAAAATGAGATTTTCCTTCTTACAAAAAGATTCCTAGTGTTTGTTAGGATATATTTTAACCATAAAATCATAACCGCTCTAACATTAAACTAATTCAATAACTCAAATTTCAAGTTTTTTTTAGTTCTTGATTTATGCAAACATGTATTAATTTAATCGAGATGAGTTTGAAAATACTCTTAACATCATTTACAAACTATCTAAGAGCTTTTAAAATTACAATTTATGCTTTAGAAGCTATTAATAGAAACCCAGTTTTTGACTTTTTTTTTTTTTTTTTTTTTTTACTAATTTAGGTATTTTGATTTAGGTTGATTCATTTAATTTTACTTTCAAGGATAGTTTAAACTAGAAAATTTTAAAGAGTTAAGTAATATTAAAAAAAAAAAATTGAACTGAAATGTAAAAATTTCAAGTTTTGTTTATAATGAATTACAAAATGAATGGAAGTTTACAGCGGTTCAAATAATACTTATATATTCTTTCAAAATCTTTTGGACAAATCAAAATCGAGCTTTGAAGCTCCGAACAAGATTTAAAATCTTCAAAATTTTAATGGAGGATTTTCTAAAAAGCTTGATTGATGACTTGAGGTTAGATCATTGTCCTTCATCTTGGTCGGGGCTCCTATATATAGGCTATCAGGTCGGTTGTCGATCAAGTGGACCGAATTTGGGACAAAAGACATTTATGATTTTTGTCTTGCTCGACCGAATTCTATCATTTTAGGTCATAATTGGATATATGATCATATGTGAAATGATCATCATGATAGAGTCATTCAAATTGGTTAAGAAACGAGCGAGTTCCATTCTTTGAAAAATCAAAGGCCGTTGTTTTTATCCGGTCGACGCGAGGAAGAAGACGACCTCTAGTCGCATACGCGCGTTCTTGAGCATTCTGTTAGGTTTGTTTGCATTCCGTTAGCAAGTCCATCTGCCAAGCATTATCTTTGTCGTTTTTCTCCTTATTGAGACGCAGAAACTGGCGTCCGTTGGATGATGACTATGTGATCATTCCATGAGTGTTGCCATCCTTCTTCATAATTTAAGTTGCACTGAATCACAATCCATTTTAATCTTTAAAGATTTGTCTGAATTAAAAAAAATTTCTTCCTTTCATCTTTATTTTAATGTAAAAATATACTAATAGACATACAATTTATTTGGTCTATTATTTATATATTATAAATAATTATATTTAAGTAGCCCTGTATTACACAAATATATATATATATATATATATATATATATATATATATATATTTGTGTATTACAGAGTTACTTAAATAATTATTTGGGATTCAAATGATTACAATATTTTTTTCAAATATTTATTTAATTTATTTAACTCACTCTTTAAAAACTAGTTTGGGATTAATTAATACAATAATTATTAAATCATTTATTTAATTCATTTTGGCCTTTATTTTAATTAATATGGGATTAATTAATACAATAATTATTTCAAATAATTAATTAATTTTATTTTAGTCTTTATTTTAATTATTTTAAATTTATGATTACAACATTTATTCAAAATAATTATTTATAATTTATAAATTAGAGTGGTAAAATTTTAGGGATTATAGTTACTTAACAAAAGAGGTTTGTTTTAAGATAATTTTTCTACCAATGTTGGAGACTTTTAATGTTAATGAGTAATGCTTTAATAAGTACAATATTGTTAATGATCTTATTCTATATTGTTATAATTTTGACAATATTCAATCACTAAATATACTTATTACCTTTTTTATTATAACTTAAACGTTCTTATTCAGATATTACCATTCACCATCATTATTGACATTGTTATATTGGTAGTTATTTTCGTCACCAACTTCATCAATGTCTCGTTGTATGACAGAATCGCTCAACACATTGTTAAAAATTGTTAAAAATATATGTATTTAAATCTCTATAAAAGAATTATCATAATTCTTTAAAATTAATCATTTTATTTTTCAATCTAAATAGTGGTTCTCATATATATATATATGAGTTTATATATAAGTTTATATTTGAGTTTATTTCTCAATTTCTTTCTTTCTTTGAAGTGAGTGTATTATCTAAGTGTTTGATTTATTTTATTTTTGGGATAAATTGTTGAGTTATAGAGCCTACACTTATAATAAACTCTACATTGTTAATTAGAGTTTATTGAGTTTTCTTTTTTTTTTTTGGTTTTGGGCTTGGGCCTGACCAAAGTTATTTAGGTTTATTACTTGAATGTTTACCCTATAAATATATAAGTATTAAGGGTTTACATTGTGAAGACAGATTTTTAGAGAGATAAAGTATGAGGCAAAAACTCTGTATTCCTTCTTCTTCTTTATAGTGATATCTGGTAGTGGCTGAAGTGGATGTAGCTAAATTTGAGTGAACCACTATAAATCTGTGTGTTCTTGTGTTCTTCTTTCTTGTGTTTTTTATAGAATATTTTCAAGCAGATCGGATTTAGGAGATACAAATCCTAACAAGTGGTATTAGAGCAGCTAGGCTAGATCCGAGCATTGGAAATGATGGCAAGTGAGAACAGTATAGGACATGAGATTGGAAGATTTGATGGGACAGATTATGCCTTCTGGAGAATGCAGATTGAAGATTATCTCCATGGAAAGAAGCTTCATGTTCCTTTGAATGAGAAACCAGAAAAGATGGATAAAGCTGAATGGAAACTCCTTGATAGACAAGTTTTGGGAGTTGTCCGATTGAAGCTAGCCAAGACGGTTTCTCACAATGTAGCAAAGGAGAAGACCACCATGGGTCTGATGAAAGCTTTTTCTGATATGTATGAGAAACCATCTGCTAACAACAAGGTACACTTAATGAAAAGACTCTTTTACTTAAGAATGGTTGATGGTACTTCTGTCACTACTTATTTGAATGAATTCAATACAATTGTGAATCAATTGTTATCTATTGAGATTGATTTGGGGGATGAAGTTAGTGCCTTGATTTTGTTAGTATCTCTACCAAATAGTTGGGAACCTATGAGGGTAGCAATTAATAATTTAGTTGGAAATGCTAAACTGAAATTTGTTGAAGTTAGAGATCGTATTATTGATGAAGAGGTTCGTAAAATTGATTCTGGTGAAACATTCAAAGGTTCTGCTCTGAATGTGGAAAACAGGGGAAGAGGTAATGATATAAATTTCAACCGAGGTAAGAGCAGATCTATGTCAAGGAGCAGGAGGAGTCAGTCCAAGTCTAGGCGGACATTTGAGTGCTGTAATTGTGGTAAACATGGTCATTTAAAGAGGAACTGCAAATCACCGAAGAAAAATAGTGATGATAAAAATGATGCAGCCAACGTTGTTATAGAATCTGTCACTAATGCGTTACTTCTGTCTGTTGATAGCCCGATAGATTCATGGGTTTTGGACTCAGGAGCGTCTTTCCACACCACTGCCCACAAAAACTTAATGGAGAATTATGTGGTTGGAAACTGTGGGAAAATTTATCTCGTAGATGGTGAGCCACTAGATATTGTTGGCATGGGGGACATCAAATTGAAGATGACAAATGTTTCTGTTTGGAAGATTAATAAGGTAAGACACATTCCAGGTTTAATGCGCAATTTGATATCTGTTACACATCTTGATGAAGAAGGTCACAATTTCAGTTGTGGAAATGGTGCGTGGAAGGTGACTAAAGGAGCAATAGTTATTGCTCGAGGTCACAAAACTGGAACGTTATACACGACTTCAACTTGTAGAGAATCAATTGCTGCTGTAGTTGATGACTCGAAGAACAGTGAGCTGTGGCATTGCAGGTTGGGCCATATGAGCGAAAAATGGATGAAAATTCTTTTGAAGAATGGACAGATTCCAGAACTGAAGTCTGTTGAACATAAGTTATGTGAAACATGCATTCTTGGAAAACAGAAACGGGTGAGTTTCTTAAAAATTGGGAAGGAGCTCAAGAAAGAAAGGTTAGAGTTGGTACAAACTAATGTGTGGGGACCTGCACCTATTTCTTCTATCGGCGGATCACAATACTACGTGACATTTATATATGATTCAACAAGAAAGGTATGGGTATATTTTATGAAGCACAAGTCTGAAGTATTTGCTATTTTTAAGAAATGGAAAGCTTTGGTTGAAAATGAAACAAACCAGAAAGTTAAGTGTTTGAGATCCGACAACGGAGGTGAATATATCAATTCAGATTTCAAATAGTATTGTGATGTGAATGAGATAAGTATGGTGAAGATTGTTCCCCGAACGCCTCAAGAGAATGAAGTAGCTGAACGAATAAATCGAACATTGAACGAGCGTGATAGAAGCATGAGATTGCATGCAAGGCTGCCTAAAACCTTCTGAGCAGAAGCTATTAATATTGCTGCCTATTTGATAAATAGGGAACCCTCTATTCCTCTTGAATTCAAAATTCCTGAAAAAGCCTGGAGCAATAAAAAGGTAAACCTTTCTTATTTGAAAGTGTTTGGTTGTTTATCATATGTTCGTATTAATGAATGTGATAGGAGCAAGCTTGATCCAAAGTTTAATAAATATTTTTTCATTGGTTATGGTGATATCGAGTTTCGTTATCATTTCTGGGATAATCAAAATCGGAAGATCATTCGTAACAGAAATGTTATCTTCAATGAACAGGTTCTATACAAAGATTGTGTTGGGAAGACATCAGATGGTGATTCCAAGTTGGAAGAGACTGGTACAGTCGATTTGAGAGATTTTTCAGCTGAATATATACCGACTATCGAAGAAGAACAATGTGTTGTTGAAGATGAAATTGTTGAGAATGTGGCCCCAGAGGTAAATTAACAAACACCGGTTGTATAGTTGAGAAGATCGTCAAGGAATCGAAAACCAGTTGAGAGGTGGTCTCCATCTGTGAACTATATCTTGTTGACAGATAGAGGTGAACTTTAATGCTTTGAGGAAGCAATAAAATCTGATGAATCATTTAAGTGGGAGTCTGCGATGAAAGATGAGATGGACTCTTTGATGTTGAATCAGACTTGGGATCTCACTGAGCTGCCAAAGTGAAAGAAAGCACTTCACAACTAATGGATCTTCAGGATTAAAGAAGAACATGATAAAACTATGAGGTACAAGACAAGGTTGGTTGTGAAAGGATTTCAACAGAAAGAAGGTATTGGCTACAATGAGATCTTCTCTCCAGTAGTTAAATTGATGACAATCAGAACTATTTTGAGTTTGGTTGTGAAAGAAGACCTTCATCTTTAACAAATGGATGTCAAAACTGTTTTTCTTCATGGTAATTTAGATGAAGAGATTTACATGCGACAACCAGAAGGATTTGAAATCAAAGGAAAAGATGAGCTTGTGTGTAAGCTTCAGAATAGTCTGTATGGTTTGAAACAGGCTTCAAGGCAATGGTACAAAAAGTTCGGTAGCTTCATAAAAAGTAACAATTTTTTGAGGTGTGAAGCTGATCATTACTTCTATATCAAGAGGTTTGATAAATCGTACATTATTCTTCTTTTCTACGTTGATGACATGGTAATTGTTGAAGCAAGCTTGTATGAGATTAACAAGCTCAAGAAAGAGTTGTCTGAAAAGTTTGCAATGAAGGATTTGGGTAGTGTTAAACAAATCCTTGGATTAGAATTTTCAGGGATGAAGAAATTCTCAAGCTTTCATAAGAAGAATATGTGAAGAAAGTTCTTAGCAGGTTTAACTTGTATGATGCAAAACAAGTTACTACCCCCTTAGCTAGTCACTTAAGACTATCTAAAGATTAGTCGCCTTCAACAGAGGAGGAGAAAATTTACATGGCAACTGTTTCATATGCCTCTGTCATTGGTTGTATTATGTATGCCATGGTTTGCACAAGACCAGACATAGCACATGCAATGGGAGTTGTTAGCAGATTCATGAGCAATTCGGGTAGACAACATTGGGAAGCAGTAAAGTGGATACTACGATACTTAAGAGAAAGTACGGGTCTCACTTTGTGTTTTCGAAAGTCTAATATGGGTTTGGAAGTATATGTTGATGCTGACAATGGTGGTGATGTTGATAGTAGGAAGAACACAACAGGGTATATTTATACTTTGGGAGGTACTGCAATCAGTTGGGTTTCAAAATTGCAGAAGATTGTTGCTCTTTCTAGTTGTGAGGCAGAGTATGTTGTTGTGACAGAAGCTGCTAAGGAAATAATGTGGTTACAACCTTTTTTGCGAGAATTGGGTCAAGACTACGGGGGAAGTGTGTTGCGATGCGACAATCAGAGTGCCATTCATTTGGCAAAGAATCCTGTTTATCATGGAAGGACGAAGCATATACAAGTTCGTTATCATTTCATCCGGTCAGCTTTAGAAGATGGAATATTAGCTCTCTTGAGAAGATTCCCGAGAGTGAGAATCCAGCTGATATGTTGACGAAAGTTGTGACAAATGAGAAACTGAAGATGTGTGCAACTTCAGTTGGTCTTCTTCGTTAAGACACCGAATGGAAAGCCACTACCGATCGAGAGATGATGAAGTTAATCTCCAAGTGGGAGATTGTTGAGTTATGGAGCCTACACTTATAATAAACTCTACATTGTTAATTAGAGTTTATTGCGTTTTCATTTTGGTTTTAGGCTTGGGCCTGACCAAAGTTATTTAGGTTTATTACCTGAATGTTTACCCTATAAATATATAATTATTAAGGGTTTACATTGTGAAGACAGATTTTTAGAGAGATAAAGTGTGAGGCAAAAAACTCTGTATTCCTTCTTCTTCTTTATAGTGTAATCTGGTGGTGGCTGAAGTGGATGTAGCTTAATTTGAGTAAACTACTATAAATCTGTGTGTTCTTGTGTTCTTCTTTCTTGTGTTTTTTACATATTGTTTTCAAGCAGATCAGATTTGGGATATACAAATCCTAACATAAATGACAAATTTAGAACTAAAGTTGAAAAGTTTTGTCAAATCGATAACTCTCCTAGCTTGTTGTCGTTTTAAAAACTATATACTTATACTTTTATATATATATATATATATATATATATATATATATATATATATATATATATATATATATATATATTTAAAACTCTGATTCATGTTAATTATTTTTTATTTATATACATAATTAATTAATTTATTACATGTCATCAATTAGTAGTAGATATAATAATAATTTATTTTATCAATTTCATCATCCAACAACCTCTCCTCCCTCTCCGACCAATAACTCCCCCTCCTCCACCGTTACTATATCATCTCCTCCGCCTTCTCTTCTGCTAATTAGGATTTTCATTTTTCAATATCATTTTCTCGATAATTCAAAAACTTTCTTTTTCATGGTCGTTTTGAGTTTATACCGAGCTTGGTCTGTGAATCTTCTCGCTTAATTACATTTCAAGCATCTTCTAATCAACTAGGAAATATAAAGATCATTTAAACGAGCAAAATATTTAGCTTAATTTATTCTTCTCTCCCATTCGATCTGCTATGTGTAACAGTGTAAGTAAAGATTTGAGTTAGAAATGGATGGATTTACTGTCAAAGATTTGTCTATAATCGGAGTTGGAGATATTGGATTCACATGATTAGTTCATCTCTTCTTATTTACATGGATCTGTTTGATATATTATCCATTAGAATGTTTTAGTTGCCTACATCAAAGAGACTTCCAAGACTGCAGAACAACAATACCACTTCCTAGACTGATGCCTGATTGACCAAAAGGCAACTTAGTTATGTAATATCTTCAGTTTCACATATTCAATTCCGAAGTTAAATTTAATTGATACTCATATGTATATATCTTAGGGCAATCTCTATATATATGAGTTGGAGATATTGAAGATGGCGGAAGGAAATGGTAATTGGTGTGGAGGGATGGAATAGATTGGGAAAAATGATAATTCGATAAAAATAAATACATTATAATTATAAAAATTAATGAAGTCTAAAATAAATAATATAAAAAAGTATTTTAATAGAGTTTTACTTAAATTAAATTAACAGTGTTAAAAGAAAGAGTCTTAAATTTAACAAAATATAATAAACAGAGTTGTTAAAATGACAAATTTGACAAAATCATTCCATTAGAGTCCTAAATTTGTCATTAATCTTTTTTATTTTTTTATTATCAATTTAAGACCAAATTATTAAATATTATTAGAACTCATTTTTTATTCAAATTAATTCAGTGAAACACAAATACAGTAATTGAGAAGAATATTCTACTTATAAAGATATATCTGTTTAACCATTCATAATTTAATTAATTAATTATTATTAATTATAATATTTAAATTATTAATTAAAATATTAAAATATTCATTATTTTTGTTTATTATTTATTTATACATATCAATATTTTTCATTCAAATAATTAACTATTAATTTATTTACCCAATTTAAATTTAACTATTATTTGAAATAAGCTATTTATCAAACAAGTAGGGCTACACCATATTGGTTTTTATTTGACCATTTTTGGATATTTTGTAAAATAAAAAATCTTATTTGATGAGAAGGTAGGTTATTTTGAACTTTTTAACACTTAAAATTTATTTTATAAAAATAAAATAAATATATTTTAATATTTTAATTAATAAAATAAGTGATTTAATAATTAAAATGATATTAATGTGATAAAAAAAATTTTCTAAAAAGTTGTGTAAAATCAAAAAAAAAATCTTAATAAACATGTATCAGACGAGCTCTCATAACTTACCAAGAAAGAAAGAACGTTGGTGCCCAACCAACTGCCACAGTTAGAGGTGACAATGTGGTGGTCCGGTTTCGAGAATCGCATTATCATTCCCGTCCCGAATCTATCAACCTCATCTTGATCCTCGACAAAAATTTTAAATAGAAAACATCCCGCACCGACCGGGGACAAGATTTTATTATGGTACATCGAAAACCAAAAGTTAGTTTAAACTTAAAATATAAATAAAAAATAATATAATTTATATATTTATAAAATAATATAAACTTTTAATGATTACATTAAATTAAATAAGAAAAGATAAACAAATTCTTTTTAGTAAAAAAATAATCATGCATTAAATAAGTATGTATATATATTAATTATTTTATTTAAAAATCACTAAAAACAAAGTTCCGATTCGGTGGTTTGGGGTAGTGTAGGCATGTAAATATCATTCCCACCTTGAACTCCGGTCAACATATTTTAGATTTTTCTCAATTCCGGTCAAAACGAGGAAAAATCGTACCAATCAGATTGATTACCGCAAAGTAGTTTCAATTTATCATCCTTAGTCGTAGTTGTATGCATTTAAAAATGGTAGTTGACTAAGTTATAGAAAAAACCAATATTTGTGTTGATTTTAGTTGATAGTACCTTAAATGTCAAGATTTAGTAATTGCCTTTGGATATGTTTTTATTGTTTTTTTAAGATGGGCGTATAATAAGAGTGATGAGAGTTGTTCAATTACAATAATACAAAGAAAATAAAATATAAAAATTACAAAAACATAAAAATAAGAAAAAAAATACATTAGTTTTCTTCTTATAAGACACCATTATTTTTTGGTATTTAAATATCTCCATTCCCTAGATAATAGCTAGCTTACTAATAGATATTTATTTATTTTAAGAAAATGCAATCAGGGAGACATATGTCCATTTAAAAACCCTTTTCCAAATTTTAATTACAAAATTAAAGCATATAGGGTTGTAGTTATGGGCGGGTCGGTACGATATATTTTAATTTTTTATTCGTATCTTATATTTTACTTAAAATTTCGGTATAAAAAAAATGCATACATTTACCTTGCCTTGATTTCGATATACCTTATTTTCGATATACCTTAATTTCGATACGGTATCAGTATTATACCTTCGATACCTAAAAAACATATTAACTTAAATAAAAAAACCAATTCAACTAAGAATAAATCAAAAATCATACATGCAACTTTCTTTCGATTATGAGCCTTGAACCTCGGTTGTGCTTCAAGTAATAAGCTCACAAACTCGTTTCCTTCGACAACTTTAAATGACACTTCATCGATGATCACATACTCGATCAATTTTTTTCGGTATACCAAAATTATCAATATTTTCACTATATTATATTTTCGATATTCCGTAACTTTTCTTACTCCTACTTAACACATATTTTATTATAAAAGAAAATAAAATCGATATAATAATTTATATTCTTAATATTATTCTCAATCATAAAATTGATTTTATATATTTTTTCCGACTATTTTAACTTTTTTTTTTTACCTGGTCTCTATCCTTATTTGAAATGTTTAAAAATTGATCATTCATTCTCATATGAACCATTTTTTTTTTTTTTTTTTTTTACATATTAGCACGAGTTTTCCATGTATAATTATTTTGTCATCCATCCATGATTCCATTTTCACTTTAACATTCGTCCAGGTCAAATATATATATATATATATATATATATATATATATATATATATATGGTTTATCACAATAGTCACATGGATGGATGGAACTTTTTATTTAATTTACTACGGACATAGACGGACAAATAGTCGGCCATACATATGAAAATCAACACTAAAATTAACCCGGTATATATAACAAGTTTAACCAAGGTTAAAAACACATAAAAACTAAGTGTACAAATATTTTCTAAAAAATTGTAGTAGTATAGATGGTTTAACTAGACGCGTGAGGTATATCGTCGATGTCTTTTTTCACGCCCAAACTAACCTTGTTTCTCGTTCAACTTTTCAAACTAACATATTTTTATTTATTTATTCCAAAATTAACATATTTTATTATTTTAACTCATTTTTTTTAATATTTATTTATTTATATTTAATCTTATTATTAAATATATATATTTACATGATTAATTTTATTAAAATATTTAAATTATTGTTTTTAAATTTTTGATTATTTATATTTTGATATACATATTTAAATTATTATTTTTTTATAAATTTAATTTTTTATATTTAGATTTATATATTTATATTAATATTTTAAATTATTAATTTTATAAATTTGATTATTTATATTTTAATATATATTTACATTTAATTATTATATTATATACTTTTTTATTTATATTTTAAAAAGTTTAATCCAATATTATATAAATGTTAATCGTTTAAATATAATGACAAAAACATTATAAAAATACGATCGTTCAAATTGTCATCAAATAAAGTTGAAACATAACGAGATTAAGCAAGTGAGAAATAATAATAAAAATATAAACAAAAATATTTATCAACAAACAAATTTAACATAAATATAGCGTTAACGATTTTAGATATACTCAAAAAAATCAATATTGGACTTTCCAAATAACACATAATTGAGAGAAATATGGTAATCTTATTCCTAATGAAAATTTGAGAAAGAAGAAAATCAATGAAATCAAAGTTAGCGTATTCGAATTGAGATGGATAACTCACGAAACACCATTGTGGGATGTGGTTAAGAAGGTCATACGAAAGGATTATTGTAATCATTTTTATGTATAATTAAATTATTATATGGTTATAGTTAAAATATTTTAAATTTATTAGTATTTATCAATTATTTATAAATATGGTAAAGTGAAATAATAATTTATATATATATATATATATTAAAATTTATAAAAAAAAATTAAAAATATATATATCAAATATAAATAATAATGTAAATAAATATATCAAAATTTAAATAATCAAATTTATAAAAATAATAATTTAAATATTTTAATAAAAACAATATATATTTAATAATGAGTTTAAATGTAAATAAAAAAATAAAAAAATATGAAAATTGAGTTTAAATAGTATAATAGGTTATTTTGTGAATGAATGAATGAATAAAGTGGGTTAATTTCACTCAGAGTTCTTTTCTCCCGACCTTCCTTTGCTCCCCTATTTCCTCTCACTAGGAGGGATAAAAACATAAATAATTTTGTTTGTTTGTAAAATGACTGTTTTGCCCCTCTTCTTGTGAGAAGGAACATGAGGAAAAAAGGGAGTGTGTGAGCAAAGAATCATGTCCCGATTAGTTTGGGAAATTGATTGAAAAACAAGATTAGTTTGAGAATTGGTTCATTTTCCTTACGTACCAAGCACCGAACCCATTTATAAAATTTTTGATTCTTGGTGTCTTTATACAAAATTATATTTTTCTAATTTTACAAGAAAAATTAGGTGGCAACTCTGTGTCGTAAGATTATTCTTAAACCGAAAAAAAGTTTTACAAAAATCTTAAATTAAACCTACCATTTTATTTTCAATCTCGGCTAGGATTCGACGGGAGGTAAGTTATGAGGTTTAATTATAAAAGTTTGATTTATTTATTTTACATGACTTTAAGCGACGAAAACCTAAAAAAGTTGAGCGATATTTAACATGAACAAGTGGCGACTCTCAAACTCAAATCTAATTTTTAATTTCGATAAATCATGTTTTTTTTTGTTTCTCCTCTGATTTTGGGCGAGACAACCTTTGGGAAATGATTAGAGAGTCGAGAGAATAGTCCATACTCTAGATGGGATCCATTATTAGTCCTATTATTATAATGATGTATGTATGATTTAAGCTGATGTTGTTTGTTGGATTATTATCCTCACATTTCCGATATGTTCTTTAATTCATGTGTTGACCAAGGAGGACTTCCTTATTATTTTAAGAAAAAAATATTTGTGCTGATTTTAGTTTTTTTTTTTGAATTTTTTTTTATTTTAATTAATAGTACCTTAAGCCTCGTTTAATAAGCAGCAATGTAGGTAAATAGGTAAAGTACAAATATACTTACAGTAAATTAATTAATTGTTTACTTGAGAGTTATAATTTATAACTTCAACTAAATTATAACTCATTCCGCTTTATAAACCTTTATTAAAATTTCATTCCATTATTACTCTCACATATTATTTTATTATATTTGTTTCTAAACAAAAACTCATTTCTTCTTTACATTTTTTTATTAGTCTCTTTCACCTTCATTGGTTTGTCTTTTATTAAAAACTAGTATTTATCACGTGTATTTGTACGAATAATAATATAAAAATCGTAAAAAATATTACAGTAAAAATGTGATAGCATTTTTAACTTTATTTTTAACCGTTTTAAATTTATGGGCGGGTCAATCCATAATTCAACTCAAGTATCCATTTACTCTCACATTGCAGAACGATCTATAAAACAATTGATATAGTTTGAATCCTCAACTCATTTAGTTTCAGCTCTAGAGTCCACTTTTTCCTCATACTATGAGTGAAAAGAAAAATATAAAGACTACCATTAAAGTAGCCCAGACGAGACTTACTATATCCATATGAATTATGTCTCATATATTTATAAATATAACGAAATTCTTCCATTATTGTTCACTAATAATAGTGAAATCTATTAAAAACTATTGATGAACTACCGCGTTCATCAAATTTAGTGTTGAATTTAAAATATAAAGTGTTATTAACCTATTTTCTTAAAGAGTTGTACTTGTTTTGTTAGGTTGCAAGTTTGAACCATACCTATAGCATTTTTAATTTTATTTTTAACCGTTTTAAATTTATGGGCGGGTCAACCCACAATCCAACCCAAGTATCAATTTACTCTTACATATATATCTAAATTAACCACATCTCTCGACCCGGCAATCCGGACACTTTAAAAATTAAGCATCATTATATATATATATATATATATATATATATATATATATATATATATATATTAGTAGTTTAAAAAGTTGTGAACATATATGGTTAAAATATCTCGCGTTCATCAAATTTGATGTTGAATTTAAAATATAAAGTGTTATTAGTCTAGTTGGTTAAAGGGTTGTACTTGTTTTTTTAGGTTGGAAGTTCGAACAATACTAACATTTTTAATTTTATTTTTAACCGTTTTAAATTTATGGGCGGGTCAACCCACAATCCGACCCAAGTATCCATTTACTATCACATATATATCCAAATTAACCATAGCTCTCGACCCGACAATCTGGATACTTTAAAAATTAAGCATCATTATATATATAGATTAGTTAGATAAAAAGTTGAACTTATATTGTTAAAATGTCCCGCGTTCATCAAATTTGGTGTTCAGTTTAAAATATAAAGTGTTATTAGCCTAGTTGGTTAAAAAGTTATACTTATTTTATTAGCTTGCAAGTTCAAACCATACTAGCATTTTTTAATTTTATTTTTTACCGTTTTAAGTTTATGGGCGGGTCAACCACAATCCGACTCAAGTATCCATTTACTCTCACATATATATCCAAATTAATCACAACTCTCGACCCGACAATCCAGACATTTTAAAAATTAAGCATCATTATATATATATATATATATTAGTTAGTTAAAAAGTTGAACTTATATTGTTAAAATGTCCCGCGTTAATCAAATTTGGTGTTGAATTTAAAATATAAAGTGTTATTAGTCTATTTGGTCAAAAGGTTGTACTTGTTTTGTTAAGTTGCAAGTTCGAACTATACCTATAGCATTTTAATTTTATTTTTAACCGTTTTAAATTTATGGGCAGGTCAACCCACAATCCGACCCAAGTATCAATTTACTCTCACATATATATCTAAATTAACCACAGCTCTCTACCCGACAATCTCATTTTTCAACGGTTCTTATATATTCATTGCATAAGAAAAAAGCTCAAAACAACGAATAACGAACCAATCACGTTCAAATTGGACAAAAAAGAAATTGAAGCTAAAATTCTCAAGGAGTCGCAAGTGTAATACCAGAATGCTGCGGTGACAGGGATGTGGATTCCGGTGGCGGTGAGAAGATGAATATATGCGTGGGCGAATTCGGAGTATAAATGCTGATAATGATCGGAATCCTTTTCCAAAAGATTTGTCGGAGGGAGAAGAAAAGATTAAAAAAACGTGTTATTTAACCGACTATCAGCGACGACGTTATCGTGTGTCGTTGCTGATTTATAATATTAGCGACGACGATGGTATAATGGCATTGCTGATCGTTCTACAATTGTGGTGGAAAACCTTAATATCAGCGACGACGTTTATTACGAAAACCGCCACTGATAATAATTATCAGGAACAACAGTCTCCTTGATATTTCTTTATCAACTGCGGTTATTTGATCAATGTCACTAATAATAAGCAAAGCAATGTCGTCACTAATAACTCTTATGTATTTTAGTGTGCATTACCTCTGGTCGTATATGAATTATGTAACAATATATATAATATTAATTTAAATTATTTTTTATAAACATTAAATTATATAAAATGAATTTAAAATAAGTTACCGGATTGAAGTTGAACATATAAAACTTATTAGTGATTAGTATGGTAATAAACTTTACTCTATCAAACTCATCTTAATTATATATTAATAAGCATAAGTTATATCGAATATATTTTGAATATGATTACAACAAATAATTAAATATCTTGATTTTTCTATTTTATATTAATATTACCAGTTATTCCCCACAATCATTTAAAAAGAAATGATGGATAACCCAATGATCAAACTCAATCAATTTTTTTTATTTTTTTTAATAATAATAATAATAAATTTCACTCCAATTTAAAACAGCTTAAATAGAGGTTTAAAAATTATAAACTTAGACTTTCTAATTTTTAAAATAAGTTATTTTTTTTTAAAAAAAATTGTTATTATATTTTTGTATTTGAATAAAAATTAATATTTAAAGAATTAAATGTTTTATTAATTAAAAAAATATTATATATGAATTATTTTATAGACAAAAAAAATCAAAATTAAATTAAAGTATGGTTAAGATTGAATTTTTAAAATAATTTGAGTAGAAAAAAAAGTATAGGCGACCATGTAAAACAACTAGAGCCTAGATGTAATAATTAGAGCGCATGACCACAACAAGTTGTAAAAGAGGCTGTCCTTCAATTCCAGACAGACATGCTCAACTCTGATTTTTTATTATTATTATATAATATAATATACTTTATAATATAGAAATATTAGTTATATATTTAATTAATAAATATATATTTTAAATAAATTAATATATTTTTATTAACATTATAAGTCGCCTCTATTTTTTCCAATTTTAAGGGTCTCAACATTTCAAATTTTACTATAATATAGGAATATTAGTTATATATTTAATTATACAAATGTTTTTAATATTATAATATATTTTAAATTATAAAAATATTTTATATTTTATTATAATATAAAAATATTAGTTATATTTCACACTTCCATAATTTTCGTTAAAATGTTTAAAATTCATTGGAGTGTTTTGTTTTGACCAAGTACAACATGCCCTCCACCAATTCCCAAACTAACCTTATTTGACATTCAACTTCCCAAAGTAACCTACTTTGTTCATTCATTCCCAAACTAACTTACTTTATTATTGAAACTCAGTTTTTTAATTTATTTATATTTAAACTTATTATTATATATATTTAAATTATTATTTTCATTAAAATATTTAAATTATTATTTTTATAAATTTAATTATTTATATTTAAATTAATATTTTTTTTATAAATTTGATTATTTATATTTTAATATATATTTAATTTTAATTATTATTTTATATAACTTTTTATTTTTATTATAAAAAATATTATATAAACGAGAATGGTTTAAATATAATGACAAAAAAATTATAAAAAAAATATGATTATGCATATGAGAAACAATAATAAAAACATAAGTAAAAAATATTTATCAACGAACAAACATAACATAAAATATAGTGTTAACGATTTTAAATATGTTTAAGAAATCAATATTGGACGTTCTCAATTGGGAGAAATATGATAATTTTATTCCTAGTAAAATTTTGAGAAAGAGATAAACTAACGAAGTCAAAGTCAGTGTATTCGAATTGAGATGGATAACTCACGAAAGATTATAATTTGTGGGAGGTGTGACCAAGAAGGTTATACATGGATAATCACATTATAATTTGTGAGAGATGTGACTAAGAAAATTATACAAAACTTAGTCAAAGATTATTTTGAGTAAAATTGTCAATAATTTAAAGAAGAATGATTGTAATTATTTTTATAAATTATTAAATTATTATGTATGGTTATGTTTAAAATATATTAGTATTTATTACTTATTTATGAGGATTGTACGTGAATATTTATTATAATATAATAAATAATAATTAAAATGTAAATGTATATATTAAAATTATAATTATAATATTTATAAAAATAATAATTTAAAATATAAATAATAATGTAAATATATACATCAAAATATAAATAATATAATTTATAAAAAAATAATTTTAATATTTTAATAAAAAAAGATTAATTTAAATATATATATAATAATAAGTTTAAATATAAATAAATTAAAAAAAATAAAAATAAATAAGAAAATTGAGTTTGAATAGTAAAGTAGGTTATTTTGGGAATGAATGAATAAAGTATTTAGTTTGAGAAATTAAACGTTAAACAAGGTTAGTTTGAGAATTAGTTCGATTTTCAACTGAGGTGGAAGATTGATTTGACCAAATAAATGGGCAGAAGTCTTGGGCTGTACATGCTCTTAGACTATTTATTAGAATTGATATTTTAACGTTATACATGCTCTTAGACTATTTATTAGAATTGATATTTTATAAATAAACCGTACAAGTTTCTTATAAAATAGGAAAATTATAAACATTAATAGTATACTTTAATTGGTATGATTGTAATGAGATAATTTTGAACAGACATTTTTTTAATGGAATATCCTTCCTCACATATTTTGGTTATTAAATGGTGTCTATTTTTTTTTTTTTTTAAATTAGTTAGTATATCAATAAATAAATAATAAGAACAATATTTTGTTAATTCAACTATTTTTTTTACCACTAAATTTATAAAAATAAATATTAACTAACCAACCAATTAAGTTACTTTTATTAATTTTAAATTAAAAATATTATATCTATATATTATTTTAAAATAATATTAAAAAAAAATACATAAGCTTCAACCTTTCCAATCATAACCTAACAAATTTGATCAAATTAAACAATCAACTTCAAATATTTGTTAAGACGTGAAGAAGCAAAAAGAAATGAAAGATCATTTTCACTTCATGCATGTAAAGAAAATATTTTGATCTCCTATTATAAATGATAATTCTCTTCCACATAATTTATCACTAAATTAGAATATCAGATATATATATATATATATATATATATATATTTCTTCTTAGACTTTCATAAGTATTATTGATAGTATTATATATATTGTTATCCTTATTTAGAGATGAATTTAAGTGACTAGTCTAAAACTTATATCTCTCACTTTTTCATTTGTCAATAGCAAATGAGATTAAGCAACATATTTATAATGTTATCGAATATCATTTTTGTATATGTTTGTTAAAACTAATCATTTCCAACAGATTTATTTAAAAAAAATGAATAATCATAATTCACTACTACGTACAACAACTACTCAACAATAAATCACGATCCAATAACATATTCTTTCTCTTATAAAAAAAAATATATTATTGGGGATCTTGGTTTAGTTTTCGAGGAGTATAGATTAGTTTTAATAAAGGATGCTAGTTTTCGATATATATAATAATATATATAGATGAGCCAGCTAGCCAAATCCAGATCTTAATACTTGCGTTGACTATATGTCGACTGATCTTGTTTCATATTGATTTATTTTAAAAAGCATTGGATTTCATAACCATTTTAGTTATTTAATCATTTTTATTTAGATTGAAAAATGAATAATTAAAAATCACAACTTAATCAACAAAAAGTTGACAGAATAAAATCATATGAAAGTGAGTTGTTTAATTTGTTTTTTTGTTCATTAAAAAGAAAAAAAAGAAGCAAAAGCTTCTTAAGAATCAAACACACATGATTTTCATAAATAAATAAATAAATAATTAGGTCAGACCATAAACAGATGAAGCAAATTTTAGGAATTCAGTGTCTTGTTCCAGTCCCCTCATATCTTCATCTTTTAGGTTAATCCACGCTTCCACTCCCACTGAACCCGCTTCCGCCGCCGCCGCCTCCGTCGCCTTCGCCGTCGTCGTCGGAAGGAAATAAACAGTATTCCTAAGACTGAGTCCTCCTAGGGCAACCCACGTCGGCGATCCAAACCCAAAATCCACTTCCTGTAATGGTAACTTGTGAAGCGCGCTGAAACTCAAGCACTCCCCTTCGTTCTTCTTCAATTCCTCAACCCACTCCAGCTGTAAATCGCCATTCTTAAGTTTCTCCAAGTACTCTGTATCTATCTTCCTTATTGAATCCCTCATACGCCCCACCATAGCAGAACCGCTTATGTCATCACTTTCCGTCACAACCACGGCAAACCTGCTGAGGTTTCCGAAGTATGACGCCGGCAAATGAGGCTTTATTCTTGTCCGGAGATTGACCGCCTGAATCAAACCGTATTTTTTCTTGTTTTTGTTGTTGTTGTTGTTGTTTTTTAAGTGAACGAATCGGGTCCATATGAAGGTGGAAAGGGCCTCGACCAGACTGGGTCGGCAGTAGGCGTTGTTATTATTATTAATATTACTACTGTATTTGTCTCTTAGAAGAGAAAGTGCGGTGCCGGAGAAGATAAACCTCTTTGAGACGACGTTGTTTTCGAGATCGGACGTGCATCTCGAATAACAGCAAGTATCACGCGGCGGGAACAACGCGGTCATGTCGAATTTGGGTGAAACGATGGATCCGACTTCGTTTCTGGCGGCGGCGGCGGCCCATGCGTTGGCGAAGGTTATGACGGAAAGGGCGTCCATGGTCTTGTGTGAAGAATGTGTTGCGATTGCAATTCCACCGCAGCTAAAGAAGTTGACTTGGATGGACATGATGTGTTGTTTGGTTGGCGGTTTGGGTGGAATCAAGGCCTGGATATCCGATGGCTGAGAGTTATTGACTACATCGATGAGGCGGTGGTTGCCGATGACTTTAGCTTGAAGGTATTGGATTCCTTCGTCGTTGCAGATGACGGCGTCGTTGGCTTGGATTCGTCCGGCGAGAGGGTAGAATCGAGAGAGGGTGAGGGATAGGGATTTTTTGAGGTGAAAAGAGTCAGGGGAGGAGAGATAGTAAAAGATTAGAGGCATGAAATGAGCATCGCTTAATTGATCGAGAAATGAAAGCGGTAAATGACGCAAGTCGGGTGGTGTTGGGCTCGACGGTTTCACGATCTCACTAGACATCAATACAACCTCCATTGTTCTTCTTCTTCTTCTTCTTCTAATCCAGAGGGAAACTCTCTTTTAGTGTGAGCTAAATCAAGTGCCTCTAAACATGCACAGCTGTTGGCTCTCATATATATTTATATATATATATATAGACACCTTCACGGTTTTGTAAAAGATTCTTCATTTCTCCTTTCAATATAATAATAGCTTATGGAGTAGCGCATTACCATTCTTTTCGATCTAATTGCCCCACCATTCACTTTTTATATGACATTTTATTGTAAATAAATTACTCAATTAAAATATTATTTATTTTATTAATACATTTCATTAACTATAAAATATAAAAAAAAATATGCACACAAAAAATAAAAATATAAAAAATATATAAAAAATAAATAAAAATAATATTTATCAATGTTTAAATTTTTAATAAATTACGAATAATATATTTAAAAAAAGAACACTCTCATTTAATTAGTTAGTTAAAAAATTAAAATTATATGGTTAAAATATCTTGCGTTCATCTATTATGATGTTAAATTTAAAATATAAATTATTATTAGTCTAGTTGATCAAAACGTTGTACTTGATTTGTTAGGTTGCAAGTTCGAAACATACATATAACATTTTTAATTTCATTTTAAATAGTTTTAAGTTTATGGCAAATCAACCCACAATCCGACCCAAGTATCTATTTACTCTCACATATATATATTCAAATTAACCACAACCCTTGATCCGGCAATCCGGACACTTTAAAAATTAAGCATCATTATATATATAGAGAGTGATTAGTTATATATAGATTAGAACTCTCAACCCGGCAATTCGGACATTTTAAAAATTAAGCATATATATATTAGTTAGTTAAAAAGTTAAAACTTATATTGTTAAAATGTCCCGTGTTCATCCAATTTGGCGTTGAATTTAAAATATAAAGTGTTATTAGCTTATTTGGTTAAAGGGTTATATTTATTTGGTTAAGTTACAAATTCAAACCATACCTATAACATTTTTTATTTTATTTTTAACCGTTTTAAGTTTATAGGTGTGTCAAACCATAATTCGATCCAAGTATCCATAATCATTTCTTCCTCACATTTCTTATCAGTCTCTTTCATCTTCATTGTTTCGTCTTCTTCTACTTTTTTTTTCAAACAAAATATAATATATTACACTGGTGAAAAAGGGGTCAAAACCGAGGGTAAAAACTCTCGGTTTTGACCCTATAACTTTCGGTATAGACACATTACCGAAGGTTTTGGTAACTCTTGCCATCCCTCGGTATTGACTCTCTCGTTAAAAACAATTGGGCATTTACCGAGAGATATCGTAGAGTTTTCGGTTTAGATACCCTAGAGTAAAACCGAAAGGTAATTGAAAAACTTTCGGTTTTCTCTTTGTGGAAAAACCGAGTGTATTACAAATAACTCTCGGTTTTCTTCAAATGGAGAAAACCGAGAGTTATTAAAAAACTCTCGGTTTTCTCCATTTGAAGAAAACAGAGAGTTATTAGAAAACTCCCGGTTTTCTTCTAATGGAGAAAACCGAGAGTTTTCATATAACTCTCGGTTTTCTCCATTTGAAGAAAACCGAGAGTTATTTGTAAAACCCTTAGTTTTTCCACAAAGAGATAAACTGAAAATTTTCATATAACTCTCGGTTTTCCTCTTTGGGTAAAAACCGAGGGTTTGTCATATAACTCTCGGTGTTTCTCTTTGGGTAAAAAACGAGAGTTTTCTAATATCTCTCGGTTTTTCCATTTGAAGAAAAACCGAGAGATTTCAATATCACTTTCGGTTTTTTCCCGTAATTTTTTAAAAAATTTCAGATTATTTTGCTCGCAACCAAAACCTTGCAACCAAAACCTGTTCAGCCAAACCAATATATCAATGATAAAAGAAATGCCACATACATTAAACGATCACATTAATTGATCATTATCATTACAAAATTCGAAACCAAACTAATAATCCGAACAATCTGTTATAAATTCAAATTGACACAACTACTAATTAAAACATGTTTTGAATCGAAACAATCTTAGCTTGTGGGGGGAGGAGGTGGTTGTTGCCTCATATACAATTCGATTCTCTCCATTCTTGCGTTCATCTCTAACTTCTTCCTCTCCATTCTTGTCACAATTTCTTCCTTTTCCGCTTCCATTTCTTCCATTCTGTGCCTTCTTTCTTCATCCCTCTTCTCCAGTTCCTCCAGCTTGAGCTTCATTATTTGATTCTCTTCTAACAATCGTTCATTGTTTCGCTGTGAACTGTTTCCACTTCGACGATCCTCACGAAAGTGTGTGGGCCGGACGCCTAATCCCATTCCGAACACTACCCCGTATTTTTATTGTCCGAACACCCTCTCCGTCAATTCAAAATCCGATATTCTCGGTTCGTTACTAACAACCTCCTCCATCTCAACCTGAACAATTCAAATAAAATATCATTTCTATAATAAAAAACTAGGCATATTCAATTCACTTACAATTTTCTCTTGCACGTGTTCGTCCGGGACGGGTGTTGGGTTTTCTTTTGTCGGTTTTGGGGTACGGGTCCTCTTGATTACTTCAATTACAGACGGTGCCCGTCCCATTTCAATCGCCTGTTGAAATAAATGATTTATATAATTAATAACAATCTTTAGATTAAGTTATTACAAATAATGTACTTACCAACTCGTCTTCAATTTGTGCAAACGATCTACTTCCCGTTCGATGCGGGAATTTAAGCTTCTTCCTGTTCTTCATATTTGTAGAAGTGTTTCTCTGTATTTGAAATAAAAAATGAAGTTAGATTAATTAATATCAACTTTTATTTGAATTATGAAACCATACCTTAAATATTTCTGTGAAGAAATGGTTGCGACACACAAACTCCCAATCATCCCGATCGTAGTCCGGTGGAGGATTAGCCAATACCGCTGCCTCGTCTCCTTTGTGGACGTGGATATATGTCTTGTTCAAATCCGACCACCATCTATCCCATATCTGATTGGCGTGTCCCAATCCGATCTTTCGAAAAGACTCAATATCACCATTAGTAGCTTCGAACGGATCCTGAAAAAAATAACATCCAAATGTTAAAAATAATTATTTAATGACGTAATGTATAATCAAGTAATAAGTATTACCTTGATAGCAGTCCACAGTGAATCCAATTGGTCTGCACTTAAAGCCTTCCACTTTAGAAGACGGTGTGAGACGGCTGCGGGGTCCTGGATAATCGACCCCACATGTCTAGACCACCGTGTTCTTCCCACGTCTATACCGCCTGACCTCCCATCCTTCTCCCTAAACGTAAGAAGAATCCTTGTCCCCGCTACCCTCTTAGACATCGCAATATTCTTGTTCTTCCCCCATCTCTTGCGGGAAAAAGATTCTTCAAAATTATCAAAATCATAATTATATATGTCAATCAATTTAAACACTAACTAATTTGTAAACGAGTTACCTGTCGATGATGGGTCGGGAGTGGAACCGTGCTCCCCCTCGCCATCGCCATTCTCCTCCTCGATAGGCTCCTCGAGACCCTCGTCTGCAGCCTCATCGCTATCCACCATATCAGCAAATGTGCTCTCTATAAACTCTTGGAGCTCACTAGCCTCAACATCCTCGTCTGTTGGGGGAGGCGCAGTAGCTATCGGGACCACAACAATAGGTGGTTGGTCTCTAGAAGAAGATCCTCGGAGCTTTAAGGACTCGGATTGGGCAAGTAGGTTCTGGTATGGCTTTAACAATTTGTTGGGTGTTTTCCTCATACTCTTCCAAGTTTCTTTATGACCTTCAGACATTCTTAATGCATACCATTAATAAATGAGCGAATATTTGAAATGAAGTAGTAATAAGAACGAATATAAAGTAACCAATATAAATCTACCTAATTAATTAATCTGAACTATATGTTTGTAAACCGCGGTTTTATTTTTGTCACAATCTTCCAACCGGGTCGGGCTGACATATCAGGGGCGTAGAATACTTGTTTCGCTTGACTCGCCAATATATACGGGTCTTGACTTTGAGTTTTCAAAATTCGGTTTACATTTACACTTACGAAGCCATATTTATTCACTTTCACTCCTAGTTCCCCCGAGTGTGTATCAAACCACTTACACTTGAATAAAACAACTCGTTTGTGAGAATAGTATTGTACTTCGATTATATCCGTTAAAACTCCGTAGTATGACATAGTTTCAGATCCGTTGTACCCCTCAACAACCACCCCAATATTTTGAGTGGCCAAACCTTCGTCGTGTTTTTCTGTACAGAATTTGAATCCGTTTATTTTACACCAAACATACATAGACGAGTACATACTTGGACCTTCTCCTAAGATCTTGAGGTCTCTTGATATGTCGTTAATTTCTGCTAAATGGGCGACCTATATATGTATCCGAAATGAAGTTGTTAAAATGAATAAAAAGAGTTTGGATATATGGTTTATAATTTACTCACTCGATGCTTGAAATATGCGGCAAACGTTTCTCCACTGGACTCGTTGTTATAATCTCTGCAAATAGATCGAATATTAAATAGCACACTCTTTAATGCTAATTAGTAACAGCAACATCGAATCTTACATGTAAAAAGGTTCTGCTTCGGGGTAAATAATTGTACAAAATTATTTAAAATGGCATACCTGCGATTGCGTTGATATATGATTAAATATAATACCTGAAAAATGTCAGAAAAGTGTTAGAATTTTAAAAATAAATTTCAAACAGGGCCTTATCCAAAATATTTGTTTGGTAAATATCCCGAAAATATTTAAATATCATTTTCTAACCTTTTGGGATTATTTAAAAATAGATTTTGGTTCCAAAATTACAAAATTACAAAAATAATTTTTGGATTTTGAAAATGGAACCAAACAGGCCTTTGGACCACAATCATAGGGTTTGGGTCCGGTTATACCGATTTGGGCTCGGACGGGCTCGGTCTAGACCGGGGTGGTCTAAATTAGGGCTTAGAACGCCTGGTTAAGGGATCGGAGTGCTTGGTCCTAGGATTCGGGAGGCTCGGTCCTGAACATAGGCTACTCGATCCTAGGGTTCAAGAGGCTTAGTCCTGAACTTAATTTGTCTGGTCCTAGGCTTGGGAGGCTCGGTCCCAAGTTTAGCTTTATCTGTCGTGGACTTGAGAATCTCGGTCCTAGGCTAAGAACCTTGGTTAGAGTCCTCGATCCTTGCTCAAGAACATATGTTCTATAACTCGGTCCTAATTTAAGAACATCGGTCATTGGTCTCGGTCCTAATTCAAGAACATCGATCCTTAGTCTCGGTCCTAGGTCAATTTACTCGGTCCTCGGACTAGGTCAGGACCGAGGATTCTAGGTCCTATTTCTCGGTCTCAGACTAAGAACCTTGGTTCTTTGCTTAGGTCCAAGAGGACCAAGTGTTCTTGAATTATTCAAAAATTGCAGGTCTTATATCTTTTGATACATATTATGAAATCATGATTTGTAAGTTGCAATCAATCCATATGATTGTGGGGGATTAAAAGGCCTAACCCTAATCACGGTCAATTGATCTCTACAAAGATCAATTTATCAAATCCTTTTTTATGTCCTAATAGATTTTAAAATGATTAACATAGTTAAACAAAACCAAAATAAAAACATCATTCAAGCCTCTATAACAGATTTACAAACTGAAATTCAATTTTTCAAAAATTTCAGTTGGATCAAACATGATCGGGATGATGATATTATGATTTGGAAAAAATCCTAACATGTTTACAAAGATGTTAGGCAGCTAATTAAACCAAAATTCTGACTTAAAAGCTCAAAAACATTAAATTCAAAAAACCAGATTTTCAAACCAAATTATATTTTTTTTTCGTTTTAGGTTGATTTGATCAAATATTTTAATATAAAATCTATACATCATCTAGGGAGTGATTCTAAACAAAAAAAACACAAAATTGAGCCCCACAACTGATCAACCCAATCAAATTTGAAGAAATTCAATTTTTAATCACAAATTAAAATATAGTGGATCTTAAAACTTACTAGTAGTTGGAGAACACTACAATGAAGTGTTAGATGCTTTCTCGAAGCCTAAATCGAATCCTTGATCGCTAGAGAGGATTTTACAAAGATCTAGCATTGCCAAAATTTAGAATTCTTCAATTTGGACTGTAAGATGTGATTCTTGTTTGATGGATTGGAAGAGAAGGACCTAGAGAGTATTTATACTCAACTAGGTCGATTTTCTTGGACGAATTCAACTTCGATTTGGCAATCAAGCTATATATTTTGGTTTCAAATTCGTCTTCGGTAGTCTAACTAAGATATATGATTTGAATTCAAAGTATAGGGGTAATGATCACAAGGTAGAGACGTGCACGAGGGTGAAAAATGAGAGGATAAGGTTGAGAAATGAATGAGATATTCCCTTTGGGAGGTCGTCGACATCCATCGCGGCCTTTGGAGTTCGCGAAGAAGAAGTTCAAAAACGATGTCGTTTTGTTTTAAGGGAATTCTACGTTGCATTCCATTGGCGTTGGAGCGTTCCGTTAGTGTCCTGACTAACGGACGTCTCCTACTATGATGTGGATCGGGCGCGTGCGTGCTTCTGCTACAACGGGGTGCGTGGAGTTCTCCTGAGCGCTGGATGAAAATCCAGCACTAATCCGATGGCCTAGAATCATGTTGCAATGAAATTCTTCATTTTTTGCCACACCGGATTATCAATTTATAATTTTAATAAAATGATTATTTAAAATCGAATTTTAACCATTTTCTTGCGTTTTTCTTCACCAAAAATTCCACAAAAATTTTTTTTGACAACATAATAAAAATTATGATCATTTATTTTATTTTTTGGTATTTGGTATTTGGGGTATTTATTTAATTGTTTTAAGCCATAAATTATAAATAATTTAAAATCATAATTAAATAATTTCAACCCCTTTTTGGGTTTAAGTTGGGTAAAATAAATACAACATTTTAACCTCAAATTATTTTTTTGGATTTTTATTTAATTTTTCTAATTAAGTTTAATTATCACAATAATTAATTCTAATTTGATTTTAATCTATTTTTAAGTTATTTTAAAATTAAAAAATCAATATATTATTTTAATATTATTATAATTTAATAATATTATTCAAATTTTCATACTTACAAATATAAATATAAATATATATATATATATATTATTTATTATATTTTGTGTATTAATTATATAAATATATATATAATTAAAATATTAATAATATTTTTTGAAATAAAATTTTATTTATGAGAAATGATTAGGGAAGAGATTTTGAGGGAGATAATGAGTGAAGGAATGTCGTAATGCTGAAAAATAAAAAAAATAAAAAATTCTCTCTCTTCTCACATTTTTTTTAACCAATGAGGTGATGACACGTTATTTCCTCTCCCAAATTCTCATTTATGACTCCTCTAATTTTATTACCTATAATATCTTATTATTAGGTTGTGTTATTGTAAAATAAAAATAATAATAAATTTTATAAACTTATTTAAAACCTGATTTTTTTTTAAAAATTAATATTGATATTTTTTTCACCAAAAATAAACTTAGACTTACTAATTGTAATGGTATAATCTATTCCGATTGACCTCTCATTATTAATATTGTTACATTTTTTCAACAATTTTTTTAGTGAACTCTTAACCTCGTTCATTATTAATTTTCGGATCTTTTAAAATGTCATTTTACTTATTAGATTTGTATTATAAAATAGGTTATAATCTGATTAAAATAAATATTAATATTAATTAAATAAAGCAATAGTTAAATTTATATTTATAAAAATTAATATGTCTTCGCATTTTAAAATTAATTAATTATTTTTTTTTATCCAAATTAAATTAATTTGATGACCTTACTTCAAACTCATTATTAATTTTTTTACCTTATTTTAGAACATTTTGTAATGATCTCTTTCCCTATTTCATTACTAATTTTTACTAATTTTTGAGTTATTTAAAATATCATTTTTTACCTATTAATTTTTTATTATAAATATATTATAATGTTATGAAAAAATAATATTAATAATGGTAAAATTAAAAAATATTTAATTTTTTTAGTTTAGAAAAAAAATAGTAAAAAATAATATTCATTCGTCTTTAAAAAATGATATTGATCATTTTTTGACCGCCCAAAATAAATTCAAGATTTATTAATCTTGTGAAATCACTTCAAAATTTCTCAATTAACCTCATGTTACTCATTATTCAATTTCGAGTATTTTGTAATGACATTTACCTACCTCATATTACTCATTATTTCACTTCGAACATTTTTTAATAACATTTACCTTCGCTAATTACTAATATCCGGGTTCTCTAAGATGTTAGTTAATTAATAATTTTTTATTATAAAATATCTTATCATTTTATAAAAAATAAATAGTAATAATATGGTTAAACAAAAATATAGTTAAAATTTTAATTTAAAAAAACTAACATTCCATCAAAATAAACTTCGACAAATAGACATCATATTAAGATTTAAACAATCTCTAATTATCTCAAAATATACTTTACTTCAAGCATTTTGTACTGATTTTATCCTTACTTTTGGATTTCCTTAATCGACCTCTTGTATTATACATCTCGTGATTAACACTCACTCTCTCAATTCAAACCAAAATACTTCATCTCTCAAATTATGACTCACACATTCTATTATATCTTATATTTTAAAGATAATATTGATAATGGTTAAATAAAAATTAATTCAGTTTTTAATTTAAAAAAAACTAATATTCTAACAAAATAAATTTATAATTAACTAATATTGTGACATCGCTTTAAGCATTCTCTAATCGATCTCTCATTAGGATTCATCTTGAGCATTTTGTACCGATTTCATCCTTACTTTTTGAATTCCCCAATCGACCTCTTGTATTATTAATTTTGTGACTAACACTCACTCTCTCAATTCGAACCAAAATTTATCGTCCCTCAATTTTTGACTCACACATACTATTATATCTTATATTTCAAAAATAATATTGATAATGGTTAAATAAAAATATAATTTAATTTTTAATTTAAAAACAACTAATATTCTACCAAAATAAATTTATAACAAACAAATATTGTGACATCGCTTTAAACATTCTTTCATTAATCTCTTATTAAACATTATTTTAAGCATTTTATACTAATTTTATACTTACTTTTACAATTTCCTAATCGACCTCTCATATTACTAAATCTCGTGACTAACACTAAATAAAATATATTTAAAATTTTAATTTAAAAATAATTAATATCCACCCAAATAAACTTCGACTTACTAATATTGTTACCTCACTTAGAGCATTCTCTAATTGATCTCTCATTATAGACCTCTATTCGAGTAATTTGTACATATCTTATCTTTACTCTTGACCGTCCCCATCAACCACAAAATCATACATGCATTTACGTAAGGACTCACATGTGTCATCTTACCCTTATTTTTGGCCTTCCCCATTAACCACAAAACTTGAACTTTGGTTTCAAATATGAAATATGAACACTTTAACCACTATAGCACTTGTGATTGTTGAATTTAATTTAAAATTTTATGTATGTAAAAATATGTAATTATTGTTAATGAATAATAGATAAAATATATAATTAATAAATAAAATTAATTAATTATATAAATAAAAAATATGTAGGTATTAAAATAATTTTTTAATAAATAATTTGAAATTTTAAATTAAAGACTAAAGTAAAAATATTTTTAAAATCTAATATATAATTATAATAAGTGAATAAAAAAAAGTTAAAATAATGAAATAATATATAGATAAAAAGATATAATAAATAAAAAAATATTAATTATATAAATAATAAATATGTAGGGAAGGTATAAAATTATGTTTTTAATAAATTATTTAGCATTTTAATTAAAGACAGATGTGAAATTATTTTTAAAATTTAATATATAATTATATTAAATTTAAGAAAATTAAAATATTGATGCATAAACTAAATATGGATAGTTTATGTATGTATATATATACATTAACAATATTTATTGTTAATGAATAATAAATAAAAATATATTATGAATAAAAGAAAATTAATTAATTGTTTAAAAAATAAATATGAAGAGAAGGTATAAAAATATTTTTTAATAAATTATTTAAAAGTTTGAATTAAAAATTAAATTAAAAATATTTTTAAAATCTAATATATAATTATATTAAATTAATTAAAACAATGTTAATATAATGTAATAATAGATAAAAGATATAATAAATAAAAGAAAATTAATTAATTATAGAAAATATAAAATTATTTTTTTAATAAATTATTTAAAAATATTAATTAAAAACTAAAATAAAAATATTTTAAAAATATAATATATAATTATATTTAAAAATGAGTTAAATTAATGATGAATATATTTATTTTAATTAAATAAAAAAAATATATTTTAAAATTAATTTAATATAATGAATATGGAGACTAATAATAATAAAAAAGTTCTTATCTCATCTAATTTAACTTTTTAGTCATCATAGTTGATGACTTCTCATATTATTTTATATCTCGTTTGTATGATTAGCAAGTTTACTAATTTTGTAACCCAATTTGTTTTGTCTCGGCCTCTTATAAATATTAATATTATATTTTCTCTTTAATATTAAATTTTATATCATCATAAATATATTTAATAATTTATCTCTTTTCAATATTATAATATTTTAAAAATATATTTTAATAATTATATACTAATTATATATATATATATATATAGAAATAGTTAAGTGACAAATTTCTTTTATATATATACAAATTAATAGGTATAGCTAGAATAATTATTTATCATCCTTACCTGTTAATATGGACATTTTTTTACTTATCCAACTATCGTTACTCTTCAAATATATACATAAATTAAATATATAATTATAATATTTAATATATAAAATATTTTAGAAAATATAAAAATATATTTATTAATGAATTAATTAATAATATATTTATGTGAAATTTGAGAAATTTAGTAGCATTAAAAAATGGGGCAACATAAGTTGTATTAGTTAGGGATGGAATAGGGAGGTTCGGGCGAAAAATATATTTACCATTCTCGCCCCATTTTAATTTTGGAATTTTTTTAATACTATCTCCGTCCCGTTCGTTTTTTTTCGGTATCGGAGAATCCCGCGGTACACCATTAATAATTTTTTTTTAAAATAAATAAAAATTATTCCATAAAATTATATAAATGAATTTTTAAATATAATATATATTATAATATATTAAAATTTTATATTATTATAAAGAAATAACCTTATTACTTTTATAAAATATAATGAATAAATAAATATATTAGTGATTTTATATATTTAATTATGTTTATGGTGTTCGGGGCATGATCATTGTGAAATCGGGACGGGTCGGGGACACAAATATCATCTCTGTCCTATTCCCGTTTGGTTTCGGAGAAAAACCGTTCTAAACAGGATAATTCGTTTCGATTTTCGCGGAACGGTTTCAAATTGTCATCCTTAGTCTTACCTTTCTTGCGTGCCTCTCCTTATCTTCACACTTGATTTTGGTTCTAGTTGAATAAAGATTTAAAAAAAATTAAAGTTTCCCTTGATTTTCATACTTGTTAGATTTCAGTTTAATGTTTGATGTTAGACAAGAACAGGTTGAATGTTTAACTTCTAGTGGAGGTTGTTTTTAAAAGTGGGTGATGGATGAATATCCCCTCCATTCTCCCATCAAACCCATTTGAAAACTGGTTTATTTTTGTTATGATTTAGTTGATTTTGATTGCTGCTTGATTTATTAAAATAAAAAAGAAGGAAAATAACAGAAAACTGCAGGTTCGCCTTGCAAGAAAGAAAGCTTACAGTTTCTGCTGTTTTTTTTTTAAGCTTGTAGTGCAATTTTAGGTATTTTAGATGTTTTCGATACGAAATTTTTTACTTTTCATAACTAATTCATTCGTTTGATACATATATATTTTAAAATAATACTTAATTTAAAATACAAATTAATAAATCGAAACAAAGTTTGGTCGAAATTCTGTAAAAAAAAAAATACTAAATTTATGTATATTTGAATTTTTTTTCAAATATTTTATTAAATCGTACATTTTTAATCACCAAATCATTCTTTGATATTAGAATGCTTAGTTCTAAAAAAAATATTCCAATTAAAACTAATACGTCCAAGACATCTATTTATTTAATTTACAAACAAATTAGAAAAACAAAAATATATCTTTATAGTATAAGACACATGTTTTTGTTAATGTTTTTGTTAATAGTTAAAATTTTGATAAATTTAACCTTAAATTACACCATTTAAAATTTGACCCATATATATTTGAGCCTTCAAATAATAATTGAATCGATAAACAACTGATTCGCATACCATTTTAGGCTTTACATTTTATTGAGACAGAGGAAAATGATGGACAAACAATTAATTGAGGTTGTTAAAGTAAATTAATAATAGTTATTTTAATTATAATTTATTAATTAGTTTAGTAAGAGCTTCATCAATTTGTGTTATTTAAATAATTCAATTCCTTTTAACATTATTTTACTTTCTTTTTTATCTATTACAACACTAAATTTATTAACTAAAATATTAAAATATTTTTTATTTTTATTTGTTTTGATTGTATAATCTTTTAAGTCTTTTTACAATTAAAAAAATATTATTATCTCCTTAAAATCATTACTAATCATTTTTTTCCTGAAAAACACTATGAATTACAATTAATTTTCTTTATAATTTGTATTGATATATAAATAATGTAACACAGCTCCTTATTTACCTACTCTTATATAAAATAAAATAAAAAAGAGTGCAAAAATAATTGAATTGAATATATATATTAAAGTAAAAAAACACCACATTAATCCACTATTTTCTTTCACCACTTTCTTATCCTCTCTTTTTTAATTAAATGATGTGGTTACAACCCTTTTTGCGAGAATTGGGTCAAGACTACGAGGGAAGTGTGTTGCGATGCGACAGTCAGAGTGTCATTCGTTTGGTAAAGAATCCTGTTTATCATGGCAGGATGAAGCATATACAAGTTCGTTATCATTTGATCCGGTCAACTTTAGAAGATGGAGTATTAGCTCTTGAGAAGATTCCTGGGAGTGAGAATCCAGCTGATATGTTGACGAAAGCTGTAACAAATGAGAAACTGAAGTTGCAACTTCAGTTGGTCTTCTTCGTTAAGACACCGGATGGAAAGCCACTACCGATCGAGAGATGATGAAGTTAGTCTCTAAGTGGGAGATTGTTGAGTTATGGAACCTACACTTATAATAAACTCTACAATTGCTAGTTAAAATTTATTGGGTTTGTATTTGGTTTTGGGCTTGGACCTGACCAAGAGTTATTTAGATTTTATTACCTGAATGTTACCCTATAAATATGTGATTATTAAGGGTTTACATTGAAAAAGACAGAATTCTAAAGAGATAAAGTGTGAGGCAAATACTTTGTATTTCTTCTTCTTCTTCATAGTGAAATCTGGTGGTGGCTGAAGTGGATGTAGCTCAATTTGAGTGAACCACTATAAATCTGTGTCTTCTTGTGTTCTTCTTTCTTACATTTTTACATATTGTTTCCAGCAGGTCGGATTTGGGAGATACAAATTCTAACAGTAAATACCTAAGTTATCTACTTCTAAAGGTTTAAGTGTTACCTTAAATAGCGAGAACGAAACCTGAAACTTGAAACGGAACTGAAACAATTTGGTTTAGCGAAAACGTGAAACTTGAAACGGAACCGAAACAAAGAACAACAAACAAACGCATTAATTATATAAAACAAAAACGTGAAACGTGAAACAGAATTATGGATAGAAGTCGTCAACCAACCTTGTTCTTGACTCGCTATTGTTTTTTGTGCAATGGACTTATGATGTGAATCGGAGACTAGCTCGATGCCGGAATTGGAAGACTCAGGGAGATGCTAGAATCGGAGATGCTGGAAGACTTAAGACACTGACAAAGATAACAATTGCAGAGCGACGATGGAAGCGAGAGGAAGAAGAAAGAAAGAGGCATTTGCATTAGCAAAATTAGAATATTATCTCCGAGAGTAGTAATTAATGTCTCTCGGTGAGAATAATACATGAATATCCCCAAGAGCAGTAACCAATGGCTCTCGATAATAATAGTTATCGTCGAGAGCTAATGAATGCCCTCACTGATAGTTATTAATATCACCGAGAGCATTCGTTCACTCTCGGTGACAATTCTCGGTAATTGCACATATTCTATTGAAAGAAAAATTCATCATTTTTTTTGTATCTAGTATTTTTTTTTTTAAATTCAGGGATTTATTCTTAGAGCTTGTTTGATCTTTTGGGTTTTTTTTGAGATAAAGTCTTGTTTTTTAAATAACCTTTGATGGATGGAATTGGTAAAAAACTAAAATTTTAATTTTTTTTTCAATTATACCCTCCTCTCTCTCTATATATATATTATAATTAATAATATTTTTTAAATAAATTAATTTAATTAATATTAAATTAAATTAAAATTTAAAATATAATTAAATAATATTTTATTTAAATGAGATATATTTATAAATTAATAAATATTTTTTATTTAAATATATTTAACTTTATTTTATAGTATAATTATTTAGTTAAATTATTTAAAATTTAAATTTATATTAGATGATATATTAGGTTATAATTTTATTTTTATTTTTATTTTAATTTTGAATTTATTTTTATTTAATATAATTTTTTAAATGAAATAAGTTATTAATTTATTTTAAATGAAAATAAATTTTAAAATGTAATCAATAAATATAAGAGATAAGGTATATTTATAAATAAATATAAAAGAGAAAGTATATTTAAAATTAATTAATATTTGTTAGTGAAATATATTAATTTTATTTTTTAGTATAATTATTTATTTATTTGAATTATTTAAAATTAAATATTATATTAGATAATATAGTATGGTAAGTTAAATTTATATTGAGTTTTAATTTTTATTTAAGGTAATTAATAAAAATAATATTAAATTTAATTAAAAGGTAATTTTGATATTTAAATAATAAAATGGTTGATAAGATGTTTGAGTTTTAGGATAAAAATTAGATTTTATCCTCAAAACTCTTTGATGAAACGAGACCTTAAAATAATGATACAAGTTCATCAACACATGAATTTGAAAAAAAAGTAAAATAAATAATTGCAGTTAGTTAGTTTGTTAACTGTAGTTAAAAAACAATTTTGATTATATTTAATAGTTTTGATTCTATATATAGTTAAATATTAATACATTCTTCATCTTCAAGATTTTCACATGCAACCAACCATGTAACTTCAGAATTCGACTCTTAATCAAAGAATGCGTAGGGTTGGCCTATAAGCGCACGACCACTCCTTTTACTTTATTTGTTGTTGGGTTCGGTTCATAATCGATTTCTAGGCTCTTTTTGACTTTTTTTTTTTTTTTTTTTTTTTTTTTGTACATGATGTCGTATACAAGGAAAGAAAAAGTTTATTATTTTAATTTATTCAGCGATTAAGTGGTTAATTATATGACATCTTATCTTGTGTGTAAAAAACTAAAAGTGTTTAATTTGTTTTTTTTTTTTTTACTTTATGGGGGGGGGGAGATATAAGAAATCAATACTTTAGAAGGGGATCCATTATTAGTCCGAATATCTATATATATCTAATAACGCTTAATTTAAAAGGTTGGAGGTGTACATCACGCTCTCTCCAAAATTATTCACATCATCATAGTATTTTCTCTTTCTTTTATATATATATATATATATATATATATATATATATATATATATTTCTCTCTCTTCATTTATCTTTATCAATTAATTGTTTTTCTATCCCTTACCATATATATATTCACACTAATAATATATAAAATATATATTTTTTTATTAATTCTATTAACTTTCATCATTAATTATTCTATGTCTGTTACTCTTTTATATATATATATATATATATATATATATATATATTAATATTTTTTTTATTAATTATTTTAAAAATAAACCTAATGATTCGTCTAAAATATTATATATATTAATCACGCTCTCTCCAAAATGATCAACATCATCGTCATCATAGGTATTTTCTCTTTCTTAAATATATATATTTCTCTCTCTTCTTTCATTCTGAAATCAGACCCCCTTAGATCTTTATTTGTTATAGAAAGTGGTTGATTATACATATTTTGAAAAGGTCTTTATTTGTTATTGATGCAATGGCTATTTTTTTCTTGAGTTTTTGTAGACGTAATGTTGTCATTTTCATAGGGAGAACGAGGCTTTCATTTATTTCAAAGAAGATCCATATTTGTGTAATGTGGTATGAACTCTTGAGCTCAAGTCTAAACTTCTTATCATATATTTTTATTAGTTCTTGAAATATAACTTTTCTTCTCTATTATATATGTTTCGTCTCTCCTTAAGTCTTATTTTGTTATTCAAAGATAGATGAGAGCAAAGTTATCTAGAGACTATATATATATATATATATATATATAATAATTCCCGATTTGTTTGGTTGGTTTCAAGTCCTTTTAGTCATCACTTTAATATGTTGATTTTTAATATTTCAATTGATGTTTTGATGGAGATGATGGGTTCATTGGATTCAAGATTAAACAACTTTGATTTTTTTATTAGGTTTTGGCGATAATGGTGCTATCATGGTTATGCAAAGTTGTTTTTGGTGATAATCGTGTTATCATGCCTGAAGGTGTGAGAATTGATCATTTTATCATAAAATTCATTTGTAAAAAGATTTTTTAATTTTTCTATTACATTAATTCTTGATTTTATTTGGTTTATTTCAGGTACTTTCAGCCATTATATGTCATTATACTTCTATATGCAAGCTATTGTCTAAATGTTTGTTTACTTAAAATATTTTAATTTTGAGATAATTGTGTTTAACTTTAGATTTCTTATGTATACACTAACTTGGAATAATTTGTTTAATACTTATAATTTTAATGAAATAATAATGTGTTTTATGAATTTAATTTTATTGTGCAACTACTATTTTTATCTACTAATTTTATGGTATATTTTAGTTTTGATACTCCTATTTTTATTAAAAAAATGTTAATAAAAATAAACTCAATAAATATAACCTACCATCTATATATATTAATATTTTTTATTAAATATTTCATCTAAATAATTTGATTATTTATAAAAAAATTCAAATATAATAAACCTTCTCATCTAAAAAGTCATTTGAGATTTATATTAAATATTAATATTAATTATGAAAACTATTTAGGAGATTTAAATTGTAAAAAAATATACTTGCATTGCATTGAATATGTTCACACACTAATGGATAATAAATATTATTATAACCTCTAATTAATTCAGTTTTATTCTAATTTATAACTAATTATTATAAATAAAATTAACTGATAATAAATATTATTATAACCTTAAGAAGATCCATATTTGTGTAATATGGTATGAACTCTTGAGTTACCACATATGGTAAGTCTAAACTTCTTATCATATATTTTTATTAGTTCTTGAAATATAACTTTTTTTCTCTATTATGTTTCGTCTCTTTTAAGTCTTATTTTGTTATTCAAATACAGATGAGAGCAAAGTTATCTAGAGATTATATATATACATAATAATTCCCGATTTGTTTGTTTGGTTTCAAGTCCTTTTAGTCGTCACTTTAATATGTTGATTTTTAATATTTCAATTGATGTTTTGATGGAGATGATGGGTTCATTGAATTCAAGATTAAACAACTTTGATTTTTTTATTAGGTTTTGGCGATAATGGTGCTATCATGGTTATGCAAAGTTGTTTTTAGTGATATATAGTTATTTTGTGTATTAATTTTAAAGAAATTATTATTATTTTAAACAGTCATTAAGACTATTTCTAAAATGATTTTTTTTTTTTTTTTACATTTCAATCATATTTTCAATAATTCTTAAATGCAATTAACGATAATTATGATGAAATACATTTTTATTAATAAAATTCACTTTTTATTTTATGACAGTCTTATCAAGAAAAATTATATATTTCTTAAAACAGATTAATATGGATAATAACCATAACTTTTAACATAATTGTTTTAATGGAAAATTAACAACAATCTTTATCCGTTTAAAAAAAAAGTCAATAATGCTTTTATTATCCTATTGATTGTGGATTATGTGGAGTGATTAATTAATGGTATTTTGATTTTCATATAATTATTTGTTGGGTATAAAATAAATAATTAAAATTATGGAGCTTGTATTTAATGTAAAAAAAAATCAAATTATTGTTAAGGGACTTAAGTTGGTCTAATTTATTTTATATAAATATGTATTAGAAAGAATTGAACCCAATCAACTATATTATTATTATTATTTTTTTTTAAAATTTGGGATATATATATAATAACTTCGTAGAACACCTACATTTGGGTAGAGTCGGATCTAAGCGTTGGCTAGGGAAACGTCCCGTAGTAAGAGGAGTAGTTATGAACCCTGTAGACCATCCCCATGGGATTGGGAAGGGAGAGCCCCAATTGGTAGAAAACAAACCCACAACCCCTTGGGGTTATCCTGCACTTGGAAGAAGAAGTAGAAAAATGAACAGTTACTCCTGTTGTGAACAGAGCTATTATTGCAAAAATATGTGAATACAACCAACTATCATTAAGAATTTCATCTTTAGACCAAAAACAAGCAAGGGGTGGAATACCACAAAGAGAGAGTGTACCTAAAAAAAAGCGTTTTTTTTTATAATTGGCACGTGTTTTGTTAAATCCCCAATAAGAATCATATTCTGACTTTTATCTGACGAATATCCAACAATAGCTTCCATTGAATGAATAACCGAACCAGATGCTAAAAACAATAATGCTTTCGAATAAGCATGAGTAATTAAATGAAATAAAACAATTCGATAAGATCCCATACCTAAAGTAAACATCATATAACCCAATTGAGACATTGTAGAATAGGCTAAACCCCTCTTAATGTCTTTTTGAGCCAGAGCTAAAGTGACTCCTAAAAATAATGTTATTATACCAATTAACGAGATTAAATTCATTATATAAGGTATGGTTATGAAAAGAGGAAGAATACGAGTTACAAGAAAAATGCCCGTTGCTCGCTGAAATAGGAGTAGATCCCTCCATAGCATCGGGTAACCACACATGAAGAGGGAATTGTGCAGATTTAGCAACTGCGCCGGCAAATAATAGAACAACACACAAAATAACCAACAAAACATCAACCTCATTATTTAAAATATTGAATATTTCGAATAAATCCTGAAATTCAAAACTACCTGTTATCCAATAAAAACCTTAATTTTTTTTTATATTTTCACACAAATAAATTTTATATTTTTTTTAATAAAATAAAAAATTATATGTATTTTTTATTTATTTAAAAATTAAATATTTTAAAAACAAATAACATTTCTCTCACCTATAATTTATATATATTAATTTACTTTCTTAATTTTTTTCACTCTCATCTTTATATATATATATATATATATATATATATATATATATATATATATATATATATATATATATATATATTAAATTAGTAATTATATAAGAGAAAATTTGAGAATTATTATTATTATTATCATAATTATTTTTATATATATTATTTTTTTCTTGTGACGTTCATCGCGTCGTCTTCTACTAACCTTCCACGCTGTAACTACATATATCCTTAAGGTACATATTGATTTTTCTGAGTTTTGATTGATCTTGTATTCTGTTACACTTTTTGGTAGACGACATACCAGAAAATTGTTTTGTTGCAGGACATCGTAGATGGTGAGTGCATCGTCTTCTTCCCCTGATGAGACGACGATGGCGATGAAGACGACGAGGAAGAGGAGAGATGAGAAGAATCGGAGGAGTGACGTGATAGTCGTAGGATACCAAGTGTAGGATGACAAAGAGAGATTCTTACTTTCTCATCTCCTTTAATAAATAAAACTTTTATATAATTTTCAGAGGAGAGTTTACCTTCCACCATTTTCTCAACTTTTGATTTCTAAAAGTTGTCTAAATAAATTTTATTCTTCCTAATTGTTTAAAGTTTGAGCCAATTTTAAACTTTTTTATAATTGAATCTAGGGTTAATTATGAGATTATATAAAAATTCATCACTTTACTTCCAACTCTAGGCATTGTTTAATTCGATTATGCATAACAATTGTTGTCACAGATTTGCCTGATTCACTCGAGGGAGCTCAGCAAGGTTTTGGTTTAATCCATGAATTTCTTAGTCACATAGAAAGATCTTTTGTTTTGGTAAAATGAAATTATTTATTCATTAATGTTATCATACTGTGCTGCTGCTTATTTATAACCATTATGAAACCAGGTACAAGTTATTGATAGTTCATCTGAACAGCCAGAATACGAATATGATTCAGTTCGGCTTAAAATATAATTGTTTATTCTAGAGCTTTCTGAAAAACCATGTTGGGTAGATTATAAATAAATTGATCTTCCCGAAGCATATGAGAAATGGGCATCATTCAAGGAAAATATTAAAGGACGTGACATTATATGTTTTTTGTATTAGTGCTGCCACTGGAAAGGGTACCCACAAAGTGATACCTGTAGCTTATGAACTCATACTGGCTCAAAGAGAAGACTGTATAAATAAAGTTCTTACCCTTTATTTAAAAGAAATCTTAATATCTCTAAAATATTTATAATCTTATATTAATGTTTAGATACAAAATTATTTCTAAATATTGCTCTCTTTTAGAGTGGGATGTCTCAATTTATATATATATATATATATATATATATATATATATATATATATATATATATATGTATATATATATATATATATATATGTATATATATATATATATATATAAAATTAGTAATTATATAAGAGAAAATTTGAGAATTATTATTATTATTATCATAATTATTTTTATATATATTAATTTTTTCTTGTGACGTTCATCGCGTCGTCTTCTACTAACCTTCCACGCTGTAACTACATATATCCTTAAGGTACACATTGATTTTTCTGAGTTTTGATTGATCTTGTATTCTGTTACACTTTTTGGTAGACGACATACCAGAAAATTGTTTTGTTGCAGGACATCGTAGATGGTGAGTGCATCGTCTTCTTCCCCTGATGAGACGACGATGGTGATGAAGACGACGAGAAAGAGGAGAGATGAGAAGAATCGGAGGAGTGACGTGATAGTTGTAGGATACCAAGTGTAGGATGACAAAGAGAGATTCTTACTTTCTCATCTCCTTTAATAAATAAAACTTTTATATAATTTTCAGAGGAGAGTGCACCTTCCACCATTTTCTCAACTTTTGATTTCTAAAAGTTGTCTAAATAAATTTTATTCTTCCTAATTGCTTAAAGTTTGAGCCAATTTTAAACCTTTTTATAATTGAATCTAGGGTTAATTATGAGATTATATAAAAATTCATCACTTTACTTCCAACTCTAGGCATTGTTTAATTCGATTATGCATAACAATTGTTGTCACAGATTTGCCTGATTCACTCGAGGGAGCTCAGCAAGGTTTTGGTTTAATCCATGAATTTCTTAGTCACATTGAAAGATCTTTTGTTTTGGTAAAATGAAACTATTTATTCATTAATGTTATCATATTGTGCTGCTGCTTATTTATAACCATTATGAAAACCAGGTACAAGTTATTGATAGTTCATCTGAAAACCAGAATACGAATATGATTCAGTTCGGCTTAAAATATAATTGTTTATTCTAGAGCTTTCTGAAAAACCATGTTGGGTAGATTATAAATAAATTGATCTTCCCGAAGCATATGAGAAATGGGCATCATTCAAGGAAAATATTAAAGAACGTGACATTATATGTTTTTTGTATTAGTGCTGCCACTGGAAAGGGTACCCACAAAGTGATACCTGTAGCTTATGAACTCATACTGGCTCAAAGAGAAGACTGTATAAATAAAGTTCTTACCCTTTATTTAAAAGAAATCTTAATATCTCTAAAATATTTAAAATCTTATATTAATGTTTAGATACAAAATTATTTCTAAATATTGCTCTCTTTTAGAGTGGGATGTCTCAATTTTCATTGTATCTCAACTATGGACATCTTTCTCTATCTATAAATTTATTAACAGTTTTTTTTGAAGTATATTACACACGTGTTTATGAATGAACCTATAAACATATTTTTGTTTGTGATGATGATACAAAGCATAAACTCTTTATTTTTTTGTTAGATTCTCTTTTCATTACTAAACATGAATTGATAATTATATAACTGACAACTTTTCATTTCAGTTACATAGATTGAAAGATGTTTGATAGTTTATAACAAAATGGATCATCCAGAAGCACATGAAAAATGGGTATCATTCAAGGAAATTTTGAAGGACGTGGTATTAAATGTTTTTGTATGAGTGTTGTCACGAGAAATGGTACACTAGAAGTGATATATGCAGCTTATAAACTCATATTGGCTCAAAGAGAAACAATATAAATCAAGGTCTTACCTTTTTTAAAAGAAATTTTAATGTCTCTAGAATATTTGAAGTATCATATTAATGTTTAGATACAAATTTGTTTTCAAATATTACTCTCTTTCAGAGTGGGAGGTTTCTATTTTCATTGTATCTCAGCCAAATACATCAACGTTTTTTTCAGAAATATAATGCAAAAGTGTTTATGAATGAACCTATAAACATATTTTTGGTTGTGATGATGATACAAAACATAAACCCTTTATTTTTTATGTTGGATTCTCTTTTTATTACTAAACTTGAATTGATAATTGTATAACTGACCACTTTTCATTATAGTTGCATAGATTCAGAAAGAAGATTTTGATACAAGAGAGAAAAATATTATGGTTAAATATAGTGACGAGAATAAAGTGAGAGTTATAATGTAGTTAATTGTGAAGAGTGTGTTATGAAATTATTTTAGTTGTATCAGATTTCAGCACATATTGGAAGTATGTGGAGTATACAAGTCTTTGTCTAAATTTTGGTGTAAAGGAGGTGACACCATTTTTGTTGGAGAGGTTAAATTTAGGTTTTTCTTCTTCCAACGATTTTGTATCTTCTTAATGATTAGTTATGAAAACACATTTTGCAGATGGAGATGACATGGAATGACTCTAATGGACCAGATGGCCTAAATGGAATTAAAATCTTAGCTTTCATCTACACAACATGTAAACATAACTGATCATTTTTCATTACATTACATAGATTTAAAAAGAAGATTTCAACACATCTTAGAAGCAAGTTGATATAGAAGTCTTTGTCTAAACTTGGTGTAATGGAAGGTGACACCGTTTTTGTTGAAGAGGTTAAATTTAGCTTATTCCAACGATTTAATATTTCTTAATGATTGTTATGAACACATTTTGCAGAACACCACTAAATTTACATTAAAAAATTTCATTCTTTAACATTAAAAAGAACCAAACTTATAAAATTAATAAAAAAAATTAAAATAGTGTAAGTTCATATTTATATTTATATAAGAATATTTAGTTCATATAAGTTCGTTTATAAAAAATTAAAATATTGTAAGTTCATATATGTATATATATTTTCTTTTAATATAAATATATATTAATTTTATATAAATATTTTTTTTATTATATATTAACATATTGAATTAAATATTATATAAAAACTTCATTTATATTTTTTCCCGTACAACGTAGGATATTTTACTAGTTATTATAATAATATTTGTATGATTTAAGCTAACGTTGATTGTTGGATTATTATCATCCATATAATCAGTCATCCTCATATCTTCTTTAATTCAAACTTGTTGACTAAGGACGACTACCTGAAAAATGGAATGAACAAAAATTCGGCCACGCTCGCAGGATGGAAAAGCAATATCTATCTTCAGGATTAATGTAAGCTTTTGAGAGTAATTGAGTCCGAATTTACCAGTTTTATATCGGTATTTTTTTAACATGCAGGCAGGAACTCTAATTATTGGTTGTTGAGACATTAACAAAATACTTGTTCTCTTTAGGTTTTAAAAAAACTCAACAAAAATTAATTTTTCAATCAATCACTTTTCAAAAATTACATCACTCATTTCATTAACTAAAATACTAAAATACTTTTTATTTTAAATTTTTATATTTTATTTTATTTATATATATCAATACCTTTTAATTTTTTTTATCAAAAATATTAATTACCTTCTCAAAATCATAACCAATCATTATTTTTTTCTCCCTCTAAATTTTTAAAAAAACCTCCATTCGATCAAGGTCAAAGTCTATTATTACCGGTTACCGATCTCTGATTATCTATTCATAGATTTAATCAGAAGATAAATAAAAATTAGGACCAAGTGAAAAGAGCAAGGAGGAGTAATTCTGAAACTGTGTCCAAGTCTATATCTGTATCTGTATCGGATTGTCGAGAAATTAAAAAATAATTCTCCAAGGTATAAATAAGTGTAATTGAAAATTGATTTTTAATTTATAAATAGTTGATATATATATTTTATATTTATTATATTATTTAAAAAATATTTATTAACTAAGAATAATAATATTTAATTAATTATAATTAAATAATACAATAAATATAATTTATTTATTTTGGATAGGATTTCATGATCTTTTATTTTGAATATTTTTCAATTAATTATAACATTATAAATTAATTAAATTTGAATGTTACTTAACAAAAAAATATTATTTATTGTAAGATAACTTTTAAGAATATTTGAGACTTTTAATGTTAATGAGTAATGTTCTCAATAAGTATGAGTAATGTTCTCAATAAGTACAGTGACTTCATCTTATATTGTCATAATTTAGACTATATTCCTTCTATAAAATACTCATTTCTTCTCTATTATAACTTAAATATTATTATAGTCACGTCTTCTTACCAAAAAAATATGAAAAATATAGTTGTTACAAAATATGTGTTGTGGTCTTTATAAAAAATTAATCACAATTTTTTATAATTCATCATTTTAATTTTCATATTTCAAATATATGTTATATTGTAATCCTTAAAGATTAGTTTATCGTTTATTTCTCCATTTTTGTAAAGTGGGAGTGTATCGTTTAATTGTTTGATATATTTTTTATTTATTACCAATTTAAGACCAAATTATTAAATATTATTTAAATCATCTTTTAATTAAATTAATTATGTAAATTATGACTGAGGATATTATAACTGAGAATAATACTCTAATATATCCATTTAATCATAAATTATTAATTAAAATATTCATTATATTTTTAAAATTAATTTTGATTATTATATATTTATACATATCAATATACTTTATTCAAATAATTAAATTTTGAATTTATCTACACAAATCAAATTATAAAAAATTAATTAAATTATTTGAAATAAGTCATTTATCAAACAAATAACTCATCTAAAAACTCTTTTAATTTAAGTAAAAGTCGTGATTGTGAAGTATCATGTTAGTTCTCGTCTAATTCTACAAAAACTAGTAATTAGTTAAAGCTATTTTGTTAAGTAACCTCTTCTCTATTATATTTGGAAAGGTTAGCATGCCTCGAAATGCACATTTTATAATAAAAAAAATGTAAGAGATGAGTCACGCCTAAGAAAAGGAGAAAAAGAAAGAAGATGAAAGAGACGAGGTAAGATGACTCCACTTTTATTCTCTTTATTTTCTAAATATTATTCAATTATTACAATACGAAGCAACACAAAAAAGACAAAAAAATAAAAATAATAATAAATAAATAAATAAATAAAAGGCTTGACATCGTTAAGAAACAAACTCTTGTAAGGCCATGAACAGATCACTTTTTCTTTTAGACTTTTAATTATTATATATTAATGCAGACAAAACTTTGCGTGATTTCTACCATGTTAACTTTTGTTTTACTAGTTCTATATGTTAAATCTAGGTGTGAGAGATTAAATATATAATAAGATGAACAATGTACAAACAACATCAAAGACATAAATCCAAAAAGAAAATTATTATATTATTATAATATTGAGAATTAATTACAAATAATCAAATATAAATGGTCTGGTCTGGTCTGGTTTGGTTTAATTTGGTTTGATCTGGTCTTTATAAATGGAGGAAGTGTTTCGAATTTTTTTATATTATTTATATATATATTTAAATAAGAAACAAAATTTTAGTAATTAAATAGTGTCATTTTTGAAACACTTCAAAATAGATAAAAATATTAATAACTAAAACACATTACTATATAAAATAAAAATAAATAGTTATCTCAATATTTCCTTCAAGATGAATATCTTGAAGAAAAAATGTACATCTCATATGCTAAAAAAATTGAAAAGTAATTTTAGACCGTATATCTTTTAAATACCTCACAATATGAAATGCATCTCCTAATAAGTCAATAAGTTATAAATGATTCATTCTTAAATTGAGATTTTTATTGTACAACATATATAATCTTAATATTATGTTTGCTCTAATTTAAATATAACATTCTCTTCCATAAGTTTTCTTGATTTACATGATTCATTAATAAATTTATGCAACTTTTCATGTAATTTGATACCATAAATGAGCTCATAGGAAATATTTACAAGTTTTCATACAGTTTGATACTCTGTATAAGGTCATAATGAAATTTCTGTAATATTTTATGCACTTTAATACCTATATTCATGAGTGTTTTAGTAGATTTATTGTCCAGAGGTCAACATCAATGATAAATATTATGATGTTATAATTATTCATAATAATATTTTGTTTTTATTATATGATCCGCATTATATTAAATTTTGAGACTAGGAAAAAAAATTCAGATTTTAATTTATGATCAATGGATTTTTTTTAATATTGAAATATGCTCAATATTGTAAATATAGATATGTAAGAGCAACTCCAACCATGCCCTTTTCTCCTCCAACCCACTGGCAAAATAAAACCTCATAATGCGAATCTGTCTCTTGTCCAGACACAAATATGGGAATGGAAAGTTCATTAATACCATTTTGGCTATTTTTAAAAAATGGTCCTTGCACTTATTATTATTTTTTTAATTTTTAACTTTTTTTTACATGTAAATTAATCATTTAACTTATGTTTTTTTTAAATTTATTATACTTAAATTTTATCTAATTTATTTTATATCGATGGGTATAAGTGTTTTTTTATTAATAATATTTGTTTTTATATAACATGTTTGTTTATTTAAATATATTATTAAATTATTTTATCTATTATAAATTATTGATATATAATTAATTTTATTTAAATTTTATTAAATGTATAAAAAAAGATTAAGATTAAATATGTAAAATTGATAAATATATAGATAATATTAATAAGGTTAAAAAGTTTGTGTAAGAAAGAAATATTATAATAATATTCTTTTGGGTTTGGAAATGAGTTTTTGGGTTGGAGATCGATGAATTACTGTTTGATGTGACGTTACTGCATTTTGAGTTTGAGAATGGATTTGTGGGTTGGAGATGAACCATCTCCAACCCACAAATTCATTCTCAAACTCAAAATACAGTAAACGTCACATCAAACAGTAACTCATCTTCAACCCAAAACCCAAATTCAAAATAATATTCTCAAAATATTCATTTTTATAATAATTTTTAATTTTTTCAATATTATCTATATATTTATCTAAAATTACAAATTGAACCCATAACTTTACAACAACTTATTAATTACTTTTAAATTCTAATTATAAATCAATTATTTATACAACTACATAAAACAAATTAAACATTATTAAATAAACACAAATTACATCTCACAAACAAAAAAAAATACAACAAAACAAACCTTATTAAAACATACTTTTCACATATAAAATAGACGATTTATCAATTCTCGGAATGTCTTTTTCAATTTTTTAGTTATGTAATCGGAATGTCTTTTTCAATTTTTTAGTTATGTAATCGGAATATCTTTTTCAATTTCTTAGTTATGTAATGGATTATTGTATTTTTTTTAGTTTTTTTACGTGTTTTATTTTATTAAAATTATTTTTATTATTTTTTAATTTTTTTATCAATATTGTTTATTATTATAAATTTATAATATTTAAAAAATTTAAAATATAAATATAAAATTTTAAATATAAGTTAATCATATAAATAAATTAAAATATAAATAAATAAAATATGTAAACAAATTAAAATATAAATAAGTTATGTAAATTAATTAAAAACAAACTAAAATTACTGAAATGAAATTTTTGAGTATGTGAACAGTGTCCCTGCAAATTAGGTTTGGAAGAGAGAGAATTTGCAGAAAAATTAAAAATGCAGTTGAGTTTACAGGTGGGTTGAAAAGCTAAAACATATTATGAAAATGAGTTTTCAGGTGGGTTAGAAATGATATAAGACAAAATGTCTAATATCTAAGCAATAATAAAAAAAACATTTTATTCAAAACATTTTATTTTAGAATTACATTTAAAATCATATTTTTTTATATAAATGTCTTTTTTAAAAGTTCAATGAATAAATATATTACTGATGGTGATTTTGTATAAGACCATTTTATTTTTAAAATTATAAATGAGTCCTTGTAATATTGGTATGTTAATAATTTTTATTTTTTTAGTTTGTATTTTTATTTTTTAAATATAAATTAATGTATAAAAAAAACTATTGATGTGTATTAGTTTTATATATTAATTTTTTATTTAACTTTTTATATATTTAATTTTATATTTGTATTGTATATTTTTTTACCTTTCATAAATTTATAATAATAAATAATATTGATAAAAAATTATAAAAATAATAAAATAATAAAATAATAATTTAAAGATAAAAATTATATTTCTACAATAATTAATAATACAAGATAAATAATAAAAATTAACAACCAGAAATAAAAATACGATTAATGATGTTTAATTTTTGTAAATGTGTATAAATTATTAATATATAATTAATTTTATCATAATTTTTTTCTAATTGAATGAAAATAATATTTGGATTAATTTGTAAAGTTGATAACTATATAAGGGTATAAAAAAAAGTTGGTGTGAAAAAATATTTCAAGAATATTTTTTGAGAATGAATTTTTTGGTTAAAGATAAATTCCTGTTTGATAGAGACACTTACTACATTTTGAGTTTTAAGGTTAAAGATGGTTTAAAAACAACAATTTTTTTTTTATGTTTTAGAGCACTAATTAATCTAAAATAACATTTTTGGAAACATGCACAAAATATTGATTAAAATTAAAAAAAAAAATTTACTGTAGTCCTTTATTTCAAATTTTGTTTTGAATTTGTTTATGTATCATTATTATTGTTATTTATTATTGTAATATTGAAGGCAATTTTATTTTTAATTTCAAGAACACAAATCTTGATTTTCTTAAAAAATATATTTATGTAAATATAATTATCAACATGTATAAAATATATATAGATTAATTTCTTTTTTATGTCTCCAAAGATTTATATGGATTAAATAAAAAAATTAAATCTCTTTCACTTTTGAATATTTTATTTGATTTATGTCAAGTAAGAACTTTTTTTAAAACATTTGTTTGGAGTATTTTTTTTATCATTACAAATATGATTATTAGATTCAAATCTATTAGTCTTATGATGTTGTTTTAATTAAAAACATTTGTGTTCATATTTTATTCGAATTTTAATTAAAAACATTTATGTTCATATTTTATTCGAAAGAAAACGAAAAATATTAATCAGAAGACTTACTTATTTCTTCAAAAACTTTTTCTTACTCACTCTTTTAATCGAATTTTAATTAAAAACATTTATGTTCATATTTTATTCGTAAGAAAACGAAAAATATTAATCAGAAGACTTACTTATTTCTTCAAAAACTTTTTCTTACTCACTCTTTTAAATAATTTTTTGAACATCTTATATCATACATGGTTTCTTTATCATCGTTTGGATGTTCTTGAATCAAATTGTTTGATGATTCATTTTTATTAATGAATTTAGGTTTATAAATTTCTTCTTCAAATAAATAAGTTCTTAAGCCAAATAAGTTGTTATCTTTTAAATCTTTCATTGAATTGATTATTCTTGGATATTCTTGAATCGTATGTTAGATAAAATAAGACTGGTTCAAATAAACCTAACTTAAATAAACTTTGCATGCAGGAACAAGGAACAGAACCGGATGAACAAGAGAACCGACTAAAGAAACCTAACCGGTCAAGCTACCAAACCGATCAAGAGTATTCGGAACGTGACCGCACATAGAAAGGATCGGTCAAAGCTCAAAACCGGAATCATCAAACAGCCGATCATCCACAAGACAAGAATAACCGGAAGAAGTCCGGTTACATCACTACCAAAAGACATTCGGCCAAGTCAAATGACCGACCAGTACAAGAAGACAATTTGGGTATCTGTTGAGAATGATACTAAAGGAACAGACTGAATACTTCCATATCCATGCAAGTCCGAGGAAAGACTGTAGGCTGCAGAAAACAGTACTACCGGATCCTTCTACTTCGGGATAAGCCAGAAAGGAAATCTTCCAAGTAAAGACAACTGTCCAACAGACAGTGCCTACATCAAGTAAAAGACAAACCCGGCAGGTTTGTCTTACACACCGGAAGAACAGACCGCCAGGTCTGAGACATAATACCAGGTCTGAGATTGACCATCAGGTCTGAGGAAACGACCGCAGGTCTGAACCTCTGAAACACTGAATCACTGCACTTCTGATCAGCCAATCAGATTCAAGGCAGTGAAATATGACCGTTGGCATATTTCACCTATAAAAGGGGTAGCTGAAGAAGAGTAAATGCAGCGACTTAAGCGGGACGAGACAAGAGTGTGATATTAAGAGCATTTACTACAAGTGATAAGAGTGTGCTGTTCTAGAAAGCTTAAGTGTTGAAAGTTAGAGTGTGTTTTACAATTTCGGTGTAAATTGTAAGAGTGTTATCGAGCAGGAAATAAGTCTCGATCGGCCTGTACTTGTATTCCTTAGTGAATATCCTTCTCGCGGTTTCGAGAGGAAGGGGTGACGTAGGAGTTTTATCTCCGAACATCCATAAAATCCGTCTTGTTACTTACTTTATGCCGGCATCATTATCTAACCGACTAACTTAACCACACCGCTCCAAACCGACTTTATACTAACCATACCGAATATCCAGATTACCGAAACCGACCCACCATTTCCAAATCTCCATCATCCGAAACCGACCGTGCCTATCATACAAGCGTGCCGCTTCAACCTGAAAGCAAACCTCTTCCGCGCTTGAACCTAGTTCAAGGGTTTGTGACTGGTTGTGTAGTATTGAAACCCCGGTATTAATCTCTAACCGGATTAACCACCACCCTTCGAGTGTGAACCGCTAACCGGTCCAACCCCCGGTCCACCAGCGGCGATCTAGATCTTAACAATTGGTATCAGAGCAGTTAGTTTCAATACTCAAGCAAACATGTATCAGGATAGGCCTCCAATGCTAGAAGGTGATGACTTTGCCAACTGGAAGGCACGCATGCACCTGCACCTAGTCACCTTGGATGATGAAATGGAATCCATTCTGACCGAAGGACCGATAATTATTAATAAAGATAGAAAAGAATGGACGGCTGAAGATAGGAGAAGGAACAATCTGGACAACCATGCTAGAAACTGGATCTCCAACAGCATGGACAGAAACACATACTGCAAGATCAGAGATTGCAAAACCACGAAGGAGACATGGAACACAGTCATCCAGATCTTTGAAGGAAATGAAAGAACAAGGGAGAACAAAATAATGATGGCCACACAGAAGTTTGAAAGCATCAAAATGAAACCAGGAGAAACTATGAAGGAATACAGTGACCGGTTCACCGGTGTGTTAGATGAACTAGCAACTCTGGGCAAGAAGTATGAGAACAAAGAGGTAGTTATGAAGGCTTTGAGATCTCTTCCAAGTGCCTGGGATATAAAGACAATGGTGATGAGGGAATCAAAGAGCCTACGTAAGATGAAACTATACGACGTATTCGAAGATCTAAAGGCATACGAATTCGAGATGAGATCTAGGACTGAAGAGGAAGTCTCGGCCTCAACATCAACCAGAGCACTAATCACATCTACAGAACCGGCCGCACCTGCTCCTACACCTGCACCGATACCGGTTCCTGCACCCGCACCGATCAGAACCGCCGAACAGTTCACTGAGGATGCCATGGCAATGCTTGCACAAAAGTTTGGAAGGTTCATGAAAAGGAGCCAACCGACAAACAACTACTATGGTGACAAATCCAATGTAAGATGCTATAACTGTAACTGTTTGGGACATTTTAAGTGGGAATGCAGGAAACCAAGGAGGGATACCCAGAAACCGGACTATCAAAATGACAGAAACAGTTATCAACAAGCCGGTGAAGGAAGTGAGGTACCGAAAGCACTGATAGCCGACGATGGAGGAAGTCTATGGGCTCGCAGTGATAGTGACGATGAACTCACATGTCTCATGGCCAATGAGGAACAGGTATTTGACTCTCCTTGTGAAGAATTTACTAAGGATGAATTATACAATGCATTAAATGACATGGTAGAAGAATATAAGAACCTATTGACCATGCTACCTAAGCACCTCAACATCAAGCCCGACTCCATAACACCTATTCCAATAGAATGAGAGGTACCCATCATAACCGAACCGGAAGTCATACAACCTAGTGAACCGACTAGAGAACTAACCGAGGAAGAGAATGCCCGACTTCAATATAAGATGGTCGCCTATAAGAGATCTAGCGATATAGTAAAGAATATGAATAAACACTACAGGCATCCTCGTTGTAAGCGTGGCCTTGGATACACAGGGAATAACTCTAAAGACCGAAAACCCATAGAGAAAGCACGGCTCACAAAAGGAAACCTCCCCTTTATAAAATTTCTTAAGAGCACCTGTACAGCTGAAGAAGAGGAGACCGCATATTATAGGGAAGAGAAGCTAAAATACGATTATGTTGGTCCAACCGATTCATGGCTTGACCCTGAGAAAAGAAAAGCCGAAATCCTCAGATATAAGAAAAACTTCCCTGAACCGCGTAGGTCAAACCATAGATCACCGAACCAAAGACCATCACCATTTAGGACATTTGAAGGAAAACCGAAATACACTAGACCAAGTGTCAAAAGGACAGTTAAAACCCTAGCAAAGAAGACCGTCCGGTTTATCAAAGTTTGGGTACCCAAGGGACTAATCGCATGTGGACCCAAGTAAATGTGGGTACCAAACAGTTGTAAATATGTACATTTTGCAGGATCCAAATAAACGGCTAGGAAACTCCGAATGGTTCTTGGACAGCAGTTGCTCCAGGCACATGACCGGAAATAGCAATTTGCTAACCGACATCAGATCAGTAATCGGTGCTCTAATTACCTTCGGTGACAACTCAAAAGGTAAAACTGTGGGCAAGGGTAAGATTGTCCATGGTAACCTAACCATTGATAATGTACTTCTAGTTGAAAACCTACGTTTTAATCTACTTAGTATTAGTCAGATGTGTGATGCCGGATACACGGTAGAATTCCTTAAACATGCATGCTTAGTTAAGAACTCTCAAGGTATTGTACTACTAACCGGAAATAGGATAGGTAACATCTATAAGGTAGACTGGAAAACCAGAATAGAATATCCTATATGCATTATAGCTAAGACTGATCAAACCTGGCTATGGCACAAGAGACTAAACCATCTAAACATGAAAACCTTAAACTACATTCGTGGTAAAAAGCTAGTTGAAGGTATTCCTGATATAGTATTTAACCAGGATAAGGTTTGTTCAGCATGCCAAATGGGTAAACAAACTAGGTCATCTTTTAAGAATAATGGAAATATCCAATCTAGCCGATGCTTAGACCTTCTTCACATGGATTTATTTGGACCGATTCAGGTCATTAGCCTAGGAGGTATGCTTTACACCATGGTAGTTATTGATGATTATTCTAGATATACATGGGTAATATTTCTACCATCTAAACGTGAAACTGTATCAAACCTGATCACACTTCTTAAGCGGTTGCAAAATGAAAAATCAACTCGTATTAATAGCATTCGAAGTGATCGAGGTACCGAATTTACCAATAGTACATTAACTGCATATCTTGATGAATCCGGCATTAGACACGAGTTGTCTAGTGCTAGGACTCCTCAACAAAATGGCCTGGCCGAGAGAAGAAACCGGACTCTCAAGGAAGCCGCACGGTCCATGATAGCCGATTCCGGCATTGCTCAGAAATTTTGGGCTGAGGCTATCAACACTACATGCTATACACAAAACCGGTCTTTGATAAACAGATTTCACAACAAAACACCATATGAGGTTTATTTTAACAGAGTTCCTAAACTTAAATACCTCAGGATTTTCGGTTGTAAATGTTATATTCATATAAATGGTAAAACCCAACTCGCCGCTTTTGATGCAAAAACCGATACCGGCATCATGCTAGGGTACTCGGCAGTAAGTAAAGCATATAGAGTATACAATAATAGAACTGCAACCATGGAGGAAACAATTCACGTTGTTTTCGATGAATCGGTTGAAAGCAATACTGCTTCATGCTTTGATCTACACAACAGACTAGAAAATAACGATATTCATTCTGATAGTGAAGATGAGACTCCGGTCTTCAGGCGGTTTGTCCATGACCAAATGGGTAATATTGATACCCATCCGGATCAAGCTGTTCCACAACAGGATGCTGACACTTCGGTCCAATCCGAGGGAGTCGGTCGGTCTGACAATTTCGTTCAGCCTACCGACATGTCTAGCCTTGGTCAAGTTAACGGTAATTTGGTAGACATCCCTGAACTGAATCTCAGAAGAAACAGTAAACATCCTCCTGAGCAAATTATAGGTGACCCTTCAGAACCTGTTCGAACTAGGAGTCAACTTCTGGAAGGATATTTTAACTCAGCTTTCATATCCCAGATTGAACCGAAAAGAATAGATGAAGCATTGTCAGATCCGGATTGGATATTGGGAATGCAAGAAGAGCTAAACCAGTTCGAGAGTAGTAAAGTCTAGAACTTAGTTCCCAGACCGAAAGATCAATCGGTCATAGGAACAAGATGGGTATTCAGAAACAAACTCAATGAGGACGGTTTGGTCACGAGGAACAAAGCCAGATTAGTGGCTCAAGGTTACAAACAGGAAGAAGGCATTGATTTTGAAGAGTCATTTGCTCCTGTAGCCAGAATTGAAGCCATAAGGATTTTTCTTGCATTTGCTGCTTTCAAAAACTTTAAGGTTTTTCAGATGGATGTTAAAAGTGCATTTCTGAACGGTGACCTACGTGAGGAAGTGTATGTTGAACAACCACCCAGTTTCAAAAGCGCTGCATTTCCAAACCATGTATACCGGCTAAATAAAGCTTTATACGGTCTAAAGCAAGCACCTAGAGTCTGGTATGATACACTAACCGCATTTCTATTAAAACATGATTTCACCATCGGTTCAGTGGATAAGACATTGTTCAAATTTGAAAAGAAGGAACATATCCTACTTGTTCAAATTTATGTAGATGACATCATTTTCGGTTCCACCGATCCTAAGCTATGTGACAAGTTTTCAAAAATGATGACTGACAAGTTTGAGATGAGTATGATGGGAGAATTAAGTTTCTTCCTAGGTCTTCAGGTCAAACAACTTAAAGAAGGAACATTCATCAGTCAACCTAAATATACCAAGGAGCTGCTAAAGAAATTCGGTATGGACACCTGCTCCTCGGTGGCTACTCCAATGAGCTCATCCATTAAACTGGACAGAGATGATGAGGGCCAATCGGTAGACCAGATTGCATACCGGGGCATGATCGGCTCCCTACTGTACCTGACAGCGAGTAGACCGGACATCCTGTTTACAGTTGGTGTTTGTGGGAGATTCCAAGCAAATCCAAAGCAATCACATTACACAGCCGCAAAGAGGATACTGAAGTATCTAAAGGGCACACCTGATGTCGGTCTGTGGTATCCAAAAGACTCGTCCTTCAATCTAACAAGTTACTCAGACGCAGACTATGCAGGGTGTAAGATTGACAGAAAAAGCACCAGCGGAACATGTCAGTTCCTTGGTGACCGGCTCGTTTTATGGCATAGCAAGAAGCAAACATCTATGGCCACATCCACTGTAGAAGCTGAATACCTGGCGGCCGGAAGTTGCTGTTCTCAACTCCTCTGGATCCAACAGCAGCTGAAGGACTTCGGTGTCATAGCCGAAGAATCCCCGATCTTCTGCGACAACACGAGTGCCATAGCGATCACCTACAATCCGGTTCTCCACTCCAGAACCAAGCACATCGACATAAGGCATCACTTCATTCGGGAGCATGTCACGCTGAAGCATATCCGGCTGGAATACGTACCGACCGATCATCAAGTAGCCGATATCTTCACAAAGCCGCTACAGGAAGCTAAGTTTTCTCAATTCAGGCTTACTCTCGGCTTAACCGATATTAGCCAAATCCTTCCAAAGGATGCTTAAAGGGAAACCGGTTCAGACAGACAAAACCGGTAATTCTTCCTAAGCTGTTGAATTTAGAATCTTCAGGGTGTCTGTGGAAGAACCGCCCAACTTATCAGATAGAGTAAATCGACCGGCTACTTGGTGCATGCGCCAAATAACCGCATCGGGATGAACAACTGATACCTGACCGGTTCGGAAGCAGGCAACCCTAGATTATTTGAATTTCAAACAGAAGAGAAATAGTTATCAGGGATTAAGGATATCTGATAACTATAAAAGGGGTAGCTGAAGAAGAGTAAATGCAGCGACTTAAGCGGGACATTAAGAGACAACAGTGTGATATTAAGAGCATTTACTACAAGTGATAAGAGTGTGCTGTTCTAGAAAGCCTAAGTGTTGAAAGTTAGAGTGTGTTTTACAATTTCGGTGTAAATTGTAAGAGTGTTATCGAGCAGGAAATAAGTCTCGATCGGCCTGTACTTGTATTCCTTAGTGAATATCCTTCTCGCGGTTTCGAGAGGAAGGGGTGACGTAGGAGTTTTATCTCCGAACATCCATAAAATCCGTCTTGTTACTTACTTTATGCCGGCTTCATTATCTAACCGACTAACTTAACCACACCGCTCCAAACCGACTTTATACTAACCATACCGAATATCCAGATTACCGAAACCGACCCACCATTTCCAAATCTCCATCATCCGAAACCGACCGTGCCTATCATACAAGCATGCCGCTTCAACCTGAAAGCAAACCTCTAACATGTTGTGTAGCATTGAAACCCCGGTATTAATCTCTAACCGGATTAACCACCACCCTTCGAGTGTGAACCGCTAACCGGTCCAACCCCCGGTCCACCAGCGGCGATCTAGATCCTAACAGAATAGTTTGATGATTAACCTTCGTTGTTGAAATTGGGTTTTCTTCTAATTCATTGAGCAAGTTTTTAAAGTCGAATGAGTTGTTTTCCTTTTAGTTTTGATCACATTTTGCTCTAATACGATGTTAAATCTAGGTGCAGAAGATTAAATCTAGAATAAAATGAACAATTTGCAATCAAGATCAATAGATAATAAAAAAGAAAGATGTTATATTATTATAAGGCTGAGAATTAATTATCCATAATTAAATATACATCATCTTTATAAGTAGTATAAGTTGAACGAAGAGGGTAAGACTCCTTACATATGAATTAGACCCTATTATTTATATATATTTAAATATAAAATAAAATTTTAGTAATTGAAATAGTGTCATGTTTGAAACATTTAAAATAGATAAAAATATTAATAACTAAAACACATTAATATATATAAAATAAAGATAAATATTTATTCCAAGACTATATTACTTATTAATTAATAATAATCAAATTATTAAAATATTTAGTAAATATTTAAATAGTATCATAAGTTAATTTTATTATGAAATAATTGTTAGTGAGAATAAAGCATGAGTTTGAACTATTGAGTTAATAGAATTATATAAATTAAAATTAAAATTTTAATTATATGATAATATTTCAAAATAATATTATATTTCAAAATATTATATTTTAAAATAATAGAGAAAAACTTTGATTTCATCAGTAAAAAGTGTTGGCCCTTCCCGGATGTTAAAACTCATTTAAATTTAATGTACTTATATAATTAACTTATTTAAATATATTAATTATTAAAAGTTATTTAAGTTATTAGAATATATATATATATATATATATATATATATATATATATATATATATATATATATATATATATATATAGAATGATACAATAAACGAATATGGAACGAAACCTTAAGCGAATCCAACTGCCATGTAATGTAGGTAAAATAATAATTAATTTTGTTTTCTTTTTCCACGTAAGATAATTCCCTCCTTTCCTCTCAAGCATTCTCTCTCTTCAATTTATCCCCGCTCAAACTTCTTTCATTTCCGCTAAACAACCCTCTCTTCAATCTATCTCCGCTAAAACTCACTCCCATTTCCGCTCAAACTCACTCTCAAATCCACTCAAACCCTAACCCTAAGTATCCGCTCAAACTCTAATCTTAAATATCCGCTCAAACGGAATCCTCTTAAGCAATGACAGAGAAGAACAATAAAACTTTAGGTAAAAGGAAAATTTCAGATAGAGATGAAAGGTAAATTATCGTTGTTGCACTATTTTCATTTACTGTGTCCCTTGTTCATTGTGGATCTATTGCGGCGTTAACTTTGTTGGGGTTAGGAATTAAAGATCTGAAGATTTAGATGAATTTGAATCTAAAAAATAGTTGTTTTTATTCATGAGATTGGGATCCGCGCTTGTTTATTCTTCATTGAATCAGTTCGATCTTTATTTTCTGGTATATGATTGACTATGGATATCTATATACCATTTTATGAAGCAAATGATTTGCGCAAACCAACTCCATTCAAAAAGCATCACGTAGTTCAATATATGAAAGTTATTTGTTGGTAGGTTATTTTCAGAAATAAACGACATCCCAACCTTGGGAATTTTGTCTTCGGTACATGGTGATGATGGTTCATCCATAGGGCTACATATGACAAAAAAGAGAAATCAGCACAAAGAATACATGACAACATATGAACAACATATTACAGTAATACATGACAACATATTGGATAAAATGCAGGAAGACATATTGGATAAAATGCATGAAAACGCAAAAAAAAATATAGTTTAAAACACGGAACAACATATTATAATAACACAAATGACATCAGAATATTAACATTACGAGCAACTTAAATATTTACACGGGACAACATAGTTTAAGACACGAGACATCATAGTTTAAGACACGTGACAACATAGAACAAAACATAGGACAACACAAGTCAACAAAAATATTAACAGTTTTATGCAGGTTCTTGAAAACAACAGAATATTAATAGTCTAGCTACATAAATAACAAAAAGATATACTTATTTATGTCCTCGGTTGTTGGTTCCTACACATCACAATAACAAAACAACAGAAAAACGTGAATATCTTGAAACAAATAGAAGAACAATAAAACAAAGAAAAAAGTAAACTATGATGGCAAAGAATATATATCATTAGAAGAAAAGACTAAATGGACAGTCGGACATTGACAAAGACGAATCTAAACAAAATGCAGATTTCCAAAAGTAGTGATCTATTCAAACGAACAAAAGAACAGTAAGAAGTTAAACGACGAGGATGAAGACGAATCTAAAGAACAGAATGAGAAGAAGCTAAACGGCAAGGATGGAGACGAATCTAAAGAATGAAAGGAGAAGATGATAAACAGCGTGCCGAAGGTGAAGAAAATGGAAGAAGAAGAAGAAGAATGAGGGTTTTGTTTGATAATGAGCGGGAAATGAGATGAGTGTTTGCTAGAGAGAGAAGATGTAATTTTTTTCTCTTTCCTCTGTGGCATGCTAGGTAGATTCGCTTAAGGTTTCGTTCTTTTAATTCGTTCCTTATATCATTTCTCATATATATTTATATATTTATCATTTTAATACATTTTTTTCTCTCCCTCTTATCTTTATCGATTAAGTTGAACTTATTTTTCTATAAAATATTTTTTTTATATATTTGAGTATGAATAAAGTTTTATTCATTTATAGTAAATATTATATATTACAATCTCCTCTTCTAATCACAATGTCGATAAGAGAAAGATATTAATTTAAGTTCCTGGTTGTTCCATTTTTTTCCCAAAAAATATTAAATATTATATTTATAAATTATTTAAATATAAATTTTAAATATTATTTTATTTAATATTATAAAATATTTTAATAAATTATTAACCATTCTTCATCTATTAACATTAACATGTCATCACAATTTAATAAAGAAAATAGAGAAGAAAAAAAATTTAAATAGTAGGAGGTGAAAATTCAAATACATGATCTCAAATTTTCAATGACAGTTTATATATATGTTCTACTAAACTAATTGTCACCACTTCAAAACAATTGTCACAAATTAATTAAAGTTTAACTTCATATTCAACATTATTTTTTTATTACTTAGCTTATATAAATAATTTAAAACTATAATTTTATATATAAGTAAATCATGATTATTAATATATATATATATATATATATATATATATGTAACTATATAATTTTAAGAATATATATATATATATATATAAGTTTTTATCCAAAAATTGATTAAAATAGTAACTCTTTTTAGATTTTATTATTAAATTTTTTTATATTTAATTAAATAATGTATTATATTATAAATTTTATTATATTTTGATATATAATTTAAATTTATAATATATATATATATATATATATATATATATATATATTACTAATTATAATTTAAAACAATTTATATAACTGTAAACTCAACTAATAATAAAATAACTGAAAAATTAATTAATAATTAAATAATAATAATATAAAATTAATAATTAATGTGTAATTTCTTTATATTCAAAGTCTAAACTATTTAGTTTATCTAAATATTTTATAATATTAAATAAAATAATAATTTTAAATTAAATAATTTTAATGAAATTTTTTTATTAATATTAATATTAAAAAATAAAAATATATATTATGAACTTTGTTTTGATAAAAAATGAAATAAGTTAAATAGTCATGTCACCAAATATGAAAATATATAGTAAATTTTTTATTAATATATAAGTATAAATATATATATCCAACTTAACTTGGCATTAAATAAACTCAATTATTATTAATAAATGCATTTAAATAAATCTGTGATACATATGTTTAAATCATATTGTTTTTCTTAATTATTATTTATTTTTAATAATTATAAATAAAATTATATATATTAAAATTGTTAATCTTATTATAAATAAAATTATATATATATTAAAATTTTAATCTTATTAATTTTTTTAAAAATAAAATCACTGTTTGAAAAATATTCTTTTCTATATTATCATTAATTTTAATAATTATATACATTATAGTTATTAATCTTATATAAAAGTTAAAGATTAAAATATTAATTTTAAAAATATTTATAATTTTAATTTTAATATAAAATTATTAAGTTCAAATATATTAAAAAAACATATATTTTTCAATAAATGTTATTAACTGATATATATAATTGTTTTTATTAATTTGATAAATATGACATATTATGTGAAGTTTGTATACATATATAATAATTTTTCTTTATAAATATATATGATATCTTTAACCAACTTGGTAAATAAATATGATATTTTTTCTTATTTTATATTTAAAAAACGAGTCCAAGTTGAATAGATGTGTGATAGGTTGTTGTATTAGTTTTGTTCTCCACTTACTAATATGTAGATGTGTGATACCTACTAATTTATAAGCATTTTGAGCCTTTAATTTAGTATACCTTATTTTGAGTATCTCTAGATTAATTAATTATGTGAGTGAGGACCCTAATTAAAATATTCATTATGATTTCATTAATAGTTGACACAAAAATGGTAGAAACAATAATCTATATTTTGTGAAAAAAAAATTAACTCTGATAAATTCCAAATCCTAACTCCTCATTGGATATTAATGAGCTAATTAATATGTTAACAAATAATATTTGTTTATTTCCATATTTGTAGAAAAATATGTTAAGAGTAGTTTTTTACTTTGATGATGTATTTTTTAAAATTTTATTGATTTTATCTTGTATTACGAATTTCCGTGTTATACAAATACAGAAATATATAAATGAAATAATTTTAAAAAAAAATCCTAAATATAATATATCAATGGTTCTTATAAAGAATAATTTTTAAAAAAATTAATCATATACCCCATATATTTTCACCTTAATTGATCATATCTATGAATTTTTTAGATTATTACAATAAAGGTTAAATCTGAAATGGATTAAATTTTGTAACATAAAAAAGTGACATACATATGTATCATTTTTTATTTATAACATTACATATTAATTATAAAAAATAATAATAATCAATTAGATTTTATTATTTAAATTTTAATAATGTACTTTATTGTGATTGTAATTAATCTCATAATATCATAATTATTAGACATTATTCATATAAAATATATAAATTTAAGAAATTTTAATATTGTGAGCATATTATTCTATTACTTGTTTCAATTCTTTAAGTAATCTCATTTCACTCTTATTATAATTTTTCAAGTATAGAAAATCATTGAGGTTGGAATAACAAAAATAAATTTTGTAAACGTGCAAAATTTTAGAATTATCTTTTTGTTAATTCAATCTGGTAAGTAGTAACCAAAAAATGAGTATGAATAATATTTGATCGAAAATATGTATTTTCTCCCTCGTACGTTATTGTTCCAGTTCTTATTCCATTCTTTCAAAGTCTCCCCCAACTAGTTTATTGTCTAACCAAAGTTAAAATATTAATTAAATTATGTGTGCAAAGATTCTCTTATTTATGTTAAGGGAGGTACTTTTCCCATCGCCCCTCATATTTTCACCCTCACTTCTTAATTAATTTTCAAATTACTTATTTATCCTTATTACTTTTATATATTTATTTTTTTATTTTTTTTATTTTACTTATTTTATTTTATTTAATTATTAAGTTTTTTATTAAATATAATTAATTAATTAATTTTTAATATGTTTTTTAACTTTATTCATTTAATTAAAAATACAAAATATTATTATTTTTATATTATAATTATTTAAAATATATTAAATATTGAAATGTGTACAAATTTAATAAAATATAAATATTTAATATTTTATTATATTAATTATATATATTTCTTTAAATACTTATAAAAATTAATTTTTTTTATAAATAAAATTATTTAACAAATAAATAAGATAAAATCTTTAATATATTATATATTAATAATTAGTCAAATTAAATATAATGTTTTACTTAATAATATATACGATAACATTTTGCATAATATTTTTAATAATATTTTTTATTAAAATATTTCATATTTAACTTTTTAAAATATTTATTTTATATAAAATTATTATTTTATTTTAATTAATTTATTATAACTTTTTTATTAATATATAATATTTAAAATTAATTATATATCTTTTTGATTTTTTATCTTTTAAATAGAAAAAATATTAAAAATTAATTAATTATATTTTATAATAAAAAACTTAATAATAAAATAAAATAAAATAAATAAGATAAAATAATATATATAAAAATGATAAGGATAAATAAGTAATTTTAGAGTTGATTAAAAAGTGAGGGTGAGAATATGGGAAGAGGTGAAAAAAACAATTTACTTATGTTAACTCCATAAAATTCTTGTTTCAACCTATATTTTGATTCTTTATTTTATTATAATCTTGTAAAATTTATTACTACATGTACCTCATAAGTTATAGTTTATATATATATAATGTTGCGATTAAACAAAACTTGGTGGAATATTAATTAAGATTTCTCTTAACTTTGTAATCATATTTAGTTGGTATATAATTGTGTGCATATAGTATTCCCAATTTTAAAATATGTGTTATAATTTTGTAAAATCATATTTATATTTTGTAATTAATTTTAAAAAAATATAATTTTATTTATTATCAAAGGCATAAATAACAAAACGTTTAATACTTAAAATATATATAAAAAAATATTAACACTTATAAAAGTAAGTCATCAATAAATAGAGGTATGTATACTAGGGATGAAAACCAAACAAATATTTAAAATTTATATAAATAATTAAATAAAAAAATAATAAATAATATTTTCTCAATAAAATTAGTCGTGAATTCTAAAATTGATCTTTCAACTAAATATCGTATAATTTTGACTTTTTATAATAATAAAATAAATATAAAATACATTTTTTAATCACTCTAAATTTTAACATATTTAATTAAGTATATTTTTATTTTTTAGTTTAAATACTTTTTTATATTTGTCTAAGATTTTCTTTTCTTTTTTTAAAAATTTATTTTATATAAATTTAATTATTAATTTTTTTACTATTTATTTTTAATTAATAATATAATTTATAATTCTTATTCTTGATTAAACAATAATGTAAACATGGAAAATTTTCTTACCTTAATTTATGATAATATATTTATATTAATATTAAAATAATATTTTGAATTTTTGAATTAAAATAACACAAATGAGAGGTTAAAATCAAATTAGGGGTATTATTGTGATAATTAAATCCTAAATAGAAAAATTAAATAAAAATTAAAAAATAATTCTAGATTAAAATATTGTATTTATTTTATCCAAATTAGGGGTATTATTGTGATAATTAAACCCTAAATAGAAAAATTAAATAAAAATTAATAAATAATTCTAGATTAAAATATTGTATTTATTTTACCCAAATTAAACTAAAAAATGGTTCAAATAATTTAATTGTGGTTTTAAATATAAATTATGTATAATTTATGGCTTAAAACAATTAAATAAATACCTAAAATTTTCAAAAATAAAATAAATAAACATAATTTTTATTATGTTGTCAAAAATATTTTTGTGTATTAATTTGGTGAAGAAAAATACAAAAAAAAATGGTTAAAAATTCGATTTTAAATAACCCTTTATTAAAAATATAAACTGATAATTTTGTGTGGCAAAAATTATGTTTAAATTTTGCAGCATGCTTCATAGCCATCAGATCAACGCTGAATTTTCATCCAGCACCCAAAAAGGCGCCATGCGGCGAAAGCACGCGTGCGCCTAGTCCACACCAAATCAACTAACGGGACGCTAACCCCGTTATCTTGATCGCCTCAACGTTGACAGATCGCCAACGGAACACAATGACGCGTTTCATTTTAAATGAAACGACGTCGTTTTGTTCGTCTTTCTCGATCAACAGGGTGAACGCGGGAGGCCGCGATCGACGCCGAAAATTCTTCCAGAAACCTTATCTCCCTTGTTTCTCAACTTTATCCCTCCATTCTTTCACCCATGTGCACGTCTCCTCCTCGCCATCTCCCCTAGGATCAATAGTCAAAACCTATACTCTACCTAGGCCGCTAAAGAAAAAAACAGAAACATTGAAGAAGGATTTCAGAAGAGAAATTGAAGTGGAATTCATCTATGAAATCGACTTAGCTCGGGTATAAATAGTCATTAGGGGTTCTTCTTCCAATTCATCCAAGAAAGTCCCACAATCACAGTTTGTACGAAGATCTCCACTGAAGCTCCAACGACTGATTTTTTAATAAATCATTCCGGCGATCCAACTTCGATCCCAAATTCTAAAAAGCTTCCTTAAAGTCATTGGAGTGTTCTCCAATCAATAGTAAGCTTCCAGACTTGTTATAATTCAAATTGTGATTAAGAATTGAAATTTTTTATTATTAATTGTGTTGTACTTGTTTCATGATCAATTTCGTACTTTGTATAGTCAAAATTGTTCCTAAGATGATTCTAAACTTTCTGTCGAAAGAGATTTCATCAAATCGACCTTAATCGAAAAAACTCAAAATCAATTTGAAAATCTAGAAATTTTGAATTTGATGCTTTTGAGCTTTAAACTTGAATTTTTTTTATTCAAATAGTTACCTAACATCCCAATCATGTTTGATCCAACTAAATCTTTTTAAAAAATAAATTTAAATTTCAGTTTTGAATTATGTTACAGAGTTTGATTGATATTTTTTGTTTTGGTTGTGTTCGACTATAAACATCATTTCAAACCTGTTGAAACAAGAATTAGGTCATAAGATGACCTAAATCAAAAGTTCCCAAACTTTGCCTTAAAATCCATTTTGAAAAATCAATTGTTATAGAGTTTGATTGATCGTGTTTAGAGTTAGGGGTTATGATCCCTACATTCATATGAGTTATTTGCAACTTACATGATACATATTATGTATCAAAAGTTATAAACTTACAATTCTTCATACCAAATGAAGAACATTCAGTCCCCGATGATCGAGACCTATAGGACCGGGACCGAGAAGTAAGACCAAGAACTAAAGACCGAGAAAATTGACCTAGGACCGAGACCAAAGATCGGTTTTCTTCTATTAGGACTGAGCTTGAGGTGCGATGTTCTTGACAAGGACCGATGAATTTGACCGAGGATTCTAACTTAGGACCAAGACTACTAGGTCCCACGACCAAGGAAGCTAGATCTAGGACCGAGACTCTCAGACCTAGGACTGAACAACCTGAGTTTAAGACCGAACCTCATGAACCCTAGGGCCGAACCTTTTGATCCCTTGACCGAGTGTCCCGAGCCCCAATGCAGACCATCACTAGTCTAGACCGAGCCCATTCAAGCCCATATCTGTAAAAATAGACCCAAACCCTAGGACTCCGGTCCTAAGGACTATTTGGTTCCACTTTTTAAAATCCAAAAATATTTTTGTAATTTTGGAACCCAAATTCATTTTCAAATAATTTCAAAAGGACAAAAAACGATATTTTAATATTTTCAGGATATTTTTCAATCAAATATTTTTGCTAAGACCCCGTTTGAAATTTACTTTTAAATTCTAGTATTTTCTGATATTTTTTAGGGTTTACTAAATCTTATTTCAACGCAATTACATGTACGCCCTTTTAATTATTTACGCAATTTAACTTATACTTGTTTAGGATTCCAGATTACTAATTAAAGAAAATAAATATTATAAATAAAATTTTGATAGACAGACTTTTACTTTATAAATAAAACGTTATTCGACGGGCATAGAGGACATAGTGCGAAAACTCTTTTCTGAGCATAACCAAATAACGAATCCCTTATAGAAACTCTTGTATAAAATATATTTATACATGTACATTTTATTGATTTTTTTAAAATCATTTGAAGACTCTGTTTTAAAATAAATAATCTTTAAATTCATTATGTTTAATTAATTTAAATCGGATTTCAAATCAGGTCATCATTGGATTATAACAAATCCCCATATTATTAAAATTTGAATGAAATTAATTATTTTACCTAATTAACTTTAAAAGCTCCCAGATACTTTTAAAATCTTTTAAAATAATGATTCATTTTTAAAATATGCATGACACGCAAACCAAAGTTGAAACGTATCGAATCTCAAAGCACCTTGAGATTCCCCTCGTATTGTCACGTGTCCTCAACACATGTTATGCTACGAGGGATCGTTTCCAGGGTTACAAATAACATTAATTATTATTTTTATTAAAAATAATAATAATTCAATTTTATAATATTTTGAGTAAAACATATATATATAATAATATTATAAATTAAAATAACAAATAATTATCAACCATTTAAAACATCTAAAAATATAGAGTTAAATACTTTTTATTGTTTGAATATATATATATATATATTCTATTTATTATATTTTTATTTATTATATTTTGTGTATTAATTATATATATATATATAAATAAATAATTAAAATATTTAAAACATTAATACTAAAATTAAAATAAAATTGTATGTATATTAGAATTATTTTATTTTTAATACATACAAATTATCGAGTTCTGTAAAATGTAATTTACCTATGAATTTTATTATAAAATATCTTATTATAATGTGTTATGGAAATTATAATGTGTTAATTTTTTATTTTAAAAACTTATATTCCTTTAAATATTAATAACGAACCTTTTAATTTTATAATCTCACTACAAATAATCCCCAATTGACCTCTCTCGTTACTAATATAGTTACCTTACTTCTAGCATTTTGTAACTAATTTTTATCATCGTTTATTAATTTTCGTGTCCTTTAAAATGTCATTTTACTTATTAATTTTTGGGATAAAACAATTGAGTGTCTTTTATTTTAGGAAATATACATTTTACTCTGTGTTTAAAAAATATCTCAATAAGTACATATGTTTTTACCTTTGGACAAATTTCCAATGACCGACGCTGAAAATATGACCATTACCGCCGCTCTAATAAAGTCACTTCCCTCGAGTTGGTCACGACTTCGATCTTCACATGGTGGATCTTGGTTATCCTCTCATAATCGGTGGAATCAACATCTCTCACGACAGATAATGCGAGGTTCACTCCATGGTTAGTATATCTCTCTATCTATCTTAATTCCGATAGAGATTTTGCATTGATTTGATAAATTTGTTTATTTAGGTGATGTATTGCTTCTTTGTTTTATAGATACAATTTTTGGTGCTTTATGTCTGCCTGATATTGGATAAACCTTTTTCTAATTCTAATCCAAAATGGAAATGAGTTGTTTAATTTGTCTTCACCAAGAAGTTGAAAGTTATTTTATTTCTAATTCTTCATTCATAGCTGAAATTTATCTATATAATATAATTGACCTATTTCAATTAATATTAGTGAGAGATACTCAGATTTGCAAATATTTTTAACACTGGTCAACGAAAATTTGGTCGGAAATAAAAACTACATGTAGTTTTAAGGTATTTTTTAAATACGGATTATGGTGTTTTTCGAAAACACATCGTACTAAAGTGTCTTTATCCTATTTTTATTATAAAATATTTTATTATCTTATAAAAAAATATTAATAAAGATTAAATTAAAAATTAGTTAAATTTCTATTTAAAAAAACTAATATTCATTCAACTAAAAAACAATTAATCATTTTTTCGTTGGATTTACTAATTTGTTAACATCATTTCAAACTATTAATTGACCTTTCATTACTAATTCCGTTACCTCACTCTTATTTTGTGCTTACCTTTTACCTAACTCGTAACTAATTTATGAATTATTTAAAATATTATTTTACCTATTAAAGATTTATTGTAAATATTTTATGATGTTATGAAAAAAAAATAATTGTAAGCACTAAAAATCTAAATACTCAATTTATAAAATTTAAAATATTTATTTTAATTAATTTTGAATAAATAAAATCAAAATAGTTAATTCAAGGCCAAAACCTAATTAAACAATTAATTGAATTAATTTTTATAATAATTAAATCCAAAATTAACTAAGAATAATGGCCAAAGAAAATAAATAAAAATAATTTGAAATAAATGTTGTATTCATTTTGTCTAAATTAGTTTTAGAAAAATCAAATTAAAGGGATTAAATTAAATAATTTAGAATAAATGTTATATCCATTTTATCCCTACAAAAATAAAATAAATTGATAAAACATATGTCAAATCAATTTTTAATATTTTTGTATAATTTTTAAAGATTAAAAACAAATCCAAAAGGGTAAAAGAAAATTTAATTTCAAAACCTTATGATTAAAATAAAAAATATATATGTAATCGGGTGTAGCAAAAATCTAGAATGATTGATGCAGCCGAAACCACAGTCATCGGATAAGCACTGAATTTTCATCTAATGCCCAAGAGTCGCTTGTGTTGCTCACTGCCACGGAAGGAGCACACCTCCGTGAAGCACATAATCAGTTAACGCGCGCTCCAACGTCCTTAGCTGAAACGCGACAGAATACCCAACCGTGGATGGAACGCTAACCGAGCGTTTCACGCTTGAGTTTATGCCCAAAACGGTGTCGTTTTCACGCCTAATTTGTCTTCTTCCTCGCGACGATGAATATGATAAGGATGAATCGCATCTTTGATTTGTCAAAGATGGAACTTTGTCGATAATCCACCATATCAGCTGATTCGAACGCTGAAATTATCACCCTATCACGGTGATCATTTTGCATATGATCATAGGTTTCATAATGACCTGATCGGGCAAGTTGGATCAAGAACAGCCAAAACGCCATTGATTGCTTTTGACTAAATCCGATCCACTTACTTCACAAACCGACTTTAAAAGGCTATAAATAGCCTCCCTTAATCAATTTGAAGGCAAGAGATCAACTTTCAATCCCTCAATCAAAATTTTCAAAAAATTTGCCATTAAAGCTTCAAGATTTTGAATTTTTGAAAATTTCGTACCAAGCCTTAAAGCTCGAATCCAGGCATCCCAAAAGCTTCCATGTCTAAAGAGTGTACTCCAATTCTAGGTAAGCTGCTAATCATCCTCTAGTTCAACCTTCCAGTTTGAAATTGAAATTTTATATTTCAGTTTTTATAAGTTTGTATATTGCCTGATTGTTGAATTTTGTGATTGGAAAACGATTATAGGAACATTTGCAAGCTTTATGTTGAAGCTAAAAACAATTAATCAATCTAAAACAGAAGCCCCAAATTTGAATTTGGAAAAATTAAAAATCGGTTTTTTTGTTCTTATAGTAGCCTAGAAAGTTTTCCAACATGTTTATAATGATGTTGGAACCTATTTTTATCTGTTTGATCCACTCCGATCATGTTTGATCTAAATCAAAATTTTCAAAATAAATGAAAATTTTAAGCTTTAAATTGGTCAAAATGAACAGGCAGTGTTCATGTTTTTGTATAATCAATCATATGAAGTATAAGGAAGATAATGACAAGCTTCTTACATTTCATTAAAACTTAAAAACTATAAACCCATTTTGGTCTCAAAATTGTTTTGAAAAAATCGAACATCGTACAATTAGTTGAATGATACATTGGGATGATGTTCATAATGATCCTATGAGCTTTCTGAAGCTACCCAAGCCCTTGGATCAAAGGATCTGGGCCTTAATCAAAACTGCAAAACCCATAGTTTTGATGTTCTTGAGGACCGGGAGGTTTAGTTAGGACCGAGAGGTCCGACCAAGAAATTCTGGTCATAACCGAGAGGTCCGACCATGAAATTCTGGTCAAGACCAAGGAATTCGATCAGGACCAAGAGGTCCGACTGAGAAATATCGACAAGGACCGAGAGATCCGACTAAGATTCGAACTAGAGACTGAGGAGTCTCACAGCCAACCGAGAACTCACAAACCTATGACCGATGAAGTTAGCCCTATGCTAACCTAGTATCGGTGATTCCCACACCCCGATCGAGAGACTTCCGACCCAGGATTGAGGATCTTAACCCCCAACCGATAAAACGCATCCAGGACCGAAGACATCGATCTTATGGCCTATTTGGTTGCAGTTTTTATTTTCCATTTTTTTAATTTTGGAACCTCAAACCATTAAAAAAATATATATATAATGATTTCAAAATATTTTAGGATATTTCCACAAAAGATATTTTGATAAGGCTCATTTTGAATTTATTTTTAAACCCTAATACCTTTAAATATTGATGTTCTTCAGGTATTTTCTTCTTTAGTCATCATCATTAGTAAAATGTACTAGCATTTAAATATTGTTGTTACAATTTTAAATACACAAAAAAATATGTGCATGTCTAGGACCAGAAGAATACTTTGTTAAAATAAAGCGTTATGCAACCAATTTTCAAAAGTCAAGATTTTATAAAGTAGAGACCATTTTTAAAAGGGTACGGAAGATGAAGCGCGTAAGTCATTTCCCGAGTATCACCAAACTGCGAATAAACGAAACTCTAGTTAAAAATACGTTTGTACACGTATACACTTTTTTATTAATTTTAAAACTAAAAATCAATTGATCACTTTGTTTCAAATAAATAAAACTTTAAATTAATTATTCTTAATTAATTTAAATACAAATTTCTAAAAATTAAATTTTAATTTGATTATTTCAAATCTAAATTATTTAAACTTGAACCCAACTTAATTATTTTTATAATTAATTTCAAGCGGTCAGAATTTGTTTTAAAATCTTTTAAAATAATATTTTATTTGAATCAAAATTAAAATTTCTCGAATCTCGAGCTTTTTCAGGACAAATGTTTTTCAAGATTACAATAATATTAATAATAGTTATATAAAAAATAATTAATCTTTTTATTTTAGAAAAAATTAGTAAAAAAACTAATATTCATTCACCTCTAAAAAATAATATGGCTCATTTTTTCACCACCCAAAATAAATTTTGATTTACTAATATTGTGATATCACTTCAAACATTTCCCAATTGACTTTTCATTACTCGTTATTTCATTTCGAACATTTTTTAACGACTTCTTACCATAGCTCCTAATTCTTTAAAATTTTAGCTTATTTATTACATTTATATTATAAAATATTTTATCATGTTATAAAAAATAAAGTTAATAATGATTAAATAAAAAATAGTTAAATTTTAATTTAAAAAATTGATATTCCACCAAAATAAACTCCAACTTACTAATTTTGTAACATCACTTTAAGCATTCTCTAATTGATCTTTTATTAGACCTCACTACTAGCATTTTGTATCGATCTTACCCTTACTTTAGCATTCCCCAATTTCATGACTAACACTCACTCTCTAAATATATATTATTAACATCACTCTCAATTTAACCACCATTTCCTCTGTCACACCCACACACCCACATGTGATTACCTGATGCATTATTAATATCACTCTTAATTTGAAACACCATTTTCTCAATCACACCAACCCATCATTATAATTGTCATTTTAATTTATAAAATTTGCATGAACTAGGAATCGATCTCAAGTTTGAAATATAAACATTTTAATTATGGACCATTTTAATTGTTAAATTTAATTTATAATTTTATTTATATATATATATATATAATAATCAATGAATAACATATAAAAAAATAGAATAAATAAAAAATTAACTAATTATATAAATTATAAATATGTAAAGGAAATGTATATATACATTATATTTTTTAATAAAATTATTTAGAATTTTTTATTATAGTGTAAGTGGGAATATTTTTAAAATTTAATACTAAAATAATTAATACAGATTGAATTATTTATGTATATATAAAATTATTTATTAAAAAAATTAGTGAAGAAAAAATATAAGAATATAAAACATAAATTAAAAAATAAATTAAAATAATGGTGTATAATAAATATGGAGAGAAACAAATATTAATATAAAAGAGATAATTAATTAAAAATATTAATTTATTTTTATTTAAATATATCGGAAAGTAACTTTTATATATGTATATATATATGTATATATATATGTATATATATATATATGTATATATATATATGTATATATATATATATATCTATATGTATATATATATGTATATATATATATATATATATATATATATATATATATATATATATATATATATATATATATATATATATATATATATATATATATGTATATATATATATATATATCTATATCTATATATATATATATCTATATATATATATATATATAAATTATAAAAATATGATCATTTCTATTTTATATGTATATATCTATATATATATAAATTATAAAAGAAATTTAGAAAAGAAATTACTTTTCATATACTATTATTTTAAGTTTCATAATTAATTACGTATTTATTTGGTTTTTTATATTATTTTTCTTTTTTTTATTAAATAAGAAAAAATGTTTGTTATAATTTATACTATACTCGAATTTATGATAAAAAGAACTCAATTCAAGTATTCAATTTGTTTTTTCATATATATAAAAGATTTGTTGTATTGAATTTGTTGAATTGTGAATTACTTATTGGTTTATACAAAATTTTGTGTCTATAGTGTCATGCATATATAATTAGGTTAAAAAGACCTCCATGATCTAAGATAGTTATTTCATCAGCCACCAAGACTCAATCTAGATCATGTCAACCTTTCTGTTAATTAATAGTTTTTGGGGAAGATGAATAGACATTACCTACAAACTAAAGTATGAATATTTTTTTTCTTTTTGCTTAGGAAAAAGCTTGAGTAGTAAACCAGCCACTTTATGGAAATTCACTTTTGCATTTTCAGTTTTTTTTTGGTTATATCTCAAGTCCACCTATTGGAGGCATAATTCATTCGATTATTTAAATAACTTTTTTTGGATTGAGATTATGAAAAAATGATTTATTTAGTAATTATTTTGAAATGCATTAATATATAATATAAAAAATTGTATTTTGATATTTAATTGACAATTTGATTGATAAGGGATAATTAATTGTAAAAATTATGGATTATTTGAAAGTATTCAAATAATCATAACCTAACAAATGTTGTGGTTTGTGAAAGAAAGGGTACTTAACATCATATTTCTCCATGTTCTTCTATAAATATGGCACTAATGAAACCCATTTTCTCTAAATAAATGTTCATTCTAATTTCTTCTCTCTATGGCAATTTACTATCCCATTTATTTTGATCTCAAGTATCTCTTTTGGCTTCTTACCATTCATTTTTTCTCATCACTCTTTCATTATTTATCAACTATCTTTCCTAATCTAAACCAGTCATTCTTCTTCATCTTCATCTTTTTGTATTCTATGTGTTTCTCCTTCTTTTCATTTAAACACACACTTCAATTAAAAATCGGTCCAATGTGCATTGTACGAGAAAGATTTTCCCCAATTATATTTATTATGATATTGTCTTCCTTCTATGTAGATAAATTCTATTTTAATTTTGTCATCTTACTTGCTACTTTCTTATCTCCTTGGCATAAGCTTCTACATAACTGGGTCAAATGGAAGACCCGCATGATATTTTTATATATTTCGAACATAAAAATCATTTGGAATGCTCCGGGTGAGGAAGAAGATCATGCATCCGATGATATGTCAGTACCCCCCATGGTAGAGTTCGAGTTATTGACTGAAGTGCAAGATCATTCAAATCAAGGATCGACTATCACCATCATGGTTGATACTAATGAAGAACTATGAAGTGTATTGTTACCAAAAGTAAGTAATTATGTATTAGTTGAAAAAAGGTTCATTTATTGTAGCAGTAAATGAATAGGATTAAGTGTAGTATTTTGTGTGTGTTTTTATTTACTTTATTCACTGGTTTATATATATGTTTGATAAAATAAATATTGATTTTGTGTATATTGGTCTAAGATTTGTTTTTTAAATATAAGTAAATTATTAATTATAATGAATTTTTAGTTTCTCTGAAATATTTTTTATTTTTATTTTTATTTTTATTTTTAATGAAGGAGAACTCCGCTGCTACGACACCCCGCCTAAACTCAAAGTTTTGCTGAAATATATATAAATGGAAGTTAAGGGTTTTCTAGACTAAGTCAATAATTTCTGTAAAAATGTGTGATGAAATATTTTTTTTATTTTGAGTTCATTCTTTGACATTTTTTTAACTCAGTTTAGTTTTAGTAAGAATTGAATCTGAAACTTATAGTTTTTTCTTAGGATGAAATTTGTCCCTTAAGCTACCATATTATTGAGTTTTTTTTACGATTCATCCCGTTTAGACTTTGTTTGATAAAATTAATCGATAACTATCATTTTTTGGTTTAATCAATTATTTCTAAAAAATTATTCGTGCCAATTGATTGTTTGCGTTAGAAACGTTGAAAATGTGTGAAGTTCCATTCGATGTCTAACTTTTGGAAAAAGAACGGATCAATTCAAATGTTGGAATCATCACCTATTGTTGGGTCAGCTCATTTGCAGCTGGGCCTAACAAATTAATAAAGCCCATTAAGGCATATTTAATTAAGAAAAAAAAAAAGCAGTTTTTTTTGGGTTGTTTTTCTCTCTCTCTCTTTCAGCAGTTCTTCTTCTATTGAAGCAGCAATTCCTCCATTGAAGCAGCAGGTTCTTCTTCTGATTTTCTTTATCTCTTCTCCATTTGGTTAGCCATCTTTAGTGGTGATGATAATGTATGTGAATGACAAGTTAGGATGAGGTCAATTGATAACTTTTGTTAGATTACCTCTAGGCTTGTATTGAACTACATTGTATACCCATTTAATATAGTGGATGATTTAAGTGGCTGAAGTGTCCCGTGGTTTTTACCTAATTTGGGTTTTCCACGTAAAATCTTGGTGTCCTACTCTCTGTTTCTTTGATTGTTTGATTGTTTGATGCTCAATTGTTTTGGCTGTCTATTTGATTACACAAAAGGGAAAAAGAATTGTTAGGTCTTGTTGTAGCTTGTTTATTTCTGAATTGCTAAATAGGTGCTATTATTCAATTTCTCCAACAAGTGGTATCAGAGCTGAGTTCGTTTGGTGGTGATTCTTGTATAATTCAAATAGAAGAATCGTTGAGTAGTAATGGCACGATGATCAAACTCACAGCTACCAATTACACAATCTGGAAGTCACGGATGGAGGACTTATTGTGTAATTATGATTATGAAGACACTATTTTGGGTGATAAAGGCAAACCAGAGGCTATGACAGATGGAGATTGGAAGAAGCTGAACAAAAAGGCAGTTGGTAAAATTAGGCAATGGGTTGACAATAGTGTGTATCAACATGTGGCTACTGAGGTTAATGCTTATAAAGTGTGGATTATTTTGAGTGAGCTGTATGAGAAGAACAACACTCAAAATAGAGCATTTCTATTTAGGAAGCTTTGCTCGTTGAAATATCAAGATGGGTCTTCTATGTCTGAGCATCTAAATGTTTTTCAGGGGATTCTAAATGAGTTGGCTGCGATATGAATGAAATTTGATGATGAGCTTCATGCTACGTGTTTGATTAATTCTCTGCCTGATAGTTGGGAAACACTTGTGGTTTCAATTACCAATTCTGTTCCACAAGGTAAGCTTACTTTGAAAATGATGAAAGAGAGCGTGCTGAATGAAGAGGCTAGAAGAAAAAAACAGGGATTCTCGACTCCAAGTCAGGTGTTCGTGACTGAGAAAAGGGGTAGAAGTAAAAGTAAAACTCCAAAGAATCGCAGTGGCAGTTCAGACAGGTCACGGGGAACATCCAGCTTGAGAAAAGAGATTACATGTTATCATTGTGGCAAGCCAGGACACAAGAAGTATCAGTGCAGATCTTTGAAGCGGAAACAAAAGGAGAATAAGCAAGATGGAAGTAGTAAGGTTGCAGATGTGGGTGGTAACGACATTGATATTGTTTACGACAATGATAGTATCAACCTTGTTTCTCAAGATACACAATGGGTGGTAGACTCAGGTGCTTCTTATCATGTCACCAATCGTTGTGATATATTTGCTTCTTACACTAGTGGACAGTTTGGTTCAGTGACGTTGGGAAACCATGTTACGTGTAAGATTGTTGGAAAAGTAGATGTTTGTTTGGATACTAACACTTCGTGCAAGCTATTTTTGAAGAATGTTCGACATGTTCCTGATATTCGGATGAATTTGATCTCTACTGGTATTCTTGATGATGAGGACTATCATAGTTAATTTGGTGAAGGAAAATGGAAACTCACTAAGGGGTCTTTGGTGATAGCTAAAGGAAAGAAGGTCGGTTCTCTTTATGTGACAAAGACTAAGTCTTACAGGGGAGAAGCAAATGCAGTTAATGATTGTTCAGCACAGCTTTGGCATAAGAGACTTGGTCACTTAAGTCAGAATGGCATGCAAGTTCTCTCCAAGACAATCGATCTCCAAAGCTTAAAGTCCACAGATTTGAAGACATGCACAGATTGCTTAGTTGGTAAGCAACATAGAGTTTCCTTCAAAAGTTTCTCTCCATCTGGGAAGCCAATATCCTAGATATGGTTCACACAGACATATGTTTTATGGATTCCTTGACTTTACGTGGTGCTCATTATTACATCACTTTTATCGATGATTGCTCAAGGAAGGTGTGGGCATATTGCTTGAAGACTAAGGATCAAGCATTGGATTACTTCAAGTTGTTTCATGCTGAAGTGGAGAGAGAAACTGGGAAGAAGTTGAAATGTGTTTGTTCGGACAATGGTGGTGAATACAGAGGACCATTTGTGGAATACTGTAAAAGTAATGGGATCAAGCTTTTGAAGACCGTGCCAAAAACACCTCAACAGAATGGAGTCACAGAGAGGATGAACAGGTCTATCAATGAGAGAATTTTGTGTATGTTGTCTCATGCTAAGTTGCCAAAATCCTTTTGGGGAGAGGCAATGAAGACAGCGGTTGATCTGATAAACCTTTCACCCTCAACTCCTTTAGATGGTGACGTTCCAGAAAGAGTTTGGAGAGGTAAAGATGTCTCTTATGATCACTTGAGAGTTTTTGGTTGTAAAGTATTTGTTCATGTTCCTCGAAATGAGAGAGCTAAGCTTGATAGCAAGACGAGACAGTGTATCTTTATTGGGTATGATCACGGAGAATTTGGGTACCGATGTTGGGATCTGGTTAACAAGAAACTCTTTAGAAACAGAGATGTGGTATTCTTTGAAGATCAGACCATTGAAGACTTTGAGAAAAAAGAAAAGCCGAAGTCTACGAAGAATGAATTGCCTGACAATGGTAGGATTCGTACACCACAATCACAGCCCAATGATGTGGAAAATGCCCAAGTTGAGGTTGATGAGACTCTTCTAGTTGATGCTGAGCCAATAGAGGAAGCTGAACAAGATGATGATATCTCTTTAGAGCCACCTGATGATCAGCATATTAGAAGATCTAGTAGGCAGAGACAACCTTCTAGTAGGTATCCTCCCAATGAGTATGTGATGTTAACTGATGGGGGAGAACCAGAAACCTATCAAGAAGTATTGTCTCATGAAAACAAGAACAAGTGGTCGGTGGCAATGCAAGAAGAGATAAATTCCTTGCAAGAGAACGAGACTTATGACTTGGTGAAACTTCCAAAAGGAAAGAAGACTTTGAAGAACAAGTGGGTATTCAAGTTGAAGCATCAAGAGAATAGCTCACAACCTCAATACAAAGAAAGACTGGTTGTGAAGGGCTTTGGACAGAAAAAGGGGATTGATTTTGAAGAGATCTTCTCACCGGTTGTGAAGAGGTCATCTATTAGAGTTGTGTTAGCATTGGCTGCTAGTCAAGATTTGGAAATTGAACAACTGGATGTGAAGACTGCATTTCTCCATGGTGACTTGGAGGAAGAGATCTATATGGAACAACCTAAGGGTTTTAAAGTTAAAGGTAAAGAAGATTTTGTCTGCAGGTTGAGGAAAAGCTTGTATGGGCTCAAGCAAGCACCTAGACAATGGTACAGGAAATTTGACTCTTTCATGGAAGCAAATGGGTACAGTAAGACTACTTCTGATCATTGTGTTTTCATCAAGAGATACGGTGTTGATGATTATGTTATTCTTCTACTCTATGTTGATGATATGTTGATTGTTGGGCAAGATATTGCAAAAATTGAGAAGCTCAAAAGGGATTTGAACAAGTCTTTTGCGATGAAGGATTTGAGTTTAGTGAAGTAGATCTTAGGCATGGAAATCACAAGAGACAAAGAATAGAACACTTTGGCTATCACAGGAGAAGTACATTGAGAAGGTACTTGAGAGGTTTGCAATGAAAAATGCAAAACCGGTTTCAGTTCCACTTGCATGTCATTTCAAGTTAAGTTCTAAACAATGTCCTATAAGTGAGAAAGAGAAAGATGAAATGAAGAATGTACCTTATGCCTCTGCAGTTGGTAGTCTTATGTATGCCATGGTATGTACAAGACCGGACATAGCAAACGTAGTTGGTGTTGTTAGTTGGTATCTTTCCAACCCTGGAGAAGAACATTGGTTGGCTGTTAAGTGGATTCTCAGATATCTTCGAGGCTCTTCGAAATCACGTTTATGCTTCGGAAGTGATACTCCTATTTTGGAAGGCTTTACAGATTCTGATATGGCGGGTGATGTTGATTCAAGAAAATCTGTATCAGATTTTTTGGTTACCTTTGCAGGCGGTGCTGTTTCGTGGCAGTCAAGGTTACAAAAGTGTGTTGCTTTGTCTACTACAGAAGCTGAGTATATTGCAGCTACTGAGGCATGTAAAGAGGTGTTATGGATGAAGAAGTTCCTAGAAGAGTTGGGCCAAAAGCAAGAGAAGTTTACTTTGTTTTGCGACAGTCAAAGTGCCATTCATCTCTCAAAGAATTCAGCTCTTCATTCGAGATCCAAACACATCGACGTGAGATATCATTGGATATGTGATGTGCTTGAGGCAAAAGAGCTGAACTTGGAGAAGATTCATACAAGTGAGAATGATGCCGATATGTTTACGAAACCCTTACCTAAGGACAAGTTTGAAGATTGTCGGGAGAGAGCGGGTTTATTGGAGCCCGCGAAGTTGCGCTGACGGGGGAGATTTGTTGGGTCAGCTCATTTGGCAGATGAGCCTAACAAATTAATAAAAACCCATTATGGCATATTTAATTAAGAAAAAAAAACACAACAGTTTTTTTTGGGTTGTTTTTCTCTCTCTCTTCCAGCAGTTCTTCCTCCATTGAAGCAGCAATTCCTCCATTGAAGTAGCAGGTTTTTCTTCTGATTTCCTTTATCTCTTCTCCATTTGGTTAGCCATCTTTAGTGATGATGATAATGTATGTGAATGACAAGTTAGGATGAGGTCAATTGATAACTTTTGTTAGATTACATCTAGGCTTGTATTGAACTACATTGTATACTCATTTGATATAGTGGATGATTTAAGTGGCCGAAGTATCCCGTGGTTTTTACCTAATTTGGGTTTTCCACGTAAAATCTTGGTGTCCTGCTCTCTGTTTTTTTTTTATTGTTTGATTGTTTGATGCTCAATTGTTTTGGCTGCCTATTTGATTACACAAAAGGGAAAAAAATTGTTAGGCCTTGTTGTAGCTTGTTTATTTCTGAATTGCTAAACAGGTGCTATTATTCAATTTCTCCAACACCTATACACATTTAAATTTAAATTTGACGCATCCCAAATTTATTAGGTTGAGAAGTGTCTACTTTTAAGGTGATTAATCGCTAGCAATACATAATAAATAAAAGCTAAGGTTTATGGTCTATTTCAAATTATCCACAACCAAAAGTGTATACTTGTAAGGATGGCCGCAATGGTTCATAAGTATTGTCACAAGCTCAAAAAAGCTAGCTTGATTGTGAGGTGTCCCTTTTGAACTAGATGTGGTTTGAATATTATGTAATTTATTAATAGTTAATCATGTTACGATTCTAATGATATCTAGCTAGATTATGTACCATAAATCTTCGTTAATAAACTTTATGAGTTTTTTGTTATATTTTTATACCCAACTAAATACACCTTACAAAGAAAATTATAGGATCATCTTTGTATAGATTGTGTTTTGGTTTTATTGCTTTAAATAGTCTTGATGGTTATAATTTTCTTAGTTTTAAGCAATTATATATCCTATAGATTCCATCATAAAATATTCTATAGGAGAACAGTTGGCTAGGACCTAATTTTCAAAGAGTCTTTCTGAGAGGATGGGATAAAGAGATATTTATTATATGATTTAAATCCATGCACTTTTTTTTTTCTTTATTGACATTTGATGAGTCATAATTTTCTTTATGACCATAAAGGCTTCATTAAAAAAATTATCTTAGGTTCACAACAATTTATGACTCAATCTTCCTCTTTTATTTTTTTTATTTTTTAAGTTTAGTTTGTTTCAATTTATAAGTGTAAATAAATAATGTGTAATAAGTTGGTACATTTTGAATAATAAATTATCGCCTATAAATAAATTTAAACATACTTGACTAATTAATATAATTTGAATAATCTGGAATAAATAAATAAATCAGCTCAAATATTAACTATTTGAATAAATTTAGTTTTTAATATATAAAATTGCATAAAGCTTTATGATTTTGGAAGAAATGATGACTCCATCATGAAAATGCTAAAAGACACCTTTTATAATTATACTTGTTTGTTATTTATAGATTGGTAGGAGTTAAATATTAAGTTTGTTACATATAATTTCATTACACATAGAGAAAAAAGTTATTGTACTATATAATTAATATTGATAGGTCAACTTCCAACTAAATTTAGAAATCCCTAAAGATTCTTTTTAGTTGGATCAAGATTCCATGTTATATTTGGAGAGTTTGATGTTGTTGTTTGTTCCCTAGAGCCTTGAGTGGGTGAACCCGATGCACGTTGGTTAATATCTGTGTGTTTCGCTATCTCTTTTTCGACCCTTCGTCCAGCTTTGGCCACGTGAAGTTCCATCTCCGCCTCAGCCTCTTTTGCTAGTCTCAACTCGTGAGCAACTTCCATTCTCGTCTTTGCTACCTCCTTCTCTTCCTATTTCATAATTAAGCTTATAAATAAATATTACTATTTGGAAACGATAGTTTAGGTAATTACCTTCTCTTCTGCCTTAGCTTCAGCCTTGATCCTGCGGATTTCTTTTATTTCATGCAATTTCTCTTTGACAGCCTGCATATTGAAATTTGATGAATGCCAATCGATTAGCCTGGTACGATTTCTCGGTCGGTCGTGTGATCGTCTGTTTTGTTTGTGTGACTAACAATATGCATGTATATATATGACATGTTCATTTAAAGGAAAAAACTTGTCCTTAATTTGTTATTTGGAGACATTTGTCACTTGTATAGGATAGGCTAATTATAAGTTCTCATTTTTAGGAAGTTAGTTGTTTGGAGACATTTGTCACTTGTGGTCGGAGACTAAAAGACTATACTTAGATAATACACTTATTGTGGAGTTAGTTATAAATATTATTGATTTGGGTTTGTTGAATTTGGGAAGAGGGAAAATTGTAAGGATTTGTGTTTTGAAATGTATATAATGATTTTATAATTGTTCTTTTATCAAATTGCCTTCTTTAATGGGATAGAGTTATAATTATGTTTTAGTTTTCTTTTTTAATTTAGGAAGATTGAAGGACTATCATGTCTTTCATTTCAGCTTAACATCTTTTAAATAAGAATTGAATTGATGACTTTTAATGTGTCAACTATTCACACTTATAGTTACCTTTATCATTTATTCATTTATGTCACATTTTAACTTATTTGTTTTATTTCCAAAACAAAATGTGTGATTCTTACTAATTATGGTTGCTAAGGAAAATCTGAATATTTAAAATTTATGAAGTCGATATTATACGAATTTGGTCATATCATTATCAAATTATATATCTGTAAACTCCTTGACATTAAACATTTGTAAACTCTTTGACATTGAACATTTAGTTCGTTTATATCGTTTTGGGTAAAATATGAAACTATTAAAATTTTGATAATTAAACCTTGTTATAAGGTAAAATTCAAAAGTCGATCCCATCTAATAAAAAAAGATATACTCAAATTGAAGTCACAAATAATCGAAAATACATTCTTCAAATTATGTTATGTTGCATTTTTTTTTGTTATAATAGATGTTTTTTTTATATAATAGAGGTTTGTTATAATAGATGTTAAGTCAATTTGAAATTTTTAAATAAAAAAGATATACTCAAATTGAAGTCTTAGATAATAAAAAAAAAACAAATTATGTTATGTTGCATTTTTTTTTTGTTATAATAGATTTTTTTTGTTATAATAGATGTTGAATCAATTTGAAAAGCTTCAATCCCTTTTTTATATATGTTTTATCAAACAAACATTTACATTATTTTTAGAAACAACTCAATTATTGTAATAAAAAAATGCAATAAAAATAAATTACAAAAATTAAAAAGCTGAAAATTAAATAATAATAATAATAATATAGAGTTAGTTTTTCATCTACTCTTACATTGTTACGTTGTTGCAAATATATGGAGTCTTTCGTGGAATTTGACTGAAATACAATGAGTAATGCCGGAAACTGTTAATAGTTATTGGAGGCACGAATTTGGGCGACTTAAAATGCGAGACTTAGAAGATGAGTTTCTATCCCTATAATTTTTTGGTGAATTATTTGATTAAAAAAAATCGGAAAACTTTTAACAACGAAAGTAAATTCTTAAGGATTATTCACAATGTCATTATCTTGACGATGTCGGTGATTAGATCCAAAAAACATGTGAATTCGTGTGAAGATCATATCTTTTTTAAAGATCTTTAAGTCAATTAATTATTGTAATGTAATCAATTTGTATCTAACTTTATTCTGTGATGTTTTATAGTTGTGTTTAAACGATTTTTTTTTATTAAATTAATTATTTTTAAAAATAATATAATAATAATAATAATAATAATAATAATAATAATAATAATAAAAGGATTTGTTTTTTTTTATAATTTTTTAAAAAAAGAAAAAGTAAAGCAAATAACCGATCACTGAACTAGGATTTGGAATTTATGCTCTTTATTCCGGCAGTGGATCTCTAGCCGATCCTTCAATCATCTGGCCCAGAGTGAAAGATTCCGGCGAGATAGAATGGAATCGGCGGTGTTCGAGGAGAAAGATTTCTTCGCATGTTGTGGAAGTGTGCAATTTGCGAAAGAGATGGCATCTGCTGCCCCCTTTTCCTTTCCTGATCAAGCTCTTAAAGCCGCAAGAGACATCTGGTTGAACAAGGTCTATCATCTTCTTCTTCTTTCCTCTCTTTTATCCGATGAAAGACCTGATCTTCCTCCTCCTTTTGATTAGGTCGATGTTAATGGCTGGCTCGAAGCATTCGCAGCTCATCCACAGATCGGTGAATCTCCTTCTTCCAACCACAAAAGCCCAACCAGTGCTAAGTTCAGACTTCACCCATCTCGCTTCTTACCTAGTCTTTAGATAAATCATCAATCTTTGATTGAGATTTCGAAAAAAGAAAGGATTTGTGTCTGCTAGGGTTTATAAAAGATGTCTTTCTTGACAAAGAATGATAATTTGTATTTAGGTGGAGCAAAGGAGAACAGTCGGCTGCTATTGCCACTGCTACTGATTCTACATTGCAGGTAACTTATCACATTTGTGCTTCTGCTGTGATTCTTAATTCTTGATTATAGGATTGATTCACCATTATTAATATGAGAAGAGTTACAAGTTGCCAAGTTAGATGTGTTTCTTTGTTGTCAACTGCAGAAACATAACAGATTCTTGAATTACAGGAACTAGCTGATTGGAATAGACAGTATAGAGACAAGTTTGGTTTCATTTTCCTTATATGTGCATCTGGGAAGAGTACACCAGAAATACTTTCTGAAGTTAAGGTAACATCTGTTGTACTAGAAATATATTAATTTACAGATATACTAACTTTATTTTTATGTCTTTGTTTAATAGGAAAAATTGTTTGAATTGTTATTATATTAGTCAAACCGACGCAATATACATCAAATCTGCCAGATATAGAATCGGATGTAGGATCTTGATTGAGTATAACCGACGTAGTAAGGTCGGATTTAAATTTATTTTGAAAACCTACCCAATTTGATCCTTGATCACCCCTAGTGAACGAACATCAAGTAATATGGTTGGTTGTTGAGTTAGTGTCAAGTGTTTTTTAGATGACATGATTTTATATATCCATCTTTGGAGATTGTTTTACCTATGTTTGATTATCATATTTTTTTATCTCATTTTCTTCTATTTGCATAGTTATTTGTATTGGAAACACTTTGGTATTGCCTCCGAATCCAGGATGAGAAACTGTTACTAAATTTCTGAATTTGTGTAGACGTGATCTCATATGGATATAGAAACGTATATATAGATGAGATAATGTTTGTAGACAAAATATGTTAGGTTGTTCTGCAATCGAATACTAAAACAAAAATTATAATTGTGTCCAAAACATAAATTGACATATGGATTGAAGCTAATGTGTTTTTCTTTTCAACTTTCTTGCAGAGGCGCTACACAAATAGGCCAATAGTTGAGTTTGAGATTGCCGCAATGGAACAATTAAAAATCACCGAACTACGTCTGGCAAAGCTTTTTCCAGCTAATAAGCAAGAGAGTCCTCCAAAAACCAATCTTCAAGTAGTCCGAGATGCTGTTGAGAAAGTCACAGGTAGTACTATTTTGACACCTTGGGTATCTTTCTCATTCGAAAACACATTTATTTTGTATCTGGATACCTTCTTTTTTTCAAAAAATCAAAGGGTTTATTTCCTTAAGTAAGCTAGCACGAACACGAGACCTTTGGTTTCTGAGGTAATACTTTTTTAACTTGAGCTAGCCTATAATGGGTTATATATGGGATACTTTTCTATATACATAAACAAAACAATAAGTGTTTACAAATTGTTGATCAATATCACTCATTTTGTGTTACAATTTCACATTTTTAATCCATAGAAGATCGTGTGAGCATCATCGGATCCCATATCGCCTCTGTATCATCGAAAACCCCTACGAGGACTCGACCGCCCATCACAACCCATGTGTTGGATATAGCACGAGGATCACCCGCAGCTGGTATTGAGGTTCGATTAGAAATGTGGGATGGAAATAGACCGCGTTTGTCTTTTGGCGAACCGGATAACGGCGGATGGATATTTCAAGGGTCGTCGATTACAGACAAAGATGGAAGAAGCGGGCAGTTGATGAAGATGGTTGAGATTTTGAAAGCGGGTATGTATAGGATAAGTTTCAATACTGGGAAATATAGTCCAGATGGATTCTTTCCTTATGTGTGTTTAGTGTTTGAAGTTAGGGATACTCAAAAGTGGGAACATTTTCATGTTCCTCTTTTGTTGTCTCCTTTCTCTTTTACCACATATCGAGGAAGCTAAAGTAACTGACTTTTATTATGGGTTTTATTTGAATTTGTGATGCTTGTGTTTGTGTTTTACTTGTGTTTGATGGGACAAACTTGACAAAGATTATTGGTCTTGATGTAACTTGTAATGTTGAATAAATGGTCATTCTTGCATCTTTCATGCCTTGGAAATAGAAGCATTTATAGATAAGTAAAATTGCAAGATTTTATTTAGTTTAATTAAACTCAGTTAAATTCATTTAGAATCATAAAATTTAAGACGGTTGAAATTTAAATTGCACATTGCCTCTAGTTGGGAGCTCAATTTTATATTTTACAGGTTCCCTCAAATCTTTGAGATCAGCATGTTCTACTTAATAGTTTTTTAAAGTAGATTTTAGTTGGTGTTGGAAAGTTTAACAATTAAATGCAGTTTAAATATTTTACAAACCGACAATATACAGTTTTGATTATAATTTTTTATTTTATGTAATAGAATATAATTGAACCGTCTAATAAATTTTTTTTTTTTTGATTTTATACTTAACATATGTTTATATAATGGCCTTGTTTGAAGACGGGATAGTTGCATCTAGGTAAAAAGCCATTTGGAAACACTTGTATAGTTAAATGTGGTTAGGGTGATGAGCCTAGCTTCAGTTACATTATGAAGTTAAATTAATCCAAACTTGATTTATTTAGAAAATAATAGAGTTAAATTAATCCAAACTTGATTTATTTAGAAATTTGGGATGATTTTTAAAAAATAATTTTTTTTTAATAAAAGATTTAAATATATTTGTTAGGACCGATGACAACAATAGAATGATGTTGAATATTGTTGTTCAATTTTCACTTAAATTCGATTTTTAATTCTGTTACCGATTAAAAATCTGTTTCTATAATCTTTAACAAATCGTAACAAGCTCTTGAACGGTTTCAAGTGTGAAAAATATTTGCGGGATTTGTAGCGGTAGATATATATAAGATTGAATGAAGTAGTAAAGAGGCAACACAAAATTTTATGGATATTCGGAGATAAAACACGTCACCCCTTTTTCTGTTTCCAGAAGGATTCCACTAGAAGACTTTGATTTGTGTAGCCTCTACACAAATCCACTCAGATCATAGGTCTTAACAAATGTCTGTCTAAACTTCTAGCTATCACACTCTCTTGTTAATCAGACAACGTTCTGTTCAACTTACAACAATGAAATCACTATGGAATGATACACAGTGATTATCTCTCAACGTATATCCTCTCAAGTATGCTTAACGTAGTCACTTGCAAAGAGCTTGAACGAATAGCGCTTAATGATCGAGAGATTCAAGAACGGAGATCGCGAGAGAGAGATTCGTCGTTGTCCTTTGATGCTTTTTTTATATTTTTTGCATGGTAATGGTCGAATCTATTTTGTTGACACGTGGCAGCGGTACATTCGTAGTACGCCTGGCATACTAGGATAGTTTGCCTTGGAATCAAATATTCGTTCGTATTAAGTAGTGCGCCTGGGAATGGAATATTCATTCATACTGGGTAGTGCACCTGAAAATGGAACATAGTACGTTTTTGTTGTATTCAGCTGACGTGAAAGTTGGCTGATATCGAGCTCTGCTGATGATCAGTTCTCCTGATAAAGAAGTCAGTAGTTGACGTAACCCTGATGGGATGGCAACCCAGCTATTGGCGTCCCAGTTGTCTATTGTTTGCTTACTCTAGCGCAACTCTGTTGTTGGTCTACTCAGCTGTTAGCGCAACCCTGCTGATGGCAACCCAACTGTTGGCAACTCTGTTGTTGGCCTACTCATCTGTTAGTGCAACCCTATTGTTGGCCTACTCAGCTGTTAGCGCAACTCTATTGTTGACAACCCAGCTGTTGGCGCAACCCTGCTATTGGTCTTCTCAACTGTTAGCGATATAAATCTGATAGGCTACTAAGTTGTTAACGCTACTCATCTGATAGGTTACTTAGCTGTTAACGCATGATGTCAGATCTGCTGATGGCATATCTTTGCTGACGTTAGCTCAGCTGTTTGAGTGACTCTACTGCCATGAGTCTTTAACTTTACCTACGCATTCACACAATACTGAACTTAGTTTTATTCCTTCATTAAAGTATCATCAAATATATAGTTTAGTTTAATTATACTAAGTTTATTTTATCAATTAAAATGTTTTTCTTAATTCAACTTAATTAATAATTTCTCTTTTTAATCTTAATTCTTTTTTTTCTCATTTTAATTTAATCTAATAGTATTAATATATAATGATAAAATATATTTTTTTAAATAGAGATATTTTAATATTTAAATTAATAAATTAAGTAATACAATAAATAAGAAAAAAATTATGTTTTAATTAAGTTAGAATACTTATAGAAGAAATAATTATTAATGATTTTGAAGTAATAATGATTATTTTTATAAAAATATTTAAAGAGTATATATATATATATATATATATATATATATATGAAATAATAAATAATAATTTAAAATAAATATATTTTAATGTTTTGGTTAATGATGTAATGGATAAAACAAAAATGAAATAATGTTAAATTTTGTTTCGGTTATTTAAAAATTCAACTGAACCAGATCTTTCATTTTTTAAATATTCAGAATTATGGTGAATTTACGATAATTGAATAAAAAATAAAAGAGTCATTATAAATTATCAATAAATAAAAATATTTTATTATATTTTAATAATTAAATATCTTCAAATTATTTATTCTAATTTATGTATTAACATTTGATTTTACACCGAACATATATGTCAATAACAAACTAGTTTTACGACGTTAATGAATAAATTTACTAAAAAACAATTAATGTTGTATAAGTATTGTCAGTTTGTTATGGGCATATTAAATAATAATTAAAAATAATCACTTAATGAATAATTTAAAAAATAATTATATATATATATATATATATATATATATATATATATATATATATATATATATATATATATATATATAAACTATAAATTATTTATAAAAAAATCTGCATTTCATTCAAATACGCCGTTAATAGCAAACTTAACTAAAAACGATCTCAATTTCTTATCCAATCCAAACACAACTTCAAACCCAAAAAGTGTTTGAATAAAGTTAATATGAAAAATTCACCGTTTTCTCCACACAAAATTTAATAACTAAATATAAATTCATTAGATGATATATCATTAACCATATATAAGTATCCAAATGAAAAGATTAAACCAAAAATTCAAAAGAAACAAATCTCACAAGATAAGAATATATCTTTTTAAACTTAATAACATAGTTAATCTAAACCTAACGGTTATAGATATCAATTTTGTATAATCCAATTAGTATAGATCCGATTAAAACAATTTATGGTAATGTAAATTACAGGCGAAGAACGAAGAACGTAACTATCCACAGCACATATATTTACAGTTGGAACACACCAATAAAAAAGAAAAAAAATACTAAAATGAGGATAAATTTTGGGATCAAAGCATTTATTTTAAATTAAAACATCAATCCATGCAGATCTCCAACATTCAGTTTATGAAAACATGAAATAAGAAGAAGAAATTCATCTTAAAGCTGAGATTGGTAGATGGAAGAACCTGAGATGCTGTTGGTTATGGTGGTGGTGATGGGAGAAAGTCTAATGGAGAATGAGTAGCCCGCATCCTCTGCCACATCAGCATGAATTAAATACTTGTCATGTACACATGGAGTCCAGCTGTCATCTCCACCCACACCCATGTGTTTATAATCCAGATGTACCTGCCCAACAACATTCCAAAACCACTTCAAACTCGAAACCAAGGATGACCATTTAAACAGATTCCAACCCAACAAAATTTGATGCATATATGATCTATTCAAATAACCAAATCAAGGTATTATAAGAAAATTAGTTTTGAAATTATTATTATGTTACCGTTGAATATGAATAATTGGAGGTAGGATAAGATACCCAAAAACCCAATATATGATACATCATCCCATTGGATATCCACTATATGTGTTCTAATGTTATAACTAATGTATATGATTCAACTTCACACATTTATGCCTAATTATATTCAAATGGGATATATGGATAGAGATGAGATCACATTTCATTTGAAAATTGAAGTTAGTAAGAACCCCAATTATTTATCTATATCCAAATCCATAAACAAAAGAGTGTTTTCAAATAATCCATTTTTTAACTCGAGAATAGGCACAAAAGTTTTAACCAATTTTTGAAGTCTTTGGGAAAGAATAATACCTCAATATCATCTCCTTTAACTAACTCTTCCTCATGAGTCGCCCTATGAAGCTCCTCAGTGGTGTAATAACTTGCATTCATTTGCAAAAGTGAAGAACTTCCACCATAGATTGAAGCATATAATCCTAACCCATCTTTATTTTGAAACGTTACCCATCTAACATCGGCCCTTCCACCGCTTTCTCCAGGAACAATGTAAGGAACATGCATCTCACTTACCTTTTTCTCATACAATCCCACATGAGCAGCTGCTTTTCTATCCGGATAGCATTCAAACGGCCCTCTTCCATACCACTTAATCTCGTCCATCGATTTCTCCAGATGAAATTCAACTCCGATTCGCGGAAGTGGTGGAAGTCCAGATTTTGTCTTCAATTTACATTCCAAAATCACATCTCCAGAACTGTAAATATTGTAAACCATCTCAACCTCAACTAAAACAGAATTGGAAGTATCCTTAACGAGTAAAACAACGTCGACTTTAACTCTTGTAGCATCGGTCGCATTATCGATAGAACAACTCTTCGTCTCGAAAGATAGACTGTCCAATTTAGCAGCTTTCCATAACGAGAAATAACTGCTTTCCCCACCTCCTTTATCGTTATCAGTCGGCGCACGCCAAATACTCGGAAATACGCCCTTTTTCATCACTGAAACGCCGTTAACCTTCCAATTCTCTATATAGCCTGTCCGAGTGTTGAACTCTATCTCTGACGAGTTGTTTTGTCTGATCACGATACAATCCCCGTTTTTCTCGCTTTGGATGGACGCATTATTAGTTTCGGTTGTTTTGATGACGTGAATGCTTTCTCTTCTCGTAGGCAACTCGATTTGAGAAGACGATATAACATGGCCTGATTCCACCCATCGGGTCGAATTCAAAAGCTTCACAGTTATTGTCAGGAAATTTTCACCTGACGACGATGAATTCCATAGAGAATACCAAGGACCGGATTCCCACTTCATTTCAAAAATGTTTTGGGGTTCAATTATCGGGAGAGGAAGGATCCCATTTCCTAATTCCAAACCATCCCCGAAAAACATCCAACTAAACTCTAACGATTTCGTCGTTTCGTAGAAATTGGTGTTGGCTATCTTTATGATCCCGTTCTTGAACCCAACCTTGATGGGCTGATAAACGTGTTTAACCTCGTGCATTGCGGGATGAGGAGTTCGGTCAGGCCAAGTAAGACCGTTCAAGCAGAAATTCAAATCGTTCGGTTCATCGCCAAAATCGCCACCATAAGCCCAATGCTTTAAACCACCTTCACCCGCCTTTAATAAAGCTTGATCAACCCATTCCCAAATGAATCCTCCTTGTAGACCAAACGTATTATCAATGGCTTCCCAATAATCGTTAAGATTCCCATTACTATTACCCATTGAATGTGAATACTCGCATAGTATAAGAGGCCGCGTCTCATTTGGATCATTAGCGATCTTCACTATATCCCAAATCCTCATATACATCGGGCAAACGATATCAGTCGAACTTGTTCTCGACCCGCCACCTTCGTAGTGTAGAACACGGGTTGGGTCTCTCAAACGGATCCAACCCGCAAGAGCGGAGTGATTCGGCCCATAACTAGCCTCGTTTCCTAAAGACCAACAAATAATACAAGCATGGTTCTTATCTCTCTCGACCATTCCTATAACCCGATCCAACATCGAACCCGCCCAAACCGGTTCTTTCGTCGGATGCTTCACTTTTGAAGAGAGATCGAAACCATGTGTCTCGATGTTTGCCTCGTCTATCATGTAAATACCGAAAAGATCACAAAGCTCATACCATCTGGGGTGTTGTGGGTAATGGCTGTTTCTAACAGCGTTTAAGTTGTTTTGTTTCATTAAAACTAAATCCCGAACCATGCAGGATTCTATGTTAGTCTTACCAATTCGTGGATGATGTTCGTGTCGATTCACTCCTCTTATTGTTATTGGATGCCCATTAACAAGGAGCTGCTTTGGAGCTGTCGTTACCTTCCTTATACCAACTTGGCACGATTCACAATCAACTATTTTTCCAGACTTATCTTTCAGGAGAAGAACAAGAGTGTATAGATTTGGCTGTTCAGAAGACCAGATCTTCGGCTGTTGTAGTTTTCCAGCAAGAAGGTTTCCATGGAAGCCAAGGCTAGTACCAGAATCCGAACCAACACTCAAACAAGCAACACGATAAGAAAGAAGATCGATGTTTTGATCAAACTTTCCATTATCAATGTCATAGATCATGGCTTCAATACTTAAATTATTTTCAACAAAATTTTCCTGTGAATCGAATTTAACTTCAACCTGCAAATCAACAGCTGAGAAGTCCTTTTCCAAGTTTGATGTGAAGAAATAATCCGCAATGAAAACCTTTGGTTTGGATAAGAGGAGGACATCGCGATGAATGCCAGATAACCACCAATGATCTTGATCCTCGAGGTAGGAGCCATCGCTCCACCTGAAAACTTGAACAGCAAGAACGTTTTTCTTATCAGAACCAAATGGATGACAGAAGTTCGTGATTTCGAATTCAGCAGGTAATCTACTATCTTGACTATATCCAACTGGAACTCCGTTTATCCAAGCATGGAAGGCTGAATCAACTGCTTCAAAGTGTAACAGTATTCTTCGGCCTTCCCATTCTGCAGGTAAGTGAAAATAAGTTCTGTAGCAACCAGTAGGGTTTTCATCTGGAACATGTGGTGGATCAAGTGGAAATGGATACACTACATTAGTGTAAATAGGTCGATCAAATCCATGTAATTGCCAATTGGAAGGGACAGGCAAATCAGACCAAGAAGAATCTGGATGATTACTTTCCCAAAAATTCAAAGGCGTGCTAGTCGGATTTGGAGCCAACCAAAACTTCCAATAGCCACTCAATGACTTAATAAAAGGCGATCCCTTAGCGCAGGAAGCAGCAGATTCAAGAGCTGCGGAAACAGCATCATCATCCCAAACAGCCGATTTCGAAACAAGAACATCTACTTTGTTACGTTCATACCAGTATCTAAGAGATCCTTCAACTGTATCATGACAGCGAAAAGGAACATGTGCATCTCTTTTCCTCCACTTAATAATTGATGGATCTTCCCAAATTTTATGTCCATTAATTGAGGTGATAATAGGTTGATTTATCATAGATGTCATCATTCAATTTAGAAATGTACCTTTTATAAGTGACCTAATCAGCCTTTTCGATCGGAGTTCGAAATTAAAGCAATTCTGCTGTTCTGTTGTTCCAACTTCGGTTGTTGAAAAGCCCTAACCAATACAACAAAGTCATGTGAAATGAAGGAAAGGTTAGTATGATCTGAAATGTATGTGAAGTATGCAGTATTTAGTCGGAATGATTACAATTTCCAGAACGATGCCCTTAAAGACGATGATGAGTCGAGTCAAATGGAAGTTGTAATCCAAGTTTTCAATCCTCCATGAACTAGTTCTTCTTCTTGTGCGTCTCCATTTTTCGATCCCTCGCCTTCGCTCTGCAAGTCTCTTTCTCTCTCTCTATCATTTGCTCTCACCGGACCCGATCGCAGAGTATCATGAAGAAAGGATTAATTATTACCTGATAGGTACTTTCTTCATTTGCTAATCTCCAATAAAATAAGTCAAATTTCATTATTCTGTCTTATCCAAATATTAAAAATATGTGGTTATATATATATATATATATATATATATATATATATATATATATTATATTTGAATTAATTCATAGAAAAATATGACATTATCATTAGTTTGCCATTTGAAAACACCCTCGGTGAATTTGACTAGACATGCTGATGATGATGGGTTAAATTCAAAAAATAACTTACACTTGATAAATTTTATAAAAATGACACTTTTGGCCTGCAAAATGTTCGTCTTGTCCGTGTGACCGCCCCTTACCGCGTATTACATAATATGCATATCATTAATACGCGTATTATGTAATACGCGTATTCATATTGCGCGTATTACACAATATGCGTAATATAATATATAAACCTTACCTTATTTTGACCCTCATTTTAAATCGTTCTGAATCACGACTTTCTCTCTTCAATCCATGACTTTCCAACTTCAGTTCAACATCATCATCGCTCAACTTCATCATCGCCTCGACTCTCCAATCATCCCTCCATCTCCAAGAAACCCTACCCATCACCCGTCTCCGTCTTTAGATGCTCATCATCATCTCCTCGACTCATCGTTCGTCTGGTCGTTCGTATATTCAGGTGAGTTTAGCATTTAGGGTTTATGTAATGTTCTTATTCTACATGCATACATGGTTTAGGGTTTATTGCAATGTCCGTGTATTGCAACTTCACGCGCATTGTTTGTTTTTTACTTACTTAATGTTGTTTAGAGTTTTGCATTTATGTATGTGTATATTGAAATGTCCGCGTATTGCAACTTCACACGCATTGTTTGTTTAGGGTTTATATAGCGTTTATGTTTTATGTATGTATATTTTGATGTTACTTATTTGAGTTGGTTAGGGTTTATCCAATGTCTGTGTATTGCAACTTCACGCGCATTGTTTGTTTTTTACTTGTTGTTCCTTTTTTGTAGATGGCGTCTACCATAATTTTTTAGTTTGCTGCTAATGTATCATGGAAAACTAATCTGTCAAACATTGCCACCAAGTTTGCTGCAATGGATCTAATGGAAAGGGTTGAGCAAACTCAATTCCGTTTTTTATTCAAAGGAGCCCCGGGACTGTAATCCATCAAGTTCTCATCAAGAATAGTAGCTCAAATTCTAAATAGATGAAGTTTCTCATTAATGGAGAGGAGCTATGCTTTGGGATGAAAGAGTATGCATTGGTCACATGTCTCAAATTTGGGAGATTACCTACGGTAGAAAACATCTTCAATGAAGTTGAAGAATGTCCTCCTTTAGTGGTAAATAATATTTTAACAATAATATGATTGTTAGAACTAGAGACCTTCAGTCAATATTTATGTCATGTTCTGATAAGGAAGATGCATGTAAGATGGGACTGGTATTTCTTGTTTGCCATTATCTCTTCGCCCTTGACCCAAGGATGATAATAAATATCAAAATCCTCCGCATGGTCGAGGACATCAACACTTTCTTCCAATTCTTATGGGGAAAGTTGTCCTTCAGAGTAACTCTAAAGAGTTTGAATAAGGACCTAAAACACTTTAGGTCGGTATATCTAGACAAGAAGAAAGTCATGGGGAAGAAGGAAGACAAGAAGGTCAATATTTCTTATATCATATTTGGGTTCACACTAGCCTTCAAAGTGTGGACCTATGAGGTTATCAAAATGTTTGTCCCCAAACTTGCCGAGAGGACGAAGCTACAAACGCATGAGCTTATCTACCCAATGATAATACAGTACAAGTCAGTAAGAAGAGCACCGCCTCTGATCTTCACACTACCCTACATGGCAAGGTTTTCAAAAGGATGGAAGTGTTTGAAGAGAAGAAGATCTTTTATGGTGGGGAGGAGTTTGAAGATATGAGAGGTAATTTGTATGATTTATTATTTGAACTCGATTCTAGAAAGAGAAAACATGAAGAGATTGAAGATGTAGTTCCTCCCAAACCTGCCATGAGGAAGAGAAGACTAATTACTCCCCCAAGCACCTCTCATTCTGTTCCTCCCAAACCTGCCACGAGGAGAAGAACCTGCATCCCTACCCTTAGCCTTAGCACCTCTCATTCTGTCCACAACGCCACTGGGACTCAAGCAGATGATGATGGTATTAGAGTTTATAAACCAAATCTAATAATACTTTATATAAACTTTAAATAGCCATCAAATGATAAACAATGAATTATAGATGATAGATCAATTCAATTACTAGAAGTAGAACATACATTTAGCTTCCATTGTTCTTGATTGTCCTTGTGATGAATTTCGGTTTATTGATCTTCCAATCTAGCACAGTCCTTAACATTATTTTGAGATTTCTCACTCTATGAATCTTCTTTGTCGATGGGGAGATAAGAGAGATGTCTTACCTACTGAATACTGTAACCCTACTAATACCAATCGGCATGTATTAAGTCGATGTGGAGGATCTAATGAATATTGATTATCTGGTGGTGGAGAAGGTGGAGGATCTAGTTGTGGAGAAGGAAGAAGACAAGGAAGAAGATGTGTTGGAGGAGAAGGATGAAGTATGCACAATTTACATTCACGCTTTTTGTATAGGTTCACATTTTTTATCTAATTTTTTCCAATGTTCAGGAGGTGAATGAGGAGGAAGATGCTGAGAAGATCGAGGATTTGGTGGTAGAGAAGGTGGATGTGGTGGTGGAGAAGGTGGAGAATCTGGTGAAGATTGAGGTTCGTAGAGAAGGTGGTGGAGAAGGAAGAAGACAAGGAGGAAGATGTGTTGGAGGAGAAGGATGTGGTATGTACAATTCACATTCACGCTTTTTGTATAGGTGGCTAACTGATGAGGTATTCTTCATTCTAGAGTATTCACGCTTATTGTATAATTCACGCGTATTGTGCATCACGCTTATTATATAATTCACGCGTATTGTGCATCACACTTATTATATAATTCACGCGTATTGTGCAAAAGATTAATGTCAGTTGTTTTCTGCTAAGAATAAGAGAAGTCAAATTCCCTAAGACATATACTAAGGATTTCACAATCGCTAACTATCATCTCACTACTATGTTGTCATCACGCTATAAAAAGTTTGCTAGTGATCCAACACACTTTTCTTTTGATATACTTTTTATGGAGTATTAATAGGGTGGAGAGGAGAGATATGTGCTCACATGGAGTACAGTTGATGACATTTATGTTCCTCTCAACCTCAAAATGGAGCACTGGGTATTGTGTGTGGTGCGATTAAGAGAATGACGAATTGACGTCTATAATTGTGATCAATCACTTTTCAAGGGGGAAATTTTGCACAATACATGCAACTCATCTGTGAAATACTTTTGTACTTACTTAAACAAGTAATGTATGAAGTGGAAATAGCCAGGTATCGTAAGATGAGCCTGAACAGTTTCAATTTTCATAGAATCTCACACCTAGAAGTCCCAAGATCAAAATCAAATAGGGACTGTGGTGTATTTGTACTAATGTATATATAGTACCTGACTACTAAGCTTGATCAAAAGGACGTGGTATCAGAGAACGTGATTTTGTTTTAAAAGAAGTGGGCAGTCAGGTTATTGAACCAAATTATAGACTCATGAATTGTAATAGTCTTCTTCTCTTCTATTGTAAATTTATTCATATGCTATAAATTTTGACAATATGCGTGAGTTATTATAATACGTGTGAGTTGTTACAATACGCATAAATAACATTATTGAAACAGTATATTAACATTATTGAAATAGTATATTCACATTATTGAATCACTTCTTTTTATGTCCTTTACACTTCTACATATAAAGACAAAGTTTGAGCATGGAGGTTCACAATAATCTCTATGAGACTTCTACACATATTGATGCAGCGTGCGTGGCTAGGATGAACCTTTATCAAGATTCGTTGATTCTTACGAATACCGAAAATTGATAGATATTGAGGAAACCTCGTTTTCTAATTAATAATCTTCCCCTCACAAAGTGTTTTAAGATTCTTTTAAATACTCAAACCCTAGCTTGCAAAAGAAGTAAACAACTTTTAATAAATTGCAAAAAACACCCGAAACTAATAAAAATGCGATTTTGAGCCCCTAAACGTTTCCGCCCGAAAAACACTAGGCAATCGTCGAAATCTGACACTTGCGAGATATTTTCGGATGCTGCAACTTTCGCATAAACGCCTCTTCGACTCGCACCGCATCATTCCCCCCAGGGTAGAAAAGATTCGTCCTCGAATCTGGAACCGCATCATCCTCATCAGAAGAAGACTCACCCACAAAAGGAACAAGATGCTTCACACTGAACACATCAGAGGTACGCACATGGCTGGGAAGGCGTAAACGATAAGCATTGGGGTTGATCTTCTCCACAATCTCAACAGGACCAATCTTCTTAGCAGCAAGCTTGCTATATTCATGAGCTGGAAAACGATCCTTAGTCAGAATAGCCCACACAAAGTCACCAACTTCAAAATCAACAGCACGCCTTCTCGAATCAGCCTTCTCCTTGTACTTGACAGTAGCAGCAACCAAGCGGTCATGAGTGGTCTGATGAACCTGAGCCAACTGACCAACAAAATCCGCAGCAGTGGAATGAGGACGCACCTTGCTGGGCAGCGCTAACAAATCAAGAGGAGCACGCGGAGACAGCCCGTAAATCACATGGAAAGGACTGAAACCAGTGGAGCGATTAACAGCATGATTGTGAGCAAACTCGGCCTGAGGCAGCTTCAGATCCCAAGCCTTAGGATGATCCCCAATTAAACTGCGCAGAAGGTTCCCCAAAGACCTATTAACAACTTCAGTTTGGCCATCAGTTTGCGGGTGATAGGCACTGCTAAAATTCAGCTGAGTATTAACCAAACGCCAAAGACTCCTCCAAAAGTGACTCACAAAGCGAGTGTCCCGATCAGAAACTATGGAGGCAGGAAGTCCATGAAGGCGATACACATCCCTGAAATAAAGCTGTGCAACAGCCACAGCATCAGAGGTTTTCTTGCAGGGAATGAAATGAACCATCTTCGAGAATCGGTCAACCACCACAAAAATCGAATCAGAATCACGCTGGGTACGTGGCAGCCCAAGGACAAAATCCATACTGACATCAGACCATGGTTGAGTGGGAATAGGCAGAGGCAAGTATAACCCGGCATTAGTCGAAGCGCCCTTAGCCAACTGACAAACACGACAGCGAGCAACAAAACGCCCCACCTCTTTGCGCATCGAAGGCCAGAAATAAGAAGCTGCAAGAAGCTGGAAGGTACGATCACGCCCAACATGGCCTTCTTTGTGGAGTTCCTGAATCATCCTCAAACGCAGGCTGCAATCTGGAATGCACAGCTGCACACCGCGGAAAAGGAACCCATCCTCCAAGACAAAGTCCCTCGAATCCCCCTGTTGGATGCGAATGAGGACCTGAGAAAAGAAAGGATCATCACGATAGAGGTCCACAAACGAATCAAAGCCGGGTACATGGACACGCATCTCCGCCAACAGCCCATGACGACGACTCAAAGCATCAGCCACGCGATTAGACACACCAGCCTTGTGTTTAATCACAAAAGTAAACTGCTGTAAATAAGAGACCCACGAAGCATGACGATGAGAAATCTTGTCCTGACCACCAAGATGCTTGAGGGAATCATGATCCGTATATAAGACAAACTCCCGCTGAAATAAATAATGACGCCAGTGTTTGACTGCCTGGACAATAGCATAGAACTCAATATCATAGGTACTGAAACGAAGTTTAGCGCTAGACAGTTTCTCACTAAAATAAGCAACAGGACGCCCAGATTGGCTAAGTACAGCCCCAATACCCAATTTCGAAGCATCACAATGTAGTTCAAATGGCTGGGAAAAATCAGGAAGAACCAAAATAGGGGCTGAAGTGAGTCGGTGCTTGATCTTAACAAAGGCAGCCTCGGCATCATCCGTCCAGAAGAACTTAACCCCCTTCATACAATCAGTGATAGGAGCCGTAACACTGCTGAAATGAGGAATAAAACGCCGATAGAAGGAAGCCAAACCATGAAAACTGCGAACTTCGGTGATCGAAGAGGGGCGGGGCCACTGATTGACAGCCAGTACCTTACTCGGGTCCACTTTCAGGCCCTCCCGAGACACCACATAACCGAGGAACTGGGTAGAATCAGTAAGAAATGTGCACTTCGAGGAAGCAGCATAGAACTTGTCACGCCGGAGAACAGATAACACCTCACGAAGATGGGAGAGGTGTGCTACCTCGCTGTCACTGTAAATCAAGATGTCGTCGAAGTAAACGACTACAAACTTCCCAATGAAAGGGCGAAGAGCCTGGTTCATCACACGCATAAAGGTGCTAGGAGCATTCGACAGACCAAACGGCATAACCAGCCACTCATATAAGCCCTCACGAGTCTTAAAGGCAGTCTTCCACTCATCACCCATGCGAATACGAATCTGATGGTACCCACTCTTGAGATCCAGTTTGCTAAACACAGAAGCACCACCCAACTGATCCAACAAGTCATTCAACCGGGGAATAGGAAACCGATAACGCACTGTAATCTTGTTGATAACACGACTATCAATGCACATACGCCAAGACCCATCCTTTTTTGGGGTAAGAAGGGCCGGGACAGCACAGGGACTAAGGCTCTCTCGAATGTGTCCCTTAGCCAGCAAGTCCTCCACCTGTCTACGCAACTCGTCATGTTCTTTGGGACTCATGCGGTAATGAGGACGGTTGGGTAGGGCAGCACCTGGAACCAAGTCAATGTGATGCTGGATATCACGCAAAGGAGGCAAGGCACAAGGCAGATTCTCAGGAAAAACATCTGCAAACTCCTGTAACAGCGGCTGCACTGGAATAGGAACCTCAGAACTAGCACCACAGGTAATCAGCGAACAAAATAGAGCAAACACCATGCCAGATTCAACCATGGCGGTCTGAAAAGGACCCCGAGACAACAAGGTGGCAGGGGGGACGCATGATGAGTGGGGGCAGCACCCTTCTTGGGCTGATTTGGCATCAACACAATCTTGACTCAGCCAGGACAGGCGATAAGGCTTGGGGTGAGGTTCAGTGGACAGACCCAGCTTCGAAACTGCAACCTCAGAAATCACATTCTCACAACTCCCAGCATCAATGATGAAGGTGCAAACTTTGCCACCGATGGTACAAGTGGAATGGAACAGATTATTGCGTAACCACTCGTTGTCAGGAGCACGAGGGGTTAAACATGATCGACGAATCACCAAAAGGGGGCCAACATCACCAGAAACATACTCCTCCGCTGCCTCATCATCATAAACATCATACACTGGGGCTGAATCTGAAGGAAGAGCAGAGTCAGGATCATCCACCTCAGTAAAAAGACCACGATTGGTGGACTTTGGGTTGCGACACTCTGCTTGGCGATGGCCAACTTCACCACAATTGAAACAACGCAAGCCACCGGGACGTCCCTGCGGGGGGGTTGTAGTGCCGCGAGGGGGGGCTAGGGTGGGATGGGCCGGCTGGGAAGAAGAACCAATGCCACTAGTGGGGACAACCTGTTTTCCAAAGCTACCCGAACCGCGCCTGGCTAGCTGTTTCTCAGCCTGTGAAGCACGCTGATGTGCCTCAGAAACAGTCAAGGGATCAAACATATTCAAAATATCCTGCAACTGGAGGCGAAGGCCACCAATATAGCGAGAAACCAACTGGAGAGGGGACTCAGACAGGTCAACACGAGCCACAAAGGTGTAAAACTCAGTGGAATAGTCATCCACAGAACGAGAACCCTGACGAAGATTCTGGAACCGTTGGTACAGGTTACGTTCGTAATTATATGGTAGAAACGCAACCCTAATATGCTTCCTGAATTTGTCCCAATTCGTGAGCTTTGCCTTACCATGACGAACACGTGTCTGTTTCAACTGTTGCCACCATGCTTGTGCACGATCATGTAAGCGGGTCGTAACAAGGGGTACACGACGATCTGTAGGAACTTCCTTGAAATCCAGAATCTCTTCAACCTGAGAAAGCCAATCAATAAACTTTTCCGGTGGTAGACTACCATCGAACTTAGGGATGTCCACCCTGAAAGCCTGCTCCCAGCGATGATTGGGGCGTTCAGGGGATCGATTCCGAAGACCACCGAGAGGGTTTTCATCTGTCACCGTAACATCATCTTCAGGGTGGTGCATGTGCATAGATGCATCCATCCGTTGCGTCAACCATTCAACCTGCCGCCTCAAATCGTCATTATCACGGCGAAACTCAGCGTTTTCACGTCGCAACTCAGCAAGGTCACCATCATCAGCACCAGGGGTAGGGTTGCGCGGCTGTCTTCGGGGCGGCATACCTCAGGGTCGACTGGAAACTGATACCAACTGATGCAGCGTGCGTGGCTAGGATGAACCTTTATCAAGATTCGTTGATTCTTACGAATACCGAAAATTGATAGATATTGAGGAAACCTCGTTTTCTAATTAATAATCTTCCCCTCACAAAGTGTTTTAAGATTCTTTTAAATACTCAAACCCTAGCTTGCAAAAGAAGTAAACAACTTTTAATAAATTGCAAAAAAAACACCCGAAACTAATAAAAATGCGATTTTGAGCCCCTAAACGTTTCCGCCCGAAAAACACTAGGCAATCGTCGAAATCTGACACTTGCGAGATATTTTCGGATGCTGCAACTTTCGCATAAACGCCTCTTCGACTCGCACCGCATCACATATGCATTAGCTCCCAACAAACCATTCGAGACTAAATATTGATATCAAAGTTTGTTGGATCTGGTACAAATGTGTAAAAGTCTTATAGAGAGGCAAAGTTTTACGGCACAACATGGAGAAACTATACAATACGCATTAGTTATTGCAATATGCGTGAGAAGAGCACAATGATCTATAAGACTTTTACACATCATCACCGTCTACCAACGGACCATTCGATACGCAATCTTGATCTCAAGGTTTGTTGGAGCTGGTGATGATGTGTGAAAATATTATAGAACAGGGGATGGAGGGTTATTACAATACGCATGAGTTATTACAATATGCGTGAGTTATTGCAATACACGTATTACAATAATGTTCGCATATTGTCATATGCATGCGTTATTGCAATACGCGTATTACAATAACTCACGCGTATTGTAATGTCACTTCTGTAGTTATTGACAGAAACTAAGATACATATGTGTAAAGCATGTCACTTCTGAAGTAAACTTAGAACAATGTAATTTGAATAGCTATGCTGGAGTCATTTCAATCCAACCTTTCAACACTAAGAACACTTCTGAAGTAAACTTAGAACACTTTTAAAGTACACTTAAAACATTATGTTGCAGCAAAATCCACAATAATTAACACATATTTCATACAATACAATTATTTCAACAGCATTAATTTCATACAATACAATTATTTATACAATATTGTCTTAAGGAAATGGCACACATGAAATCATAAAATATAATTATTCATACAATTATTCAATATTAAGAGGACTTAAGGAAATTGAAGTTCAAGCTAAAGGCTCATGCTGCTGAGATGATGATTCATGTTGTTGAGATGATGACTCATGTTGTTGAGATGATGTTATTGCAGTATATGGTGCATGCATCACTTTTTTGCATGTTGCCATGTTATTACTTTGACCACCATATGAATTGCATCGTCTCAGGACCTTACGAGGCTCACCTTGGGATGACCTATGTTTTGTTATTGGCCGCCCTTTTTCACCTTAACATGTGGTTTTAGGCACACTCGTTTCTTGATATTTTCGGAAATAACTCAAACGTCTTCATGACAAACTGGATCACATGTCTCCACATATGCATTCAAAAACGATTCAGTTGAGTAATATCTAAAAAGGATAAAGATTAAACATGTGAGAAATTGGTTAGATAGATTCAACAAGTGAGCAATTGTTACCTTGGGCAGAAGTCATAGGGATCCAATTTCCGGGTACGGGCAACAATCATGACATGAGTACAAGGAAAACTAGATACATCAAATACTCTACAACTACAAGTCATTCCTTTGAAGTAAATTTTAAAATTAGATTCACCGTCATGCACATAAAACTCGAATCGGTTAAGTGGATTGACGTTATATAATATGGCCTTCTAGACTTGCTCACATATGAACTTTCATAATACTGAGATAAACGTTTTGTGTGATTGGACGATTTTTCTCTTCTATTATGAAATCATTCTTATATTGCTAATCTTAAATAATCAGCTAAGGTTGTTATGGGATACTTTCTAGCATTTTTGCTCTTGCTCTGACTATTAAAGCTCTCGACGTAATTGTTTGTCATTTGATTGTATTATTTACCGGGGAAAATGTATGACTTCATCTCTCCATCCCAATATCTGCCAAATAGACAGCAATACGAGGGTCTTTAGCCCTGATCTTGTCAAAATGCCGATTAAACATTGAGACAGTGTATGCGCGAGAAGCCAAATGAAACTCTACGTGGCAGTGATCGGTTTTAAATTTGGCCATAATATTCATCCTGATGTGGTATGTGCATGTACCGTGATATATTTCTGGAAAAACTACGCACAAGTCATTGACAATACTTGGGTGCCTATCGGATACAAAGACGAGATTTAGGACTGACTCAATAGCTTCTCTTAGTTTTTGCATGAAATATTTTCAGGAGTTATTATTCTCTGAATCAACGACGCCAAAAACAACATTATATAGTTGTTCATTCGCATCCAATGATATAGTCACTAATAGTTGACATCTAACCTTGTGCTTAAGAAAACTGGCATCGACGCACAATACAGGACGACAACAACTTCTGAAACCCCTAATTGAGACGCCTAGGGACATGAACATATACCTGAAATGACTGAGCTCATCTGTCTGGATGTCTATTATGGTATTCGGATTATTCATTTCCAACATGTACAGGTATGATGACAATTACCATAGGAATTCTCTATAGTTCCTCACACCGCCATTAGGGCCTTTTTCCTAGACCTCCAAGTCTTATTATAACTTATCTTTATTTCATAACTTCTCTACGTGTCTTCCATTATTTTATTAGGCATGTGGTCATGGTGATGGTCCATGTACTTTCTCTTCATGCATTCCCCAATAACCCATGACAATGATTGTCTTTCATCCTCTTACCTCGTCACAATTGAACATGTGTGATCTTTTACAAATTTTTTAATCTCAAACATCTCTGAGGATTTTCCTTTCACAGCACGCAATCTTTACTTGCAATTTTGATTCAAACATTTCACATACCAAAGTTCTTTTCTTGACTTCTCCACTTTGAATTCAAAATGATTAATCATCGCATATTTATGTAATCTCAATTGAAGTTCTTTTTTATTCTCAAACAAAGTACTGACTTCCAATCCGATTTTGCAAGTTAATGCATCAGGTATCGGATTTTCATTGCTTGGTATGTTACTAACAACCCAATCACTACTTGGTTTTGTACTAGCAACCCAATCACTACTACATGGTTTGGTACTAGCAACCAAAGCACTGCTTGGTTGGGTACTAGTAACCCAATCACCAAACCGTTCATTCAAACACAAATATGGGTTACTAGCAACTCAATCATCAACCCCCTCAATCAGACACAAACATGGGTCTTCTTCTATGTCATTTTGAGTTTCAAAGACAACCTCCTGCTGCTAAAACTTCATGAATACGTCAAGATCATCTGTTTCTAGAACCACTACACTTTTTTGAGTTGGGTTTGTTGGGTTTCTCGGTAGTGACTTCTCTACTAAAGAGACACACAATATAGTGCGATAGTGGATTGACATCGCTTCTTCTAAAAATAAATTCACTTCCATATCTTGTTTGATATCAATTATAAAAGAAAATTTGGCATTCATAACCGGAGTATATACTTGGCTTGAAGCACTAAATCATATCTAGATTTGTCAACATTAGTAGCAGAATATATCATATCAACTAATTCGGCATATGTATAATTTATGGGAACTTTCAAACCTCTGGTTAACTTTGGAACAAAATGAGCAACACTATCCGTAATTTTTCACTCTCCATCAAAGTAAACAATTGCTTGAGATGCAATTGAAAACAGTTCAACGATAGTTATTAGAACTAAAAAGTTGAATGTATTAATAATACACTTGAGGAGCATTACAATACTGTTGGTGCGGAAAATATGATTTTATTGATAGAATTCTTAAGTAGCTACAGCTCACTTAATTTTGATATATGAAAAACTAATGAGAGACTCTCAATTTAAATTTAAAGGATAAGATGGAAGGATCTAGAACTCAAATTAAATACAATTTATGATACTAAACAATGCATCTCTTGAGCTTCATCTTCCTTCACGCTTCATCTTCAACAATTGAGCTTCACCATCACATTAATTGTGTAGCCATTGCAGCTCAGTTGGAGGTAAATATATTTCAACTTGATATAAAATCATCTTTTCTAAATGGAGAAATTCAAGAAGAGGTGTATGTTGAGCAGCCCGGAGGTTTTGAGATCAAAGAAAAAGAGAAGAAAGTTTATCGACTAAAAAAGGCATTGTATGGGTTAAAGCAGGCACCCCGAGCGTGGAACAGCAAAATCAATAACTATTTCATCAAGAAAGGCTTTAATCGAAGTACAAGTGAATCATCTCTCTATGTGAAGACTATTGACAAAGATTTTTTGATTGTATGTTTATATGTAGATGATCTCATCTATTTTGGAACAAACAAAGCTATGGTGGCAGACTTCAAGAATCAAATGATGAAAGAATTTGAGATGACAGACTTGGGACTCATGAAATATTTTCTTGGCATACAAGTTAAGCAAAGTCCAGGAAGAATCTTTCTATCACAAGAAAATAATTCAAACTCAATTTCATCATAAATGTCTTGAACCATTCGGGTCTTTCTTGGAAGACTATTTGAATCAGGTTCTGAGTCTTGTGCAGAAGGTTGAGATGAGCTAGCTTGGGATGTACTAGCTTGGGATGTACTAGCTTGGGATGTAATTGGATCAGTAAATAGTTGTGATCCCAAGTCTTCAACTTTTTTCCCCTTCCAATTCTAAGTAGCTTTTTCATTGAAAACAACATCTCGAGATACAATGATTTTGTTGGTCTATCTGTAATTTTTCACTCTCCATCAAAGTAAACAATTGCTTGAGATGCAATTGAAAACAGTTCAACGATAGTTATTAGAACTAAAAAGTTGAATGTATTAATAATACACTTGAGGAGCATTACAATACGCGTATTGTAATGTTCCTCACTCAAGATTTTTACTTACTTATGTTGTTGCTTTTTTAAGATGGAGTTAACCATAACTGAGGAGGAGTTTCCTACTAGGGTATCATGGAAATGCAATGTAGTAACTTTCTCATAAGTTTGTTGCAATGGATATAATGGATAGGATCCCCATATCCAATAGGTCAATTGAAAAAACTTGTGGACAATTTTTTCCACATTGTATTTCCATGAAACCTAGTAGGAAACTCCCCCTCAGTGAGCAATACGTGTGAGCAATACGCGTGAGCAACATCTGTCTTTGTTCATAAAATAGTATTCGCATTTAGGAGTTATCAACTATAGTATATAAGTATATAACCTAGTGTTCATAATCACTAATTAAGAAGTCATCAAATCAAATTACATAAAATGAACATACACATTTGAGAACGGAGAGTTGTGGGTCTTCAGCTGCTGATCTTGAACGAACAAAGAGTTGTGGCAACTGCTGATCTTAAACGAACGGAGAGTTGTGGCAGTTGCTGATCTTGAACGAAGAGTCGTGGAAAAGAGAACGAGAGGGAGGGATAGAGTTTTTAGAGTTGGAGAGAGAAAGTTGTGAGTCGGAACGATTTAAAATGAGGGTCAAAATGGGGTGGGGTTTATATATTACATATTGCGCGTAATACATAATACGCGCAATATGTAATACGCACAATATGAATACGTGTATTACATAATACGCGTAACATATAATACACGTATTGATATTACGTGTATTACATGTAAAGAGGCAATCCTGGGCAAGACAGACATTTCGCATGTCGAAAGTGTCATTTTTATAAAATTTATCAAGCGTTGGTCATTTTTCAAATTTGACCCATTATCAGGTCATTTTGTCAAATTTCCACTCCACTCCAGAACTGAGATTGAAAAAATATAAAAGTTAATAAATTTATTTGAAAACAATTTTTTTCAAGTTTTTTATTGAATTTTAATTTAGTTAAATAATGTTTTAGTAATAATTTAATTAAGTATATAATTTTGTTATTATGTTTTTGATAATTTGATAAAAAAAAAATGTGAGTGATTTATTGTAATCTAAATATAAAAAGTATAAAATTGTATTAGATATTCAATTATATTAGGATAAATAATTGAGTGAGATTAATGTTAATATGAAAGTTGAGAAGAATAAAATTGAATATAATAGAGAATTTTTAAATTTTTAATCCACCTACAAAATAACATATCCCTATTAAAAAAAATTAATAATAATGATTCTAGTTACCTAACATTTCTCTTATATTAATTTTTATATTTGACTATTTGTTCTTTATTTATGTTATTTTTTTTAATAGCAATGGTAAAATATCAATTTGTGTGAAATTTAATTCTAATGCCACCTCTAATTTCAATTTTCCAAACACACCCTACAATAAGATGAGCATATCCAAAACCAACTATATAATATTTATAATCAAAATATATTTTATAAATTAATCTGTTTAATAAAATTAAAAATTATACAATTTATAAAAGTTGAGAACTCTCTTCAAAAGTTTTTTCTTTTTTTTGTCAAATTGTCAAAAACATGATACCAAACTAGCTTGTGAGTAAAATAAAATTGTCTAATACAAATATGAACTCAACTTCAATTTGCATAACATCAAGTCATCAACCCTATCGAACCAAACCATTTGGGGTCAGTGTTCTTTCTTTCTGGGTGTTTGACCAAAGAATAATTCACTAACTATTACTCTATAATTGGTTAAAACAATTCTTAACAAAAATAAAAATATTACTCAGTAACATATAGAACTAGTTAAAAATCCAGGAATCTCTACTAGTTTCACCCAAAAATTCATGTTAAAATCAATCAACAGGCAGAGAGTCTAAAGTATAATGCCCAAGCCTTCCAATTCGGTAAAGATCAAGTAATTTACTCGCCAACTTATTATTAACCATCTCTTCTGACTCTTCACATAATCGAAACGCTTTCTTAAGCGCTTCAAATTGTTCACCAATAAGCTTCTCCATACAATTTTCATCTTCCAAATCGCCTTCAAAACTCGCAAGTGAATCGTACAAAGTCTTGCGAACATCGCCCACTATGAAATCCTGTCTCGATGAATCAGTAACGAACATTCAACTAAGAAATTACTCACAAAACTTAAGCTAAAAAACAAAATACCTGTGTATGATCAGTCGAATATTGGCCTTTCCTCGTCTTTTCATTTCTTGAATCTGTTATTATACTAGAATGTTTTCCCCATTTGATGTATTCGTCGCTCAAATTGAATAATCTTAGAAAAACTTGAGCTAGTTCTAGTTCCCCAACCAGAGGATCTCTAATGGAATCTGAACTAGCAACATTATATTTGAAAAAAATGTCAATTAATCTAATTTATTGAGACAGAAATTATGGGATTATTGTTTACCTGTTAATGCTAGTTTTCTGTATACATTATTCGAAGAAATATAAGGCGGCAAAACTCCAGGTGTATCCAAGACATAAATACTAGGATGACTACCAATCTGAAACCGAAAAGAAAATACAGGATTATAAAATGTAGGTATTCTTGATCATTCATCACAAAAAAAAAAAAAAAAATCTTAGACCAGGGTCTTTTTTCTAGGATGAAGGCTAGCACTGCATTCAAAGTGTTTTAAACCGGAATTGAACTTGAATTTCAAACTCTTAGTTAAAGACTGTGTTGTTGGATTTTGGGCTCATTTATAGTAGACTGTATGACTTTTGATGTACTATTTAATAGAGACTAAAGATTAGAATGAACGACACCACGAGGACATAGGCATTTGTTGGCCGAACCTTGTTATAACTTGTGTTACTCTATCTCTATCGATTAGTGTTATGTTACAAGGGAACAAGTAGGGTTAGGGTTAACTTCCCTAGCATAAGCTGACGTGACAATATTCATTCAGCTAGTAGTTAGTGGCTTACCAATAACGTGGTTGGAGGACATATAAAAGGTCGGGAAAAGGAGGTTATGCCATAATTGGTAATACTTTGATCTTAACAGGTTCTATATATCTCACCTATCCCAATTCTCTCTATATCTCATCCATTATTATTCAATGCCTTCTCATCTATACGATTAAACTCTATCATCATCTCAATTGTAGGTTATCACTATAGTTAACCTTCTTCTCTTCCTAATCTCATATTCTATTATTCTTTTATACCATTCATAAATTATTATGTAATTTGAGACTAGATTTAGCTTCTATTCTAGTTTCTATCATAACATGTTATTTGTGTGAATTTCTCAGCAGGTATTAACCCATTTTTTAACCATACTCGGAAAATACAGTATATATAAAAAAAAAATTACCTTCAAGGCACTTATGTCTTTAGTCTCCACAGGAAATGGGCTGACAGTTGCATGTTTCAATCTTCCTTTTTCTGAAGGAATCAAGTAAAAGGAATCAATTACTGTCTAAACATTCTAATGTTTTATTCAAATGAATATGTTCTATTCAACAAAAATATTTGAATTACCAGCTGCACTAATTCGACCGATGTGATGCAAGGAATTGGCTAGAGCAGACTTCCCTACATTAGGGATCCCAACTAGCATCAAAGAAAATGTATGGCTAGAATGTTTAGGCTGCTTCAATTCTTTAACTTGAGATTGCAGAGAGATTAAGAACTGCAAGATATAATTTTCAACCCATAAAAGAAAAGATCTCAAATATTTTATAGTAACTAGGGCATGATTCATCTTCATTAACAATGATTGGGATCTGTAGAACCTCCTGAACATACTTGTACTTGGATGAATTTCAATTTGACAGTTTTATTTGAAAAGTTCATTACCTCTTTAATGTTCTCCTTATTGTGAGCATTTACTGCATAGCAATTGTAATTCATTTGGCGAAAATAAGATTCCCATTCCTACAAGAAAACAGAGGAAAATTATTTCTTAATTTAGGAAGCTAACACGACTTTGGGGAGTCATGACCCCCACTTCAGCTTAGGGCATTCTTAGTAGGAATTGAATCCTAAGACATTTGGTCTCTTAAGCAGAACCCTTTCTTTTTGAACTACCCTTGTGGGCGTTCTAAAGATGAATTCCAGAACATTTGGAAACACTTTTGATTTCTGCTTTTGCATCTTTTTCAAATACAAAAACATAAATAAATTTCTGAATCTGTATTCTGACTAAATTTAGTTTTCAGACATTTGTTTATCTTGAAATAAATCAAAATGCATGAACATAAACAATAAGTGTTTCCAAATGGGTCAGATATATGGAATTAAATCTGGTTCAATCAAGGTTAGAAATTAGAAAGTCAATTTTATCTACATTTAAAAGGATTTCCTGCAAAAACGAAATAGGATAAAAGCCAGTTATACCTTTCTTTGTGAACGACTAGCAAGGTCCATCTTGTTCAGGACTATAACATGGTTTGCATCATTCGAAAAGTTCTTCAATAGATTACAATTAAATGAAAATGGAGCCTGAATCATGCCCACAGTGTTAGTTAATCCGTAATACAACAAAATAACCCATTAACAAGGAAAGAGCTGCAGCAACCTTTATTTGTGAGCCACCAACAAGGTTCTTATCTTGGTTCGAGTCGTGAATGAAGTTCTTGAATAACTCATATATAGATGATGAAATTGGAGCCTGAAAACACCAAAATAAACTCCCTTAATGCATAACTTTGAATAAAATCAGTCAAACCCTTTGAAGCATTTCATCAAGCAGCTGGCGTGCAATTAAAAAGAATCAGTTTAAAATGTAAAAAAGCTAATGCAAAACGTGAATATGAATCACCCTAGCGTCTCTGACTTCAAGGACGATATCGACCATAGGAATCCGCTCGGCTATGGCGTAAGATGCGGCAGCCATATGAGTGGTAAACCAAATTGAACGTTGCTTTCCCGCCATTGCCGACAGTCAGGAAAAGTCTTTAAACAAGGGGGGATAGGCCAATAACTAGTATTGATTCACCACCATTTTCGATTATTTCGATCCCAGTTTACGTCCTTTCTAGTCGAAAAGGTAAGCTTTTTTTTTTTTAATCTGATTTCAAAAATTCTAACTTGTATAGGGATAGCAACGGTCGGAACTGCAGTTTCAAATTACAAATCACGCCGGTTCTTTAATATAAGAATTTATATTATTACAAAAAAAATAATAAATTTAAAAATATTATAAAATATGAATGCTGTGATTATATATTAATTATCTTTGGAGATTATAATGGTCATGCCTAGTAAAAAAAATAATTTAAATTAATAAGTTTTTCATGCTATAAAAACTGATCAATATATAAGCGATATAATTAAGACATAAAATTTAAAAAAATTAAAAAATTTTATAAAAAAATAAATTGAATCACACTATATAATATGAGAAATGATTAGGTGAGGGAATTTGGTGAGGGAATTTGGTGAGGGAATTTGGTGAGGGAATGACGTGGCATAATCTTATTCGCTGAAAAAATCAAATAATTTCTCTTTTTTCTCTCTTTCCTCTCACTTTTACATTTTCCAACCCTTATGAAGGTGATGACACCTCATTCCCTCACCAAATTCCTTCACTCTATCATTCCTCGTATAATATATTAATAATTGCTATATTCAATAGTTTAAATTTTTTATCAAATACAATAAACATAAATTTTTATCTTAATTAAATTTTATTATATAAAAAATTAACACATTTAAGTTCTATTTTTTTTATTTACATCTTTACACTTGAATTATAAAAAATTAATAATTATTTAAATTTTATTACATAAATTTTACCATTATGTTTTTATATTGTGTTTGACATTAATTTTACAGTATCATAATTGTTAGATAGGTATATATTAAATATATAAGTTTGAAATTTTTTAATATTATTCTTTCATTTATTCTATTTTTTAAATATTGTGTGGAGTCATTTATTCTTATATTTATTATAATTTTTTTTATAAAAATGTTTTTAGATAAAAATGAAATAAATTATTACAAATATGGTCATTTTATTCAAAATTTTAGTTTTTTCGTTCTATTAATCCAACTTAATTTTCTCATATTTTAATGTAAATTATCACTTTATCTTAAATAGGTAAAAAATAATATTTTAGCAAAATATGTTTGTATTTTTTCTCTTTTAAACATAATTATTTCAACTTATACTCTATTCTCTCAAAAAATTTAGAATCAGTTTATTATCAATCAAAAATCAAAATATATGTGAAATATCTATTAAAAAATAATACAGAACTATTATATAAATTTTAAAATATCAATATTGTTCTTTCATTTATTCAATTTTTTTTTAATATTGTGTGGAGTCATCTAATCTCATATTTATTATAATTTTTTATTTATAGAAATATTTTTTATATATATAATTGAAATAAATTATTACAAATATGGTCATTTTATTCAAGTTTAGTTTTTTGGTTCTATTAATTTAATTTAATTTTTTCATTTGTTTAATGTAAATTATTATTTTAACTTAAATAGGCAAAAACAATATTTTACCAAAATATGTTTGTGTTTTCTCTTTTTTATCATAATTATTTCAAATTCTACTTTATTCTCTCACAAATTTCGTTTATTATCCATCAAAAGTCAAAATATTAATTAAAATATAAGTGAAATATCTATTAAAAAATAATACTAAATTTTATAGTATCAATATTGTTTTTTCATTTATTCCATTTTTTTAATATTGTGTGAATTCATTTAATCTCATATTTATTATTATTATTACTTTTAGATACAATTGAAATAAATTATTACAAATATGGTCATTTTATTTAAAATTTTAGTTTTTTTGTTCTATTAAATTAATTTAATTTTCCTATTTTTTAACATAAATTATCACTTTATCTTAAATAAGCAAAAATAATATTTTAGCATTTGTTTTTTCTTTTTTGATCATAATTATTTCAGCTTCTACTTTATTCTCTCAAAAATTTCTAAAACAATTTATTATTTATCAAAAGTCAAAATATTAATTAAAATATATTTGAAATATTTATTAAAAAATAATGTTGAACCATCTTTTTTATGCCAACACCATAAAATTCATATTTCAAAACTACTTATACTTAAGTGTTATTATATATATAATTTTTTTGGTTAAACATTAAAATTAATTATTATTTTAATTAAAATAATAATAATTCAATTTTATAATATTTGTGTAAAAAATATATATTTATAATAATATTATAAATTAAAATAATATATATTTATCAATTATGTAAAACATGTGAAAATATAAAGTTAAACATATTTTATATTATTTGAATATATATATATATAATTTATTTATTATATTTTTGTATATAGTTAAAATATTAATATTATTTATTAAAATATAATTTTACTTATGATTTTATTATAAAATATTTTATTAGGCTGTGTTATGAAATAATAAATATAAATAATTAAATAAAAAAAATTAAAAAAAAATAAAAAAAAATTAAAAAAATTCTAAATTCACTAAGGCAAAGAATTAAATTCATATTAAATCACATTATTATTAATATAATATAAGGGGGTGTTTGGTTCAAATAAAGGAATGAGAATAGGAATGGAATTGATAGATGTATGAAATGGGAATGGATATGATTGATAGAAATGTAGTGTTTGGTTAAGAGTTTTAATTATTCTCATTCATTGATAACGTTTGTATTTATAAGAGAAAATTTATAAATATAATTTTGTTATTAAAATTATGATTAATTTTAATTTTAGTTTATTAAATTAAAAATATAAAATATTATTATTTTTATAATGTTTAAAATATATAAAATATTTAAGTGACATAATTTAATAAAATATAAACATCTAATATTTTTTCATATTAATTATATTTTTTCAAAATAAAAATAAAAATACTTATAACCAAAAAAATATTGAATGTTTCAATTTTTTACTAATTATAAATAAATAATTATCTATTAAATATAAATAATATTAGACAAAGTCTTTCAAATATTATATATTTTAAATTAAATATAATATTTTATTTAATAATATATTATAACATGGTATAATTTTTTTAATAATAATTTTTATTAAATTATTTTATATTTAATTTTTAAATATTTTTTATGTAAAATTGTTATTTTATTTTTAGTTTTATATTTTTATATTTTAATTAATTTATTTTAATTTTATTATTAATATATAATATTTAAATTTAATTATATAAAATTAATTATTGTAATTATTACTAAAATTTTATTTTAAATGATTTCTTAATATTATTTAAATAATTGAAATTATTTATTCATAAATAAATAAAAATTTATTATTATGTTAATTATAAAATAACGTATAATATAATTATAAAATATATATGATATTATAATTATAATTATGAGAGTAAAGATAATGGGAGAGAAAATGTATCGCTCTAGAATGGAATTCATTCCTTTCAATTTAGAGAGGATTGGATGATTCCTGAATATCCAAGAATCAAATCAAGATAAATCAAAACCACCAATCAAACATCTCATTTTATTCCCTTTTCAATTCCACGTACCAAGCATATTAAATAGGATAATCAAGACAAATATTATAAAATAATGTGAATAATAAATTAATTAATTAAACGTTATAATAAATAATAATAATAATAATATTTTTAAAAAAATTGGAAAATAGTAAAAAAAATTAGGATAAGAATATAGAGATCATATGTATTTAAAAATATTTTTTATTTTATTAATTAGTCATAAAATTTTATCATTACTTATACTTTAATCATACCGAATTCAAAAAAAAAAGATCAATAAAATGTGTAGGATGTTGTTGCAACTGCCTGAAACGATCGGATTCAAAAAAAGATCGATGAAATGCGAATGACGTTGTTGCAGCTGCCTAAAACGATTGAATTCCTGAGAAAAAATGCAAAAAAGTGAACAACATATTGTTGAAACATAACATAATACAAATTCAATTATTGAAAACATTATATTGATAAAGAAATTGAGAAGATTACGAGTCGATACAGAGATAACACGCTTGAAGACCGAGGATGTTGTTGTAGCTTTCCTGAAAAAAAATGCAAAATAGTGAACATCAAATTGTTGAAACATAACATAATGCAAATTCAATTATTGAAAGCATGATATTGATAGAAAAATTGAGAATATTATGAGACGATATGGAGATATCACTATTCTCTCTTCAATTGAACTTTGTTGATCTAAGATTATTTATAGGAATAAAATATTTGGGTGGAGAAGAAGATGAAAAATCAGGTTGATTTAATATATTGGTTTAATTGTAAATATATACGTTGATATAATCATTATTTAATGTTAAATTAAATTAATAGATAATTATAATATGATAACTAAAACTTTTTTTATTCTAGTATATTTTCATATTTAATATTTAATGTTAAACTCAATTAATATAGATACAAAAATTTTATAATTAATATAATATGATAATTAAAACTCTTATTATTTTTGTAATTTTTTATAATTAATTTTTAATGTTAAATTTAATTAATATATATAATATTTTAATGAGAATTATTAGGTTTAGTTTTAAAATAATTAATAAAAAAATATTAATATATATATATATAAAAGTATATATATATATATAAAAGTATATATATATATATAAATAAAATAGTAATAGATATAGAATAATTAATAATAAAACTTCGTTATGATGAATATATATATATATATATAGTGATGGAAAAAAAAATAATTAATTAATAAAAATAAATGAAGAGAAATATATATATATAAGAAAGAGAAAATACATATGATGATGGTCATTTTGGAGAGAACGTGATTTACACCTTTAACATTTTAAATTGAGCGTCATGATATATATAGATTATTAGTTAAAAATATATACTTTTTTATTTAAAACATTTGAAAATTAAATTTAAGTTAACTATAATTTATTAATACATATTTAATTAAGTTATCTTTTATACTATTATTTTGTTTAAATCAAGAAGATGTTTAAAAAAAAATGTTTTCTCATTTAAATTCATTTCAGATTTAGTTTTAAAAACTATTTATAAAAAAAAAATCATATCATATGCTTCAAAAAATAATTCGTTAGGCCGAATGCAAAGTCAACATCTAAGAAGAAGAATTTATATAAATTATATATTATTATTATTTATAAAATTAATTTAATACAACAAATTATAGTTATAAAATTAATTATATATATTCATTTATTTAAATAGGTGATTTTTTTTAATTTATAAATTCTTAAGATTGTAAATTAAAATTGTAATAATTAACGTTTTATTTTAAAATGTGGTTAAACGTGAGTCACGTGATTATTCATATAGCACTTATTTCATTCTAAATATATCATTTTTTTAATGGGGACAATGTATTTTTCAGAAAAAAATCTAGGTTAAAATTTTGGTGATACAAATTAAATAATTAATCAAATCTGATATTGGGCTTCACTTTCTCTATCCAGGCCCAAGTTCACTTAGTAATAACTCGCATATGATTAGTCACTTTTATAAGCTTTTGAGATATTTCTTAATTAAAATATGTCTAAATAAATAAATAAAATAAAGGTGGTAACTTGTAGTTAGGTCAAATTTAATGGGGTTTTTTTGGATCTAACTTTTTTTTAATCTTCTCTTATTTTAACTTAGAACGTAAATGTAATTAAAATATTGAAGTGCAATTTGTTGGTATCAATCAACTTTTGTTTGACTATATGTGACCATTGTCTTCGAATGGTCTCTAGAAGATTGGGTTGCAATAGTCTAATCTCAAATGACCTTTTTTTCGGGAAAAAGTACAAAATGATAAACTAACACCATTTTAAGAATTGAATTTATGATCGATTTAAGAAAAAAAAAAGTACTTATCCTACTACGATGGATCAAATTGTTACTTATATAAAATAAAGTAAAATAAATATATTAATCCTTTGTCTAGAAGTGAAAATTTGGTTTTGAGGCTAACATTTTTGGTGTAACATATATAAATTATGTTATAGTTATTAATTTTGAAAAATTAAAATTATGAGATGTACTTATTTAATATATTAGTCACATGTTTATAAATTAGTTTTAAGTTGGAGCCATCACATATTCACATGCCATAAGGATTTATATATATATTATTTAATAATTATGGTTTCCCCTTCTGTATTTGGCTGTCGTGTCCACTAATTAATGGCAGACAAGGAAAACAAAAGCAAATGCTGCAATGTGGAATTTTTATTAATAATTAAAAATATGTTTTTCTTAATTAACTATTGGTTTGTCTCGTGTTTTAACCTGTCTCTGGTTCTAAGTGATAAACTTATCGATAAATAAAACATTAAAAGATGAAGTCTTTAGGTCAAGATTAAGGATATAAACGGTTTAGTCTGATGGATTTGTTAATCGAATACACAACCTAATCGTTTGAAGTCGGTTTGAGTTTGAGAAAAAAAATCAAACCGTCAATGTATTAGTCGCTTAGAAGGTCAGTTCGATTTATTTATTCACCAAAAATAATTTCAAAACAATACATATATATATCTAAAATTTATTTTAAAAATGATAATTATAAATTGGATATATATTGATTTAGTGTAAACATATTTTACTTTTATTAAAATAAAATAATTTCTATTATTATTATTTTTGAAATTCAATTTTTGAATTTTTTTTAACCGAATTAGGTAAGCTTTAACAATGATCGGTCGGTTTATTTGGTTTAACGGTTTTACAAATCGTCGAATATTCGAGTTAATTGATTTTTCTTACCCCTTTAGTCATGCCATTTAATAAAGAATTATTTTTCTTTTTCAAATTTTCTTACACCTTCGTTTAAAATTTATAATATTTAATAATAACATAATCTATTACATAATATATAATTTTTTAAAATTAAAAACAAAAAAAATATATAAAAAAAAATGAAAAAAATTATATACACTAATATATAAAAAGTAAGAAGACATATTTAGAAAATTTCTGTATACGTGCGTGCATGCATCACTTCTATTAATGTCCTATATATTTTAGTCAAGAAATTAAGTCCAACAACTCACCACACTTATTTAATGGAATCTCTCCTCTTAAAACATTATTTGAAAATGTAGTATTCATAGATTGATTCATTATGTTTCTTCATGCCATTATCAAAAATATTATTTTCTTTGTTTCTCTCATCTATCACAATTCAATCAAAACATTATACTATAATTTACAGATTACATAACAATTTTCTCAAACAAAGAAAAAAAGATTGTATCGGAAAAACTTCTCAAACGAGACGAAAACTCTTAATTTGTACTCATTCTTCCATATTCATATATAGTAAATTTATATTTACCTTAGAAATATTTTTTTGTATAAATTTGACGTATATAAACAGCTTTGATCGCGAGGGTTTCACGAATGGCGACACTTCGTAGACAGATTTGAACGGGAGATTTAATGTAGATTCGATGGAAGAGGCTTCACAGATGGTTTCGCTTACCTCGAGCGAGAGGAAAGATGAATGGGCATATTTTAATTTAATCCTCAATGTAAGCATATATAATTTAACTAGTTTGCATTGAATCTAAATGGTAAGTGGAATTTATTCGATCTGAATTAAACATTAATTGATAAGCGGGATTTATATACCTGGTCTGGTCTGGTCTGCTATTTTGGTAGGGAAAGACCTAATTTTTACTTGGTGTACATAACTCAAAACATACTTTCAAATGATAAGAGTTCATTTTTCTAAATTAGTTATATATAATTAAAATTTAATAATAAACAAATGAAATAATATTGAGGAGTAATATTTATTAAATTAATTAATAAATTCATTTATCTTGAATAAATAACATAAATAAATGTTCTAAATTTATAAATATAAATTACTTTTTCTAAAAAAATTATTGTAAATCAAAATTATTTATAAAATCGTAATATTTTAAATTTAAAATGTAGAACCTTGACTTAAATTGAAGTTAGTGTATCACATTTATTACTTTCCTAAATTAAAAAATATATATATATATATATATATATATTGAAAATAGCTAGCGGTGGTTAAATACATACAGTATATAATTTATTATAAATAAAACGGAGAGTATTTTAAAATAGATCGGTTAATTTATTGTAAAAGAATATAAAATTAAAATAAATAAGCCGCCATAATTGAATGGTGATAAGCACCGCTTAAAAGCTATTTGGTTTATCATGATAAGGAATCGGAAGATCCATGTCATATCTTTTATCCTATTCAATAATTAATTAATTATTTATTTATTTATTTAAACAATGAGCTAACAAAATTGTATTCTCCAATCCTTTATATATTTATTAATATTTTTAAGATCTAAGTAATTTCAAGATTTACCCCTTTTTTTTATTATTATTTAGATTTAGGACTGGTTTGTATTTGTTAAACTATGTGATAACTGATACATTAGCTAATAGTCAGTCAACTTTCTTATTTGTTTCAAATTATTCATTAAATGTTTATATATTTTTATTTTTTTGTGTTAGAATTATTATAGTGATTTACGCATTTATAATTTATTTGCATTATAAACTTATAAAGTGAATAAATTAATCCTTTGTTAAATATTGAATGAGTTGACTTAAAATATCAAACAAATAGAACAACAGTTCTTCTTAAAATTAAAGATTCATATAATGGGACTATTGAAATACATATGCACATATATATAAATGGAAAATATTTAATTCATAATTCAAAATAAATAAATAAATGAATGGACAGTCTTAATATTTAGAATAAATTTGTTATAATTACATGTAACAATTTAGAGTAATAACTATTTAAATTTGATGTTTTCAATTAAAATTGAATATAAAATTTAGTTAAATACTAATTTAGTGGGTATATCATGTCAATGTCCACTTGGAGGATTGATGTTAGGCTGGGAAATGACTAATTCTACTCGAAAAACTTAAAAATAAATTAAATTTCAGACTCAAACTTGAATTTAAGCCAAAATCAAGCACGGAGGTAGAGCTCTTTTCCGATTGATAGAAGGGAAGGGAAGGGAAGGGAAGGGAAGGGAGGCCACGATGAGAGCATGGTAAGTGTGATGATCGGAAGAGATATTAAGATTGACATTAAAATTATTAAAAATAAATAAAATTATATTATATATTATTTGGCTCGTAAAAGCTCGACAAATTATTAGGACAGTATTATATTAACTCGAATTCGGATCAAAATCAAGCTCAACGTCAATTTAATAAATTAAACTTCAAATAATGTTACTTTTGATAAACCACTTCTCCTCTCTATGAGTTCGATCGGTATTTTATATTCACTTATATATGAAAAACATTTGGATCTCAAGATAAGATGAGTTTAATTATCTCATCTTCTAGCCCATCGACAAAAGAAGGTGAATACTCTTGGTCATCAGCCTCTCCGAGGTCCTGAGTTTGAGTCCGTCAGACGACAAGACAACAATTCTGTTGTCTTATTAAATTGGTTGAGTAGATTTGCGGGCTACTTAACCCGCGGGGATTAGTCGCACTACGAAATAGAAGCGGAACCAAATGCTCTAAAAAAAGAAAAATAAAAGAGTTTAGTTATAAAAGTAAAATGTTAAATTTATATTTTGGCGTTTTAAGTTTAAGCAGGAGACATGACGGTGGGGTATCATGCTAATTCTCTTTTAGTTAAAAAAAAAAAAAACTTACGCAAAACATTCTTATTTACTAAACTTAAAATTGATTCATACTGATATAAAAATAGATTTAGAACATTTCCGAAATTTGTGATAAATATAGTAAATGAATATATTAATATATATATTAGATAGACTGTCATTTTCTAGACAACTGTTTGATAAGCCAAGGTAAAAATTAAAGCATACGTGTATGAATTGAATACGAGCTATTGCTTTTCAAGTTGCATTCTTTTCTAGCTACAAACAGAAATATCCGATATTTTTGGGTAAAAAAGTCTAGCCTACCTATTATATTAAGTAATTATTATTATATTCATGTCTTCTTGTTTCAAATGAGATCTAAATTAATAATTAATTAGTTACAAAACATTTTTTTTAATGACTATGATCGCATGATAGCTACCCATTACTAACCCATCTTCCTATTTCTTAGTGAATTACTAATTTGTATCTTAATAAGTATTGTGTTATTTTTGGATTCAAATTATTTAAACAATATTGTTCGAATTAAAATTATAAAAGATTTGGTTGGTTAGAAATGGAAGATTGTTCTAATAATTAAAACCAACAATGTTTTATATATGCTTATTTGATGTTGGTTCATTTATCATATTCTTATTTTAATTTATAAAAAATCAACTAATTAAAAACTCAAATAATTTACTCTTTTTAATAAATTTTCAAATAACCCATTATCAAACAAGCTTAGTGTAGATTTTAACTATCTAGACAAATAACCAGAATAATATTAATTAGATGATAATTTTTGTTTTACAAACTAATTAACTACCTGTCATTTTGTCCTAAAAAATGGATCAAATGCAGTAAATCCGCCGCCCAATCTGACTTAAAGTTTATTGCATTTAAAATCTATTAATTTAATTCATAATTAAAAATGTGATGCACCTGTTACTTGTGCATATATGTGTTAAATGAAATTCTTATGACTAAAATCTAATATTCAAATTGCTTTGGCTTGTTCACTTGACTAGGTCATTACAGGTTGTAAAGCATATCTAATTAGTTAATATCATATATATGTGATCGATCTTATTATATATATTCCCTCCATGGCTGCCAAGGAGTTCCATCACTGGTCAATAGAAAAATAAATTCCTTGATTTGTGACTCATGTTAGTTATAGAGAATTGAATATGGAGATGGTTAATGTTTAGAATTGGAGAAATTGAAATTAATTAGTTGCATGCACACAAAACAACTACCACATTTCAAGTCAAATTCAAAGCCATCATCATTGGGTATCCAAAGGAAACTTGAAGATTTCCATCAATAATTGTAACATTATAAAAGTCAAATGCCAAATTTATATAATTATATATATCACATTTTATTTCAATATAATAACAAAAAACACATGAGGGTATATGAATATCTAATTTAAATGAAAATAGATTCAAATAGGATTCTTACTCAGAATTGATCTATTTGAAGAATAAACCAATTTTTTTCGACTTACTTTTATGTTTAAAATTCATTGATGAATATATATGTTAACATTGATTCCAATTGTTTTTTAAGAGACATGAATCTATGTACTATATTAGAGAATGTGAGTAAGACTTATTCATCTAGAATGACAAGTATGTCCTCGTTTTGTAAAAAAATATTTCTATTTTATATATATCCAATTGACAAAATAAGACTCTTGAATTAATTATAAAATGATATGAAATAATGGTAATTTGAAGGGTTGAGTTAGGTTAAAAGACGAGGAGAGATGAAAATAATAGAGATAATTAATCATGAATATTATTTAGATAAAAAAAACTTAAATAATTCATATAATAAAAAAACTGTTATTAAATAGTATATATATATATAATAATTGAAACTAGGTTTAAACATAAAATATTATTAGATTCGTTAATATATATATATATAATTAAAATATATTTTAAAATATTATTTTTGTTTAAATTGAATATTTAAATAAATTTATATTATTTATAAATGAAAAAAGTAGTGGTGTATATTTTTTGAGTTCTCTCATTCATTTGTATTAATGAAATGTTTAATTATATTAATATATGAGTTTAAAAAGTATATATTTAGTCATTTTGTTTATTAAATTGTTATTGTTAACCTATCTCAGAGTGAGATATTTTATCTATTTATTTAAATTCAATTTATTCAATAGTTCAATAATATTATTTATTATTTCAAACATTATTAATAAAAATAAATTTCAATGATTTTTTATTTATTAGGTAAGACTTACCAAATGAAAATATGTGTTTTTTTAACTTGTCTCTTTCTATATAATATATATCAAATAGATATTCACTCCCCCAGTCATGCCTTAATTGTAAACATTATTGGAGAGACTTAATTAGAAAAATAATTAGAATGTAAATGAGTATATTCTTTTAGACAACTTTCACATGCCACTAAATATTTTTGATGGAACTAATTCCTAACTTAATTCAATTATAGGACTTCTCTTTGTTTCTTTTTGTTCACTTAATGGGTCAATTTGTTCCAAGGGATTTTAGTTAATTAATTATAATATAATTTCATAAAAAAATATTAATTCAAACAATATCGAGGGGTACCTCGGAGAAGAGGTAGAGATAGAGACACCACATTATTTTAATGGAAGGACTTTTACAATGATGTATTTCGTTATCAAATTATGAGATAATTAAATGGACAATATCAAATTATGTGTATGCCCTAAAATCGATAAAGATAATAACACAATTTTTTTTTGTTCTTAGCATTTCTCGTTGAATATGACATCAACTATAGAAAGTTAATATTTGAATGTCGACATCTTATAAAGAAATCTTCTCCTCCACGTATTTTTTTTATCTTGAAACTTGATTATATGTTTGTAGCATAATCTCTTATAGTGATGTCTCTATTTCTACTTAAAGCGTTTTTATTGAAAATCTAATTTTATACTTTTAAAATTTTTTTAGACAAAATTTTTTGTTTGTTCAAACTTGATTGTTATCTTTAAAAATTATGATTTGTACGGGTTAACTGTTACATTTTCATTATTTTTATTTGTAAAACATTTTCAAAAAAATTAATATATATGTTTGGCAGATGTTGGATTGCAATGAAACAGCTAAAAAACATATAAATTTTGGATTTAAATTAGATTTTGAAAGCAGACATATCCCATGAAAGTAAATTTGGAAGGTATCCCTTTTCTACAATGGTGATAAGAGCAGCCAAACACCTTGAAAATTGAAATAGTGCCATAATTAAGGCACCTATACAATCCACATGTTTTACTATTGGCTCTATAACAATTTCGATTCACTTGGTGGAGGTTCATTCTATTTCAATAATTTAGACAACTTTATTTAGATGTCTTTGTATATAATTATCGTGGTACACATTGTCGTTCTTTGTTCTTTTGATGATTTTATGAGATATCCAATAAAAAACTATTTTTTTTGTCAGAAAAGGATAAAGGAATGAAAGGTACACGAAATCAACCAAATTCAAATAAAATAATTAACACTAATAAAAGAAAATGCAATTACCACAATATCTAGTCTATTAGTAATTAAAACAATCAAGTAATAGAACAAGGATAAAAAAAAAGTAGAAAAGAAAAGAAAAAATGTCTTTTACTTTCTACGCCAAATTGAATATATACGTCTCGTGATGTAATTTTGTTCGGAGATAGAGACGACAATTGAAGCATATGTAATTTTTCTTGTACGTTTTTCACTTGCTTTTTCTTGATAGGAATTAGAGAGTTTGTTTTGTTCAAACAAATACGATATGGGTGGATAGATTGATTTCAACCATTTTTATGGTTTTTTCCGTTGATGTTAGTACAAATTTCTCCTGTGGTATCTCATATGTGATGAGATTGATTTAAAGTACTGATCATGCCCTAATATGTGATGTCGAACTCACGGATAATATGATTCAAGGAAAGCGTCGTTGAGAGTATTTGGAGAGCGCCCTTTATTGATAATTGAGTAAAACATATATTTGTTTTTATTTTAAACTCATTACATCTATGGTATATCATAAAACTTTTTTCTAACTCCATTTTTTTCTTGATTTATATTAAGCTAGGAAGCTTGTCATTTGTATTGAATTGGTCACGACTCAACTACAATTGAGGTTATATATGTGTTTATCGAATATTTTTTATTTATAGAAAATACATGAAAATCCATATTTAACACAAAATCTAACAAATTGTATAAATAAAGCTTATGAAAAAAATAAAAAGTGTCAAGGGATAAATTTATGCATGTCAATTAAATCTAGGAGACTAAAACAACAAGTCAACAACTCATATGTCATAACTACTTATATAAACCAAGATTATTTCAATAAAAATCAAATTTAAGAACTCTTAATATATAATAAACATCTTAATCTTAGTTCAAATATCTTGGGAACTCCCTTATTTAAAGAAAAATCTCTAGACTCTAAAAAAATAGAAGAAGAGAATGTATAATTCATGTTTTTGTCTTTAATTCATTTTCTTGGAGCTCATTTGATGTTGGTATTTATTTCTTATTTTTTTAATTAAAATTTTATATATTTTATTTTATTAATCACTCAATTTATCAATCAAAATACTAAAATATTATTAATTTATTTTTATAAAATTTAAATATTATAATAATTCAACCAATTAAAATAAAAATAATATATATTTTAATAAAATAAGATTTTTTACGAAAATGGTTAATTGTTTTTTTTTAATTTTTGATGAAAAACATGTTGAATTATTCTAATGTTTTTTTTTATATTTAAAATATTTTATAAAAATAAAATAAAAGTACTTTATTATTTTTATTTTTATTGATAAATTAAGTGATTAAATTGTTTGAAAATAAATATAATGAAATATATGAGTTTTTGACGTAAAAACTAATCAATATATAGTAGCATAAATACTCATATTCTTAAAGTCATGAGTTCAAATGTTCAACATTTTTGCTAATAAAAAAAGAAAGAACCAATTTCAAATGACCTTTGGAGAAAAGTGAAAAAAAAAATATCTTCACATCAAACCAATCAAAAAAGTTAAATATTAGGTTAAAATCATGAAAGCAACTTATATAATTTTTATACATATATAGCAAGACAGGTTGATGTTGCAAGTCATAGTTCACAATCCACATATAATAAATAAATTCTTCTTATTATTAAAATATATTTATAATGGAATTCTGACTATATGCCACTGTTGAGTAGCCTATGAAGTTGAGGTGGATATTTTGAACCTGGTCCATTTTAAAAACATCTTTAGTGACATCCTTTTGTCCTTTTCTATACCTTTAATTATTATTATTTTCATTATTAATATTATATATATATATATATATATATGATCACTAATAAGTATGAAACTTCATGGAACATCCGTAAGGTGATGAAAAAGGAAGTTGTTGGGAGGCAGCTGCAAGTCCATTTCAATTATTATTCTAATTTTGCTATAATTAATAATAATTGTATTGCTAATCATCTTTTAATGATCTTCATCACTTACATTAAAGTAACCAAATTTTGCTTTTAAACCTTAATTAATTTGATCCACAAGAAAGGTCAAGTTGCAAATTTAAAGACATCGTTATCGCTATCGTAATCTGGTGCGATCCAACAACTGTATATATATATATACATAACAAATAGATGTTACTTTGGTTGCCAAACAAAAGTTAAAATGAGAAAAATAATTTTAAAATTTGGCTATCTTTTAGTTGTTTACAGTTGTATGTGAAAGACAAAATTGAGTCATTTAATTGACATTTCAATGGTATCAAGAATTTAGGCCATAACTTTACCATCATATTTAGTAACAAATATTATCTTCTTTCAACATTTATTTATTTAAATGGGCTTATACATATTGGGTCTTTTTTTAACTTTAAAATTGAATTTTTAATTTTATTTTATTTTAAAATTGTTATTTGAATCTCATTGTGTTATCTTAGATCGAATGTAAGAAAAGTTTGATTTGAATGGACACCACCTTAAATTTAAGTATAATTTATTACAGTTAAAATTGTACTAACTTTTTAATTAGAATAAACTATAATTTAAAAAACGAACATTTAAGTGGAATATATAATCTACTTTCTAATTAATATCATATGATATCTTATTTCATATATAAAAATATGTATTTATTTATCTAAATTAAAGGGTAGGTTTATTTTTTATTTGTGTAATATATATCATTTGATTAAACTCTAATAAAAAAATAAAAATGTTATTCTTTTTCTTCTCTAGATAGACACGAGACACATCACTTTTTTTTTTTTTTTTTTAATGTATTCAAATTGACTTTTTAAAATTTGAATTATTTAAAAAATAATGATTTTTAGTGATTTTGAGGAGATGTGGATATTTTTGAGTAAAAGACTTTTTTTTTTTAATAATTCATTAATAAAAATCGTTTAAACACAACGATAAAAGCATAATATGAAAAAAGTTATGTATTAAAAGACTTAAGTTAAACTAAAGAGTGTTTTAATATTTTTATTAAAAGATTGAGTATTTGAGTGATATAACAAAAGATAAAAAGATGAAATAATGCTGTTTGGATTTGAGCTATTTAAATAACTCAATCCGAATCACACTACACACTTATATATAGTCACCTCTAATTAGGTCATTAGTGTATTTGTAAATAATATATATATATATATATATATATATATATATATATATATATATATATATATATATATATATATATATATATATATATATATATTTCCAGACCCCTCTAACTAATTATAGGGAGTTAATATGACTAATTTTTAGTTATATCCTTACTTCAATTGATGTCGCTCTTAACCATCCATTTCAACTTAGTGTGTTTTTAGTGGAATCGAATCTTATACTCAAACCTCACACGTTTTCATACTGTCGATGACTATTTTAAAAAATTGGTGTCGCAAACAAATACTTGGTTACCACTTTCTTGGATGGATTATTGGCGTGTGAATTTAGAAAGAAAAAAGAACAAGTATATGTATATATATTTCATTATTTTTTCCCACAAAAGTCTTGATTACTTGTTATAGAGTAAAGGAAAGGAGACGTGTCCATAATCTTAGGAAATGAACACCATAAACCCTTGAAATAGGCATATGATGATATCAAAGTAATAGCTGGACTCCTCTCTGTGTATAAATTATAACTTATAATATATATTGAAAAAATATATATATATATATATATCCTTTAATTAATTAATTTAAAAATAAATAAAAGTATTTAAGTGAAAGTGGGTCAGCACCATCAAGATTAATACAGCTTCATCACACAATTTAGGTTAGTTGAGGTCAGCCCATATATATGTTGTATGAAATTGACAGCTAAAAAGAAAAAAATAATGGTCATGTTTGTCTTCTAAAGGTTAATTTTATTGATGAAGTGATTAAACGTATAATGTTATCGATTTAAATAAGCTGAATAATATTAAACGTATTTAAAAGTCTAATGAATAAATTTCAAGAATAAACTTAATCAAACTAGCTCTTGAGTTCTTTTTATTAACTCTATCTACTTTTTTTTTTCTCTTTAATTTTCTTATCGTCATCACTCCATATTTCACTCTTTTCCTCCCTTTTTCTCTCCCATTTAATGCCAAATCCAAACACTTTTTAATTTTTACACATTAATTAAACTAGTATTTACACTATAGTAAAAATAAATTGTAAAAAACAGATCAAGTTGAGATAAGTTAAAAAGATAAGAGTATATAGTATATATAAGTGGTAATTTTTTTTGGGTTAGAATTCTGCAATTCATTTGGAAAAGAAAATATTAAAAGATTTCTAACTCAATGTTATGTTACTTTTGTTGGGTTTTATTTATTTATTTACTTTGTTGGGAACTTGAGAGTAAATTGTAATTTATATTTGATTGCCTTGTAACATTTTTCTAATAATGGAATCCATTTGAAAATGATAGTTTTTAATAAATTTGTAGACATGACTGAGTTAGTTTAATTTTGAAAATTTGATATAAAAATGTAAACTCACTAAGTTCGTGAACAATATTGAAAGGTTATATATTTGTTCTATGTGAGAATATATTGATATTTTTTCCGAGGAGGTCGGAGATTTTATCAAATCATTCAGAATAGATATATAGTTGACGTCGACATACCTTTTATTTATTTAACATAGATATTTCTATGTACGCATGATGACCTTTAATAATGATAAGATAACCAATATTTGATTCTATTGACGTTTAATAATGATAAGATAACCGACAAATATATAATACAATTTTTTTAGATTGTTATTTGTACTTATTTAGTTCAATTTCCACCCTAATTTAATTGATACTACATTTCTTCACTATCTTTTGATTGAAATTATTAATTTAAAATAAATATTAGATGTCTTATAATTATTATTTTTACTATCATTTTGTAATAAAAGCATCCACTTTTAAAAGTTGTACTACATTTTAAAGAATTTAAAAGTACTAATAATCCCTTGAAAATTAACAGTGATCTAGATCTCTGATAAATTAATTAAGTTATATATTTTATTATTTAAAAGGAAAAAGAAAAAAGAAAATAGAAAGATACGTAGCCACCTTCCCGTTCATCTATATATATTTGTATCATCTTCTCCATCTCTCTATATCTTCAGAATCTTCTCTCACTAAAACTTCACACCATTTCCTCTGTTTTCAAGCTTGAGAGAAAACCAAAACAGCTTCATCAATGGCGTCTAATTGCTTGAACATTTCAATAAATGCTCATGAAATGGATGAAATGAGATGGAAGAAAGGGCAGGAAGAATATACCCTTGATGGAACAGTTGATCGGCATGGTTCTCCAGCAGTTCGAGGAAAAACTGGAAGATGGGTCGCTGGAATTTTGATTCTTGGTAAGTATTTTTTTTGTTTTTTTTAAGAACTTTTCGGAGTTCCGAGGAAAGGGTGCGAATTAATCCCAAAATCCGGCGGGTTAAGCATATAGCCGATTATAAGATTGAAGAAATGAATTGAACTTGAACTGATTATTGTAATTTTTGTAACAGTGAATCAAGGATTGGCGACACTTGCCTTTTTTGGGGTAGGTGTCAATTTGGTGTTGTTCTTGACTAGAGTCATGGGACAAGATAATGCGGCAGCCGCTAATAACGTCAGCAAATGGACTGGCACCGTTTATATTTTCTCTCTTCTTGGTGCCTTTCTTAGTGATTCTTATTGGGGTCGTTACAAAACTTGCGCCATCTTTCAGGCCATCTTTGTCATTGTAAGTCTCTCAAGGTCATATATTTTCATTTAAAACGCATTAAATTAGATGTGATTCGTAGCCGTGGAACATGTTAGATGCTAGTTTAGAAAAAAAATGTATTTACCTTTAAAAGATGATAAAAAAAAAGGGTAAATAGAAAGTAAGAGATGTTTTTACTTTTAAAAAATTAAATCTTTTTTCATTTTACAATTTGTTTAGGGTTAAAAATAAATAAATTAAGAGATGAAAAGATATGAGCCTAAAACCCTGATTTTGAAAAGAAAAATACTTATTTTAAAAATATGAACTATTTTTATTTGATAATTGTTAAGACATGAACTCATAAGATAAACATGGGAAGATTTAGTCTATAAGATTGAATATTTTTTATTTAATTCTCAATAAAAACGAATTGAAAAAATAAAATTTTGATTTTTGGAAAAATAATAATACTTATTTGAATTGACAAAACAGGGATTGGCGTCACTATCGATCTTAACATATGCATTCCTAGTAGTGAAGCCAAAGGGGTGCGGTGACGAGCACAATCCATGTGGGTCTCACTCGAGTTTCCACGTGGCGTTATTCTACATGTCGATTTACCTAATTGCTCTAGGAAACGGAGGGTATCAACCGAACATTGCGACGTTTGGGGCGGATCAATTCGATGAAGAGAGTCCTAAAGAAGGGCACTCGAAAGTGGCTTTCTTTAGCTATTTCTATTTGGCACTTAATCTTGGATCACTATTCTCAAATACTATTTTGGGTTATTTTGAAGACGAGGGAATTTGGGTTATTGGGTTTTGGGCATCGGCTGGTTCTGCCTTTTTGGCTTTGGTTTTGTTTCTAATTGGGACTCCTAGATATAGGCATTTTGTACCACAAGGAAATCCACTTTCTAGATTCTTCCAAGTTATGGTTGCATCCATTAGAAAATGGAAGGCACAAGTTCCTAATTCTTCGGTCGAATTGTATGGAGGCGTAAAAGAAGATCGTTCCAACGATGACGGTTGTATCGGATCGGGTAGCAAGAAACTCCTCCACACCCCGGGATTCAAGTAAGTATATTTTGTTCAATCTTTACTAACTTGTTTTAATTATTTAGAGTATTTTTGTATGATAAATGTTATCTTTGCATTATTGTTTCAAAAAAGAAATTAACAATTTCAAAAAGGGTGAAATTGACTTCACTCAAGTTAAGGTCACACTTTTATACATATGAAAGTAGAAAATTGTTTTGAATATCTTACTCAAATTGAGGGGTAATTAATGTTTTATATCCTTTATATAAAATATTCCCAATTAATCTCCAATTCCAAACACATATTAAATTAATCATTTTCCTTTTTATTATAGCCAAACTAGTTGATTTATATTATATCTCTTTATCAATATACTAAAATTAATTTTAAAAAATAATTTATTAAAGATGGATAAAATGAAATGAAAAACCTTCCAATTATTATTATTTTTTAATCATTTAATTACTCAATTTATCAACTAAAATAATCTTATTTTTTTTTTATAAAATTTAAATTTTAAATATAAAAAACATTGAATTATTTTAATTATTAACTAAAAACCCAAATAATTGAACCAAAATCCAATACAAATATCAAATAATCAAATCAAAATTTGTTTTCATTTATCTACCATTATTCTTCATAAAAATGTTAAATTTCTGAGTCTCCCTTTCAAAAATTAATGTTTTTTTCACTCAAATTTGACAAAATTTCAAAACTTAAAATATGGGTTTATAAGTCAAGGTCCTAATTTAACCCAAACAAAAGTAAAAAGGTTCAATTAATTTACTTATATGATAAAAATTGCAGGTTTTTAGATAGAGCAGCAGTAATAACATCAATAGAAGACAATGATTTAAAAGTAAATCCATGGCTTCTATGTCCAGTATCACAAATAGAAGAAGTGAAATGTATATTAAGACTTCTCCCAATTTGGTTATGCACAATCCTATACTCAGTTGTTTTCACCCAAATGGCTTCCCTTTTCGTTGAACAAGGATCCGCCATGAGAACAACGGTCGCCGGTTTTCATATCCCTCCAGCCAGCATGTCGAGTTTCGACATTATCAGTGTAGCCGCCTTCATTTTCCTCTATAGAAGAATCATCGATCCCACAGTAGCCAAGTTTAGAAAAGGTACGTTCTTTCTGTCTCTGTTGTAAACACTGTAAACTCTTTTCAAGATTTGCAGATTATTTGAAAATGGGTCTTAAATTGTATTTGATCATGATTCAGAGAGCATGACAGAGCTTCAGAGAATGGGAACAGGGTTGATAATCGCAATTCTAGCAATGGTGGCGGCGGGTGTGGTTGAGCAATTTAGGTTGAAGGGAATTGGCAGCGATGGGGCGAGTTCAATGAGTATATTTTGGCAGGTTCCTCAATATGTTTTGATTGGAGCATCCGAGGTTTTTATGTATGTTGGACAGCTTGAGTTTTTCAATGCGGAGGCGCCGGATGGGCTTAAGAGTTTTGGGAGTGCGCTTTGTATGACTTCGATATCGCTTGGGAATTATGTTAGTAGTATGTTGGTTAGTATTGTGATGAAGATATCTAGTTCGGGTGAAATGCCGGGTTGGATTCCAGGGAATTTGAATGAAGGACATCTTGATAGGTTTTATTTCTTGTTGGCGGTTTTGACTGCTGTGGATTTTGGTGTTTATGTTATGTGCTCTAGATGGTATACCATGAGTAGAAAAGGGAAGAAGGAGAAGATTCAGATGGAGGTTTGAATGTGAAGAAGATATGCATGGTGGCTGGTGGGTGGGTGATGTTAATTATAGTAATAAATAAAGTGGCCGGACTGTTGGAGAAGTTGATCGGAGAAGATGACCGGAGAAGGAGAAATGGTAGGGTTTTGTGATGTTTTCGCTGTGAAATGCAGAGGGTTTTTGTGGGTTTTTACCATGATTAATTCTTTGTGTGGAGCTTAGACTTCTTTTAGAGTTATATAGTGATGGGGGAATGACAATGGAGATGTTTTTTTATGTGTTTATTATAGGTGTTTATTAAATGATGTGAAATAAATATTTGTTATTATATAAGATAATTAATGTTATTGTTTTATTAAGAAGAATCTTAAATAAAACTTGATTAAATTTTTGGTGGTTTAAAAACATATCAAAGTTGGTGATTAGGTCATATTGATATGGATTTCTTCTAGTGTTACTTTAGTATCTCACTAGTAGATTTGGTTGAGTTTCACACTTTTGAGATCTTAATTGCATCATTCTTTATTTTTTTCTTTATTGAACATTGATTTGAAAATCTTTAACTTTTTTCTCTCTTATATTTAATGATATTATATGAAAAATGGATAATTGAGTTAAAAATGAAATCATAGATCTATAACTTATCTATTATTAGCGATTTTGGTTTTAGGATTGAGTTGTATGCAATCCGAACAAAGGACATGTTATGGGGCTTTGTCTCGATCGTAACCATACAATTATGTAACTTAGTAGTTCAAATCGTACTTAAAATTACTTAAAGGTGATAACATTTTTTATATTTGTACCAAAAATAATGTTCTTAAATCATAGTAGATAATTTCCCAATTGTTTAAGAAGATTTAGAACAAATATTGATTATTACATGTAATAAGAATGATTGAAATTCTTTAAAAATTATTTATTAGAGGCGAGCTAAATGTAGTCTAAAGTCCTCTCTCTCTTATTAATAAAATTCAATGTTTTATGTGAGTGCATATCCCATAATAGATAATAAATATCTCTTTTCATTTCAGTCTCTAATTCTTTTTTAGTTACAATGAAATTTAATTGTTATATATTTTATAAAATTTATTATAAAAAAATTATTACTATAAGTTGATTTGTTTAATAAATAATATTTTAAAAAATGTAAAAGATCTTATCTATATATATAATATAATGATGCTTAATTTTTAAAGTGTTCGAATTGCGGGTTGAAAGCTGTGGTTAATTTGGATATTTATTAGAGAGTAAATGGATACTTGGGTCGGACTGTGGGTTGACCCGCCCATAAATTTAAAACGGTTAATAATAAATTTAAAAATGTTATTTGTAGTTTTCAAACTTGCAACCTAACAAAAACAAGTACAAACTTTTAACCAACTAGGTTAAAAACAATTTATATTTAAGATTTAACACCAAATTTGATGAACGCGAGACATTTTAATAATAAAAGTTCAAATTTTTAACTAACTAATCTATATATATTCGGAAAAAATATGTGATGAAACATGTAAGAAAATAAGTTGTTTTATCGAAGTGAATAAAATGTGGAATGAGAGCATTATATTTTTTATTTTAATAATTTTAAACACTGAATAAATATTATTATAATTTTTTTAATTTATTTTATTTTTATCCTTATCCGACGTCTGTATCGTACGAAAATTTTGCTAGTATAATTAATTATACATGTTTTTGTTTGATTTTTCAATAAGTTTAAATTTATTTAATTCATTAACGAAACTTAAGTGACCATAATGATTTTTACGCGATAAATAATTGTTGTTGTATTCCCATTTAAAATACATTAGAATTGGAGTAAACGAGTTGAGTCAAGTCGAGTACTATACTACTCAAACTTGACTCGATTTGCATTATATATACTCAAACTCGATCAAGTATTAAATTTTTACATTTGAACTCGGCTTATTAACAATTCGAGCTACTCGAACTCGAAAATTCAAAAACTAATTTTTTTAAATTAAAATTACATATTTTAGTAGAGATTAATTTTCTTATTTGTCTGGATTATGTAAGATGAAACATGTGTAATATCGATTTGTTTTTAATTGTAAGAGATAAAAAGAAAGAAGAAGAGGATAAGTTTAAATGACATGGAAAAAATATAATAAGTTACTAGAAATATAAAACTTGAATTCGAGCCCATTACATAATCAAACTAACCGAGCCTTTGATCGAACTTCTCTCGAAAAGAGGAGAATAGAAAAGTTTTATGAACTATCTTAAATTTTTATTAATATAAATTTTCTATAAATATAATTTAATACTAAAATTATTCGAAAAACCCTCTTAAATACATTTTGATAAAATTTGGCTGATAAAATGTATTATGTTTTCCTAAGGAGAAGATGTGAGTTTGTGTTGAAGTTGATAGAGAAGAACCAGAAGTAAAGCAGTCGTCGTCGTCGTCATAAAAGAGAGCAAATCAATCTTTCTGCTACGTCTAGCTCTAGCTATGGCGTCTCGGAGCTCAAGCTGTCCAACACTCGTTGAGGAATTCTAGAATCTGTTCGAGAGTTTTACCGGCTTCATAGCCTGAAAGCGTTGAGTTATCTGGTCATTGTTTCGTCATTTAGTAACTCATCACTGAATTAGATTCAATATTGTATCAGGTATCAGTCATTATTGATTTCTCCGTCATATCTCGTATGCATTTAATCGGTCTGTTTTTGCTCATGAAATGGTTGCATGTGCGAGGGAGGAGGAAGTGTTAGCTTGATATTATCGTTGGATTCTTTCCTAATTTGATAAAGCAAGATTAGTACTAGTAGTTAATTCATCCATACAGTTTTAAAAAGTTATAATAGCTTGAAAAATTAGGTTTAATTCTAATCAGATGAGGTAGTACAAATAATTTAACTAGTGGAAATGTCTTACTACAGATCTAAGCACACTTAATGATTGTTCAAGACTTCAATTCGTGATACACATGAGATTATTTCTCGACAAGGGAGATGAAGGTTTGCGGCCACTTCTTCAAAATTGCATCTCCTTATTACGGCTTATGTTGAACTCTTTGAAGCAGGAATTCTAGAGAATTTTGCTTTATTTGTTTGTTAAGCTGCTGAAACCTTGTGATCTTGATGAGTATTCCTTGATCAACTTTGAAAAGAAAGAATCTGAATTCTCCAGCAGCTTTGTGGGACTGTCAAATTCTGCTATTCTTCCTGTACATGGAAGATGAGGACATGAACTTGAGGGAATGCTTCAAATTATCTAGAAACATTACAATTATACAAGTCTTTTTTAATTTGCTTACCATCACTCAACACTAATATAAAGTCACTTTCTATGACTGTGTGGATTCTGTGAGCAATTGTCACTACAGTTCGATCTTCAAACTCCTGACTAATAATCTTCTGTATTACCCCGTCAGTTGCTGAATCTACAGATGCCGTTGCTTCATCCAGAACGAGAATGGTACTCTTCTTCAACAAGGCTCTGCCTAGACAAAATAACTGCCTTTGCCCAACACTCCAGTTCTCCCCATTTTCAACCACTGTTGGAAGCCATATTAGTCAGTATAACATTATAACTTGTAGCTGAAATAATAAACTTATGTTAACCTAATCAACTCACCTGGGGAATCTAACTTCTCTTCCTTTTGCGACACAAGATCACCAAGTTGGCACTTGTCTAGTGCCTGAAACAACATATGGATTCCATCAGCCAGTTCTATTTTGTCATCTTACTTAAACAGGTAAAATTTGTTTATGTTATGCATGTGTCACTTGTTACTAGACGCCCCATTCAGTAATTCATTTTTTATTCTTTGGCAAATCTTGTTGAAGTGATGATTACTCCTATTTCTCTAATTCAGTTCTCTCTATCTCCTTTGGATTAGTATAAACATGTTATTCTTGTTTTTGTTCTTCTTCCTAGGGTGGTTAACATGGAAACTTATCATCTAGTCATTTCTTACCTGCCATATTTCATGGTCAGAATGCTGCTGAAGTGGGTCGAGATTTCCTCTCACAGTGCCTTCAAACAGAGTTGGATCTTGGGGTATGATGCTCAGCCTTGATCTTAAATCATGAAGCCCTATTTTGGAAATATCTACATCATCAATAATGATGCTCCCTTCTCTAGGCTCAATGATTCGGAAGATGGCTTGTATCAAGGTTGACTTTCCACTTCCTGTTCTTCCTACTACGCCTATTTTCTTCCCTCCAGGAAACGTGCATGTTATGTTTTTCAATACTGATGGTAGATGCTCAGCATAGCGAATCTGCAAAGTAAACCTTGTTAATTTTCAAGAAATCCCATATTTGCAATGTAAGCAGATTTCTGAATGCACATTTTCATATCCAGACTTACCTGCAAATTGGCAAATGAAATCGTCCCATTTTCTGGCCAGTCATTAGAGGGTCTACTTTCTTCAATTTCCATGGGTGATTCACTTGGAACTTTTGTATACTGAAGAATTCTTTCAACTGATATTATTTTGTTCTCTGCATTGCATACAGACCATATAAACGATGCTTGCAGAACATTCAAATTAATTCCATATGTAACCGTTAATCCTGCAATACCTGCAGATAATTTTCAATAATATATATGTAAGTTTTTCATTTCGCACTAACAAAGCTACGCTAGTTTTTCTTTTATTATCTTGAAAATTTAAAGGTGATGATGATGTCTTGTTTCTTACTTGGATTTATAACTCCTTCAGGTAGGGATACTAGCAGAATTAGAGAAAAGGCAAAAACAAAATTGGACAATTGATTCAGTCTGAATGAAAGCCATTCCATTGCCACAACATTATGGAACCATGGCCTAGAGTGTCCATCAATGAGTTCGAGGTTTACATCAGTGAACCTATCTTTCTGGTTAAAAGCACGGATAGTTGTGGCTCCAGTAAGCGACTCTGCAAAATGATGAAGGATTGGGGCTCTTTGAATTTCTGACAGGCGGGCTAGTTCCCTTGCTGTTGGTATGTAGTATTGCTGAAACCATTTTGAGAAACACAAGAAAGATGATGATGAGTAAGTAGTCAAGGAAATTCATATATGACTATATTTCCAAGGCCTTATTTGATGATGGGTTATCTGGAAATTATCCTTTGTTTTTATAACATTTTAAGTATCAAGTATAAAGGATATTTTATTCCTTAAACCTAAATAATCCATTTTTTCATCAAACCATTTAAAAAAAAAATAATTGAATTATTTAAAAAATGATTAACCTACATCAAACAAGATCTGAGTCTTTGTTTTTTTTAAGATTTCAATTAATACTATTGCTATTTGTTTCGGATCAATCATATACATATCTTTAGAAAAAGGAAAGAGTATGTTACTTGATACAATATGCAGATAGCTGTGACTGGAACAAGAATAGCGAATACTTCCCATGCTACTTGTGACATGACTATTATTGTCCCTAGAAGCTGAATTAATGCGAAAGCACACGATCCTAGTCTGTTTGCCATCTCCAAATCTAGCACACTTTGGTCAGAAGATACCTGTGCATGATATAGAAAGTAAAAAAATATGTTATTGCTTGCACAATTCAAGTGACCAGTAGTTTTATTTTTATATATTGCTTACCCGATTCAAGATTCTCCCAGTAGGAGTTGAATCAAAGAAGGCCATTGGAGCATGGAACACACTATGTAGCATCTTGGTAAAGAAATTTTCTGCTGTTAAGAGTCCTGCTATTGCAACTAACGTGGATCGGACAAGAACGCAGAAAGAACTTCCAAAAGCAAGAAGTACATAGACGAGTAACACGAATTTCATCTCTGATATTGATTTAGTGCTACTGTTTGAAGGGCAAGACCAAGCCATCCAGTAGTTACTGGCTATTTGCAATGCCTGGAAAGTTGACTGAGCCAGGATTATAATTGGAACTAAAGCTCCACCTCTTACTGCAGTCAAGTAAGACAGGTATACTTCTTTTGCTATTCTTCCCTTCTCTCTTTCTTCGTCATGCACTAATTTTCCTTCCTTGTCGTTTATCTCTTCGGAGAGATCATTTTTTAGCTCATGTTGAGTTTGTAAAGTTTCTCCATTTACTGAGTGAGAATCCACAATGGTCTCTGAATCTAGTCCATTTTCTTGATGTTCCCTGCTTGAATTTTCAATGATTGCCACGGATTCCAATGCTTGGCTATGGGCACCGACTAAAACTTCAAATCCGGTATTCTGATCTAATAGCTCTTTAAATGTTCCAGCTTGTTTAATTTGTCCATTTTGCATTACCTGTGATGTTATGATACTTAATACTCTTCTTTTAATTATGTTATATCATTACAGTTTGAAAGGTTACTGATAATGCATACCAGAATGAGGTCTGCAGCTGGAAGAAATTCAACTTGATGGGTAACATAAAGTATTGTCTTGTCTTTAAGTATTCCCATTATACAGTCCTGTACAATAAAGAAGAAAATATCAGTAATCTTAGCCTCCCACTTCAATTAAGGTGTTCTAAGTAGAAATTGAACTTGAGACCTCAATCTCTAAGTTCAGTACTACTTGAGCTACACTGGGTGGGTTGGTATGACCACCCTTTTCAGATTATTATTGATTTACCTCAAATAGTTGTCTTCCTGTGTGTGCATCAACGGCACTAAAAGGGTCATCAAGAAGATAAATATCAGCATCCTGATAAACAGAACGAGCAATTTGAATCCTCTGTTTCTGTCCCCCACTCATATTTATCCCTCTTTCTCCAATCTCTGTCAAATCTCCAGCAGAGAATAACTCTAAATCCTTTATCAACGCACATGCCTTGACTGTTCTATGATAATTCGCGATATCATACGGACTCCCAAATAGAATGTTATCTCTAACATTACCCGATTGTATCCATGCAGACTGTGGAACATAAGCAGTTGAGCCACCAACCATAACCGTCCCTGAAATTTTGTCCATCTCCCCCAATATACACGATAGCAAGCTCGATTTACCAGATCCAACTGTACCACATATCGCGACCCGCATTCCCTTTTTAACACGTAAACTTATTGAATCCAGAGTCGGTCTTCTTGTATCAGAATCCCAACTGAATCTCCCATTATCAATTTCTATAGAGTACTCGGTTTGATCCTTTACTACAAACATAACTGCATCAGTTTTAATCTCATCTTCTTGCAGGTAAGATGCGATTCGATCAGCCGAGACCTTCCCCTGCGCAATCACATTGAGTAAATCGGGTAAATTAAATATCGGTGACTGCAACATCTGGAATGTAGCCAACGCCGATAGAACTCTCCCAGACGTTAATGGAATCCCCATCAAAAGACACGCGACAAAAGTTGACGCAGAAATGAACGTTGGTGAGCCCCAGAAAATGAAGCTCATAATCGCTTGCAACCTTAAAGATTTCCATATCCAATTATACTCTATTCTCCTCAGGCTTTCCATCTTTCGAAGGTAGTGATTATCCCACGCTTGTAGTTTCAGAGTCTTCATGTTTCTAAGAATTTCTGTGGTCGATTTCATCCTCTCATCCTTTGCATCCATAATCTTCGACTGGTATGCCTTGTTAGTTCTAGTTAATGGTATATTGATAGCCATCACAAATAAAGTCGTGGCTAAGCTCACTATCGAGCCCAATCCGATATCTTTGTGAAGAATTGTTATCGCGAGAAAGATCTGTATAGGCAACATCCAGATTGTGTTCATATACCAAATGAAATCCGTGATTCTTTGAATGTCCACACTCATGTAATTTACAATCTCTCCACTGGTCCTGCTTTGACGCGCTTGACTCGACAGGATGAGTCCCTTTTTATATATGTGTGAAATCAAAGCTGCTCTTAGTCGGAGTCCTAACTGACGTGCCCCGAATATCCATTGCCTCTGAGATATCGTTTCTATCATTTTTGCTACGAGAAAACCCAATGCAATAAGGTAACCAGTCTTCAAGCTTTTCGTTTCCTTTTCATTTAGGTAATTCACAAAATCTTCTATAAGGTACGGTCCAACGTACGACGAAATTGCATTAATAACAGCGAAAAATGCATTTATCGCCGCCTTTTTCCTTATAAGCAGATAGATAGCCTTGTAGATCGATGGTTTCAAACTCCCGTCACTCTCCTTGACCCGCTTTAGACATTCGTCGAACGAACACGATAGAAACGCAGCCGAATCATTGAAGTCAACGTCAGGAACTTCATTCTGTTCGAGTGGTTTCTTGTTCCCAACGGAAAACAAGGGGTTTAGCCATGAAAAGCTAATGCGTTGGAAAATAGTAGTGTTTTCGTACAAACACGTTCTTTTTCGATGGAGAAGTGGTTCTTCTTCACTGGTGGAATCTGAAAACTCAATTTGAATCCCCGATTTTCCTCGAATTGATATTCCCATGAGAAAAGCAGACAAAAGAAACTCAATCAGGTCACCATATTCACGAGCAGTGAAGATTAAACGAGCATCGAGAACCAAACGAGCTGACACTAGAAAGAAATTGAGAAGCCACCAGCCTCTCAAAATCAAAGGTATCTTGCTTTGCCTAGTCTTAGCCACTCTGTATAATGCAAAGATTGTAACTGCACATGTTGTTACTTGCAGGATTTCTGCATAAGAATTGCATCCATCATTTCTGCTTTGTAGGACAAGTAACATCAGAAGGTGAGTTGATAGAAGTAAGATGGAAGAAAATATGCTGATTTTATATGTGAGGCCAAATTTTGATTTTCCCCCATTTGAGTACTTATGATCTACTGTTGTTGTTGTTGTTGTCTTTCTTCCATGTTTGCATAACGAGTAGATCATATTACAAGCCGAGTGGAGGAAAAATGTTGCCAGAAAACCAAGTTGCAGAATTATGCTGCTGTTCACCCACAAGCAAGGTGAGTATAGTTCTGACCATTTTGATGAAAACCCGGGGAGCTTAGACACTGCCATTAAAACAAAATTAAATTCATCAATACTAACAGAAATATGTTAGAATTTTGTATTAGCTCGTTTAATGAGAAGCTAAATTTCAAACAAAAAGGACTAGGAATAGCATAGAATCAAAATGTACTTACTAACTCAGTTGGATAGAGCAAATTAGTTTGTCAATAATAAACTTCAGGGCTCTCTACTATTTTGATACCCACTAGAGTGTTTATATGTACATTTCTATCAATTTATTTAACCAATGCTTTGTTCAATTCATGCAGAAAAAGCAAAAGGAGATAATTATTGGTACTAACAATTCATGACGTGTCTATATGTCTTTCGTTCATCAAGGAGAAAGAAAGCTTCATTTTTATATTGTAAGTTTCATCTCTTACTAAAGATTAAAAAGCTTACCAATAATGTGCGGTTCCCGCACAATAAAAGCATGATGGAGAAAAGAAACGTCATAAAATTAATAATATTAAAAGAAAAGTGTTGCTATCACTTGGCAAAGTACCCTTTCTCTTATATCTCATAGTACGCCAATAATGAGCCAATAATTTTACTTTACAGATTATGCAAATCCTTTTCTTTTTGTTTTTTCTAATGTAAACTTGTTGCAGATTAATTGTTTTACATCAAATGGAAGATATCCAGCTTTCAATTAGGATATAGTTTAGTTTTGGTTCAATATTTATTGTTGTCCTGGTCAGCTTCAGATAATAAACCCTGATCTAATTAGAAACATAAATTTCTGTTCAAACAAAGAGAGAATAGGCAAATGGAATATAGCTAGCTTTGAATTAGGATATAGATTAGTATTGGTTCAATATTGTGGGGGGTCTAACTTCAGATAATAAACCTTGGTCTAACAAAGCAGAAAATTTTTGCTCAGAGAAGATGCAAATGGAAGATAGTTAGCTTTAAATTAGGATATAGATTAGTATTGGTTCCATGTTATGGCCCTGGTTTTTTTAAAAAAAGAAAGTATTTGTTCAAATAAACAAAGATAGAATATGCAAGTTCTTTTCTTTTCGATTTTTAATATAAACTTGTTGAAGTTTGGTTACATACCAATTGTTGAATACAATGGAAATCATCAAAGAATGGAATATAGCTCTAGCTTTATGTTATTGATATAGATTAGTTTTGGTTCATTATTATGATGAGGTGGTAATTGCTAAATGATATGAAACCAACCTAGCTAGCATATAAGCTAAAACAAACTAACCTTTATATAAGTAGTATAAGGATAGAAAGAAAGCTTACATATGGTGATAGTGGTGGTGTTCAACATTATTTCTGCATAAATCCTTTCCATCATCACCAGATGAAATCTTCAGCTTCAGTTTCCCCTCTCTAGACTTTTATAAGAGATATACCACATAAGTTAGAGAGAGAGAGAGTGAGTGAAGGGGTACTGAATAATAGTTCTAGCTAGATTTTGTATGTGTTAAGATGCTAGTTATAGTAGAAGTTGAAGAGACAGACGTCATCACCGCTTGAATATAATCTTTGTTTGATTATCTGTTCTTTAGTACACCTTTGTGTTTAATTTGTTGTGGGCCAAGGATAAGGTGAAAAATCATGTGAGAATCAAAACTCATATAACTTTTCACCTCAGATGGTGTATTCTTACTATAGATTTTGAAAGTGATATGATATATAATTATGAGAGTGGTAAAAACAAGATCCAAAGAGAGATGCTTTGTGAGATTCTTAGGAGGGGGATCATGATACATTGTCATCTTCAATCATGGTTCTTCACTCTCTCTCTCTCACACTCACATACACAGAGAGAGACACACAAGAACAATTGTATTCTTACTATTTGTTACCCTTACCATGCATTGTATATGATCCACAAATGCAGGTTTTATAAATAGTAAACTTTTTAAATATTTGTTTCTTTAAATGTTTTTAAGAAGAAAAAGACAATTTTAGGGTAAAAGATGCTTTATTTGAATCAAATGATTAAAATATTTAGTTGATGATTTTTTTTATTACTTTATTTAACATTTAAATAGCTTGTTTGTTGCTAGTTATTTTGAAATAATTTAGATAATAATTTATTTTGATTAAATGAGGAGAAAATCTTTAATATTTATAATCTTATAAAGAATAAGATTAGAGTATTTTTGATATTTTAATGAATGATTAATATCAAACAAATCTACATGTATGTTTTTTACATCATAATAGTAAATATATTTGGGTATTTGTACTTCAGTTTTATTTGGTTAATTCTTCAGATCTTTGTTTGTAGGACTTATTAAAATAAATTATCTTTTTTGTTTGATAAATGATTATATATAATTTTTATTATTCTTAAGAACTAAACAGAGACTTTTTGGCTGTGAGTGAACATACTCTTCTTCTCTAGTGGGTGCAAGTCCTTTAGTCGTGTTATCGTGTGCACAGGCTAGGCTCGGCCCACCATTAGTCGTTGTTGTGCTTGTGTCGGCCCTCTCATGATCACGCTCGTGCCAACCCACTTCAAATAAATTTTACCCTTTAACATTGATATACCTTAACATCACTAAGAGTTTATAAAGAATAAAGAAATAATTCTTCTAATAAATCGAACAAGATCCAAGGTATAAGAGTCATAGTACCATACTATTATGGATCCAGATCTTTTACATAGGACAATATTATTATTATCACTTCTCTCATTGAGGTTTTAGATTGATCTCTCTTTATGAATCATCATGTTAGAATCTATCAAACTAATCTTGCTCCCCTCTTTATTGATTACAGAATTTTTGGCTTTTAAATGTTACTTTTCGAATAATCTAGCTTCGTTATTTGGATATTTAATGTGTTAAGGATTGTATGTTTAACTAAACGCACTCTTTGTGTTTGTCACGTAATTGTACGATAGAGATATCGTGTACGGGTCATTAATCGCAATGAAATCATTACAATTATATGTTTGTAGTCTTTTGGTTATTTTCTAAAATTGGGGAGTCTAAACTTAAAAGAATGTTTGTCTTTATAGTGCATTATTAGCCTAAGCATGCTTTTGATGATATTATCAAGGTTTTAAAATACGCGGTCCGACCGCGAAACGGTTTAGTGAGCGGTCCGGGTTTTATCTTCAAAACGGTTACCTTTCGAACCGGTCAAAATCCGGTCCGACCGTCCGGCCTAACCTGAAAAACAAACCGGTTTTTTCCGGTTGGAAAGGTAAATTTTATAAAATTTATATAATTATTATTATAATATTATTATAATATTATTATAGCTATGACTATGACTGTTAGCCTATATTATTAATTTATTACTTTTTATTTTTTTGTTTTTACTTTTATTTTGCTTTTTTCTTTGTTTAGTTATTATTTATTAATTATTACAGTAAAGAGAAACAGAGAAAAGAAAGAATTATATATATAATTATTAAATTTAGGTATTATTAAATTTAATTGACAATTATTAAGTTCAATGAGCATTTTTTTTTATATGCCTAACTAATTTATATATATAATTTATGTATTAATATATTTAAATTTATTTTTTAAAAAAGAAAAAAATCGGGTTCAACCAGTGGTTTAACCGGTTGAACCGGTCGGACTGAAATACACCACAAAAACCGGGTTGATGACCGAAACGGTTTTCAAAACCTTGGATATTATGTGTTTTCTTTTGCAATATATTTCTAAATGCAATTTATCTCTATCTTTATTAGATCAATTTTAACACTTGTGAAATAAAAAATAGAGTATGACAGCTGGTATGACTGTTAGGTTTCCACTTGTGAATGGTGGATTGAGGTAGTAATCATGAAAATGGATTTATAGAGGTGACAAAATAATAAATTGATGTCATAGAGTTTGCATCGTAAAAATTTCTACACCAACGTTTTCAATGACAACGAAATAAATTAATTTAATAAAACAAACATGTAAGTAATATTTTCACCACTTAATCTACTCTGGTCTGGTTGGTGAGTTATTGATAAGATTTTATATTAATTATTTTAGGAAAAAAAGGTATAATATTATTGTTTATGTATTTCAGAAGAAAAACAAAATTTAAAAATACAATGTTTCAGATGAGATTCCAAATGGTGCAGACCAAACAAAACAATATGTGATGCAGAAAACAAAGAATGTGTTGAGTCACAAATTAATATGACTTAGAATATTCCCATCTCTAAGAAAACATGACAAAGTTTAATTTATTCATACAAATATAAAATTCAAAGTGTAATCTGCCTTTTCTCCCCACTCAAATACCACATCTCCTTTCTTTTTGTTTTTGTTTGGTTGTTATTCAAAATACTCCACTTCCAATCTAAGGCTTAGTTTGATTCATATACATTTGAATTTGAAATATATATACTGAGGATCTGTTTTTAAAAAATATAGCACAATCTCTCCTTTAAAGTTAAGGTGTTTTAGTGATAATCAAACTCCGAGATTGTTCATATTTTAGATAAAAATTGTCAATTAAACTATTCTTAATAAAAAAAAAAAACTTAAAGAAAAAATAGTTTTAAAATATATTTTATAATTTTATTTTATTATGTATTTAAAAAATAAAAAATAAAATGATTGAAGGGCGAAAGTATTGTTGAAATTGTAATTTTTTTTATTAGTTTTATCCACACAAATATTATTACTAACCTTAAAATAAATAAACACTTGTATTTTTATACTAGATACCACACTAGTCGGTGAAAAAATTGGAGTTTGGTATAAAGATTTTTTAAATATTTTTTTATTATTTAAAAAATATTGATCGGCACTAATTTTAAACTATTATATTTTATTTAGTAAAAAAATTAATTAATAAAAAATATATAATTTTAAATATAAAATATTTTAGTTAATGAATTAATGTTTTGATTATACTTTATTCTTATATTTTTTAAATATAACTCAATTTAAAAATTTATTATTATCATTAATTAATTAATTAATTATTTTTTGTTTTTATTAAAAAAGAAAAAGATATAATAATAGATTATGTATGACTATTAAAGCTGTCTAGACTGACAATAACTACAAAATAAATGTAGTTAAATTTATTATTAATTAAATTTGAATGTGACATTAAGGTAAGATTACTATTGCATATTTTATATATGGGTGGCCTATTTTTTTCTTGATTGTCAAGTAATATAAATAATGGAAGAAATTGGGGAACAATTTTATGAGTGGCCTTATATTTTCTACATGAAATAAAGTATGAATACAAAAGTCACTAATCCTTACAAAGATGTTTATCTTTTTTTATTGATTCAACTGTGTGAAAATCATTCATAAAAAAATTATATATCATCAATTATTAAAAACATATAAGACATGAAAAAATCACCCGTTGTCTGTCTACGTATTTTAAATCATAAATGAAAAACTCACATCCAAAAACACAATCATAATTACACTAGGAATATTATAAGTTTCCATTTTAAACACATTTTACTAACTATATTTTTTCAATCCAAATAAATATGTTTATTTTGGTCTCTATTTTTTAAAATAAAAGAATTAGACTAACAATGATTTTTTATTAATTACCTTAGTTCAAAGTGGTTATAGTGAGGTTTAAGAGATCCAAGGTCACAAAATTAATTTAAAATCATTATTGTCGTAGTAATTTATTAAATTAAAAAGGATTTAACAATTTAATTGAAAGTAAGTTAGAATTAATGAGAGAATAAAGTGGTAAGAATGCATTAACCTAATATTAGGTAATTTAAAATTATAGAATTTAATAAAAGACATTAGTGATTAAGTGGGTGGGGGAAGACGGACTAGAATGCACTTATAAGTCTTCATTTAAAAATAAAATTAAAGTCACCAAATCACAATTATTATAGAAAAAATGACATGTTCTTATTGGTTGTGCCCAACTTCTTCTACCTTTCAAATTTAATGTAACAATCAATCACTGCATATTTCTGCTTTTTATCATTATTTAATTCACCTTTATTAAAAGAAATAAACATAATTTGCCCTTGAACGATTAATGCTTATACATTTTTGGCTTCATTACAGCTAGAAATTAAAGTTTGATAAAAAAAAATTGCCATTTAGAAAAAAATAATAATAAAGTTTGATAGTCACCAAGTGTGATTTGTAGCTTGAAAGCATTTTCTTTCTAAAAAAACAACATTTTAAAAAAATAATTGTATTATGAGAAAGAAAAAATAAAATAAAAGACATGAGATTAGGGGAGCACAAATAAACTTATGTTTGAATAGGTGAAGTTAGAATTAAGAAATAGTGATATATATTTGACATATTTGGAATGGATTTGATCAAAGAAATCAATAATCTACATTAATGTTAAATCCAAATTTGATAAATATACAAAGAGACTATAATTGTATCAATTTTGACTAGTCATCTTGTAAATTGGAATTTTGAATATTTTGTGATTTTTTTATTATTTTAAAGTTGTTATATTTTGAATATTTTATGATTTTTAACTTAATTTTATTGTGTTTTAACTAATATCCTAACTTTTGTGGGTACTGTTTTATTTTTTTTTAAATAAAAAATATGAACTTACAAAGAATAAAAAACAAAAGATGTGAACATATATAAATTTTTTTTTAATATGGAGGACTAGCATGATACTCTATCGTAATGGCCCGCTTATGAACATAAACTATTATTGGATAAGTTTCTGAAATGATCGAAAAAAACATTATCCAAATATTTAAGTTCAAGTAATCTTTCAGAACTATCAATATTACATCACATGCAAAGTAATAAATTCTACTTTGTTCAACATTATACTTTAAAAACAATTGCACATTCTTGAATTCTCATCTGTAAATTCATAAAAAAAAATATTACCGTGTTTCACTTTTTCAAGATTAAATAAACACAAATTGTACATAGTTGAAAAAAATATTGTTTTGTACTTGTAATTATCTGTTTTCTTAACATTAATTCAATAGTTATGAACAAAATTGTTTTTATTTAGAATGATTCTTGTTAACAAACTTAAATATTTAACTCTGTATTTGCTCATTAGCATTCCAAGAAAAGCAAATAAAGTATGTTGATATATTAAAATATTTTCTTAAAAGACAACAATCACTTTCATTATTTAACTAATTTAGTTTTACTTCTCATTAAATTTTATATTTTAAAAAAATGAGAATTTATATTTGTATTGATAAACAACTTGAAATTAAAATATTGGAATGAAAACGTTTTTGGAGGATTTTTTATCCCATTTGAGCTAGATTAAAATAGTGACTTTGATTTGTTATTCCAAATTTTAAAACATTCCATACACTCTTTTAAAATAAATGAAAAGAGATTTATGCAATTTTTTTAAGAGGTACATCTATATTAAAAATAAAAAAATCGTTAAAATACAACAACAAAGCATGACATGAAAAAAACGTTACTCAATAAGTTATCGAACTCGTAAATTTTTGAAAAAAACGATTAACTTCCCGACAAACTCTATTGAATTTTCGAAATGAATATCAAAAAATGTCATAATAATATCATTATTAATGATACGCATCAAACAATTATGATCATTGAAAAATTGACAATTTCTCTCCAATAAGACGGTCCACCAAAAAATAACTGAAAAATTTGTCAATTTTATTTACAAAGTTGGAACAATGAGTCAATTTTACTTATAAAGTCACAAAATTCTATATAGGTATATAAACTTGACAAAATTATCAAATTTGTTGAACATAACGGAAACCTCAACGGAAGTCTCAGACCTCAGACGACATTACATTTTTATTGCTATACCATGTCATATCAACGTAATTGTTTATATATATATATATTATAATTATATAATTTCAAACATCACCTTCTTTTTCTCTATCAAATAAAAAAAATAAAATATAAAACACTATCTCCATCCATTCTCCATTCATCCTTAACCCTACAACTTTTTAGGGTTTCATCAACTTCGTCCGACCTCAATCTTCACCGCAAACGGTTAGATATTTACCGTGATCTTCACCCTTCACCGTAATCTTGAATTAGGAGTTGTTGCCGCAAATTGTCCAATCTTCGCAGTTAAAGTTCTTATCTTCGTTATTATAAATCGCACAATCTTATCCGTTATAGTTTCATCTTCACCGCAATTCTAACATGGACAGACATGAACAAAATGTTAGTTTATTTATAATTGTTCTAAATGTTTTTATAATTTAGTTACAAATTTTATAACGGTTTAGGTTAATTTCTTAACTATAAAAAACTAGTTTTTGTAAAGTTTTAACTAATACATTTAAAGTTTGTAGGGTTTTAACTATGACTGATACATTGAAGTTTACCATATATATATATACACCTGTTGTTATAAATAATTTTAACTGATACATGTTTTCTTCTTTACCATACTTGCTACTATTATTGCTTGATGAGTAAATCCCTTCCGCTTTTTATGCTTCCCTCCTGCTTGATCAAATGAGGAATGATGTCCCTTCATATTATCCCTGATTTTCGGTAACTCTCGTCCTTCACGTCCCCTGCCCCTCCCACTTGAATTCTGATTAGTTTATGGTTTATGTGGTTTTTGAAGTCTGGTTAGTTTATGGTCTATGTGGTTTTTGAAGTCTGGTTAATTTATGGTTTATGTAGATTGATGAATTGTGGATTTATGATTGTGGTTTGTGGATGATTGTGGCTTTGGATTATGATTATGGTTTTGGATTGATGATTGTGGTTTTTAGAATATATTAATGGTTTTGCAAAATGAATAATTATTATTGTTTATATAGGTACAAATATGAAATATTCAAAAAAATAAAAAATAAAATAAACGATTATATTTTTTAGTAACGGTATTGAACATAAAAAGACTGTTACTAGTAATATATTAGTAACAATTTTATAAATAAGAAAACCGTTACTAGTAATATATCCGTAACGGTGTTATAAATAAGAAAACCGTTACTAATTATATATCTGTAACGGTTTTATAAAAGGCGAAAACCGTTACTAATGTTTTACCTGTAACAGTTTAACCTTGGCTAAAATCGTTACTGTTGTTATACGAGTTTCAATAACGATTGTCGAAAGTCGTTACTGATACTAGAAGTATCAGTAACACCTGTTTCTGTAATGAATGGTAACGATTTTATTCGCCGTTACAGAATGTTATTAGTAACGACTTTTGAGGCTTTTAATAATGGTTTTCGCATACTTTTTTTACTAGTGTGCATTTTCTTAATAAGTTAATTATTATTATTGTAATGGGATGACATTGAGTTTAGGAGTTAATGAGATGATATTTGAATTTACATCTATTGAGTAAAGGTCTGTCTTTTGGGACATTTTCAAACAAAAATGAGAAACATTTTGTGAAAGTGAGGGAACTCATTTTTTAGGTTAGTTTTAACGAGTTTACTATTAACTGAAAATGATATATATTTTCTCCATCATGATTCTAATTATTTTGTATTTTTCAATATTAATTTGATCTATGTAGTTAGATTCGTAACTAGATTCGTGATTGAAACATACCGATTTGACTTCAACACTACAACCTCATAATTTGTTTATGTTTTCCTATTCATCTAAAGACGTTTTTTTGTCACTGTGAACTAAAGAGACCAATATGCATAATGTAAAAAAAAAAAACACAATTTTGGAAAGAAATTATATGGGTGTTCTAATTATAGGGTATACATAATCTATAATTCAAATATTTACTGATATAACACTAATTTAGTCACCATGCTCGCATAAAATAATGGAAGATGCAAATATTTTTGATTTATAAAAGATGAACTTGAAATCAATGGAAAAGAGATGGAGATGAACATCAAGAATGATATTAATCTGTTAAGACTAAAAGTGAAGCAACATAAGCTAAAAGTGAAGCAACATGGAGATTCAAATATTGAAAACTGAGAATCATGAAGTTTATCAAATTTATAATATCTATTTTATTTATTGCATATGTGATATTTAGAATTGGATATTGATTATTTTTTAGTTGTTAAAAATTAAATATTAATTATTATTTTCTTTTGTATGGTATGAATTGATTATCTATTGAAGCTTTATTTTAGCATTTACACTTTATACTCGTTTGTACAAATTAAACTGAAATCATTATTAATGCATATGTTGCATTCAAAGTAAAAAAAAATAAGAGAAATTGTTGAGGTTAAATCTTGATGAATCAATTGAGATTAAAACAAACACAATAAATTATTTTATCTCAACAATTTCCAACATAAGATATGAACCTGAACTTTAATTTGCTATATTGAATTTGAAATTAAATTTATTATATCTGAACAAGATTTAAATGAAAAACTATATGAGGGTCCTATTCTACCATAGATATCTATTATTATACCGGATTATGATTCATTAGAGATATCAATGATTGCATAAGAAATTAATTTGACTTTTAATAAATTGCATAAGTTCTAGAAGAAACACTTCTCTTTTATAAATTAAAGCTGAACAAATTGACGTTGTATCCAATAATATCAATCTCAACTCAAATAGGCATGGAAATGTTGCCCCGTCGGGTCGGGTCGGGTCGGGTACCTGAAGGAACTGAATCATTCAGTTCGGGTAATTAGTTTGATTTTCGGTTCCAGGTATTTTTGGGTCGGAATCGATCAATTCCGAGTCGGTTCTAAGTACCCGAAAGAAATTCTGATAATAAAAAAAAATATTCTCGCTGTACAAATACTTCAAAATATTTTTTTAATACACATGAATATTTTTTTTAATGTATCATAGAATACTTTAAAATATTTTAAAATATTAAAATTTTGTTCAATTTGATCCAAATTATGTTTAAAATATATGTAAAAATAAAAATATATTAATGGGTTAAAATTAGTTAAATAAGTAAAAAAAATATACATTTAAAAAAAAATTGGGTCCGGATACCCCATCGGTTTCGAACCAATATTTTGGGTAATTTAAGTACCTTTTTTTCGGGGCAAATTCAGGTCTAGTTCGGGTCTGAGTCGGGTCCCTCGAAACCTGGTAATTTTCCATGCCTAAACTTAGACGGTCAAAATTGAAATACTTTACAAACAAAACCACCAAAATAATATAACCAAGAAATACTTCGTAAACTAAACCACCAAAATAGTATAACCAAGAAATACTCTGCAAACAAAACCACCAAAATAGTATAACCAAGAAATACTTAGCAAACAAAACCACAAAATAGTATAACCAAGAAATACTTTGCAAACAAAACCATCAAAATAGGCTTCTCCGAAGCTGCGTTCACAAAAAGAGATTTTTCAACCAAGATAGAACCACCAATAGCAAATAGAGTAGAACTTCAATATCACCAAAATAAATACATAATGCTTATAAAAAAATATAATATAATAGTAATTTATGGTAATTTGTTTTCCCCAAAAAAATTCTTCTTATACCAATGAGAAACAGAGTCTTTTAAACTCCCATTGGTTTGGCATATTACACGGACAACATGTACACACGGGATGACACTAATATTTTACTATCTGCATGAGCATCTTTCAGTTCCTAAATCAACCGTATCTCTATGATGAACATATGTTACTTCAAATCCACGACCACCACAAAAATTCAAATGATATTTGTGGTGTTGAGACTTATTTTCTTCAAGCTAACTTTTAGTATTTGGTTATATGTTGTGAGGCCATTTTTGCACTAACATGCGATACTTAGCTCTCTTTTTCATTAATTTCGACTTGATTAACTCTAACATAGTGCATATGTTTTTATCTCGATCTCGAAGGATAGAAGAATTAAAACTCTCGCACATGTTATTGTCCACAACATCACATTATAGAATTTCTAATTGAAAACTCTTTGTCCACATCTTTTCTAGGACAGAAACTACACTTATTCCCATTAATGATTTCAACTTGGTCATATTCTCATTTAGTTGTTCAACATATGTTGATTTATCACAAATCCAAAACCAAAATTTGAGTTCCTCACCTTTATATTTTTGAGCCCAATTGGCATACTAATTTCTCGCACAAATCTTTGCTCAGCTTGTTGGAATACATTTTTCATGGCTCTTATTAGTTCCTTTTACATATTGGATATTAGGGTCAAACCAACACGCTCAAATAAATTTGACCCGATATCTTTTGTTAGTAGTTCGAAAAACCAATGCCACGAGTCTGTGCTCTCAAATTCTACAACAGCCCATGCAAGAGGGTATAATCAATTGTTTCCATCTTGAACAACTGAAAATAAAAGTTGACCCTTGTAAATAGTTTTTAAGAAACATCCGTCTACTCCGAGTATTGGTCTACACCCTCACAACCAACCCTTCTTCATTACATCAAAGCATACATATATTCGTTGAACATGTAGTTCATTTGTTTCTTCATAACGCGTAAGTTTTAACTCAGTTGTTGATCCAAGATTTGTGCATTTTATTTCAGCAACATAACCAAATATTTTTCGGTATACTATCAAAGCATTGCCTTTCAAATATTCAATAACCATTCGTTTAGCTCTTGCAAACATTAACTTTGTCACTTTAGCATTTAACTTTGTCTTACATAATTCACAAAAAATGGATAGTGTAACTTAATGATCTATCCTTATATTGTTCTCGAATTGGAGGCAATGAATTTGAAAATATGTTCTTTTTATTAGCAACACTCAACCTCAAAGAAAACTTATTAGCACAACTATATTCAATTATGGTTAATTTAACGTCTTCTTTTATACTGAATGTCATGCATGTTACAAACTTTGTTGTACCATGACCATTTGGATTAAATGCTTAACTTCTACTTGATTTTCTCACTAGTTCATTCTCCAAGTTCTTGATATTAAAACTATCGAGGTTCAAATCTATTCCATCTTCATTTGTGAAGCTCCCAACATCCGAATCATCATATATTTTTCGTTAAAATCATCACTTTCTTTTTCATCGATTTCTTCTACATTAATTGGTTAAATATATGTTGAATCTACTTCATTATCACTTTATTCTTCTTCAACTTCAACCGGTTCTTCTTCTTGAGCCCGTTCTTCTTCCTCTTCAGTTTTAATTCGTTCCTTTTCTTCCACTTCAACTTGTTATCCTTCTAAATATAAGATCGGATCATTCTCAATAAACAATGTTTGCTCGAGTATTCACTAGGTAAATAGTAATATAATTTATTATTATCGGTATTTGTATATCCCAAATTCCTAATCATCTCAAGAATGATCAATTGAAGAATATGGTAGTCGTCAAACTACTACTAGACGACTATAATAAATGATCAAACACAAGAAAACACGAAAATGCTGAATAAAAGGTATATATATATGAGTAATGATAGAAAACGAGAATTTGATGTCATAAATGGTGTCGGGAATAATGTGGTAACACGTGATTGAATTAAAATCTAATAGGAGAGAGAAATACATTTTCCAACTCTGATCACATGTTGACACATCATTCCCAATATCAATCATGATATCAAATTCTTGCTCTATATCATTACTCATATGTATATGTACGTGTACGTGTACGTGTACGTGTACGTGTACGTGTATGTGTACATGTGCGTGTGCGTGTGCGTGTGCGTGTGCGTGTGCGTGTGCGTGTGCGTGTGCGTGTGCGTGTACGTGTGCGTGTACGTGTACGTGTGCGTGTGCGTGTACGTGTGCGTGTATGTGCCTATAAAACGTAACGTGTTTGTAACTAGTTTTCTTAGTAAATAATATTCTCATGATATTTTTGCTAAGCAAGACAGACGTCTGTAATTAGTTTTTTAAGAAATCTTTGTTCTTATTGGATTTAGGAGTAGGTAAATAATATTCTCATGCTTTTTTATTATTGTAAAACACATTAATGAGTAAACCACTCATACGTAATCCCTTCAAGTAGATTGTATAGTTAAATCATGTATCAATTAAACTTCAATAAATTATAAAAACTAGTATCAATTTAAATCCTTAAAACTTCATTGTATCATTTATAGTTAAAACCCTAAAACTTTAATGTATTAGTTTAAACTTTAATGTATTAGTTAAAACTCTACAAACCAGTTTTTTAAGTAGTTAAAATCAACATGTATAGTTAAGAAGTTAACCCAAATATGTAGCCATGTTGTATTAGTCGCATCAAATCAAACTTGTCAACAACTACCTAAAGGCTCAAACATCACCCAATGAATCTCAGTAATATTCCACAAAAGTCTTTAAATACTAGTCACTCATCGACAATACAAAAGTAAGTGAGTTATCGATTCAACATCTTCGTGACACATACAACTAGCCAAAATACATATTTTTTTCATGCACATATCATCCGTAAGAATTCCACCGCGAATAACGCTCCTTCCAAAAAACAAGATCTTAGATGAAATCTTTGACTCCCAAAGTTTTTCCCAACAAAAATTATATGAAATCATCTTAGCGGATAACTTATAGAAATGTCACATACGGAAGTTATCCATATCTTCCCATCGCATAACGTCTTGTTCAAACGGGGACACTTATTTGCCTCATACATAAAGTAAAACTCTATTATGGGACGAAGTCTCCATACTATTTAATTTTTTTCTATATCTAATTCGACTAGTGAAACAACTAGACCGAGGATCAAACATGTCATTAACTATGGTATTTCTACATATAACAATGGAATAAAGTTAATGATACGTCGTAGATTTTTGACATTACACCAAATGTCATCCCAAAAACTAATCGAGAACCAACCCCCACAATGAATCTAGACTGCTCACAAAAAAATTTCATATAGAATAAATTCCCCTCCAAATTTTACACTCCGTTGGATAATTAGATATTTTTGTGAACAACTAGACCAATCGTGATCATACTTACATCTGATTATCGATGTCCAAAGACTATTTGACTCCGTTGTATATCTATTACACCATTTTGGTAAAATAGCTTTATTAAAGGAAATAAGATTTCGAATATTCAAACCTTCCTTGATCAATAAAACATTTAACTTTATCCCAATTAACTAGATGACAAAATGATGAGTTAGGAAATACCTATAAAAAATTATACGTTATTCTCTCCATTTTCAACCCCACACTCTTGTGAGAATGAATAAATACATCATATATGTGGGCATATATGACAACACGCTCATATTGAGGATTAGTTGACCCCATTTTAAGATTATTTACTTTTCTATTTATATAGTTTACACTCCATTTTAGTGATAATCGGGTCCCAAGAGACCTTGGATCGTAATTTAGCATCCAATGGCATACCAAGATATGTTGACGGAAGACTACTAATTTTAAACCCCAATACATTTGTCAATCTCATCCATCTTCTTTTCGAAACAGAATTTGAGAAAAAATGTTAACTTATTAAGATTAACTCGGAGACCGGAACATGTACCAAATATTCATTTTAAATATCTTGAAAGTGTTTAAAATCTATGTATATAGACTGAACCATGCAGAGCTTGTCATTAACAAAAAGCAAATGTGATATGGTAAAATGTTATCTTCTTGATCCACAACTCACTCCATGGATGAGTCCTGAGTTTTATGCGAAAACCATCATTTTTAGAGAGCTTCTATAATAATGACAAACAAACAAAAGAGAGTAAATCACCATGTCTGATCCCTTTAGAGATCTCGAAAAATCCCTGAGAACTCCCATTAACAGTGATATAAAACTTAACCGACGAGACACAATATCTAATCCAACCAATCCATTTCGCACTCATTCTCATTTTGTCCATTACATCAAACAAAAACTCTCAATTGACATGATCATAAGCTTTTTTTATGTCTAACATGACAAAAATAAATTTTTTAACTTTTGAATTAGCTGAGTCAATGCACTCATTGACTATTAATACTTCATCATAGATTTGACTACCTTTGACAAACGTCATCTAATTACTAGATATGACCGTTTGTAATACACTCTGCAACTTGTTGGCCAAACATTTTGCGATAATCTTATTTTTTTTTAATTAAAGGAGAACTAGCATGACACCCCACAACCATGGTTCCCCACTTAAACTCAAAACGCTTCTAGATGGAATCGAACCCGTGACATTTTGGTCTTTTAAGCCAACTCTTACCACTAGGCTACATTGGTGGGGTATTTTGCGGCAATCTTATAAAAAGACAAAATGAGACTGATAGGCCTAAAGTTCTTCACATCAATAGTCTCTGAAGTTTTACGAATATACATATCAAAGTAGAGTTCCAACTCTAGTCAAATAATAAAAATGATTAATTGCTTCATAATTCCAGTATTAAGGAAAGGCCATGCCTTCTTAAAATACCAAAGTAACTCATCGCATTCCTGCTCTTTATCACTTCCACATCCCTTAATGACCTCCTCAACCTCATCTAACGTAAAACGAGCTTCCAATATATCTTTTTGCGTTGTACTAATTGAATCAAAATTTATATCATTCTATTTAGGTATGACCTTAAATGGTTCCTTAAACAAACCCTTATAGAATTTGACATACTCATAGAGATTTCAGGTTCACTATCATGAACTTCTCCCTCGATCGAGATCAAATTAATCATATTATTTTTGCTTGCGTGTTAGAGATTCCATGGAAAAACTTGGTGTTTCTATCTTCGACTCTTAACTATGTATCTCTATGTAGGGAAAATTAAAACAAAGAAAGAAAGAAAGTTAATTAAGAAAGAAAAAGTTTAATTAATTTTAAAAAGAACATAAAAGATGGTTATGGCTTGGAACATAATTTTGATGATGTTAATATGATCAAGCTAAGTTGTCTATTTGTTTTGTGTAGAAACAAATCTAAAAGACTTTGCTACTTTAGACACTGTCTAAAGCAGGTAGTCTTAGAAGTTTAACGTAGTTAGACGAGGTAGTCTAACTCCTTTAGACGCTCTCTAAAGGGAAACATAGTTAGACGAGGTAGTCTAACTCCTTTAGATATTGTCTAAAGGGAAACATAGTTAGACGAGGTAGTCTAACTCTTTTAGATGTTGTCTAAAGGGAAATGTAGTTAGACGAGGTAGTCTAACTCCTTTAGATATTGTTTAAAGGGAAACATAGTTAGACAAGATAGTATAACTCCATTAGACGCGGTCTAAAGGAAAGTGTAGTTAGACGAGGGCGTCTAACTCCTTTAGACGTGGTCTAAAGGAAAGCGTAGTTAGACGAGGACGTCTAACTCCTTTAAAAGCGGTCTAAAAGGAAACGTAGTTAGACGAGGTCGTCTAACTTCTTTAGACGCTGTCTAAACGAATGCGTAGTTAGAAGAGGACGTCTAACTCCTTTAGACGCGGTCTAAAGAAGAACGTATGATGCCTTTCTTTAGCAGCTGTCTGAAGGAAGCATTCGTCTAACCACGATCATTTAACTGTTTGTTCCATTTCTTTCAACAATTTGACAATCCAGCTAATTTCATCAAATGAATGAATGTCACGTACGCGAATATCTCTCAATTACCTTTCCAGTACAGGACAAGATTAGAGAATATTCGGCGCACTACTTGTTCGGTACGGCCACGATCCAAATTCTCAGAGTTTGTTGTACTTTCGTACCAAGAGGAGGCCGTCCAACGGACACATTCCACGTGTCCACAAAGAATATTCGACTGTTTGTGCACTTCAACTATATATAGAAGCTCAAGAACAACGGTCAAACTGTCCGTCTGAAAAACACTCTTCTTAATACATACATAAAAATCTCTCTTAATGTTTAACTGTGAGCATATTGCAATTACATACTATCTTTTATGTGAGAAACCTCAGTATTGTAAATTGAACAGAGGTTGTTCTGTTCAACATAGAGTTAGCTAGATCAATGAGTTATATTTGATTCAAAGTCTTTAGCGGATATCCTTCCGGTTGTGGAAGAAAGGGTGACGTGGGAGTTTTATCTCCGAACATCCATAAAAGTCCTTGTGTTCTTTACTTTCTGTCATTTGCATTCAGTTGTCTAAAGCTTCAAATCCAACGAATAGTTCCGCACTTAAATATGTTTCAAGAGTTTGGAGGATTTGCGAAGAATGAAAACAAATATTAATCTCTCACAGGATTATTATCGAAGAGTTTATCGTAAACTGTTAACAATATTCAGACTTAATCTCTATTGGTAGCACCGATCACAACACTTTATTTTGATGGCGTGCCCCAATTTCTTCCTCATTATAGATATCAAGCAACTTGCTAACAATTTGAATCCGAGAATTAACCTCCTCTGTAGAGAGTTCACGAATCTCCTCATCCCGTCAATGACATTAATTTCATTACACAAGTCGTTGATTTTAGCACAAAGTAAAGCACGATCTCTCACGAACCAACTTTTGAGAAGATTACGCAAATTCCTTAAGTTCATAAAGAGGTTACTCAATGGAGAACCAACCGATGTGTTATTCACCCACAATAATTTCACATGCGGTATAAAGTCTTCTTTGATCAACCATTTATTTTCGAATATAAATATTTGACATGTTCTCTCCATCATTCGGCGCTCCATCAAGATTGGTCGGTGATCTGAATAACTCCATGGAAAAAACTTTTGAAATATATTAGAAAACCCTCGAAAAATTGATTCACCTTTTAACTCCATGTCGATACGAGAATGAACGTGAACCACATTGCCATTACCTCTCATAAATTGTCCAAGTTCGATAGTCCACCTTCCAAAGGCAAATCGATACGTCCAAGTTCTTCAATTGTCTCTGAAAACTCACGCATTAGGCTATTATGCCTATTTGACCATTTCTTTTAGACGGGAATCTAACTTTGTTCACGTCTCCCGCAAATATAATTGGTAAGTCCTATAAACTAGCCACATTTTCATCTCATTAAAGAACTCTGCTTTAAATTGTGAAAGAACCGGTCAATAGTCCGTATAAATTACCTATCATAAATTATCCTTTCAATTTCTTAATTAAAGATTAACTAAGATTAACATCAATTTTCTCATGCATTTCTTCATTCCATGCAACAATAACTCCACCCGACGCCCCTATAGAATCAAGAGTCTCCCAACCACACAACTCTCAATTACATAGATCCCTAACGATCCACTAATCTATCTTCCGAATTTTAGTCTCATTAAAATAATATATACCACAATTTAATCCATGTGATATCTCATTAATGACTTAATGATATCTCTCTTCACACCATAATTTAATCCATAAACGTTCAAAACAATAAACTTTTCAATAATTGATAAAATATAGTCGAAATAACCCTTTCTTGGTTTCGAGACACGATTTCATACTTGCATATAACCCTACAATAGATTATTTAGCTTATTCAACTAGCAATATTGATAGTTTTTGATGAAGAAGGACTTGGGTGAAAAGTATACGGGAGGGGTGGAATCTCGTGCACATTAGGCCACACTTTAGTCTGATATGGGGGATTTGTTTTCATCCATCGTCATATTATGTGTCAAGAATCCTACTTGGATATACTCGTTGACATTACAATTTGACTCTGAAAGCATTGATTCCTCATCAGACACATCGTGAATGAAAACTAGTGATTCAAGAACATTAATCTCATGATAAAGTGTTCTAATATGATTGACTTGGATTATATCTTCTACAGGAGACCATAATTTATTTTCTACCTCATCAATCGTTTCTTTCTCGAACAACAAATCCAAAATAGGACGATGAGTTGATGAACTCACCTCTTGATATACCACCATCTGCCTACTCTTCATTTTTTTAACAGTCGGGAAATCATCGCAACCCGAGACGTGTGAAGATGGATGCTCCATCTCAGGCTCACGAAAAACTATTAACTCATTCAATTCATTCTCGTTCATCTGAATCACCCTCTCAGTTATATTAGATCTTAATTATCATCTCAACCAATAATCTTTCAATATCAGCAATAAACAAATAATATAATAAATTCTTTAATTGGAAAATAAATAATATAATAGTTCAAGTAAAAAGTTATAATTACAAAGCTAAACAACTTACTAAAAAAAAGTAATAAGTAAACAATGATAAAATGTTAACAAATATGTAATTGGAATGGATCAAAGCCCAAATATGTAATAGTTCTTATAACATGAATTAAAACTATTTTGGGCCCCAGGCCCAAGTATCTTGCACCTCCTAATTGTGTGAGTTATAGTTTTGTGTTTAGTCTATTACTATTATCTAATCTTTTTGCAGAAAAATATTGAATTTTGTATTAACATGTTTTATTTAAAATTCACTTTTAATAAAATATTTTAAAAAATAAACTAATCACTTATTATCCTAAGATTGGAATTGAAGGGAAAAAGTTTATATTAGTTGGTTGAAATTATTATATAATGTTTATTCTTAAATTAGCTTAGGTATATATTATAATAAAAATTATTAAGAAGCATTTGCAATTGAACAATTACATATTTTTTGGTTTAATCTAACTAAAATTCATATTACATCACAAAATCATCAATAAAAATATCAAATTATTCAAACCTTTTATAATAGCTTAAATATTAAATACACTTAAATGAATTGTACTTTAGTTTGGTTGAATTGGTTCTAGTCATTACTTTTGATGCTATTCACTGTTATTTCCTTTCAGTTATCTTTAATGTTAAACAGTACCAAAATAATATAAATTCATTTTTCATATAATCGATGTCTAAATATATTAAAATAAAATATTTTATAAATTTATGAAATAATCAAATATGTTTTTGTAAGTAAGAGATTGAATCTAAGATTGGGTTGTTTTTCTAAAATTAAAAAGAAATATATTTTGAATCATATATGTTAACTATTTAAAATTTTAAAAAACAATAATATATTTTTATAAATTAACTAGAATTTAGCCCGTGCTAATATAAAAATCGAGAAAAAAAAATTACGGTTAAAATGTGATAGCATTTTTAATTTACCCTTGAAATATACCTATAACATTTTTAATTTTAATTTTAACCGTTTTAAATTTATGGGCGGGTCAACCCATAATCCGACTCAAATATTCATTTACTCTCACATATATATTCAAACTAATCACAGCTTTCGACCCGGTAATCTGAACACTTTAAAAATTAAGCATCATTATATATATATATATATTAGTTAGTTAAAAAATTAAACTTATATTGTTAAAACGTCACGCGTTCATCAAATTTGGTGTAAAAATTAAAATATAAAGTCTTTTTAGTCTAGTTGGTTAAGGGTTGTACGTGTTTTTGTTAGGTTGCAAGTTCGAAACATACCCATAACATTTTTAATTTTATTTTTAACCGTTTTAAATTTATGGGCGGGTCAACCCACAATCCGATCTAAATATCAATTTACTCTCATATATATCCAAATTAATCACAACTCTCGACCCGACAATTCAGACACTTTGAAAATTAAGCATCATTATATATATATATATAGATTACCAATTCAATTCAGTTATATCAATAAGTATAACTAATTAGATTGAGAGTATTGATATTAGAGAATTTAAACCCAACCTCTAATGCTATATTAGATGTCTTTTTACAATATTTAATTTCATTGCCTACATATTTTTTATCAAACTTTCCTTAGTTTGAAAAAATAATTGTACGAAATGAAAAAGAAATTATACAAAAGTACCATTTAAAAATAATAATTGTACTAAAGAGAGTATTTGTCAAAAGAAAGAGAAAAAAAAAATTAAGGCTAGTTTGAGTTGAACCCGTTATAAACTAATATAAATAAAATCATACATTATTGTTTAATACGAATAAACTAGATAACCTAAAGTAGTTTAATTTTTTTTGTTTTGTTTTAGTGGTTTAACTTATCAACACCTTTCAAAATTTTAAATAATATATATCAAATGTAAACGGAAATAAAATAAATATTATCAAATATATTTGGCAATTCCTATTAACAAACTAAACCTGTCATAGTCTGTTCCAACTTTTTAAAAATCAAACCAGCCTTTATTGTTAAGTACTTAGATTGGTACTAGCCATTACTTCTAATGTTGTAGATCTAGTTTGAAATTAGTTTATTATAAAGTTAGCTTATTTTACAAAAGCTCAAATATGTTTTATATATTTCATTTTTTTTTTTAAGATTATTGTGCTTATTCGGTAAATATTAAGATATTTTTAATTTTATCTATTCCTTATAATTAAATATTTTATACATAATTACAATTTATTTATGCTAATAATTCATATTTTTCATTAATAACGTTATTATTATAACGTTTTCTAATATTCGTTTTGAAAATTATGTAGAGTAGGTCGTGGATTTAATCGTTATTTTGAAACCTACAAACTCGATATCTATAGAACAACGTGTTTGTGTTTTTTTTTTAATCTTTTTTTTTATTAATTTATTTTTTCATGTCATACTTTATTGTTATGTTTAAATATTTTTTTATCATTTTTTTAATATATATATCATTTTTAAAAAAATCAATCAAACCTATAATCTTCATTATTTTCTATATGTCCTTAGTTGATGTTTTTATTATATTAGTGGTGCAAATGTGCAATTGAAATTTGAGAGCTTATTTAATCTATTTGATTTGGGCTTATATGGTATGAAGTGATTATTGTTTAGAGGTTTTATGATAATGAGTTTTCTAGATTTTTTATTTTTTATCAAGAATTTAAATATTTTAATTATTAAATTCATTAATCATAATATTACTTTATTTTATAAATTTTTAATTTAAAATAGAAAAAATCTAAATAATGCAACATCAAAAGACCAAATATGTAAATAGTGTAAAAATTATTATATATTTTAATAATGTATTACAAATAGAATTATATATCAAAATTAAATATACTAACTAACTAATCTTCACAAGAAAATAATTTATTTTATTGATTAGTTACATGTAGTTTAGTAATTAAGTGTTTTGGTTAGTATTTGTTTAGCAAATAATATAGTTATTTATATATATATATATATATATATATATATATTAAAATTATTAATTTTATTAAAACATTTAAAATAAAATCATAATTAATTCGGGCTCGATTAGTTTGATGTTAGGATTTTTGAATTTTATTTTATAATTTAAATCTTATATCTTATCAATGGCTGATTTGTTTTTTTTATTTAATAATAATTAAATATTATTTTAATCATTTTTTTAATTATATCACTTAATTTATTAATTAAAATATTTTTATTTAATATATATATATTTATTATTATATATTAATACAGTTTAATCTTTTTATTTAAAAAATCACATTCTCAAAATTATCATTAATCAATATTATTTAAATAAACTAAAATTTATTTAAAATAAGTTATAACCCAACAAACTCTTACTTTATTTTATATAATTTAAAATTTGAATACAAAAATATATTATAATAACCAAATTAATTACAACTTCAAATAATTATTTTTTTAATAAATAATTTTTTTTAAACAAACTCCTAGAACTTGTTCAGTTTGGGGTTTTTTTGAAAACCTGAAGGGAGAAAAATTAATGATTGGTGATGATTTTGAGTAGGTGATGATTATTTTTAGTAAAAAGTAATAATTTAAAATATAGGGTATTTTAGTATTTTGGTTAATGATTTGATGGATAAAAATGGGTGAACTAATATTTGATTTGATGGATAAAAAACTCATACCGAACAAGCCCCTAGTATGAGTTTTTTTTTTTATCAATTTAAATAATCAATGTGGCACAGAGAAATTTAAAACATACTATAAAGTCTAGTCAATTAGCTCTAGCTCTACAATATTTTTAAATAAACTATTGATTATCCAAATGCTACATGTGTTTCAATAAATAGGTTATTTTGAATCACAAACTTATGAATTAATTTACAAAGAGAGTTAATATTATTATTATTATTTTATTGTTGATGGTTACATACATTGTGCATGTAGCTTAATTTAAGCATATTCTCTAGCTTGTTTAATAATACATTAAAATTATTGCCCTCCCATACCTTCTGCATGTAACACCAAATTAAGTGAAATATTAGGTTATTTAAGAGATATTTTGGATTTTATCTAAGTTTGAATTTAGATGAACAATTATTAAAAGATTTATTTTTTAAATAATTTTTGTTTATTATTTTTCTTTAAAAAAATTATGAACAATATGATATAAATAAAAAGAGTGATTTAAAATAAACTATAAAACAGACAGTACCAAATGAATGATTTTCCACATTTTTCTATGTGAAAGAAATAGATCTCTCTCAAGACATCATATATAGTGTTAACAAACAGATCCGAAACAAATAAGAAAGTTGAGCAAAATGTTCACTAACCAACTTAAAACAAAAAGATCACTCCCCCGAGTAAATATGTGACATGAACTTCATGATTTGATTTTTAGATATTTGTCAATTTAATTATTTATTTAGTTATTTAATTCTAAAAAAATACAAAATATACACTCATTTACATATTTTATCCATAACTTTTTTTTTCTTCAAGCTCATCCCAACCCTAATTCATGGATATGTAATTGTCACTCGTGAGTCGTGATTATGGAGGTCTTCTATTATTCATGAGTTCTTCACTATATCCTTCAAAATTTTAGATTAGACCTTCAAAATCATAATAATAATAACGTTGGAAAGAAAACAAATAAACCGGACACGATCAAGAACGTAATGTGACTCTTCTTGAGCCAAATGTTTACTGATAATCGGGATAAAATCTCTATCGGTCACACTAGTAAAAATAGATTTTTTACCGAAAGTATAATCTGTCGGTATAAGTCATATATCCAGGGACGGACTCAGGATTTCGAACTGGGGTGAGTTTGAAAAAAAATTAGGGTGAGCTTAAAATAATAATGATTTTTTTTTTTTTAAAAAAACAAGTATATAAAAGTAAGTTTTACCATTTTTTTAATAATTAGATAAAAAAACAATGAATTATATTAATTTTTTTAAGAAATTAAAGGTAATGTCGTATTTCTACCGTAAAAAAAAAATTCGGGGTGGGCTTCAGTCCACCCGAGCCCTTACATAGATTCGTCCCTGCATATATCTGTCGGTATACCCCTTTGCCGACAAGTTGACAGACTGTCGGCATCTGTCGTCATTGCTCTTGTTGGTAAAGGTGTAGAGACCTAAACCGACCGATTTCAAAACTGTCGGTAGAGCTTATACCGAAAGGTTTATGTATATCTTTCGGCATATCTTTTTCCGAAAGATATGATTAGATCCATCGACATTAATTATAAAATAACATTTTATCATAGATCACATTTCTTCTAATTAGGCTGACAACAACTTTGATATATAAAAACCGAATATGCTATTTAATCTTTATTCAGGTAAATAACGAAAGATTTAGTGAAATCTTTCGGAAATACCTTTACCGAAAGATCTATCAAATATCTTTCGGTAAAGACATTATCGAAAAGATATCACTAACCGAACACGCGATTTCGAACACGCGATTTCGATCTAAACTTACCAGCTCTTACCGATTGACTAATCAAGTTATAGATATATATAGATAATAATAAATGATAGATGGAGGCACTACAAAAACTTAGACTTCAAAAATATAATATTAGTATATTCACATTGAAATTGTGTCGAGAATGATATGATTAAAAGAAATGAAATTATTATTTTTTTTCAAAATATTATAATTAATATTTTATTTGTTTATTATCGTTTTTATTATTCTAAAAAATATAATAGTTATTTTAAGACATAAATATTTTATAATTTAATTTATTTATTCTTCCTATTATTACTTTAATATATATATATATATATATATATATATATATATATATATATATAAATTTATTTTTATTCTCTTATCTGTTAATACTTTAAACAGAGAGGAGAGTGAAATCAATTTTTTAAATTTCATTCTTAATTAGCAAGTATTAATTCCCTTTCAACATTATTTGCTGCAAATACTTTAGCTCCCACGATCATTATTTTTATAATATATATACATAAATTAAATATATAATTATATTATATAATTATTTTTATAATATATAAATTAATATAATTAAGAGAAAAATATTTTAATTAATTAAATAAATAATTAATAATACTAGATTTATGAAAATTTTGAGAAATTTAGGTGCTTACAAAGTGTGTATTACCCTAGGGCCGGATTATAGTTTCCAACAAACAAATGCACCCAAAAAAAAAAAAAAAAAAAATATATATATATATATATATATATATATATATATATATATATATATATATATATATATATATATATATATATATATATATTATATATATAAGCAATGATAATTACTATTCGATTGAGGGACAGGTAAATATACATATCTACCCCAAACGGACAAAGGTAAAATCCATACAACAATAGCGGCCGGAGTTAATGAAGAAATGATATAAATGGAAAGACGAAATTTAAAATAGTGAGAGAAACTAGCTAAAGAGTGTGAGAAAATTATATATTATTATAAATCCTGGTTAAGTTCCACATTTTAGCTAGAAGAAAAAGATGGCTACGAAACCAGGGATTCTAACTGACTGGCCATGGAAGAACCTTGGAAACTTCAAGGTGCATTCTTTTTTACTTCTTTCTTCAAACCCTAAACCTAAATCATGACTTCATAGTATTTTTCATTTAAAAAAAACTATATCTTCATATGGGGTTAATTATAACGTCGTGGACATGTTGGATTGAAATCATGTCTTTTAATATTGTTTTTGCCAACTTTCACAAAAAAAGTAAAATATCTTTGTAATGGATTAAAGTGCTATCTATGTATAAGAAGTATTAGAACATAAAAGAACTCGTTTCTATAATTAAGGTCTTGTTTCGAGTTGTAGCACCGGGACTATTTTCAAAACAATAAAATAAATGTTAGTTTCGAATCCACTTCATCTAGTTCGAGTTGGGAGTTACCCGTTAATTTATTTATGAGCATTATTTATATATATGATGAGAAAATGTGTTTTTGTTTGCAGTATGTGATATTGGCACCATTTGTGGTTCACAGCTTCTACTCATTTTTTGTGACAAATAAGGAGACTCGAGACATGACAAATTTACTCATTTTTCCATTCTTACTCTCGAGGATTATTCATAACCTGATTTGGATATCATTTTCTCGCCATCGAACCGCCAAGGCTACCAACCGGATTCTTCATAGGAGCATTGAGTTTGATCAAGTTGATCGGGAAAGCAATTGGTACATCAATACCTTCCCTCATATTTCATGCTAGTTTGTGAAATCAAAACTTTATTTAAAAAAGAATGAAATAAGATAAATAGCTAGACAATAAATAAATAAATAAATAAATAAATAAATAAATAAATAAATAAATACCTAAAATAGAAAATTATCCCCACCAAAAAGAATGTAGTAATCCTATCTATCCATGAATAAGGGTCCCCAATCTTCCTAATGTTGAAAAGTGATAAATATAATGGGCCCAAGTTTTAACTAGAAAAAATATTAGAATTTTTTTTATTTATTTATGTTTTTTTTTTTATATCTTGGAGATAAAAAATTTAAACATAATTTGAGTAGACATATATTCATAACTTTTTTATATATATATTTCTCGAAACTCATCTAGATCAAACTAAAAAAAAAAAAAAAAAAAAAAAAAAAAAAAATAATTATCATCAATCTTTCATTTTTAATTTAAGATATTTTTTTATAACGGTACTTTTATATAATAGAAACTAAACACTAGTCTTCCTACTTTAAAATTTTAGATTCAACTGGTTATATTCTTTTCGATAATGATCAAATTTCACATTTCTTAGTATTATACATATCAATTAGATGTTCTAACACAAAATCTTTTAATGTCAAACGAATTACAATGAATTTGTAATATTTTCTAAGTTAAAATAATCTTTTAATAGACTATCTCTTTTTAGGTGATCTATTAAAAATCATTATCTATTTTAACAAGACATTATTCTTCTTGTTAAATTTCGACTAGTTGTAACATATTTATCTTGATCTTGTTCTTATTATAACTAAGATCTAAATGATTTAGATAAAACATATCAAATAAAATTAAAAATAGAACTTTATTAATTCATTTTTTCTTTTAATTAAATTGTTATCGACCTTAAAACAAAATTTTCAATTCAGTTTTTTATCATTTTTTTTGGTCGACAACTTTAAACACATCATTAACTTTAAAATATGAGAAACTAAAGATTTGTAATATTCTTATCATACAAATTCTTCACTTCTTAGAAAGAAAAAATTGACACTTTCAATATGATAATTTTACATTAATTGTAGAAAAAATTATAAGTTATCACTTTTTTGCGATAATTTAGATAGGATAATTAAAAAATGTTTTATTAATGACACTTTCTTCTTAAATGATTTAGGAGGTGGCCCCGTCCCATTAAAAATTTATTATATTTGACTTGGTGAAGGCTAAAATAATTTCATATAAACTATAATTCATTAATCTAGTAAAAATAAATTAATTCTGAAAATTTCATAAATTATATTTAATTATTTCCCTATTGTTGAAATGTCGAGTTTGGCTTACAAGAATAAAAAAAGTTAATGATTGATAATTATATTTAAGTTATTTGAACTTATGATAATTAAAAAAAAAGAGCAAATTTATTCTAGTTTGTTAAGGAATGTGTCTATTTTATTTATTTATTTATTGACTAGATACAAAATGAGATTGACTTATTTTTTCACATAATTGCATAACTAGTTTTTTATTTTTATTTTCTGAAAAGAGCATATAAGGATATTAATGGTAGATTTACTTTTGAGTCCTTTGGTCTCCGAATTGGTGCAGGGACTTAGCTGGTTCACAACTTTTTACAGTTGGCAATATTAATATATATATACTATATATATATATTTTTTTTTTTATAATTTGACCATTTCAATAAATAAAACTCAATCAAATCATTTTATTCTTTTATTATCTATCTAATTACTTGATTTATTAAACAACTTATTAAAATATAATATATTTTAAATTATTTTTTTTATTATATTATTATATATTAATAAACTTTAATTTTTCTTATTAAAAAATTATACATTCTCAAACTCATCGTCAATTATAATAATTTTAAATAATTCAAATATAAAAAAACCCAAAAACATTTTATCTGTCTTTAATTTTCAGTTACATTGTACTGAATTGACATTGATTATATATATATATATATATATATATATATATATATATATATATATATATATATATATATATATATATATATATATATATATGCTTTTTTATTTGTTTTAAAATAATTTTAAATTTAATTAAATGTTATTTTACTTTGTTTTTTATTAACTAAATTATTTAATTTATTAATTAAAATACAATATTTTTTAAAATTAATTTATTATAATATATTAAAATCTTTTGATTTGTTTTACCAATAAAAATTCACTTTTTTCAAAATTTACCATAAATAATTTAAAAAAAAAAAAACTAAAGAAGGCCTTCAAACTCATTATATTTTTGTTAAAAGAATTAATGAAGACTTCACTGACATTTTTCTAAAAAAATAAATCATATTTCAAACAAAATATATATATATATATATATATATATTTAATTTTAAGAATTTAAAACCATTCAACAATTATAACTATGTTAATAATATAAATTGAATTTCAAATCGTTTCGTCACTTAATATATATATATATATAAAGTTTACTATGGTGGCCAAGTGTTAAAAATCGACTTAAAAGACTAAAAGATCACGGGTTTAATTTTATTTGAAAGTGTTTTGAGTTTAAGAGAGTTATGGCGGTGGGTGTCATGCTAATTCTCCTTTATTTCAAAAAAAAAAAAACTTAGAGTTCTTTTGAATTTTTTGTTTATATTTTATTAAAAAAAACTATTTTTATAATATTATTATTATTCTATCCATTAAACGATTTATAAACTAAAATATTAAAATTACTTTATTTTATTTTATTCAAATTAAATTTTAAAATAAAAACTTTTAATATTCATTTTATAAATTTCCATAATGACCTATTTAGTATCAAATAAGACTAAAAAAAACTACTTTAAGCCCAACAACTTGAAGGTTATTAAAGCTATGAGAAGGAAAATTGGGGAAGAAAACTATAAAAAGAATGACATGGATTTAATGGTTGGAAAAAAAAAAATTTGTGAGGAAAGAGAGAATGAGAGAAATTATTTTATTATGCTACTACTTCATTCTCTCTTCCTTCCAAATTCATTTGTCTGTCATTTTTCTATTATAATATTTTTTTTTTAATAGATTGAGAATATTTTAGTTTTTTTTTCAACAATTTGAAAGAAATAGTGGATTATCAAATAATTAACCCAATCCGAACACGGTGATACTAGATTTTATCTAGAATAATCTTGTTTGAAATGGATTAATTTTGATCATTAGTCTCTTCATGACTAGCTTGATTGAGATTAATTATCAGAATCACCTCTCAAACCTAGCAAACCCTAATTGTGTGATTTGATAGTAAATAGAACAAGGGTTTGTTGTTTAATTAATATATCTAAATAGTTTTGTTTTGGATGCAGGGATGACCAGATTCTTCTAACTGGAATTATGTTCTATCTAGTGCATATGATGGTCCATCAAGCATCTCATCTGCCACTATGGAATACAAATGGTTTAGTCCTCACAATATTTCTTCACATGGGTCCTGTTGAATTCCTCTATTATTGGCTCCATAGGGCTCTTCATTATCATTTTCTCTATTCGCGATACCATTCTCATCACCATTCGTCCATCGTCACCGAGCCCATTACATGTAAGTCACGACCCTTCTCGTTTTCTCTTGTAATTATTAATCGAACATGCCCTAATCGAGTTTTTCTTTAATGATTTTTTTTTTGTTTATTTTCAGCCGTTATTCACCCCTTTATTGAGGAGGTATCATATTTCTTGCTATTTGCAATACCTATGATGGGTACCGTTCTCATGGGAATAGGGTCTATCACGGGTTTGTTTGGTTACATCACTTACATTGACTTCATGAATAACATGGGTCATTGCAATTTTGAGTTCATTCCAAAATGGCTCTTCTCGGTTCTACCCCCTCTTAAGTACCTCATGTATACTCCCTCGTAAGTTATATTAATAAAAGATATATTGGTTTTATTCAATAATTAGTCTAGTTTTCTTATTATTTTGACATAATGGTACTCTTCTTTGTTTGGTGTAGGTTTCATTCACTACATCACACTCAATTCAGGACTAACTATTCACTTTACATGCCCATCTACGATTACATCTATGGTACTATGGACCCGTCCTCTGACTCGTTACAAGAGAAATCTTTAGCGGGGAAGGAAGAATCGCCTGATGTGGTACACCTTACGCATCTGACTACGCCCGAATCCATCTACCACCTCCGGCTAGGGTTTGCGTCTTTGGCATCAATGCCTTTAGAAGGAACAAGATGGTACCATTGGTTTTTGTGGCCTATCACATGTTGGTCAATGTTGATAACTTGTATCTATGGTCATACCTTCATTGTGGAAACAAATGTCCTTGATAAGCTTAAATTACATTCTTGGACAATACCAAGATACAACATGCAAGTGAGAACTCATTAATATTCTTAGTTCATTATATATATATATAATTTCATTTATTTATTTTTCATTAATTTGGCGCATGACTTTTGTTATAGTACTACTTTCAATGGCAAAAACAAGCGATCAACAATTTAATCGAAGAGGCCATATTGGAAGCGGAGGCGAATGGTGTCAAAGTTATGAGTCTAGGCCTTCTAAACCAGGCAAGATAATCAATCTTTATATAATACTAATCTGATATTTTAATTCCTTTGATCTAACTATATATATATGCATCATTTTAATTACTTGTAGGGAGATGAACTCAATAACCATGGAGAGCTCTATATAAGGAGGAACCCTAAACTTAACATAAAAGTTGTGGATGGAAGTAGTTTAATGGTGGCTATTGTACTTAATAGCATTCCCAAAGGAACAAGACAAGTCCTACTCATAGGAAAACTCAACAAAGTGGCTTATTCCCTTGCCTCTATCTTACTCCAAAAGGGCATCCAAGTATGTATATTTTGATCCCTAAGCCCACTTTTTTTACCTAGTTAGTTTCTTCTACACTAATTAAAGTTTGAGCAATTAATTGTAACACTTTTTTAAACCTCAAATTAAAATAGGGAACCATGTGATAGTTTGTCCTGTATTCCGTGCCCACTCACAATAAGGGTTGAAATGATTAAAAAAATACATTTTCAATCCTCCCGGTAAGGGACATCGGACCAAATGGTCACATGGAATCCCAACTAATTAAAATAGTCTAACAACTAGTTTGATATGAGCTTTTGAGATTTTTATCTAACATTTTATAAAAATTTCTTTATTACATTATACTATATGGATTTGATTGGTCCCAAATTAAATTAATTTGTGGATACTATGTTATCTTTAATATTATTCAAACTTATGCTGACAGGTGGCCTTGTCATACGAGGATGATTATGAAAAGATTAAGCTTAGGACCAAATTCTCAGAAAATCTCCTATTTTCAAGGACCTACTCTCAAATGGTCGGTATTTTCATTTTTATCCTACAATAATTGGTTTTATTTATTTATTCATGAGGATGCACATAGGTATTATTGTTTTTGTTTGGATTTAGATTAGGGATAAAAATGCTAATTATTTGATTATTTTCTGTGAAAATAATAAACTTGTCCTTAATCAAACACATTTAAAAAATGGAAATCAATTTGAACTTTATTGGGTTATTTAACTAATTTTGACTGGTTAGGGTTATGAAAAAAATGGGTTAGGGTGAAAAAATCAAAAAGTATTAATATTTAGTGGAAAATTAATAATTTTTATAAATAGAAAGTATTTTGATTGATAAAATGATTGATTTAATTATGTTTTTCTTATTATGATTCTTTATATAATCATTAAACAGTCTAAGATTTCAAGACCTACTCCAAAATGATGAGTAACCCTTTTGAACATACTTTTAATAAATTTTATTTTAAATGTATTTGAAAACATTAACAAAACTGTTTTCAAATATGGCAGATAATGAGTTTGAATTTATATGTATTTAGATTATAGTTTTAGAAATTATCTTTAGAATTTCTCAACATTCTTAAGGTGAGATGATCCAAAAACCTTATATTATCCTATTCATTTGGGCATTTTCTTTTCTTCTGTTTTTAATGAAAGGATCATTTTATAATGAATATTTGTAGGTATGGTTAGTAGGAGATGGACAAAATGAAAAAGAGCAATTTAAGGCAAAAAAAGGAACATTATTTATCCCTTTTTCTCAATTCCCACCAAAGAATTTGCGCGATAAAGATTGTTTCTACCGTACCACCCCATCAATGACGGCTCCCTCTACACTAAAAAACGTTCACTCTTGTGAGGTAAACGAGGTTCATCAAAAGTTAAGATAAATTTATCGTGCTTTCTAGTACTCTATATAATTGTTTTTTTACAGAATTGGCTGCCGAGGAGGGTTATGAGCGCTACTAGGGTTACAGGCATAGTTCATGCTCTCGAAGGGTGGAAAAAACACGAGTGTGGTGACTCAATGCTCGATGTTAAAGAGGTTTGGGAGGCCAGTCTTCGCCATGGATTCCGCCCTGTTTCTTAAACGGGTTGACCCGCAAAAAATCTACTAAATCTAAAGGTTGTTTAATTATGGTCATGAGTTTGGTTTTAAGGCATGTGTATTATTATTTAAATGTTTAAAACTGTAATGTGAACTGCTTAACTCCTTTGTTGACTCATGTTGATGGGTTATTGGGCATTTATCTTATTAGTTAATTATCCTAAAATTTTAAATGATTAATGATGATTATCTAAGTCTTTATTGGAATAGTTTTATTTAAAAACACTTCTTTATGAGATTGTGATCATTCTTTTGCCATAAAGTATGATTTATTTTTTATTTTTAAATAAGAATAACTAGCATAGCATGACATCATGACTCTCTGCTTATTGAAAATTAGAATATGGTTAAACTATCACTTACAAATTTTATTTTCAAATAATCATATTTTTAATAATAACAATATATATTATAGAAATAGAAATTGTGATTAATTTAATCGAAAAAATCTACTACAAATTAGAGCAAATCGCGGCAGTAATCTCATTACAAAGAGAATTACCAACCTGCCGGAGAATTTTCCGACAAATCGAAAGGAAAAAGATTAAATTAGTCAAACTGTCATCTTCTCCATCTTTCCGGCGAATCAAACGGTGGATAACTTCACATCTACAGATCGGACACGTGGAGCTATACCCATTAATCCACGTATCAATACAATCAACATGAAAACAGTGGCCGCACTTTGGCAATCTCCGGCACCGGTCGCCGGCGACGATATCTTTAAGGCACACAGTACAATATAGATCAGGATCAGATGAAACGCCTTTTGTGAAGATGAAGACTGCGGGCTCATGATTGTTACGGTGGACCCGCCGGTAGATTAGTCGGAGACAGAGTAGGGCGGCGATGGCAATCACGGCTGCGTCAAAATTGTTCAACATTCTCTCTCTAATATATATTTTTCTTTCTTTTCTTAGTAGTCAATAAATTGATTTTTATAATGAAATGTATAAAATATTTATAATGAATGTTAAGTTATGATGGAAACTTAAAGGAAGTTTCTTAAGATAGTAAGTACAGTATATATGTTTATTTAAAACTTGTTTTCTGTAATTTTAAATTTACTTTAAATAGTTGGTATTTTATAAATCTTATCATTTCATCTAAAAATAAACATGTTTCTAATAATAGATAAATCTTATTTTTTTTTTCAAAAAATAAAACAAACACTAATTAAAAAAGCATTTGTATTCCTCAAGTGGGGGGCTGCAAACTCTTTGAGTAGGGCTTGTTTGATTAGATGGTTGATTTAAAGGGGAAAAAATGACAATTTTATTTAGAAAGTTGGATGTAAGTGTTAAATTTGTTTATTAAAATATAAAATTTTATTTATGTATACAAACTTGTTAAAAAGTGTCAAATTTATTAAACTTAACAAAAATTGATAACGATATTAAAATTTCATCAAAGTTATTCCTACCATTGTCATATCCACGTCATACATATTAACTTTATTATCAAACCTTTTTTTCTTCAAACAGACTTTATCATTTAAAAAACTAAATAAAAATAAAATATTATCTCTTTAATTTTTTCTCATCATCTCCAACCTCTACAAACTGCATCACCCGCCTCCTACCTGGCTACTCCTCAAACTACATCCATTTGTCTCTTCCATTTCATTAAACTCATTTTTGTTCTAACTGTCAAATTCAACAATAATTTTTATTCAATCGAAAAACTCATTCTCAAACCCAAAAGAATATTCTTATAATATTTTTTCTTACCTCAACTTTTATAACTTTTTAAAATCACACATATATTTTACAAATTTATAAATTACAACACAATATTATAATATCATCAAAATATTTTAAACTTAATTATAAAAATTTATTAAAAATTCAAAAATTACAATACACGAACACAAAAAAATACATAATTTTTAATATGAGAAATGATTAGGTGAGAGAATTTGGTGAGGGAATGACTTGACATAATCTTATTTGCTGAAAAAATCAAATAATTTCTCTCTTTTCTCTCTTTCCTCCCACTTTTATATTTTTCAACCAATGAAGGTAATGTCAAGTCATTCCCTCACAAAATTCCCTCACCAAATTCACTCTCTCTATCACTTCTCTTTTAATATTATTATAATTTTTTAAAAATATATTATAAATTTATGTTACATAAAAAATATTATATAAATAAATTAAATTAAATTAATAATTATATAAATAAACTTAATATAAAATATAGGATAAAAATAAAACATATAAACAAATAAAACATAAACATATAAACAAATTAAAATATAAATAACTTATATAAATTAATATATATATATATATATATATATATATATATATACACGCCTGTAAACAGTGGTAACGCGTGCTTTTGAAAGAGAAATTGGGATATTCCATTTTGCGTATCCGTTTGGCGTTCGGTTGGAACTAATAATCTCATTTTGGGAATGAGTTTACAGCTCCATTGGAGTTGCTTTAAATGGGATTAACAGCTCCAATTGTACGTCAAACGCAAACCCAATTTGCGATATCTCAAATTTTCTCTCCAAAGCACTCATATTTACGTTACTACGGTAGCAAACGCATAATTTTTTTTTTTTACATTTTAACCCTTCAATTTTGTTTTATCAATTTTATATATTAAATTTATTTATATAATTAATTTATATAAATTATTTATATTTTAATTTATTTATATGTTTTATTTGTTTATATTTTTATTTTTATCCTATATTTTATATTAAACTTATTTATATAATTATTAATTTAATTAATTTATATAATATTTTTTATATAACATAAATTTATAATAATATTTTAAAAAAATAAAATTATAATAATATTAAAAAATAAAATTACTTTAAAATATATATATATATATATATATAATATTTTTAATAAATTTTATAATTAATTTATATTTAAGTTTAAAATATTTGAATGATATTATAATATTGTGGTGTAATTTATAGGTTTGTAAAGTATATGGGTGATATTAAAAAGTTATAAAAGTTGATGTAAGAAAGAATATTATAAGAATATTCTTTTGAGTTTGAGAATGAATTTTTCGGCGGGAAAAGAATTACTGTTTGATGTGACATTTACACCAAAATGAGTTTGAAAATGTGTTTTTCGGTTGGAGATGATCTTACTAATACTTTTAGTACAGATCCCAATCACTTTTCAAACTCTCTCTCATCTCTACCGTCCTTATCGAGTTCATCCATTTATCGACGTTTTCTTTCATTACGTTTCGACTAAAAACATGCATACGATTAATCGATCTCCATGAACTCGATTCAAACTCCACTTCCAAATTAAGGAACACAATCTCTTTCTTTGCCAGCACAATTGAGATCTAAAAGCAAATCGTTCATGAATCCATCGCGTTCGATGTCATCGGACGGCCTAATTCGGGAAAGTTTATCAGAATCCTCGTTGTGTGTTTTTTTGGTTGAGTTTGATGTTCCTAGTTGTATCCCTTACTGCGCCTCTTCCCTTATATTGATGTACTATATGAATTTCTTAAGAGACGAACATGATAAGGACTAATCAAATTTATAAATATGAATTTATGAACATTGATGTCGTTCTAAACATGTCAATCCATTTCCGGCCAAACTTCAATCGGTTTCAAATTGAATTGAAGCGTTCACAGAATTCAGAAATGATATATTTAACCGTAGCAATTTTTATTTTTTGATGATAAATTTTATTTGAAATGAAATATTTTGCTATAAAAATAATATAAATTTAAAAGAATGTGAATATCACAAGGCAGGACAGCTAGACAAAATTTTAAGGGAGTTAAGTATTTCTGTTAAGTTTAATAAATTTAACACTTTTTTGACAAGTTTATATACATAAATAAAATTATACAACTTAATAAACAAATTTCACACTTTTATCCAACTTTATAAATAAAATTGGCATTCTTCCCAATTAAATTAAATTAATGAGCAATTTTTATTTTTTATTTTTAGAGAAATATATTATTTATTTAGGTACTTTTATATTTCTTTTTCACAACATTAGTGTATAATAAGTTGTTACAATAATAGAAAATATAAATATGAGAATAAGACTTAGGCTAATTTAATTCAACTCGTATAAATCATTAGTGTATAATAAGTTGTTATAATAATTTGAATAATTAGTAAATTTTTGGGTATAAATAAAAAATAAATATATCGAACCATTTATGAAAAAATTATATAATCTAGAATGAATAATAATAATAAATTAAAACCATTAAAGTATTAGACACATTCAAAATCAATTACTTAATAAGTTGAATATTATCTAAACTTGTCTGTTTGACTCATATGATAGAGCTAAATCTTATAGTAACTGAGAAGTGAACTAATATGTATAAGTTTGTAACTAAACTATATAGGATAACTTTTGATTTTTTTTTTTTTTTAAGTAATACTTGTAATAAATATAATAAATATAATATATTAAAAATATAATATAAAAATAATATATCTTTATACATTAAATTAAACTTATAAAGAAACTAATATAATATAATACAAATGAGAAATGATTAGGTGAGGGAATTTGGTGAGAGAATGACGTGGCATAATCTTATTCGATGAAAAAATCAAATAATTTATCTCTTTTCTCTCTTTCCTCCCACTTTTACATTTTCCAACCAATGAAGGTGATGCCACGTCATTTCCTCACCAAATTCCCTCACCAAATTCCCTCACTCTATCACTCCTCAATACAAATATATTATCTTTATATTATATTTTCAATATATTATATTAACTTCAAAACCTAAAAAAAATCTTCCATTAAAGTTTATCATAATATATCCTATTTTAATTTATAAAATAAATATCCTATACTTGTAGGAATGATGATGGATTGATTGTATACTTGCTAAACAATGGAAACTAAATATTGGGCCTTTGGAGTTTGGACCAATACAATTTTGGACCGTCATATTTCAATATCCCACTAAATTTAAATGTATCAAGATCCACAAATTAGTTCATTAAGCTTAATGAAGTTGTTGCATTACTAATATGATATAGAGATTATATAAATTTAAGATTGATTTTAAATATATTTTTTTAAAGCTGAATTTAGGTGTGATTTTGGATGAAAATATTTTGGGAGAATTTTTTTTTTTTAAATGATTCCCTCTCTCATATTATTTTAAAATATAATTTAGTTAGACAAATATTAAAAAAATAGTTTAAACAAGAAAAGTGACTTTTAAAAAATTAAAAATCATTCTCACTTGTATGGTTTTAAATGAAAAAATGAATGAATTGATAACAAATAAAATCTATTGAGTGAAAGTTAATGATTAAAATTAAAAATAATGGTATAATTCAGTTTTAACCAAAATTCTATACATTAAATTTTATTTCAATAGTTAACTTCTCTAACAATTGTACTGAAATAAATGTTTGAAAAATATAGAATAATTTCGTTTCTTGTAAAAAATAAATTATTTGTACTAACTGATTTATATACAATTTATTTATTTATTATTATTTATATTTCTTTTTTATTTAAGCATATTTAAATATATTTATATTATTTAGTAATAATTTTTAGTGATTAAATACAACCAATGCAAATAATCAATTAAGCGAATTTTACAGTTTAATTATTTATTTCGATATAAAAAACTAATCGAAACTAAGTCGTTTATTGCCTTAGTCTATAGTTAACCCTATATCTTTAAAGAAAATTTGTTTTATGAACCTTGTTTGTTTGTTTGTTAAGGTATTGTATGTGTAACTAAATAATTAACAAGACATTCTATTAAATAAAAATATAAGTTTTTTTATTTATTAAAACCCAATTACATTTACAAGAAGTTTATTTGAAAAGCAATTAATTTAAACAAACATAACATTTAATATTCATTATATAATAATTCCATAATGAGAAAATCCCTTTAATGAGGATGCTGTTTTTGTTTGTGCAGAAATGGAAATATTAATTATGATGCGGGTAAGGTTAGTGCTCATAAAAGCTACCTACAAATATTAATGGGGTTTACTTTTTTTTTTTTCACTTATTTTTCTAGTGGAATTCTGTCATTAATTATTACAAGTCCCATCTGCTATGTTTTCGTTTTTTTAATTATTAAATACGATTTAAATTCAAATTAAAACTTTTAGTGACATGTATCTATCAACTGTTTTATTTAATAAGACCTGCCTTTTAATTATTTTTCTATTTAAGAGAAAGAAGAAAATAAAAAGGGTTGATAAAATGAATGTATATATATTTATTAATATATAAATGTAAATGAGAATAGACTCAAAATTAATCTGTAATTGAATGACAAAATATTTATATATAATATATATAATAATACTTAATTTTTAAAGTGTTCGGATTGTCGGGTCGAGAGCTGTGGTTAATTTGGATACATATGTGAGAGTAAATGGATACTTGGGTCGGATTATACTTGTTTAGTTAGGTTGCAAGTTCAAACCATATTTATAGTATTTTTAAATTTATTTTTAACCGTTTTAACCAACTATGCTAATAACACTTTATATTTCAAATTCAACACACAAAATTTGATAAACACAGACCATTTTAATAATATAAGTTCAACTTTTTAACTAACTAATATATATATATATATAATTATAATGATGCTTAATTTTTAAAGTGTCCAGATTGTCGGATCGAGAGTTGTGGTTAATTTGGATATATGTGAGAGTAAATGGATACTTGAGTCGAATTGTGGGCTGACCCGCCCATAAACATTTTTACCATAATATTTTTTTTACGATTTTTAATATTATTACTCGTGCAAATGCACGAGATACATACTAGTTTAAACTAATAATTGTATTATCATAATGTCAAAATTAGTATGATATTCCATTCTCACATTATGAGATTTGATTTAGAGATTTAAATTAATAAGTTTATAAGCATAATGTCAAGTATTCAATTTTTAACAACATATTTTATTACTTTATTTTTGTTAATTTCAAGCAATATTTTTCATTTACTTTTAAAATAATTAATTTACATTCTTAGTTTAAATGAAAAACATTTTAAATCTATGAACTTGTTTGATTCGGCTTATAATTTGCGATTATTTAATAAATTGCTACGCTAATTTTTGTGAAGTTTAACTAATAAAATGGATAATTTGATTTAATAAAAACAATTCTATATATATACACTAAATTGTTAAATTTGGGCTTCTTACTGGGCCAATTTGAATTTCAAACCTATCTTTTAAATTACACCATTTAGATTTATATATATATATATAATGATGCTTAATTCAAACTAGTATAATGTTAATCTGTTTCAAGGATAAATAAAATTAACGTTTATAAAGTTGAAATAGAAAATACTCACATCTTTTTCATCAACATCATAATCATCGTTTTAACCGCTTTCATTATCTTTTTTTTCGTCAACATCTATGGTCTGAATTTGAGGGCTTTAATGGTTGGGACCTAATGGTCATCTTACTTCTCTCCTTATCATTGTTTTCGTTATTTATCAAAAAAATATATATATATAACAAATTTTGTAAAGAGACATTCATTATTACCCTCATTTTTGAGTCAAACGAAAAATATAATTTATTGTCTAATAGAACTCTCATATTACTAATCTCGTAACATTAGTCATCAATCTCAATTGACATCTCTAATCTCGTGACTTTACGATCTAATACTACCGGTCTCTTATCTCTCGACAAACCACATTTCAATCACACTTTCACAAAGCTCTTATCTATCGATAAATCAGTCATTAATCTAAATTTTTACACGCCTCTTAGCCACACATATATTTTATTAAAATTTGCATTGTCTCGAATGTGAAAATTATTCTCTTTAACCATCGTACCACCACTTATGATTAATAAATTTTATTTATAATTTTGTGTATGCATATTGTATATTATATATTGTGTAAATTAATAAAATTTTGAATTTTTTATAAAATTTATAAATAACATTTCCTTTTTATTAATAAACTGAGATTAATTTTTTAATATAAAAAATATTATTTATAATTTTGGGTTAAATATAAAATGTAGAAAAATAATTAAAAAAATAAATTTATTTTTAACTATTTTTTTCAATATAAAAAATATGATTTACTAATTTGTGTTAAATATAAAATATAGACCAATAATTAAAAAAATTAATTTATTTTTATTCAAATATATCATAAATTAAATTTTAAATATATTTTTATATAATTTTAAAAATGATCATATATATATATATATAATATAATTATATAAATTAAAAAATAATTAATATGAATAGAATTATATATATATATATATATATTATTTATTTATTGAAAAAATTCAATGGAAGAATATTTATTATTTTAATATAATTGTAAATATTAAAATTTTACCTACCTAATTTAAAATTTTTTTAAATAATTATTTTGAATAAATAAAATTAAAATAATTAAAACTTAGGTCAAAAATATAATTAAAATAATTAATTAAATTAATTATTTTAATAATTAAACCTTAATTAATTAAAAAATAATGGCCAAGAAAATAAATTAAAATAATTTGGGATAAATGTTGTACTCATTTTATCTCAAATTAATTTTAAAGAAATCAAAGAAATTCAAATAAATAATTTTAGATAAATGTTGTATCCATTTTTCCTAAATAAATTATTTATTAAAATTTAAAAATATATTTTAAAAAAATAATATTTATTAAAATATTTTGTAAATTTTTTAAATTAAAAATGGATCAAAGGGGATTAAAACAATCAATTTTAAACAAGCCATAAGGCTGAAAATCGCATGTTATCATTTCCCCTATACTTGGAGTCTGGAGGCGTCATCATGGCCTATATTGGCAACTGGCGAAAGAATAGCCAGAAGACCATCACATGGCCGATGAACCAACCTTACGAGGTTATAAATAGCATCCCTTGAGCAAACAGAAGGCAAGAGATCCACTCCCAAGCCCTCAATAAAGCTTTTGAAATAATCTACCATTAAAACTTCAAACTTTTTGGAATTTTCGTGTAAAACTTTAAAACTCTGATCCAATTCTCAGTAAGCTTCCAATCACCCATTATTTCGAATTATCATTTTAGATTGAAATTTATATATTTCAGTTTTGAAAGTTTTATATACTTCATGGTTGTTCGATTTCTTGATTAAGAAACAATCTTAGGATCATTTATGAGTTTTCTATTAAAGTCAAACACAATCAATCAACCCAAATCAGAAACTCCCAAATTTGAATTTAAAAAATTCAAAATCAGGTTTTATTTTCTTGAGTTATTATTCAAGAACGACAACCTATAATGCTTCCCAACATGTTTCTAATGATGTTGGGAATCTATTTGGAACAGTTCCAATCTATCCCATCATGTTTGATTAAAAACTAATTATTTTTAAAAAAATAAAAATTTAGTTCTTGAATTGGTCAAGACGAACAATTAGTGTTCATGTTTTGGTTTAATTTAATCATATAAAGTATAAGGAAGCTATTGAAAAGCTCCTTACGCTCAAAGCTCAAAGACCAAAACTCATTTTTGTATCAAAACGGTTTGGTTTGAATGGAACCTCTTCCCAATTGAGTGATACATTGGGATGATGTTCAAAATGATCTTGTGAACTATTAGAAGTTAACCATGCCCTTGGATCAAAAGATCCAAACTTCAAATGAAAACATAAAAACCTATAATTTTGATGTTCTTGAGAACCGAGGAACATAGAACTGGTTTAGCTAGGACCATGGGATTGTAACACCCCAACCGAGGAAAATTACCCCAAGGCTTACCTATGACCAAGTATTCTTCGCACTTAGGACTAACAAAACTATCTCGAGGCTGACCTTAGACCGATAATTCTCGCACCTGACCAATAATTACCGAACCTCGACCGAGAACTTCAGCACCTCGACCAAGGGCCGCCCGCACCCGACCAAGAATTTTAGCACCTCGACCGAGGAGCTCTAGCACCCCGACCGAGAATCCCTGAACCCTTGACCAATTTTTAAATATTAAAGTAAAACTTGTACATGTTTAGCACCGTAAGAATAATTGGTTAAATTAAAATGTTATACAACCAATTTTCCAACAACCAAGTATTTATGAAGTAGAGACCGATTTTTAACGGGTACGAAGAATATAACGTGAAAGCATTTCCCGAGTATTACCAAACTACGAATCAAAAATAAACTCTAGTTAAAATACATTTGTATACGTATATTTTTCATTGATTTTAAACTAAAAATCAATTGGCGACTCTTTATCAAATAAATAATCTTTTAAATTAATTATTTTTAATTAAATTAAAATACAGCTTTTTATCAATCAAATTTTAATTTGATTATTCTAATCTAAAAAATTATTTGAAATTTGATCAAAATTGATTATTGTTATACTTAATTTCAAAAAGATCAAGATATTATTTTTATAAATCTTGTAAATAATGTTTTATTTAAAAATATTCCTAACACACAAACCAATGTTGAAATTTATCAAACCTCCAACTTTTCCGAGACAAGAGTTTTTTCCGGGAATTACAGTAATTAAATTAAATTTTATTCTTAAATTTTATTAATTCTTTAATATTTAATATTGATTATATATTTCATTTATTAGTTAGAGGGAGAAATGAAAGAATGAATACAAAAATTCTCATCCGTTTTCTTATTCAAACCGACCCACGGTTTGATACATACGGGCCATTCAAATTTTTCTCGCGCCAAGATCCAAATTAACCACATTACTCAATCCGACAATGCCAATAATTTAGATTTAAGCATTATTATTATTTATATATATATATATATTAGGTAGACTTAAACTTGGAATATATTGTTTGTAATTCCGATGATTGTTTGTAATTCATTTGTTTTTTAGATCGTAACGAACTTAATTTTCATAGGCTTGTCTAGAAAAATATAGATAGGATCGGCTTAATCAATAGAAACGTGGGTCTGGCGATTGATGAAGGCTTAGGAAAAACGGTTTGAAAGAAATCTTGTTAGGGATTTAATTCACTTTCAATTCTACGCAAATCCTTGTAAACACTTGAAACAGAATCAAATACGGAAATGTTTACTTAGATTTGAAGCTTAGGATCAAGAGTGAGAAGATGACAGAAAGAAAGAACACAACAGTTTGTTTATGGATGTTCGGAGCAAACTCTCCTACGTCATCCCTTCTTCCAACAACCAGAAGGATTCACTATAATATGCTTTGAATCAAATACAGTTTGCACGAATAGCTCACTGTTGAACAGAACAAACTTTGTTCAACTTACAATATGATGAATATCACTCAGCTAAAATATTGCTTTGATTCTAACTCTCTCTTGATTAACACACAGTAAATCAGGAAAGCAGCTAACGATTTGAAAGTTCAAGAGCTTGATTTTTCAGTAATCTAGAGATTCTTCTTAGAATGCAAGCGAGAGATCCAGAGATTGTCCGTTGTCCTTTAGATTCTTTAAATAAGGCACACGTACTAACGGTCGAATCTTCATAATGACACGTGGAGAGCTTCCATTGGAACGCCTCCATAGTACACAACAGACTCTAAATACAAGGATCGTGGTCGTACACAACAGGTAGTGCGCCGAATATTCTTCAAAGATTGTACCTGCAAAACAAGTAATTTGAAGGATATTCGCTTATGTGGCATTGGTTGATTGGTTGCAGGTGGCTATTGTACTAATCTTCACCAAAAGTGGAGCAGGAGTAGCGTACAGCTAGAGCACGTGGGTAGGCGGGTTCTAGCTTCAAGCAACTTCTTAAGCATGTCATTAGACGTATTTCAATTAGACGACCTCGTCTAATGAAATTAGACGTCCCCGTCTAATAACAGAATCCATTAAACCACCTGGTCTAATGGGATTAGACTTCACGTCTAATTACAATCACTTCAGACTAATCTGAAGGAGTTAGACTGCACATCTAACTTTCACCAGTTAGACTGCACGTCTAACTTTCACATTCCATTAGACTCAACGTCTAATTACGGTTCCACTTCAGACTAGTCTGAAGGAGTTAGACTGCACGTCTAACTTTCACTTTCCATTAGACTGCACGTCTAACTCCATGAGTTAGGCTGCACGTCTAATTACGAATCCACTTTAGACTAATCTGAAGGAGTTAGACTGCACGTCTAACTTTCTCTTTCCATTAGACTGCACGTCTAACTCCACGAGTTAGATTGCACGTCTAATTACGAATCCCTTCATACTAATCTAAAGGAGTTAGACTACACGTCTAACTTTCACTTTCCATTAGACTGCATGTCTAACTCCACGAGTTAGACTACACGTCTAGCTTCGCTAATTAGACTGCACGTCTATCTTTCTCCAGTTAGACTGCACGTCTAACTCCGCTAGTTAGACTGCACGTCTAACTCAACTAGTTAGACTGCACATTTAACTTCGCTAGTTAGACTGCACGTCTAACTCAACCAGTTAGATTGCACGTCTAACTTCGTGCATCTAAAGCCGAATCGGTCTAATGAACCTCATTAGGACCAAGTCTAATGTAATCTAATTTCGATACACATGCATCAAGAACAATTAGACGCATAGATTATCCATTCATCATTTCATCATCAAAATTCCAATAGTCAACTATTTCAACACTTAGTCAAAATAATTTGACCCAACAAATATAGAAACTCAATTGGTTTTTTTCCCGTTTTTGAGAATTTTTAATAAAATTACGTTAAGTCGTTTTTCCTAAAAAAACTTGGAATCTATGATTTTATATACAACACTCTAACTAACTAAGTTAACTTACACAGGTGAAAAAGGGGTCAAAAGCGAGAGAAAAATTTTCGGTAATGACCCTATATCTTTTGGTATTGACATAATACCAAAAGTTTAGGTGACTCTCGCCATTCCTCGGTATTAACTCTTTCGGTAAATATAATTTGGCGTTTATCGAGAGATATAGTAGAGTTTTCGGTTTAGACACCCAAGAGAAAAATCGAAAGTTAATTGGAAAACTTTCGGTTTTTCTTCAAAGGGAAAAACCGAAATTTTTCCTATTTACTTTCGATTTTTCCTTCAGAAGAAAAACCGAATGTTTTCCAATTAACTCTCGGTTTTCCCTTTTCAAAAAAACCGAGGGGTATATGAAAAACTTTCGATTTTTCCTTTTCAAGAAAACCCGAAAGATTTTCCATACAACTCTCGGTTTTTTCTTTTCAAATAAACTCGATAGGTGTATGAAGAACTTTCGGTTTTTCTTCAATGGGAAAAATCGAAAGATTTACCTACAACTCTTGGTTTTTCCTTTTGAAGATAAACTGAGAGGTATATGAAGAACTTTCGGTTTTTCTTTAATTGAAAACCGAAAGATTTACTTACAACTCTCGGTTTTTCCTTTTGAAGAAAAATCGAGAGGTATATGAAGAACTTTCGGTTTTCCTTTAAGGAAAAATCGAAAGATTTCCATATAACTCTCGGTTTTTCCTTTGGAGAAAAATCGAAAGATTTTCATTTAACTTTCGGTTTTTCCCTACAAAATGTAAAAAATAGGCCGATTGTTTTGTCCAATTAATTTAACAAATAATGAAGGTAATACCGAAAGTTAATTGTATAACTTTCGGAAATAACCATCAAAACCGAGAGTTATACACAAATCTCTCGGTTTTAGATAATTTTAAATAGATAAAACCGAGACATTTGTGTATATCTCTCGATTTTGATGGTTATTTCCGAAAGTTATACCATTAACTTTCAGTATAACTACTTCATTATTTGTTAAATTAATTGGTTTTTCACTTTATAATAACCTTAAACAATATTAATTTAGCACATTTTGATATCCTTAAAATATTACACAATCCATATGATCAAACATTACACATATTCATAGGAATCAAACATAAACATACATATAAACTTCTTTATATAATCAAACACAATCATATAAATTTTAACATTAAACACAATCTGAATTTTTAAAAAATAACACACTTGATTAGCTTAGTTAGGATTCTATATTATAAAGTGAAATGTCAATTAAATTAACAAATTATGTAGTGGTAATACTGAAAGTTAATGGTATAACTTTCAGAAATAACCATCAAAACTGAGAGATATACACAAATCTCTCGGTTTTATCTATTTAAATTTATCTAAAACCAAGAGATTTGTGTATATCTCTCGGTTTTGATGGTTATTTCCGAAAGTTATACCATTAACTTTCGGTATTACAACTTTATTATTTGTTAATTAATTAGTTTTTCACTTTCTATTAACCTTGAACAACATTAATTTAACACATTTTGGTATCCTTAAAATATTACACAATCCATATGATCAAACATTACACACATTCATAAGAATCAAACATAAACATACATATAAACTTCTTTGTATAATCAAACACAATTATATAAATTTTAACATTAAACACAATCTGAATTCTTAAAAAATAACACATATTTGATTAGCTTAGTTAGGAATCTAGATTAGAAAGTGAAATGCCAATTAAATTAACAAATTATGTAGTGGTAATATCGAAAATTAATGATATAACTTTCGGTTTTGATGGTTATTTCCGAAAATTATACCATTATCTTTTGGTATTACCACTTCATAAATTGTTAAATTAATTGGTTTTTCACCTTCTAATAACCTTGAACAAAATTAATTTAACACATTTGATATCCTTAAAACATTACAAAATCCCAATACATCATTAAATTCAAACTTTACACACAACCTTATTATCATCAAACACAAACACACATATATACTTTTTTATATTATCAAACACAATCATATAAATTTATAACATTAATCACATTCTTAATTCTTAAAAAATAACACACTTGATGTGATTAAATAGTTTAGACAAAAAATTGCAAAAAGTCAAATAAAATATGGAAGGAATACCGAAAGTTATATAATTAACTTTCGGAAATAACTATCAAAACTGAGAGAATTTCAAATATCTTTCGGTCCTGTCCTTGAACAGGGGTTTTTAAGGAAGGGTCAAAAGCGAAAGTTTATTAGAAAACTTTTGCAAATACCCCTTCCCAACACAGGGTCAAAAGCGGAAGTTTTCTAATAAACTTTTGCAAATACCCCTTCCCAACACTTAATAGAATTTTTTCAGATTTTTTTAAGGAAGGGTCAAATGCGAGAGTTTATTAGAAAACTTTCGCAAATAACCCATCCTAGGGTCAAAAGCGAAAATTTTCTAATAAAATTTCGCAAAAACCCCTTCCCAACACTTAGAATTTTTTCAGATTTTTTTAAGGGAATGGTCAAATGCGAGAGTTTATTGGAAAACATTCGCAAATAACATTTTCACAGGTCAAAACCGAAAGTTTTTATATTAAACTTTCGCAATTACCCCTTGCCAACACTTAGAGTTTTTTCAGATTTTTTAGGGAATGGTCAAATGCGAGAGTTTATTAGAAAATTTTCTCAAGTAACCCTTTCCATGGTCAAAACCGAAAGTTTTCTAATAAACTTTCGCAAATACCCCTTCCCAACACTTAGAATTTTTTTAGATTTTTTTAAGGGAATGGTCAAATACGAGAGTTTATTGGAAAACTTTCGCAAATAACCTTTCACAGGTTAAAACCGAAAGTTTTCTATTAAACTTTTGCAAATACCCCCTCCTCAACACTTAGAAATTTTTCGAATTTTTTTAAGAAGGGTCAAAATCGAATGTTTATTATAAAACTTTCGCAATTACCAATTCTGGATAGTTAAAACCGATGATTCTTTTAATAACCTTCGCAATTACCTATTTTCTCTATTTTTTTACAACAGTGTAATCGAAAATGTTCAATAAAATTTTCAAATATAGGCAAACCAATAATATAGAAAAAAACATTCCTAAACCACATTAATAAACCAAAAGATATATATAATTCATAAGTTGATCTAAACAAATGTCAAAACGTACCAAATTATCCAAAACATGTTATCAATCGAACGAAAATAATTACAAATAATTATTTAAATATTGTAATCTAGTTAGTAGGTAGGGGGAGGGGGTGGTTGATTTTGCCTCATGAAGAATTTAATTTGTTGTTCAAGATTCTCCAATTTTTGAGCTATTTGATCCATGTCCGCTTTAATTTCAGTAAGCAATTGAGCTCTTTCTGCATCCCTCAATTGAATTTTCTCCAATGTCGATGCTAGGTGTCTCGCATCCTCCTCACGTTTAACATTCGCAGTAGTCATTAGGTCAGCCGTGACAAACCCTCGGTCAGAACTTGATTGTGCTAGCAAGTTTTGGAATGGTCGGGACAATTTCTTTAGTGTTTTCCGAATACGCTTCCAACTACTCATCCTGAATGCATTTCATTAATAAATTTATGAATCTAACCACAATATATAATATTAATAAACATAATCTAACATGAATCAAAATATAATATATATCAAACCACATCTAACATAAATAATCATACTAATCAAATATAAATCAAACGAAAATGACTTTAATCCAAATGTAATATTACCAAACAATAACAAATCTAAATCTAACCATATAATTACCAAACAAATAATATAACATAACCAAACAAAATCATACATATATTTAACAAAATATAATCTAAACTAACCTAAAACTAAACTAAAACTAACCAATAACAAATATAAATATAACCTTATAACGTATATAAACAAATAAAATAAAATCTAACCTTGATTTGAATGGCGAGACGAAGGTGTTCCGTTGGCGGCGTCGGCGCGGGCGGAAGGAGAAGAGAAGAAGAAGAAGAAGAGAAGTAGGTGGAGGCGGCGCGGGCGAAAGAGAAATCGGAGAGAGAGAGGGAAAAGAGAAACGGCAGAAAGAAGAAGAGAAGAAGTAGGGTTTTTTTAATTAAAATAGGTCATTCCCAAAAGTTTTATGAAAACTTTCGGTTTTGAACCTGAGTCAAAACCGAAGGGTTATAAGAAAACCTTCAAAATTATACATTCCCAAATTTAGAATTATTTTTAAAAGTTTTGGGATGAATCAAAACTGAAGGTTTATTGGAAAACCTTCGCAATTAATCATTCTCAAACCTAGAATCATTTTTCATTTTTTTTAGGATGAGTCAAAACCGAAGGTTTATTGGAAAACCTTCACAATTAACAATTTCAGGAAAAGTAAAACCGAGAGTTATTAGAATAAGCTTCGCAATTACCCCATTTTCAACACTTATAATTATTTTGATTTTTTTGGGAAGGGCAAAACCGAAAGTTTTGCAAAAAACTTTCGAAAAAAATTTGTAAAACCAAAGGTTTTACATGACTCTCAGAATCTATTTTTAATAACGAAAGATTTGTTCCTCTCGGGATCATTTCCGAGAGTATATGAAAACCTTCGATAATGTATGTCGGTAAAGATCGTTTTTTACCAGTGTTATCACATTTGAAAATTAAACAAATTATTTTTATAAACATGTAATGATTTATCTCCCACATTTTTTTTGTTAATTTTTTATAATTTTATTTTTGTAATGTTAGAGGATGGTATGATTTGTAGCTTTATTTAAAATTTATATGTATATTAAAATAAGTCAAGAAAGAGAGAAGTGGTAGTGAGAAGGATTAAATATTTAGAATAAAAGATTTATGTGATTTTTTAATCTGAGTTAAGTGATTTATTTTGAATTGTTAGTTATATCAATTATATATTCATAGAATTATTAATATAAATTAACAATCTAAATTGATCTAATTGTTAAAATGTTCACTGTAATTATAATGACCAAGGTTTGAATCTCGTTAAATGAAAATTTAAAACAATGATAAAAATATATATATTTAAATATGTGGTTAAGATTGTTAGTTGACTGAAATAAGTCATGAAATTGGTAATGAGAGATCAATTAGGGATATGTGATGATTAAATATGTAAATGAGATGGTTGACCGAAGTGATGGTTAAGTGCAAAATGCTCAAAATGAAATAATGAGATTGATAATGAAAGGTTAATTGGGGATATGTGATAGTTAAATATGTAAATGAGATAGTTAATTGACGGAAGTGATGGTTGAGTGTTAAATGCTCGAAATTAGGTCACTAGACTAGTAATGAGATGTCAATTTGGAGATATTTGATGGTTAAATATGTGAATGAAATGGTTGGTTAGTGTAATGTTCGAAATGAGGTTACGAGATTGATAATAAAATTTCAAATGAGAGATATATGATGGTTAAATATGTGAATGAGATGGTTAATTGACTGGTCGATTGAATTGTATGTAGGTTTGCCGAAGTGAAGGTAAAAGAGATTAGTAATGATATTAGATGATTGTAAGTGTAAAATGCTCGAACTGAGAGTAAAAAACGTTAGTAATGTTTGAAGATAGTTGAGTGTAAATGTAAGGTCACGAGATTAAGTAATATATGAGGTACTGTTGGTAATCTTATCTCATAAAAATTACACGTAAATGATATATGAAAATAATACAATGATAATAAAACAAATACAACAGATTATTTAAGAAATGAAGAAAAATCTTCTCGTTTGCTCCGAGGCCTGTGGAATCACAGTTCCCTTAAAACAGTTTCACCGTCTCCCGTTTGTGCTGAAGAGTTTCGTCAGTGGCTGCTTTCCAGGGTACAACGGAACCTGCAATGATTTAGCACAGAAAAACCACTACAACAGCGAACTAGACAAAAGTACCTGAATCACAATCACCGGGTTTTGCACAAAAATGGTCGAGTCAAGAAACTCGAAGAACACTCACAAGAACACTCACAAGAACAAGGAAAGACTTTAGAATTCTAGAGAGATAAGTGATAAGATAATGTGTGGAGAGGAATACAATGTGAAGGGATATTTATAGTTGAAAATTAAACTCATAATCAATTCTTCAATTCTTTAATCCAACGGTCACTAATCCATCATCCATTCATCCAACGGTTATCGTTGCTTGCCTTTTCATCATCTTTGCAAGTTACATCCTACAATAAATATTTTGTAGTTTTTTTGGGGGAAAACAACTTAGTGTCATTTCATTAAAAAAACCCAAAAGAGGGGAAAAAAATACAAAAGTTTAAGATCGGATCTAGACAATTTCTAGATTTGACAATGAAACAATAATTGAATTACAGACAATAACAATAATCAATTAGCGCCTACAACGTTTTTACTTTTATTCTACTTGTGACCTTCTCAAACGAAATATCCCATATATGGCAGAGCTTTCTATTCTCTTCATTCCTTTCGATTCCTCTCCAGGATTGAATGAGTGCATTTCCATCTGAAGTTACATCTCTCCAAATATCTTCAGCGGTTCTACTTCTTCCACTGTGAGTTCTTGAATTTCTTTCTTTCCAAATATTGTAGATTACTGCTCTAAAGTAGCATTTCAACATACTTACATAGAAGGATCTTCCTTTTGCTTTATTCTTCATCCACTCTTGGATTTCTTCCCATATTCTTGGAAAGTTGATGATGTTCATGTTTGCAGCATACATCCTCCAAATTTGTATTACAAAAGAGCATTCCCCAAATAAATGGTTTATGCTTTCCTCAACTCTCGAACATAGGACACAGTTGATATCAGGAATGTTTATATATTTTCGAATTATGTCTTTTGTTGTCAACCTTTTCCTGTATACCAGCCAGAGAATAAATTGGTGACGAGGAATAATCTTTGGAGACCATACCACATTATGCCAATCTACCTCTTGTCCTCTTGTTCTAACAATTTCTCATGCCTTTCCTGTAATAAACTTCTCATTGCTTTCTGTTTTCCAGCTTATTTCATCATTATTTTCATTGAGTTGCTTCTGCCTCATTAGGTTTAGGATTCTATCACCTTCTGGAATACGCCTCAAAAGTGAATCACATCTACCTTCATATACGTCTCTAAATGAGTACTTGATGTATTCTCTTCTAACTCTGTTTCCTTGCATTTCTTCTTTGAATATAATGGGAATATTATCCAGCCAAGGATCATGCCAGAATAGTACCCCTCTTCCATTTCCAATTGTGGTTTTCACCATTTGAAAGGCATCTTTTCTTGTTTTTAGGATTTTCTTCAATGACCATGCCATTCTTTCGTTGATGCTTAGTGTCCAGATACTCTGCTCTTCTTTCATAAATCTTGTATGCACCCATTTGACCCATAGGGAGTCCACTTTTTGCTCCAACTCCCATAAGCTCTTGATGGTGAAGGCTTTGTTCCATTCAACACAACTTTTTATTCCTAGTCATCCTTCTTCTATGGGAGTGCAAACATCCTTCCATTTGACTTTTTTTCCTCCTCTGCCTTGTGTTCCCCATATGTAGTCTCTCATGATTCTATCGAGTTCAGCCATTACTTTCTTTGGGATGACTATCTGTTGTGCTCAGCAGCCAATAATTCCAAAAATGACTCTTTTAACGAGCTCGATTCTACCTGCATAAGACAATTTTTTCGTAACCTAACCCAAAACAGAATTTATAACCTTTTCTACAAGTTGTCTAAAGTGATTGTATCGGAGTTGTTTTGATGACACTGGTAGTTCACCTTCCTTGATTCCCATAATATTGAAAATGTTTTCTTTCCTTTCTTCATTAACCCCTCCATAGAAAACCTGACTTTTGTCCTCATTGATGTATAGACCTGTAATACTCGAAAAGATTGTTAGAGCTTCTTTGATTATACTAACAGATTCAACATCCGCATAAGCCACAAAAAATAGATCATCTGCAAAAACATATATGGGTTATTGCTTCTTCTTTGCAATACGGGTGAAATTTGAAATGATGACTTCTCATAAGCATTTTTAAAATGCAGTCAAGAATTTCCATTATTAAGACGAATAAGTAAGGAGATATAGGGTCTCCTTGCCTTACTCCCCTTTCACCTTTGAAAAAGCTTCCATGAATACCATTCACGCTCACAACAAAGTGAGGAGTGGAAACACATTGCATAATCCAATCAATGAAAATAATTGGAAAACCTGCAGCAAGGAGGAATTCGTGGATTGATCCCCATCTGATCGAGTCAAAAGCTTTTTTAATGTCAATTTTGAAAGCCACACACAATGGCAATTAACATCATTTGTTAATTGCCTTATTCAAGACATTTATGTTAATTGTAACAATTAACAAATTTAATTCACAATGAATTTCATGTGAATTTCATTTGGATGAAATTTCACCTTAATTTACATTTGAATTTCTTGTGAATTTCATTTGGATTAATTTCACTTTAATTCACATTTGAATTTCATGTGAATTTCATTTGGATTAATTTCACTTTAATTCACATTGAATTTCATGTGAATTTCATTTGGATTAATTTCACTTTAATTCACATTTGAATTTCATGTGAATTTCATTTGGATTAATTTCACACTTAATTCACATTTAAATTTGGTCTGAATTTCATTAGCCCAAATATCATTTCCATTTAATTAATGGAATTAGTTTAATTCCAACAATCCTCCACATTAATGGAAATTAAAAGATTAACCCGGTGAAAGGTTCAATAGTTGAATTTTACATAGGATAGGTAGGTGTAACCCTTTGAACATTCCCTTATGAAAGTATATAACTTTACTAGTCGATCAGTAGGCTCGATGTCCTTGAACTATTCTGCCTTTTGTGTAAACGATTACACACTTTCACATAAAATTCTTCCTGATACATGTCAATTCTCATGATTGTGTTCGTTTTGGCCATGAACACTCGCCTGGTTCAGTGAGTGGGTCTAGAATTGAGCCGTGCAATTCTTTCGAAGAGGCCCCACTTCTCTCTCACATAGGTGATCTCTTTATTCATAAAGAATCATTAAAAGCCTGTGTGCTTATCCTTTCCCGAAATGCTATTTTATCGTAAGATTTTTACCCATAGCAATCTACCAAGTTTAGTACAATTAGGTTGTCCCATTGAACCTAGTTCTTGGGATCTCCAGTCATCATAGGTTGGGTTTCCCTTCATACTAACTTATTGTAGGCTTAAGTCCAATTCCTTGTGAGGACTTTAACACCAACTCTCTATTTAACCCTTTGGTTAGCGGATCCGCAATATTATCTTTTGATTTTACGTAATCAATTGAGATAATTCCAGTAGAGAGTAATTGTCTAATGGTATTATGTCTACGACGTATATGTCTAGACTTACCATTATACATATGACTCTTAGCTCGTCCAATCGTAGATTGACAATCACAATGAATAGAAATTGCTGGTACGGGCTTAGACCATATTGGAATATTTTCTAAGAATAGACGTAGCCATTCAGCTTCTTCACCACATTTGTCAAGAGCTATAAATTCAGATTCCATCGTGGATCTAGCAATAACAGTTTGTTTAGAAGATTTCCAAGATATAGCTGCACCTCCAAGTGTAAATACATATCCACTTGTTGACTTAGAGTCTTTCATATCTGAAATCCAATTAGCATTAGTGTACCCTTCGATAACAGCAGGATGTCTCGTGTAGTGCAGACCATAATCACGAGTATTTCTTAAATACCTAAGTAATCGTACAATGGCTTTCCAATGATTATTACCCGGATTACTCGTGTATCTACTTAGTTTGCTTACTGCATAGACTATATCTGGTCTTGTACAATTCATTAAGTACATTAGACTCTCAATTATTCGAGAATATTCTAATTGAGATACACTCTCTCCGCGATTTTTAGATAGATGTTGACTCGTATCTATCGGAGTCTTAGCCAATGCAGAATCATCATTGTTAAAATTTTCGAGGATTTTATCCACATAATTTGATTGACTTAGAACTATCCCTTCTGATGTTCTAATCACTTTGATTCCAAGAATCACATCAGCCAATCCCATATCTTTCATGTCAAATTTTGAATTTAACATATCTTTAGTGGATTTAACCATTTTATCATCACTTCCAATGATAAGTATGTCATCTACATAAAGACATAAAATGACGTAACCATGTTTTGTATCTGTAATATAAATACATTTATCACATTCATTCATCTTAAATCCACTTGAGATCATAGCATGATCAAATTTCTCATGCCATTATTTTGGAGCTTGTTTTAAGCCATACAATGACTTAACTAATTTACAAACTTTATTTTCTTGCCCTTGAGAAGAAAACCTTTGAGGTTGATCTATGTAAATTTCTTCTTCCAAGTCTCCATTTAAGAAAGCTGTTTTTACGTCCATTTGATGAACTTCTAGATTGCGCAAAGAAGCAATCGCAAGAATCAATCGAATAAAAGTTATTCTCGTAACTGGAGAATATGTATCAAAATAATCAAGACTTTCTCGTTGGCGATATCCTTTTACCACCAGTCTTGCCTTATATTTATCAATTGATCCATCAGCTTTCATTTTCCTTTTGAAAATCCATCGGCAACCTAGTGGTTTATTTCCCGGAGGCAGATCCACTAGTTCCCATGTATGGTTTTGCAAGATAGATTCTATCTCACTATTAATTGCCTCTTTCCATTGAGGCCCTTCAGATGAGTTAATTGCCTCATTATACGTTTGAGGTTCACTTTCCATCATGAAAGTAATAAAATCTGGACCAAATGATTTTTCGGTTCTAGCTCGTTTACTTCGTCTAAGTTCAACCTCAACTTCATTTTCCTTTTCTTGTTCATCTAGTTCAAGAAATCTTTTTGGAGAACGTTGTTCTTCATTAGACTTATATGGAAGTACATGTTCAAAGAACGATGCATTTCTCGATTCCATTATCGTATTCTTATGAATATCCGGAATGTCCGATTTAAACACAAGAAAACGATAAGCACTACTGTTATGTGCATATCCAATAAATATACAATCAACAGTTTTTGGTCCAACTTTCACCTTTTTAGGTAATGGTACGGCTACCTTAGCTAGACACCCCCACATTCGTAAGTATTCATATGATGATTTTCTTTCATGCCATAATTCATATGGACTCTTATCTAGCTTCTTTCGTGGAACTTTATTTAAAAAGTAATTAGCTGTCAAAATAGTTTCTCCCCACATGTTATGTGGTAGACCAGAACTTAATAGAAGTGAATTCATCATTTCTTTTAATGTTCTATTTTTTCTCTCAGCCATACCATTTTGCTGAGGAGAATAAGGTGTTGTCGTCTCATGAATTATACCATGTTGAGCACATAGCTCGGCAAAAGGTGATTCATATTCACCTCCTCTATCACTTCTTAACACCTTGATCTTTTTATCAAGTTGGTTTTCAACCTCATTTTTATAGAGAGTGAATTTCTCTATGGCTTCATCTTTACTTTTAAGAATATACACATAACAATATTTTGTGTTATCATCAATAAAAGTAATGAAATATTTTCCTCCACCACGTGTTGGTGTTCCTTTTAAATCACTCACATCTGTATGAATTAAATCAAGCGGTTTATTACTTCTTTCAACGTTTCGAAAGGATGATCTCGTCAATTTCGCTTCAACACAAATTTCACACTTGTGTTTCTTATTAATTTCGAATGTAGGTATACTATTCAGTTTTATTAATCGATGCATCGAATCATAATTAATATGACCTAGTCTACCATGTTATAAAATGGAAGACTCCAACAAATAAATACAAGACTTATTCTTTTTATTCATACTTGGCTTAACTGCCATTACATTTAGCTTAAAAAACCCATCAGTAGCATAACCTCTACCTACAAACATTCCACCTTTGGATAAAATAATTCTATCCGACTCAATCACAATTCTAAAACCATGCTTACTTAGAAGAGATCCGGATATCAAATTTTTCCGAATCTCTGGAACATACAACACATTAGTTAAAGTTAAATCTTTCCCTGAAGACAACTTTAACACCACTTTTCCTTCACCTTGTATGTCAGAAGTGGCAGAATTCCCCATGAACATCTTTTCACCATTCTTCACTTCTTCGAGGCTTGAAAATACTTCTTTGTTGAAGCAAACATGTCTTGTAGCTCCTGTATCAACCCACCACTCTCGTGGATTAGATCCCACCAAGTTAACCTCAAATATCATCGCACATAGATCCATGTCCGATAATCCTTGAGTCAAGTTAGCCTCTCGAACTCTTCTCGGCTTCTTGCAATCGGAAGATCTATGGCCCATGCCATTGCAATTGAAACACTTGCCCGTGAACTTCTTAGAGATTCCTCCTTTAGGATTAAGGCTTCGGTTTTTGACAAAAGAATTGTGTTTCTTCTTGTCTTTACCATGCTCAACCACATTTGCTTTAGCCACATGTTGACTAAAGTATTTCTTTGAGGCGCTTTTATCTTCCTCTTCAATGCGTAGACGAATCACCAATTCTTTTACGTTCATCTCCTTTCGCTTGTGCTTAAGGTAGTTCTTGAAATCGTTCCAAGACGGTGGCAACTTCTCAATAATAGCAGCCACTTGGAAAGTTTCTCCCAAATTTATGCCCTCAGCATAAATTTCGTGCAAAATAACTTGGATCTCTTGAACTTGTTTAATGACTGGTCTTGAATCTACCATTTTGTAGTCCAAAAATCGACCGACCATAAACTTTTTTGCACCCACATCTTCTGTTTTGTACTTACGTTCAAGAGATTGTCATAGTTCTTTGGCCGTATTCTTTTCACTGTACACATTGTACAATGAATCTGATAAACCATTCAGCACGTAATTTCTACATAAGAAATCTGAATGGTGCCAAGCATCAATGGCCGAAGCCGCTTGCACATCAACTTTCGGATGCACGTTTGCATCTGACGATGAAGCGACGTTTGGCTCATCGATTTTTGGAGTGGGAGGATCCTCCGTGAGGAATCGCGCAAGACTTAGGATCGTGAGGTAGAAGAACATCTTCTGCTGCAATCTCTTAAAGTTTGAGCCATCAAACTTTTCTGGCTTATCCAGATGGTTAGCTGGAACCGGCATCCTCATGTTAAAAGTAGGTGTTTCGGTAGTCATTTCTGAAACAAAACCAGAAACGTGTAAGAATCTGAGATAAGTAATATTTGAGACTGTTTTAAGATTGTTGGTAATCTTATCTCATAAAAATTACACGTAAATGATATATGAAAATAATACAATGATAATAAAACAAATACAACAGATTATTTAAGAAATGAAGAAAAATCTTCTCGTTTGCTCCGAGGTCTGTGGAATCACAGTTCCCTTAAAACAGTTTCACCGTCTCTCGTTTGTGCTGGAGAGTTTCGTCGGTGACTGCTTCCCAGGGTACAACGGAACCTGCAATGATTTAGCACAGAAAAACCACTACAACAGCGAACTAGACAAAAGTACCTGAATCACAATCACCGGGTTTTGCACAAAAATGGTCGAGTCAAGAAACTCGAAGAGCACTCACAAGAACAAGGAAAGACTTTAGAATTCTAGAGAGAGAAGTGATAAGATAATGTGTGGAGAGGAATACAATGTGAAGGGATATTTATAGTTGAAAATTAAACTCATAATCAATTCTTTAATCCAACGGTCACTAATCCATCATCCATTCATCCAACGGTTATCGTTGCTTGCCTTTTCATCATCTTTACAAGTTACATCCTACAATAAATATTTTGTAGTTACAATGGCAATTAACATCATTTGTTAATTGCCTCATTCAAGACATTTATGTTAATTGTAACAATTAACAAATTTAATTCACAATGAATTTCATGTGAATTTCATTTGGATGAAATTTCACCTTAATTTACATTTGAATTTCATGTGAATTTCATTTGGATTAATTTCACTTTAATTCACATGTGAATTTCATGTGAATTTCATTTGGATTAATTTCACTTTAATTTACATTTGAATTTCATGTGAATTTCATTTGGATTAATTTCACTTTAATTCACATTTGAATTTCATGTGAGTTTCATTTAGATTAATTTCACACTTAATTCACATTTAAATTTGGTGTGAATTTCATTAGCCCAAATATCATTTCCATTTAATTAATGGAATTAGTTTAATTCCAACCGGTACATTAGGGGAAAATGATATTGGTGTGATTAAATAAGATTGTTGGTTAACTGAAGTGAGGGTAAAAGAGATTTGGTAATATTATAAGAGTATATAGTTTGTTAATTTGATAGTGTAAAGTATGATGATTATAAGAGTGTGATTTGTTGATTATATAAATAGAAATATGATGATTATATATGTATAGTTTGTTGATTATATATCATTTAATTTGTTAATTGTTTATGAAGCATGTCCTAATGGTTCAAATATAATTACAAATTCAGGAATTGCATTTAAAATAGAAGGTTAACGAATACTACATATATAAGTGCATAAAAAAATTGCATGTGTTCTTCCTCCTCCATTGAATCCAACCATTCGTGTTAAATCTCAGACAACACCATCAAATCTTTCTCCTTGTGTTCATTCTTCTCCTTCTCGAACAGCCCTATCGAGTCTAAGTGTTCATGTTCCTCCTCGGACAGCATCAACGAATCTCGCTTATCATGTTCCTCCTTCTCCTTGAACAACCCTCTATAATTCAATTGCTCGTGTTCCTCCTCAGACAGTACTGTCGATTCTCATTTATCGTGTTCTTCCTCCTCCTCAGACAGTCCCATCGAATTTAATTGCTCGTATTTCTCTTCCTCCTACTCCTCCTTGGACAACACTATCAAATTCAACTACCAGTGTTCTTTCATGTCCAAACCGATTTTACTAAAAAAATCAATATCGATAACAAGTAATGTTGCAGGCTAAACCTCTTTATCAAATGTATTGAAGATTGATGTCACTCAATCATATAATGGAGTCCCAAATTATGAAGTTTAAAAGAAGATATTCGAAATCTAAATTAACCTAATAAGGAGTCTCAATTTGACCATTCTACTCGTTTGGGTATGTGGTTTCTATTTGGATTTTTTCATGTTTTTTTTTTAATATTTTGTTTGATAATTTGTTAAAAAAAGTTATGTTTTGGGGTTAATATATCAAAATAATTTTCTTTTTTTGGTTGGTTAATAAAGAGTAATTTTGGTATTTTAATATATAGATGGATTGATGGTTAGATTTTAGGTAAAAAATATTTAAAATATCTTAAAAACATAAAAATCAAACAAGCTCTAAGGCTAGTTTTCAACCTAAAAAGAAAAGAAAAGAAAAGAATTCTTAATATGATTAAAAGTATCTAAACTATTAGTAAATAAACTGAATCTAAAATTGAGTTATTAGACAAATAGTTATAGTGTTGATTGTCTCCTTATCTTTTCCATGTATCTAACACTAAATTAGTCAACTTTGTGAAGACCTGTTTGGTAAGAGAAACAGGAAAAGATACCAATTAAGATCATCCCCATAAAGGAATAATATCCCAAATCCCAACAAAACAAACAGGTCCAAACAATCAGCGTGCATACATAAATTCAATTATCAAACTTTTTCTCACACACACACACACACACAAAATGCCAAGCACACGCACCTCTTCATCTCTATTTTTTTTATTTTTCTTTTGTCTAGTTTGATTCTACAATTCCATCCTAATTAGTCACAATGGTTAATAAATTATTCAATCATTTAAACTAATAAGTTGAACCAAACAAGCCTAACAATATTTTCTCTATTTTTTATTATTATTATTTTTTTTTTGAATAAACTGTTTACCAAATAACCTACACCAAATAAACTAAATATTATAATTACTAAATTGAATCAAACTAACCCCTTTTTATGTTTGTTGACCACTTTTTTTTACATATTTTGTAAGTTTTTTTTTGTTGTTATAAAACATAGTTTTGTATGTCCCAATAAAGTACAAGTGAGCGTGTTTTAATGCCCTTTTCTTTTTTATCTCTCTTTTACATTCTTTTTCTACCTTTTAAAATTTCAAATTATTCATTATCTATAACACAATTCATCATTTAATTTAATCATAAGAATAAAGCTTATTATTACCCATTAACTTAATGGGTCTCATCATTACCCATATACTGTACTATTCGTTCAAAATTTATCTTAGACCTTGTTTAATTGAATTACTATAATTTTATTTTATATTTAAAATTTAATTTGTATAATTAAAAATAAATAAATATGATAACATAAGCTACTTGAATGAGGTCAAATTAATTATTTTTATCAACATATCATGATTCTTTTCTTAAAATTGCTTAGGTAAATGATATAAACGAGAGATAAACACGACAAAAACATTACAAAAAATGAAAGAAAAATATTAAAAAAAAACACATAACACAAAATAGTTCACTAATAATCAAACAAAAATAAATAAATTTTAACGAGCAAATTTTAAAAAGACTAATGAGTTTTCAACTTCCCTAACTGATTTACCCAATAAAATATTTCCGTTTGTCATCATAATATAATTATAAAATTATTTCAATATTCTTATTTAATACAATTTTTTTTTTGTTAAATAAAAACTAGTTATTAGTTTGACCAAATAAGAATGCAAAATAGGTTTCCCAATTTGAAAGCAAAACCATTGTCAATCATAATAATTAAAATATCTCATTCATTATATATATAACTTACATGGAAAGTAAAATAAAATAAAAGACATAATCTCATAATTATTTCCATTTTATAGCCACAAAACTCAATATAATTAATAATGACCATTTTAACAGCTTTAGTCCAGATAACAAAATTAATTTAAAAACAAATAAAATAGAAAGAAATATTTTTTAAAAATAATGTATAAGATTTTGTCCAAAAATGTTTAATTATTTTCAAAAACAAATTAGATAATTATAACTATATAAGTAATTTATTTGAGTAGACTCAATCCCACCAAATGAATGCTTCTTCTTCATTTCTCCTTTTTCAATTTCTCAATTTTCTCTCTCTAAACAGAGAAGAAGAAGATCGAGTATTCATCTAGATCCATAAGGAAGAAGACGAAGAACAGATCGAATTGTTGATATTATAGAGTTCTGCAATCATAAACAGTTGAAAAATCACTATTATTGTTTGGTAAATGAAGTGCAAGAAGCACTCAATCGATTACAGTAGCAATATCGGCGTTTGCGCTACTTGTCTCCGGGAACGGTTATTCAATCTCATCGCCGCTAAGAACAGAGATGATCGCGGCGGAGGATCAGAATCGCAACCGTCTCCCTTAGTATTTCCTCGTTCCGTCTCGCCTTACGGATGTCGACGAAGTTCGAATGATAACGATTTGATCATTAATCATCGTCAGTTGAATCACAGCTTATCCGATCAACGATTCTTCTCAACTCCACAGATATGGTCGAGTAATGATCGCGACGGGATGAGAAACGAGATGAAGAAGAAGAAGAAAAGTCGATTTTCAATCTTCGCTAGGTTGTTCAGATCTAAATCGGAGAAAATCGGAATGGATCCTAGGGTTTCAATTTCCAATAATTCTGGTGATTCATCTTCATCTCCTTCCTGGTTCACTACTATGCTTTCTTATAACAATAAGAAGAAATCGAAACTATTCTCCTTCGATGAATCAACATCTCACGGCGGAGGAGGCGTTTCTCGTAAAAGTAAAACAAGTCGTTATCATCGAGATCGAGGAATGTCACCTGTAAGTGGTCCAGAAATCGACGATGATTGTTGTGATAGATCAAGCGGTTACTCATCTGAATCGTCTAATCATGTATACAAGATGACGCCGGTGAAGGCGGCTGAATCGGTCCGGCGAGGCGGCGGTGGAGGACGTCCGAGTCATTCGAGAAACTTGTCAGGTTTAACCTTCTGTTTGAGTCCTTTAGTTAGGGCGAGTCCGAGTAGACAGTGGAATCAGAAAGGAATGTCAATGTCGACGACGGAAATGATGCACGGCGGCGGCGGCGGCGATAATAGACCGCCGGCGGCGAAGCCTTATCTTTCGACGGCGGCATCTTTCTGTTCGAATAGATCGAGAAAACTTGCTGATTTTGGAAGGTTGAATCATAAAAACCATTAATTGCATTGAATATGACTGAGTCATGAAAAAGATTGATCGAACGAAGAAGAAGAAGAAGAGATGAAAAGTACGGTTTTACCCTCCTATGATTTCTTCATTTTACTTGATATAGTATAAAATTTGAAAATGAAAATATTTTGTTAAAATGTTTGTCTCCTTCTTTACTTGTTACCTGTAAATCTGCAATTCATAATGTTTGTTTCTTACCTTTAAGATTCCATTTATTATTATTTATAGAAAATTACTATTTTGTTAATTACTTTCTTAAAAAAAATTATTTTGTTTCACAATACAAAATAGTATTTTGAGAACTATTTGAACCTTTTTTATTTATTTTTTTAAATTAATTAGTTTGAATTTTATTCAATAAGGACACCACTCTTTATATCAAATATAAAAAATAGCATTTTTTACTGTTTAGGTTTTTTTTTCAAATCTATAAAATGTCCGGTATCTTATTTTTTATGTTTTAGTCTTTTAATTATTTTTTCATGTTTTTAAATAAATTTAGTGACGTTTTGAAAGTATTTTTTAAATTGAATATTTTTTTAGATTTACACGTTTTAATTTGTCGAAATTAGTTTTAGTAAATAAAAAAAATGTGTAATCGGAGTAAAATTCATATCGAAAAGAGGACAATAAGTTCTTTCAAAGTTGACTATTTGACCCTCTATTTAGGGCTTAAGGGTGTTCTAGAAATGTCTGTGATCGAGTAAATAGCTCTACATACGACTTATGAATTTGTGCATATTTGTGTTTTAATTAGATATTTTTCGAAACATACGTGTTTAAAATTGTCGAATGCGGTTGTAATGCCTTAAAAATATGTAATGTGTACAATAATTGAATTTTTTTGAAAAATTAGCTAATTACTATTTTGTTTTTACAAATTTAGTAGAGTAAATAAGAAATAAAAATACTTTGTTCGATAGAAGTTTATTCGTTTGTGAAAAATCTTAAATGACTAAAATTTTGTTAATTGAAAGTCTATAAGACAAAATTCGAGTCTCATCCCATAAAACAACCCAAGTTCAAACCAAGAAAGCAGTTAAATCACATAAAAAATAGTAAATAATTAAAAGTCAAATGTTATCCTAACTTTAAAAACGTTTTAAATTAAACTAGGTGGGTAGTGATTCTATAATTATGTTATTTTTTTTCAAACAAAAAATTTGATTCCAAAATCTATTTTTAAGTGCTAAACTTAAATTGACGGAGAAGATGATTCCAAACAAAAATAATAATAAACAAAAGAAAATAGGCATATAATATTTCTCCTAGGAACATAGTAGAAGTCTATGATAAAATATAACATTAAAAAATAGATATTAATATTTATTGTGACATAGACCAATCAACATATTTAAACAATTGAATTAAATTTATCAGCTTAAAAAGGTTGAATCATAAATTTGATTATCCATAAAAATGAATGGATTTATTTCGAGATTTTAACAAATATTTACCAAATTTAAAGACAAAGTAATAGTTTAATTCCTAAAACTTGTATGGGTCCTAGTGAAGTAACTTTTTTTAATGGACGGTCAGAAAAGTAGGGCACACACAATCTAAGGTGGGCTGCTTTCCAGGGGAAAAAAGAAGAAGACATATAATTTTAGTACGGTCATATAACGGTTAAAAGAACAAAATTGAATTTTTGAATATTATACATTTTTACTTATGTAATGGTTGGTAAACTAAATTTCTAACCAAACATGACCAAATTAACCCTTATGATTAAACCATTTATTTATATTAAGACATTAATAACCCCTTAAATGACAAGTGTTTTAGAATTTAAAATTCAAATAATTGAATGATATAGATGAGGCTAGGGCCCGGTAATTTTACACCCGAAAATACTATCCAAATAAGGTTAGAGTCATGTATTTTTTTGTTTGGGTCAAAATTAGGATGACATGTTTAACCTAATTAAAAAATATTTCAAAATTGGGTCGACCTGAAATGACTCAAAGTAGGTCTGATAACACTTTTACAAGTTTCTTTTGTTTAATTTTGTACTTTTTTTCCTACTCACTCACTCAATTTTTTTTTTTTAAATTTTTTTGTAAACAAATATTTTTATTTTGTGTTGATGTCATTTTAATTTGAAATAGAAATATGTGAATTAATTAATTGGGTTGAGTTTGAGTTGAGTTAGGTAAATCGGGTCAATCGGGTCGTGTTCGAGTCAATCACAAATAAATAAATCATATTCATGTTAGAGATTTTGATACAAATTACTAAATATGACAGATTCGTATTAGTATTACTCGACAGGTTAACCCGTCAACCCAAACCCGCCAAAACGAACCATTTGAACCAATTAGTCTCAAAAGATTATCATTATCTAAATAAAATCTCCACACGATTTGAATAGAAAATCAGATACTAAAACCACCGTTCAAAGTATTCTAGACATTTAAATAAAACAAATATTGGGAGATGATTATAATTTTTTCATATTTTTATATAAGAAACAGTACTATTATAGTGGACTTCTAAGATCAATCATTAATGTCTTTATAAGTGGGATATTGGCTGTTGAGAATTAAATCTAAGTTAACATGTTAGGTGCTCTCATGAGGGTCTTCTATGAAATAGTGATATCTTATCGTAACATTTTTCTTTTTTATCCTCGATTTCGAGAATCTTATATGAATAAGCGTATCATATTCTCCGACAACTCTTTATTTATTTTTGGTATCGGGTAATCATCGAAAATTCATTGGCTTAGCTTAATTTCTATTTGAGAATTTTTCAGCTAGATATGCTTGTCGAGTTGAGAAATTAATGGAGTCTTCCATATGCAAAAGGAAAGTGAATGACAAATTCAGCACTACTTTCAAGTGCTCACCATTCAACTTTTAGTTTTTTTTGCTTTATGTTTACATCAAAGACAATTTTCAAATTGACCTTTATTTTAAAAATATTATATAGTTGGTATCTATTACTAGTGTTTTCGAAAATACAAAATGTTAGTATTATGGCTGGTTTGGTTTGAACGTTACTCTCGAGATAGTTGGAGTTAGAATTGAATTTGAACGAAAAAATATTATTAAGGTGTTTTAGAAATTTTATCTCATATAAATCAATAATTGAATTCGATAATTAACAATAATTGTATACATGTTATTTGGTTTAAACCTAAATCTGGGTGTTTCCAAATTACACATTTTATATAGGGAGAGAGAGAGAGGTGAAATGTCATTTTTATGTAATAATATCTTAAATTTTTTATTTTATTTTTTATGTTCTGTCTGAGAATTTAACCCGTGATGTTTTATCTGAGTTAAATCACCATTAAAAAAGTTATCCATTTAAATTTGGTAACACTAGAAGTGGATTCCAAACAAAGCTTGATCAATTTCATTTACTTTGCTTTGGGGATGAGATTCAATGATTGTGCTTTATTAGTTTATGGCTTCCATTCATCATTGGGTTGAATTTATGCTCTATTTTTACACACTAAAATAATTATATAAACCCTTCAAATATTTCCATATTTTAATATTAGCTCTCAAATCTTTAAATCTAATTTATACCCCTAAAAAAGTTTTATACACCTTTGAAAACACTCAATTCTTTAAAAAAAAATAAAAATTATTAGGTAATTTAGAAGGTTTTATATTTTTAAAAGTGAGTGATCTCAAAGCTGTAGAGATAATAATCAAATTAGATTAAAAAAAACTATTGCATAAAATCAAATGAGTATATATATAATATTTTTTTAGGAGATAACAATCTAGCTAATTTACTTTAAAGATTTAGTTTTGAGAATTTATATAAGAATTATGAATATACTGTTCGGATGACAATGAAGTGGGAAGTTGACTTATCATTTTGGCATTTTATACTTTTATATTTATATCATTTATGTTTATTTTGAATTTGAGAAATTTTAGTGGAATATTATTTATACAATTTCTCAAGAAAATATATATTTTTCTATGATAACTTTTTTTTTATATAGTTTAATATGTTAAAAATTCATATTAATATAAATAACTTTTTATAATTATTAATAGATTAATAGATTTTTAAAATTATATATATTTTTTAAATATATAATTTAATATTATATATTAAGTTTGTTATTTATATTTATATATATATATATATATATTTATACTTTAATATATACATTTTTATTTAATATATAAAAATAAAGTGAAAAAAATTAAATATAATTTTTTAAACTAGTTTTCTCTCATTCTCTTTAATAATCTATTCTTTTCTAATCACTCTAAAATTAAAAAAATAATTTTCAGTAATAATAGTTATTTAAACTAAAATAATAAGTATTAAAAACATTAACTCATTAATTTATTATGATAAACTAGCATTTAGCCCGTGCATTTGCACGAGTAATAATATAAAAATCATGAAAAAAAATTACGGATAACATTTTTTGACATCTTTTAACCGTTTTAAGTTTATGGGTGAGTCAACCCATAATCCAACCCAAGTATCTATTTACTCAACATCATTATATATTAGTTAGTTAAAAAGTTGAACTTATATTAATATTAAAACGTCCCGCGTTTATCAAATTTGGTGTTGATTTTAAAATATAAAGTCTTTGTAGCCTAGTTGGTTAAAGAGTTGTACTTATTTTGTTAGGTTGCAAGTTTGAAACATACCTCTAGCATTTTTAATTTTATTTTTAACCGTTTTAAATTTAAAAACGGGTCAACCCACAATCCGACCCAAGTATCCAAATTAACCACAGCTCTCGACCCGGCAATCCGGACACTTTAAAAATTAAGCATCATTATATATATATAGATTTATGTTCTAGTTTTCACCTTTTAAGATATTCAATACAAAAATATTTGTGTTCACTATCATCTCCATTTTATCACAAAGTTTGGAAATACCAAAACCAAACATTCACTTAGTATAAGATTTATAAAAATTACTAATTCCTTCCTTCTCATTAAAAAAATATTCAAATTTCTAGAAGTTTAACCTAATTTAAACCAGAAAAATATAGATTTTAATTCACATCATTTTTTTTTATCATTTACTTAATTTAAAATTAGACAAGAGATAAATTATTAATTACTAATATGATTAAAGATAAATACAATTCAAATCACCAACTACTAATATTTAAGGAAAAAAACAATAAAATTGAATAATTAGCACAATGTGCTAATATAAAAGAGAAAAACTAATATCCTCCATTAAAAAAAATAAAAATAAAAAATTTACATATTTTGTGTAGTTGATTGATCTTCTAATAAACCATATAAAAAATGATCGGAATTGATAAAGTATTAAATAAATAAGAGAAGTTATTTATTTATCTCCTATTAATTAGGCTAAATATAATAACCAATTCCTATATTTTTTTCTATTTCTCTATTACTATTACAAATAGATAAACTATTGTAAAGATTATTCATTCAATCAATAATATTATTTCAATCTTTCTCTTCAAAAACTCAATCAAATAGTTCTTGTTTATTTTATTAATTCGAGAAATTTAACTTGGTATCAGAGTGTATAAGGGAAAACTCCCGAAAACGATTTCAATGGAAGAACAATATCACTCCTCAGTTCTACCAATAATATATGGAAGCGTAAAGCTTGATAAATATAATTATATCTATTGGAAATCACAAGTTACTCCAATCATGATAGGTTATGATTTTATGGATATAGTAGAAGGAAATCTTGAAACTCCTCCCAAATTTCTTCAAGAAACAAATGGTCAAAATAATACAATTCAAATCAAGAATCCAAAGTTTAAACAATGGCGTATCCAAGATCAAAGGGTACTTGCATGGCTCTTTTCAACATTGACCGACGAGATTCGTCAACAAGTCTCAAAATCATCTTCGGCACAAGAACTTTGGAAAACCTTAGAGAAAATCTATGTTTCTCAATCAAAGAGCCGACTATTTGAGTTACGGAGTCAACTCCTAAACGCACACAAAAGTAGTGGTTCTCTTCTTAACTTCATTCAACACATCAAAAACCTATCAGATGCACTTATCGCTGCCGGACAATATGTTTTTGATCAAGATCTGCAACTAACTTTACTCAACGGGCTTGGAGACGAGTTCGAGCCGATGATATGTGCTCTAACTTCCGGACAAGATCTATTGTTTAATGAGATGACAGACATCCTTCTAAATTATGAACAACGACTCATATTCAAGAAAGAAAATTCCATTATGAAAATATTTTGCGCTCAAACGTTTCGGCGAATATTGCTTATATTTATAGGCATGGAGGCGTAAAGAACCAAAGACAGAACCGAGACAATAATCGTCCGCAATGTAATTTTTGTCATAAAATTGGTCATCGCTCCAAAAGTTGTTTTTATAATCTATCTTGTCAAATATGTAATGTACAAGGACATAGTGCTCTCGAGTGCCCTCGTTTTAATCCTTCTATAAATCCTACAACAATGTTAGTTACATCGTCTACTATTGTAGATCCCACTTGGTGTCCAGATTCAGGTGCTACCGACCATATTACTTCCGATCTTAATAATCTACATGTACATGCTCCTTATACAGGCACTCAAACTATCAAAGTCGGAAACGACCGAGATACGAAGATAGTGCTTCTTAAGGGATTACTCAAGGACAGATTTTATTGCGTTGAACCTACTGAAAGTTCGTTTTCAACATGTTCTAATAAACAAGCATTTATTGGTATTAGATCTCCGGCTCAAATTTGGCATTCACGACTTGGACATTCTTCTAGCGCTACTACATCTTTAGTTATATCACACTTTAAATTACCAGTTTCAGGTAGTATTACTATTTCTTTTTGTGGATCATGTCAATATGGGAAAGCACATAAACTACCTTTTTTAGCTTCAAAATCTACATCTATGGCTCCTTTAGACCTAATTCATTCAGATGTTTGGGGACCTGCTCCTGAATTTTCATCTAATGGTTGTCGTTATTTCGTACATTTTATGGATGATTTTAGCAAATTCACGTGGATATATCCGCTAAAGAAAAAGTCGGATTTCTTGAATACGTTTATCAACTTTCTTCGACTTGTTGAAAATTTATTTAGTCGTAAAATCAAAATATTGCAAACTGATTGGGGAGGAGAATATAGAAATTTCAAATCATTAACAGATAATCATGGTATTTTACATCGTTTATCTTGCTCACATACTAGTGAGCAAAATGGCATTGCTGAACGAAAAATTCGTCATATTACGGAAACTGGTCTCACTTTATTGGTTCATGCATCTATGTCACTACATTATTGGAGTGAAACTTTTGAAACAGCCACATATCTAGTACTGAATCTGAATACCGTGCTCTTGCATATACAACTGTTGATCTTTGTTGGATTCAATCTCTACTTAGTGAACTTCGAGTTTCACTTTCTTCTTCCCCGGTTCTATGGTGTGATAATATTGGTGCTGCATTCTTATCAACAAACCCGGTATTTCATGCTCGCACAAAACATATTGAAATCGATTTTCACTTTGTTCGGGAAAAAAAGTTGCTCGTAAACAACTACTCATTCAGTATATTCTTACTGAAGATCAAGTGGCTGATATCTTCACAAAATGTCTTTCTTTTCATCGATTGCTCTTTTACGTAGCAAGCTCACGGTTTGTGCCTCACCTTTTGGCTTGAATGAGGATGATAAAGTATTAAATAAATAAGAGAAATTATTTATTTATCTCCTACTAATTAGGCTAAATATAATAACCAAATCCTATATTTTTTCAATTTAGTTATTTCTCTATTACTATTACACATAATAGATAAACTATTGTAAAGATTATTCATTCAATCAATAATATTATTTCAATCATTTTCTTCAAAAACTCAATCAAATAGTTCTTATTTATTTTATCAATTCAAGAAATTTAACTGAAATAATAAAAGAATATATTTTTAAGGGAAAAAAAGAGATAAACAATGAACAGTTAAACAAAAAGAAAAAGAAACAATTAATATTAATAATTTATAAATTATATATATATATATTTATTTATTAAACATAATATATAGTTTTAATATTATATTTATTATAGACACCTAAATTACAACTTTCAAATAATCCCGAGTTAATATAATTTTTATACAAAGAGTTTTTGAATGAGGATTATAATAAAAGTTCAAGGCAATTCTTTAACCGATATTCTAATTGATCAGGTTTTGGGCATTGACCAAATAAACAAAAATATAAAAAATAAATAGAATAAGTTTATATGATTTTAGGATTAATATTATATTTATTTAAATTTTTCATGGAAATAAAAATCTGGTCAAACATCCCTGCGCAAAATCGAGGGTCTACATTTATATATTTTATTAGTTTATTTATTTTTCTTACTATTATCTATTTTAAAAATACATAAATTAACTATTATCTATTTTAAAAATATTTAAAAATTAATAAATAAGAAAATAGACTAAAATATTTTGATTCCTTATCATTAGTCATAAATTAACCTCCTGATTTTCACTACTAAGAGACTAAAATAACTTTATTTAATTAATACTAAAATATATTTTAAACAAATAATAATAATTCATACAATATAATAAAAATAAACAGTTTAACTCAATAAAATATTATGAATGAATGGGTTTGTGTACTTGTAAAATCAGAGACTTTGATAAGATTATGTCATGTTTGGCTAATTAATTAGTATTTTTAAATAAAGTCATTAATTAAATATTAAGATAAATCACAAGTGTTATTTCATTTTCACGTTGTATGCACATATATATTATTTAATTACGACTTTGAACAAGCCGTTAATTAAAACAATATTTAAATATGTTGTCGTAATTAAGCATATCGCAATATTGGACTATTATTTGATAAACTCTAGTTATTAATAACCTTACTATTATCTTTCTTCACGTAATTAGTTAAATCATATAAATTATTATTTTTGGTATAAATTTTAAATATCAAATTAAAAAAAAAAAAAAAAAACTAAGAATAATCAACCTTATGAAAGAAGATTTTCAAACCCCATATCATACAAGATCTAAATAAACTAGTATAAATCAATCATCAGTTATTCATTTGCATTATTCAAATTATTAATGAAAATATCAAAACATTTTAAATTTATTTTTTAATAACACTTTAAAATGTTAATTAATAAAAATATTTTGATCTCCTTATCCAAAATTTTCTTATTATTATTTATATACATATAAAACAAAATATTATTTCATCCCGGACTCGAGCGATCTTTTATGCAGAGAAAATGAAGAAATCATAGATCACCTATTCGGGAGCTGCATATTGCTTCGGAATTTTGGGACAGATTCTATAAAAGTCTTGAGCTGATCAGTTTCTCGAGCGAATGAAATTAATAAAATCAAAGAAACAGCACTACTCAAAGCCAAGGGAAATAGATTTGCAACAAGCGTGTTCAAGTACGGCTTTGGAGTAGTGGTGTATAACATTTGGCAAGAACGAAATGCAATGGTATATGGAAGAACCCGCAGGAGCGTTGAAGAGTTATGGAAAGATATTGTATCGGATTGCAGCGCCCTCGCGGGAACGTGGAGAAGAATTCCAAGCACGGAGCAGAACTGGAATATCTGTAGGAACCGGAATTTACCGTTTTTTGAACTCAATAGAATTGAAAGCATTGTAATCAGATAATTCATTTACGTTTTTATTTTTTTAGCTTTTATTCAGAATGTTACGACTTCAAAATTATTTTAGTCCTGTCTAGAATGATCTCTTAAACTCTTGAGTTTTTTTTTCCGTTTTTGGGAATTTTTAATGAAATGACGTTAGATCGTTTTTAAAAAAAAAATAATAATGAAAACACTAATCAAAATATATATAATATTATGAATTTATTTTTATATTTTATAAAATTTTATATTTATTGGGAATAATACAAATTTTTAATATATTAGATTATATATTTGTAAAGATACAATATAAACAGTAGCCAACTTTTCCGAAACTTAGCAGACGAAACAGAGACGAGTCCAAGAATTCGAGATGTAATGGACATGAAAAAACAAATTGAGATGGGCTTAACGAGAAAATTATAGATAAAACGAAAGTTGATAAAGTTAAGTTTTGTTCTTTTTTAAAAAAATAGATAAAAAAAAAGTGGTGAATTAAATTAAAATTTAAAAAAATTAAGTTATCAAATTTGTATTGTAAAAATATATGTATATTTCTTTTCGGGTGGGCTTTAATCTACCCGAGATCCGCCTCTGAACGGAAGAGTAGTAATACAAATATATGAAATAGAACAATGGTCAAACATTCACATAATTATTTTTTATAGTTTTTTTACAAAATTCATATTTTAGGTGGAGAAGCAAACACATCATGTAGCAATATGTCATGTTTGACCTCCCTTCCAATATTTTCTCTTTTTATTTCTTTATATAACTACCAACTTAATGACGCAACCAATACGTCTTTATTACGCATTGACTATTATTATTATTATTATTATTATTATTATTTGTCTCCTATAATGTACAAGACCTAAGAGCTTGATTGATCTTTTGATTTTTCTGGGTTTTTTATTCACTATTTTTTTTTAAATCTTGTTTATCGGAAAAAATAGATGGTCTGAGTTTTTATTAAAGTGTAAATAAAAATCTAAAAGAAAAAAAATTAAACAAGATACAACGGAAAACATATTAACTTATTCCAAAAAAATATTCATTCACAATTATCACTAAAAACGTCTACAAATAAGTAAGAGATCTAACTTAAATGATTTAAACTTAATTTGATTTTCTCATTTTTGTTTATAAGATATTGTCTTAATAATCATTCAAAATAATTTTTTAAATTATAGTTTGATGGTTAATTATGCCGTTCTTATCTATGGTTAAACAGAGGTTTTTAATCTTCAACCTCTTTGAGGGGTCCTGAATTCGAAAACCTCTTTGAGGGGTCCTGAATTCGAACTCAAGTTATGCTCCTGATTAAATACTTATTTCATGAAGATTGATTGTACTTAAAAAAACAAAACTCAGCGTTCTAAAAAAACTAAATAAAAATATGAACACTTTTAACATCCATGTGGATATAATTCTAAACACATTTGTACTAATTAAATAATAAATTGATAATTTATTTGAATTAAAGTTTATTATCCAAGGAAACTAACAGAATTCCAGTTTCGAATCTAAAAAATAAATTGTCAAAAGAATTTATTCTAAAACAATCAACCATAGATATTTGTACCAAAAGATTTCAGAAAATATATTATACATATATAACTCTGATCTTTATACATAGAAATCTGAATAAATGAGGCAAATTCTATCACCATTTCCAGTCTCTATCTCCTTCTTAAGTGCTAATTGTCAATAATCCCTATTAAGAATCAGCTCTCACACTGATCTTTGTACACAAAAAAATTAATCTTTATTCATGATTCTAAACATAGAACAAACAATCCCTAAAAATAATTCTCAATTGACGTGATTACTACTGCATGCCTCGTAATCTTCTTCAGTCGATTCCTTCCTAATCTTCTGTTCATCGATATAATTCTGATAAATATAAGTAGTAAATCCCCAAAACGCCAAAAGCAAAACAATCGCCTTCACCCCATTCATCTTATCATGAAGAACAACAACAGCAGCAACCGGAGTAAGAGCCAACGAAAGGGTACTAATCACATTCGAGAATAAAGAAGACACCACAAATATTAATCCCACAACCCCAACTGAACAAACTTGCCAAGAAATCGAAATCCAAACCAAAACCATAACATAGGAAGTCCTCCCCGATGTAAACGAATCCATTTCATTCTTAATACCTTTCCAATCCCCACTCGCAAATAATCCCACTAGAGAAACAAGAGTAGCTACTAGAGAAGTGTAGATTTGCATGTAAAGAACAACTGAAAAAGTTTCTTTCTTTAGGAACTTTTGAAACGAAAGCTGCATTAGCGAGAGCAATAGGGAGTAAAGGGCAGAAGCACCAATTGTTGTTATAAATCCAAGAAAGTATTTTGACCTTGAAACCCCTAATGCTATACCAGAATCATCGTCGATGGCAAGGAGTGCGGCGGATAGAGTAAGAACAACGACAGAATTGAATATAAGCATAGTGAACTTTTGAGAATTGATGAAGTATGAGAAAACAGCATTGAAAGCTAGTTGAGTTGCACATATGAGAGAATAGGTTGAAGCAGAGAGGTATAACAAGCCGATAGAATAGAGCATGTTATCACCCGCAATTAGAACTCCAAGACCGACATATATCAACACCAAATAGATTAACTGTGTAGAGGAATTAGTCGTAGATTCCTCAGATGAGGAGAGGAATAAACAAGGAACAAATAGAATTGGAAAAGCAACAGTTTGAACTAGAGTTGCCATCCATTTACTATTACCACCATGATCATAGTAAACTCTTCCTAGAATAACAGCAGCAGCTTGACCAATAATAAGAAAGAATATGTTAAGAGCTACAAGACACCACCATTTCCAACTTTTGAGTTTCAACAATGGCGATTGGATAGTTAGACTCCTATCTTCCATCAATAAAGGCTTTGAAATATCTATAATCCAAAACACTTATTCATTCAGACTTTCAACATCAAGCATTATTTAGCATCAACATCATCATCATCTAATTGCATTAACTATGAGACAATGGATTTCAAAATCATAAAACACTCAGAGAAGGTTATATTGACTTACAAATAGCCAGCTGATTGCGGATGAAGAAGAATGAGGAGTATCGACCAGATACAGCGCCTGGATCCAAGAGATCTTCGTTGGATATCCGATCAGGATGAAGTATATCTCCTTTGATTCGTCTTCTGGAGAAGAAAGTAGATGAAATCGACGAAACCCTAAATCCGACGGCGGTTAGCGTAGAAGAGAAAGAAAGAGCCGGAGGAAGGATGGTAACCGCCTTCTGATATTTACAACTGATAGCCGCCTTTATATATTTGGTAGGGTTTGCGGCAAAAATAAATAAATAAAAAAAAAAGATAAAACTATCAGCGTTATATTTACGAATTTCAATATTTTTAGGTTTCATTAAATTGAATATTCTTTTATTCTTGTATGCTTTAAATTGTTTATTTGTCATGTACATACTAGGATATTTATTTGGTATTAAAGTATAGTTAAATTCTCAACTAATAAATAAATGATTATATACATTTTAAAGTGATTAAAATAAAATAAAATTTAATTTTTTATTATTATTATTGATAAATGAGTAAAATTAAGAGATTATTTTAAATAATAATTTATTTTTAAAATAATATATAATTAATAAATAATACTATACAAAAGTTAAAATTATAAAATTAAAATGAGTTTATTTACTTAAATATATATATTTTTTTAATTTTATAAATATAAGTTTATTTTATATAGAAGAGATGAAACTATATTTCTTGTAGAAAAAAATAAAATAATATTATATTTGTGTTACCATTATATTTTGGGATTAGTATTTGTTGTTTTTACTGTTGTCTAGTTGTAAAGAAGACAATTTGTTTCAATGCATTAGTATTAAATTAAACGAAAATATTTATACATATTGAAAAGCATATATAATACAACACAAATAACAAATATGAATCTCAAAAATATAATGAAAACACAAATACAACAACACGAATACAAATTTCCAAGAAAAATTAGTTAGAGCAACCATTATTATGACAACCATTGACCCAATACCAAATTCAACTCCAATATTAAATTAAGAGTTGTACGGACCATCACAAAAATATTAGAAAATGTAGATTAAAAGTTTTAGGTTGAGAACAATAATTTTAAAATGGAGGCTTTAATACCATTATAAAATAAAGAGAGAAATTAAAATTTTTTTAGTAGCTAAGTCAAACCGAAATAAATAGACTATATAGAAGAGAAATGAATGTAGAAAGAATTTGAAAAATAAAATAATTAAAAAAATAAAATGATGCGATCCGAAAAAATAATAATAATAATAATAATAATAATAATAAAATATCTCTATTCTCTCTTTATACTTTTTATTTTTTTCATGAAATAATATGATGTCACACAGTAAAAAGCAATATAAAGAGTTGTCTTATTTGGAAGTTTGTTTGATTTTGTCCACCTTAACAAATACAAAAATGGAAAAATAATATTTTTATTTTATTTTATTTTCTTCTCTTTTCTAAACATTAAGTCAACCAAAAATAAAAAATATATACGTATTTCTTCATTATTAATTTTTCTCTCACTTGTTATTTATTTTTCTTTTTAAATTAATAAATAAATGCTTGTATTATAGATTTAAAGAATCAATTAAGTTATTCTAGGTTCATTTAACACCTTGAAGTAAGTTTGATTTTAAAAAATATATTAAAATATCTTTTGAAGATTATTTTAAAGTGGTTGTCAAAATCCAAAGGTGCAAGTGATGAATAATTAGACTTAAGTTAACATTAAGTAAAAAACTAATATATACAAAACAATGTTACTTAATATTGACAAAATAAAAATAAAATCAGGTACACAACTAAAATCATCCAATTAACAAAATAAAAATAAAATCAGGTACACAACTAAAATAATCAAATTAACCATTAATATTAAGTAATTTGCTTATGTAGTGGTTCGTTTATCAATCAATCTTGAATTAACAAAAATGAAAATTTTACTTAATTATGTTCTATTTTTATTAATTTAATTATGAATGAAATTTTATATAGGAGGAAAACCACATGTATTTGTTACTAAGTTTATAAAAGAAAATAATCTTTTAAGTTATATGATTAATGATTGGTTATTGAAATTAGAATTTGAATTATGATCCAATTATATGGTTAATTTGTTTAATGATTTAAAATAAAAATTAAGGGTAGAGAGGGAATTAAGGTAGAAAAAAATGTATGGGATTCTTAAGATGATTATCAAAATCTTATTTTTTTTGGTTGGAGTGTTATTCAAAGTAAAATTTTCACTATGATATATGTATGAGAAAATGCATGATTATTGTGAGTCATTGTCGTATTAGTTATAAAGAGATTGATTCTGCTTCTCATCTATTTTTACATTGTCACGTTATTGAAAGTATATATATACAATTAGAGTCGACCCTAAGTTTTGTGCTGTCCTAACCCCGGGAGAAAATGGGCTAGGAAGAAAATGTTGATATTTATTTTTGTTGCCCTAGGTCTAGCTTAAAATATATGTTTTTGGTGATATTCGAACTCATAACCAAATAAAATTCAAAATTCGTATGTCAAACCACTAAACTATAAGACTTTAGGTTTAAAATTATAACAAATTTAATAAAATATCTTTTACTATTTTTAATAAATGGGCTGCCATGGGAAGTGAGTTGCCCTAACTCGAGGGCTTTTCGGGTTTACCCTAGGGACAATCCTGTATATAATGTGTTATGTCGGAAATTGTTACTGACTATTGAGAGGCATGAGTTACGACTAAAATGAGACTTAAAAGATGAGTCTTTATCTTTATAATTTTCTAGTGCACTTTCTGGTTGAAAAGAAATTAGAAAACATTTAACAACTAGAGTAGGCCATTAAAAATTATTCACAATTTCATTATCTCTGACGATGTCAGAAATTAGATTCGAAAAATTTGTGGATTCGTGTAAAAATCTTATTACTTTTTCAAAGATTTTTTAATAAATTTATTATTATTTTTTATTTAATTTGTTCTCTACTTTTTTTGTTCATAATTATTTATTAAATGTATTATAAGTTAAGGGAAAGAATGTTTGGACTTAATATTATATTATTTTTTTCAATATTGACTTTCAACCATGGTGGTATGTTAAAAGTACGTTTTATAAAGAGTACTTTGTGAGTGTTAATTAGGGTGGATTGTAAATCAACTTAAAATGATTTTTTACTATTAAAATGATTTTTTTTTTAACAAAATAATTAAATAAAATTAAAAATACATAATAATATTTTAATTTAAAAACAAAATAACAAAACTGGACTAAATATGATTTGATTCGTTTACCTATTCCACTTTATATGTTTGTTGATTTGTATTTAAATCCGTCATATATACACCATCCACACTATCTTGCTCTTTATCAATATCGATAAGTTGTGAACTTATTCGGTTATTGATATATGAGGATGGTGTTGAAGAGATAAGAGATTGGAGGAGTAAAAAGAGATGAGAAATAGAGACAAAGGAAAGAAATATGTATATACATTAGTTAGGGTTAGATATTTTAGAGTAGGCGTGTTAAGATATTTTTTAATATGTCGGGTGGGTTTGGATCGACGAGTCACCTGATTTTATAATTCAGATTAATCTAAATCCAACTTTTTAGGTCAAATTTTAGGTTTAACTCAACCCTTACTTGAAAACCCCAACCCTAATCTAATATTTTTTAAGTTGACTCGTGTTGGATTAACAAGCTGAGTTATTTTTGACCCACTTAACTTTTTCTAAAAGACGAAAACAAAAATAACATACCAGTGTTAGTGTTATAGATATATTATCTTTATTAATAACATTTAATTTTAAATTATTTCGGTTTATTTCAAGTTGATTGTAAATCATTAATTATAAGAAACTATATTTCTCTTTTTATATTAATCAATTATTATTGCTATTTTTCTTAAAGTAAAATTTAAATATACATTTAGTACAAAAATTACTTACCAAGCCTCTCTTATACTATTTAATTTTTTTAGTGGATTAAACCTATCTTTTAAATAACTAAAAAGATAATTTTCAATTGTTGTTAGTAATTTTATTTTGAGGTATAGTTTTACCTACTTATATTTTTAAGCTCATTCCACTTTTAGTATTCTTTTTTTTGTTATTTTTTTTTTAAAATTATGCATTACATTGTTATCTTTTTAATTATTAAATTATTTAATTTATTAATTAAAATATATTTACTTTATTTATAAAATTTAAATTTTTATTAAAGAATATTTTTTTTTAAATAAGACCCAAATAATCCATATCAAACAAGCTATCTTAATTTTATAATTCTTGTTTGTCTATGTTTAAGAAAATTATAATTAAAATTTTAAATTTTATAATATACTTTATTAATTTATAATTTGTAACATAAATTAAAAAAAATATTATTTTCAATTTAGTATATAAACCTCCATGTAATTTTATAGCAAGTATAAATGAAATTATGAAACAAAAATAAGAAGTAATCGCAGTCAGTCTTATCTCTCCTTTCTGAGATATTTTCCGGCGCCGGACGGCCAACCTGTGGAAGAAGAGGTATTACAAATCATGTCTACTGTTTCAGATCATCCTATACATGAATATCTCTCTCTATCTATGACCTATATGTGAATCGCTTCGATCGGTATTTACTTTCTCATTTCAGTTTACTTTATCTTCGATAATCTTTGCTCGTTTCTCTAGATCACGAGATTGAAACAGACGTTTCTTTCATTGATAACGATACTTTGTGTGTAAATCTTTGTATAAACACACTCAATTTTGCTCTATTGAGTTTCTCTGCAGCAACAGTTAAATCGCGTAGAGTGATAAAGAGATTGATATTTTGATTTCTGTATATGACAGATTATTGGAGCTCTTGAGTTTGGTTTCTGCCTCAGAAGTGAAGATGATTCCAATAGAAGCGAACGATGTGAAAAGTAAGTGTTCTTAATGATATTTCCTTAACCTAGAAATTGTTAATTTCTAATTGTCTTTTATGGAAGCTGATTATAGTGGATCACAACTGTTACCTGGTTACTTTAAGCTCAATTAGGTTTAGGTTTGATCTTCAAGCTAGATACAGTTTGACCAATTAAGAATGTTTACATTGTAATTCTTGCCAATGATGGAGATTATTTGTTATGCAAAAGATTTGTAGTTGACAGTATATAATAAACCAGTTTTTTGTTGTTTTTATATATTTATCTCGCAACTGTCAAGGTTCAATGTTAACCTATAATATTTCTAGCACCAAGAAATTAAGTTATGCCTACATTATTTGATGCACCATGCCTGATTTGTTCCTCTTTTGTTAGAAATTTTTAAGTTTGTAGCTAGATAAAGAAGGCAGATACATCCAATGATTGAGGTTATGGCTCAATACCAATCAAATCCAATGTAGAACTTAAGAATTCCCAAGCTGAAAACCAAATCATACAAAATGTTCATATCTGAATCGATATATCATATATCTCAAACCATACAAATTCCTTTTTTTATTAATAAACATTAGTTGATCTTTTTGAGGGTATGGAACACTATTAGCAATCTAGTGATGAGATCAAATCAGTGCATTTTATCATATGCTTTTTCCATGGTTGCAAAAGTAACTTATGCTTCTTTCATACTTGTAAGCTTGGCTGAGTAATTTCGAGCTAATGTTCTTCTTTGATACAATCTGTAACTGAGAATCTGAGATTTAAGTTTGTTTACAAATTTTTCATTTTGATCATCGGTTTACTCTAACTGAATTCTTATCATAATTTCCACATTCGGAACAGAAATTGGACTAGGGTTGACTGGCTTTGGCGTGTTGTTTACATTAATGGGAATCTTATTCTTCTTTGACAAAGGATACATTGCCATTGGAAATGTAAAGAAGTTAACCTCTCAAATCTCATTTATACAGTTGCCAACTTTATTTTGCGCTTCTCTGACATTTTTATTTTCATCTCTGATAATCAGATACTTTTCGTATCAGGAGTTACCTTAACCATTGGTGTGACATCAACCCTTCAATTCTTCATGAGACGACAGAATTTCAAGGTTTTCTGACGCTCCAATTTCATTTCTTTTTTGCACATTTGTGTTGTTGTTCATCCTATGATACAAATTTTTTATCCTAAGTCCAGGGCTCCATTTCATACGGTGTGGGTTTTCTCTTGATCCTCATTGGCTGGCCCATGATTGGCATGATTGTAGAAACTTACGGTTTCTTCATTCTCTTCAGGTTGATTTCTTCTTCTTCTTTCTGTATGATGTCATTCTTATCGTTTTCTAATAACAAGTAAACTTCATGCAGTGGTTTCTGGCCGACGTTGTCTGTTTTTCTTCAGAGGATACCTATTGTCGGTTTGATATTCAGACAACCTATTGTAACATCGGTATGTACAAGCGGTTAATGCTTATTTATTATTTTTTTTAATCGATAGAGGTATTTTGCAAGCATAGGGCCGAGAGGCTTGGACTACGGTTTTTTTTAGTGGGAATGAAACATGCTCAATTCAAAACTATTACACTTAGGTCTCATGTTTGATTCTCATTAAAATTACTAGATGGGAGGTTATGATGGTCGGTTGTTATGCTAGCTTGTTGTAGGGATGGGTAGAGTTATTGCTCACTCTTTTACTAGGCTTGTTGAATTGAGTTCTTGTGTATGCAGTTCTTTGAGAGGACCCGAGGCAGAAGAGTGCCAGTTTGAGGATATGAGAAAGAAGAAACGCCTATTAAATGGCTGATCAGATCACACTTGTTGTAGATACTGTTTCATCGATAAAAGATGATTTGGCCTTTGTTTCCATCCATTTCTGATGGTAACTGGTAAGTAGGTACAGTAAAAAAGTATAAGTTGGTGTTGATTTTTTTTTTTGTTACCATAGTGGTGAATTGCGAAAGAGAGATGTTGTTAGTTGTCACTATTATTTTCGATAGAAAACTTAGAACACGATTCGTATATGTTCAATTGAGCAATAGATATGTGCCTCCTGCTTATTGTTAGTTGTTCAATTCGATTATAATCATTTTGTTAGTTCTTGAAAGGAAGACCGCCATTCAAATAAAATGTCTCATTTTGAAAACATAACTGTTTTGGCATTAGAATAATTTTAGATGTTTTGATAATGATTGGTGAGACTTAGGGGTCAAACTCGTGAACCTACTTGTCTCGGACATTTATCGAGCACATATTTAGATTTGGATAAAGAATTCTTACCCGAATATAATAAAATCATCTCTGAGAGTGGTGTTTCGTAACGCTGGTTTACTATAGACCCATTTGAAAGTATCTACAAGTTTGATGGTATATTTGAATATCTAGATATTTTCACACTAATCTATTTCCTTAAAAAACATTAAAAGAAACGGGCAGCAGCTCGGTCTTCTCTTTCTACCCGTGACAATGAAAGAACATTCTTGTATTTTCAATATAAGAAAAATAAAGACAATCATAATACAATAATAATAATAAGCTAAAATACATATATAACAATCAATATTGAGATCGTTTCTGAAGCAAATTCATAATAGAAAGAACAATCGCCGACAAGGCAAACGCATCATCATTCCTCTTCTTCAACGGCGAAACCAATCCTTTCCTTTCTTTAAACCCATCTTCACAAGTACTCGCCGCATCCATAATAGAACTTATCTGTATATTAGCATCGTCATATCTCTGAAAATTAAAACTTTTCATCGCCTGTTTAACAGAAAGCATAGCATCCGAATAAAGATCAAAACAATCCATTAGACAAGACTTCACGAAAGGATCCATCGTCAAATTGTTCTTAAGAAGCATCTTCGTTTCGCATCTCGTGTCTGTCAAATTGTAACGAACCAGTCGGATTGCGATTGAACCCAGGCCGCGAAGGGCGGCGCAACGGCTGGCTGGTGCGGCTTGAAGGGAACTTGAACAGAATCCGTATTTTATGTTTGGGTTTGTTTCAGATGATTGTTTGCAGGTTTTTTCTATTAGGTTTTGAGCTGTTGTTATGGTGGAGAGGAGGAGAGATAGAAGAACAAGGAGAGAGAATAAGGTGATCAAAGACTTCATCTTCTTTCTTTCTTTCTTTTTAGGGTTTATGAGTGAGTTCTTTCTTTAGATGGGTTTTTATAGTTATGGAACAAATAAGTGATTGTTGAATCAAACAGGTCTATATATTAATCATTTTAGTAATTAAGCAAGAGAATAAGCTCAATTAAATTATTCATAAAGTTTAGATGAAGGAACAAATAAAATAAAAAAAAAGTCACAAATTGGTAAAGTTTAAAAGAAAAACGATTAACTCATAAACACCGATTTAACTAGGACGAATGTTTAACCATTTATTTCTAACTAGATGGTTACTTTAATTCCCACAATGTAATAATAATTATTTTTTTAAAAAAATTGATTAAAATAAAAAAAATCATAAACATCATAAATAGGTTTATCTATAATCACTTATAAACCTAGTTGAATTTAATTATTTTGAATAAAATAAATAAATTATAATTTGGCTATGACAAGTCACAATACACATGTTATTTAGACATATGTGGGGATAGGGTTCTATGAGAAGCCTCATTATATTATATATAGTGTTTCATGTTATGAGAAGTGTATAAGATCAATCTATTTATTATGTCAACATGTATTTAACATGACATAAATAATAAAACATTCTTTTTGTGTGAATCACGTCTAACAAATAAAATATTAATTAGATTTTATATATAACAATCAAAATCACTCTTTTATTATATATATATATATATATTAAAATGAAAAGTTTTAAGATATTAATTTATTTGGAAAATATATTAAAGAAAATGGAAATAAAATCTTTACTTTTAAGGAAAGCCAATAATGATCAATACTTCAATCAACAGCATAAAACGTTTACTTTGGAGGATATCAACATGTTTTTCTTATTTTCTTCTTTTATTTTTATTTTTTTAATTTAGTTTTAGATTATTGAAATGTATGCTCAATGCGGATCCAAAAATATTTTTTCGGAGGGGCCAAATACATAGTAACGTAGTATTTTTTGATGATCAAATAAATGCATTTTCTAATTAAAATTTTACTCGGTAATTACGTAAAAATACTAACAAACACAATACAAAATACTAATAAACACAATTACTAAATTATTCTTGTTCATGAGTCGGTATAAAAGAAGACAAATTTAGTCTACGAGATTTCATTTGTTGAAAATATTGTAATATTGGCTCATTTTCAATTGTTGAGAAAATATCTTTCTCAATATATACAACTAAACTATCATTCATCCATTCATCTCCCATTCGATTACGCAAATCAGTTTTCACGGTCTTTATTGCAGAAAAAATTCTTTCAACGGATGCAGTTGCAACTGGTAAAACTAAAATCAACTCTATCAATCGATAAACCAATGGAAAAACTATATGTTTTTCTGTTGCAACCAATTTTTGAGCAAGAATTTCCAAGTCTTCAATTGAAGAAAATTGAGGATCATCCCGCAAATTAAATAAGTAAGTCCAAAGTTGTTGTTTCAAAAATAAATAATCACTGTCTGTGAAATCTTCAGGATAAAGTTTGGCAAGACGAATGAGTTTACGAATATCAAATTGGGAGAATAAAATTCTGAGATAAAAACATGATATGCAGCCAAGTAATTCAGTATTAACTTCTGAAAAACGATTATTCATTTCTTGCATAATCAAGTCAACAACCTAACATTAAATAATAAATAATACTATTAATAGATAATAAATAATAATGATTAATAGATAAGAAATAATTTTTATTATACATGACAAAAGATTTCCACACGACAATGATTAAGATTAGTGATGAGTTCCTCTTTTCCTCTCCGCCCAGTGGCGGACCTACAAGGGGGGCCTTGGGGGCCCGGGCCTCCCCCAACCATAAAAGTTTTAAGATATTTTATATATATATATATTTATCAAATAAGGTTTTGTCCTGCTGGTTTTGGAGTTGACCTTCCATAATAGAGGTCAGGTGATCAAACTTGCCTCTCACATTTTCTTCATAATTATAGTATTCTAATTTCAAATATAATTTTATTAAAGTAGTTATTAATTTTATTTTATACCAACCATATTTTCTAAGATACAATATTTATAATAATAATACATAAATTTTAGTTAATATATAAATAAGATTTATTTATATAATTTAAAATATAAAGAATTATATATAAAATAATGAAAATCATATAAGATTATTATTTATTTTAAACTACATTTATATTATAATTATATATATATATATTTTATTAATTTCAATATAATTAATTAATAATACAAATTACTTATAAAATAAAGATTAAAATAATAATTTATATAAATATAAGGATAAAATAATAATTTATATTAATATAAAGGTAAAATATTATTTTATATTTCTTAATTTTAAATTAGTTTTAAACTATTACAACAAATAAATGTATTTGTTAGATTTTATTTAGGGGCCTAGGTTATGACACATATCTATTTTTAGTTATTTATTTTATGTAGGATATAGAATAATGGAGATGTTCTATAAACGAATTTTTACTTCTACATCACATGAGCAGTCTGAGCATTCTCAATCAATTAATAAGCCTACTAATGAGTCTAATGTTACTGATCAAATATACATGGTTAGAACATAGCATATCAAAAGATACATCATTTTGTTTTTAGTGTTATCTTTTTAAACCTTTAAATAGAGAAAACGTAGATGTTACCTTTATAGGAGATGAGTATAAAAATTGGTAAAGGGCATTAGAAAGATTCAATCGACATATGGGAACTTCAAATAGTTGTCATAATGAAGCTAGAAATCAATTTGAATCATTACAAGATCAAAGACATAACATGAGAAACGTTTTACGTACACATGGTCGTGATATAAAAATAAATTATCGCACCCGTTTATCGACAATGTTTGATGTAACACACTTTCTATTGAGGCAAGGATTACCTTTTCGAGGACATGATGAGTCAAGTAGTTCATCAAATAAAGGTAATTTTCTTGAATTGATTGATTGGTATAGTCAACGTAATGAAGATATTTTGTCTTCTTTTTGTACCGACTCATGAACAAGAATAATTTAGTAATTGTGTTTGTTAGTATTTTTTAATTGTGCTTGTTAGTATTTTTATGTAATTACCGAGTAAAATTTTAATTAAAAAATGCATTTATTTGATCGCCAAAAAATGCTACGTTACTATGTATTTGGCCCCCCCGAGAAAATATTTCTGGGTCCGCCACTGTCTCCGCCTACCATTGCTATCAATTATCATATGCTCATTCATATCAAGTATTGAGATCGAGTGTAATTGACAAAAACTGTTAACTTGGTCTAAATTATCATGCCATCCATTTTCTCTAAATTTTTGTAATTGATTTTACAAACTCGCAATCAATGGCATGGCTTGAACTATATTGTGATCTACTCTTTGTAAGAAAAGTAACAATTCACTTGTAATTTCCAATAATTTTTTCATCAAATGCAGTACAAAAATAAATTCATACAAATCTAACTATATAAAAAAATATAAAATCTAATTTAATAGATTTCAACCTAGTTTATGAGAATATAAAAAAATAAAAAATATAAATAAGAACAGAAATAAAAAACGCGATAAACACATATTATGAAGTGAATAGACACTCGAGATTACGATTATAGAATATTAATGCATATAAAAATAATATATCAAATTCTTTATTTAAATACCGAAACAAACCAATGTAACTATTTTATATTATTTATTAATATTAATTTATATTTTTTATAAAATTTTATATAGTTTAAAATTAAGAAATATAAAACACTATTATTATTTTAAATTTTAAAATTATAAGTAATTTGTATTATTAACTATATTGAAATAAATAAAAAATAATGTATAATTATTCTATAAATATAATTTTAAAATAAATAATATTATTATATGATTTACATTATTTTATATATAATTTTTTATACTTTATTTATATAAATAAACCTTATTTATATATTAATTAAAATTGACGTATTATTATAAATATTTGTTTATTAGAAAATATTGTTAGTATAAAATAAATTATTAATAATAATTATTTTAATAAAATTATATTTAAAATTAAAATAATATAATTATGAATTAATTTATAGATAAATTATATAGATATAAATTATATTAGTTTTTATTATATTTTAAAATATAATAAATAAATTAAAGGTGAGATCTGATTATCCATTTTTATCATTCAATTACATTACAAAGTTATAAAACTAATTGAAGAGTTCCATGTCAAATATATATATATATGTCAAATATATATATATATATATATATATATATATAATTTCATTTTAAAGTTGGGGGAGCTCCCTAGTAGGCCTGTGTATGCTTATGTTCAAATGTCCAAGTATTTTTTGCAAAATCAAATAATTAAAAATTATTTTTTTTACTGTTGCAACAAAAGTGTTTGTTAAGATTGAACAAAAACAAAAGAATTATATTAAAAAAAATAAGGCAGACTTCTTAGTTCTCTTTTAATTAAAAAAAAAAAAAAATCAGTTAATTTTTTAAATAAATATAACTCTAATAGTCAATACTCTACCAGACCTATCCAACGTATAAGTTTAATTATTCAAATTTAAATTGTTTTTAAATTAATTAAATAACTAAAGTAAAAAACCGTTAATATATATATAATAATATCAAATATTTTTTTTTATTAATTATAAGAAAACAAATATATAAGTAATATTAATAATTTAAAATTAAATTTTAAACTAAAATAAATATAAGAATAACTAAAAATGAAGAATTTGTTCAATTTTAACTAAAAAAAAATTAAATTACTTAAAAAACCACAAATCAACAATAATAATAAAAAATTAGCACTCTTATATATATACATATTTAAAATAAAATATAATAATAAATTAAAATTCAAAAGTTCAACAGAAATGTTAATTAATTATAAACTAAACTTAGATATATCTCAAAATTTATATTATATATACTGTTCCTAATAAATCAATTTTTACTATATAATCAATTAGGTCAGTATAATCAATTAGATTACTCACTCCTAGAGTCATTAGGAACATAATAAACAGAAAAATTGTATCAATTAATGAGTAAAAACAATAAAGTTATTTATAATTTATTATGTGTGTCCTTACAAATTTAGAATCACATAAACTAAAGTCATAATAGATAATTTAATTTAATAAGTATTAACCATTATAATTGAATCTCATATATCTTTCCACTTAAGTTAACTTTGGATTAATTTATCTAAGATATTTGATACTATACTCTTTTCTTTCCAATTTGGCATTTTTTCAGTTTAATAAGGAATATGGGATGACGTAACCTGTACTTAATACTAGACTCTTGCCCTAAATCATTCAACTTGTCCCCTCTCCTAGCAAATATTGTATATTTTATTTATTGTTTGCACTGAAGGATATTACCCTAGCAATTTAAAACACGATAAATGATAAACTTAAAGAAATTTTTAGAGAAAGCAAGTCCGCGAATGTGGGTAAGAGAGATTTTTTTTTTTTATATGTATTGAAATGTCCGTGGGTAGTAGAGAAAAAATAAAAAATGTCTCTAAACGTTAATTTCGAATCGCGAAACACATGTGAGTAGAAACAAGAAAAATAAAAATGTCCCGAAATAATTATTTCGATACAATTTTTTTTCTTCCTGAAATGACCATTTCGAGACCCGAAATAAGCGTGTTTCGAGACGTGGGGACAACGTTACAAGCCACGTTGAATTTGTGAAATTGCTTTCACTGATCGTTCCTCTTAAAACACTGTAATAAGAAACAAAAAAATGTTTTAGTTTATTTAATAAAATAAAGACCAAGGTATGGGAAAGAAGTAACAACTTTCTTTTGATAATCCTTTGCCCTTTCCCAACTGAATCATTATTTATATATATATATATATATATATATATATATATATATATATATATATATATATATATATATAATTTTGAGAATCCAAAATTTAAACAAAATTGAGAATTGTTTTAGCTGTTATTATAGATGTTTTACACCTAAAGCTCTACCTATAAATTTTGGAATAGAGGGTTTGACCGTAAAATAAAAAACGATTCTCAATTTTTTTTTTAAATAAGTTTGAATGCTTAGGTTCTAAAACCAAACATCACGGAGCAATGAAGCATTTTATGCTATAAATTATAAATTGGAGCATTTAAGATTAGTAACAAACAAACAAATTTTATGTAATACATTTTGTATGGTTTTGCGGTATTGATGAAACTATACTCACTCAACTATAGCCAACAAGTCGCTTTCTTTGCAGAAACAATGCTTAGCATCAGATCCAAGATCCACCTTAAATGTGCCAAGAAAAAATTATTCATAACAAAATTACAAATGAAAAAATCAAATGTATAATTCCACTACTTCAATAGCAAACTAAAGACCTGAGATTTCTTCGGGTCTGAGAAAAAATCTTGAGTTAATGACCATAATAATGTCTTTTTTTACTTTTCTTTTCTCTAGAAACCAGAATTTATTATCTAGAGGAAGCTAGCACGATCCCCATTTTTAGTACAAATCGAACATGAGACTGATCTTTTAGACAAGACATTACCGCTTGAACTACCCTAAGTTAATGACTTTAATGACATGTCGCTAGTTAGGAAACATTTTCTGGAACTGGAGCTAGATTAGGTTTATGAAAACGTGAACAAATTTATGAATATATCTCATCTAACTAACATCTGTATAAGATACTTCACAAGAAAAAGTGCTTACAATGAAATTTTCCAGCTCAAAAAGTGTTTCAACATGGTCTATTTTGCCAAGAATTCATTAGAAACTTGCTAAAGTTCAGATTAAATATGATTTTTCTTGGTATAAGATTGTCTTTTGGCTCCTGTTCCAAATTATGGTCTGATTTTTGGCTTTATTTGATATAAACATTAAACCTTTTGAATAATGATCTATATTATTGTGTGAATTTTTTGTTTCATTTGGTATAAAAAGACTTTTGATAAATGTAAATTTTTTTAGAGGCTCAGGTTGATAGATCAAAAAATTGTGATATATATAGGCACGATAATACCAACCTCATAGGCATTTATGTCTAAGAAAAGAACCTGCAAAAAGAAAATGGAAAATCATACCATGTATAACACAAAATCCAAATGACGACGCAACTACTGAAACGACAAGTTTTCAGTTTTCACCCACCTTTTTCCCAGCTTCTACTTGCTCCACGTTAGCACCAACTGAAAGAACCTAAAGTGAAAAGAGAATATATATATATATATAATCATAATAATGTCACAATGAAACAAAATTAAAATATGAACAATGTTCAAATATGTCTCTTTACCCTTGTGTAATGATTAGTTTTTCTGTGATTAGACAAAATCAATGAGTGTATTGTTTTAGAAAGACGGGAAAATAAGTAGCACAGGTATCTCATATGTGTTAGGGTTTGTAGGCTCAAGAAGAGAAGGCATAGAAAAGTAGTGATTAAGTGTGTTTGGACCACCTGTTCTCTCTAAAATTTAAACCCACAAAATGCAAGGCCAATTTACTATCAGCCTATAACCCGAATTGTAGTATAATAAACTGATGACATATTTAGATTAGGGGTGATTTGGTTTTAGTCAAGAGACTGATTTCTTAGTTCTCATCTTCTATTCTGGTTGTAAACACTTTCTAATCACATCTTATAGTTGTAACGTTTTTATCATTCTTATTCCCAATTCGGGGTTGATCAATAAAGGAGCAACTTTCTTAAAGTTCTTCTAATTCTATAAACGGCGTGCATCAGTATTGTATGGAAGGAAGACAAAGGTTTTGGAATTAAAGAAAGCAATGTAATCCTATGAGAATTGTTTAAATTGACTTGTGAAAATCAAATAAAAGAAATACAAACATATCTAAGCTTGAAAGTGAACATAATGTGATTTGATTGAGAAGCTTAAGACAAGAGGTCCTGTTGATTTAGGGTTAGTGGTGGAAGGAGGATTAAGACACATTTTGTGAGATTGAGCAGGTTTGATTACAACTTCTATCCTTGGAGGCTATCATGCAAATTCATGACATGATTAATACAAACTTTAATATATATATATTTTGTTATGCTTAAGCTTACCTCGCCAAGTAAGTGGCGTTCAAATTTCACTGCGGATTTTGGTAACATTACTCCACCAGTTGTTTTCTGCAAATGAAACCATGAACCGCGTCAAAAACTGTCAAGATCTGTTAGACACTCCTATAAGTGTGATTATATTTTCTCTGGAACTATTATTAAAGATTGAATTTCCATCAGTAGATCAATTATAGAAGTATCTAATCTCTGAATTTGAACCTAATTTAGAAGATTTTTACAATGACATATGTTGAATAGTTTTGTGCAACTCTCAAGCATAATTTTGCATACAAATCTCTTCTCTAGCTAGCTAGCTAGCTCAAGATGCAAGTCGCAAGACATTATTCCTCAAAATTTGGCTAACGAATTCTTACTACAATTGAATTGAATTGAATAGAATAGAGAAAAACAGAGAGAATTCAAAGTCAAAATACCTCAGGAAGAATCTCTAAGCGAATCAGGACTCTGTCCGCTTGCGGTACTACCTGTAATATAGTAGAAGCTCAAAGTGTATAAGCACCGAAGCAAGGAAGGAAGAGTTAAGAGAATAAACCTTTGAAGGTTCGTATTTCTTCGCAATTGCATTCACTCTGAGGAAATTTCTACGAGCACCTGTCGATCAATAAAGCATTATTAATGAAAAGAGACGATTGCAAGCAAGCAAGCAAGCAAGCAAACAAACAAATGAATGGATAATATCGATCGAACCTGAAAGTCTCTGACTATGGCGAGAAACATCAATTACTTGAGCCGTGAAAGGTTTAGTTACTGCTATGAATGAAGACGCCATTAGAAGATAAATTAGAGAGAGAAAATGGAAACTGAGCTTCTGATGAAGAAGAAGAAGAAGAACGGTTAATATTTTGATTTCATATTCATTATTTCAAGAAATTAATCAACCTGAAGGTAATTGGGCCGTAAGACTTTGGGCTACTTACAAAGAGCTTAACAAAATGGGCCAACGACGGCCCAAACTTATTCCTTCTCCTACGATGAGTGGAGCGGACAAACAACAACGGCACTACTTTAGACTAGTCCAATATGATTACTTTAAATGATTCAAATTATTTTTTATCATTTTTTATTGTTAATTCAACTAATTAATTAATTAGATATAATTTAATAATCAAATAAATATTTAATTAATTTCAAAGCTACAAAAAGTTGTATATATAATTTTAATTTTTAACCGAAATAAAATAAGCAGTAACACACAGCATAATTTGAGTCACTTAGAGATACTATTTATGTTTTAATATAGTGTTGTTAGGTTTATTAATCATATTTTTATAAAATTGTAACTATTATCTCTATTTATAACATTTTTCTTATATCATTTCATTTTTTATTTCTTATTATACAATTTATTAATATTATATAATATATTAAATATATTTTATTTAGTTTTAATATTATAATTATACATAATAATTTTAATATTATATTTTTTTTTAAATTAGTTCAATATTATATTTAAAATAAATATATTTATTTTATAATGATAATTTTAGTAATTATTATTTTTTACATGAACTGCACCAAAGAAAAGAGAAAAAAAAAAAAAAAAAAAGAAAAAAAATGGAGACATTAGTGGAAACAAATTAGTGTGGCTTCTCTACTTGTAGTCAATATAAATACACCTAGGTTAGGGCATTCAAACCGACTTTATAAGTAATTTTCATATCTTATATCGACTTAATTCATGAATATATGATCAATCACAAATTAACATGATACTTTAAATATATTATTAAATTTATGGTGTACAAATAAAATTTATAAATATAACAATTTAGCTTTCTTTTTATCTTTGTTTATTAAGAGAAATTGTTTAAAATTGTTATTAGGTTTATTTAGTTATTTTGTTTTATTAGTTTTTTTTAGAATTAGATTACTAATATATCATAATATATGAATTATTTGATTTTATAGTACAATATGCCAATATGGTATAGATCAAATAATATTTGATACATTAAATTTTTCTAAATAAAGGGTAGAAGGAAAATTCTTTATAGAGTATAACGGATTTTGTAGGACTGAATTTAAATTTATCCAAAAAAAAACGATAAACTTCTGTTGATAAAACCTCTAAATATACCTTAAATTTCTGCCATAGTCTTTAAGAAAAACAAAACTAAATTTGGAATATTTATAGTACAAATTTTTTATACAAAGTAAGGGTAAGAAAACCGTTCAAACTGGACCAAAACCGTTCAAACCAAATCGAATATCAAACAGAATCATCTAAACCGATCGGTTTTGATTTGACTAAACTGAGTTATACGGTTCGATTGGTCGATTTGCGGTATCATATTCCGTCGGTTTACCGACCGAACTGAATATACTGATTTTGTATAATATGATTATGTTATTCCTTTTCCTCCGTAATGTATATTAATATTTAATTATATATTATAATAATAAAGTAAATTATACTTTAGACTCTTCATTGTTCAATGTAAGCCTGCCCAGTCTTATCTGCTGGCCGCGGCAACCTGTAAGTTCAACTGCTCAAGCTTTATACTAAAATGCAAGTTCAACTGTTCAAGCTTTATACTAAAAATGGATGAATTTGATCATTCATCTTCAACGTTACAGGATTACAATGTTAATCTCTATTCACACATTTTCTCTACTGAATAAAGATAGCTTTTAGCCCTCATATTCAAAGTTTCAGTTTCTATTTTTCAAGAATCAAAGACGAAATCGAAAATAATGACTAAAGATAAAAATAAAAACTTCGATTATCCATTTTCATTGTTGTTTAAGACTTTAAGTTTATCATTCATTTTTGGAGTTGAGTAAAAAATATATATTTTGATTTTATAGTCTATTAACAGATTTTAAGTATTTTTTATAACTATTTATGTAGATTTGATAATTGTGTTTTTAAACTGAATAAATCGGTTAAACTGACAAAACCGATTTTTAAACCGTTTAAACCGAACTAAACCAATGATTTGGATGTGCATTTCAATCAATAAACCAATCAAACCGAACCGTTCACACCCTTAATATAAAAGTAAAAAAAAATAAAAAAATCATATGAAGTACAATTTGATCATAACACATTTCCTTTATCAACAACAAAAAAAAATTATAAACTTTTACAAATTTGTGAATCAAGGGTAAAAAAAACTTTGATTACACACTTTTTTTTTTAGCCACTTAAATTCCCCCTTCTAACTTAGCGCAAATAAAATAAAAGGTGGATACTAACCTAAATTTCTGAATTCGAATCTATTAGATGACAAGTTCTGCGCTTGGTTAAATGGTTAATTGTGTTTGCGGACTATATACTTAATCCGTTGTCATTTTTTTTAGCTACTCAAATGTATATATTGGACGAAGAAACAACTAATTAAATTGAAAAAATTATATTTTTCATGTAAACTCAATTATCTTGTTTTGAGACTAGCATAGACATATCTATGTTTAGTCCATTACTTAGAAAAAAAATTTACGTTATAAAAAATAATAGTATAATTTAATGATTGTATATCTAATTATTAAAATGGTAAACTTATTTTTAATTACTCGTTTTATCTAAATTTTTCTGGTTATTTTTTTAAAAATTATTCTATTTTTTTTAAACCCACCCCAACTATAAATTATGCTTCCGTCCCAAACTAGTATAAACAAATTATAGAAAAAGAAGTAGTATGTATTATACACATGTATTTTTCTCAATGAATGAAACCAATCATTAAATAGCTTCCATGCTCAAAAGAAAATGGATTGATTTCATTCACTACTAGTTCAAACGTTTTAACTTTGTAAAAGTTATTAATGAATTATTTTGAATCAAACTAAACTACAGTCTAGTTGGGACCATATTTCTAAAGGCCCTTAATTTCTCAAAGAACATATTTCCACTAGGCTATTAGATTAGGGTTTAATGATTATTGAAACCACATGAAATGAAACGAGATTGTAATACTAACCTAGATACATTGATAATTTAAAAAAACTGACTGTGTTAACTATTTGGAGATAACATCAAAAACCAAAAAAAAAAAAAATCAAATATCTCAAGTTTAAATTAATTAATTTTAATAAATGAGTTTGAAGACTAGTAAATAAAAAACATATGGTATAATTTTAATTCTTAAGTTTAGTATAACATTTAGAAATAAAAATTTGAAATTGAAATTAGAATTAGAATTCCAATGTAATTTAAACTATTATTATTTTATAATTTTTAATCTCACTATTTTTATTTCAGAATTGTAAATTTAATATTGATTTTATCAATAGTTTTTAAATAAAATATCATATTATTTTATCATTTAAAAAAAATTACGTGTTGAACCAAAAATCTTTTAATTTAAATGTCGAATCGATATTTAATTTTTTATTCAATTAGTAAGTTAACATTTCAAACCAATATTGTGTTTGAATTTAGAAAATTAACATGTTAAACTAATATTTTGTTTTTTTTAGAATATAAAATGTTAATATGTTGAACCGATGATTTCTAATTTAAAAACTTAACCTGTCGAACCAATATTTTTTTTCCTTAATAAGAATCGAACCATATACAAATATTTTTACAATTAAGTTATCATAATAGGTTGTTGTCAAACTAATATCTCGATAATATAGATAATCTATATTCAAATTATTTTTATTTAATTATTGTACAAATATAGGAATTAAATTGAATTACAATTTTATAATTTATTTATTGGAATTAAACTGAATTACAATTTTATATTTTTTTTCAATAAATAAATTATAATCAATGTCAATTCCAATCTTAAGAGAATTAATGTTAATTTGAATTTCACACTCTTATTTAGCCTTGTTGCAATGTCCAAAGAATTCTTGAACTAAGAGAATATTTACTCCTAGTTAATGTTAATCTTGGGCAAATGAAGGAATTCAGAAAATAAAAAAAAAATTACTGTGGAAGTCAATAAATATAGTAGTAGAAGTATCTAGCTTTGAGTGTAAAAAAACAAAGTGGCTACATACAATTCACTTTTACTTTTAAATATAGTCTAGATTAAATTAATTAATTAAAATAAATTAATTAAACCTTTGCTTGTCAAATGAATATGAATGGAACAATACAACTTGTTAAACACTCAAAGTTCATAAGTCAAGACAATATATTTACATAAAAGAGGAATTAACTTTGTTTCTATTCCTTCCTTCATATCTTTCCATATGAAAAATTGACAATTTTACCCATTATATTATCTTGACTTTGACAAAATTATAAAATAATTTGTTCAGCTAAAAATACCTACATTTTCATGCTCGAGATGACATTAGATCCATGTTTTACGCTTTCTTTTATGTTTTTCTCTATAGGGTTTATAATTAATTAATTATTTAATTAGCTGACCAACCAATAAAATACATTTCAAAAATACTATCTTGTCACATACAACAATCCAACAAATAAATCATTTTTTTTAGTGAAAATAGGAATTACAGATAGACTAATTTTATCATATTTTTTTAAGTACCAAACAAATACAGATCTAATATTTGTCTCATCCATTTTGACATTTCTTGCCAACCATAATAAACATTACCTCTTAATTCTATATTTTTTTCATTTTAATTGATGACTTTTCCACAAAAGTTTTAATAGAAATCAAATAATTTTAACTATTTTTAAAAATTCCAAACTAAACTTAGAGACTTATTAATGGAATCAAACTTAAAGCAAAAACTTCAATACAATTGAGATAATAATATTACAGTTTTAAAATAATAGCAAAAGATTGTAATATTAATAAGTCAACATCTATGAATCAAGCTATCATGCTTAAAAAAAGGTTTAAAATTTCTAGGAATCAAATCATGCAGAATTTTGGGATTATGCCTTAAAGAGATCAATAATATTAAAGGAAATAAATATCTTAATTAATTATATTTCATGAAAATAAATAAACACTATCCTTTTATGCTAAAATGAGCATTTTTCTTAAGGAAATAGCAAACTTACAATTAATATATATAATAATATAATAGAGAAATCGAAATGAAATGATTTACAACTAAGAAAATATTTCATTTTTTTAAAACTAATTTACACAGCTAATAATCTCATGTAAAATATAGAAGGAGATTATTCGTAACCATTTTCAGTTTATCTGTTCAGAAAACCGTTATTCCCCATTCTTTGCTATTTCCACTCATGGATGAAACAAAATTTAATATGGAGTGGATGTAGCAAAAGATGGGAGAAATTAACCATTTTGCCCTTATAGATTTACGGAATTAACAGAATCATACCCCTGATAGCCATCTGAACAATTCCCCAATTTCTTCTCCAAGACGACTCGCCTCCAAGTCCTCGACGGCAACCGCCGTCTCACTCCGGCGACTACTTCCGGTAAGTATTCTACCGGAGCTTCGAAACGACAGCGTTCGAGATGAAATCGAAGCCAGTCTGTCGATGTAGTCTCTAAGCCAACTCCGTTGATGATCAGCGACATTGATAGCCACCGCATCACCTGGAGGTTCCGGTGGTGGTGGTGCTGAAGTGTACGATTCCTTATCGGCGGCAGTACAGTCGGATAATCCACGACTATGAGTTGATGCGATTGGAACTTCGAAACCTTCGTCAACAATGTAATCAAACGAACCGATAGAATAGGAACGTCTAGTTGTTAAATCAACGGAATCTGATGTCGTTCCTCGACGACTCACGTTTCCGATTTCAACTCTAAAACTACCTCGATCTCGATTATTCTCCGTTGTTGTTGTTGTTGTTGACGAGAGGATCTTATTCATTACATCTTCTTCAGTCGGATGAATCGTAGACCTACAAAGCGGACAAGTTTGATTCGAGGAAAGCCAAGCGTCGATACATTGAGCATGAAATGCGTGACAACAGAGAGGTAACAGCCTCAACTGATCCTTAATCTCAAATTTCGATAAACAAACTGCACAATCTCCACCTGCAATGTCTCCGGTTAAGGAACCGTATGTGAATAGAGGAAGAGAACTAATCAAGTCATCAGCCATAGAGAAATCATTCTGATTCCGATTACGTAACGACGGAAGAACTACAACGTCATCTGCAGCAGAGAACGTTCTAACGGAACGATTACATCGGCGAGTGATACATCGAAGGATTAAGTACAAAGATGCGGATAAAATAACAGCAGATGCAATAACTATAATGACTATTACGATTGAAGATGCAGTGTTGGAGGAAGACGAATGAGTCGTTCCACCGCCTGATACCTGTACCGAGTCGCCGCCGCCGCCGAGTGATGAATCGCCGCCGGTAAACGGAAGAATCGGCGGTGGATGAGGATCAAAGAGATGAAGATATGAACGAGGCATTATTACGTGGAGTAAATAGGGCGCGGGGAAATACAGAGAGTATTTAAAGCTCTCTAAACGAAGAAGAAGAAGGAAAGTAAGAGAGAGAAAAAAACGATTGCCCTAAGAGGTTGGCGAAGTGTATTTATTAACTTTCGCTGGCGACGTTTATGCACGTGCGAATCACGTGTAATAGAATGTCAAAATCCATTATTTCTTTTCACTGTTTTTTATGTTAATTCTTATTTATGGTAAATTATTATATGATAAATACAAATCTTTCATATTAATTGGCTATTTTCTGAGAATCATATTTCTTTATAGTATAAATTTCATTTAGATTTAACAATATTGATATGTTCACGTATAAATAGTAATAGAATATATAGTATTATTCAAATAGGGAAAAATAATTAAGAATGATTACATATTTTATTATATTGTATTACACTAATCTTTATTAAATATTATATGGATTCCAATAATATCACACATATATATATATATATATATTAAATTATTAAAAAAAAACTTATCAAAAATGTAATTTGATTTTTACTTAAAAAAATATAAATTTAAATAGTAAGTCAAGATGGTTGAAAATTGGGATGATGTTACCGAACAAAAAAATAATAATAATTTTCATTTGAATTGGGTTGTTGCAAATTAATTTAAAAATTATTATTAGGAGGACAATGAAATTTAATAATTGGAAAAGAGGACCATAGTCATAAGTATGGTCTTTCTCTCACGGTAGCTAGTAGGTAGACTAATGAATGCATTTTTATGGGATTACAAAATGTAAAACCTAATTATTCATAAAAAAAAAAAAAATCTCTAAAATTATGAATTTATCATTAAAGGTTGAAAAATACTAAAAATATAGATAACTTACAAAATTATTTCACAAATTTTTATTTTACTTTTTAGAACGCTGGTTTTGGTGAACGACTAATTTTTGCGGATTAAGTATATATCCTACAAATCTATTAAATCAATTTAACTATATGAGCGAAACTTGGGATTGAACTCAGACCCCAAAGAGGTTGAGACATGGGTGGGAGTGTACACCACATTTTGTCAGGCTAGAAAGGAAATTTATTTCTCAAAATTAAAAAAAAAAAACTAAATATTATTTTTAAGATAAGAAATTTTCTTTTAATAATTTACAAATATTTATGTCATAACTTATTTTAAAATATTTTTGAATAATTGGAATGTTTAACCACATTTACAATATTTGTTAATCATTTACATAAATTTATATTTATCCATTTATCTGAAGGAAAAAAAAAAGCATAATAGATGACTTTGAAAAATCTTGTAAGTCTTCATTTGCCTAAATAAATAATTGGGATTATTTATTTTTTTATTTTTTTCCTTTTCTAATAAATATTTTTTTTCCATTAGTCTCCTATACCACTTTTCAAGGCTGTCCCATTCTTATAAAGAAAAAATAATATTTAATTAAGGGAGAAGAATTTTGAAGCATTTTAAAGAATGAAAACCATTGAAACCTAAGATGAACAATATATCCGCCCCTATAATACACTTCAAATTTATTACCAACATTCAAATCTATTTGAATCAAGACCATTATATTAATATTTGATATAGTTCAGGTGGGATATAAAATTGTAAATTATTAAAATTCTATATAAAAAAATTATAAATTAAATAAAAAATCATTTATATAAATATTCAAAGCTAGTTAAATTTAAAAAAAAAAATCAAAAAAAAAATATTATAATATATTGAATAATTTTTTTTTATAAAATAACTAATTTGTTAAAAATAATTAATATATATAATATTGAATAAATACTAATTTTAAGAAAAAAATTATAAATCAAAAATAAACAATTTATTCTATTTAAAAATTAAATAAAAAATTATATATAGATAAATGCTTAAAATTGAACTAGATGATATTGAATAAAAACAATTGTAAAACAAATAAGAAATAATTTATTAGAAATATTTTAAAGTATTTAATCTTTTCAAAAATGAAAACAAAAACATTTTATATAAAAACTTTTACAGATTAAAATATAAGATATTGAAAAAAAATATTATATTTGTTAAAATAATTTTAAGTAAGAAAAAACATTTTATAAAAAACTATTTTAAACTATTAAATCAAAAATATAATATTAACTAAATAGTTTGATAATATATATTAATCATGAATTTAAAACGAGAAAGAGGGAATTCAAACGTTGACAAATTCAAAGATATTAAAGAAGTTATTAATCGAGGACTTTAAGATGCTTAAAGAATTTTGATGATAAAATTATTGTATTAAAGTTGGATATAAAATTTATTTAAATTAATCTATTCATAATTTAAATATATGAATTAAAATCATGATATGAATAAATTTTATAAATACTTCAATTTTATCTTTTGTTTTGTTTTTATTTAGTAAGAAAAAATGTCTGAAATTGTTATGCTGATATTTTTTAGTTAATTTTGTTTGATTAATATCAAAATTAACTAAAAGTAGTTTATAAACATGTGAAATATAAATTACTAAATGCATGTAAATAGTTTGATATCTAAATAATTATAAGTAAAATCTAATATATAATAATTCAATATATTGAATATAGAGTCTTAATAAAATATAAAAACTTTTATTTATTTTATTTTTTTAGAGGTTTTTTTTTTTTTTGTATGAGTGTGGAGAAATAAGTCAGCAAAATTAGGCGAGGTACCGATAGTCTTCTCCTATACAAATTTAATAATTGATAAAAACGTAATAACATTATAAACTTTGTATTCAATGATAAAACGAACCATTTGCCTCTCGACTTGCGAAAATGAGATGTTGCCTGCATTATTCTTGTACACAACACGCGACCTATTAAGCGCATTGGCATTACTTGTTTTTTACAAATAAGAAAAGATTTGTGTTTAATGAATGATTAATGTAAGAGCTCTTTAAAAAAGATTAACTTACCTTGAACTCCGGAGTGAGAAAGCGACGATCAAGAAGATAATGCCAATCACTTATGGCGATCTCAGGAGGGGGATTTGTCCTAATCGTTGCCTGGTCACATTCACGAGATTTATCGTACAAGGTGTTCCATTGACATCTCTATCTATCTCATAATTTTTTTGCTTGATGTAGACCTTGGCGACGATAGTTGTTGATGTCCTCCCACACGGCCTCGAAAGGATCCTGAAAAGTCAACATTAAAATACAATTATAGATTGTGATTAATACATCAAAACTAATAACTTACCGTGATAGCCATCCATATGTGATATAGCTGTGTGGAGCTCAGGTTCGACCAACGCAAGGTCATGTGAGGTAATGCATTGGAGTCTCGAATGACACTCCCAATATGTCTCGACCACGTTGTCTTATTCTCGCACATTGACTTACCATCTATCGGGTTGAACTTAAGAGTCATCTTCTGCCCCGCTTGCAATCTACCAACTACTGTATTTTTGTTATTACCTCGTCTCCTCTTAAAATTAAACACAAAATTATATAGGATCATAACAAAATACGTAATCAAACATCGGTACCTCCACCTTGCTTCTCAGACGGGGTTGTGTCTCATCATCATCAGCATCGAAGTTAGTGTTTGGTACACTATCAACGTTCATGTTATCATCATCACTACCTATCATACCGCCCAAATCAAGGTCCCCAAAGAGTTAAGTAGTGCAAAAGGGTCCTCTGAATGCTCATCTGTCCTCTATACAAGGTTTGTTAGCGCGCTAGTAAAACCCGTACCTACTTCTCTTTTCACTCGGATTTTCATTCTCATTGTTGACATCAGGGTACAAATCAATAATAATATCTTTCATTAGATGATCCTCACAAACGTCAACAAGTTCGTCTTCCATGATATTACTCTCGTTATTTGGTTGTACATTGATCGGTTCGTCTTCAAGCTCATCATCTTCCTCCATATTCTCACTAGCAACATTTACATTCTAACGTTCAATTCTCTTTTCAACGTGAAAATACCAAAAACCATAATTTTTTCTTATGCTGAATACAACCAGATGAGATCTAACGACAGTCTTATTCTCATACACTCGATTTGCACATCTTACACAAGGACATGCAATCGATGATCTACCCGTAGACCTTTTAGTAAATTCTATAAATTTGTCAACCCCCTCAATATATTTAGGATCGGTACGAAGTATAGTCATCCATGTTTTGTTTGGGACTTCCATTAGGACTAGACAAATTATTATTATTTCAAATAAAGTTTTTTATTTATAAATTAATCATAAACCTAACTAGTCCAATTATTTAACATATAATTCAATAAACTATCATAACCTAATCAACATATACAATTCAATTATCCAATAAAGCAAACTATATATCATAACCTAATCAACATTTACAATTCAATAATCTAATAAATCAATAATCCCATAATATAACATAATCTAACATAATCCATTAATCTTACATTCAAATAATCTAACTTCATCTAACAATCGAATAATCTAACTTAATCTAACAATCCAATAATTTAACATTCAAATAATCTAACTTAATCTAATAATCCAATAATCAAACATTCAAATAATCTCACTTAATTTAACATCAAATAAACCAACATTCAATAATCTAGCCTAACATACAAATAATCTAACAATGCTATTAATCTAACAATGCTATAAAATCTAACAATCAAACATTCATTTTAAAGAAGAACTAACCTGGATTTGGAAGAGAAGCGGTGGCAGACAGTGTGTGGCAGTAGGGGCAACTTCAAAAGAGGACGAAAACTTCAAAAATCTTCAAAAAGAACTAACCTGATTGTAGAAGAAATGATCAGATTTATGAAATATATTAAAAAAGAAACAAATTTCGGCAAAGATTGAAAGTAATAACTAACCTGATTGCAGAAGAATCGGCGACGGAGAGCGGAAGAAATGGCGGTAGCAATTAAAGAACGGGCAGCGGATAGCTTCTTGAACCGGCGACAAAAGAAAAGAAAGAAAGAGAGAATAAAAGAAAGAACGGATGGCGCGGAGAAGAAGAGGACGGCGCGGAGAAAAAAAGAACGTGGGAGGACAAAGAAAAAGAAACCTTACCTGATTGTAGATGATCGACGGCGGCGACTTCAAAGGACAGGCGGTGAAGACTTCAACAGATAGTCGGCGGAGAAAACGGGAAAGTGGAGAAGAGAAATAAAAGAAAGAAGAAAAAAAGAAAGAGGGCGGCACTCTCGGGGTTATATTAGAGTATTAGTAACGGTTTTAGATAAATCGTTACTGATAACAATTTAAACATCTGTAACGATTTTTATGATAACCGTTACCAATGCCATATTAGTAACGGTTTCCCCTCAAAACCGTTACTAATAAATCTTCAGAAAATTTAAACTAAAGCCGTATCAATAACGGTTATACCTAAAACCGTTACTAATACCCCTTGTGAAGATGAAACGACGGGTCACATATTAGTAACGATTATCCTCTAAATCGTTACCAATGCCATTTTAGTAACGATTTCCCCTTAAAACCGTTACTGATAAATCTTCAGCAAATTTAAACTGAAGCCATATCAATAACGGTTATACATTAAAACCGTTACCAATATAGTTTCTGTAACGGTTTCCCACAACAATTGTTACTAATATTGTCATCATATTAGTAACAGTTTTAACAATAACCGTTATTGATAACCTTAATATGAAAAAATAAATAAAGACACTATTATATGTAACAATGATTTCTTATATCCGTTAGTGATTCATTATATCTGTAACGGTCTTATATAGTCGTTATTGATATCTTCATAATAATAACGGTTTATAATAACTGTTACTGATAAAAATCTTCAGTAAGAGTGTTCGAGTGTCATTACTAAGCTTCGTTACGGAAGCCTATTTTTCCACTAGTGAATATTTGGATCGGGTCTGGTCGTGGGTTGATCCGCTCGCCCATAACTTGAAAACTGAAATTAAAATGTGATATACATAAGTTTCAAACTTATAACCTCATAATATAAGTTCAACATTTTAACCAACTAAACTAATAACACTTTATATTTAAATTCAACTTCAAAATTGATGAACGTGTGATGACATTTCTAACAAAAATAACCTCAACATTTTAAACAACTAAACTAATAATATTTTAAATTCATTTATATAATTTAATTTAATTTATATATATATATATATATTTCTCTATAACATTTCATATATATAATGATTAGTTATGTCAATTATATATTTATACATAAAATTATAAAAAGAAATTAATAATTCTTAAGTGGTGTAATGGTTTAAGTGTTCATTATGTATAATAAAAATCGAGGGTTCGAATCTCACTCGGTATAAATTTGTAATAATTATAAAGAGCAAATAAGGGATATGTTGGTTAATGGAAGTGAGCTGGTAAGTGGATGAGAATAATATTATTGTTTGACAAAAGTGAGTTGATAAAAGTCAATAAAGAGGAGATGATTGGGTAATAAGGAAGATGTTGGTTGACCGAAGTGAGTTGATAAATGTCGGTAAAAATGAAATAGTTGGGTAATAAGTAATATGTTGGTTAGCGGAAATGATTTGATAAGTGGGTGAGAATAAAATTGTTGATTACCAAAGTGAGTTTATAAATGTCGATAAAGAAGAGAAAATTGGGTATTAAGAAATATATTGGTTGACTAATTGAATTAATAGGAGGAGTATTATATATAGTTGATTTGTATATGATAATTTTGTTATTTTATTTTTAACCATACAAATAAATATACATAAATCCTAGTTTTATTTAGTGACTCTACTAACCGAATAGTTAGGCTTGCTCTTGATTGATCTTAATATATTATATCATATTATTAAAAAGCAAACTAGTAGATGGGAGAAGAATACTTATGGTTTCTTTAATGTGAAATTTAAATAATCTAATGTTTTAAATCTATAGTTATAATAATGAAATTATTTTAATTATTTTATCATATAATTAGTTGAAATAATGTTAAATGTTTTAAATATTAAGGATGTCTAGATATTCGAGAACTTATTTATTTAATAAAGTTTTTCTATCAAATTGGTGTAATAGATTTACAACGGAGCTAAATAGTCTTTGGGTATCGACAATTAAATATAAATATGATCATGAATGTCTAGTTGATTCAGCAAAATGTCTAATTATCCAGCAGGGTGTATTATTTGGAAGAGAATTTATTTTATGTGTAAATTTTTTTGATTAGTCTAGATTTATTGTGGGGATTATTCTTTGATTAATTTTTTGGACAACATTTGGTATAGTATCAAAAGTTTAACTACGACGTATCTATAGCTTATTTCTATTGTTATATGTAGAAATGTCACAGTTAAGGACATGTTTGGTCCTCGGTCTTTTCGCTAGCCGAATAAAATATAGAAAAAGATTAAATATTATGGAGAATTCGTCCAATAATAGAGTTTTACTTTTGGTAGGAAATAAGCAAATATTTTTTTTTCTGAACAAGACGTTATGCGTTGGCAAGATATTGATAGTTTTCATTTGGAGAAAAATCGTCAAATTTTCAATGATCTTAACCGTCCAATTTGTATTATTTATAATGCTATTATTATGACGTTTTTTGAAATTCGATCCGAAAAACCAGTAGAATCCGTCGGGATTCTCAATGACTTGTGAGCTCGATAACATATTGAGTAACGTTTTTTTTTCATGTTATGTTTTGTAGCTGTGCTTTAAACGAATTTTATCATTTTTAATATATAGTTAAACCTTGTTAAAGTAATATCCGATAAAGTAATAACCTCGCTTAAGTAGTAAGTAAAGTAATATTCTTACTAAAAGCATGAGATAATAAAAAAAAATATAAGTCATCAAGGCCCAAGTAATATTTAAAGTAATAATTTCATAATTATATATATGTATATTGTATATGAGTTACAAAATTCAATTCATTTTAAAATATGAATATATAGTAGCTTGTTTCTTATCTGGTGCAATTTTTTATATGCATGAATCCAGTTTTTAGATATAATTAATTATAATAAAAATAATTTTAAATCAAATTACATACAGTTTTAAACATAATGTATTGTATTGTAATATTGTACTTAAATGCAGTATAAAACTTCGGTAAATGTATTGTATTGTAATACTGTACATAAATATGGTATAAAACTTCGATAAAATAATAAAATATTATTATATCGATAAAGTAATAAAATATTATTATATCGCTAAAGTAATAATAAATTCGGTAAAGTAATATTTTTCCAATCTAAGAGTATTGTTGTAAAGAGGTTTAACTGTATATAGACCTTAAAAAAAACAATTAAATTGTTTAAATAATTAATTAAAATATAAAATTAATATTATTTTACTATACATAACATTTTAAATATGAGTAATGATAAATAACAACTTGAATTATATCGAGAATGATGTGCGAACTCTTAATTGAACTTCAAATCTAATAGGATAGAAATTTCTATTTTTCAATTACACTCATATCTTAATAGTCATTCATAATTACATTATTCAATGTTACCAAATTCCTATTCTCTATCCATAATTTTTAAATATTAAACATTAAATATTTTAATAAGTTGATTTTAAATATTAATTAGACTTTGATTTTTTTTATATATATAATCAAACATAGTTTTATTCATCCTCTTATTAATTAATTACTCAATTTATAAATTAAAACATTAAAATAACTTCTATTTTTTTTTTCTAATTTCTTTAATAATTCTATATCAACCCCTTTAATTTCTTTTTCCCAAAACAAACTTTAACTTTCTCAAAATCAACACCAATCAAACAAATTTAAATAATTCAAAATTTATACAAATAAACACTAACCGAGCTCTAACTTATAACAAAGAATATGCTAATCATTCATAACATTATAAAATTCCCACTCATATGCATGATGTTACCAAGAAGAGACAGCTATATATATATATATATATATATATATATATATATATATATATATATATATATATATAAGAGATAATGAATATTTTATTTTACACCTTGAACTTTGTTAAATTATATATAATTTTAAACTCAAATTTAATCTTGTTTGATTCCTCATTAATTCAACTTATAAAACATTTTGAATTTAAAAATTCCCCATATCTAACAAAAAAAAAAAAACTTAATAAACTCAATTACACTTCACAAATTATACCTTGTAAAACACTCTAGGATAATACTAACCTCATATCATAGTTCAAACTAAAATGAAGTAATGGAGATCCACGAAAAGATCAACTCTTTTTAACATTATTATTTCATTATTAAACTATCATCACTCTCTCATTACCTAGCTCCTCTAATGAATATGTTTATTATTTCAACATTCTCTCTCTCAACAATAGAGAATATTATGTTTATAATATAGTAAGTACGTACCAGTACTCGTATGTTTGTGTTGGAATCATGATGATTATGATTGTTGCTTTCAAAACACTCTTTGTCTTGTTGGCATGCTCTCTTGAACAGACTGATGATCATGTGTTTGAAGTATTTTAAAATAACATAGGGAAATATATAATAAAAAAAATGGTATGAAAATAAATATCGACGCAAAAGAGATAAATTTGGTCATCGGGTCTTAATAATTATGACCACCTTTTATTAGTTAGGAACTTTATTTTAGGTTAAAATGATCATTTGTGAAATCTTAGTTTTGATACTTATATATGGTCTCACATGAGGAAACAATGTTATTTTCGATTTGCTTTTTTCTTTAAGTATAATGAATTAACAATAATACAAAGTTATCAATGATGAGGAGACTGGAGATCAGTATATCTTAATCTTCTATATATAAATGAAAATCAAATACAATTTAAGTTGTGACAATAAATCACCGCGTGTTAAGTTTGGTAAAAAAAACATTCAAAATGCAAACAATAAAATAAATCACAAAAAAAATAAAATGAGGTACTACCAAAATAAATAGACTGGCAAAACATTAATAGTGGAGAAGCCAAGATTCTCAAAAGACCCATCCTGGCAAGAATTTGGATGACCTACTTCTTACAGAGTAATTCACCGTGAGAGGATTTTATTGAACATTATTGGATAATTAATCAAGGTACTCTAGTGGTAAGAGTCGATTTAATAGACCAAAATGTTACGGGTTCGATTCTATCTAAAATTATTTTGAGTTGAAGCAGAAATTATGGTCGTGGGATGATACTAGTTCTCCTTAATAATAATAAAAAAACTAAACATTCTTGAATGATTGGTTAAAACTTATAGTCAAGTTCATATATGTTCAATTTTTTACTTTATGCAGGCCAATATGACATTTAGTCTATAATTGAGATAAGGAACCACTTTAATTTAATAAATTGATTTTTATGTATACTAACATCTTTAATACACTTACAACATTACATTAGTAAAGTCTCTTACTTTTTAAATTTTTTAAATTTTTGTAAGAAGGATTTATCAAATTAGGGATAGTTATTGGGGATAGTTATTGGTGACGTGATTTCATATCTCTTTTTTCAAACTTCATATTGTTAAAGTTATACAAAAACTATATTTTGTCTCAATAATTTTAAACGCCTTTAAATTGTTATCTACATCTCATTTACAAATAAAATATCGAAGTCACTTATTTAACTATCGATATTTAGCGAATTTAGGGTTTTGACGATATTCTCTTAAATTCGGTAGACAAAACCCTCAATTGTTTAAATTTAGTAGTTAAATTATTGACATTAATATTTTATATATTTATTGATGAATGTCATGTAAATAATAAGTTAAGGACATTTAAAACTATTAAGAAAAAAAAAAAATTTGTATAACTTTAACAATAAAGATCTCAAAACTGTGAAATTTGAAAAAAAAAAATTTAAATCACAATTGAACCCAATAAGAAACCCTAGTTTGTAAAAAAAATCCTTAAATGACTAAAATTGTGATAGTTAAAATTTCATATGGCACCGTTCAAAATTCGAGTCTCATTTTAACAAAGGAACTAACATAACAAATATAGTCATTAATCCACTTTAACTTGAAATGTTGTAAGTTTTAAATAGTGTGGTATTTTATTAGAAGCTATTTGAATAAAAAAAAAAACTTCAGAGGAGCATATTATATATATAATCCCCTCTTCTATCTTAACACAAACAATAGATGAATATTCTCGACCTTTTTGAGATCTTAAGATTGAGCACATCAGATTGTCAAGTTCTGCGTTTGCTTAAATGATCAAGTGCGTTGGCAGGTTTTATGCTTAACCTTTTACGTCACATTTATTTATATATATACATATATTTATATATTTATATATATATATATATATATATATATATATATTAATGCATTATTTATGATTAGTTTGAAATAAGTTGAAAGGAACAAGTCCCAAATTGAATTAAATTGAATTGGAAGCATTAATTAATGCATTATGAAAGAAGGTGTTGAGGTTTGAATGATGATAAATATTAAGAAATAAATGCATCCTTTAGTAGCATGCTCAATCGATCAGGTCACCTGAACCCTGAACCAACATGTGGTTCCCACTCCACTATTATATATTTACAAAAATGGGTTTCTTAAATATCTATTTATTTATTTATGACATCCCAACTACACTCAACACAAAACTGCATTTATATTTCCTGACCCCCTCTCCTTAATGGGGCAGCTATAATAATATTATAAAACGGTAACAAAAATTTACTTAATAATTTTTTTATTTTTTTTTTAAAAGTTAACTTTGTCTGTTCTCTTAACTAAATTTGAACTATCCTAATACATTTTTAAAATATATATAGGGTATATCTATATGACATCACTTGTCTATTTTCTAAAAAAAAAATGATGTAAATACACTATTTTTTTAATTAAAAAAAAAAACATGTAAAACTTATATTTTTCTACTCTTATTTTATCCATAATTTTTTTTATTACTTTTTAAGTCAATCCAACTCGAATTATTGAATTAATGGTGTTCTAACATATCTAACTCTATCATGTTTTTAGTAATAGGTTAGTACTGTTCTAACACAAAAATAAGAATAATAATATTATATGTAATTGGTGTTGAAATTAATTTTAATATATTTTCATTTATTTATTTTCAACAATTCATAATTAATATATCAAAATATTTTTATAAACTATAATTTTCAATAAAAAAATTAAAATTATAATAATTAAACTAATTAGATTATTTTTTTATCAAAATATTAATAAAATCTCAAATCTATAATTTTTGTTTAACTAGTAAACTATATATTAATAAAGAGAGATAATACAGGCCCATATATTCAGGCCCATTTAAGATATGTTGAGAATTTGATATTTTTATAAATTGTGTATCTATATTATTTTATTAGGACAAAAATATATCACAAATAAATTAAATAAGATGAGTGATATGGAGAGAATTTGAGAAAGAATGACGGTAACAACATCATTATTATTGGTTGGAAAAAAGATGAAGGATGAAGAAATAAAAAAAATAAATTATTATTTTTCAGCCAATAATAAACTTTTTTATTCTGTTATAACAATCTCAAATTTACAAACAAACAAGTACATAAATAAATATTATTAACAAAGCATAAACAAATCAGTTAAAATAGAAATTAGAATTATTGATAATTTGTACATTCATAAATTTAAATATATATTTGTTATAAGTTCTTCAAAGGGGCAAGCAAGTACAAGCAAATCTGAAAGTTTTAAAAATAAAGTTAAAAGATCAAACTGCACAAGTAATAATAGTTTGAGGATAAATTTGTAATTTATTCCTGTAAAAGGTGGGACCCAACGCCGAGTCGATGATGACTCGAGTGATGGGAGTTATGATCGAATTTTTTGTTTTCTTGCCTATTTGAGTGGGCCCATATTAGCTGTTTTTGTCCCCTTTTTGTCGTTTTCCTTAAATTTTTAATTTAGTCCCCAAAGATTTTATTCTTATTTATATTCTCCCTAAAGTAATATTTATCTTGATGTAAAATCTATCTTTATCATCCTCTAGCTTTGCGGCAAAAGGAGATGGATACCTAAGGAGATGGATACCTAATGTTCCAGTCTTTTTGAGGTCTTGAATTTGAGATCGTCAGACGCCAAGTTTGGCTTGTTTAGTTAAATTGGTTGAGTAGATTTACGAGTTATTTGTTTAACCCGTGAGAATTAGTCGCACTCTGAAAGAGAATCAAAACCCAACTTTTTAAAAATTATTGATATTTTTTTATGTTATTTGAAATACATGCACATATTTTTATTTTAAAATGTAAATTAATATGTATAATCTATATAAGTCAACGTTAAATTGATTTGAATTACTCCAACGTTAAACCAATTCTACGGTTGAGACTTAATACTATATTCATATATAGATTTCTCGAAATATCTTCTTACAAAGTTTTTGTTATATATCTAGAATCACTTTTAGTTTATGTAGAGAATTTGGTAAAAACATCCACAACAATTAAGCTACGATTTCTCAACATTAATATAAGAATTATTGAACATACGCTTATTGTTGACTCAATCTCAACTGACTTGTGAAATATAAGATTTTTTATTCATATAAGCATAATATAATTTAAATAGGTTGAATGAAAGAGTAATGGAGTAAAAGAATAGAAAAGTGAGGGGTCAATATTGAAGAACATAAAAAGTTGGAGGATGAAAATTAGCATGCATGAAGTTCTCGTTAATGTGGACCACTTAACACCTGATTCCAGTCTCCCTTCTTTGTATGTATATAAATAAAGCCATGGTTCTTCTTCATAAATCTTCTCTTTCTTTTCTCTAACTCTGCAAATTGTAGTAATGGAGATGGAGCAAGAAAAGAGATCAAAAAAACCTATATTTTACACTAGATCTGAATACTATGATTTCATTAAAGAATCAAACTTTCTTGAATCATGTTTTCTTTGTCGGAAATATCTTGGTCATAACAGAGATATCTTCATGTACAGGTAAGTTTCGAATTGAGATTGAATGATTTAAATTAGGTTTGTTGCATCATCATGATTCATGCATGCATTTAGATTGTTTTTCATTTGGCAGAGGGGATATGGCGTTTTGCAGCTATGAATGCAGACAAGAACAGATAGAGATTGATGAAGCTAAAAAGAGGATTAGATCAAGAAGGGTTATTTCATCTTCATCTTCTTCATCTTCATCATCTTCATCTTCTTCAAAGAGAAGTTCGGTTAGAGAGAGTTCTTCAGATCAGACAACTCATAAATCATCATCATCTTCTATCCCAAATAAAGATGTAAGAATTGGAACTGTTTTTGTGGCTTGATCTTGTCAAACCCGGTTTCCTTAAACCGGGTAGTATTGATATTTGATTTTGCTAATAACAACTCATGAACCGGGTTCTTATGGGACAATTTTGAGTTTCTTTTTTTTTTTTTGCTAATAACTTTTCATTTTCTTCAATCTATATTTGAATGGTTTTCTTTTTTCATCATTATTATTAATTTTCAATTATTTGATAATAAAAAAATGATAAAGGTTATTTAGAATTTGCTTGCTCAAAATTCTATTTGATTTGGAGCTTGTTTGGTAAAGGTAAAGGTTTATTTGAATTTATTTTTAAAATGTAGATCTACAATGATTTTTATTTTTAAATAAAAGCTATTTTAGTATCTTGATGATTAAAAAAAGTTGATAAAATGATGTGTGGATTAAAAAATCTTAACTAAACAAACCAAAGTACTCTAACCTTTATTGTTGAGGAGTATCATATTATTAATAGTTTGCATAAATTGAAATTCATTTAGTAAAAGTAGTTCTTGAATTATTAAAAGTAAAATAAGAGAATTTAATATTTTAAGTGAATTGAACAAAAGTCTAATCAAATGAATTGCTAAGGTAATTCTAAGTGAATTGAATTTTTATTTTTGGAAAATGTCCATACTAATTGTAATAATCAGCAAAGTTTTTTTTTCTTGAATATTTCTTTACTATATAGTTAATGAATGTACTATTTTTTTTGGATTAAGCTAAAAATGAATTTGAATCATAACTCTCATTTCTTTAATTTCTTATTGAATAAATTGATATTTTAAACTATCACATTTGTTTTTATAGAAAAAAAAATAGACATTAGTGTTAAATGAATGAAAATAATGAAAATGACTTGAGAGAGCAAGCCCCCAAGGATTCATATCTTATTTTATATTAAAAATATCCCGATTTAAGTATCTTTATAAAATATTTTTGGTTGAAAAATGGGGAAATTATTTAAAACTATTGTTATTTAATATCTACTATTTAATATTAACTTAAAAAGAACATAAATTTTGTGACTTAGTAAGATATTGAAATTGCCTTCAAATTTTATTTTTGAACCGTTTAAAATTAGGCATTTTAGTTTGCTTAAAATTTATAAATGTCTAAAAGAAGAAAATTATTTATAAAAGATATCAGTTATATATTATTATATATATATATATATATAATTAAATATAAAAATTATTCCAAGAAACAATAATAATTAGATTACATAAAAATAAAAGTCATAATTACAAAATCAAAATTACATATATAACAACATTTATTTGAATACAAAATATAATTTTTTTCAAATTATTAAATATAGATTCATCTTATTTTTATTAACTTATGAAATTATAAAAAAATTAAGAATAAACAAAATATTTTAAATTTAATTTTTTTATTTTATTTTCTAAATATACAATTTAAAATAATTGTAACACCTAAAAACGGTCGACATTTTAAAGCGTTTATTTGACTCAATAGTTTTAGCCTCATAATTTTACTTCCTCACGAATTTTGAGTGGGATGAGAAACTAAAATGATAGGTTAAACTAGAGTCTAACTTAATGTCGATTTCATTAAATCAAGTGGTTTATCTTCATCTCAAACCTCATAAATCAAAATATAGTACGACTTCCCCAGAAGTTATCTCGTCTAAAATGAGGTGAGGAACCAAACTATGATTTAATGATATTGATTATACTACTTTTTAGAGTCGCCAACCCAGTTTTCTCTTTAAGAAATCGGGAAAATAAAATATTGTGTGTTCTCGAACACGAATAAAAGAGATTTTGATCAAGGCTCAGGATTTTGTTACACGTGAAAAAGGACAATGCTATGTATTTTATGCCCATCAAATAATTGTCTCTATTATAAACTTTTGGTCATTTTATACAAAATATTTCTTTTAGACTTCATTTATTTAATCCAACCTAGTACATGTGTTTAAGGATAAATCCAAACCTAATCATGTGACTAAAGGTTTGTATCACTAAAATATAATGTAATGTCTAGATGGAAAGTAAAATAATCTCGAAAGGGGTCGGTTAATCCTCATTAAAAGTTTGTTGTTATCTATGTCCACATATATGATGTCGTTATTCATTCTCCCTAAGAGTGTGGTGGTAAAAATAGAGAAAATAATGTGTAAATTTCAATGGGGATCTTCTAACTCATTGTTTTGTCATCTAATTAGTTGAGATAAAGTTAATATTTTAAAAATCAAGGAGGTCTAGATATTCGAGATCTTATTTCTTTTAATAAAGATCTTCTATCAAAATGGTGTAGTGGATTAACAATATAGTCGAATAATCTTTGGGCATCGATAATCAGATGTAAGTATGGTAATGATTGGTCTGGTTGGTTCACTAAAATGTATAATTATCTAGCGGGTGTAGCATTTGGAGGAGAATTTATCCAATGTGAAAAAGTTTTCGTGAAGAGTCTAGATTCATTATGGAGGATGGTTCATCGATTATATTTTGAGATGACATTTGGTGTAGTGTCAAAAATTTAGTTACGACGTATCCTAAGCTTGCTTTCATTGTTATATGTAGAAATATCATAGTTAAGGACATAGTTAAGGACATGTTTGATTCTCGGTGTAGTGGTTTCGCAAGAGATTAAACATTATGGAGACTTCGTCCCATAATAGAGTTTTTACATTTGATAGGACGCAAAAGAGTGTCATCGTCTAAACAAGACATTATGTGTTGGCAAGATATGAATAGTTTCCATGTAGGACATTGGTACAAATTGTTCCCCTAAGATAATTTCATATAATTTTTATTGGGAAAAACTTTGGGAGTCAAAGATTCCATCCAAGATCTCGTTCTTTGAATGAAGCGTTAATCATGGTGGAATTCTAACAGATTATATGTGCATGAAAAAATGTTGTATTATGGTTAGTCGTATGTATCAAGAAGAGGTTGAATCGGCAACTCACATACTTTTGTATTGTCGAGGGGTGACTAGTATTTAGATCATTTTGTGGAGTATTACTAAGATTCATTGGGTGATGTCCGAGTCTTTAGGTAGCTATTGGAAAGTTTGGATTATGCGGATGATAGGACAGACCTATATATTTGGGTTACCATCCAAATTATTCTTTAGTGGACTACCTGGTTGGAGAGAAATCGACGAATTTTCAATGATCGTAACCGTCTGTATAATTCATAATATTATTATCATTATGATGATTTCTGAGATTCGTTCAGAAAAACTAGTAGAGTATGTCGAAAAGTTAATCGTTCTTCTCAAGATTTTACGATATCGATAACTTTTTAACTATTACTTTTTCGTATTTTTTTTTATTTTCATATAATGTTTGTCGTTATTGCTTAAACCGTTTATATATTTTTTTCTTCAAAGTTATCAATAAAACTCCAAAATGTAAGTTGAAGAGAAACAAATGAAAGTCAAATGGCACACGGGTAGACTTAATCATGGACAATCTGTCCAAACGGAGATCTTGGAAGTGATCGGGTTTGGCTGAGCTGACGTGAAGTCTCCAGCTCCAATCCTAGGATCGACATTTAATGTTTTAATATTGATATTCATTAGTCCCCTTGAGAGAGAGAAAATTCATTCTTTATTTGGCTTCACTTTTCAAACAGAACACGCCAACTTTTTCTTTTTTTTTTATTTAATTTGAAACCATAAGTTTTATGAGCTTAATTATCAAGTTGGGCTAAAATGATTTTGGAACTGGGATGAACTGATCGGTTTTATTTATAAGTTATTTAATAATTTTGGAATAAATTATTTATTTTAATCTCGTGTAATATTAATCCCATGAACACGTATAAGAATTTAAAAAATTATTTCAAAAAATTATTTAAAGTTATAAATTGGAAATAAAGAGAAGTGTATACTGTTTATTTAACTTTTTTTTCACATTATTCACTTTAATATATATATATATATATATTTCTTTATAATTATTATTATTATTTATAATTTAAATTGTAAAATATTATTTCATTCAATATTACAATATTTTATTAATAATTGATTCTTCATATTCAAATTAATAACATTTTATAACAATTCAAATAAAAAAAATTAATATATTAATTATTAAATTTCAATTTATTATATTATATTATATTATATTTTTTAAATTATTTTATTTATTAACTTTTCAACACCTTTTTTTATTACTGAATTTTTCAGATTATTTATATTATTATTATTATTATATATACACATAATAATATAATTATTAATTTATAATTTACAAATTTTAATAATTAGTAAAAAAATATTATACTGATATATGTGAAATTATATAATTTAAATATTTATCAATTCTTTAATTTTTTTATTTCAGATATATATACTTTTTCTATTTTTTATTTGGATTTATATGATATATCAACTATTTATTTATGTCTAATTTATTTATCAAAATTTTAATATTAAATAAAATAATATTTAAAATATAAATTTGTTTAAATTTAAATAATTTTAAATTAAAAAATAAATATTTATATTAAAAAATAAAATAAACTAAAAACTTTGAATAACATTAATACACTTACATTAGCTTTCTATTTTCTTATATTTTATATGGTTTGAATAAAATATTTATGGTTGATTATTGGGCTCATGTTAACCCAAAAATGTTCAAATATTTATTATATATGATGACAACATAACAAAAAAATATTTTAGTAAAGTTATTTAATAATATAATTTTCTAAAATTACATATAACTAACATGAACTTTATACATTTTTCATGATATATTTGAAAAAGTGAGATTTTATCCTTTTTATATATTTATGTAAGATATAATGAAGCATATTTTATTATACCAGTAAAATAATAAACAAAAAGAAAGGAACTAATGATGGCCACTAACAAAGTCTTCGCTTGTAGCCCAAACTTTAGGGCCCATTATAATGGGCCACAAATTCTCCAATTTTCATGTATTTGGTTATTATTGTATGATCAATGTTCAAAAACAAATAAAAAAATCTAAAACTTAGATTCTATAATGGGAGAGGAAGGAGATGCTTTATCTAATAATTAAATAAAATATTTCATAAAAAAATAGTAATAAAGTATAAACTAAATATTTTGAAAAATAAAATTAACTAAACATACAATATTTTTTTAGCACTTAGAAAACAAAACAAAATGATTAATTCATTAAGTTTATATGAAAATATGTGACTGATATTGAGTCAACTTAATTTTTTTTATTATTGTTGAAGTGTCCCAACTTCAATTTAAATTAATTTTTCAATATAAATGAAGAAGAAATCTTAGGATGATAAACATTTAGTTTAAAGTGTTTATCATACAAACCACTCAAAATAAATAACTTATTAAATTAGTTAACTTGAAAAATATATAAAATACATCTAATATTACTTCACTTACAAACATTATATACTTTAAATATATTTGAATTTAAATTATATTTAAAAAAAATGAATATTAACCCTAAGATCCTGGGTTCGAGAGTCCATAAGGTGGTAAGTTTTGCATCTATTTAAATAGTTGAGTATGTTTGCGAGTTATATACCTGTTGTCTTATTTTTTTTCTCCCTAAATTATATTAAAATAACATCAAAATTAATGAGAAATGATTTTTAAGTATAAATTAGTATTAATTAAAGTTTACTAAACATTTACTAAGTTATAAATATAACTAATAAACTAACTAATGATTTATTAATTCAAGTATTTTACAATTTAATTGAAAAAAGTTAATTCAATTAATATGAAGATCCATTTAACTTCAAAATAATTTATATCTCTCATGAATTGGAGTATTATAATTGTACCATTTAAAAAAGAAGAAGGTATTTGTAATTATTGAGATTAGTATTTTATTAATAGTTTGACTTTTCATTTAGTTTCTTAAATTAATAGTGTAATACAATATACTTACATTATTAAATATAAACGTTGATGATTGACTTATTAAAAAAACAATGGTATTCATAACGATTCTATTTATGAAACTTTAATATATACATGAAAGAATTTGGGAGAGAATAATAGAAAATGAAGTGTACAATCTGATCAAATTAAAAAAAAAAATCTCTTTACTCTCTCTTCTCACATTTTTTCCAATAAAGTTAGGCACATCATTACTTCAAATGTTAATGTTGTTCATGTGTTAATATAAATATGTCTAATAATATGAAACAATATTAAAAATCAATTTATTTAATTCTCTATCTTAACATGGACATTCATGATTATATAAAGTATTTAAAATTATTAAAAGAAAATAATACCCACTAATATTAAGATAAAATAAACTTTGATAATTTGAGTTATTTAATAAACTCAAACTAATCCATATTAGTTCGAATTTGTCCTAAAATTTTACTTTATCTCATTTTTCATTCTTTTAGTTAATGTCCATGTTAAGATAAAAGAATTGTTGCGGATCTATATTTAGAAACAGTATTCGACTTTACTTGTGTAAGTTGTTAGGTACCAAAACTAAAGAAGATTGTTGAAGAGATAAAAAAAAAGTTTTATGTTAATGTCCATGTTAAGATAAGAGAATTGTTGCAGGATCTATATTTAGAAATAATATTCGACGACTTTGCTTATGTAAGTTGTTAGGTACCAAAATCAAAGAAGATTGTTGAAGAGATAAAAAAAGTTCTTATGTTAATGTCCATATTAAGATAAGAGAATTGTTGCAGTATCTATATTTAGAAACAGTATTCGAATTTGCTTGAGTAAGTTGTTAGGTACCAAAACCAAAGAATATTGTTGAAGAGATAAAAAAAAAAGTTTTTATGTTAATGTCCATGTTAAGATAAGAGAATTGTTGCAGGATCTATATTTAGAAACAATATTCGACTTTACTTGAGTAAGTTGTAAGGTACCAAACCTAAAGAAGATTGTTGATAAGATAAAAAATAGTTCTTATATGATAATTCTAATCATATAATTTAAGCATTAGACCCTAACTACCTTGTTCATATTGGATTGTTTATTTTATTCTCATAACATAATTTCATTATATCTCTCCTCAATTTTATCATTAAATTCATTCATCAAAATACTAAATATTTTATATTTTAAAATTTTATTTTATTATTATATATTAATACTCTCACATATTTTACTAAAACAATCATTATCTCATCAAAATCATTATCAATCATTAAATTTGTTTTATCTCTTATTATAATTATTTTTTTATTTACTATAATATTATTTTAAAATATTGTAATTTTTAATAAATATAATTTTTTTTTGAGAATAAAATTGTAAATAATATTACAAATGGTGGGTGGAAGACAAGACACAATTTTTTAGATTATTTAAAAAAAACTAATATTACAAAAATAATACTATATATATCTTGTTGTAAAACAAACAAGCTCCAAGAAAATAGAGGTTTAGTCGGGGTGCGACCCGTTCGATTGCGATTTGCGATCTCCTAAAAAACCTACTTTTTTTTTTTTTTTTTTTTTTTTTTTTTAACTTCCAGTTTAGGCTAATTTACGCATCTTCTTCATTCTCTCTCTCTCTATCTTTCTCTCTCTTACATCTTCTTCTTCCATTGTTACCGCAATCGAGCGCCATCTCTTCTCTTCTATAGTTCCATTCTCTCTTCAACACTCTCTCTCTCTCTATCTACAACTGCCGTGATGATTCCTCACTATCTACACTCTCTTTTCACCACGTAAAAAAACCCTAATTTTCATCCACTACAGCGCACTCCAGGTGAAAACAACCTTCTCCACTCAAAAAATTCTTTATCTACCTCTTTTTCGATCATCACTCTTCGTTTTATTGTTTCATCTATGCGATTCATTCATTGATTGATTGATTTCATCTGACTTTTCTTGTTTTCATTTCCGATCATCGATGGATCTGTTTTGGAATATCAGCTATATATATATATATACACAAGTCTGAAGGAATTCCAGTACGGGATTTATGTCCTTCAATCAATCAAGGGCTGAGAAGACCGACTCGGCACAATTTAAAAAATCGGGTCGATCTGGTAACTCAGGACATCAATGGAACTATTCAAACGTTAAAGGCGGAGGAGGAGGAGGAGGAGGAACCGGCACCGGCCATCCACCGTCTTCTGTCAATCCATCGTATTCTAATAACAGAAGGTAGAAGAAGAATGTTTATTTTTCTTTAACAAATTTAGGGCTTGTTCTGATATTTTTTTTTTTCTTCTAAATTTGGTATTGGTTAGCTATAATAAGAAGTCTAACAATGCACAAGGAGCTCAACCTAGGGCTGGCACTGGTAGTGTCAATTTAGAATCTGAAAATCGTTCTCTGGTTCGTCCTCTACAGAATGGGGCACATCCGGTACCAACACTACAGGGTTAGATTTATAACTTCATTAGCAATCCAAAGAAACAAAGAAAGACAAAACATGATCTGATGCTTTATTATTGTTTTAGGAACTGCTAATGCTCCAATTGGAGGAGGAGGAGGAGGTGTTCCCACCAAATCAACAGCTGAAACGCTATCCCAGACTAATACAGGGGGAGTTACAAATGCTCAATTGCCTCAATCTGTTCCTAGAAAGTCAGAGGCACCAGCCCCCAATACTCCTGCAAAAGGTGAGACATCTCTTTGCTTCATATGATTTCTTGATGATGAGCTAATATTACTTTATATATGATTTATAGCCACAGGAGATGCATCAAGGGGGTTTCCTCTTCAATTTGGTTCCATAAGCCCTGGTTTTGTGAATGTAAGATAATCTATACAGCATATAATCATCTCATATAAAAGCTTTTGTTTGCATTGTAATGTTATGGTTGTGTAATACGTTTAATCTGTTGAATAGATACCTGCACGAACCAGCTCAGCACCTCCAAATCTGGATGAACAGAAACACGACCAAGTCAGTTAACACAACCTCTTCTTGGCTTAAGTTATTACGATCTTTTCCCTTTTTATTTTCATGTATGTATGAGTCAACATTGGGATGTTTGGATAACCAATTTTTGGAATCTTGTGGATCATGATATGAAAGGTTCACAATTGTTATGTTTGCCAAAAATCACAATGATAATAATAGATAATCCAAAAAAGAAAACTCGGTACCGAATGAAACAAAAAATTAATACTATAATTATGATCATGTTGAAGAAAATTATATGTATAACAAATAAAGGAACCGAAATTACACTATAATCTAGACGATGATCTAAAAAATTATTTTGATTATGTCCAAAAGGATCTTATGGCAAACGGAAAAAGAAGATCACATCCAATTTGAACTTGGCGTTTTTCCAATGAGGCTGAGATTGTGAAAAATGCTAGTTTCCATATAGGTTCATTGTGTCCTCTTTTGTAGCTTTTATTTTTCTTGATTACCTAAATTCCATGTTATCTATTAGGTATAGCTCTTTGTTTCTGATTGATAATCACCAGAATTGAGATCTCATGGTGGCTGGTTGCTTACTTACTAAGCCTAACTTTTTTTTGTCAGGCTCGGCATGCTGTAAGACCTGGGATGAACTATCCTGTTCCTTCTGTTCCTAAGCCACAACAAACTCCTAGGAAAGCTGTAACAAATGTTAATCAATCGAACATTGATGATTCTCATCAATACCCCAAGGCCAAAAGAGGTGTTCAAGTTTCAGCTACACCTCCTATGCCCCAGCCTCAGAAGGCTACTACTGTACATCCTATGTCAGGTGTTCCCATGCCAATGGCATACCATCAGCCTCAAGTAGCAGTTCAATTCGGTGGGCCCAGTTCATTAATTCAGTCACAGCCTCCAATGCCAATGCAAATGCCTATGCAAATGCAAATGGGAAATCCTCCTCAACTTCAGCAGCAGGTGTTTCTTCAACCTCATCCAATGGCACACCAGGGATTAATGCATCAAGGGCAGGGCTTAAATTTTACCCCACAAATGAATCCCCAACTAGCTCCTCAGTTGGGAAACTTAGGAATTGGTATGGGTTCACACTTCTCACCACAACAGGCAGGAAAATTCGGTGGCCATCGTAAACCTGTAAAGATTACTCATCCCGATACTCGTGAAGAGTTGAGGCTTGACGAGTCATTGGGCCCAAAGTCACATTCAAATACACCGCAAACTCTACCCACTACTACATCTGTTATGCCTGTTCATTCGGTCAATTACTACCACCCTGGTTCTTACCCTTCTGGTCCTTTGACTAATAACCAAATAAATCCCGGTTCCCAATTGCCAAGGTTTGGCTATCCCATTCTTCAGGGTACGCAATCGGTTGCTTTCACAAACCCCCATTCTCATAAGAACAGTCATCAAATGCATGGAATTACTGAACAGTCTGTTTTTGATCATTCACGTGATGTTCAAAATATATTATCTTCAGCACCATCAGCCTCTCCCCAGGTGACTGTTAGTAGACCTAGTGGCGTTTTGCTTCATGCTGTTAAAGTTGAGGCCCCCACAACTTTTGTTGAAAAAGCTGGATTTCCAAAATTCTCTCAACAAGCTAGTGAAGCGAACTCGATTCATTCTCAAAGGGAGGTAGTTGCTCATCCAGAGAGTTCTTTACTGCTGCCAAAGCCTGGTCTAGATATGAAATTATCTTCATTACCTGGGACTGTTAAGCAACAAACTAAGGGAACATCTTCGATTTCCATTCAAGAACCTGCATCTGCTGCGGTCAGTGATGAATGCAGAATAGCAGAAGTAGTTAATAGGTCCGACCCTCCTAAGAATCTGCAAAATGAACAAAGCAAGGGAGGGCCACCCTCAACACATCAGGTACTTCAATTTATTCTATATTCTATATTCTATTTGCTTGGATTAATTAAATTCACTCCATGAAATTGAGAATTTATTTTGCAGGTTTCAACTCAATCTACCTCTATGTCAGATTTATCTTCCCAAACTTCACTTCAAATCGATTCCATTGATAATCATGTATCTGAAGAAACAGATGTGAAACAAGTTAATGCTTCAACCAGTACAAGCTCGTCTGAACCGCAAAAGCTTCTTAATACAGACATTAAAGAACAAACTGTAGTAGGGATGAAGGAAGAGTCTAAGCCAGATGATAGAAAAATTTCTGACATATCTCCAGATCTTGTTTCTCCATCAGAAGTAGCTAGTCAATCTGAACATCAAAATGCTAAGAACATAGCTGCTAAAACCAGTGAGGTTGAAATCCAAGAACCCGAAGAGAAATCAGAAAAGCATATTAATGATAAACTAGAGATATCAAGTTCTGGATTGGCAAATACTGACGGTGATTCTTCAAGTGATATTTTATCTACAAATGACGAGACTTCACTTTCAGATGCCACACCAACACTTACAAAGCCTCTTTCCTTGAGTGCAGAGATACCCCTGGTTTCATCTACTACACCAGTTTCAGAACCGAGCTTAAAGCCTGTTGCAGAATTGACTAGAACCAAAAGTATGATCTCCAAGAACAAAAAGAAGAGAAAAGAGTATCTCCTAAGAGCAGATGCTGGTGGTGCATCAAGCGATCTTTATAATGCATATAAGAAAACTGAGGAAAAGAAAGATACAACTGCCGCTTCAGATAATTTAGAAAGTATGCCTTCAGATCCAAACGAGGTTGTAGCTGACGATCCTCAAACTGATATAATATCAAGTGAAAGGAGTGGAAATAGTAAATTCGAGCCAGATGATTGGGAAGATGCTGCTGATATATCAACCCCAAAGTTAGAAGGGGAAGTTGACAGTAAACATGCCGATGATGATACAATCACGGGTAAAAAGTATTCTAGGGATTTCCTGTTGACATTATCAGAACATCACACTGATCTGCCCAAAGGCTTTAAAATAAGTCCCGAAATATCAGAGGCCGTGATGTGTTTGAATGTGAACAACTCTCGCGAACAATACCCCAATTTTCGCGAACCATATCGATCAGATGGTCGTGTTGGTGGCATGGGCGAGGATGACAAGTGGCGGTTACCCAGTCCTGGTGTCTCAGGTCGAAATCCTCGAATGGATAATTATAACAATCGTCCTGGCCAAGGCGGAAATTATGGTGTTTTAAATAACCCACGTTCACCAGCCGGTCCTTATGGTGGAGCAATCCAAACAGGGCCTATACGAAATAATGCAGATTCAGACAGGTGGCAGCGCTCATCTTCGTTTCAGAAAGGCTTAATTCCTTCTCCGCAGACTCCAATGCAGGTTATGCACAAGGCCGAGAAGAGATATGAAATCAATAAGATATCAGACGAGGAACAAGGCAAACAGAGACGGTTGAAAGCAATTCTAAACAAGTTGACTCCGCAGAACTTCGATAAACTCTTTCAGCAAGTTAAAGATGTCAACATCGACAACGGAAACACTCTCGATGGCGTGATAGCGCAGATCTTTGATAAAGCGCTCATGGAACCGACTTTCTGCGAAATGTATGCAAATTTTTGCTCTCATCTTGCCGCGGAATTGCCTGATTTCAATGAAGATAACGAAAAGATCACTTTCAAGAGGCTTCTTCTGAACAAATGCCAGGAGGAATTCGAAAGAGGCGAACGTGAACAAGAGGAAGCCGACAAAGCTGATGAAGAAGGTGTGGAAAAGCTATCTGATGAAGAACGAGAGGAAAAGAGACTCAAGGCGAGAAGACGAATGCTGGGTAACATTAGGTTAATCGGAGAGCTCTATAAGAAAAAGATGTTGACAGAAAAAATAATGCACGCATGTATAAAGAAATTATTAGGTCAGTATCAAAATCCAGACGAGGAAGATATTGAATGCTTATGCAAATTAATGAGTACGATCGGCGAAATGATCGACCATCAAAAGGCAAAGGAGCATATAGATGCGTATTTCGACATGATGGGGAATTTATCGAACAACATGAAATTATCCTCACGTGTCAGGTTCATGCTCAAGGATTCAATTGATTTGAGAAAGAACAAGTGGCAAGAGAGGAGGAAAGTCGAAGGACCGAAAAAGATCGACGAAGTTCACAGGGATGCTGCCCAAGAACGACAGGTTCAAGCTAGTAGGTTATCCTCCCGTGGTCCAAACATAAACCCTAATTCTGTCAGAGCTCGTCAGACAACAGATTTTGGACAAAGAGGACAACCGCCTCCGATGATGTCTCCAAACAATCAAATGGGTGGTTTTCGTGGCCCCCCACAGCGGGGTTATGTAAATCTAGACATTCGTAGAGACGAAAGACAACAATATGAGAATAGGACTTTAACGACATTACCTCAGAGGCCTATGGGTGAAAACTCAATCACCCTTGGCCCTCAAGGTGGACTTGCTAGGGGTATGGCTTCTAGTAGAGGACAGAACAACATTCCTTCAACAGATATGCCAAATGTTGGAGGTGGTGGTGGCGGTCATAGAAGGGTAGTTGGTGGTGATCTTAATGGTTATAACCACCCCACTCAAGACAGGATTCATGTTCCGACTTATGATCAAAATATTAATCATGGTGGTAATAGAGACTTTTTGGGTATGGACCGTGGTGCTACTAGACCTTTGCAAGAACATGGTCAGGGTTCAAGTTCGTTGCCAAATGTTCATTCTGAAAAACGTTTGCAAGATATGTCTATAGCTGCTATCAAAGAATTCTACAGGTATGTATTTGTCAGCTGTCCTGCATTTTTACTTATCAATCTGCAACTACCTTTGAAATGTTTTTATAACTATATCGATTGAGGTCGTGCCATTGTTCCTTCAAAACTCGGCACTGAAATGCTACTGATTTTAGTAAAATAGGTTTAGCATAATGGATCATTTTATTCAGATCTTTATTATGAAGGATTTTCACTGGTTTTTGAACTTACAAATTAGTTTGCGGCATTGATTGTAGGATATCTTAGGCCTTGTTTGATCTGGGTGGTTATTTTCAAATATCCCCGTTTGATGTAGGTCATGAAAAATCAGGTTTTTTAGGGTTATTTGAGTAAGAAACATTAAGAGCTTGTTTGATGTTTGGATTATTAGTTTTTCTTTTTAAATCTTGTTTGATGAAAAAGTAGTTTTTTTTTTTTCAAATAACTCAACATCAAAAGGATATAGTAAATATTTAGAAGAAAAATAGTAAGTATTGTGGTTAATGATTCGAATGATGAGATTGTTGATTGGATCTTGGATTTTACTTATTATGTGATGGATTGTTTTCTATTTGCAGTGCCAAAGATCTGAATGAAGTTGTCCAATGTATAAAAGACCTTAATGCCCCAAGCTTCCATCCAAATATGATATCAATTTGGGTCACAGATTCATTTGAGAGAAAGGATGGAGAAAGGGATCTTTTATCTAAACTAATCATCGATCTCGCAAGACTTCAAGAAAGGGTTTTAATTCAAGAAGATCTCCTTAATGGGTAAAATAAATAAAAAATTCACTATGGTAAAAATTCTTATGTTATTATTTATCATACACACTAATCAATCAATCTGCTTTCGCTTTCACTATATTACACAGATTCGACGAAGTTCTGTTATCCTTAGAAGAATCTGTAAACGACGCACCTAAAGCAGCAGAATTCCTGGGACGACTTATGGGCAAAATGGTAATTGAAAATTTGGTTTCGCTCTCGGATATGGGGCAGTTGGTTTTAAAAGGCGGGGAAGTGCCCGGTCGGTTGGTTGAAATCGGGCTTGCTGCAGAAGTGGTTGCGACTGTTATGGAGACGATTGATTCTTTGAAAGGTGAAGCTGTACTGAACGATATTCGAACAAGGTCTAATCTGAAGCTGGAGAATTTTCTATCAAGAGACCCAAAAAAATCACACAGATTAAACAAGTTTATTTAGATAATTAATAACTATATATATATATAAATATTATATATGTTTAAAGAAGGAGGTTTAATGTCTTAAGTCTTTAATTCGGATTTGGAAGTATCCATTTATTTTTATTTTTTTTATAAATTGAAAAGGCTACGATGGAATTAATGTGTACTTGGATTTTAACTTGCTCCTTCTTGGCATAAAGAGAAATCTTAGCTTCAAAAAATGGTATTTTTATTGCATTTTATTTTGAGGGTTTTAATTTTTTTCTCCCTTAGTTCACAATTTGGCTAATATACATGTGTTATTTAAATTCATAGTTCCTTATAAGGATGTGTTTGATAACCTTGGAATTGGAGGGTTCAATGTTTGTCAGACACTTTAATATTAAAATTTAGAATTCTAATGGACAATATAGTGTAATTTATATAGTGTAATTTGAGAGTTCTTAATTTCAATCTTTTTAGGTCGAAATTGTAATTTCAAATTAACACATTTTTCATGTTTTTGACATGTTTAACACATTTTTCATATATTAAATACGTTTAACATGTTTTCATGTTTTTGACACGTTTAACACGTTTTTGGCACATTTAACGCGTTTTTGGCACGTTTAACACGTTTTTCATTTCCTAGACATGTAAAACATATTTTGACACGTTTAACACGATTTTCACATTTTTAACATGTTTAACACGTTTTTGACACGTTTAACTGACAATTTGGCAAATTTTGCACGTTTTGACACGTTTAACAAATTTTTTATATATTTGGCACGTTTAGCACGTTTTCACATTTTTGACACATTTAACACGTGTTTAACACATTAAACATGTTTATCATGTTTTTGGCATGTTTAACACGTTTTTGACACGTTTTTGACACGTTTAACACGTTTTTGACATGTTTAACACATTTTTGACACGTTTAATAAGTTTTTCACATATTTGGCATGTTTAACACATTTTTGACACGTTTTCATATTTTTAACACGTTTAAAACGTTATTAACACATTAAACACGTTTAATACGTTGTTGACATGTTTCACATGTTTTTGACACGTTTGACACATTTGTAACACATTTAACACACTTTTGACACGTTTAACACGTTTTTCACGTTTTGACACATTTAACAAGTTTTTCACTAATTTGGCATGTTTAACACATTTTTGATATGTTTACACATTTTTACGTTTTTGACACGTTTAACATATTTTTAACACAAAAAACCCTAGGTGAAGTGCGAACTGTGCGATCAGCGTGCCGTGTGTGCCGCGATATGCCGTCGCGGTCGTAATCGTCGTTGAAGTAACCCTCGATCGCAGTCGCAAAGAAATCACACACCATTCGTTGCCGTGCGAACTGTGTCATCTGTGCGATTTGTGCGATCCGTGTGCGTCGTGACTTCATCTCTCGGTCGGAAGGGTGATGCGGTGCGAGTCGAAGAGATTGGAAGATAATCTAATTAAGGAAGGGATTGGAAGATATATTCTAATCAAGGAAAGGATTATAATATATATTCTAATTAAGGAAGAGATTACAAGGGATATTCTAAATTAGGTAGGGATATTCTTGTTATGGAAGGAATATCCTAAATTAGTGTAATTAAATTGTAATTAGACGTAATTCCTAATTTAATACGTGTAAGTCCTATAAATACCCTGAAGGTATTCCATTGTAAGGAAAAAAAAAAAGAAAAGATTATTAATCAGAAAACGAGGTTTCCTCAATATCTATCGACTTTCGGTATTCGTAAGAATCAACGAATCTTGATAAAGGTTCATCCTAGCCACGCACGCTGCATCAGTTGGTATCAGATTCCAGTCGACCCTGAGGTATGCCGCCCCGAAGACAGCCGCGCAACCCTACCCCTGGTGCTGATGATGGTGACCTTGCTGAGTTGCGACGTGAAAACGCTGAGTTTCGCCGTGATAACGACGATTTGAAGCGGCAGGTTGAATGGTTGACGCAGCGGATGGATGCATCTATGCACATGCACCACCCTGAAGATGATGTTACGATGACAGATGAAAACCCTTTCGGTGGTCTTCGGAATCGATCCCCTGAACGCCCCAATCATCGCTGGGAGCAGGCTTTCAGGGTGGACATCCCTAAGTTCGATGGTAGTCTATCACCGGAAGAGTTTATTGATTGGCTTTCTCAGGTTGAAGAGATTCTGGATTTCAAGGAAGTTCCTGCAGATCGTCGTGTACCCCTTGTTACGATCCGCTTACATGGTCGTGCACAAGCATGGTGGCAGCAGTTGAAACAGACACGTGTTCGTCATGGTAAGGCAAAGCTCACGAATTGGGACAAATTCAGGAAGCATATTAGGGCTGCGTTTCTACCATATAATTACGAACGTAACCTGTACCAGCGGTTCCAGAATCTTCGTCAGGGTTCTCGTTCCGTGGATGACTATTCCACTGAGTTTTACACCTTTGTGGCTCGTGTTGACCTGTCTGAGTCCCCTCTCCAGTTGGTTTCTCGCTATATTGGTGGCCTTCGCCTCCAGTTGCAGGATATTTTGAATATGTTTGATCCCTTGACTGTTTCTGAGGCACATCAGCGTGCTTCACAGGCTGAGAAACAGCTAGCCAGGCGCGGTTCGGGTAGCTTTGGAAAACAGGTTGTCCCCACTAGTGGCATTGGTTCTTCTTCCCAGTCGGCCCATCCCACCCCAGCCCCCCCTCGCGGCACTACAGCCCCCCCGCAGGGACGTCCCGGTGGCTTGCGTTGTTTCAATTGTGGTGAAGTTGGCCATCGCCAAGCAGAGTGTCGCAACCCAAAGTCCACCAATCGTGGTCTTTTTACTGAGGTGGATGATACTGACTCTGCTCTTCCTTCAGATTCAGCCCCAGTGTATGATGTTTATGATGATGAGGCAACGGAGGAGTATGTTTCTGTTGATGTTGGCCCCCTTTTGGTGATTCGTCGATCATGTTTAACCCCTCGTGCTCCTGACAACGAGTGGTTACGCAATAATCTGTTCCATTCCACTTGTACCATCGGTGGCAAAGTTTGCACCTTCATCATTGATGCTGGGAGTTGTGAGAATGTGATTTCTGAGGTTGCAGTTTCGAAGCTGGGTCTGTCCACTGAACCTCACCCCAAGCCTTATCGCCTGTCCTGGCTGAGTCAAGATTGTGTTGATGCCAAATCAGCCCAAGAAGGGTGCTGCCCCCACTCATTATGCGTCCCCCCTGCCACCTTGTTGTCTCGGGGTCCTTTTCAGACCGCCATGGTTGAATCTGGCATGGTGTTTGCTCTATTTTGTTCGCTGATTACCTGTGGTGCTAGTTCTGAGGTTCCTATTCCAGTGCAGCCGCTGTTACAGGAGTTTGCAGATGTTTTTCCTGAGAATCTGCCTGGTGCCTTGCCTCCTTTGCGTGATATCCAGCATCACATTGACTTGGTTCCAGGTGCTGCCCTACCCAACCGTCCTCATTACCGCATGAGTCTCAAAGAACATGACGAGTTGCGTAGACAGGTGGAGGACTTGCTGGCTAAGGGACACATTCGAGAGAGCCTTAGTCCCTGTGCTGTCCCGGCCCTTCTTACCCCAAAAAAGGATGGGTCTTGGCGTATGTGCATTGATAGTCGTGCTATCAACAAATTTACAGTGCGTTATCGGTTTCCTATTCCCCGGTTGGATGACTTGTTGGATCAGTTGGGTGGTGCTTCTGTGTTTAGCAAACTGGATTTTGTCCTTGGGCTGCCACGTACCCAGCGTGGTTCTAATTCGATTTTTGTGGTGGTTGACCGATTCTCGAAGATGGTTCATTTCATTCCCTGCAAGAAAACCTCTGATGCTGTGACTGTTGCACAACTTTATTTCAGGGATGTGTATCGCCTTCATGGACTTCCTGCCTCCATAGTTTCTGATCGGGACACTCGCTTTGTGAGTCACTTTTGGAGGAGTCTTTGGCGTTTGGTTAATACTCAGCTGAATTTTAGCAGTGCCTATCACCCGCAAACTGATGGCCAAACTGAAGTTGTTAATAGGTCTTTGGGGAACCTTCTGCGCAGTTTAATTGGGGATCATCCTAAGGCTTGGGATCTGAAGCTGCCTCAGGCCGAGTTTGCTCACAATCATGCTGTTAATCGCTCCACTGGTTTCAGTCCTTTCCATGTGATTTACGGGCTGTCTCCGCGTGCTCCTCTTGATTTGTTAGCGCTGCCCAGCAAGGTGCGTCCTCATTCCACTGCTGCGGATTTTGTTGGTCAGTTGGCTCAGGTTCATCAGACCACTCATGACCGCTTGGTTGCTGCTACTGCCAAGTACAAGGAGAAGGCTGATTCGAGAAGGCGTGCTGTTGATTTTGAAGTTGGTGACTTTGTGTGGGCTATTCTGACTAAGGATCGTTTTCCAGCTCATGAATATAGCAAGCTTGCTGCTAAGAAGATTGGTCCTGTTGAGATTGTGGAGAAGATCAACCCCAATGCTTATCGTTTACGCCTTCCCAGCCATGTGCGTACCTCTGATGTGTTCAATGTGAAGCATCTTGTTCCTTTTGTGGGTGAGTCTTCTTCTGATGAGGATGATGCGGTTCCAGATTCGAGGACGAATCTTTTCTACCCTGGGGGGAATGATGCGGTGCGAGTCGAAGAGATTGGAAGATAATCTAATTAAGGAAGGGATTGGAAGATATATTCTAATCAAGGAAAGGATTATAATATATATTCTAATTAAGGAAGAGATTACAAGGGATATTCTAAATTAGGTAGGGATATTCTTGTTATGGAAGGAATATCCTAAATTAGTGTAATTAAATTGTAATTAGACGTAATTCCTAATTTAATACGTGTAAGTCCTATAAATACCCTGAAGGTATTCCATTGTAAGGAAAAAAAAAAAGAAAAGATTATTAATCAGAAAACGAGGTTTCCTCAATATCTATCGACTTTCGGTATTCGTAAGAATCAACGAATCTTGATAAAGGTTCATCCTAGCCACGCACGCTGCATCAAAGGGTCGTCTTTTCACAGAAATCTACTAAATCTACTCATCGATCTCTCGGTCAAGACTAGAGTACATCAGGAAATCAATTTCAAACTTATGTGTACTGTAAAGTTGTTAAAAACTTCGCTGACACGAATCCGTTTGTGTCGGCCACTTTAAATATGACTTTTGCAAACATTGTAGCTTCAACAGTACGAGAAATTCCCTCTTTGTCAACAGTTGATACAAGCCCGGCCAACTCTCTTAATCGGGCAATGGGTGAATCCAACACATGCTCCCCTGATCCTAAGATAGAAAATTCGAATGCAACTAACCTCCACATAGGCTCAGGAGAGAATCACACGAATATCCTCTTTAAAAATCATGGGTCTCCAAAGCCAGGAGGAAATGGTGGAAATCTGACTGACGTGAGCAAGAGCAATAATAAAGATTTTGCAGTCAACACGCTAGGTATGTTTTTTACCAATCCCAATAACACTCATGAGATGAATGAAAATGATAATAGAACTGTTAGTGGAATACATGTTGATAGCCTAGATTGTGATAGTTTAGGATATGCTCTAGGAAAAGATAGAATAGTTCTGGAAAATAGTCTAGGAAATAAAAATGCACAGGTCATTAACTCAGATTCTAATGGGAATCAAATTCAACTTGAGACTATTGAGATACCTGACTCAGACGAAGAAGCAAAGAAAATAATTCAGAAAGAATTGAAAAGAGAAAGAATTAATGCAGAAAATTTGGGTGAAACAGGAAAAATGCAAAGAATGGCAGCGAAAGTATTGGGTAAAGAAACAGACCCGAGGAAATGGAGAGTTGGTTTTAATGAAAGAGCCAATCTGAAAGGACTTAGAAATCAGATAACGAAATTATTAATACTGGGAAAGAAAGGTCAAATCGTTTTAAACAAAGAGAAAAGCCAACAGTACACAGAGCAGCTCAACCTACATTACCTACAAGACTGAAATCTCCTAAAAAAAGAGGAGTACGATACTATTGTGAGCTGGTCTGTTGAAACTTTGGGAGAGCTCTCTAAATGCCCCAAAACCAGAGTCTACTTCATCAAGAACAATTCTAATTGGAATGTAGATCAGGTCTGGAAGAAAGTTGAAGAACAAAGAAAAATTCAAGGGAAGGATCAGAAAATAGGGCAAAACCAGAGTAACGAGCAGAATGAACAATAGAAACAGAATGTAGGGCAGAAGAACATAGGGGAAACAAAAGCTGACAATCCAGTTCAAGAGAAGGGAAAGATTTTCCTTGGAACATTTAAGCCAAAAGTTGAAATTATCTGTTCCCCGTTTGAATTCAAACTACCCCAAGAAGTTGAGGAAAACTGCGTAAATTCATGGAAGAATGTCATAGTGAGCAACTTCATCGGAAGAAATAATGTGCCATTTCTAGTAACCAAAAAAACTCTAATGGAACAATTGGGGGAAAATGGTCTAGAAAAGGTAACATCAAACATTCATGACTTGTACTTTCTCAAATTCAAAGAAGGATCAAATCGCGAAAGTATTCTGATCAATGGGCACACATTTGTTGGAAAAAAACTACATGAAACTCGAAAAATGGACAGAAGGTACGAACCTCTTCAGCAAGCCAAAGAAACTGCGCAAATCTAGTTCCAATTGCGCAACATCCCTCCCCACATGTATAACCCTGAAGCATTAAGTCACTTTGTGAGCCTATTGGGGAGTCCACTCTACATGGACCCAACTACAGAAAAAGGTGAGCATATGACTTATGCTAGGATGTGCATTGAGATACAACCGAGATCAAATCTTCCATACCAGATGACGGTAACAGACAGAAAAGGTGAACCCACAATTATGAGAATCTCATATGAGTGGAGGCCGAATAGATGCTTTGACTGTAATACATTCGAACATGTCTGTTATAAGTGCCCGAAAATAATTGAAGAAAAAGGAAGAAAAAGATCGAGAAAGAGACAAAGACATAGACAGAAAAAAACAGAAAGAAGAACAAGAAATATTGGAAAAGGAAAATGTTGAGAATGAAAGACAGAAAATGGTTACTAAAGAATCAGTATTGAGTAAACAGAAGGATCAAGATAAGGAAGGAAATTCAGAACATGGTCTTGAAGAACAGGGGAAGGAAGATAGAGTGGTAAGAGATTCAGAATCAAAGGCTGAGAATGAAGAGGTAACAAAGAAACTTGAACTGGAAGCAAGAATCAATACCTTAGAGGTTGTGGAAAGGGAAAGTGTGGGAGAAAGCAAGAAAGGGGAAGTGGGTGAAGGAAATGGGAAAGATAAAGAAGAGACAGCTGAATCGATTGAAACTGTACAATCTCCAATTCAAAAAAAAGTTGACCAGAGAAACACAAAAATCTCAAAACAAGAAGGTAAGAAAATTAAGGAAAATACAATTCCTTATAGCCCTACTATATGGGAAAAACAGAAAGGAAGAAAAAGTAAAGGAAGGAGAAGTAAAGCTGAAACATCTTCTTTTCATTAATGAACTTAATGACATTGAATATTAGAGGGTTAAATGACCCCATAAAAAGAAGAGAAGTTAGAAGAATAGCAGAAAAGAATGAAATCACAGTATTTGGAATTATTGAAACAAAAGTCAGATAAAGTCAAATAGAGAATGTTGCCCAAGGTTGCTTCAAAGAAGAATGAGAATTTATTCATAACTCTGATGGGATTAAAAGTAGAATCTGGGTAGGATGGGATAAAAGAAGGGTTGAAATCAAGAAATTTTTTGAAAGCAAGCAAGTTATTTTGATAGAGGTTATCAATCTGGTGACAAGGGTAAAAATATTCTTTGCGGTAGTCTATGCAAGCAACTCTGGGACAGAGAAGAAGACACTTTGGAATGATTTAAGAAGAAGCATTACGGACGACGAACCGTGGGTTATTATGGGAGATTTTAATGTTACAAGATTCAGAAATGAAAGAGAGCCTGAGACAGACATAACACAAGACATGCAAGATTTTAATGAATGCATTCGAGACATAAACTGCATTGAACCGTCATTCTCAGGTAATCTATTTTCATGGTCAACTACAATAGGGGCGGACAACATGAGAAAGAGCAGAATTGATAGAGGCCTAGTGAATGAAAAATGGGTGGAATTTTGCAACCAGGTATCTTTGATCACTGCCCTTTGAAATTCTTTTGGGAAAAGGAGAAAAAACAGAAAAGACCCTTTAAGTTCTTCAACTTCTGGATGAAAGATGAAGAATTTAATAAAACCCTTAATGAAACTTGGAACATCAGAATTAATGGAACAAAGATGTTTAGAGTTTGTGAGAAACTAAGATTACTGAAAGGGAAGCTGAATAAACTAGACCGGAAAAAATATAGTGGGATTTCTAAAAGAGTAGAGGAAGCCAGAACGAAACTAGAGGAAATACAAAGCAAGGCACTAAGAGCCCCAAATCTACCTTATAACAGGGAAGAGGAAAAAGAGGTTCTTACGCGATTCAGAGATCTCTGTTCTAAAGAGGAAAGTTTTGCTAAGCAAAAATCTAGAGAAAATTGGCTTTCATTAAGAGACAAGAATACTTCTTTCTTCTATAAAAAATGTTAATTAAGGAATTTCAGAAATCAGGTCCTAAGACTCACAAACTCAAATGGAGATGTTTTACAGGGATAAAAGGCAGTTCATGAGGAAACAATAAGTTTCTACAAAGAGCTGATTGGAACAGAAACTAGCACAATAATAGAGGACAGCCGAAGATTGCTTCAACAAATTGTGCAAAGGAAAATCAGTGAAGAAAGTGGTAACAAATTGATTACAAGAGTCAGTATGGAAGAAGATAGAAAAGCTGTGTTTTCGATGAAAGGGGATAAAAGCCCAGGGCCAGATAGTTTCAACGCGAACTTCTTCAAAGAAAATTGGGAAATAGTGGGTAAAGATGTAAGCGAAGGGGTTTTGGAATTCTTCCAAAACAGGAAAATGTTGAAGCAATGGAACGTCATAGTGTTGAATTTGATTACTAAGAATTCAATTCCGGAAAAAATCAGGACTTTCGTCCTATTTCATGCTGCAATGTTATTTATAAAATTATTTCAAAAATTATTTCGCAACGTTTGAAAATAGTTATTGATAAACTTGTAGGATTAGGGCAATCAACATTTATTCCCAAACGCTCTATTTCCCATAACATCCTACTCATGTTGAGATTATTGAATGAATATGGAAAGAAAAACATATCGCCGCGTGTGGCTTTCAAAATTGACATTAAAAAAACTTTTGACTCGATCAGATGGGGATCAATCCACGAATTCCTCTTTGCTGCAGGTTTTCCAATTATTTTCATTGATTGGATTATGCAATGTGTTTCCACTCCTCACTTTGTTGTGAGCGTGAATGGTATTCATGGAGGCTTTTTCAAGGGTGAAAGGGGAGTAAGGCAAGGAGACCCTATATCTCCTTATCTATTCGTCTTAATAATGGAAATTCTTGACTGCATTTTAAAAATGCTTCTGAGAAGTCATCATTTCAAATTTCACCTGTACTGCAAAGAAAAAGCAATAACCCATATATGTTTTGCAGATGATCTATTTTTTTGTGGCTTATGCGGATGTTGAATCTGTTAGTATAATCAAAAAAGCTCTAACAATCTTTTCGAGTATTACAGGTCTATACATCAATGAGGACAAAAGTCAGGCTTTCTATGGAGGGGTTAATGAAGAAAGGAAAGAAAACATTTTCAATATTATGGGAATCAAGGAAGGTGAACTACCAGTGAAATACCTTGGAGTACCCCTGTCATCAAAACAACTCTGATACAATCACTTTAGACAACTAGTAGAAAATGTTAGAAATTCTGTCTTGGGTTGGGCTACGAAAAAACTGTCTTGGGTTGGGCTACGAAAAAACTGTCTTGTGCAGGTAGAATCAAGCTCGTTAAAAGAGTCATTTTTGGAATTATTGGTTACTTGGCATAACTGATAGTCATCCCAAAGAAAGTAATGGCCGAACTCGATAGAATCATGAGAGACTACATATGGGGAACACAAGGCATAGGAGGAAAAAAAGTCAAATGGGAGGATGTTTGCACTCCCATAGAAGAAGGAAGACTAGGAATAAAAAAGTTGTGTTGAATGGAACAAAGCCCTCACCATCAAGAGCTTATGGGAGTTGGAGGAAAAAGCGGACTTCCTATGGGTCAAATGGGTGCATACAAGATTTATGAAAGAAGAGCAGAGTATCTGGACACTAAGCATCAACGAAAGAATGGCATGGTCATTGAAGAAAATCCTAAAAACAAGAAAATATTCCTTTCAAATGGTGAAAACCACAATTGGAAATGGAAGAGAGGTACTATTCTGGCATGATCCTTGGCTGGATAATATTCCCATTATATTCAAAGAAGAAATACAAGGAAACAGAGTTAGAAGAGAATACATCAAGTACTCATTTAGAGACGTATATGAAGGTAGATGTGATTCACTTTTGAGGCGTATTCCAGAAGGTGATAGAATCCTAAACCTAATGAGGCAGAAGCAACTCAATGAAAATAATGATGAAATAAGCTGGAAAACAGAAAGCAATGAGAAGTTTATTACAGGAAAGGCATGGGAAATGGTTAGAACAAGAGGACAGGAGGTAGATTGGCATAATGTGGTATGGTCTCCAAAGATTATTTCTCGTCACCAATTTATTCTCTGGCTGGTATACAGGAAAAAGTTGACAACAAAAGACAGAATTCGAAAATATATAAACATTCCTGATATCAACTGTGCCCTATGTTCGGGAGTTGAGGAAAGCATAAACCATTTATTTGGGGAATGCTCTTTTGTAATACAAATCTGGAGGATGTATGCTGCAAACATGAACATCATCAACTTTCCAAGAATATGGGAAGAAATCCAAGAGTGGATGAAGAATAAAGCAAAAGGAAGATCCTTCTATGTAAGTATGTTGAAATGCTACTTTGGAGCAGTAATCTACAATATCTGGAAAGAAAGAAATTCAAGAACTCACAGTGGAAGAAGTAGAACCGCTGAAGATATTTGGAGAGATATAACTTCAGATGGAAATGCACTCATTCAATCCTGGAGAGAATCGAAAGGAATGAAGAGAATAGAAAGCTCTGTCATATATGAGATATTTCGTTTGAGAATGTCACATGTAGAATAAAAATAAAAACGCTGTAGGCGCTAATTGATTATTGTTATTGTCTGTAATTCAATTATCGTTTCATTGTCAAATCTAGAAATTGTCTAGATCTGATCTTAAACTTTTGTATTTTTTCCCCTATTTTGAGTTTTTCTTAATGAAATGGCACTAAGCTGTTTTCCCCCAAAAAAACAAAACAAAACAAAAAAACATATTCTTAACACATTAAACACGTTTATCATGTTTTTGGCACGTTAAACACTTTTTTAACATGTTTAACACATTTTCACATTTTTGGCACGTTTAACACGTTTTGGTATGTTTAACACATTTTTGGCACGTTTAACACGTTTGATAAACTTTGACACATGTACCACATTTTGACATGTTTACATTTTGGCCCGTTTAACACACTTGTGACATCTTTAAAATGTGTTAAACATGCCAAAAACATGAAAAACGTGTTAAAAATGTCAAACATTTGTTAAACTTGTCAAAATGTGTTAAACGTATCAAAAACGTGTTAAACATGTTAAAAAGTGTTAAACATGCAAAAAAATGTGTAAAACGTGCAAAAAAATGTGTTAAACGTGCAAAAAAATGTGTTAAACGTGTGAAAAACATGTTAAACGTGTTAAACATGTCAAAAACATGTTAAACGTGCCAAAAATGTGAAAACGTGTAAAAAACATGTTAAACGTATTAAAAATGTCAAAAACGTGTTAAATATGCCAAAAACGTGTTAAACGTGAAAAACGTGTTAAACGTGCCAAAACGTGTTAAACGTGTCATAAATGTGTAATACATGTGAAAAACGTGTTAAACATGTCAAAATCGTGTTTAACATGCAAAAATCGTGAAAACATGCTAAACATGTAAAAAAACGTGTTAAACATGTTAAAAACGTGCCAAAACGTGAAAAACATGTTAAACTTGTCAAAACGTGTGAAAAACATGTTAAATGTATTAAAAATGTCAAAAATGTGTTAAACATACAAAAAACGTGAAAACCATGTTAAACATGTGAAAATGTGTTTTAAGTATGAAAACGTGTTAAACATGTCAAAAATGTGTTTAAACATGCCAAAAACGTGTTAAACGTGTAAAAAACGTATTGAACATGTTAAACATGTCAAAAAATATGTTAAACGTGTTAAACATGTCAAAACGTGTTAAATATGTTAAACATGTCAAAAACGTATTAAACATGCCAAAAACGTGAAAGCATATTTAAGAAGTTAACATTTTGAACCGATATTTTATTTTACAAATATAGGAATTGGAATTGAATTACAATTCTATCATTTTTCCAAACATAGGATTTGGATTTGAATTACAATTCTATAATGTTTCCAAACATAGGAATTGAATTATAATTCAATGCCAATTCTCATAGAATTGGAATTAGAATTCCAATGTCAATTCTAATTCCCCCTCATCAAACACACCCTAATTGATTGTCATTAGATATAATTAAATTAAACAATTGAATGCATTACTTAGGGTTAGTTTGATTTATTTTATAAGTTGTGGTTGAATAGTTTGTGCGAACTTACCCCTAATGTTTATTAATTAAATTGAAGCGATAACCAAAATAAGCACATTTAAGTATCAATCATATCTTATCATTTAGCGAATAAACTAGTTCTTATATTGTATTATTTTTTGGATCTTAAATTTTCAACACAATCATAATTCAATTTTTGTTAGGAAACAATTTTGGAAATAGTTTTCTTACATAAATGCATTTGTTTGTTAAAATGACAAGGAAACAAAAATTACGTTTGTTTGTTAAAATGACCGAGAAACAAAAACCTTGATATTAAAAACGTAATGCGTTTGTTTGTTAAAATGACCATGAAACACAAACCTTATATTGAAAATGTAATGCATTCAAACTCATTTATTCACATAAACAAACACAAACAAATTCTAGAAACTATAAAACATGAAAAACACATGTTAGAAACTTAGACGGGACTTTGTTGAACAAAATATTGTTCCACAAGAAGTTGTTCTCCTTAATTATTAAGCTTGAAATAATTATTTATCACATTAAATTTATATCTACCAGCCTCATTTTATTTGTTTTGTTCAAGGTGACCACTAGGGAGAAATTTGACCAAATGACCCTAAAATGGGTTTAAATACGCTACCAGCGCATAAAGCGAAAATACCCCTTCGCGTAAAGCGAAAGAGATGATTGTCACGCGAAGGACCCCAAATCTTTATATAAATACTCAATTTTTTTTCATTTTGTTAATTTTTCTTTTTCTCTCTACTCCGCGTTCTCTCAACGACGGCAGAACCCTAAACGAACACATTATACAGATTGACGACGAAAACCCGTTCTAGTATCATGTGATTGGATCGATTTATGTTTTTATTTCCATTATAGATTCATTAAATGTTTTTGTGTTCATCTTCAATGCAGGTTAGATGCAGATGGAACCCTAAACCATGATATTTGCAGATACATGCAAATGAGGTTAATCTTAGTTTTCATCTTGGTTGTTCATCTTGTCAATGATGATATTTTCAAATTATGCTCTAATTCGGTTCCGTTTTAGAGAAGATTAATGTGATTCTCACGAAGGGCCGTCTTTTTTGCGATGGGCCATCCCTTCTAGCGATGGGTCATCCCTTCTAGCGATGTGCCATCCCTTCTAGCGATGGGCTATTCCTTTAGCGATGAGCCATCCCTTTCTTGAAGAAGGGAATGACTTGATGGGGGGATTTCTTTTTTCCGTTCTTATTTGTTTTAAACATTTGTTTGTCGTGGTTGCGCCTGTGTATTTTGTATACTCATTTTGCCATTATTGTCGTTGAGGGATCCTTAGAAGCTTTGGGAAGTTAATGGTTATGGGGACTTTGGTTGTTACTGTCTTCCTGGCAGCGTATGGGCCTTTTGTGTACCATTGACAAGTACTTGTTTCAATTTCTTTCATGATTATTACAAAGATCCTTGATTTGACCATGCTTGAATGTGTGGACGATGCTAACATTATTTCTTATTGTCCATTGGTATGATTTTACTTTCTGTTGAACTGCTTAGAAATTGAATTGATTTGATTGACCCTTTTGTGTTTGACATATGTTTTTTATCACATGCGTCGATTCTTACACATTCGGGAGGAAGGTGGCCTCCGGTAATTAACTAACTTACTTAATAATAGTTGATAAAAAAATGGTTTAGGAAATGGGCTAAATCTCATACTTGATTTGTTGTTGTTGTGAATGATGGTTAGGATGATAATGCTGATGAACTAGTTGGAAGTATTTATGGGTTTTTGTCAAGTTTACCAAAACTTATTAGGGAGAGTGAGGAAATTTTGGTAGAGCAGCGTGTGGAGAAGATTCATGATGAAGCAATTGATAACAATCACCACCACCATGTTCACGATGATTAGGATCATGGGCATGGTGATTTTATGGATGCATATGGACTTGGTCATGAATGGGGAAGTTGAAATTCATTACATTATTGAAGGAAGGTTGTCAAATTGGTAGGTTAGAGTGTGTCATATTTGATTCTACAAGAAGACGATGACATTGACACTGTTTGTGTTTCTTGTTTGCAAATCTCATCTTATTTTTGCCAAAAGACTAACCAAATATTTATTTTATCTTCAGTTTTACTTGTAATCTCATGTGTTGTTTCCTTTGTATAATTAGAATTGTTTGTTTGTCATTTCTATTTTAAGGATGTTCTGCACATTTCTATGTTTGTTTAATTAAAACCAAAAATTAATTATCGTGCACGCTTTTTCGCTTTCTTTTCTAAGACGATAAATTTTAATGTCATCAATGATCATCAGATGCACAACAGACTATTTTTCATACACTGTATTCTCTAAACAAGGTAAGTCAAATGTTCAATAAGATTGTACAATTATTGACATTGATATGGCTGACTTGGATCAGTCTGTAGTTAATTTGTTCAATTTATGCAATCAAATTAAGTTTTAAACCACTTCATAAAACAAATTTGTACACTATATGAATTTTTTATCCGATAAAAGAAATCAAAATGTCCAAAAGAGAGAAAACACATTATATTCTTACTAACAAATAACAATTGACAATTACTTATTCAATAACTACAGAAATTGAAACATGAAATGGACAATTACTTATTCAATCCCAAATTGCATTCCTATTCTTATAGCAAAATACACAGGCGCAGCCACGACAAACAATGTTTAAAGCAAAGAAGAACGGAAAAAAGAAATCCCCCATCAAGTCATTCCCTTCTTCAAGAAAAGACAGGGAGAGTAATAGTATGCCCTAAACCCTAAACCCATCGCGAGAAGGGATGGCCCATCGCTAGAAGGGATGACCCATCGCTAAAAGGGATGGCCCATCGCGAGAAGGGATGACCCTTCGCAAGAATCACATAAATCTTCTCTGAAACGGAACCGAATCAAAGCATAATCTGCAAATATCATCATCGACAAGATGGACAACTAAGATAAACAATAAGATGAACACTAAGAATAACCTCATATGCATGCATCTGTAAATATCATGGTTTAGGGTTCCATCTGCATCCAACCTACATTGAAGATGAACACAAAACATTTAATAAAGTTATAATGAAAATAAGAACATAAATCGATCAAATCACATGATACTAGAACAAGTTTTCGTCGTCGATCTGTATGATGTATTTGTTTAGAGTTTCGTCGTCGTCGAGAGAGAATATGGAGTAGATAGAGAAAATAAATAACGAAATGAAAAAAAATTGTTTATTTATATACAGAATGAGGGTCATTCGCGTCATATTTCCTCCACTAGGGCACTAACAATCTAACATAGTCATGGTTAAAAATAAATAAGTTATTTTGTTTGTCTATAGAATGGAAAATTTGACAAAATGACCTTAAAGATAGCCTTAAATGCGCTGGTGACCAGCACATAAATTATATTGCGTTGGTGACTACTTAAATTTTTTTGGACGAAATTGCCCCCATTGCGAGACGCAACCAGATGCTCTGTGAAACGTCCACAACGCCCTTACTATTTAATATACTTTTTCTTTTCCTCCCATTTTCTTTTTCTTTTATTTCTTTCCTATTTTTTCTTCAAGGTATTCTCTTCCTTCTCTCTAAAAACCTAAACTACCCGACCCGACGACGGAATCCCAACAAAGGCAATCTGGTGCACAAGGATGATGTCCGGTACTGGTATGTTTCCTTCTCCTTCTTTTGTTGTTTATTTATTGTTTGAACGCATAGTTAGGTTTAGGATTTAGGGATTGGTATACTGATATAAATGTCTCCGTTGCGGCGAATTGCGGTTGCGTCTTGCTAATGCGATTGCGTCTTGATAATGCGATTGCGTTTCGCGAATTGAATGCTAATCATCCATATCCATGAAATCCAGGAATTGAATCCTGCAGCTTTTTCTAGTAAAACTTAGGATATTCTCTTCCAACTCAAGTAAGTGACGTTGTATCTCCTGAATTTGACAAACTAAGATATATAAACTAATTCCTCTTATTTAGTAAGTAATTCTGCTTAATTACGCTATTGGATTTTCATACCTTATTCTACAAGTTTAGTTTGAACTGGCATTGTTGACAAGAGCTTATGACTCAAAAGTGTTAGTAAGTTGCTCATAATTGTATTACTATTAACATTTCCTTAATGCTTTAAGAAAACTTTTATTACTGTCACCTCATGATAGATTCCATTGTAGGTATAAAAAATGGTTGGGAGCTGGAGAAGCCATTGTTGGATATGAGAATTTCACCCGTGATGGATTGATCTGGTAAGGATTAGAATGTCCAGAAAATACATATAAAAATGATACTACAATGTGATAATTAACTGGTGCCAATCCAACCAGAGCGATTACCTTTGGATGAAGTATTTGAACAATTGAGGACATCACCAGCAGGGTTTTCTTCTAAAGAAGCTGAAGTTCGACATAAGATATTTGGCCTTAACAAACTGGAAGAAAAGAGAGTAAGCATCCAGTCTCCCTTCTAGTTAAGCTTAAAGTATGAGGACTGAGAGTTACATGCATTTGAATCTTAATACTTGCACTCAATATTAGAGGGGAATTGAAATGAACTCAACTACCGTGCTTGAACCGGATGTGTAAGTCACTAATGCATGTATAACTTCTTACTACTAGTAACTCACTGAAGCTTACGGTTGTGTCTCGCAAAATCTCTAAGGGAGATTAAGTCTTCCAAGGGGTAATCTACCAAATGCTCAATACATCAATTGAAGTTCTCATAATTGCTCATGTCCACTTGAAGTCATATTCCCTCAACAATGGTGGCGTTGTCACACTCTCTTCCAAATTTGGTCTCTTCCGTCATAGTTAACACCATTATGTAGTCTATGCTTTTAATTATTAAGTTTTGAATGTTGAGTGATAAAGTTCAACAAAATAATTAAAAGAAGGTGGTTTATGTAGAAATTCTAACTAGTTGGTCATTTCTCAATGGGTCTCCTCTTCTTCAGAATGTTGCCCATGGCTTTTTCAGTTTTCAAGTGAGCAAGCATTTGTATTTCATTTGAGTTGTTACTTGCTAAGTTCTTCAATCATAAATATTATGAAAATATGATACTGATAAAAGCCGTGGCATCATTATATAGGACTTGTAAAGTTAAGCTAAACCCAAGCCTGCATTCTTCTCCAATAATTAATACAAATGGGGGCTTCAAAGAACTTGTGAAAGCTATAACAATTTGTGAAGTTCTAATTTAGATATTATTTCCCAAATGATTCTGTAACTTAACCAATTTTTTAAATAAAAATGTTCACTTTCTCCCCTCGAATTAGTGTACCAACAATGAATCTTCCTCTTTCCATTAAAAAATAAAAGATAGTCAAAAGGGGAAAGACTTACATGTATAAATATACAAATACAGACAAGCAGGATCAACAACCTCTTTTTAAACAGAAAAAAAAAAAACTTTAAAACTATAGTATGATTGTGTGGATCGCAGCAGCGGTATCTTGTGAGAGACTTTCTGATAAAACAATCTTCGTGCTTGGCTCATAAATCTATAAAAGAATCTCGCACCAGCAAAAAAAAGGGTAAAAAGATCATTCGTGAGACGCAGTCGCGAGACGCAATTGCGAGACGCATTCGCGAAACGCAACCATCTGCGACGTAATCGCGAGACGCAATCAACAATCGCGACCGCTCCGCAAGACAAATCAACATGAGACAACACCGCATCCAACTTCATCAACAAGGACCCAATTAACATTTGCATTCAATCAATACGAATCAATTAAACACAAAAACATTCAGCTATAAAGGAAATAATGTTCAAATTAATTTGTTCGCCGTTCGCAGTTGTCTTTGCCCTTCGCAGTTGTCTTCACCATTCGCATGTGAAGAGAAAAAGAGAAAGGCGATGAAGAGAAGAAGAGAAATGCAACCGACGTCTTAGGGTTTAGAGCGGAGAAGAGCGAGAAGAGAAGAATGAGAAGAAACAAATGAAAAAAATGGATTTTATAAGTGATGGGTTGCGAGACGCATTTGCGGTTGCGTCTCACAACGGGATAATTTTGTCAAAAAAAATATGAAGTGGTCACCAGCACAATAAAATTTATATGCGGGTCATCAGAGCATTTAAAGCCCTTTTTAGGGTGATTTCGTCAAATTTCCCTAGAGAATAATATGGATAATATATATATATATATATTTATTTAAAAAATCCTTGGTCATAATTTTGATAAAATAACAGTATTTTTTACATTTTAACACTTTTTTTTTATGAAATCTGATCCGAATGTTAATTTAAATTAGATAATCTTTGAAACATAATTTAATGTGAAATATATTCATAGATTTATATGTTATTTTGTCTTAAACCATATTCAACAATAAAAAAATATTTTAAAATGAGCACAAACTTTGGTTTATCTTGATTGATTGTGATCCTTCTTTCTCTTTTTATTTTCTTTCCTATTTTCACTGTTTAAATTGGTTTCACTTGGTTTCACTATCCTAAGCTGTAACTAACTACGTGCTCTATAAATTATATATCCGATTTGAATTTTTTGCATTTAGTTGCTTGCATGATTTCAGATAAATAATGATAACTTAAGATCTGATCAGAGATTTTGTCCATAATTGACTCGTTAGTGGAGTTGAAGTGTGTTTGGTGCTTATTTTAGTGTGTTTTTTTTCTTAAAACCGTGGTTATTATTTTTTCGATTATCTTCCTTTGATAGTTATGTTCTTTCTAAATGAAAATATATCTGAAAATTTAAGTTACTTTATGAATGAGTTGGGAGAACTTGAGAATTACACATATCTTTGTTGATTGGATTGTTATTTGCCTATTTGGTGAATCTAGTGCTTCAATAAATGTTAAGATTTTGAGAATAAAAATAGTGGAATATTGTGGATTGCTATGAATTTATGCTGTTTTCAGAACTAAAAATCTATTCTCGTTAGACTTTTATGAATTTGATATGATCTTTGTTGTCTGAAATTGTGTTGATCATTATAATTGTTAATTGTTTAAAATTTAAAATTATATTTTTCAAGATTATGACCCCTTCTTGCATTTGTATTATCAACTTGAACATTGTTTGTATTAGGAGTCTGAATATTTGCATAATGAATCCCTATTGTACTTGCATTTACGTTTGATGTCGGATTCTTATGATGTCCCTGACATTCTCTTGGAACTCCCCAGCTGATGTTAGTATTATTGTTATTAATTTGTTGTATCATTGTTTCGATCGCTGAATCGAATCCCTTTTGTAATTTGTTGAATTCTAATTCTATTTGAGCATTATAATCTTCGAAACTCTTATTTTGAATACTTAACTGATATTGATATGTAGGACTAAATCTTCTAAGCTTTTGATCATAGAATTGTATTCATTCACATGTTCGCTGATGTGATCGTGTCTTTCTCGAATCTTAATTTTCTATTTTTGATCGCGTTTCAACCATGACGTAAATAATATGTTTTTTTTTTGCAGTAGAAGTGATATTTTTTTTTTTTAAATTCCAATGGTTAAAAAGATAATTGACTTTGATACTAGTATCGCATTTAAGAAGATTGAGAGATGAGAAGAAGATGAGAACGAATTCAAGAATAAGAAATGTAAAAATGAGTTTTTTTTATTAAAACTAAAACATCTCTTTTTAGTTAAGATCCTTATATATTAATAGTAAGGATATTTTAATAATTATTGAGTCTTTCATTAATTAGTAATAACATGTAAATATAAATAACATGGTAAAATTACAACCATTAACAATCTTGATTATCGGTTTCCACCTTTGTTGAAGCTTTAGATGTTAGGGTTGTTAGATGGTGTGACACACGGCTTCTCCAAAAATCTCTCTACCCATGAACATGATCAAATCGGGTGGAAGGGGTCTTTGAGTCAAAATTTTGACAAGAAATCCAACGCCGTAGCCACCATAAAATGTGATCCAATTCAGATGAGAGGTACCCCACAAAAGGCCAGATGAAATTAGAAGATTTCCGAACAAACCTGAATTAATACCTTCAAATTTGTTTTGGACAAAGTCAATTCCATTATCTCTTAAAAGGGCAATAGAATTAGGGTTGAATTGAATTGCCATACGTACGAAGTAACAAGCACAAGACTCACTTGAATTAACTTCATCGCATCTACATTCATTTCCAAGTACGAATAATTGACTGCGGGACTGAGATAAGAGAGGAATGGCTTCAGGGTGTCTGGATGAAAGATGGTAAGAGGGAATTCCATGTGGAATGGAGTGTAAGGAATAAGCATTTGGAACACATGAAAATGGAGTGTAAGGAATAAGCATTTGGAACACATGAAAAACTACTCTAAAAGAGATGGTAAGAGGGAATTCCATGTCGAATAAGGTGTAAGGAATAAGCATATAGATCACATGAAAAAAATATTAAAATTTCAAACTTCACTAACTAATACTAGTTATTGCGAGAAGTTTAAGAGAGAAAGATGTGAAAGGATGTAACATGTTCAATTTCAAAGTACATTATATATATTTATATATTTATTTTGTTTTGTGATTTCTAGAATCTACATTGGATTTTCTCAACTTTTTAAATTTTTTACTCTTCTTTCCTTTATTTTTAATTAAGATATTTTGAAATTTAATAATATACTATTCGATTATAGTTATCTTGTTTATTTAATAATATACTATAAATATTGTATAATAATTAAATCAAATATTATATTTGACTAAATCTTCATAAATAACTATTTTATTATTCTTATTTATTATTAATAGATAAGCTTTGTTGTAGAGAATATAAAAGTTATTTTGTATATACGTATCTTACTTTTGGTAGTTGCTAAATTGACTTTCACCTTTTATCAAATATGGACCATTTATTTAAAAAGTAGTATTTTATCATTATCATAGTTATAATTACAATTACTTTTAAAAACACCAAAAATTAAAAATAGTAAGTAAAAATAATTATATTTTCATTTGATAGGAAAGAAATGTGTGATTAAATTATATGATTTTTGTAAGTAAAAAATGAATGAAAAATGTAATTTTTTTGATAAACTTTTAGTTCAAGCTAGAGAATTTTTTATAACACTTTCTAGCCTAACATAATTAGTTTTGACTATTAAGAAAGTAAATTGTTGTAGGAAATAAGAAGAATTGAATTAAAAAGTATGATACTTGAAAATCATACTGTCTAGTTCGTAAATAAAATGAAATTCTAACAAAAGAAAATTATAGATAACAAAAATAAGTCATTCTTTTTTTTTTTTAAACAGTTTAGTGTTATTTTATTTAAAAAAAATTTAAAAAGAAAAAAAAATACAAAAATTTAATATCAGATCTAAACAATTTCTAAATTTAACAATAAAACAATAATTAAATTACAATAAAATAATAATTGAATTACAGACAACAATAACAAATCATTTACTTTCTCAAATATTGGTTTTGCATGTGATTCAAGATTTATCAATCCCATAAATACCCACAAGTAATAACACAAGAGTAAATATTGTTAACGATTTTATTAATACAAATTTTAACCTTTTCTTAGAAAATAATGTAGAAAGGAAAAAACACACCCCATAATAAATAGTTACTTAAAAAGATTTAAAGATCAAAGGGAGAAAGGCTTTGAGTAGGCGTCAAACGATTCACAAGCTGTTAATTGCGGTTCCTGTTAAGAAAATAATTCATTAATTAAAATCTAATCTATTTTTTATATATATATTTGTACATTTAATTCATTTCACCTTTCACTAGGATTATTTGAAAAATCTGATATTATGAATGCAAAACCATTTTTGTTAGTCAAATAAAACAAAAAAATGGAATAAAAAAGTACCTGTTGGAGGCCACCACCTCCAAGGCCGACATTTCCACCAGTCATAAGCATACTGAGAAGAGAAGTGACGGCACCTCCTCCGGCTATTCCTCCTCCGCCACCACCGCTTCCGACGCTTCTAATGGCGGAACGCATAGAAGTTAGTATGCTACCATATGTTGTCCCATGACCGCGTTCAATGGCTTGTATAAAGCAGAAAGTCATGGCCCCTGTTGAAGTGATTTTCGATAGTGCCTGTTTTGTTGTTATTGTAGTATAGATTAAAATTACAAACTGTTTTCAACCTTAAAAATAAAAATAATACAAACTTACTGCTGTATCTGCAGATGTTTGATCATCGTCACAACCGCTAAAGGAAATGGCTTCACCACCATTTGTTCCTTTCCAAATTCCAGAACGTGGCCGATGATCTTCCCATATATAATGCCCGCTCCTGTTATAACGTCATATATTATATTATAAAACCAGTCCACTTTATAATTCTATAAATTGCAGATCTACATTCTTAACACTATAACAAGATATAACACTAACATAATTTGAATCTGTTCTGACTAAATTCAATTGTTTCTAAATGTATTAGTTTGAAAGGCTCGGTTACAGTAGCCTGATTCTATTTCTTGACCAATTGACTGTGGCAAATCTTTAATTAGATTATTATAATTTAGTTTACTAAAAATTAATTCACATAGTATTTCCCAAATGAAGCCATGTGATAATGTCCCATGGTAGTAAATCATGGTTAGACCCATTTGGAAATACTTTCTGGATCTACAATTCTACATCATGACAACTCAGGTGTAGAAAGTGTTTCAAAAATGGATCTATAGACAGACAGACTCCTTATAAGTGTATGTGCTATAGTTAGTTACCTTCTTACATATTCACACCTGGATCAGATACCTAACATAGATGTTAATGGGCTATAGTGCATTCTTAGGTATTCACACCCACATAAGATATCTGAAATAAATGGTGTTTCCAAATGAATTTCCCCATGAGAAATATAGACTTGTTATAAGTGTTAGGTTAATGAGCTATACTAACATTATTAAGTATTCATGCCCGAATGAGATACCTAACAGAAATGGTGTTTTTGATGAAGTCAATGTGATGTCATGTGTGAGGAAATGAAAAGAAATATTGACTCCTTATAAGTGGGTTATAGCTACCTGTTTGGGGTTTTTAGGGAGTGACCCAGATGTTATGACTAAGGTATCTATAGCCTATAATTTCACACACATCACAGACCCATTAAAGCAGACTTCATGTTCAATCCTGTGGGAACAAAGTGTCAAATGAGCCATTACTAGAGTCTTAACCAACCGTGGGGACAAGACTATGTCTAAGGTGGGGGAGATTGTGACGGGGTAGGGAAAGGAAAAATTGACTCTAATAGTGTGAGGCTAATAGGCTATTATTACTTATTAGGTACCTTTTAGGCTTGGGCTTTAGTTTTTGTGGTCCAAATCAAACTAATAGTGTACTATTGATGAGAGTGCTCTTTGAACAAACTCCTTGCAAAGAAACAAAAAATGAATGAAGAGACTAAAAGACTAAACAACAAACCTGCTCATTCTGCATAGAAATGGTAGATCCAGTACAGTACCACTATGGCAAGCATCTATAATTGAATGAAGCTTAACTCCACGAGGAAGAGGTCTGACTATTGTTGCATTGATTTCATCATCAACCAGCATACCCTGTGTTTCAAAGTCTAGAGGACATAAAGTCTCATCATATCCATCCACTTCATCCCCATTATAGTTTCTCTGCCGAGAGCCATGACCAGAATAGTGAAATAGCAAGGAATCCCCAGGTTGACAGCCCTGGACTAGCCAAAACAATGCCATCCGCATGTTTTGTATGGTTGGAATTCTGTAAGGGTCAGTTTCTTCTTCTGCATTTACAAAATGTGAAACACAAGAGCATTGCTTGAATGTATACATAGAACTCTTAACAAACGAGAATAGCAGTTTAATCCATGGTTAATAAAATCATCACAAGAAATTAGTTAGTTAAGCATTGACTAAAATGAGTTACCACTAAATCTACAGGCTATAGATCCAATCTACTGATGAGATATCATATACCATTCAATCATAAACAGTCCATAATGGAAGGAAATCAAATTTCAAAGTTGTCCTGATGTTAGACACTTGCTTTCTTGAAGAACATTAAATGAGGCAATGATGGCACTTCTTCAACATACTAATAGTTTTCTGTCATCGTTTCATTGCAGACACCACTAACGACAGATTCTTAATTGAAACTCAAAACTAGTTATAGGTCAGATTTGATGATCTAAATTTCAAAAGGAAAACGTGAACTGAATTCAATAAAGAGAAAGGAATCATACCTGTGAGCATAAGAATAGAAGATTCTGGAAACTGAAATCTATTCATCAACAGATATTTCATACACTTCGCGTCATTGATGCATCCTTTGAGTTCGTGTCTCGAGAATTTATACGATATACCAACGATAACCGCCTTCTTCCTCCCGTGCGGAGAAGGAGGCGGTCCCGGAGGCGCGTGATTGTAAGGTGAAGGTGCCGGCGGAGGTCCGTTGTAACCAGATAATTGAGATGGAGAAGCTGACGACGGTGGAGGAGGCGCATTACGAGGATCGGCGATCTGAGTAACGGCCTGGCAAATTACACATCGGATCGATGTAGCTCCAGGCGGTAACTGCAAGGGCGTACGGCAGTTTGAACAGTTGACAAGCATGTACATTGCGTCAAATCTATTTGTTCTTCTACAAATTTGAGTTCTACTCTTAATCGTGAATTATGTATCTCTCTCAAAACCTAGCTTTTGAAACCTAATCAAATCGTCTATCTATATATACATTGAAAATTACCTAAAGATCGGGCGAAGGCGGCGGGGAGATGGGAAACCCGCCGGCGGCGACCGGAGAAAGGTCAAAGAAAGGTTGCAAAATTAATCCCCTATAATGAAAGCCCAACTAACTTTGACTCTCTTTTCCCTAATTTATAAATTAACACTAACCTTTACAATAAATTTAAATAACAACCTAACTTTTTCATTCCCTAAAATCAAACGAGACAAAAATATTAATAAGAAAATTTTCGGGACAAGGATGATAAATACATTTTTCGACTCGATTTACTTCATTGTATTCGTATGATTTTTTCATTAATCTTAAAATATTTTTGTTTGATTAATCTTAAAAATGAGTTTAAGATTTCTCACAATCTTGTCAATTTATTCCTCTCGATCCTGACATTCATTCCACCCGGTCCTTGAATTCATTTCTTACGGTCCTGGCATTCATTCCTCTCGGTCTTGTCATTCATTTTACTCGGTCTAACATTCATTTTCTCTCGGTCATGTGACATTCATTGGCTTAACTTTTTAGGTCGAAAAACAAACCATGACTAATCTTTCTCGGTCGAAAATCTTAGACATCTTAGCCACAAGTTTTTTTTTATTCTGTAAAATTTATAATAATGTATAAGTTTAGCCTCTCGCGTCTTGTCCCTCTTTAAAAAGGGAGCGACGAAGAATTAAATCTTAAAATAGTTTTGTTCGATTAATCTTAAAAATGAATTCCAATATTTGATATACTTAGGATCTGAATATAGTAGCAGACCAATGGGTCTAATTCATAATTTTATTATTATGACAATTGGGGAGGTTTCTTTGGGAAAACCAGTTGATGCGGTCGGGAAACTCATTGATCTTATTGAAAATCTCCGTGTTCGTTAAAGTTTGTTATTTTGTCACACCCTTTGTTCATTTATGAACATTTATGTCACGTTGTTTGTTTGTTTTTATTTTTGTTTTTTATCTTTCTTTTTTTCTTGTTATGTTTTTGTCGTTGTGCTTAAACGATTCTCATTTATATAATTTGTATGGACCTTTAAAAAAAAAAAAATCTGAATATAGTAAAATTAACATAATATGCTCATACTTATATTTATTCAAAACATCAACTCAATTATATATATTTCTTATGTTACATGTTTGGTTATAATTATAATCTGAATGAAAAATGGTCAAAATTTAAAATGAAAATAATTATTTTTATAATAATTTGGAATATAAAAAACTGTAATTATTAGAAAATTCGGAATTTATTGAATTTGTAAATTATATATTATGGTGACTGGTTGGCCCAGTTTAGATTCATAAGAAAGCCCAATGGGCTTGAGTCTAGGGCACAACTGATTGATATATATGAGCGATTACAAGTTTACTATGTAACCTTCTCTGCAGCTAAATTACTCTGCCACCGATTCTTCTTCAGCCATCGTCCCCAACCTCTCTCCAAAATGGTACGTAAATCTATCTCTATCTCTCTTCATTTGTATCTGTAATGGATCCTAATCGCTTCTCTCTTTAAACGTTTCTTTGATTCATGCGTAAATCTATATCTATTTATATGAACATTTGTTAGATTTGTTAAGAGAATGAAAGGATCGTGATTTTAGTACTAAGAACACTGTTGTAGGAAGTTAGTTCCTTTATCTGTTTTATACTTATTTGCTGTTTTGATTAAATGCAGACAAAGAGAACCAAGAAGGCAGGAATTGTTGGGAAATATGGTATATGCTCGTCCTATTGATCTAGATTTGAATCAAATTTGATGGGTTTTCATTGGAATTATCTATAGAATACAAAGATTAAACCTTGGTGTTATAATTCAGGTACCCGTTATGGTGCCAGTCTGAGAAAGCAGATTAAGAAGATGGAAGTCAGTCAGCACAGCAAGTATTTCTGTGAATTCTGTGGAAAGGTTAGTCCAAATCATCCCCATTTCTCAGCTGAATGGGAAACTCATCATAGTTTAATCTGAATCTGTATTTAATTTATCCACTGTTACAGTTTGCTGTCAAGAGGAAGGCTGTTGGAATCTGGGGATGTAAAGACTGTGGCAAAGTGAAAGCTGGAGGAGCTTACACTTTGAAGTAAGAATAACATGAGATCTTATTCAACTCAAACTCAATTTCGACTGTAAATTTAAAATGTTGGTTTCTAAATTTTGTTGGGTTTTGGTTGTTTTTGCAGCACTGCAAGTGCCGTGACTGTCAGGAGTACCATTCGAAGGTTGAGGGAGCAGACAGAGAACTGATTTAATTCTCAATTTTGATGTTCTAGTTTGTTTCTTCTGTCTCTATTTTAGATTGTCTGTCAAAACATATCCCATTTGCCCTTTGAATCCAACCTTTATTAATGAGACAAGATTTAGAACTTCACTTAATTCCATATTAATTTGTTTTCAAAGAAGTACATAAGCTGGTTTTAAGGTTTTTGTTTTCCTATGGAACCAGCAAGTAGTAGTAGTATTACAGATTTACAATCGGGCTTAAAACTACTTGGGTGCGAGTGAAGGATGTGTATAGTTAACATCGATCCTTTCCATCTCCTCCCACTGATGCGAAAATAGGGAAACTAGGTTAGCTACCCGATTATACGTGCATCACACTAATGCTAACTCTTTCGATACAAACAAAAAGGGTAACACTGAAGTGGGACTTTCTTTTTGCCTCAAGGGTTGGTTAAGTCTCTTTTGTTATTATCGTATTGCATTTGTTTCTGGATGGCCTTAACTGCTGCCACCCTAGATCCGTTAGCTGTTCTATTAGCAATTGAAACTGCTCGATTCACCCTTTCGTCAACTTTAGCCACATCGTATGCTTTCTGTGCTGCACGTCTTGCTTCCTGAAACACACATTTCATGTCATAATCCTTACTTAAATCAAGAAGTTGTTAGAGATAATCAAAATGAGACCTCCCAATTTTATAAAAGAAACAATTATTGTTCTTAGATGTAATCAAATATGAGACACTTGAACTACCCTGAGTTAGTGGAGTTACCTGAATTGCGTTGAGCACTTTGGAATGATACACGGCAACAGGAGAGAGGGGATATGTTGTGTTTTGTGTACTTGGAACGTCGAGGAGTCCATTGTTCCAATGTCCGGATTGGGTCTCTCCGTTTAGGAAACTATACATTCCAAGACCTTGTCTTCGCCCTTCATGCCAGGCTCCTTCGTAACAATGACCATTTGCAAAACGGTATACACCAAAACCATGCATCTTGTCCGCAAAGTATTCCCCAGCGTACACATCTCCATTTCTGTGTTCAATCAATCAACAAAGCTACGTTTTAAAAATCCAACCTAATGCAATTGCACAAAACCAAAAACACCCAATAATAACTAGGTTAAGGAATGGTGACTCAATGCAATTGTCATTTCTATTTTTAACAAACATGCCTGGTTACACTACATCAAACAGAGATTAGACCTAATGAAACAGCAAAATCAAAAGAGAACAAACACGCCTGGTTACCCTATGAGAAACAGACATTAAAGAATACCAATTTCCAAACTAAGCTCAATATGTTACACACTTACACTTATACTACTACTACATCAAGTCATCAACATTATCAATATAACATTCATGAATTTGGGATTAGCTAACCTGAAATGGTAATGGCCAAGGCCATGTTTGACTCCCGACTTGAATTCTCCAACATACCTACTACCATCTTCACAAGTATGAATTCCACAGCCATGACTTTGCCCATTTGCCCATTCCCCAGCATAAACATCACCAGTATAGAATCTATAAACACCAAATCCATGCCTGAGACCCTGCCTGTATTGGCCTCTATAACGGCTTCCTCTTGTCCATGTCTCAACACCATAACCGTCATACTTACCATCAATCCATTCCCCTTCATATCTCCCACTCATGTAGTAATAGTAAATCCCACTTCCAGAAGACTTACCTTTATGGAACTCACCTTCATATACATCACCATTGCTGTAAGCCTGCACCCAATTTCCTGAATTCAACCGCTTCTCCAGTTTGGGCTTTGATCCAATCGACCAAAACACAGGTAAGGGAGGTCTGGATACTTTGGTGTTTGAAGAAAGCTTGATTGGGAAAGAACGGGAGAGGAATAAACGAATTGATGGTAGTCGAGGAACAGCAAGATTGAGAGAGAATAAAAGGGCTGATGAGAATGCGAAAGCGGAGAGGAAATCAAGCGTGAAGGAGTGACTTGGTTGAGAAACAAGGAAGTAGAAGAAAGGAAGGGCGAGTAATAGAATGAGGCGGAGATGGACGCGAAGACGACGGAGATGGTGGAGACGGCGGAGGAAACGGATGGCGGCGGCGGAGGTGGTGGCGGCAGAGGGTATGAGAAAGTTGAAAGAACAGTGGTTCTTCATGGAGGGTTGTGTTGTGGTTGATAATGGGTGGTATCGTTGAAGGGTCTTGGAATTGGGAATAGAAATTGAAGAAAATGAAGATGGGTTAGGAGTTATTTGAGAAACGAGAGGTCTTTTGTGAGGGGTGGTTTTATGGGTTGGTGTTGAAGATGGAGATTGGATAATTGGGTCGTTATGGGTGATGAGAATCTGTAACTTTCCAATTCCATCAGATGGTGGGTTTGTAAGATGTGGGTATGTCAGGGATGGAGTAAAATCGGAAGATTTGAACGAATCGAGGAACCCAAAATGCAGATTACTGTGAGTTTGTTGTTGTTGTTGTTGTTGTTGTTTGTGGTGGATTGATGAAGGGGAAAGAAGGGGAGGTGTTGGGTTGAAATCGGAAGAGACGCCGCTGCTTTCTTTTCCGATCTGAACTTCAGATTTCTTCTGATGCATTACATAAGTGAAGAAGAGTAATCAATCAATCAATCAATCGCTTTATCTGTTTCTTCTTCTTGGTTTGTGAAAACAACACTCTCTTTCTTCTTTCTTTGTACGAATTGAATTGAATTGAACGTTTAGAATGTGTTGTTGTTCTTTCTATGTATAGTTATTCTCTCTCTCTCTCTCTCCGTGCATAATAGTGTGACCGATTTCTTCGTGGAGTTTATGGTGTTGCTGAGGGAGCAATTTCAAACCAGAGACGACTGGCTGCCTTCAACAGAGACTCTAATTTACACCTTTAGCCTTCCACACTCTCACTTAATTACCATCAATTTTTACTCTTTTTTTCTTTTCTAAAATTTATTTAACCATAAATTATTTTATTTTATTTTACTTTAAAACAGAGTTTTGTTTCATTTACAATATTATTCAGATTTAATATTTTGTAGTGAGAAAAATTAAATCAAGTTTTCATTAATTAAGAGGAATTGGAGTCTCGAAAATGATCCGATACCGTTCTAGTCTTAATCATCTAATCATAAACGATGTTGATTAGGGAGGTTACTTTTAAGACTTCGCTGACACCTTATGAGAAACCAAAGTTTTTGAGTTTTCAAGGTTAGCAAGTCTGCCGAGTTTTCAAGGAGAGATGCACATACCCCTTATTTTACCGTTTCTCTCGAGCACACGTAGACAATGACAAGTAACAAAATGGTAATAATTTTTGTAATTGTATTTTAATTTTTTAAAGTATTGTCATTTTGCTTTTCCTTATAAGAGGGAATATGGAGGATTCCCTAAACAGAGGACCTCATCTCAAACATTGAGAGTGTTTTTGCATGATTGACTTGTTTTGACACATTCATTTATATTTTTTTAGAAGTTGTAACTTAAGTGTTTTTGAAAAGAATGTTACTTGGTTGATTATGTTACTAGTCATTTGCTTGTCTCAAATATTAAGTGGAGCATAACAATTATAATGACGGGTGAGTATAGGTCACGCGCTTAAGTGTTATCTATTTTTGAGGTTAGTTGATTCGGCAAATAAATAAATTGTTACACACTCCTCTGTGGATTTTGACTTTCATGACAATTACAATGTAATTATTTTATTTGAAATATATTAGTGATTTTAAATATATAAAATAAGAGTTGAATTGTCAAATTGAAGCTACAATCTCTTTTTTTAAACCTCACAATTTGAATTCTTTAATATTAAAATTATAAAAAAAAATATATATATATATAAAATAATATTTTGTATTAATGGTTTCAAACCTCATCAATTTATTATTTAATTAACATTTATAAATAAAAATAAATAAAAATTCATATTATTAATTTAACTATTGAATTTCAACAAATTTAATGTTTTGACTACCATTTTTTAAAATTCGGTAAGGAAAATCATTCCTTCGCTGAATTGGGTAAATAATTTATGGTATGGATATTTTATTTATTTATTTATAAATATCACGTAAATAATAAGTTAACATATTTCAAATCGTTTACACAAAATCTTGTTTCTTATAAGAGCCCAAATTTTTAAGATTTAAAAAATATCCGAAATCTCAGTTCAGCCCATTAAACAAATAGGGATATATTTGACAATTTGGCCATCAAATAATTAAAAATATAATTGATTATAATATTGAGAGAGATAGAAAATTAATATGTTCCTTTACTCATAAGAAAAATATTCATTCATAATATAAGAAAATAACTATAAATTGACTAAACAAAATCATTTTATTTTATATAATATTGGTATTTGATGCTTCTTCATAAACATAATATCAAAATTATAATATATTTCTTTATTTTATTTAATATATATATATATATATATTTTGTATATTTATAAATTATGAACGAAAATATAACATTATTTATTTGTGTAGAGTTTTTTTTTAAAGAAGAATTATTTATGAATTATAGTTCGGATATAAAAAAGTACATTAATGAAATAATCAAATATTTTCAATTAGTTTAAAACAGTATTTTAAATCCATTTGTAACTTACAAACATTTACATATTTGAAAATACAATGCAGTTTTTATTTGCTTACTCATATTATTATTATTTTTAAGGGAAATTACTATCATATTATAAAAAGAATAAATATTATATAACAAAGTATAATAAGTTTTAATTGTTTAATAATAAAAACTAAAATAACCACAAATAATTTAGAAAATATTGAATTTGAGTTATTAGCTTTCAAAATTATTTACAAACTTCTTAATTGAGTTGGTTAGAGTTAAATTTATTTTAAAATAAACTTTGGTTTGAAAAATATATATTATATATCATAGGTTATATATATTAATAACTTGATTTTGGTATGATGGCATATATGTAATTATGAAGAAGAAAAAGGAGTATATAATAATTAGCCACTGTTTATCTTTGGCTCCAAAACTGGCCCAAAAAAGATAAGACCAGCCGCAGCAGGGGAGTATTTGAAGGGTTATTTGGGTGTCAAAAGAGGAGGGTGGGAGGCAGCAGGGGAGCAATTTTGGGTGTCAAATTTTGGGTGTCAAAATTTGACACGGGTGTCAAATTTTGTTTGGCCAATGAGATCCTGCCATGTGGCAGGCTTTTGATTTTACTTTTCTTATTTTAAAAATACATTTTAATAATGATTGATCAATAAAAAAAATAAAAAAATTATATCAATATTTTTTATTTTTCACGATCTATAAATAGAGACTTGGTTTGTGTCATTTGGACACCAAAAAATTTCAGAAATTTTCTACCATATTATCATCCTTGTTTGTATCACATTTCTTTTAAAATCTTCAAACTCTTTCATCCTTGTTTAGAGTGTTTGTTTTCTTCTTCGTTTTAAATAATATTTGTATGTTTGATTTATCAAGTGATGAATAATATTGTTTGTGGTTAAAAAAAATGAAATTATGTATATGTTTAAATGATGTGGAAGTGAGAGAAAGTGAAAAAGTAATTTTGATACTTTGAATAACACGCTGCTGTATGACATGTTAAAAAGTGGGTGTTAAAAGAAGTGTTAAGCTGACGTGGCAGGGTGTTAAATGAAAAAATTTAACACCCTGCTGTGGGTAGTCTAAGAGGAATGGGGCAGATCAAACATAACTTTCCACGTGGCAGAAAAATGTGGGGACCACCCATTTCAATATATATTTTTCAAGTATATTCTAGAAGTTGTACTTTTTTTTTGTTATTTTTTTAATAGGGAAATTTGATGAAATGGCCCTCATAAGAGGTCTAATTCCAAAAAAGGCCCATGGTTGATAAAGTTGGCAAAAATGGCCTTTTTACCATGTGAAAAGTCTGTAATACCCCTTGTGCGCCTGTTTTATCGCTCAATTACGAGAAATGTATTTCTCGTATTTGGTATTTCTCGCATTTGGTGCTCAATCACGAGAAATGTATTTCTCGCATTTGGTATTTCTCGCCTTTGGTATTTCTCGCCTTTGGTATTTCTCGCCTTTAGTATTTCTCGCATTTGGTATATCTGAGTATATATATTGAGATTCGGACATTTCTCGCTAGGGTTTCGAATCGATCTACAATAAACTACGAAAGAACAATCTCCAATAGAAGACGCGATCGCGATACATTCATCTCTGGATATTAGATTAACACACATACATGACGACGACTCAAGACAAGAACGCCTTATCATCGGAGGCTCCACTTGCCCCCGTCACCGTCGAACGCAATGTTCGCTCCGACCTCGACACCACACTTCCAAAGGCTTGTATGTATTCTGTAGCTAGATCTTGTTCTTTCAAATTATTAAATCTTTGAGATTGGGTCTTTCATCAAATATGCAGACTTGGCTAGATAGGTCAACTGGGTTTGAAAGAAATGGTTGGTATTATATGAGATTAGAAATTCGAATCCCTAAAGTTGGATCTTTTCTCTCTATGATTAATTGAGTTTTTTTCGTTTCTTCTTTAGTTCTAAGGGTTTTCGTCTTATGTATATAGGATAAAATGAATCACCAAAGATGTTATAACAACAGACAAGGAACGAATCCGGGAGATACACTGTCGGAAAAGGTGGATGTAAGTATCGAGATGTTTCTTAGGTTGTTGGTTGTTGGTTGTTGGATTTCTACAAAAGTAAATTTGATTGTCTTACATATACTTCAGATATTCATACTCTTGTGTTTTATCTGCCAATTAATCACAAGCCTACTGAAAATGTTGATCTTGATAATGTAGAACAAGCTTCATTGAATACACAATTGTCATCTTCTAATATTGGATTTAGGCTTCTCCAAAAGATGGGTTGGAAAGGAAAAAGGTCTTGGGAAGGATGAACAAGGTAAATAAACATCAGTTCTCCTATTGAAGTAGATTGATTATAATATGTTATAGCAAAGTTTTATGGGTAAACTGGCTCTCAACATAGACACTAAAATTGAACATTTCTTCAGGAACTTCATTGTTTGTGCATCTGTTATGTTTTCTCTATCAAATAATTGGGTAGTAAATTATTTTTTCGGTTTATATTAAGGAATAATTTAGCCAATAAGGTCTGGTATGCGGGATGCAAAATTGGGAGTTGGAAAACAGGAAGAGGATGATTTTTATACTGTTGAAGAAAATATCCAAAGAAAGAAACTTGATGTGGAGTTAGAGGAGACAGAGGAGATTGCTAAGAAACGAGAGGTATGCTTTTTGTAGTTTGTATGTGTGCATACCCGGATAATTGGAGATTGATGCTTGTTTTTTTTTTTACAAAACCAACATTTATTAGCAGAAGACAGCACATATTTCTTTTATATGTGTGTCTTTTGAGGGGAATTGGTATCATCAAGTTTGGAAGGTCTTGAGAATTTCGTGCAGTTTTTATTACCAGGTTGCTTGCTTCTACTGCCAAGGTCCAAAATTCTGCAAAACAAGCTAAGCCAAAAAGGGAGGCAATTGTTTTTCATTGTTACTTCTGTTGGGACTCTTGTCATTGTTGTTTCCTAATTAGGAAGTTTCTTATGTTGGCTAGATTTCAAACAGTAGCTCGACAAAGAAGAAGGCAAAGATTCCAATAGCTTCAGTTTTCGGGAATGATAGTGACGAAGAACAGTGAAATATGTTTGTTGGGTTGAACCTGAATCTGTTTAAGTTTGTAAACTATTACTGTCTTTATGTCTCTCTTTTGCATCATCTTTAAGCAAACACTATGCCAATTACAGTTTATTTATGGAGTTTTTACAGTCAGATTGTTAAGTGAAAATTACAGTTTATTTGTGGAGTTTTACAGTTAGTTTCTATCCAAATGTTTATTATTTTTTTTTCTAAACCCATTATGTTATTAAGACCGCAGGCTGAAAAATATCTGTTTTGAAATAATTTTATGAATATGAAAACCAAAATCAGATGATAATTGACAAATCGTTGTCTGGTTTCATTTTACGAGTACACATTTATAAGCATTTTTCATCATAAAACATGCACAATCTCTTAAAGTGATAGCTAAAATATCCTCTATAAAAGATACATATTTTTCTTTATTTCATGTCAATCCGACAGACTCATGCTTCAACAACTGGAATCATGTCAATAAGAGGCTAACTATGGAGAAAAGTAAGAGGCTAACTATGGGCCTTGATAAGAACACAAAACTCCTTGCGGCTTTTGCTTTGTCCTGTAAGAATTGTTGACATTATATATGTTGGTATTAGATATAAACCCTTTAACCATCTACTTTATTTATTCCCCATTTTCTTGACTATATATTTTACATATTTGAATAGCATGTTTGGTATGACCCAAAATTGAAAACACTCACATACATCAACATTCATAAATATGTTATGCGTATCACAAGAATTGAAAGGGTATATGATTCTAATCTCAGTTGTGAATCAAAAAACAAAATTGACAAGTTTTTAAAAGCAAAAGAGTCCCCCGACTTTATTAGACAATAGCATTGGCAACACTTGCAATTCTGGGTCATAAATCAGCACATTCCTTTCCAATTGAACCAGTAATGGCAGAACCTGGTTTTTTTACCATTAAACAAATAATTGTGAGTGAATGAATGAGGCTTAAAGATGATATAGTAATTTAACACATTTTGAGTCATTTTTTACCTTTCATTTCTCTCTTAGGATTCACTATCACACCAACATTATCTGCATAGTAACAACATATTTATCAACCAATATATTTACATATTACAATCAACAAATTTCATATATAAAAAAGATCGAGAAGTAGGTAAGACTTAGAACGTAAATAAGTGAGTATAGTGTTTCTAAATACATCATTCATCATACCATAAACTCTATTCATTATCCCTAATACTATTTCTTTAATATCTCAGTGGGTATATACAATACCCAAATACCCTTGAAAACCAATACTAAAGAAAAACTATTTCTAAATCCTCAGCATAACAAATAAGGGATTGTATCAATCAGATCGTGAAAAGAGTGGGTTCTTGTCTAACTGTTCTAGTAAAGAATAACAAAGAAATGGTTAAACAAGTAACAAGTTATAACACAAAACAAAATCAAAATATACTAAATCACCTTCAAAATACATGAACACTCCATCCTTTCGGCGCCAGGGCTTGCGTTGTCTAACAATGACAGCAAACATGAACTTCTTTTTCAAATCAGGTTTCCCTTTCTTCACCGTCGCAATAACCATATCTCCCACACAAGTATACGACAATCGATTCAAACGACCCCTGATCCCCTTCACTGGTATGATGTAGAGATTCTTCGTGCCGGTATTGTCGGCACAATTGATCATAGTCGCCACAGGAAGACCCAGTGATATGCAGAACTTGTTTCCCGCCAATCCTCCGCGACCTGAAACGCTTTTTTTTTCAATATTGAATCACTATCAAGTATCAAGCATGTAGTTAACAGAGAATTGTATAGAAGATGAAAACACTAACCTCGGTTCGACATTTTGGCAGCTTTAAAATACAAGGACAGTGTGAAATTAGGGTTTTAGAGTATTTATATGAGAACCCTAAATTTAGGGTTCGTGGCCGGATAATATTTACCAAATGAGAGAAATACTAAATGCGAGAAATACCAAATGCGAGAAATACATTTCTCGTAATTGAGTCTACTGTCATTGTTAGAAACGCAAGCCCTGGCACCGAAAGATGACTATTCCATTGTCATCTTGATCAAAGAAGGAAGAATGTTGCTGGAGGACACTCATGCCATATTGAGGGTGCCCTATTGTTTCTTGTGGATGGTCCATATCAGGAGCAGTCGACCCTCTAGCCAAGTCTTCATATTTGATGAAAAAAACCCAATCTCAAAGATCTAATAATTTGAAAGAACAAGATCTAGCTAGAGAATACATATAAGACTTTGGAAGTGTGGTGTCGAGGTCGGAGCGAACATTGCGTTCGACGGTGACGGGGCAAGTGGAGCCTCCGATGATAAGGCGTTCTTGTCTTGAGTCGTCGTCATGTATGTGTGTTAATCTAATATCTAGAGATGAATGCATCGCGATAACGTCCTCCATTGGAGATTGTTCTTTCGTAGTTTATTGTAGATCGATTCGAAACCTAGTCATTTTCATATATTTTACAAATGTCTGAATCTCAATATATACTCAGATATATCAAATGCGAGAAATAGAAAATGCGAGAAATACCAAATGCGAGAAATACCAAATAGGAGAAATACCAAATGCGGGAAATGCATTTCTCGTAATTGAGCCAAATGCGAGAAATACCAAATGCGAGAAATACATTTCTCGTAATTGAGCCAAATGCGAGAAATACCAAATGCGAGAAATACCAAATGCGAGAAATACATTTCTCGTAATTGAGCGGTAAAACAGGCGCGCGAGGGTATTACAGACTTTTTACAGTGCAAAAAGGCCCTTTTTGCCAACTTTATCAAACGTGGGCCTTTTTTAGAATTAGGCCTCTTATGAGGGCCATTTCATCAAATTTTCCCTTTTTAATATTATTAAAAAGTTTATCTTATAATAGGACTTATTGAAACCAATATTTCAAATTCGGTTAAAATATTTTAATGAAAAAATAATATAATTTAATAATAGAACTTATTTGTTATGAAATTTTATTTTAAGTAACTAAGTAAGTTATCATGAATGTGAGTTCATGATAATATTGATAATATTTTACTTTAAAAATAATTTTAAATTATAAGTTATTAGTTTAAATCTTGATAAACATTTAATAATAATAATTTAATATTTGTTTTTTTATAAACAATTAATATATCTTCAAACAAATGTTTTTAAAATAAATTAACATGTAGTCTGTACATTTTACAAGTAATAATATAAAAAATCGTGAAAAAAATTACGGTGTATTTTTTATTTTATTTTTAACCGTTTTAAGTTTATGGACGGGTCAATTCACAATCCAGACACTTTAAAAATTAAGCATCATATTTTATATATATATATACTTTGTTAAAATATCCCGCATTTATTAAATTTAATGTTAAATTAAAAATAAGAAATCTTATTAGTTTAATTAGTTAAAAATTGTACTTGTTTTTGTTAAGTTAAGTTTGGAATATACCTATAATATTTTTTATTTTATTTTTAACCGTTTTAAGTTTATGGACAGATTAACCCACAATTCGACCCAAATATCCATTTACAATCACATATATATCCAAATTAATCACAGATCTTGACCCGGAAATCCAGACACTTTGAAAATTAAGCATCATTATATTTATATATATATATTTAATAGATAATTTGTTATTATTCATATTTATATTCATAAAATATTGTTATAATTTGGTTTAAATGGTTATTTTTGTAGTTACTTTTTAATAATAAATTAAATTTTGTTATTGTTATGTATTAGTTAGTTTTTTTTGGTTTGAAATAAAGAGAACTAACCGTCATTGTCGTGTGAACTTCTGATTTCTTAAGTCGATTTTATTAACGAGCTACCTTTGTTGATTATTCTTGTAATGTATTAGTTACTAGTATATAAATTTTGAAATATATAATGATAGTTAGTTTTGAATTTATTATAACGTTAAAAATTGTAATTTACATCAATGATTTTTTTAAGATGCTAATATAGTAATAACAATAATTTAAAAGATGTTCGTTTAGTTAAATTGTTAAGTGTGTTTCCAAATTATATGTTTAATTCGAATGATTAATCACACCCGATGACTCACCCTATTTACAAATAATAAAATTAAAATTCAAAAGCTGGACACAATTAGATCCTTTCATGTCTGATTAAAAAAACAAAAATATCTAAACCCCGAGAACTCATATTTGTTTAGACAATTATAAATTTATTTATTATTTAAAGAACCTACCAGATATCTTTTGTTTAGACAATTATAATAATTTATTATTTAAAGAACCTACCACATATCTCAAATCAATCCATTAGTATGCTCATCAGATGGAATTGGTACAAAAAAATTAAAATTAAAGTCTTTTTTACAACTTTATTAATATTAATGGTTAGAGCTTGAAAAGGGTAAATATATTAATTTTATTCTTTTGTGATAATTACTTTCCATTAATTTTATTCCACTAGAGGATTAATGATAATGACATGCTGCCGGCCAATTGATCCTTTCCGTTTTAAATTGATCTTCTTGCTTTGCTCCAACCCTTAGAATAGCAAAAAGATCAACTCCAATAATTCAACACCTTTTTCAGATTCGAGTAGTTTAAATAACTGAATTATTTAAATGATCGGTGATAATTTTAAAAATTATTTTAATATTTTGATTAATAAATTGAACGAAGAATAATTTGATAACCACAATTAAACCGATCAAGGCCCAAATTTAAGAAAAGGACACTGAAAAAATCTCACCATTTATAATTAAATAAATACACCTATCCATTCAAAGTCAATTAAAAATAATAGTCTCAAATTCAATTGACACTAATTCAATTTCTCACTAAACCACTATGAATTAAAAGGAATTATATCTAAGGATCAAATTCGGGTAAAAAAAAAATGAAAAGTACCTTAACTTATTCATTCAAAGCATCTAAACTCGAACCCATAAGTTGTAATGGCAATTAAAATAATATCGGTTATAATCTCAAATTCGATTCATAATAACATACCCTAATTGAACCTCTACCAAGAAAAAATACCTTGTTTTAAAGAAAAACACTATGAATGATTACTACAAAGCCCAAATATCATATCAATCATTAATCATCATAACCCATGAAAATCAATTTAAGACTAATACATGATTATCATCCAAAGAAATAAAATCTTACATAAAAAGATCTCATTGTGCATATACAGTGAAGTTTTCAAGTCTAAGGTTTTTGTTTCATCAAATAGTAAAAAAATCTTTGATTCCTAACAATGGAACCAACATTTTCTAATGTTTGAACACAACTTGCACAATAAAAATTGCAAGCAAGACTTTCGTAACAGACATATATGTTGTGTTCTACTTTATGGCTTATGGATTTTGTAGCCAAAAATCCTAGGAACATAGCTATGAATCGTCTTCTCTGGCTTCAACTGCCCGTATGTCATCAGAAACAAGTGTGGAAATGTCGTTCCAAAGTAAGCCCCATCAATATCTTTGAAACGTCAAGGATTACTTACAAAATCCACAAAGGTGAGCAAAACAAAGCTAAATCCATGCAAAATATTTATATATAAGAAAATGTGACAAAGTATAAGTTTTTCTTTCCCAGGCCAAATCCCCACTTCAAACTGAACATGATACCTTAACCCCACTTAGTTCAATCTTCTAACAATGTGACAAAACAATTTGTTCGAGGCAAGTGTAACTTCCCAGTTCAATCGAGTGATTCTTAGTGAAAATTTAACATGATACCTAACCTCTAATAATGCGACAAAACAACATTTTTTCTTTTCTAGACCAGAGTTTTTTTTTCTCTGAAGGAGGGTAGCGTAGAATACTATCATTATAACTCCCTCACGTCAAATAAGATGTTTTTAGTGAGCTAACTTGGGTGGGGATCAAATTTGAGACCTCCGCCTCTTAGTTCAATACTGTTACAAATTGAGCTACCTAAGTGGATAACAAATAAATTTCAGTTTCGCATAAATGTCTTTTCTTAGACCATATCTTAATTTTCATTAAAAAGGATTGAATAACATCCAAAAACCATGACCCCCACTTCAATGGAGGTGGTTTTTAGTGAAAACCACACTTGAGATCTTGATGTCTTAAGTTCAAGATTTTACCACACAGGCTATACAAGGAACTTTATGATGGAAGAGACTAAATTTTCATAAAGCTATTAAGGTATAACAATGAGAAACAGGTGATAAAGGATACTGCCCTGATACTTGGACCGAGGATAGTAAATATCTTCACACTTTGGACAATAGATTTTGACAGTACTTGAACGTGAAATGTCTGATTGACCAACTGGTAGGCAAGACTGTCCAGCACAGTAAACTCTTGGGCATCTTCCGAAATCAAAGTTCTTATACTTCTCCAACTGGATGTCAAAAAATGGTGAAATTTTGTTAGGACACACAAAAAATAAAAATAAAAAGATGAAGAATTTAGGACCTTACCATTGCTGCCATTCCCTTACTTGTCAAAATGTAACGAACATGAATCAAACCATATAGCATCTCTGCTGCTGATTCCACCAACTCATTCTGTTCTTCATTGAAAGTGTCACCTACGCATGTTAAAACAATGATAAAAAATCAACCACCATCAAATTTGCTACAAGGGTATCAATAAAACCACGCTAGATACTCGAAAGTAAGAAATCCATATCATAAAACAATCTTCTCACATACTGATCCAATGTCAAATTAACTTTTACATTGCGAAACAACAAAAGCCCTTTCTCTGGAATCAAATTCTTAAATCAGTGTCAGAATGGAACCACTACAGTACTCCAAAACTGAAACATAAGGGTTAGCCCTTCCATTGATTTAGTTTTCCTTACATAATTATGAATAGTTTAGTTTAACAAATTGTATGCTTCAAGGCAACAAACCTTTCTTATTCTCTGAATTGAATACAAGTAAAAAAAGAGTTATGAATCAATCGAAGAACACGGAAGAAAATCAATAATTCGTTTCATCCAAACTTACTGTTAGAGGATTCAATGTCCAGAATGAGATCCAATGCATACTCATAATATGGAACTTGACTGCTTAATCCACAAAGATTAAAGTCATCTTGAATATAGTCCTCATCAACTTCACAGAAAAACTCATTTCCCCGCAAATTACAGAACCATGGTATCCAAGATGTTTCATCTGCATCCGATCCACTAACATCAGACTCTTCTTCACTGTCTGTCTCAGATTCATCTACAGTACAGATTTAAATATGGGGATTCATCAAATACACAAATAGTTACAATTAATCACAGTAATTTTTTGCAAAGTAAAGTTATACTAACCATCAGAACATTTGTTCATAGTGGTTAGAGTAGACGAAGAACGATTATCACGGCTATCAAGCTGCTGCTGCTGCTGCTGAAACTTTCTAGATATAGGCGTCGAAATCATTGTCGGTCTCTCATTATCCTTGCTGATTCCATTTCGAAGACCTCTTTGTGATGTAGACATAGAAGACTTCTCCGATTGTTTATCCAGCGAGTCGCTAATCCGTCTCCGATCGCTCGGTCCCCCGCTGATCCAGGACGACTTCTTCGATCCGCTGACCCTATCTATATGCATATTATCTTCAATTTCTAAACTAATAGAAGATAGATGATATTAATTAGGTCTAGATTATGATTATAAAAGCTAGGGTTTGAGTAAAACATTTCTTCTCTCTCTATTTGTTATACAAAAAATTTATTAAGGAATTATATTTTTAATCATAAATTAAAATATATATATATTAAACCAAGTTTAATTTTTAAATTTTATATTATATAAGATTTAAAATATTTATAAAGAAAAATAATTATTATATAAGTTAAAATATTAAAATATTTTTTGTAATTAAAATTTAATAAAGTATAAATATTTTAATATTTAATTAATAAAATAATTGAAATGATATGTAATGTAATATAAACATTTTTTAAAATAATACATTCATAATATAATATTTTATCATAATTAACATTATTATCTTTAGTGCTTAATATTTTTTTCTCTTATTTATTTATTTATATGCAGAGTAATAGGGGAAGAAATTTGAGGGAGAGAATTAGGAGGGAATGATGTGTCACTACATGTTTGAAAAAAAAAATAAAATGTAGAAGAAAGGAAAATTTTGCTAATCACATCATTCCTTTCCTCAAATTCTATCACAATCATTTCTCTATTTATATTTTACTAAATTTTTTGAATTATATATATTTATATTATATATTTAATTTATATATAATAAAAATATTTAATGAGTCCAAATTATTATTATAAAATATTTTTTTTATATTTTCTAAAAATATTTATTTAAATATTTATTTAAATAAGAGTTAAAATAAAAAATAACAAAATATTATCATAAATTATTAATAAAGTAAATAAATTTAATTTTAGTTTACATAATTCTTCATATTTTTGGAGAAAAAAAATATAATTATATAAATACAATAATATTATTAAAAGAAATGATAGGGAAGAGAGAATGAGATAGCGCAACCTTTTATCATTTTTCAACCAGTGATGTATGACACATCATTCTCTCCCTCAAATTTCCTCCACTATCACTCCTCTATTATTAATAATGCAATTATAGGTTATTTAATAACATTGAATTTAAATATTAACAAACAATAATTTCTTATAAAATTTATTATAATATTAATTTTTTTAATATATTATTTTAGGTAACTTATAAAATTATTCAAGTTTTCAGTTCACATTTAACAAAATAAATAAACATATATTCACATGACTAGCTTATAACTATAATGATTTAATATTTTTATTAATTCTTTAAATAATTTTTTTAAAATTAATTTTTTTTTTGAATACTTGATATTTTTTATGTTTTTATTTTATATAAATTATAACAAATATATACTAATATATATTTTTTTAAATAAAATTTTGTAATATTATAATTATTTTTGTAAGCCCGGTAAATCGTTTCCCCTTGTTCTGGAGCTTAGCATGCACCGTGGACGCGTGATAATACAGGGAACACATCACGGAGTGACTCAAGGTTCGATGCGTTTTAATTTTGATTTGCGTGTCAAACATCTTTTAAAATGAAACATTTAGTTTTTAAAATATTTTGATAATACCTAGAACGGTAAGAAAATAATTATGTAAAAATAATTAATCCTTTGTAAATAACAATTTACCAAAACTCGGTTAAAATTAATTAAACATAACTAATTTAAAAGATTATTTTATAAAAATCAGAGTCGTTAAGTAATTTTATGAAAATCAATAAAATGATATGTGTATAAACGTATTTTATACCAGCATTTCTGAAAGGGGTTCATGTTCCGGTTACGCTCGAGAAAGGGCTTTCGCGCCCGTTAAAGGACGACATCTTTTTTATTTTCAAAAATACTATAGCTATTAAAACTTTCTTTAAACATTTATTTTCTTCAATTAGTAGTCCGAGAGTCCTAAACAAGGATAGACTTAAGTTGCGTAAATAATTCTACAAAAATATTTAGAAGGCGTACCTGCGACTGCGTTGATATATATCTGAGTACAAAACCTAAAAATATAAAAAAAAGTGTTAGAATTTAAAAATAAATTTCAACCAGGACCTTAGCCAAAACATTGGTTTATGAAGTATCCCAAAAATATTAAAATATTATTTTCTAACCTTTCAGAAATATTTGAAAATGGATTTGGGTTTCAAAATTACAAAAATAATTTTGAATTTTGAAAAGTGGAACCAAATAGGCCTTAGGACCCGATTCCTAGGGTTTGGGTACGGTTTAGCCGATCTAGTCTCGATCGGGCTCGGTCAAGGCCGGGGTGGTCCGGACTAGGGCTTTGACGCATGGGTCAAGGGACTAAAGGGCTCGGTCCCGAACTCGGTCTACTCGGTCCCGAGTCAAGTTCGCTGGTCCTAGTCATCGGTCCTAGGTCTAGGGTTATGGTTAGGTTTACCAGTCTTAGGCTAAGAGAATGATCAGTCATAGGGTTAGAAACATTGGTCCTATGTTAAAGGGGTGCTCGGTCTTAGGTTAGAAACATCGGTCCTAAAGCTCAGTCCTAAGTTTAAAAACTCGGTCGAGTTCCTCAGTCTTGGGTTTGAAAAATCGATTCTAGGCTAAGGGGAGGACTCAGTCCTAAGTTGAGAAACTCGATTGGGTTCCTCCGCCCTGTGTTAAAACAATCGGTCGTGGGACTCGGTCCTTCCTCAAGAACACCAGTCCCGATCCTCGGTTGGAGCTAAAGAACACCGGTCTTGGTTCTCGGTCGGAGCTGAAGAACACAGATTCTGGTCCTCGGCCGGAGGCTAAGTTTTCTCAATCGTGGCTGAAGAACAGGACCGATGATTACCGGTCATTGGCTAAAACTTTAGGACCGAGGTGTTCTTATTTTGGTTAAAATTTTAAATGTCTATAACTTTTGATTCAGATCATAGATTCATGATCTGTAAGCTACAGTTAGTTCATATGATAATGAAGAACAAAAGCCTAACATAAATCACGATTTCAAGATCTTTACAATGATCAATTTTAAAACACCATTTCTAGGTCAAAATTTGAGATTTTTTAAATTAGGTCATTTCAATGTCTAATTTTTGTTCCATTAGATTTGAAATAATGAATATAATTGAGCTCAACCAAAATAAGAACATTATTCAAACATTAAAACAATTTTTGAATATTGAATCAAAATCCAAAAAAATTCAAAAACACAATTTGATCAAACATGATCAAATCGATGTTACAGTTGCGGAGATCATTCTAATATGTTAACAAACATGTATAACAACTAATTGAATCAATAAATTCAGATTAAACTCAAGAACACAAGATATCAAAAATCCAGTTTTTTATGTTTAAATTTTAAAACGCAGTTGGATCAAACATGATCAAAACGTTATTACAGTTTGTAAGCATGAAAATTTGATTTACCCTATTTTCAAATAATATTATTATTTTTAATAATATTAAATAGTATTTTGAATTTTTATATTAAGATAACTTAAGAAGGAATTAAAACATAATTAAGGGTTAATTATTGTGATAATTAAACTCTAATTAAGGAAATTATTCAAAATTTTAAAAATAATTTGAAAATAAAATATTGTATTTATTTTACCCAAATTAGACCAAAGAAATCATGATTTATGTTTAATTCATTACTTAAAGCAATTAAATAAAATACTCCAAAATTCCTAAAAATACCAAAAATAAAATAAAATTGTGACGACGTCGTTTCCTTCGTCTTCTTTGTTGGGACGCAAGGTTCGCCAGAATCGTGACCTCGCTAGCGCGATTCTTCCAAAAGGGACAACGCACGCTACGGGCATCCTTCTCGCTCCAAATTTTGGCCACGTGCTCCCCTCATCGATGCCTACACTTCGCCCTTATCCTCCAGCCTTATCTTGCACTAGATAAGGTTGCCAACTACATGATAAAATTTAGGGATAAGATTATCGAAGGGAAATTTAAACTTCAATTACCCATCTCCGACCGACCTTAGAGCAATATAAATACTCCAACACCCTTACACTACCAAGACATCGAACAATCATAGTCCCTTACAGCTTCAATCGACAGATCCAAATTCCGGCAAAGAACAGTTTCTATGAAAACTGTCTTGAACGATCCCAATCGCGATTCAAGCTTTGGGAAAGCATCCAACATCTCCAAGGAGTGTTCTCTAGCTGTTGGTATGCTTTAAAATCATTTGTATCATTATTTGTGATTTGAAATTTGAATTTTTTCAGATTTCTTAAGTTTGATCGGTTTGATCTTGTTCTTAAGCTTGATTGTGAAATTTCTTTGTTTGGAATCATTCTATATATCATATATAAGTTTTCTATCAAAAGAAATAAGATCAAATCCACCTAAATAAAAAATTTGAGAAAATCAAACTTGAAAACTGAATTTTTTTAAATCTCATGTCTTGAGTTTATTCCGATTTTTTGGTTCAATTAGTTGCTATACATGTTTATTAACATGTTAGAATGATTCTCAAACATATGTAATCACGTTTTGATCATGTTTGATCAAACTGAAATTTGAAAATTTAAGCTTAAAACTGGAATTTTAATTTATGTGTTTTTGAGTTTTAATCTAGATTTTTTTATCCAATTAGTTGTTATACATGTTTGTTAACATGTTAGGATGAATTTCAAGTAACTGTTTCATCACTTTGATCATTTTTTTTTATCAAATCTTGTTTTTAATTTTTTTTATTTGAATTCAATCTTCAAAAATTGTTTTAATGATGTTATGAAGTTCTTATTTTGGTTTAGATTAACTATATTTATCATCTCAAAGCTAATGAAACAAAAATCAGACATTGAAATGGCATAATTTAAAAGATTCCAAAATATGACCTAAAAATGATGTTTTAAAATTGATCTTCGTAAAGTTTTCAAAATCGTGATTTATTTTAGGGATTTTGTTCTTCATGATCATATAAACTTAATGTAGCTTACGGATCATGATTTCATGATCCCAATCAAAAGTTATGGACTTCTGAAATTTTAGACCAAAATAAGAACACTCGGTCCTAAGGTTTTAGCTTAGGACCGAGAAAACAAATCCTGAGTTCGAAATTAGGACCGAGAAAACGAACCCTTGGTCAAAACCCAGGACCGAGAAAACGCACCCAAAACTGAGGATCCTAAGACCGAGTTTTCTGACCCAGGACCGATGTTCTTAAGCTAGGACCGAGGACCAGGACCAGTGTTCTTGAGGAAGGACCGAGTCTCGCGACTGATGGTTTTAGCCTAGGACTGTGGAGCTAGACCGAGTTTTCTGACTTAGGACCGAGCCCTCCCCTTAGCCTATAACCGATATTTCTAACCTAGGACCGAGCCTTAATTTGACCTAAGACTAAGAACCCTAGACCTTGGACCAATGATTATGACCGAGTCCCACTTTGTATAGAAACTAATTGAATCAAAAAAATCGGATTAAACTCAAGAACATGATATTTTAAAAAATCTAGTTTTCAAATTTCAATTTTTGAAATTCTTGATTTATGTTGATTTGATATGTTTTCTTTCAATAAAAAGTTCATACATGATATATAATGATTCTAAACAATGAAATCATACAATCAAGCTCAAGAATAGATCAAACCCGATCAAACAAGAAAATTTGAAAAAAAAATCAAAATTTCAATTATAATCTGAAATTCAAGTGTTCTGGATTCATACAAACACTTGGAGAACACTCTTGGGATGTGTTGGAGGCTATCTAGAAGCCTGGATCGAAGCAAGAGACGCCAAAGGAGGTTTTGACAAAAATTAGTCTTTGCCAGATTCTTCAAATCTTGATTCAAATCGTTAAGTTGTGTAATTGTTTGATGATTTGATTTACAGAGCATAAGAGATATTTATAGTCGAGGAAGGTCGGTTGAAGAAGCCCAATTTAACTTGAATTCGCCCATTTCCAGTCTTATCCCTAAATCCTATCTTCTTTGTGGCAGCCCGTTTTAGCGCGAGGTGTACAACCTAGGTCTAGGGCTATGATAGGCGATGATGAGACGAATGTGTATGCAAATAAATCAGTGGATAAGGTCGAGAAGTGACAAAGTTTTCCTCTCTGGAAGAAACGTATCGGCGATGTCGCGTTTTCGGCGAAGAAGAAGACTAAAACTACGTCGTTTTGCTTAACATCATTCGAGTTCCATCCGCGGTCCGCAGTTTTGACTAATGGGGTTAGTCCATCCCGTTAGTTGATCTAGTGTGGCAGGCGCGTGCGAGCTTGGCTATTTTCTGAGCACTAGATGAAAATCCAGATCGATCTAATGGCCTAGAATCATGCTGCAAAAATTAAAAATAACTTCTGCTATACCAGATTATTAGATTTTATTTTTTATTAAAATGTTATTAAAAATCGATTTTTAATTCCTTTGTCACTCACTTTTTCACCAAAAAATCCATAAAAAAATATTTTTATCAACGCAATAACAATTATGTTCATATTTAATTTTTAAGGTATTTTTAGGAATTTTGGGGTATCTTATTTAATTGGTTTAAACTATAAATTAAACATAATTCATGATTAAATCACAATTAAATATTTTTAAGTTCTTTTTTTGTCTAATTTTGGGTAAAATAACTACAATATTTTATCCTCAAATTATTTTCAAATTTTTAGAATAATTTTTCTAATTAAAGTTTAATTATTACAATAATTAATCCTTAAATATATTTTAATTCTTTCTTTAAGTTATTTTAAATATAAATTTTAAAATACATTTCACTATTATTAAAAATAATAATATTATTTGAAAACAGGTAAGTCAAATTTTTATGCTTAAAATTTTATGAAAATAAAGTTATTATATATATATATATAATAAATAAAAATCAAATATATAATAAATATAAGAGAAAAACTGCACAATATAGAATTTTATGTTTATATCTATAAAAAGTGTATCAAACTCAAAAAGTAATATAGAGATATAATAAATGATTTTGATGTAAATATATAGAAAGTTACAACATAAACATATAATAGCATTGAGAATAGTTTTTTTTTCAAGAAAATAAGTTTTGATAATCCCTTAGAACTTAAAATATTCACCATTCACCATATATTTATATATTTATGAGCTAAATAAAATATATAATAATACTTTTATATTTTATACAACATCATGCATGTCATTATTTATATTTTTAAAATTTAACATGATCTTATCAACATAGACTGATTTCTCCTACATAAATAAAATTTCAGATATTATTTGCACTGTTAAACCTGAATTAGAAGATATATAAGCACGTAAAACTAGACTTTTAACCATTAAATGCTTCAAATACTTTTTATACTTATTTTTTTTAACATATTTTACTTTAGAAATTTTCATTATAATTTTTTATCAACTTTATCATTTTATACACACCAAAATATAAAATAAATTGACAATGAAACATATACTAAAAAAATTGACATTATTTATCAGATTATTTTGCAAAATCAGAAAATAAAATAAAAATTATAAGATATATAAGAAAATTAAAATAAAAAGTAATTTGAATGAAGTTACATAATATCAAAATTAAAATAAAAAGTAATTTGAAACAAGTTTTTTTATTAAGAAATTATATTTTTAATAATAAATTACATAATATATATATATATATATATATATATTAAACCAAGTTTAATTTTTAAATTTTATATTATATAAAAATACCGGGTTTCAAATTTAAAATATTTATAAAGAAAAAAAAGTAAAATATTTGAGTTAGAAAATTAAAATATATTTTTTATATAAATTAAATAAAGTATAAATATTTTAATATCTGATTAATTAATTTATTAAAAAACATATAATATAATAAAAAATATTTTAAAATAATAAATTTATATTAAAACATATAATATTTTATTATAATTAACACCGATTTATCTATTTATATTATACTAATATTTAATTTCTATTTATAATAAAAATATTTAATAAAGTTAAATAATTATTATAAAATATTTGTTTTATATATTATCTAAAAAATTATTTATATTTTTAATTTTTATTAATTTTATATTTTTTTTAAATAAGTGTTAAACAAAAAATAAAATATTATCATAAATTATTAATATAGTAAATGAATTTAATTTATTAGTTTATATATTTTTTAATATTTTATAGATTTATATATATATATATATTTATAATTATATAAATACAATAATAATATTAATAATGCAATTTTAGGTTCATAACATTGAATTTAAATGTTAACCAATAATTATTTATAAATTAAAGTGTAAGTTATATATTTTAATTTATAAAATTATTAATAATTTCTTTTCTTTTTTTTAAATATTTTTTTTATATTTTATTTTAGGTAACTAATAAAATAACATATTTACATTACTTGCTTATAAATATAGAATTTTAATACTTTTACTAATTTTTAAAATAATTTTTTAAAAGTTAAAGTATTCGTGAAGACTTGATATTGTTATTTATTTATGTTTTTTATATAAATTATAACAATTATATATTGAAATTTTTAAAATTTTTTTTGTAATATATAATTTTTTTTATGAAAATAAAGTTTATATATATATATATATATATATAATAAATAATATAAATATAAGAGAAAAAAAGTTTCAATAGACATGTTTTTAAATATAAAAGGTGTTTCAAATTCAAACAAAAATATGGAGAGATTATAAATGATTTTGATGTAAATATATAAGAAATTACATAACAAACAGATTATAGTAATGAAAATAGTTTTCCCTTCCGGGAGTGAGTGGAAGTTAATGCATTTCTATAGACTGAAAAAAAGAAATTAAATGAAAATAGTTTTTCATTTACTCTAACCACCAAGGACAAATGCTAGATGCACTTAGATAGTATACATATTAGTTTTATATTTATTAAATCTTAATATTATTATATTTTTACTATATTTTATAATCACTTAAAACATTATTTAATTATATTATACATTTGATGCATTTAGGGTCATGGGGTAAGGCAACCAATACAAGAACGAGTAACTTTGTCACGGGCTCAGTCTTTCCACTGACGATCCGTGCGACACTAATATTGATCTTCGCAAGAACGAGTAACTAGTCGGGCTTTCTCGACGCAACACTCGACGTTTAATAGAATTGACACAAAAATTCTAGAGAGAAAGTAAACTCTTACAAAGAATATTAATATTATCTCATTTGAATACTTGGTATTTTACAAAGGAATACCTCAAAGGTATTTATAGGCTATCCCCAACTACTACATTAATTACATAACACTCAACTACCCCATTAATTGTGTGCTATCCAACTACTACATTGATGACTTACTACCCAACTACCACCTTAATAGTTTATTAACCAACCACTACATTAAATGACCCATTAATGTAGAGCATGACATTCTTTCTTACAAGGCTTCTAGAAGGTTCTTTGTGTTGGGCCTTCATGAAAGATTAAACCTCTTGGGTTAGGAAGACAAGTGGGCCGTGACATTCTCCCCCACTCATTCCGGCGACGTCTTCGTCGCATCCTCTTTGTAGGTCTGAATGATGTCTCCAAATGCGACAGAAGTTTTGAGCGATATGCTAGCTTTCCAACCCGTTTCTTCTCTAAGAAAGGGCCTTCGTATCGCCTCACAGACCACTTATGAACTTTGGAAAATCGTCTCTCTTGATGGAGGAGAAATTTTACTACCACTTGGTTTCCTCCGAACTCCAAATGTCTTCTCTTCTTGTCCTCTCATATCTTCATTCTCTTGGCGGTCTTGTCAATTTCCCACTTCCCTTTCTTGAAGAGCAACTCCTCCGGTTGTTCTTTCTTGAAGAGCAACTCCTCCGGTTGTCTCTTCAATCCCTCCAATTGGGGAGATTCAATGCGATAAAGGATTGTCGCCGATGGTTTAGTACCATTGACTAACTCTTCTCTATGGTCCACCTCTCTCTCATGGTGGAGTTTCTTTGGAAATTTAGCGAGCATTACAACCTGAACTTTCTCTAGGACAGTTGTAACTTCCAGAGGTGTCTTCTCTTAGACCACAGTTTTCTCATCTTCTTTCAAAGTAACAAAAGATGATGGGTAGGCCTCCTTCACACCTTTTGAGAGTTGCATGGTAGAGAGATGCCTAATTTCTTTTTTGCCTTCTCGTGTTAAATGTATTGTGCAAGTATTGCCTTGCTCTAGTATGTACATAGTATTAACAGAAGGGAGTATAAATGCATTTACCTTGTCTAGGAACTCTATGCCAAAAACCATTTTGTAGTGGTCCATGTCAATAATGGAGAAATCCATAAGGCCAGTCCACTCCACCAAGTTCACCTTTACATTACGAGCAACTCCATAAGTTGCACTTGGTGCCGAATTGACTGCTTTAAGCCACCCCTTTTCTTTGGTGTACTTATTCCCTAGTCTTCCCGCCTCTTTTACCTCTAGAAAGTTGTTGTTGGCTCCCGTATCCAACAAGGCTTTAACCACATGGCTTTTTAGTTTTGTTTCCACGAATAGTCGTCCTTTCTTCACGGTCTTTGGCTCTTCAAACTTTGCTTTAACGACACTAAGGAGATTTAACGACCCCAATCGAGCTTAATCGTGAATGCGTTCTTTCTCCTCCATCAAAGCGAATAGTTTGTTCTTCATAGGACACTCTCTTGCTTTATGTGGCCCTTCACAAAAAAAACACTTTATCCGGGGTCTCTCTCCACGTTTCTCGTCTCGATCTCCTCTACCATTGGGCTTCGTACTCTTAGCTGGGTCTTCATTGCTGTAGAAATGGTCTCCACCATTTCCCCCCTCGTCATTCCTCTCATAAGTCGACTTTGGTTTCTCTTACCTTCTCATTTCAACAAGAGATTCAGCAATAGCAATCGCGGTGTTAGATCTTGGACACCACGCCGTTCCAACTCCAGTTTCGCCCACATTTGTAGACCATCTGTGAAGGCAAACAAGGCCTCGTCGTCTGAGTAGTTAGGGATTTCAAGGAGAGTAGCGATGAACTCCTTGACAAACTCCTTGATACTCCCCCTTTGTGAGAGTCGCCGCAACTTAGCTCTTGTTTCTCGAATGGCATTTTTAGAATAGAACTGCCTCTTGAGTTCTTCCTTAAACTCTCCCCAAGTATTAATAGAACACATACCTTTTTCTATGTCGATACTCCTTCGCCTCCACCACAACATTGCGGTGTCTTCCAGGTATGTTGTGGCAGTATCTATCCTCCTCACCCCTTCTACCAGGCCAAGTGCTTTGAAGTACTACTCCAGACCCCGCAATAAGTTATCAATCTCCTTTGCATTCCTCTCGCCTAAATATGCTTTAGGCCTTGGAACATCTATCCTTGTCGGATTGGGGACTCCAACAGGCGCATGTCCGCACTCTTGCGCAACCGCCTTCTTGAGTAACAACACATCCTCTTCGGTGGCTTGTAGTTTAGATGACATTACCTCGAGTTTCTCGGTCAAGGTATTGATTTCACCAATTAGGGTTTGCTCCACGATCTGAGTTTGCTCTTGACATTTTGACAAGCCCTCGTTTAAGGCACCTTGCATTTCTTCCCGGAGCTCGTCTCTCTCCTTCTCAAGCTCGACAATGCGTTCCTCTAGGTCCCCAACATTATCTTGTCCGTACGCCATTGTGAGTTCTACCTTCTCCAGCCTGACGATAATGTCAACGATAGCGTCCCTTGATCTCTCTCTTTCTTTGGTAGCTTTGGATCATCTCGTTTGAACTTTGCGAGAGATCCTACCATCTTCTCCGGTCCCATGAGGAAGATTCTCTACTTCATCCATGACCTTTGAACTTCCATCCGATCTCTTCGTCATTTCAGCTCTGATACCAATTGCCACGGACTCAGTCTTTCCACTGACGATCCGTACGACACTAGTTATGATTTTCGCAAAACGAGTAACTAGTCAGCCTTTCTCGACGCAACACTCGACGTTTAATAGAATTGACACAAGAATTCTAGAGAGAGAGTAAACTCTTACAAAGAATATTAATATTATCTCATTTGAATACTTGGTACTTTACAAAGGAATACCTCAAAGGTATTTATAGGGCTATCCCCAATTACTACATTAATTACATAACACTCAACTACCCTATTAATTGTGTGTTATCTAACTAATACATTGATGACTTACTACCCAACTACCACCTTAATAGTTTACTAACCAATCACTACATTAAATGGCCCATTAATGTAGAGCATGACATTCTTTCTTACAAGGCTTCTAGAAGGTTCCTTGTGTTGGGCCTTCATTAAAGATTAAGCCTCTTGGGTTAGAAAGACAAGTGGGCCGTGACAACTTGCATAAGGCCCCACTTTTATAGGGCCCCATTTTTTTATATTTAATGATATTATATTATTAATATTATTTTTTCCTCTTTTTTCTCGTTTAATATTAAATATATATTATAAAAATAACTTTTTTATCATCTTTTTAGTCTTGTATTATAATATATTAATTATTTATATTTTATTTTATTAAATAAAATAATTTTTTTTACTATTTTAGAGGCCCAAAATTTAAATTTGAATAGGGCCCAAAAAAATCACAGACTTCTCCGACCGCCCTGAATGCATTCACCATAAATAATATGTATATGAGCTAAACAAAATATATATAATTTGTCATTTGTTTTGACAGGACACAAATTAATTTCGTATACAAGATTTTGTAATCTAATATGACACCTGTCATATTATTCATAGTTTTAAAATTTGACAAGATTATCGACATAGACCTGTTTTTCATACATAAATAAAATTCCATATATTATTTGAACTACTAAACCTGAATTAGAAGATAACATTATAAGCATATAAATGATTATATAAATGATTGTTGAAAATAAAAACTTAAATAGTCTTTTAACCATTAAATGCTTCAAATGATTTTTATATATTTTTTTAACATGTTTTCATTTTAGTAATTTTCATTATAACTTTTGTCCAACTTCATCCATTTTTACCAAAATATAAAATGAATTGATAATCAAACATGTGCTAAAATAATTTGAGATTATTTACTGGGATTATTTTGCAAAATATAAAAAAAAACTTTAAAATAAAAAGTAATTAAAAAATTATTATAAAAAATTAATTTTTGCACTTACAAAATATTCAATATTAATTATCTGTAAACAAAAACCAACAATATCAAATATTTTTAAAAATATATTAGAAAAACAAGTATAGAATGACTATTGAAATTTGGTCAAAATGTTTTATAATTTTATTGAAAAACATTATAATTGTCACTACTATATTAATGAGAATTATATAAAAACAAATAGTTTTATTATTGATATTAAAATAACTGTTTTTTTGTTGTTGTTAAATATTAATAACATTTTTCAAGAGTTACATTTCCTAATCACTTTTTAATATGGAAAACAGTTTTATTTTTATTTTTTAAAATTTATTATTGCGGATTATTATGTTTACTTGTAATTTTAGAAAACAAATCAAATGTAAATGTTAAGGCTTGTTTGATATGGGTTTATTTTAAATACATAAAAAAACAGTCTGATTTTCTACTCTTGACATTCTTTAGAGGTTCGACTCGTCAGGCGACAAATTCTACGCCTTTAAATGGTTAAGTGTGTTTGTAGACGATGTATTTAGCCTTTATGACCATTATTTTGTTTTATTATTTTTATTATTATATTATTGAATAAATTTGACTAAAATTAACTTTAGTTATCATTTATGCTAAACTTATTTGAAAACTTGAAAAGACTTGTATAATTAGGAGTTATACAATTTTATTTAAAAAAAAATCAATCTACATCGAAAAATGAAAAAATCGATTAAACACAACCATAAACCATAAAGCATGACATAAAAAAAACGGTCCTTAATAAATTATCGAGCTCGTAAATATCCGAGAATAACGATTAACTATTGCATTTTTTAAACTAATTTAAAAAAACGTTATAATGATAATATTATGAATGATATGCATCGGACAACTACGATCTTTGAAAGTTCGACGTTTTTTCTACAACCAATAATTCACCAACAAATAATTAAGATGATAACCAAAACATGTAGATTTGTCATATCAGCCGAATCAATTAAAACTTTCCAACAACTACCCAAAAACTCAAATATCACCAAATAAATCCTAGTAATACTCCACGACAGACTTCAAATATTTGCCATCATTCAACAATGCATAAATAAGTGAGTTACGGACTCGCATTTTTGTAATATATATAATAACCAACATTGCAAAAGTAAGAAATTATACAAAAATTAAGAACATGTTTAATAATGGGATAAATGTCAATTTTGTGCATAAAATTGGACGATAGTTTCAAATTTGTTTATTAAGTTGTAAAATTTTATTTATGTATATAAACTTGACAAAATGTATCAAATTTATTTCATTTAACCAAAAAAAATTAAAAGCGTTAATTATTTTACAGATGTGTAATTATTAATTTTTTATTTTAATCTAGTCAGCTGCCAACTATTAAATATCTAAATTATCGTTTTCAATCTGAAATTAGTAATAAAGAATAATTAGTTGTCCTGTTGTCTTCTCCGTCTAACTCCATTGTTACCGATGATGCAAGAGGATGGACATTTTTAAAGTGATGGAGGAGAACGAGAGTCCAGATGCGACTCCGTTTGATTGGAAGATTAGAAAGTGTCGAGATTTAGATCTAGATTGGTGGGATGCGGTAGCCAGAGTTTTCCGACGATTTCTTCTAACGATTGTCTACTAGTTTTTGGGACTGTGCACTCTGGAGAGTTGAATCACATAGAGAAGGTAAAACAAAATTGAGGTCCTGACATAAGGAAAGAGTAAAATGCGGTGGAATATTCAGTGGATTCATGTTGGCTAGTTATCGTCTAACTCTTCTAATTCGTACATGGTTTCATCTTCTTCGACGGGCGGCGGCGGCGGAAATGTGTAAGGTAAAGTTACTGCATGTGGAATTAATCTGGAAGAACATGTTGCTTCTTCTTCATCGTCATTTTAAACATTATATTCTTCGATTAAGAGATCATAAACAACTTCTATTCCAAATAAGAACAAGAGTACTCGAAATCTGAATGTTATACCATCTCTTTTGGGTTGTTAAAGGTTAAAGATGTTTTTTTTCCATTGTTTTATCTCTTTATTTCATCTTCGTAGTCTTATTCACATTTTATCTCTTTTGATTATTTATTTTAAAGTGGTAGATGAATTGGGGAATGTTGAAGAAGGGGGTGAGAAAGATGAGTAAGAGGAAATGGAGTAAATAATTGAATGTAAAATTAAAGAAGGAGACATAAATTGGAGTTTAAATTATTGGAAAATTATTTTAATTAAAAACCGGCAGACGTGAATTTATAGAATAAAATAAAATTACACGTCATAAAAAAATTAACGTTGTTAACTTTTTTTCGTTAAATTAATAAATTTGACACATTTTGTCAACTTTATATACATAAATAAAATTTTACAACTTAATAAATAAATTTAAAATCCCTATCAAACTTTATAAACAATTTGTCCATATTAATAATATTGTTTTTTATCTTGTGTATAGTAAGAGTTAAACAAGTGTTATAAATCTAATAATATTATTTTATACTTAATTAATAAAATAACATTTTAAATATATATACTCTAATTATATATATATTATTAAAAAAAAAAAAACTGGACTTAGTTTTATTTTCCTTCCTTGAATCTGCAAGAAATAGAGAGAAGAAATCTTTAAACTTCAGACGGCTAGGGCGAAAGGAGATCGAGAATCAAGAAGCAGATTCTGCATTTTTTAAAACCCAGGTAACTTTCGAATTTAGGGTTTCTGCATTGCTTGTTCTAAATCTGATTCGGAAATACTTGGCCCGTTTCTTTTTAATAGTATCAAGTTCTTAGACTTTGTTCTTTCAATTTGATTCAGTTTACTATTTTCGTTTCTTGATTTCCCCAAGTTAGGTTTCATCCTCATTGTTTCATTTCACCCTCTAGTAATACAATCAAAAACTCGATCCGGGCCTGTGCCTTTCAGATTAACTTTAGATCGATTACACAGATGGCACAGAATTAAAAAATTAATAATTTGGAGCAAAATGAGCACTTTTAGCACTTAAGAATTTGATCTATCAATCAAAGTTTAAACAAAATACCACTATTCTTCAGCTTGTGAAAAGTATCTTCAATGGGAAATAAGTTTAGTTACCATCTCTGTTATACTTATTTGAAAAACTTAGATGTTGTACAAAATCAAGAAAATGTTTAATAATCCTTGTATAGAAGGCTTATCTTGTCTTGTGCTTAGTAGGAATCAAAGAAGCGTGTTAATAGACATGTCGACGATTAGAAATCTGAAGATCAAAACAGCCACTTGTAAGAGAATTGTTAAGGAGCTGCATTCTTATGAGAGAGAAGTTGAGAGAGAGGCTGCTAAAACTGCTGATATGAAGGAAAAGGGAGCTGACCCATATGATCTCAAACAACAGGTAATTAGGTTCTGTTTGTTTCTTCTTGAATTTGTGTTTAGGTCTGGCACTCTCTTCTCATAGATAAAGAGACACTTCTTGTTTAGTGAAGCTTTCATGTTTATATGGATAGACTTTGCTTGTCATTCCTTTCCGACAAGTCATCTGTTCCTTGCTCTATACTTTTCCCATTTGCCTACAACTTTAAACACTGTTTGGTTAGTAGGTAAAAAGACATAATGTGTATCTTTTTTTAATGTTTTTGGTGGAAAGTGGTGATGTTTATGGTAGTGAATATTAGGTTTAAGCAGTCTTGAAAAATTTGCTAATTACTTATGCTTCTTTGACCAAGTTGATCCTTTCCATATGTTTCCCTGGAATTGCTTGTAAAGAAGTTCATTTTGCTCTTTGAACTTGCATCTAAAGCTCTCCTTACTTCCTCAACTTGTTCCATTCTCGTTTTGCTTACTGAACTTTCAAAGTTGGTTTGCTTTACGTCGTCAGTTTTTATTTAATCCGTTAATGTCTTGCTATATAGAAAGAAAAAATATTTTAGTCAAGCATTGAGATCATGTAGCTGCAGAAATTGTGTATAGATTATTTAAGAACGTAAAGGAGTTAACCAAGATATTTGAGCCATCTGTAAAAATAGAAGAAGCAAAACATGCCCAACACAAATTGAGGAAGCCAAGCCTTTTACACAAATTCTAGAAGCATAATGAACTTTTTTTTCTTTTCTTTTTTTTTTAAATTTAGGAAACTAGCACGACCCTTGTAGTCATGACCCCTCACTTCAACTTTTGGCATTTTAGCGGGAATCGAACCTCCTATAACAAATTGTTTCTTATAATGTTGGATGATTAGATTGTATTTTTTTGTTTCATTTTCTGGAAAAAGCATTGTCTGTTTGCTGAGATATACATAAAATTGTTTCATCTTCAAGTTGATATTTACTTCTCATGAATGTGATTTGGAATAGAGATTCAAGTCTTGAAGGGCCAATCATGCAATGTCAAGTGTCTGGTTAATAAAATAATTACATTAGTATTCTTAGTATTTGATTTACTTTAAAATTAGGTTTTAGTCCTTTGATGACATTAAGGTTTAATCAATAAGAGGAAATATTATTTAGGTCTACTCTCCAAATTCTCGGGTCTTTGTTGAAGTTTCAATCATGATTTTTCTGTTATTTCATTGAATAAACTATTTGGTCTTTTATGCGCATAAATAAACTCCAGTTAGCCATAGAGTTTTAAGCCTATTATTTGGTTTTTGATGTTCAGGAAAATGTACTTGGTGAATCCAGGATGATGATTCCTGATTGTCACAAACGTCTCGAGGCCGCATTAGCCGATCTGAAAGGAACCTTGGTATTTTTTAACAACAGATTTTATGGGCATTAGTTATCCTATGAATATATTCTGTTCTTTATTCTTTCTTTTTTTCTCGGAATGTTTGAGAATTATTTTAAATGAGTTCCATTGGCAAAGTGAAAATAAAAGATATCCAATAAAAGCTAGGCAGAGATTGATAAAACAACTTAGCACTTAATTTAAATAACCTAAGTGCTTATTTAAGTCTACTGGATAACTATTCTCTAAAATATTTAATTATCTAGATTTGGCTCAAGCTAAACTAAAAAATTAAGCTATAAAGTTTAGGTTATTTCGGTAATCTATGAATGTGATTATAAGTAAAATAGTTTTTTTAAGTATTTTTCATACATTAGTTTCGCATCTTGTCTAATCAATTTACATATATAACCTTCATTTTCCATACAACCTGTGAACTAAGGATGTACGATACATAGCGCACCCAAAAAATATTGTTAGGGTTCATCTTACCTAGAAACATATCAGTTGTGTGAAGTTTCCCATCTTCGAAAACTTCCATTTGACATTGTTTTAACTGATGCACCCTTATTTTAATTTCAGGCCCATCTTTGAAAACTTACATTTGACATTGTTTTAACTGATGCACCCGCATTTTAATTTCAGGCCGAGTTCGAAGAGACCGAAGGACCTGAATTTGATGAAGCTAGGATAGTCATAACTGATGTTGAGAAAGTGTTCCAAAAGGCGGAAGCTTAGAGTAATGGATTTTGTAATTTTCAGTTCAAGTCTTGGAGCTTGTTTTGTCGAAGCTTTCATTTTCTAAATAAATTGAATTTATTTGGAAAAAATGTTATTTGATGAATGAAATTGATTGTTGAAGTTGTTTACGATGAAATGACATAGTATTTTAAGTCTATATTTGAATAATTTAGTTAATCCTTTCATTTTAAATATTTTTGTGGTTAAATAAAACATAGATTTATTTTATAATTCAAAAGAAAAGAAGATACAAAATTTCCCAAATTGGCTTTGTTAACCGGATTTTATAAATTTAAAGAAATAAAAAAATATTTATTAATTAAAAAAAATTAAGTGAAATTGAACTTACATGAACATTCTATAATTGAATTGAATATTTTAGAACATATAATATATTATTTCCTAAAGAGATAATCAAATTAGGGTTTCCTTACAATCCATATAGATTACCTTCTATCTAAAGCTTTTCAATTTATCCTTGGTCGTGTGAGCTTCATCTTGTGTGTTAGTTTCTATCTTTAGGGTTTGATTTATAATCGGTCGTTTGTTCGAAGATGCCTCCTAAATCGGCGAGGAAGACTGTGGCTGGGCCAGGAACGAGGCGCGGAGGGAGGGGAGGACGCGGGACGCCGAGGACGATGAACAAGAAGGTTGACGAGGTTAAGGCGATGGAAATGGTTGAGGAGAAACCTATGGAAATCATGCCTCCGGTTTCCGAACCTGTGGTTGAACCGGATCTGGAGCCTGTTACGAAGACTGAAATCGATAATGTATCTGAGGCTAATTCTATACTTCCTTTGAAGAGTAAGTTATAGTATTTTGATTGATTTTCGCATTCCTCTTATTCAATTACTTAAAGCTGTTCCTGTTAGGATAAATTAGATAGAATTCGAATTCGTTTAAAGATTTGAAATTTTGATTTCTATGTATGATGAGCCTTTTGCTTGGTTCTGGAGACCAAGAATGGATAAAGACACTGACTAATCAGTGTTATAGAAACATATTGGACAAAGAAGATGGAGAATTATTTGATACTTTGTTTGGTTGCATTTCATCATTCTTCACCAGAGTAACTTATGCAAATTTGATTGGTTTTTGGTGATGGAATATAACTCTACATGAATTTTAGTCGGTTTTATTCTCTCATAATTAAAGAAACTGGGATTTATCCACTTCTCTGTTGGAAATTTGAAAGTTGGATATTCTTGAAATTTTCCCACTCTTATGGTTTATATGCAATCAAGCTCTGGATTTCAGGATTTATTTCTCCATGTGAGAAATGTGTCTGAGCATTGGTATATCTTTCTATTGGCTTCTCCACTAATGAGTCACAAGTGGATTTAATTTGTGGAAGTATATTAAGAACTCTTAATAGACTATCTAAGTTAAAGACTGCTGGAAATTGTGGGTTTTCCAGATATATATTTTGTTGATTTCATTGGATGTCCTTATCTCCATTTTTGCGTGACAGAGGAAGATGATATTAAGGAATCAACTGATGAATATGAAAAAGATGAACGGTTAGACTTGGATGACAATGAACCTGATTATGAACCGGAAGAATATGTTGGTGTGGATTATGATGAGAAGGAGATTGAACATGAAGATGTTCAAGTAGAGAGGGATGAAATTGATGAGGAAGCTGAAAGGGGTGATGGTGAAGAAGAAGGTCACATGGTTGAGGAGGAAAATGAAGATCCCGCTGAGGAACTTGAGGGGGAGGAGGAAGATGGCCATGGGAGTGAAGAGCAACCAGACTTAGTGGTGGATGGAGAAGAAGAGGACCATCATGATGTTTTCTATGAAAGACGTAAGCGCAAAGAGTTTGAAGTCTTTGTTGGGGGTTTGGACAAAGATGCAACTGAGGACGATCTGAGGAAAGTTTTTAGTGAAGTTGGAGAAGTGACTGAAGTCAGGCTTTTGATGAATCCTCAGACTAAGAAGAACAAAGGCTTTGCGTTTTTGCGTTTTGCATCTATCGAACAAGCAAAAAGAGCTTGCACCGAGATGAAAAGCCCTGTGGTATTTTCCTTCTCTTACAACTCAAGCGGCAAAAAAGTTTTCTTTATGTTAGAAAAAAACATGTTTCCTTAATAACCACAAATTCCAGGTCAATGGTAAACAATGTGGTGTTTCTCCCAGTCAAGATAGCGATACCCTGTTTTTGGGTAATATATGCAAGACATGGACAAAAGAAGCTGTAAGTAGATTAGGCCAGCTTAATGTTGTCACAAGCTATGGATTATGTCCTTGTTGATCTTCTACCAAGTTCCTTAATTTATTACTGACAATTTAAATGTGCTTCCAGCTGAAAGCCAAATTGAAGCATTATGGAATTGAGAATATTGAGGATTTGACCTTGGTTGAAGATAGTAATAACGAAGGATTGAATCGTGGATTCGCTTTCTTGGAGTTCTCTTCTCGATCTGTTGCCATGGATGCTTTCAAGCGTCTACAAAAGAGAGACGTTGTATTTGGTGTTGATAGATCTGCAAAAGTTACTTTTGCAGATTCCTTTATTGACCCTGGTGATGAGATCATGGCCCAGGTAAACAGTGGTTTGATTTTCTGCATCCATGTGGACACTGATTGCCTAACTTTGGTCTTGTTTGATCTTAGGTTTATTTGAATAATCAAGTGATTATTTCCAAACAACCTTGTTTGGCGTAGGTTATAGGTGTTTAGGATTATTTAGGTAAAAAGTCATTAGAGCTATAAATATATAATGATTTTTCTTTTAAATAGAAGATAATTTGGTTGACGATTTGAATGATGAGTAGATTGTTCATTGGATAATGTGTAATTTTAAATTAATCTGTCAATGCTACACTCTGGAGACTGTTGAAACTCTATACAATATTTTTTGATATTGTAACTCATCAAACAAGTATATTTGGTCTGTTTGCTCCTCTCATGGGAAGAATTTTTATTTCTTTTGATTAATTAGAGATCTCCCACTCCCAAGCTTCTTCATTTGTCTAGCTTATTTAACTGCAGTGTATTCTGATATTTTTTATTGGGAAAACATGTATTCTGATATTTAAATGGTATACAAGGGTTAATAAAAGTATTAATGGTATTAGGTCAAAACTGTTTTCATTGATGGACTGCTTGCTTCATGGGATGAGGATCATCTGAGGGAGCTACTTAAGACATACGGAGGCATTGAGAAGATTGAGCTTGCACGTAATATGCCATCTGCCAAGCGAAAGGATTTCGGTTTTGTTACATTTGACACTCATGATGCTGCAGTTTTGTGTGCTAAATGTATCAACAATGAAGAATTGGGTGAAGGAAATAGCAAGGTTTTTTTAGTCATTTATTGAACATACATATTTATATTTAATGAATTTATTTGAGTTACTGTCTCATCACACTAGTTTGTTTCAGGTTAAAGTGAGGGTTAGATTGTCGAGGCCACTACAGAGAGGTAAAGGTAAACATGCGATTCGCGATATCAGGCCTGGGCGTGGATCTGCTAGAAGTGTTAGGGCACCTTGGAGCCGACCAATCCCAAGAGGACCTCCTCCCGTTAGATCAACAAGAGGAGTAGGAATTCGAGCACAACCTCCTCCAGATCATCGGTTTAAGAGGCCTGTTAGTTTTAGAGATAGACATCCAGTTGCATCTATGCCATCTAGGACTAGACCATTGCCTCCCCCACCAAGGTCATACGATAGGAGACCGCCACCTGGTATGTTTGTTCGATTTTCTTTTGGGTTAAGTGACTAAAATAACCTTGGTGTTTTCAATGTTGTGATTTGTTCTCTGCCTGCAGTCCCATCATATTCCAAGAGTAGCATGAAAAGAGATTATGTTCGACATGATGAGCCACCCCCTAGGAGTAGAGCTTCTGCTGTCAACTATGGTTCAAGGGCTATGGCTGAAGGACGCCAACTGTATAGGGATGATGACTATCCTCCTCCTCGTCCTTCTTCTGGCTACAATGATCTGCCAAGGGGCGGTGGTGGTGGCGGTTCATCGTCACGTTCTGCCCCTAGGAGATCTCATCCTCTTGTAGATGATGGTTATGGGCAGCAGAGGTATGAAAGGCCGCCTCCACCAAGTTATCGTGAAGGGCGTTCTCGTGATTATGATAATATTGCTGGTTCAAAACGTCCTTATAGTGATATGGTAAGTAAATATTGAGCCTTTTGGTATTTATGTTTTTGAGAAAAGTTACCAAGAAATTTGTGCTTAAGCATTGCTTATGTTTCTTGACATAAAAAAAGGATGAAATCCCTCCACGATATGCTGATAGCGGTGTTCGCCAGTCAAGGGCTCGTTTGGATTATGAGCTTGGTGGCGGCGGCGGCGGCTCTTCCCAGTATGCAGGAGGAGCTTCCCATTATGGAGGAGGAGATGCGTATGGTGACAGGTATTGAAAATTATTTTCCTTTCTTTTTTTACTATTTGGATTTAATTCCAAATAACTCATTTACCCAAATCATTATCCAAAATTATTTATTGAACATCTGTTTTTCATAGCCTACATCATACGGGGTCATTTGAAACCAAATTTTTATTATTGTTGATAGGATGGGGAGATCAAGCTTAGGATTCAGTAGCAGCAGCAATGGAAGCGGAAGCAGAGCTTCTCTTTCAAATCAAGAATCACAAACGCTGTATGGAAGCAGTCGTCATAGTATGGATTATGTCGGAGGTGTGTTAAGAAACAATTTCTTTTTTGTAAAAGTCTTCCATCCATGTCTTTAAATTGAGCAAAAATCAATCCCGGTTTTTGTGGCAGGATCTTATGGTGGTGGTAATAGTAATGACTTTGGCTCGATGTATTCCTCAAGTGCATATGGCGGCGACTACATTCCTCGTGGATCCAATGTATGCTTTTATTTTATTACGTTTTGCCCGTCATTTAAACTTTCATTTTAATTTATTTATATTGAATTTCAGCAGGTGAGGGGCAGCGGCAGCAGCAGCGGCGGTTCTTATTCATCATCGATGTACTCTGATAGTCGATTGGGTGGCGGTGGTAGCAGTAATTACATGGCAGAAAGAGGAAGAGGAGGTGGTGGTTCAAGTTCTTACTATTAATCTGCTGGAGCAGTCTGTAGTTTATCGACGAAATAATAAAATGTAGCGAAAAACATGCAAGAGCTTGTTTGGTTGATTTTCCTTTTCTGAAATAGGTTTAATAACACTATATGACAATGCATATGATATATTTTGTGGGGGCAATTAATTCCATTTACTTAATTACAAGAATTCATTAATAATACAATACTTGGATAATTTATTGAAGGTAATTAACAAACTAGGTCTAGAAGGAGGTAAAACATTCATTTTCCGACGAATTTGAATCATCACAAGGAATGTGATTATGTCTTCCTTCGTAGGTAGTTATAACCATTCGACAATCCTCGGATAACCGTTCTACCCGTTTCTTCACCCTACAGTTGCTATGTGTGCATCGATAGTAACTTCTGTTAACAATTCAACCTATTAAAAACTTGTTTTTTCATTGAATTTTCAAAAAATCTTAAATAACCAACATCAAACATGTTCTACCAATTATAAACTTGTTTGTTCATCTAATTTTCAAAAAATCTTAAATAACCCAACATCAAACATGTTCTATAGGATAGAATTAACCTGGGATGAAGGCTGTTCTTGACAACTTTCTGACCATATTTCCTCCACTTGTAACCGTCATCAAGAACATCAATATCACTTCTTGTTTGAAAGCAAAACCTGGGCTCTCTCAACTTTCTTCTCACTTTATTAACCTTGTTCTTCTCCGAATTCCTCCACCTGCATGCCCCCACATCAAATTCATAGATCTTGTCCAAATTTAACTGGATTCACACAAACACACAAACCCTAATCATATTAATATATACCATGAATTGCTACCACCACCGTCACTTGCATTCGCAGAGCAGCTCTCCACATTAGTACTAGTCTTGTTGGAATCCAATTGTCCAGCCACCTATATATATAAGATTAAAGAATTAACCCATCATGAGAATAAGAAATCTGAAAATAAAGAAGATTCAACGATTCAATATTTAATGCATGGAATGATGATAATATGATTTAGAGCCTGCCTGATCAGTTTGCTTCCAGTTGGAAGACCTATTATGATGATGATCATCATCATGGCGGGTGTTGATCTGGTTGAATCTGGTGGCGCCGCCAGTATCCGGCTGAGGTTGGTTTCTGGTTGTGGCGGTTCCGGCGTGAAGTGGGTGTTGTTGTTGTGATGAGACAAGAAAGTTTAATACTTGAGTGTGATCGTCGACATGATCAAAGTGAAGATGATGAAAACCCATTTCATTAATTGGAGGATTCATGATTGGAGATGTAGTATTATTAGTGAAGTAGTTTGAAACTTTTTCTCTCTCTCTTTCCATTTTCTAAACATGCATGTTCATCTTCTTCTTAGGGTTGTATTTGGGGAAGAAGAAGGAGAGAAGAGAGAGAATTAAGAGTCAAATAGGTCCCTTGATCTTCTATAAGTCCCCACCCACACCTTTTAAGTTTTAAGAGTTTCTTAGAATAATGTTTTTTATCAATATTTTTTATTATACTTTGATTACTTGATTAATAAAATTGTTTTTACCAAAAGATAAATAAATTACATTACTTTTTTTAATCTAAGAAGCTAAAAAAACTAGCGAGGAATGCGTTCACCATCCCGTTCCATTCTTTTTCGAGAGAAGAATCTGGAAAAATCGCATTTAAAACACTATTTATAATTATTATCCATAAATAAAACATCACCTTTTAATAACTATTGATACTTAGAAAAATTAAACATAATCAAACGATAACTATATTTATCTCGACTTACATCTAGAAAGCAATCACTTTAATACCCTTTAATAAAAAGTATAGAGAAGTTAAGTCACAAAAGATCATCGGAATGATATTCCAACTCTTTGGTTATGTTAAGTTTTTTCCTTAAGTTCTCTTATTCATAATATTGTGATTTCCACTACTAACCTTAAAAAAAAAAATTTGATATTCACAATGATGATGAAAGAAATCCCTTTCAATACATAACCAATAAGCAATTGAGAAATTAAGCCACAAAAGGTTCATATTGAGAGAAGCCTACCCTTTCCTTATTATTGTTATAATATAGTTTTTTCTCAAATTCCTTTGCTCACAATATCTTGATTTTCACAATTAAGTGGGTTAAAAAATAAATAATCTTAGACAAAAAAAAAAGGGGGATATTGTGGATCAAGATTAGGGGCTGGTCGGGGGTAAGACTAGAGAAGGTGCACTATGAGTAGATTTGCTTAAAAAAGGGATATTGGTGAAAAATAAATATATATTTTCTATACACAATTGTTTGTTAATTTTGATGTTTTCCTAACTTTTTTAAATTAATTAAAATTTATATGAAATAAAACCAAATGTTATCTAGGAGACCAAATCTTAATGATTTCAACTCACATGCTTGGATGCTTGAAAATTATATTTGTTTTCATTATTTTTTTTTTCAAGAGTGAAACGTGACAAATTGAGGTTAAAAACTAGACCACAATTAGTGAGCTACATTAAATAAATATTATTTATTTTACCAAATAATTTTTAATATTGTAATTTGTCATAATTTTTTATTACAAAATTGATTTGAATTTAGATCTAATTAAGTTTTTTTACAAAGTCTAATTGAGGCCATTGTTGGAGAAAATCCAATAATTTAATGACCAATATTTTACATATAGATATATATGTCATTATGCACTTTGTCTATTTAAAGATTGGACTATTTTATTTTGGTAAATATATATAAAAATGATACAATTGATCATATGCATAGTTAACCTAACAATTCAATTAAATAATTGATTTTATGACTGTTTATCACAATCTTGAAAATGCTAGAAGTTGTCAATATTTGAACAATTATTATCCCAAAACAACATCATTCTTTGGGTGTGTAACTCATTATTTCATTTTATTTTCTAGCTAGCATATTTTTAAATTATTTAATTCAATTATTGACAAAATAATTTTGGTACACGAGAAAATAATCTTGACCGAAACGTTTTTTAATACTTGACTATGACTTTAAAAACTCCATTCAAACTAAATAAGTTACGTCGATTATTTTCCATCCCGTTCAATTAGAATATACCCACATTTCCATTTTCGCTCCACAATATCAACCAAAGGGAGACTAAAATTTTGTCAAAACTCTAACTAAGAAGTTGTCTAAATTCTGTCAAATTGAAGAAAAAAACTATAAAGTTAAGTTTATTTCGATTTAATACTGAATAATTAAACTAATCTTTGCCCATTGGTTCCAAAACATAATCTCAAACATTTATGGTATATGAAGCATACAAATAAAGTTGTATAGTTTATGAAATAATCTATCACATTTTGTTATATTCAAGATCACAATATCCCATAACAAGAACTAACAAAATCCAAAAGAAAAATAAAATTAAGAAATAAGATTCATGCCATTACTAGAACAATTAATCTCCAACATATATATATATATATATTAATCTAACCCTTTCATTTGGTAGTTCCATAACCCTTTATGTTATTCAATTCATCTCAACCGTCGTGATTAAGAGTAGCCAACTTAGAAATTTCATCTCTAAATCATTATAAATTTCCATTCACAACCCACTTCATATCTTTGTGTGACACTCCAAATTTGTGGAGATGAAATTGTTTTGAAAAGGAAAATAAAAATAAAAATGAGATTTAAATATAATAAAAAGGAAAGTATAGGGAATAATATATATATAAATATCCAGGGAGGCAGGCAGGGAAATCTAATGGAAATCCAAATGTTGCAATATTTGAGATACATAAGTCTACTCAGACCACCCTTGCCCCTGCAAAAAGATGAACAAATAATCATAACACCCACATCCCCTTCTTCCCCCCCTTCTTCCTTTCCATGGCTTCCACTCACTCTCACCTGTTCTTTCATCCACAGTTCCCACTCTCTCTCTCTCTTTCTACATAATATATATATGGATCAATCAATTATTGAAAATATATGATAATTATCTTTTGTCCCATTTCACCACACATTGTATATATATATTCATTTTTAATATATATATATATTAGATCTAAATAATTACTAATAAATTAATGACCTGTCATAGTAATTGGTGGGGGAAATAACAAATCTATTTTTCAAGTGAAAGATTTTGATTATCATTGAGATCAATTATTATTAATCAAGGTACTTATGAATCAGCATGTGATGATTAATTTTTTTTATTTTATGTTGTTTCATAAGGTGCATTCATACACTTGAAAAAGAAAAGTGGGATGATCTCGAAATCAATATTCATTTTAGTTAAGAATGAAAACTAACTTGTGATTATGTTCGTCACCCAAAAAAGAGATAAGTTGATAATGAAAAAGATGAAGATTTATTTTGAGAATCAAATGAGGTTGGATAACAGCACTTTCTAGACATGTATATAATGTAAAAATGTATGCTTACTTAGTGTTTATTTGGGAATGGACAATAAAAAAATCTTATTGGACTATTTTTATATGATTTGGGATTTTGTTTTGGGAAGGATTGAATTTAAATGTTTTTTGTTATTGTGTATAATAACATATGCTTAACATGTAAAAACTTATTTTAAAAAATTAATTTATGATCATCTTTATGGCACCTTCTCTAAAGAAAATACCAAGTGCAACATAAATTTGAGTAAGAATTATTAAAATGCTGATATATATGCACACAATAACAATAGTGTGTAAATTTTACAAACATGAGAAAATAAATGTGAATAAAAAACTATTTATTAAAAGATATACAATCATATACTTATAATAGAGTTTGCTATCTTAAAATGTATTAATTAAATATATTATGATATTTAATCATATATTATAATATTATTATGCATGAGAAAAAAATAATTATTTATATAATTATATATGTAATCAATTCATTATTACTATATAGGTATATTATATAATTTAAATTTTAAATCTTATAATTCTCTTTACTAGCTAAAAACATATTTTTATTCAAATAAGTTAAAAGAACAACTACTTCTAGCTGTCTACAATTAAGATTTTTTTTTAAATAAAATAAAATTAGATAAGTCTTATTTGATACATAAAATAAATCTATATATATATAATGATGCTTAATTTTTAAAATGTTCGGATTGCAGGGTCGAGAACTGTGGTTAATTTGAATATATGTGAGAGTAAATGGATACTTGGGTCGGACTGTGGGTTGACCCGCCCATAAACTTAAAACAGTTAAAAATAAAATTAAAAATGTTATAGGTATGGTTCGAACTTGCAACCTAACAAAACAAATACAACCTTTTAACCAATTAGGCTAATAACACTTTATATTTTAAATTCAACCCAAAATTTAATAAACGTGTGACATTTTAACAATATAAGTTCAACTTTTTAACTAACTAATCTATATATATTGATGCTTAATTTTTAAAGTGTCCGGATTGTCGGGTCGAGAGCTGTGGTTAATTTGGATATATGTGAGAGTAAATGAATACTTGGGTCGGATTGCGGGTTGACCCGCCCATAAACTTAAAACGGTTAAAAATAAAATTAAAAATGCTATAGTTATGGTTCAAACTTGCAACCTAACAAAACAAGTATAACATTTTAACCAACTAGGCTAATAACACTTTATATTTTAAATTCAACCCAAAATTTGATAAACGCGTGACATTTTAACAATATAAGTTCAACTTTTTAACTAATTAATCTATCTATATATATATATATATAATGATGCTTAATTTTTAAAGTGTCCGGATTGTCGGGTCGAGAGCTGTGGTTAATTTGGATATATGTGAGAGTAAATGGATACTTGAGTCGGATTGTGGGTTGACCCGCCTATAAAAATTTTACCGTAATATTTTTTCACGGTTTTTTTATATTATTACTCGTGCAAATGCACGGGATACATGATAGTTGTTATAACATTGTTTAAAAAAATGATAAAAAAACACGGAGTTTGATTTGAATTATTTGAATTGTTTCTAAATAAATTTTCATCACATTAATGTTATTTTAATTATTAAATCACTTAATTTATTATCAAAACTCGTAACTATTTTTTTTTAAAAATTTAAATCTTAAGTATAACGAATATTTGAGTAAATAATCTAAAATAATCCACATTATCATCGTCATTAATTACATCAATGAAAACTCTTCCACATCTTGATAACGCATTAATCTGACAACTTATAGAGACTATTCTCAACCAATTTCACGACTACAAACATATAAATAAAGAATGATATTAACACTAGTATCACCAACAATTGTCAATACCTCACAAATTAATCAAAACCATGAAACGAAATCAATATGTCAAAAGAACCCTAAAATCAATGATAATTGAGAAAGTTCTTGTATATAGTTTTATTAAATTAAGAACATTTTCCGAAATCCAAATATTGATTGCGTGCACATTTATTATAATTTGTTTTTATTTTTTAAATCAAAGATTTTATTCTTAAGATTTTTATTATTTATATATATATAAATACTCAACAAGAATATACAATCAATAAAAAAAAACAATTTATTTCAATTTATATAACTTATCTTACAACACTAATTCATAGTGCGCTCTACCACAATGAAAGGACCTCCCAACAAACATTATTAGTATAGACATTTGACATAAGGCTTCAATTTATTCCACTTATTTATAACTTGAATTAATTTTTAAATTAATATTTATTCCTCATACAAATTTATCACAATCCACCCATCATGATCTTCAATTTCATTTTTAACGTTTTTAGTGTTAATCAAACTTAAAATTTTGTAACTCGAACTAAAGTAATGTCCTAACGCTCTATCACTCTTTAGAACTTAAACCCTTGAACCATTTGAAGTTGAGTCCTAACGCTCTCGACAAATACAACACTTTTAATATTTACTTCTTGGAATCAAACTAGTCACATTATAGCCATAAGAGTAGATAAATAATTACACTATGGAGTAGCTTATTCCATTTCAGAATAAACCATCTATTTACAATAACTATCACTTCCATCTCTCACTATATATATTTCTATCTATCCATCCATCTGCCTTTTACAGAAGAATATTTACTGTTGGGAAATGGCTTTATGCAGTGAAATTTATTTACTTGTTACGTAGGATAATTCAAATTAATGTATATTAGTTTCTAAAAGCCTTCACATTTACTTTGTTTATAAATAATATGAATTATGATCTAAAAATAATGTGTATAGTGAATTTTATACCAAGTAAAGCAAAAAAGTATATATTATATTTCGAAAAAAAATATTAATACATTTTTATTGATATCGTGATTGTTTATTATTATTTTTTTTAATAAATACACATTTGTAAATAATTAAGGCATTGTTTAGATTAGATTATCAAAATATATAATCTCAAACCTTATAAGCACAATATTATTTAAAGTAATCTAATCATTTAAATAACCATTTCAAATATAGATTAAATATCCATATTTTATTTTCAATTTATTAAAATATAAATAATTAAAAGGGCAGAATAGACTTTTACCCATTAAATATCACACACACCAGATTTTCCTTTTAAAAAAAAAATATTTTCAAGTATGAATTCGACCTTAATCTTTCAAAAACATGCAAGAAAACTCTAAAAGGTGTGACAAATAATAATTACATTTTGTGTAAATTATAAATCTCTAACATGTATGAAGGCCTTAACTTTTCAAAAAAAAAAAAAAATCCTACTACCTTATTAAATTAGAAGAAAAAAAGTTTATTTAGATTTTTACAAAATATATTTCACTAAAATTGGATAATTTCAAACAAACTTGTGCTTTGGCTTATAATGATAATGACCTTATTGAACACCTATTTAATTAATATTTTCTTTTAAGAAATGAGATATTTTAATTTATTCACAATAAACTCAAAATGTCAATATGAAAACCAACCCATAATCATAAAAAACATCGATCAATAATTAATCATAATCATATATACTAATAAACCAAGATCAAACAAGCTTATATATATATGTATCTGTTTAAGTAATTAATAAATTAAAATTTTCTGTGATGATAAAAAAACAAAAAATAATTACCCTCTCAAATATTGTTCTATATATGTCAAGGTCTTTTTTCTGTGTGTGTTACATACAAATATTATTAACATTCAAAAGTTTGCAGAAAGGTTGTACAATATTCGTCCCTGTAGGTATCTATCAATTATCATTGCAAATAAGCAGCTTTCTATCTTTGAACGTCAAACTTATACATCAACTCATATACAATATACAATCATATTTAAATAAACTATTCAAATAAATTCAATTGTCGCTAAAACAACAAAAATACACTTATAAACCATTGCTAAAAAGATATAGACCTCGTTCGAGTTCGATTTACAGCTTAAGTGGTTTTGAGATAGTTGTTAGAACCATTTTTCTTTTAATTAATGAGAACTAGCATGATACCCTACAATTATGTTCCCCGCTCCAACTCAAAGTTTTTTCAGTTAGAATCAAGACGGTAACATTATGGTCTTTTAAAACGACTATTATCGTTGAACTATCTTTTGGTTTTAAAAAGTTGCTAAAACCATATTGAATGTTAATTATGTTGATATTTCAAATTGAAACACTTCCATTCCCTCCACCTCACAAATTTTCTATTAGATTTGTATCAAACAAACAAACAAACAAGACCTAATTGGGGGGCAATGTGAAGGGTATTTGAGAGAAGGGGAGAGAGGATCCCAAGTCCCAACTTTGCAGGGATATGGCAGAGAGAGCACTTGGGAATCTTAACAAATAATTGTCACAGTTTTTTTCATATTTTTCCAAGAAAATGAAATTGTAAAGCTTATAGAATTCTCTATTTTTGGTAGAACTAAATATTTATTATAACCCTTACATACCTCTTTTTTTTTTCTCATTGAACTAGAATATAGAGAATTATAAAATAAGTATATGGTAGGGTATGTGTGGTTCGGTTCGATCGGTTTGTATATTTCGTACCATCAAACCGTTAAAGTCGGTTTGAAAATAAATTTACAAAACTGTCATTTTTAATTGATTGATCGGTTAAAAGACCAGTTCGATAGGTTTAGTCGGTTCTATCAAATTTATTCGTTTGTATCATTAAAAATTTGTAGAAATATTTAATGAGCTTGTCTAAATGATATGATTTGTTTTGAAGTTATATATGATTGTCTAAATATTGTTAGTGTATCTGTTTCTGACTTTCTTGAATTTGTTATATATTTATTGTATATTAAATTTGTTGTCCATAATATCTGTTGAATCATCTATTGTATTTTATGTCTCATGAATTTGTTGAATCTTGTATATATTGATGTATTTAATGTCTAATATTGTTGTTATTGATTTTTGTCTTTCATTGTGATTTTTAGTTATTTTATGTTCATATTCTGTAAATTTACAATTTTGTTGTATATTAGGTTTAGGTTTAGGTTTAGCTTATTATTCATTTGACTTTACTCCTAAGCCATTATCTAACCTTAGTTAACTTTTTATTTAAATTGATTTTATGTTATATTATAAATTGATACACTCTTGATAATTCAATGTAGTCATTTTTTATAGTTATTTTATATTTTCGTGTTCTCTAATAATTACAACTTTCATGAAGCCAACACAACAACTTAGAGTCATGTCGTCCCGTTTCAATCTAGTTCCTTAAAAGTGAATCGAACCCTTATATAAATGGATGTTGATTCTTGAACCACAAACATAGCTGAAAAGTGTAGTGAAAAGAAGTGAAAAACAGACATATCTAAGGACTAAGAAAGGTTCTCATCCAACCTTTGAGTTGAATGGTCAGAAAGTGATTACTTTTGATGTTATAATAGGGAAAAGAAATTGAAGTTATATAGAGTATTGATGACTAGAGTTTTAGGGTTTGTAGACTGAGAATACAAATCCTGAAAGGCTGCAAATGCAACTATCATATATATTCCCCATTGCTTTGCCCTACCCTAACTCCATTGCTTGCTTGCACGTGTTCAAACTAAACCCTAGTTTTAAAAAATATCATCACATTAGTTCTTAACATGTAAAATAGTAACAAAAAAGTTCAACAAAATTGAAATGTATACTATCAATTAAGCGGTAGACAAGCTAATTGAAAAAGAACAATTAAATAGACATAATCGGACGACTCAATCTGTTAAAAAAACAAATTTTGTTTCTCACGTTAACTATGACAACAAAGCCGACTAACAAAATACATCATTTTGAATACTTAACCAGATAAATATGGAATAACTAGAAGATTAAAGAAAATAAATAAAAAAATCAAAACAAGAAATTGAAATAAAGAAACTTGAAAGTAATGTGAACTATGATTTTTGAAAAAAAAAAAGAGAAATGGATTTCAACACTAAGAAAACTAGCATTTTGACTTTAAAAGACAATTTTTTTTAATATTTTTTTTTTTGAATTTAATGATTGTTTTCTTTTTCTTGTAACTTTATTTTGTTTAACTTGTAACAATTTATGTATTTTGTTAAAAAAATGACTTAAATTGAATTATGTCATCATAATAACTTTGTAAATCTCATGTGAACTGGGTCATTCTTTTTTAGAATGAAGGTTTTATGATTGTTCCTAATTTTTTATTAGTATTGTTCCCACTAATTTAGTATGAATTTTTATATTGCTAAATAAAATAATAAAATTATTAAATAAAAGATTATATGGTAATTATATTATTTTTGAAAAAGATTATTTAACAAAAATGTTAAAATAATTTTTTTTTATAAAAGTTGAGAATTAAAATTATTAAAAATATATATTTAATTAAAGACGTTAATTGTAAGGTTAGTATATGATGAAGATGTATTTCATGCTTATCTATATATATATAATGATGCTTAATTTTTAAAGTGTTCGGATTGCCGGGTCGAGATATGTGGTTAATTTGGATATATGTGAGAGTAAATGGATACTTGGGTTGGATTGTGGGTTGACCTGCCTATAAAAATTTTAGGTTTTTTTATATTATTACTCGTGCAAATGCACAGGATACATGCTAGTTTAATTAATAATGTACAAAGAGAAATAAGATACCATGTACTTCAAGGGAAAATATAAGAATTGTACAAAGTTTAATTAAAAATTTTAAATAATTACCCATTATATATATATATATATTATATATAATAAACAATCAAACTACTAGTTTATTTTGGTACAAAATAAATTGAAGAACGAAGCTAATTACACCACTAACCTAATGTAAAATTACAAATGTAGAATAGAAAAAGGTTATTTTATTTGAATTTTCAATGATTTTTTTGAAGGATTTCATTAAACTTCTAATAAATATATATAAATATCATTGGTATGGACTCATCTCTCTTCTATTTCAACTTAAGCTCAACACGTTGATTTTGCGATTCTAAATACAATTTTCTTCATACTTATTTTATTCCCGAAAAGAATTTGTTATAACTGCGTCTTCTTAATTCATCATCGCTTTCTCAATGAAAAGTCGAGGCTGAGAAAAGAGTTTTCTTTCTATATATATACTTGTGTCTCACACAATATAGAGACATGTCTTGAAAAGACTCCATTACTAAACCATCATAATGAAAAGGCTCAATGGATAGGGTTTCTTTAGTTTGAACAATGCCACTACACCATTTGCATTAATTGTCTCTTTCCCTAGTATAGCTAGGTTTGGCGTCGCTATTTAGATATATAGGTAAAAAATTGTCCCTAAATTCCGTTGTTATTCCTCTTTTTTATTCTCATCAAGTTTAACGAATACATACACGATCAAAACAAGTGGAGGGTGGCATGCATGAACCCCTATTATTATCAAATTCTCAACAAATTAAGTGATTTCAATTCAATTCAATTCAATTCAATTCAATTCAATTCAATTTATAGGACAGAATAAACTGAATATAATTAATAAGAGTAATAGTTAAGAGGTGGAGAGTACTGAATCTACTATATATATATATAATATACATATTATTGTCTTCAAAGTCTTCTTAGTGGGAAACCAAAGCTCTTAAGATAATGAAAAGCCAAGTTCAAATACATAAATAATTATTAAAAACATGAAAAAGTAGGAAAATAATTAAGGGTGCATGTTTGATTCGGTTTATAAACATACATGAATAAGTCACTATTACGTAATAAATTGATAGAGTAATTTTTTTCTTTAAAAAAAAAGTCGAATTTTAGATGAGCATTTCAAAAACAAGCTGAATAATCTAAAAAATAAAATAAAAAAATAAACTGAGATGAATAAACGTATAGGTTTAAAAATAAACACCTTAATTTATATAATTACATATATTGAGTCTTGACTTCACCGACAATTTGCAGCCAGTGAATTTTTTTATTATTTTTTATTTTTGTATCTTCTTGTAATTACTGTTCTGATTTGTGAGACATGCTTTTTTCTTCTTTTTTTTTAATTAAAATAAGTTTTTATTTTATTAAATATATATATAAAACAGTCGTCCAAAAACATTCTTGTAATAATTCGGATAGAAAGAGAATAAGATCCGACATTCTCATCATTTCAATATCAGTATTCAAAGCTTTAATAATTTTAAGTATCTCTTTTCTCTAGGATTAATAGTAGTAAATAATGAGCTATTAAATAACATCAAAAAAAATTAAAAAGAAATAAGCATTGCATCTATAGTAAATCTGAAAATGTAGATCTTTAATAGCCCAAAAGAATCAAAATCCAAATGGGTAACAAATTCATCCATCAATTCAAGCATGAAGGTGATTCACCGCGGTGTTTGATTTTCTCCTAACTAATTAGAGACTTAATGTCAGCTTTATTTAGGCTCACGATATATAATGTGAAGAGATATTCATTTTCATTTAGATTTTAGTAAGTTAATTGAATTTTAAGAATAATAAGAGAGAGAACAGAGCAAAAACTGATTTAAAGGTTTGAGGTAGCAGTTGAAGAAGATTTCTGTTTACTAGAGTTTGCACCGTTTGATCGACTTCAAATGTTGACAGTTTGTTGGTTATATCTGAGGATACATTCTGAACGGTGAATGTCTGTTTTCTGAGACTTCTAAGAATTGTAGAATTGATAAGCTTGGTTGATCTTACTCTTTCTATTAATTGTTGTTATTTGCCGAACTTGTTGTGTGATCTTGATGCAATTGATTAGACTCTAGTTTGGTTATATCTATAGTGAACCCTTAATTGTAACATCGCTGATGATAGTGGATTGTTAAGTGGTTTGTTCAGGTTCGTTGTTTTTTACTCTCGATTTGAAGAAATGTTTTTCCACGCTAAAATTGTCTTGCATTGTCGTTTTAATTTTTTTTCTATTTTATTCATCTCTTATACTCAATTAGTTGACTTTGGACCAGTGTTCTGTTTTTGAATAATACATTTTCTAAAAAAGTAAGCCAGCTTAAGCTCCTAAACAAGAAAGAATAGTAAGTCCGTGTGTCCGGTTAGAAAGCCAAGCCAGGGGGCAAGGCAAATTTTTTGAGTTATTTGGAGGTTCCAGTGAAAGCTCTGTGAAATAACTCGAATTTCAAATCAATCACTTGCTTTAACTACTCATGCTATGGTTTGAAATCACTTGCTTTAACTACTCATGCTATGGATGTGGGAGCATAACTCCGTTCCTGATCACACAAAATACTCCTTAAAAAAAGAAGTGTGCATATTATTCAATACATAAATGGATAGGGTATGATTGCAACTCGAATAATATCTCTATAAACCGAAACACTCTCCTATGTTCATCCCTTTCCTTTAATCGAAACCTAATTCACGAAAATTATATTAAAAAAAACATGAAAAAAACGATTACACTAGGTTGTTTGTTTTGAAATTTTAAAGAGTGAGTTTTGAGAGTGAACCATATTTATACAACATTAAATAAATTTGTAGGTTTTTTTTTAAATAATTAATGTATTAGAGTACTAAGTTTATAATTAATAAAATTTAAGTATAAGTAATATTTAGTTTTGAAAGGTTAAGTATAAAGTTGGTAGCATTATAATTTGAAGACACTATAGAGAATATGTGTGTTAATGCTGAATTCCATGCAATAATGATGACCTTCCAATCAATTTCAAAAGTCTTCCAAATTTTAATGATGGTAGATATTTCGTGGGGTCATATAACATCATTAATTAATTCCCCATTTGGTTACATCTAAACTTAACATACATATCTAAAATAAATAATTAATCAAATGACTACTATAATAATTAATGTATATAGAAACAAACCACTCAAACAAACTATATTTAAATTGGCTTAAACAAAAACCAACAAAGGTTTATTATAATCTATGGATTTGTTCATTATTCAAATCATCTCAATAAAAATTAATCATTATTTTATCTATTTTTTATCAAAAAAAATTTAAAACGTTTAAAATAATAATATTAATCACTTTTAAAATTATCTACCAAATAAAAATATTTAAATGAATCAAATACAACATAAAACACATGCAATTCCAATATAAAGTTGGGGTGCTTTAGAAGAAAAAATATTCTTATATTTTATTCAACTTTTATGTTATATTGAAAAGATATAATAATATATAATAATTTTGTTTAAAATTAAAAAAAAAAATTTATCTAGTCTAGTTAGTTAATTAAATGTTTGAAGGTTGTGAGTTCAAATCGGTTCACCTCACCTAGGGTGACCGGGACGGTTTTCCAAAGTAACCTTGTTTAGCGTTCACTTTCTCAAACTAACCTAGTTCATTATTCATAAACTAACTTATTTACTATTCAAACTCAGTTTTATTTATTATTTTTTTTTACATTTAAAATTTATTATATATAAAGTTTATATTTTGATATATATTTTAAATTATTATTTATATAAACTAAATTATTTATATTTTTATATATATTTTAAATTATTATTTTTATAAATTAGATTATTTATATTTTGATATATAATTTAAATATAATTATTTTTTATAAATTTGATTATTTATATTTTAATATATATATATATATATATATATTTACATTTCAATTATTATTTATATATAATAAATATTCCCTTTTAGCATTCTAATAAATAATAATAAATTTAAAATATTTTAACTATAATAATATAATAACTATATATATTCATAAAAACGTTTTTAAATTTATCAATTATTTATTAAATATAATAACATTTTTAATTAATATTTTAACCCTATAATATAATATAATATGGTAAATATACATGATTTTACACATTTATCTCTCATCTCGATTTGATTGCTTTCGCTTATAAAATTTAAATGCATATTTGGAAATAATAGCTTCAAAATTTGTAATGTTAGGACAAAAATGATAATTTAAGAATGAAGTCATGTTTTTGTAATGAAGGTGTCAGCCCTAACATTACTAATAGATGGTAGTGATATAATTTTTTACTTTATATGAGATATGAGAAATTGTGACTATATATTTTGTTGTAAAGTAATGTTAACTTATTTTTTTTTTAATAAATTGTGTATTTATTATTGAGAAACAGAATTTAATTTAATTAATAGTCCAAAAGAGGTAACTGGAAGTGAATTAATGGTTCAACAGTTGAGACTTAACTATCAATTACCAACTCCATTAACTATCAAAACTACTCTAAAAAGTACACTTTCATTTTCCTATCTTTTTTTTTTTTCTCTTAGAAAATTCCAATCCACTAACAACAGTTAATTCAATTAAGCAACCTCAAAGTATAAATATATGTTGAAAGTGAGATTATAGCTAGCTTCAAGAATTACTAACATACATCACTACAAAAGAATTCAAAAGTAATCTATATATCTTTTTAATTTTTTAATTTTTTTCTTTTCTTTATTTAATTTTAAAAAAATAGCACACTCTTCACTTCAATTAATATGTTCTTAATGAGAATTGAATCTAACTTTTCATTTCAACTACTTAAGAAATAACCATATTTAAAAAAACAAATGTCTTATATTTTTTTTAATTTAAATAAAAAAGGAAAACTAAAACTTAAGGATCAAATAATTAAAGAAAACTAAGGCCCTAAGACAATTGGGCCTGATGAGGATCAGAGACCAAATTCAATAAATTGGGCTTTTAGAGCCTAATTAAAGGTATCATTTATTCAATAGGGCTCTTCTATATAGAATCTATATATAAAAACCCATTTTTTTTCAAATCAATGTATTCACTCTGACAAACCACAAAACTTGTTTTTGTTACCGTAAACATATCGGAGGGTTAAATTGCAGGTTACTGCCAATAAAATTTGAAACAATTGAATTTAAAAAATAATATTAAAAATGATATATATAATATAAATATAACACTCTAACCAACTAATTTAATAAAACTTTATATTTTAAAATAACATAATATTTAAACATGAGTCGTTACATTTATATAACTTAGATTTTTTATATTAATTTTTTATAATCTATACATATATATATATATATAAATCTAGTTTTCTGAAATCACTAGATCCTTACACGCTAACGCACAACCCATTTTTGTTAGAGTAAACAGGTTAAGTTGTTAATTTGCAGATTAAATTGTCCATTTAAGACATAAATTGTGTATTATTAATTAGATAACACATTATTTTACATTCATAACATTACAATTTAATCTATGTGTTTTTAGTAATGGATGTTAAATACTCTTTTTTGTTTTGAATTTGATTATAAATAAATATGAATAACATATTAATCAATATATTGATTAATTAGTTGATCAAAATTTTACACACAACTATATTGATTAATTAGTGGGTCATTATCTTACCTACAAAATATATATACACAAAAATATACGTTGGTCAAAATTTTAAATATAAAACATTTATATACAACTACAATAAAAAAAAGGTATTTGTGACGAAAATTTATTAACGCATAATTTTTTGACAATTTTACCTACGTCATTTGTGACAAAAATAATAAACGTCAAAAAAAGTAATGAAAATAGAAAAAACGTAGAAAAAAAATTAAAGAAATTTAGCCACGGTCATTCCCATCGTTTTTTGTGGACAGTAAACACATGACACAAAATTCGTAAGAATATATTCTGGAGGTATTTTCGATATATTTTTTGACGAATTTAAATTTCGTTAGATAATATTTTTCAACAGATATTTTGACGAAATTTGCGACTAAAGTTTCCGTCCAAAATGTTTATTAATGACATATTTTTTTACGGAATTTGTGATGAAAGTTTTTCGTCGAAAGTTCCGTCACAAACTTCGTTAACTTAATATTTTGAATCAAATCTGCTCTACTCTACTTTACTCTACTCTCTACAGTGTCGTGGAAGAACATAGTGAAATTAGATGGTGCTCTATCTTCTAGAATATTTTCGTACTCTACAATCGAACTGCTCTTCAGTTTCCATATTTTGTTAAGTTTTCTTGTCTCTACATACATATACAAAATATTGTGCCTTCTTTCTCGAAGACCATGCAAAGATCCCATTAAGAACATACTGCAACAAGTTATGAAGCTGCTTATTGCAATCCAAACTCCGACAAAGCAAATTGGAAGAGATCAGAAAAGGGCATGGATGTTGTCTGAATATCATCGACTTAGATCTTTAATTGAGCTTTACGTACGTGTGGACAAACAAATTCACGACACACTCTACAAGATAAGTACTAGAATGCCCCACTCTTTGTGGAGTCATCAGAGCCGGCCTCCTGTTGTTTACTTATGGATTCAGAAACAGAAAAAAACATAAACAATAAGTGTTTGGGAGACGAGATGCAGTTGACGCCATTTTTGTTGGAAAATGGTGGGATCAAGGGAGGGTTGGGGATTAAGCTTGATGGGTTGCAGACCAAGTAGATCGTCTATTGCAAAGCTTAGTTCATGTGAAGCAGGAGTTGAAGATTAATTAAAAATCCCATTAAGAACAAGCTTCATTTGTATGTATGTACACAATAAAGATAAGAAAATCTTACTTCCGGCGGATGTATTCTTCTTTCGAAATTAATCCGCTCGTATCAACCGGTATGTTCTTCGAATCCATGATTCCAATATTTAATTTATATATATTTAGTTTCTCTACATACGAGACTAATCTTATTCTATAACCTTAAGATTGTAGTTAATCTTTTATATACAACTTTGTTTTCAATCATATATTTTTGTCCTAAAACAATTAGAGTAGAGAATTACTCTAGAATACGTCTTTATAGATCATCAGATAGTTGTTCTTAAACTTTTTTATTATCAAATTTTGAACGGTAAAGTTGCTGCAATAGAGAAAGAGAGATAGAGATGATGATGTGGAGCATTTGAAAAGTCACTGATAGAACTTACTATATTACTATATATGCTAGTTGATAGGTAGAACTATGATTAATGAGAATGAAGTATGTAGAATTAAAAATACAAATTTTACTCATTGACTCTTTCTCAATCTATTTAGATCTAAATTAATTTATATATATTATCAGAGTGCATATTATAATTATGAGAGAAGATCTACTATGAATTTACAACAAAAATTTGTTAGATTTTCGAGGATTAATTGACGAGTTCATTAAATGGACTGAAGAGTTTATATATTTTTCTATGCAAAATACTAAATTTATGAATGCTTGACATATTTTGTGCCCATGTAGAAAATGTGGAAATCGTAAATTTCAGGATTCATAAACTTGTAAAAGTCATCTTTATCAAAGTGGCTTCGTTGAGAACTATTATACATGGGTATGTCATGGGGAACCACCAACTTATTTTGTGCAATTTTTGGGTAGACAAGTTATTGATGAACCAAATTTTAGTGTTGATGACACTAATTTGTATTGTAAAATGATCTTCAATGTTGTTGTTAGTTGTAATTCGCCAATACAAAATGAAGATGAAAGTTCTTCCTCACACGTTCCTTTAGATAATCTTGTTGAAGGAGACAAGTTTTGGGAAATGATAAATGCTGCAGATCAACTAATTTAGCAAGGTCACCCAAGTGAAACACAATTAACAGCAACTATGAGACTTATCAGCCTCAAATCTGATCATAATTTATCTAAAAGCTCAATGATGAGATTATCAATTTAATGCGCGACCTAATGCTACATGACAACAACTTGCCTACAAATTATTATAAGTGAAGAAATTGCTTAAAGATTTTGGTTTACCGATTGTAAAGATCGATGCGTGCAATAAAGGGTGTATGCTTTTTTTGGAAAGATGAGAATCTATCTGAACATTGTAAGTTTTTCTTACAACCAAGATACATGAAAAATGATAGAAAATCTAAAAGGAAAAAGATTTGTAAACAATTAATATATTTTTACCTTTGATGCCAAGATTGTAGAGATTATATGCATCACATGTAACAACATAACATATGACGTGGCATGCACGACATGGTATTGAAAATGATGTGATGTGTCATCCTTCAAATGGAGAAGCATGGAAATCATTTGATTGTACATATCCGGAATTTGTAGAAATGCATCGTAATATTCGCTTAGGATTGTGCGCCGATGGATTTGCACATTTTGGTATGTATGAAAAAAAAAATCGTGTTGGCAGTGATTGTGACTCCATACAATCTTCCACCAGGTATGTGTATGAAAACACCATACTTATTTCTTTCTTTAATTGTGCTCGATCTAGAAAATCCAAAGAAAAATATTGATATTTACATTCAACCGTTAATAGAAGAGATAAAATCAATTGTGTGTTGAAGGTGTTTTAATATTTGACATATCAAATGAACAAACATTTAATATGAAAGCGGCCTTTCTATGGACAATTAATGATTTTTCAGCTTATGCAATGCTATCTGGTTAGGTACTATCAAAATTGATGGATGTCCAATTTGTATGAAAAAATTAAAATCCTTCAAACTTAAGTTTTGTATGAAGCATTTCTACTTTGATTCTCATAGACAATTTTTATCAGAACAACATCAGTTTAGACGAGATAAGAAAATTTTCATCAAAGACAGAATTGAGATATCACCTCCTCCACAAAGATTGAGTGGTAATGAAATATTATCGATGATTTGTGATTTGCCCACGGCTATGGAAAATCCATCTGGCACGCCTGTATGTTTCTGAGTCTTGCACAACTGGACAAAAAAAAGTATTTTTTTGGGGATTCCTTATTGGAATCATTCTTTCATCCGTCACAACCTCGATGTCATGCATATTGAGAAAAATGTGTTTGACAATGTCATCCACACAGTGATGAATGTGAAAGGAAAAAACAAATGACAATGTCAATGCGAGAAAATATTTGTTTATACTTCCAATATGATAATTCATTTCCCCCCTCCTTTAGGCGACTATTTGATGTCAATGATTTCCGGAGAGGATATTGATGTAGGTTTATATTTTCTTCTGTTTCCGCATATTTTTTTGTTTAGTTTCGAAGTTGATGCTTAATTTTTTAGATTCGGTTTATATGATTTGAGAGAAATGTGAGTGAATATGATGTTAGATGATATGAACAACCAATCATGCGTTAGATCTTTAGGTTTTGTTTATGATTTATGTATTTCTAAAACCTCGTTACTTTAGGTTTGAATCTTCCACTTCTGTGATTATTATTACTTTTTATATATGTCGACAAACACTTTCACTTCTAGAGCATGTCCAAAATGAGTGTTTTATGGTCATCTTTTAGCTAGTCTAAAAGGTTTGGATGTTTTTTTTTATCTAGTGGACTTCCATTTGGCGTAGTAATAGAGTGACAAAGTTGATCGGCCCTATTAGAATTGAAAAAACTCAGGTGTGGATACTACTTACTTCTCGTTATATCAATGTACCACCTAAACCTTCAGCCCTAGCCTTATTACGTGCTTCTTTTGAATTCTGATGATAACACAATATGTATGCTCCATTGAGCACGACTAACTGACTTGGAACTTCAAGTAATTAAATGGTTCATTAGAAAAATGGTAGTGAATCTAGTGATGTAATACTAATATGATCATATGTATATGTATAGGAATATAAAGTTTGGATCCAATATGTTTCTTGTATTTATTCTGGGTCAAACATCTTGTATATCAAGATACCATATAAAATTTAGTTGATTAATCATCTAGGGAGAAGTGTAAATTTGGTGGTGTTAGAATAAACAATTATTTGTTGCACTTTTGCATAATACTAGCTAGTTAGGAGTAAATTCTATTTTGTACAAAGATGTAGCAGTAGTGAAACCATACTGTAATTGACCAAAATATGTGCAATTGAATGCAATTTGAATTGTTGGCATATTTACACCATCCCCTCTTCTTTATTTGTGTTATAATTATGCTTTTGTTATTATTATGTTTTGTTGTTTATGAAGGAATTGTGTCCTTTAATTTAATGTGCAATGACTAAACTTGGATAGGACAAATTAACAGATATAATTTAATCCGATTATTTTAGGAGTCGTAGTGCTTTGCTAGAAGCCAACTACGATTAATGAGGTTAAACCTATAACTATTATAATCGGGTCCTATGAGGTCACACACTTAGAGTTGACCGACTAGATAAACGAGAAAGATTGTTAATTATTAATACATATTAGATATTATTAATAATAAGAAATATTATTTATTTGTGAAATAAAATAATATATAATTAATACATATTAGATATTATTAATAATAAGAAATATTATTTATTTGTGAAATAAAATAATATATAATTAATGGTTAATTATGGAGTTAAGATTCTGAAATAAAATAATATATAATTAATGGTTAATTATGGAGTTAAGATTTTGAAATAAAATAATATATAATTAATACATATTAGATATTATTAATAATAAAAATATTATTTATTTGTGAAATAAAATAATATATAATTAATGGTTAATTATGGAATTTTATTTAATACAAAACGATTCATTTATTTGCAAGAAAACGGAAGTGAATAGAGAGAGAATTGTTCCTCTCTTAAAACGGCTTTTGCTATATTACGGTGAGAACTCCAAGAGGAAGAAATCATCTTTTAATATAGCAACTGGATTGCTTCCCCTTTGTATTTTTCGTCCTAGCAGTCGAAAGTAAAGAGATCTAGTCGGGATCGTGTGGACCAAGTAGATGAGCAACACGTGGGGCTCTCGACTATTCATTACTACCAGATCTGATCCGGTTCGCGCATCAAAGGTATATTTCTATAAACTATATATCATGATTCTATCAATTATGCATGATCATATGATTAAATGTTTAAATTAGATATATAAATTATTCTGCTGCGAACATCTAATTAACCAACAGTGGTATCAGAGCGCAATGTTGCATATATTGAAAGGATCAATAAATTAACTGTTAATTTTGATGCGGATCTATATCGATGATATAATTTTACATATATTAAGATGTAAAACTATCTTTAAGAAAATAAAAGAAATATTTATTTTAATTGGATTATATAAATATTTGGATCAAATAAATATGATATATTTGTTTTCTAAAAGTTAGGAAATCCCACTTATTAAAGATTAATATTTTTCTAGTATGACCCAGAAATACGATACGAGCATCGTTATATTTTTTTATAACACGATCTACGTATCGTTATGTATTTTGTAATAATTAGATTATTATAAATAATTATGTAATACAAATAAGAACCATGAAGTTCAAGGATGGAGATCCATGAAGGGTGCAAGCATGGAGACCAAAGAAGTTTAGCTCTTTATATATATATATTTTTTTTGCATCTTAGGGGCCATACTAGGATCACAATTTTCATTGCATTGTTTTTATTTATAATAATTTTCACTAATAAATAAAAGACAATCAAAACTTAAGTTCCTAAAGAAAATTGGGGCAATGCCTTTCCGTGTCATGACCCATGAAGTTTATGGTTTTGGTTGGATAGGTTTCGCAAAAGCGAGGGTGTCTTTCCTCAACCTTAGGCTCCTGAGGATGAATCTATACGGGGATTCATAAACCTTGATACGGTTGTACCCAACAAGAGACCAAAAGGCAAAGTTTTGGATCTTGAGGCATGGGGATGAATCCTACATTGGATGTGGATCATCAACCAAGAATTATAAGAAATTATAATTAGTAATTGTTACTTACCTTGAACACACAAGACCTAAGGCAGTGCAAAAGTACGTTGGGGATTGTCTGTAATGGGATCTTGGAATCATTTTATTCATAAGGGACTATAAAAACTTGAATAAAATGTGCATTCACTTATTTTAAATTGTTCAATTATAAGTATTTTGCAAATTTCAAAACATAAATTGATTTGTATGTCATTTATGTTCTGAAGAATATGTCGAACGATAATTTGAAATTCTCTCTGCGCTCAATTGTTGAGAAAAACAAGCTCAATGAAACGAACTTCCTTGATTGGGAAAGAAATCTAAGAATTATTCTCAGGTCTGAGGGACGTGAGGACGTCCTAACTACCCATATCCCTACTGTGACCGGAACCTCATCAGATGAGGAGAAGGCAACATCAACTCGGGTGAAAACTGAAGCATTACCTGTTATTTGCCTCATGCTAGCTGCAATGGAGCCTGAATTGCAAAAGAGGTTTTTGCATTCTGATGCTTATACTATCATAACTGAACTGAAAACGCTTAGGCAAGGATAGAGCGATATGAGACTCACAAGGCTATACTTGATAGCAAGCTTGTGAAGGGAAAACCAGTGAGTCCTCATGTGATTAGCCTGACTGGGCTTTTCAAGAGGATGGAAAATCTGGGGACCCCATATGACCAAGAGTTGGCCACTGATATTGTTCTTAGATCCTTACATGATGGTTTTGCACCATTTAGAATGCAATACCATATGAATGGTCTAAAGCATGATCTGAATGAGCTCCATAACATGCTTAAAAATGTTGAAGGCAATATTATTGATGACAAGAAGAAGGAAGTTCTAAATGTCAACAATGGAAAGAGGTTTAAGAAGGTGGCTAAGAAAAAGAACAATAACCAAGGGAAAAGCAAGCAAGTTGCCAAACCCAAGGGTGGTGAGAAGCCAAAGATGGCTGCTGATCATGATTGTTTTTACTGCAAGTCCAAGGGACACTGGAAAAGAAATTGTCCAAAGTACCTAGAAGACAAGAAGAACGGGATTGTGAGTTCCACTTCAGGTATTTATGTTATTGAGATTATGACAACCGATGTTCTCACATTAAATAATGGTCCTACTTGGGTATTAGATATTGCATGTGGTGCTCACATTATTTCATATGTGCAGGGACTTAGAAATAAAAGACAAGTGAAGAAAGGAGAGATAGACCTGCGCGTTGGAAATGGAGAAAGTGTTGTTGCACTTACCGTAGGAGATTTAAGTCTATCTTTACCTTCTGGTTTAATATTAGAACTGAATAATTGTTATTGTGTTCCTTGCATTACTAAGAACTTTGTTTCGGTTGCTGTATTACATTCCGAAGGTTTTGAATTTAGCATTAAAAATGAAAATATTTCTATTTTTAAGAATGATATTTTCTATGCGACTGCTCCAATGAGTAATGGACTCTTTGTATTGGATCTCAAATCAGAATTGTATAACATAAATAACAAAAGACGAAAATTAAATAGTTTGAGTGAGGCCAACCTATGTCATTGTCGATTGGGTCACATTAGTGCGAATCGCATGAAGAAGATCCACAAAGATGGGCTTCTAAAAGACATGGATTTTGAATCCATTGATACATGTGAATCATGTGTGATGGGCAAGATGACAAGGTCACCTTTCAAAGGAATTTTTGAAAGGGCTACTGAACTACTGGGCGTAATACATACTGATGTATGTGGTCCAATGAGCACTAAAGCTAGAGGTGGCTATAGATACTTCATCACATTTACTGATGACATGAGTAGATATGGGTATATTTACCTTATGTCACATAAATTAGAGTCCTTTGAAAAGTTCAAAGAATTTCAAAACGAAGTAGAGACTCAAAGTGGCAAGAAAATAAAAGCACTTCGATCTGATCGTGGTGGTGAGTACTTGAGCCACGAATTTGATCATCATTTGAAAAACTGTGGGATAGTCACACAGTTGTCTACCCCAGGAACACCTCAGCTAAATGGTGTGTCTGAAAGGAGAAACAGGACTTTGTTAGACATGGTCCGATCAATGATGAGTTTTGTTAATCTTCCGGTATCCTTCTGGGGATATGCCCTCACTACCGCTGTACTTATACTAAATAGGACTCCGTCAAGAACTGTAAACAAAACTCCATATGAGATATGGACTGGAAATGTTCTAAAGTTGTCTTTTCTGAAAATATGGGGATGTGAAGCTTATGTAAAGCATTTACAAACAGAGAAGCTTGCCCCAAAATCAGATAAATTCTTTTTTATAGGGTATCCAAAAGGAAGTTTTGGATATTACTTCTACAATCCAACTCAACAAAAGGTGTTTGTTGCAAGGGATAGTGTCTTTTTGGAAAGAGAGTTTCTTTCCAACAAGTCAAGTGGGAGAAATATTCATCTTAAAACAGTTCAAGATGATGAAAATCAACAAACTCAACAACAAAATGACATGGATGATGTCGATGCAGAGATGATTACTTTTGAAGGCTCAGGGCCTCAGAACATCCAAGAACCAGAACAAGAGGATCTACAAACAGTTATAGATCATGTTCCGGATTTAGTTGTTGAACAAGTTGAACCCACTCGTAGATCGGAAAGGCCAAGGGTACAACCAAGACGTTATGATGATTTCATCTTAAATGTAAGCCTTGATGTTCTTATGCTAGAACATAGTGAACGTTCGACCTATAAGCAAGTAGTGACGGGTCCAGACTCCAATAAATGGCTTGACGCCATGAGGTCTGAAATGGATTCGATGTTTGAAAATCAAGTATGGGACTTGATAGATTTGCCAGATGGGGTAAAACCCATAGGAAGCAAATGGATTTTCAAACTCAAAAATGACAAGGATGGAAATGCATCTGTTTACAAGGCAAGACTAGTTGCCAAAGGTTTTAGACAAATTCATGGTATAGACTATGACGAGACATTTTCACCAGTTGTCATGATTAGATCCATTAGGATAATCCTAGCTATTGCTGCATATTATGACTATGAGATATGGCAAATTGATGTCAAAACCGCTTTTCTAAATGGTTTTTTGGAAGAGGATGTGTACATGACACAACCTGAAGGTTTTGAAGATCCAAATCATGCTGGGAAGGTATGCAATCTTAAGAAGTCCATTTATGGACTTAAGCAAGCATCCAGGAGTTGGAACTTTCGATTTGATGAAAAGATCAAAGAGTTTGAATACATTAGATGCGAAGAGGATCCTTGTGTTTACAAGAAGTTTAGTGGGAGTAAGGCAGCCTTCTTAGTCTTATATGTGGATGACATACTACTTATTGGGAATGACATTCCGATGCTAGAGTCCGTAAAATAATGGCTGAAGAAATGTTTCTCAATGAAAGACTTGGGAAAGGCCGAGTACATACTTGGAATTAAGATCTATAGAGATAGATCTAAGAGGCTTCTTGGATTAAGTCAAGGAACTTATATTGATAAGATTCTTAATAGATTCAAGATGCAAGATTCCAAGAAGGGATTTTTACTCATTCAACAAGGTGTATATCTCAGCAAGACGTAGTGTCCTAAAACACCTGCTGAGCTTGAGAAGATGAACAAGATCCCATATGCTTCTGCTATAGAATCTATCATGTATGCCATGGTATGTACACGTCCAGATGTTTCATATGCTTTGAGCATGTGTAGAAGATACCAATCAAGTCATGGAGAAGCACACTGGAGTGCAGCTAAGAATATCCTGAAGTACTTAAGAAGAACAAAGGATGATTTCTTAGTATATGGGGGAGATGAAAAATTGATCGTACAAGGCTATACTGATGCAAGCTTTCAGACTGACCGAGATGGCTTTGAGTCTCAATCGGGTTATGTCTTTATCCTTAACGGAGGAGCTGTGAGCTGAAAGAGCTCCAAGCAAGGTACTATAGCAGATTCTACAACAGAGGCTGAGTACATTGCTGCTAGTGAAGCAGCAAAGGAGGCCGTTTGGATGAGGAAGTTCCTAGATGAACTCAGTGTTGTTCCTAGCATTTCAATGCCTATCGACATCTATTGTGACAACAATGGTGCCATAGCTCAGGCAAAGGAACCGAGTTCGAGCTCCAAATCCAGACACGTTATGAGAAAGTATCACCTTATTCGACACATCATCACTATGGGTGATATTAGGATGTGTAAGGTGCATATTGATGACAACATTGCAGATCTATTAACCAAACTTATGCCTAGGCCCAAGCATGAGAGTCATACTATGGCTAAGGGTCTCAAGCACATTGGAGAATGGCTTTGAGTTTGCTTTTGTATTACATTATGTATTTATAAGTGTTAGACACCCGTTTTATGTTTGACTTGATGATTTTATGATATATGATATTTCATCCTTATTTATATTGTTTTTATCGATATTGAATAATATATCCAAATAATTCATTATTAACAAATGGGATCACCTTAAGTGTTCTGGTGAATGAAACCCCATTAAGTGAAATGAAGTTTTGAATTATTAAAAGTCTATAGTTTGAAATCATCAAATGGACATAGATGATTTTATAAGTTACTATATTGTAAGCTGACTGATAGCGTTAGGTTTCATGGGCTATAAGGACATGGAGATGTCTAGTCAATTACATATATGTGTATGGATGATACATGTAAGACTGGCCCACCTTAAGACTCTCTAAAAGAGATTGTAGAGTTTTAAGTTAAACCATGTTTAGTAGATTCCTCAGACATGAGTATGTTGTGGCCTCACTTGATGATTGGTATTTCTTTGACACTGTTAAACGCTTTCCGTAAAAGGGAGTTATAAAGGCAGTAGTTGGGATTGCTAAAAATTGAGTGGGAGCCATAGTCATACAAGAATGGAGAAGTCCTCCTACTTCATGTATACTGTGATACATTGAACAGGAATGGTGTCTCGGCCACTTGAAGAGCGAGAACTGAAAATGCATGGCCATGCTCGGATGGATTAATATGAATCATCCGTTTAATTGACAGTTCAAACTCAGAGTTCAAGAAACATATTTGATAGAAAGGTATGAATGCTACCATATCATCAAATAAGACATTAAGAGACAAATGTATCTTATATTGCACACTTGTTTAAGGACAAATGGGAAATTGAAGGAATTGTGTCATTTAATTTAATGTGCAATGACTAAACTTGGATAGGACAAATTAACAGATATAATTTAATCCGATTATTTTAGGAGTCGTAGTGCTTTGTTAGAAGCCAACTACGATTAATGGGGTTAAACCTATAACTATTATAATCGGGTCCTATGAGGTCACACACTTAGAGTTGACCGACTAGATAAACGAGAAAGAAGGTTAATTATTAATACATATTAGATATTATTAATAATAAGAAATATTATTTATTTGTGAAATAAAATAATATATAATTAATACATATTAGATATTATTAATAATAAGAAATATTATTTATTTGTGAAATAAAATAATATATAATTAATGGTTAATTATGGAGTTAAGATTGTTAAATAAAATAATATATAATTAATGGTTAATTATGGAGCTAAGATTGTGAAATAAAATAATATATAATTAATACATATTAGATATTATTAATAATAAAAATATTGTTTATTTGTGAAATAAAATAATATATAATTAATGGTTAATTATGGAATTTTATTTAATACAAAAGGATTCATTTATTTGCAAGAAAACGGAAGTGAATAGAGAGAGAATTATTCCTCTCTTAAAACGGTTTTGCTATATTACGGTGAGAACTCCAAGATGAAGAAATCATCTTTTAATATAGCAATTGGATTGTTTCCCCTTTTTCTTTTTCGTCCTAGTAGTCGAAAGTAAAGAGATCTAGTCGGGTTCGTGTGAACCAAGTAGAGGAGTAACACGTGGAGCTCTCGACTATTCATTACTACCAGATCTGATCTGGTTCGCGCATCAAAGGTATATTTCTATAAACTATATATCATGATTCTATCAATTATGCATGATCATATGATTAGATGTTTAGATTAGATCTATAGATTATTCCGCTGCGAACATCTAATTAACCAATAGTTTACATTTGGGAATACCTCTCAGATTTCTAATCATCTATGTATTTAGTTAGTGGAGATCAAATTTGGAAATGGAATTATCATATTTTGTTTCTGTAAGAAGATTAAGAGAAAGAGAATAATAGTGTACTTCTTTATTCAATATAGTGAAGGTATTTATACTTGAGTTACATTAGCAATATAAGGAAAATATAATATAATATATTATAGAATACGCAATATAAGGAAAATATAATATAATATATTATATTATATTATATTATAGAATAGAATATAATAATATATCAATATAATATATTATTATATTATATACACTAACACCTTCTCTCAAGCTCAAGGTGGAAAAGCATTGAACATCTTGATATTGAAGACTAAATCTTGAAAACGTTGAGGATGATGAGATTTGGTAAAAATGTCAGCAATTTGAGCTTGCGAAGAAATGTGAATCAATTTTATGGTACCATTAACGACATGATGTCGTGTCAGATGACAATTTATTTCTATATGTTTGGTACGTTCGTGAAATACATCATTATGAGCAATCTGCATTGCACTATTATTATCACAGAAAAGTGGAATAACATTGAATGAAGGAACACCCATATCTTGAAGTAACCATTGTAGCCAGAGAAGCTCAAAGGTAGTATCTACAAGAGCATGATATTCAGATTCTGTACTAGAACGAGAAACAACAGTTTGTTTTTTACTTCTCCATGAAATGAGAGATGTGCCAAGAAAGAAACAATAGCTAGTAGTGGATCGACGATCAGTTGGATCACCTGTCCAATCAACATCAAAGTATGCTCGTAACTCTAGAGGAGAAGAGTGAGCAAAATGTGGTCCATATAATAAAGTTCCTCTAATGTATCATAATATACGAAGAACGATAGAGAAATGAGTTGTACGAGGATATGACATAAATTGACTCACGTTATGAACAACATATGCAATATCTGTCCGAGTGATAGTAAGATATATAAGACTGCCAACTAGTTGTCGATAAAGTGTTTCATCACTTAGTGGAGTACCATCAGTAACAGTAAAATGTTTTGTGGAGTCAAAGGGTGTGTTAACAACTTTTGTGTCAGTAATACCAGCCCGAGATATGAGATCAGTTGCGTACTTAACTTGTGATAAATAATAACCGGATTTGTCGGAAGCTATTTCAAGTCCCAAGAAATAACTTAAATGTCCAAGATCTTTCATTTTAAATTGTTGATGTAGAAAATTCTTGAGATCACGGATTTCATTTGTGTCATCACTGGTAATTATCATGTCATTCACATAAAGTAAAAGTAAGGTACAACCTTGATCTGTTTTGCTAAAAAACAATGCATGATCATAAGAGTTGGATTTGAAACTAAGATTACCAATGGTGTAGCTAAATTTGGCGAACCACTCCCTAGGAGCTTGTTTGAGACCATAAAGAGCTTTGCGAAGTCTACAAACTTTATTTGGAGGATGATCATACCTAGGTGGAGGTTGCATATACACTTCTTCTGTTAGTTCACCATTAAGGAATGCATTTTTGACATCCATTTGAAATAGTTTCCATCTTTTGCTAGCAACTACTGCAATGAGGCTACGAACCGAGGTCAATCGAGCGACATGAGTAAACGTTTCTTCATAATCAATACCATATTCTTGAGTATATCCCTTAGCAATAAGGCGAGCTTTATATCATTCAACCGAACCATCTGCTCATGTCTTAATTTTAAAAACCCATTTACAACCAACGACTAACTTATGTGAAGGTAAATCAACCAAGTCCCAAGTTTTTGTCTTGGTAAGTGTTTGCAATTCTTCTATCATTGCTTACTGCCATAAAGGGTTAGAGTTGGCCTCGCGAAAAGTACGAGATTCATAGAGAGAGACAATAGCTGAGTACACATGAAAGTTATGAAGACGAAAAGAAGGTTGACTTACATGATTGATACGACGACGAGGTGGTGGTGGTGGTGATGTTGGTGATGGTGGTGGTGGTGGAAAATAAGAAGATTCTTGAATGATATGATCAGATTAGGTATGTGCCGGATTTTGAGATTGAGAAGATGTCGATATAGGAAATGCAGATGGAGTTAAGTCGCATGAGTTGTTAAATGGTCCTACACAAGAAATGTCAGGAAACAAAGGTATGGTAGGATCACGAAAAAATTGAGTAAGAGGTTCATTGACTCTAAATTTAGATATAGTTGAAAACATCTTATGTTCCCAAAATGATACATGACGAGAGATACGAAGACGTTGAGACAATGAATCTCAACACCTATATCCTTTGTGTTCGATTCCATAATCTAAGAAACAACATAATCAAATTAGAGGTTCTAATTTATTGTATTCATGAGGTTGTAATAAAACAAAACAAACACATCCAAAAACTTTGAGAGTTTGATAATTCGGAGCTCGATTAAAAAGACGTTCAAAAGGAGAGATGTTACCTATGATAGGAGAAAGAATGCAATTGATAGTATAAACAACGGTGAAAGTTGCTTCTCCCCAAAAGCTATCGGGACAAGAAGACGAAATGAGAAGGGCTTGAACAACATTAAGAATATGTCTATATTTTCTTTATGCCCAATCATTTTGTTGAGAAGTTCCAGGACAAGATCTTTGAATAATTATGCCCTCTTGTTCTAAAAACTTTATGAATTTTGTGTCTTTGTATTTCATGGCATTATCAGTGCGCAAGATTTTAATTTTGGAGGAAAATTGAGTTTTAATCATATTAGCAAACCGAATATAAATTGAGGATAATTCAGACCTATTATGCATAAAATAAATCCATGTATAACGAGAAAATCGTTAATAAATATCACATAATATTTTAAACCACCCATAGTATTATGTGGTGCAGGACCCCAAATATTAGAGTGAATCATATCAAAAGGTGTTAAGGAATTAGAATCATTAGGGAAAAAAGGTAAAGTGTGTCCTTTAGAAAGCTCACAAGAAACACAATCAAAAGTTTCAGTCTTAATAGGGCCTAAAGAACCACTAGAAATTAAAGAACTCAAACGATCTTTAGAAGGGTGATCTAATCGAGAGTGCCAAATTTGAGAAGTGATATCTCCAACAAAATATTGTGATGGAAGAGATAGAGAAGTGAGTTCAAACAATCGTCCAACTATACGTCCCGTTCCAATGATTTTATTTGTTTGAGGATCTTGCACAACACAACCATTACTCGAAAAAATTATGTTAAAACCGAGATCACATAATTGTCCAATAGAAATAAGATTTAACGAAAGTTTTGGAACAAAAAATGTTTCAGGTAAGGACAATATAGAAGTTTGAGCGGTACTAATAGTTTGAACATTCAAAGTAGTATTATCAGCAGTATGAACATCATACGGAACAATAGGCTTTCTATTGGATGTGAGAAAAGATGATTCAGAAGTCATATGATTACAACATCCTGAATCAAAAAATCGTGAGGTAGACGTACATGGTGTGGTAGATAACACTGAAGAAGATAGGAATGAAGAAGATGTAGTACCATGATTTGATTGAACTTTTTGTAAGAGTGATTGAATGTCTGTAAGAGAAAAATTGGAAAAAGTGTTTTCTAATGAATTACTTGTGACAACAGCAACGGTAGAGAATGCAAGCTTTGAAGACTTATCCATTAAAATTGAATTAATGTGAACATCAATATTCAGGAAAATACACAAACATTAAACGGCTATAAAATGTAGAGCCAAAACTCTGATACCATGTTAGAATAAAGAAAAAAGATTGTATTGAATGATATATTGAATTACATAAGTTGTGTCTATTATATAGACATTACATTGAGTTTATAAGGAAACTAATATAATATAATAATGATAAAATATAATATAATATACTAATGATATTATCACAATTTATATAGTATTGTGATAATATCTTACATATATTTTATCTTATATTCTAACATTCCTTCTCAAACTTAAGATGGAAAACGCTTGAACAATTTGAGGTTGAAGACAAGATGATGAAATGTTGATGTTGTATTCTTCAAGCTTCAAAAACTCGTGTGCTCCATCAAGTTAAAGGATGGTAGTGTGTTGACAGATAAACCAACGAATAGGTAGAATCCCATGGGAATAGAATGCTGGGGTGAAACAACAACCAAATGAACTCCGAAGTTACTCGCGAGTCTCGAAATCCATCTAACGACGGGATGACAGTGTGTTGCATTAAGAAAATCAACGAAGAAGATAGAATCCCATGGGAATAGAATATTGGGGTGAAATAACACATGTAAAACTCATTCTAACGAGAGAATGAAAGTGTGTTGACTAAATAACCAATAAAGGAGCACATATGATTGGATTAACACCAAAAAAAATATGTAATTAATTACTAGAATAAAGCAACAACTGAAAACAAACTCAGAGAATATGATTGTCGAAAAAAGTAAGAACATCAACATAATTATTTAAAATAAGAAAAATATTATTAAGAGATAGTAATAATAATTAATAAATAATTATTAAAGCTCTCCATCAATGGCTAAAGTAATCATTAATGGAGACAGCAAAAGACTATCACTAAATTGACTAAGAACGATAATAAAACTCTGATACCATGTAAAAATATTAAGAGAAAGAATAAGAAAAATATAATATAATATATTATAGAATATAATAAATATAAGAAAAATATAATATAATATATTATAGAATATAATATAATATATTATATTATATTATAGAATAGAATAATCAATATATTATTATATTATATACATTAAAAGTTTTCTAAGATTCAAAATTTATTTGTGTGGATTGGAGATATTGTATTACATTAAGAAATAAGTATATTTTCAAATTACGACATATATTTGCATGTTGCAACTGAATTATATTATACTGTATTTTACTTAAATTCAGATTTCAAGTTAATTGACCCATTTTAATAATATGCAAGAAAGTTGTATTTCTCATCAATTTTGATAACATAATTAAATAAAGAAATAATTTAGCTTCACAACTAATCTACTAAGCACTCAATATAAAATAAGCTTAAAGGGATACATGTAAGAGGTGATAGATGAACCTACACCACCATTAAAACTACACAAAATATCATATTTTTATTTAGAACTTTAAAACAAACAATTGGTTATCAAAGAACAACAACTTTAAGTCTGAGCTAAACTGATCAAGAATGAGGATGACTATACTTAATCAAAATATAGTATGTAACAATACCTTTTTCTATTTAGAAATATTAAAAAAAATGATTTTCACTCCATTAAAACTTCTTTTACTTTTAATAAAATCTAATTTTAGATAAAATTATAAGTAAGAATGTCTTAGTAAAAGAATGTCTACTAAGAGAGATGTACAACATTGAAACTAACAACTTTCCTATGTTTCTATTGAACACTCAACAATGATGAAATCGAACTGAGTCAAATTAAAATGTTCTTAAATTGTTTGTCCCACTATCATTTTTAGTTTAATTATGTAAAATTGATTAAATTTGTTAAATTTATTTATATTTCATCTTTCTCTCTTTATTTCTATTTAAATTTTATATATAATGTGTTGATCGAGAGGAATGATAGGGGATGAGTACCAATATCTCTCCGATCAAATATTTGTATGATCCATGATCATACCGAACCTTATTGCTATTATTCAAGGTTTGTTTGTTCATGATTATATTACTGATTAATTGTGAAGTACACAATGAGTATTTTATTTAGAAACAAACCTTAATGGATAATGTTTTGGCTAATCATTGATATTTTGGCTTCTTTAGAGGTAATGTCATTTTCAGCTGAAAGATAATGAAATTGCACATAATATTTGGGAAATTAAACCCAACGAACTTAAGTAAGTTATATTTTATTTCTCATAATTATAATATGTTTAATTAAATCAATAACTTGTAAATTGTTTTATACTTTTGACAGTTTTGAACCTGATATTACGAGAAAGTTGAATAGAATGATAACATCTTGTTGGCATGGAGGTCTGTACATTAGTTTGAAAACAATGCCAAAAGAAGTAAAAAAAACTTATGGTGAAGTGAATTCAATATAAGTTGATTGAATTTAGGTTGCCGACATTTGTGATGTATATATATCTTAATAAAAAAATACATTTTAATTTTTCAAACAATTTAAACCCTCTTGGTAAGTTATTTTATAACCAACTTTAATTAATTTTAACAATTCAAATAATTGAATGTTAACTTCTTAAATTTTTTTCAAATATTTGTACGACATGTGAAATTCAAATACAATCAAACTCAAATGGAAGAGATTCGCAAAATATTCAAAAGAAAAGTGGACAAAAAGATAAGGAATTTCGTATGATGTGAGAAAAAACAATAGAAAGTCATGGTTCATTAATTAACCCAAATAGTTTGGAGGTAATACAAAGCATTTTTGTCGATCTCAAGTACAAAAAGAAAAGTAAGAAAGCAAAAATAAGTTGGGAAATCAATTTTGAAGCATCTATGGGCTATTCAAGAACATAATAAATGATTATAAGTCAATTAATCTATTTTTTTATCTTTAATCATTTTTTGCGAGAAATATTTGTTAGAATTTCAAGAGATTTATATTTGGTAAATTTATGGATTCTAATTAGAGTTTTTATTACATGTTTATAATAAACAGATCTGTAAAAAATGCTCAATTACTGAGAGCTATCTCCGAGAGCATTCTAGCGCTCCTAGTAAAATTATTATCACCGAGGGCTTTCTTCCGCATTCGGTGATAATTCGGTTATAACCGAGAGAATTCATTCGTCCTCAGAAATAGTTCTAATTATCGAGAGTAATTACTATTGAGCTCTTGGAAATATTCGTTTATTAATTTTACCGAGGGCTTTATGGGGTGCCTCGACAAAAATGTGCTCTCAATTGCTGAAGCTATTTTCATAGATGTCAATGATTAATCAACTGCTCTTGCTACTAATGAGTGCATTTTATCTCTTTATGTCTTATGTATAATCAATGCTCACAACTACAAATTCAAACCTTATATATAGTATTTTACTCCATCCTTATTATTCTTTATTCCCAAAAGAATCAAAAACCTTATCTCTAATACATAGAGCTAGCTGCCCATCCAGAAGTTTCCACCTTATAATAACAGCTCGACTGGGAATTCAAAAGTTGGGCACAAGGCTCCGGTTTCACCAACCGAGAAGAACCCGACACATCAGAACAAACCCACGAATCAAACTCGGTCAAAACCGAAAACGAAACACTCCACAAACATATCGAAGTAAAAGGAGATCATTCCTCAATTCCGCCTATAAAACTCCTTGCCCAACTAATTTTTTATCAACCACATTTCTCAGCATTATTATTCCATTAAACACCGGAATTGCGTTCGAAAATCAATGTCCAGATGCTTTCATTGTAATTACGAACTAGGGAATGACAGTTCCATTGTAATGTACGAATTAGTTCTTGAATCTTTTACTCTACACTTGTTGTAGAGAGAAAAACCAGAATGATTCATTATAGAAAGAAAAGAAAGAGAAGGAAAGAAATAGTTAGAGAATGGTTGTTTGTCCCACATTGAAATATTAGAGGAGAGACTGCAGAAGTTGAAGAAATAAATAGATGACGAAACTAGTGGAATGATTATACCTTTCTCGGCCTTTTGACTAAGATCACTAGATCTTTTAACAGAATGTTAGAATTAGTTCAGAATGGAAAGTTAAAATTAGTTGGATGCTTTCTCTCTATATTATTATTATTATTATTCAGAATGGCAGGTTATTATTTCAGAAAATTAGTTTAAAGCTTTCTCCGAGAGCATACTTCGAGCTCTCGGTAATAATTTAAAGTTTTTGCCGAGAGCCTTTCATTGCTCTTGGTGATAATTTATCTCCGAGAGCTCCAAATGCCCTCGCGGATATTCTTTTTTTTACCGACAACTCTATCACCGAGACACTGCGAGAGCATTTATCGCCCTCGGTGAACACTATCACCGAAGATATTTTGACCTTCTCCGAGTGTTTTTTCTCTCCTTAAAAATCAATTTTTTACTAGTGAAGTTTAAGTGTATCAATTTTTTACTAGTGAAGTTTAAGTGTATTTTGATCAAGTTGACAAAAACTTATCAAAATGACTTATATAAGATTTCATATACATGTACTCTTTATTTCACAAGGGCACAATAAATATACATTTTTGTTCTTACAATTAAAAACATAGTTTCAACTTCTATAATAAAAATCAGCAGGAACATTGTAAATATAGTTTCAACTTCTATCCTTGTTGTTTTCATGTTAGCAATTCTATATTCTTAATATTTTGTAAAAACCAGGTTTTTGGTTCGTGAACCTATAGATGAATATGTATAACATGGAACTGTATTAAACTTTTCATTGAAAATATGTTTATGGGTGTTTAAAGATCATGTTTGCAGATGACTTGAAATCACACTTGTCATATTTTGCATATACCGTAGAGATTTTATACTAACAATTAAGAATAAAATATGAATATAGTTTCATGAAGTTTGTAGATGATTACCATTATTCTTAAGCTAGATTTTTTATATTTATGGTAAATGAATTGAAATATTTTCTTTTATCTGTAATTTTTTAGGCAATGGAGCTAGGGAGATCGCCCACATTATTTGAGTCTTTTCATCGTACACATAAAAAAAATGATGGCAGTTGGAGTGTCCCATAAACAGCTGCAGTAGTGATATTAAATTATCTTTATATTCATTTTAGTGCATTAGTGTTTAACAAAAAAAATCACTTGAACTTTTAAGAATATTCCTTATATGTGATAATATTATAGTTCAAATTATGATAAACTCTTTTTAGTTATGTAAACATATGAGTTAATATTAAAGTTTACTAAGGTGTTAAATGTTTATTATTAATTTTTTGAATATATTATTGGTATGTATTTCTAAGATAATTTTACAGAGCTCAACCAAATTAATGATGGTTCTGAGAATGCAAACAAAAAAAATAGATGATGAATTGTGGGTCATAGTTGTGGGTGAGTCTAAAAAAGGGAGAATATTGGGTATGGATACGACTGCAAACTCCTATTTAAATGATCAAGAATCATGCTCGGTACAAGTTTAAAAAAAAATAAGATATTAAAGGATATAATACAAGATTTGAAAGAAGAAAAAGTCCAAGCATATGTAATAATTGCGAAATTTTTAAAAGGACAAGATAATATGCATGCCCAAATGTAAGTTAATGGCATTTTATGATGAAAGTCGAAATAATAATGAGATACAATTTCAATTTTACAAATTATTTTTAATGCAAAGATACGTGTTATAACTTTTGTGTTTTTTTATCAAAACGACTTAAGAGAAAATTAATATATGAGCTCACGAGTAACACATGTAAGAAACTTCCTAATTGTTTTTGTTTGTGATCTCTAGCAATAAAAATATAACAGAATCATTTTTCACTCACAATGTAATTGTGTATATGTTTATTAGGGGTGACAATTTAAGTAAGTTTCAGGTTGGCGGATTCGGGTTGACAGGTTAACGGGTTCAACGATTCTAACCTAAACCTGACCTGTTTAATAATTCGGGTCAAAAATCTCTAACATAAACTTGACATGTTTATTTGTGTTTGACCTGTTTGACCCGATTTATCTAACTCAACTCGAACCAAATCCTATGTAATTAATTCATCTCTCTATTTCAAATTAAAATGACATAAATACAAAATAAAAATAAAGTTAAATCACAAATTAACTAATTATACAAAAGAAAATGAGTGGGTGACTAAGAAAAAATAACACAAAACTCAATAAAAAAATCTTGTAAACGGGTTATCGGATCTACTTTGGGTCATGTCAGGTCGACCTGATTTTGACATGTTTATTAATTAGGTTCAACAAGTCGACCTAATTTTGACCCGAACAAAAAATACATGACCCTAACTTGATTTTTTCGTGTTCGGGTCGGGTCGTGTTTTCATGTCGTGTCCAAAATTACCAGCCCTAATGTTTATGCATGGAAGAAATCATATTAGCAGCGATTTGCATCTCTATTAAGTTAACGAGTGCTGATAGTTTGGTCTTTTGACATGTTTACAACTGTTTTCAGGTGTATCATATGACATTATCGTCTCTTTTGTTATTGGTGATGCAGGAAATTAGCCCCTAGTTGTTCATTCTTAGAAGATGGAAATGGGAGGGGTACTTAAAAAGGTGAATTTATATGTTTGCTAGTGAACTCCTTACCACCAATCCAATTTATGTGAGGTATATGAACTAGTAACTTAGTCATTTATTTTTCTTTTTTGTTACTGATGATTCCTGCTAACTGATTTGCTACAGTACAGTTTTGTCTTATTCTAATAGTTAGAAAATACTAAGCGATACATTTTGTTAATGTTTTATGTTAGTAACTATTGAGTGATACATTTTGTATTTTGTTTCTAAGTGAATATTATTTTTGACTTAATACTTTTAAAAATAGTTATTTATTTGTTTTAAATAATATCATTAAAATTTTAAAATATGTAATGTATTATAAGAAATAATTAGGAGAAATAAAATTTAAAATAAATATATTAATTTCTTACAAATATTTCTATGGAAAACAAGAATTTTCTGATGAATATTTCTATGAAAACATGAGAAACATTCTAATGAATATTCTTATTTCTGACAGATATTCCTAAAACATCAAAAACCTTTCGACGGATATTTTTACGAAAACATTACAAATTTTCCGACATATATTCCTACGGAAAATTTTCAATGAAATAATTCGTCAAAAATATTATCGTAAATTCCGTAACAAAAACAATGGAAAATTTCCAATGAAAATATACGTCATAAACATCGTCGAAATATTCGTCGTCAATTCCATAGTAAAAGTATCTTCTACCGACATGTTTAACCTAATTAATAATTCAAGTTTTGTATTTACTTACCCTTTCTTACTCACTTAATCATTTTTTGTATGGTTTTTTATAAATGGATTATTGATTTAGCTTTATTTTTGTTTTATATTGGTGTCATTTTAATCTGAAATAGAGAAATGTAATATTAATTATATCAGATTAAATCGTGTTGGGTTCAAATTGAGTCACATCAATGTTAGGTCGAGTTTGAGTCAAATACAAATAAATAAGTTAGGTTCAGGTTAGAGATTTTGACCCGAATTAATATAATGTCATATTCAAGTTAGTATTGCTCAACCCACTAACTTGTCAATCCGAACCTGTCAATCTGAACTCGACCTGAATTACCACCCTTAATCAGGTCCGACCCTTGATTAATCTCAGCAAGCCCTCAGGCTAGGGCAGCCCACTCCACGGGGCAACTCATTTACTAAAACTAGAAGATAGACATTTATAATATTATTATTTTAAACACATAAAAATTGAGATATTTTGTTTGATTATGGTTCAAATTTCATCCAAATTAATTTTTTTTTATCAACCTTTTAAACTAGACTTAAGGCAACAAAGAAAAATCACATTTTTCTACTTGGGACTAAGCATTCCAAAACTCGGAATTAACTCACTCCTTATTGATACAAGTTTTTGTAAGGTCATTGGTTGCACGACAGTTTATAATAAAGATGTCAACAAGTAAATGTGAGATTTATTTTAGGACTCTTAAAATAAAATAAAAACATTCTTATGCACATAATTAATGAGGACTTCTGCCATGTTTTAGATAAACGTGTGATTTGTTTAAAATTCTTTATAAGATGTACAAATATTATTATCATTTTAAATGATGGAATACTTTTTTTTAGATTAATTTTAAATATTATTTTTATATTATTTATTTATTATGAAAGATAAATCAATAATTAAATGTAAACAATTGACTCATAATATTTTTTTTATTTTTTAGAAAATTTTCAAACTCTTTTTAAAAAAGTATATATAATTTTGACACTAGTAATGCTGGAATTTTTTTTTTTCTAATATGAATTTGTTGATTTAGATGACTATTTGTACATTTAATCTATTATGACACACCAACTATATAATATGATTATCATTCGATCTCTCAAGTCACCTCGTTGAAGCTTAAAGGTATTTCACATTTTCCTTCAACTTTAATTTGGATAATAATTTGATTCTCTTATCTAGAAGATAAATGTTAAACAATAATTCCAGATGTTAATGTTGGTTCCATTCTCAATTTTAAAACAAAATCCAAGAATAAGTACATCTTTAAAAGTAATAATGTATTTTCATGTTATTGATTGGTTTATTCATTTTTCCACTTTAGAAAACATAAAAAATGGTATGATTTTTAAATTTTAAGATATTTAAATGTAGGCCAATATTGTGAATAATTTGTAAATGATTCAAATCAAATATTCTTTCCAAGTAATTATTTAACAAATTAATACATAAAATTTAAATATTGTAACTTTTTCTTGGGGCAACTAATTTTCAGTTTGATTGAATCCAGAGTTTGAACTTACCACTAGTGAAGGTAACAATATTTTTTTTACAATTTGACATGAAAGTAGATCATTAAACATCTCACTCTTACAAGGGTTCAAATTACACATCTAAGAAACACAGAGTTAGAGCATGTCAGAAGAATTACCTCTCATTTTCTCTTCTCTTGGGAGGATTCAAATTCAAATAGCCAAATCTAACAATCTTCATGGCAAAATGTAGAACAAAATATAGTAAACAGAGAAGATAGCAGCAGTTGAGAGTCACTAAATCTTACAATTAGAGGGTTGTTGTCCGACCAGAAGGCTATATGAAGGCAAATCTTCAACCCTAGTTACGTCTTCTTGCAATATCTCCCTTTCCAGTTGACGACGGGTAGCCTTCATTACCGCCTGCAAGATAATCATACAGACCTCACAAATAGGCACAAATAATTGTTGGTTTCTATGTCATATGAATAAAAGTGTTTCCAAATAGAGATTCTTTCAATGTAAAAAAACATTACAAACATGTGCATACATTAAAGTCCATATAAGAAGCACGCATTGAAAGCCATTGGTGATCCATCAGCTTGAACGTAATGGAGAACAGAAGGTCAAAGGCTGATTCATTTTCTGTGCATAAACCAGATAACATAATCAGTAAGAGCCCCCATAAAATAGTGGATTATTTGGGTTAAATTTGGTGTTTTTAGTGATGATTTGATTGGTGATGGGATGTCGACTTTTTTTTTTTTATGGAAAAAAAAAATCCAAATGAGCACACAGTAACAAACAAGCTTCAAAACCAAGAAAGATGGAGAATATTTTAACAATAGTTAGTTAGCCATACCAACAAGAAGCTTCAAGAAGGTTGCACCCACCAATGTTCGCGGTTTCACTGCAAAAAATTAACAACAATAATAATAATTAGAGAATGTAATCAACCTTCTGTTATAACTTATGAGAAAACAAATTTTAATTGTTCAATGAAACATGTACATAGAAGAAAGTAGAGAACAAAGGAAAGAATAATTTCATGAATGATGAAGAAAAACTTTTAATAACAAATAAACCTGCTTCAAGATCGAGCATCTGAATGAGCATAAAAGTGATATTTACACCAGCAACAGCAAATGGATATTCCCACAAGGCTCGATCACCTTCCCGCTTGTGAAGAAGATCCTGGAAAACTTCCTACATGAAAAATTTTACGATCTTAAAATATGATTTGAATATTGATGCTTTGATTGTTTTCCCCTCTTTTACAAGGTTATGTAAATAATACTTTTTAATTTTCATAGAGAAGTTGAGGTCATATAAGAAATAAGTGATAGAATCACATCAGAAATTGAATCATCAGAACTTTAGTCTTACAGATTCTAAAATTAGTTGTTGATTTCTCTGCAAGATCAGGATTCGGAACAGATTAAGTAACAAAAGTGCTCCCAAACATAACGAGAAATCTAACTTTGTCCATTGAACAAAAAAATCTCATATAACTTCATAGACATGCCAAATGAATCATCCCAATCTGTCTAGAAACTAACTTCATTTTTCCCCCTTCATTATGCTTTCAAGCAGAATTGTAGTGCTATAATGTATGTTTTTTTGGTTCCTTATGCTAAGAATTGCACTTAAAGATGTCTACTCTTACCCCTAAAATGCCAAATACCTAAGAATTTAACCTAAATAATCCACTTTTTAATCATAAATTATAGTTTATAATCAAGAAATGGAAAAAACCAAAGACAGATGAAGATGATTGAATTCATATAGTTCAGAGTGCCAGAAAAAGGGGAATAAAAAAAACAGCAATACAAGAAAGGGTATACCGGAAATTTTCTTGCGAAGTACAGCAAATTCTCTAGTGATATGAAACCACCACCCCTGAAAAAAAGGAGAAATAATTCACATGTTCAAACTGATCCAGTACAAAAATGGTATATAAGATGTGGCTAACTTACCTAAAGTCTGTTGATGGATCTTTTCCCTGCCAGCCCATTTCCTTCCACTGTTCAGATATCAGTCCAACTAGTTCTTCCTCTGGAAAAGAAGCTTTCCACAAAGCCTTCAAAGCATCCTGTACATCACCCGAAACAGAGTGATAACCTTACACTACCTATTTCAATTCAAAGTAACATGATAAACTGCTTTCTCCAAGAGATTGTTTGATGTAGATTTCTTTATAAACAAATCCAATTTTTGGGGTTCTTCGGGGTTATTAGGGTTAAATGAACACAAATCTTGAAAGATACAATTCCAAATTATCTCGTTTTGTTTGAAAATATAACCAGTCTTGATCATGAAAGTTACCTGGTGTTCAGACATTGAGCTATCATATGCAACATCTATTCGATTCTGTAGCCTTTGCAAGCATTCTTCCTATGAAGAGTAAAAATACACAGATATCATCTCATTTCTTTCATTTAGCCAACAACAATAGAACTGATGAACAAGCAAGTTCCCTGGAATATCACCTGTGATGGAGTCAAATCAAATGACAGGCGTACATCACTTTCTCTGCGTTGAGCACAAACACAAGAAAGGCCTTTACCAAGCCAAGCTGCAGATCCTGCTACCACCTCAGCTGAAACAGATTAGAACCATGTCAGGTGAAAATAGCGGTTTACATTTCCAATTATGATATAAGATCTAGTATATCAGCAGATCCATCTTAAACAAACAATAAAAATCCTTCAAGAACTGTTATAACCAAATAGTCGATGTCTTATCCAAAACAGAATCACTCCAATGCTGGTATGTAGCTTTACCTCAAAATCTTGAGTACATAGTAATCGCATCATCGTTAACAGAAATTCAAGGATAGATCGGAAACTACGAATATGCACTCACCACAAATATCAACGCAAGTAGGCATCAGTCTTATATCAATATGACCTAATCTCGGTCTATAGATCCGACCTTCTACAAATTAGTCCTGGGAGAAACAGAAGCAGCGAGGGAGCGAACAGGATATGGAAACATTTGAAAGGTACGGAGAGAGAAAGAGAAAGAGAGGAGTACAGATGCATATAAAATGTAGTCAAAATACTAATCGGTACTTGAACGTACCAGAAGTAGGATGAAAAGCGTTGCCTCGATCAAGACCTTGCGATAGTCTTCTCACTGCAACAAACGAACCTCCTCGATCGTCCATATCCACCTTCAAGAAAGACTAATCCTCAAAACAAATGAATTCACCATCATTTCTTCAAAAATAAACTGAAACAAGCGAACATCAACCGAATAGCGTCAAATTTGGCAAATGAAACTATAAAAACAACAGCACAAAGAAGGAAATGCATAGAAGAGCAACAAAAGTGATCAAACTGGACTAATAACTGACTTACATCTATGATACGAAGAAGATTGATGGATGATTCGTCAAGAAAACAAGAAAATAGTGAAAAAGCAATGTATTGAGCTCGTCGATCTGGAGCTATCAGTGCACAGGAAGGCACGTACGATCAATGTAATAGTTTTTCAGACTGCCGTATCACGCAAGAACGACTACATGCGCTCTCTCTTTCTCTCTCTCTCTTGCCGAGTTTTCGCTCGCTATATTTCTCGGCTGGATTTTTCCTTCTATCGCCGGGGACCTTGTTTGGAATTTACCTCCAGTTGAGAATCTAATCAATTTGACTAGAATCTGTTTTTATTTTTTGAGATTAAATTGATTTTATAGATATTGTTATTTTAATCTACGTGTCTTTAAAATAACTACGTAATTTAACAAAATAAATTTTTTTTTTCTATTAAAAATATATCCGCTGGTCTTCCAAACCAAATTTGACCTAAAAAAAATATTCAAACCAAACAACCTCTCTTAACGGCCACCATACTCATATATATATATATATATATAACAGTTAAATTTATAATTTTAAAACGATGATTGTAGAATTTTTCATTAAAAAAAAATATATTTGTAAATAGTTCATTATTAAATATTTTATTTTATTTTTTATATGTTATTTTGTATTATTTATATATATATATATAACTTTTTAATAGGTAAAAAAATTTAATAAAATGCTGGTAGTTGAGTTGCTAGTCCAAACTAATCTTCCACATAAGGAATAAGAATTTATTTATTTATGACTGGTTGGAAATTTTATAAAAATAAAATAAAAAACTTAAGATATGTTTTAATATATAATAATTATAAATAAAAAATATTTTAGTATTTTTTGAAATTAAAAAAATAGGACAGTTGTATTATTTTATAATATTTTGATTAATAAATTGAATTATGCGATTAATGAGAAATGAAGTGAAATTATGTTTAATTTATTAAATAATTCAACACTAATTTAAAAAATCTGATAATAAATTAATAAATGTTAGTATTCTCAAAATAAAATAAAACAGTTTTGGGACAGTTGTAAATACTCCATAACAACCTATTGTTACTTTATATCAATTTTGTTATTAAATTATATTAACCAATTTTATAAAGGTTGTATTACTTAATCAATATTAACTATTAATTTTTTTTTTAAATCCAACCATAATAAAAACATTATTTTTTAATCATATCATTTAATTTATTAATTAAAATATATTTATTTTTTAAAAAATATTTTATAGTTATATATTAATACATTTTTTAAAGTCTTTTATCTAAAATATAAAAATAAAAAATCTACTTATTCAAAATCATTATCAATCTAACATTATTTAAGTTGTTAAGCTGCAAATCTAAATTCTATTAAAAGCTAATGACAAATCAATTTTTCTTTTTCCTCAGTGTAATGAATTTGGGATAATATTTTTATATAAGGCCTTGTTCGGATTGGGGTTTTTGAAAAAACCTAGAGAGGGAAAAAAGTAATGATTGGTGATGATTTTGAGTAGGTGATGATTATTTTTGGTAAAAAGACTTAAAGGGTATTAATATATATGAATAAAATAAAAAATAATAATTTAAAATAGAAGGTATTTTAGTATTTTAGTTAATGAAATGAGTGATGTGATTGTTTAAAAGTGATTGATTAGAAAATTGATTTGAGATGAGTTTTCAAAAAATCCAAACCGAACAAGGCCAAGTTTTAGTATAATAAAAATAAAAATAAAAAGTAAAAAGAAGGCAATGGTGCCAACTAATCGGTAGTGGTTGACCTAACTTGAAATATTTTGGTTATTAGCTAGTCTCACATGGGATGCTTGTGGAGGTGAGAAGATAAATTTTCAATTATTTTAGACCACACATCAATCAATTTTGTACTTCATTTCAAGTTTCAAAACTATTATATATATATATTTAAAAATTCAGTTGGGGCTTAAAAGAAAGTTGTGGTAAATTAAAAAATTAAAAAAGAAATTAGGAATAAAACGAATTAATAAATATAAATTTTATTTAGTTTTAATAATTAAATAAAGATATTGAATTAAATTAAAAATAATTAAAAAATTAAATATATATATATAATGGTTTTATTTACATATAATGAATCATATAATTAATTATTTTTGCTTTGGTGTCACCTAATTTTAATTATTGGGGATAATTAATAAGAATTATACTGCATAACAACTTTATTTAGAAGGTTCTTAGGGACAGTTAAATTTGAAACTTTTAATATATAAGTTAAAACATATAAATTTATTTAATTGTTTCTAAAATAAAAAATTTCAAATAAATTAATTTTAGAAACAACTAACTTTATACATATTGATACAAATAGTTAAATCAAGAGTGAATCTAAACCATCCCTTGGATAGACACCTAACCACCTTTTAGAAATTATAAAAAATGAAAATATTTATAAAATTTAAAAAGACCTAAATCTTTTAATAACCTAACCACCTTTTAGAAATTATAAAAAATGAAAATATTTATAAATTTTGAAAATACCTAAATCTCTTTAATAATTTAGTTTACCACTTATAATATATTAACTTTTTTTTTTCTACTTTTTAACTTTATAATATTATATATCTCAATATTTTCTTAAAAAACACATAAATTATATATTGTTTTTATATATTCTACCAAAACATGTTCAAGATTTTTTTTGTTGTTGTCTCCATAGCTACAAAAATTATGAATGTTATTTAAAGTTAATTTTTTTAACTAAAATTTATTAACCGAGTAAGCTAATATAAACTTATAATTATGATCTCTCATTTTAATTTAAGTTGTATTTAGTAAAAATTAAACATAAATATTTGATCACATTATTCACATAGACATACCCTTTTCAATTAAACTATCATAATAGATTAGATTATTAATGAAAAAAAAAACTATATTTTTTAACAATGAATATTGATACATGATTTATATAAGATAAAAGTTATTTTGGGATAATTTAAACATTAAAAATTGAAATATATTAGATGAGGTTATGAATATATATCATGAACTAGCTACTGAAATATTATTATTATAAAATCCCAGTTAACCTTGATTAATGTGCCTATAATAACACCATAAAAATTATTATTTTTCAGACAAATCTTCTACACACGTTTTTGACTAACTAAGATTTTGTTTTGGATATATTTTATTTAATTATTAGCATTTAAGAATATTTAAATATTATCAAATTCCATGATGTGGAGGTTTGTTTGGTTATATGTTATTTGAATTTTGAACTACATTCAATTGTTTATATATTATAAATTTATAATTCATAATATTGGGAAAACAAGAGATTATAATGATATAGTTTATTATTCATTAATTAAGTGACCTTGTTTTGGTAATCAAAATCATAATAAATATATTTAGTTATTAAAATTGATTTATTTTAGAAAGTAAAATGTGAGTAATTTTATTTGTATTTATTAAAAAAAATTGATTGAATTAGATAAAAATAAATTTGATGTGAATAAAAATAAAATTGTAAATCATCTTATAATATTTTGTACTAAATAATAATAAATTTATTTTGACTTTTCTCAATATAAAATGTTATCCAACTAGCCTTATAATCAATTATTCAAATAAATTCAATAACTCTTTAAACATAAAATAATCTCAATATTTAAATTGAGTCAAACTTAGACATGGTTGTCATGTAATCCACTCTCATTAATTTCTTGGTCTTTTTTTTTCTTGGCCACATACAGACTTTTTTTTTTAGTTTGTTTGATTTAAAAAAATTATATTGTTTGAGCAAACAAATTAAAGAGTAAGTTATTTGGATTTTTTGTAAGATGAATTATTAAAATATAATTTTATATTAAAATTTTAAATTTAATAAAGATAAAGTAAATGTAATTTGATATTTTAATTCATTTTATTGATAGAATAATAGTGTTGTGGTATAATGTTTTTAAAAAAACAAATTGATCCTTAGTTTTAATTTGTGTGTTAGATAAAGATAAAGTCAATGTAATTTGATATTTTAATTCATTTTATTTATTGATAGAATAATAGTGTTGTGGTATAATGTTTTAAAAAAAAAACAAATTGATCCTTAGTTTTAATTTGTGTGTTAGTTTTAAAAAATATATATTATCCCATCGTTACTATTTTAACTATTAAATAACTTAATTTATTAATTAAAATATAAAAATGTTCTTATTTTATTTTATTAAATTAAATTTTTAAATGAAAAAAAATATATGAATATGTTAAATGAATATAACATAACACATTTATTCTAAAAACTCTATAAGAATTTGTAAAAACTCAACAACAAGCTTTATGATCTATACATAAACAAATTTTCAAAAAAATTATTATACTTTAATTTTTTTTAAGATTTGGACAATTTTCTTTATAAAAAGGGTTAGTCAATTGAATTGAATTTCGTCTAAAATTTATAATTATTTAGTTATTAATATATATAAATGTACCAAATGGTATGAATGAGTAAGAGAATTAAAGGGCGTGCAATGTTGTCATCATATCAATGTGCTGGCTGGCATGGGATGAACTTTTGAAACCAAATAAAGTTGTACAAAGTTAGGTGGGTATTATTATTATTCAATATATTATATACTATGAAAATTGATGTTTTCCATAAATTTATAATTGTGGTTAAATCTCACTATTATATTTATATATCTCATTCCTTTTATAAGATAAATTAACTAACTAATATACTTTGAATCAAATAAAAAATAATAAGTTTCTCTATTAGTTGAATTAACTTTTGTTATTATTATTATTATTATTATTATTATTATTATTATTATTATTATTGTTATTGGTGACAGCCATAATCATTGACAGATTGAGTTTTGTTATTTAATTTTATCGTTTTTATTCTAATTTAATAAAATATTTGTATTATCGTGTAATTTTACAAAAAGAAAAATATTCACCACTCTACTTTTTCTTGCAAAATAATAAATTCCCAAACATCAACATATATATTCCATGTAAAATTTAATAAAATTTGATTGTGACATATTTATTTCCCTACAACATTATAGTATTATTATTATTACTAATATAGGTAGATGGAGAAAAATGTTACCCATGTTGGGGACACCTCCCTTTTTTTGGTGTAGGACAGGAACAAATTGGGTTTTTTTTTTTTTTTTTTAATTTAAGGTTGATATGATCTAGGGAAATCATTAAAAATCACGCTAGAAAATAATCTATTATTTCAGGTTGATATGATCCAGAAAAAAATCATTAAAAATCACACTACAAAATATTTATTAATATGATCATATGATCTACAAGATCTCTTTGTCAAACTAAGACTAAAAAGTTACACCAGATTATTAATTAAAATATAACAAATGAAGCATAAAAAGCAGCCCATAATAATAATAATAATAATTTGATTTATAATCCATCAAAAAATCATAAACTAAACAAAAAAAAATATTCTTAAGTAATAAGTTGGATCTTGAAGTAAAGGTAAATGAGAGTAAGAATACAAAACACTATAAATCCTACAAATCAAGTTAATAAAAAAAATATAAAAAGTTCCATCTTAAATCTTGTAATGGATATGTAACTATATATATATATATATATATATATATATATATATAAAAACTAAGCCCAACTCTATTATTTATTGGGTTGGTTCATGTTAATAACTGTAAATGGCACCCCAACTCTATTATTTCTGACAAATTTCAATTATTAATTAATGTAAAAAACTAATCTCATTATGAAACAAACCACTTAGAACACTTAATTTTTTTTACATGTTTATTTTTGGAGTAGCTAGTAAAGTGTATAATGATAACTTTATAGTCATGTTAACTTCGTTACAAAGATAAACTAAAATTAATTTGACGACCAATTTTTTAAATGCTTTCACAAACAATAAACTAACTTAATTTCATATTTTGTGATTTTCATTTCTTCCATGAATGAGTATGAGATTCTCTGATCTAATTTAAGAAGAACTAGCATGTATCTTGTACATTTGAACGAGAAATAATATAAAAAATCGTGAAATAATATTACGGTAAAAATATGATAGCATTTTTAATTTTATTTTTAATCGTTTTAAGTTTATGGGCGGGTCAACCCACAATCCGACTCAAGTATCCATTTATTCTCAGCTCTCGACCCGACAATCCGGACTCTTTAAAAATTAAGCATCATTATATATATATATATATATAGATTAGTTAGTTAAAAAGTTAAACTTATATTGATAAAATATCTCGTGTTTATCAAATTTAGTGTTGAATTTAAAATATAAAGTGTTATTAGCCTAGTTGGTTAAAAAGTTGTATTTATTTTGTTAGGTTGCAAGTTTGAACCAAATCTATAGCATTTTTTATTTTATTTTTAATCGTTTTAAGTTTATGGGTGGGTCAACCCAGAATCTGACCCAAGTATTTATTTATTCTCACATATATATCCAAATTAACTACACCTCTCGTGCAATTTAGACACTTTAAAAATTAAGCATCATTATATATATATATATTAATAAGTTAAAAATTTGAACTTATATTAATAAAATGTCCCACGAACATCAAATTTGGTGTTAAATTTAAAATATAAATTGTTATTAGCCTAGTTGGTTAAAGAGTTATACTTGTTTTGTTAAGTTGCAAGTTCAAACCATACCTATAGCATTTTTAATCGTTTTATGTTTATGGGCGGGTTAACTCACAATCCGATCCAAATATCCATTACTCTCACATATATATCCAAATCAACCACAGCTCTCGACCCGACAATCCGGACACTTTAAAAATTAAGTATCATTATATATATATATATATTAGTTAGTTAAAAAGTTGAACTTGTATTAATAAAATGTCCCGCGTTTATCAAATTTGGTGTTGAATTTAAAATATAAAGTGTTATTAGCTTAGTTGGTTAAATAGTTTACTTGTTTTGTTATATTGCATGTTCGAACCATACCTATAACATTTTTAATCATTTTAAGTTTATGAGCGTGTCAACCCACAATCTGACTCAAGTATTCATTTACTCTCATATATATATCTAAATTAACCACAACTCTCTACCCGGCAACCCGGACACTGTAAAAATTAAGCATCATTATGTATATAGATTTTGTTAGGTTGCAGGTTCGAAGCATACCTATAGTATTTTTTATTTTATTTTTAATTGTTTTAAGTTTATGGGCGGGTCAACCCAAAATCTGACTCAAGTATTCATTTACTTTCACATATATATCCAAATTAACCACAGCTCTCGACCCGGCAATCCGGACACTTTAAAAATTATGCATCATTATATATATATATATTAATTAGTTAAAAAGTTGAACTTATATTAATAAAATGTCCCGCGTTAATCTAATTTGGAGTTGAATTTAAAACATAAAGTGTTATTAGCTTAGTTGGTTAAAGAGTTCTACTTGTTTTTGTTAGATTGCAAGTTTGAACCATACCTATAGCATTTTTAATCGTTTTAAGTTTATGGGCGGATCAACCATAATCCGACTCAAGTATTCATTTACTCTCACATATATATCTAAATTAACCACAACTCTCGACCCGACATTCTAGACACTTTAAAAATTAAGCATCATTATATATATATATATATATATATATATATATATATATTATATTTTTTGTTCGGTTGCAGGTTCGAACCATACCTATAATATTTTTTATTTTATTTTTAATCGTTTTAAGTTTATGGGTGGGTCAACCCACAATCTGACAAAGTATTCATTACTCTCACATATATTTCCAAATTAACCACAGCTCTCGACCCGCATTCTAGACACTTTAAAAATTAAGCATCATTATATATATATATATAGATTAGTTAGTTAAAAAAATGAACTTATATTAATAAAATATCTCGCGAACATCAAATTTGGTGTTGAATTTAAAATATAAAGTGTTATTAGCTTAGTTGGTTAAAAAGTTATACTTGTTTTATGTTTATGGGTGGGTCAACCCACAATCTTACTCAAGTATCTATTTACTCTCACAAACACTTTAAAAATTAAGTATCATTATATATATATATATATTAGTTAAAAAGTTTAACTTATATTGATAAAATGTCCCATGTTCATCAAATTTGGGTGTTGAATTTAAAATATAAAGTGTTATTAGCTTAGTTGGTTAAAAAGTTATATTTGTTTAGTTAGGTTGCAGGTTCGAACCATAATTTTAAGTTTATGGGCGGGTCAACCCACAATCTGACTCAAGTATTCATTTATTCTCATATATATATTCAAATTAACCACAGTTCTCGACCCGACAATCTAGACATTTTAAAAATTAAGCATTATTATATATTTATAATATGATGGGAGACTGCCTTTACAAATTATAATCCTTTCCACTTCATTCACAAATTAATTCTATTCTAAATGATGCCAATAATTTGAAGATAAAAAATACCACAAAAGATGAGTAAAGAACCCGCTTAATGGATAATAGTTTGATTCTAATGGGATGAAAACAAGATTCCTAGTATATCATGCCTATTTTCATAGAGACGTTTCCCACTAGAGCACTTTGTATATATTTCTCAATTAGAACGTGGTGCTGGATCAGTGAATCCTGCACATCTTTGTGAAATATCAAAACAAATAAGGCCAAATCCATTGTTTCGCTCCCTCTTGTCGACTCTCCGTTCTCTTCCAAAACTAAGACACTCCCTGATTCCGATAAGCTATTCGCTAAAGATGTGGATATTTTCGGAAAAGTGGAGAATCTTCCAATAAAATGGAGAACCTGGATAGGGGCTGGCTTTCTAGCCAGGCTATGTTGAATGTGAGTTTCCGCCAGATCAAGTCAGTCCTCTTTAGTCTCAAAAGACAGCGGGGACAATAACTTTGCACTTTTACCAGATATGGGAAGACGGAATTTGCTCTACATTTCTTACTTGTTGTAGCTTATTACATGGGTCGTGAGTGGGAACTTCGTTTCCGTTTAAATATGCAACCTCCGATTGTCTCGAACCCGCAACTTCCACCTTGAGAGGGCGGTGCTCTATCCAATTAAACTACAATCCTAGAAAAATAAGAGATAGCAGAAACTCTTATTTTTTTTTTGTGCAGGAATCTAGGAAGAACATACTTGTTTCTGACCCAGCATCTGAATGATATTTTAAGTAAATATCTAACTTGAGAAGTTGAGATTATGTAGGTTTTAGTATAATATTATGATATATACCAATACATAAAGAAATTATTTGAAAAAAATAGACACCCAACTAACTGTCAAGATTCTGCACCAATTTTAGTATAGACTATAGACAACTGACAAGTATATAATAATCAATACAAATTTTGCCAACATATACATATTCAAATCTTAATCATTTTACTGTTTTATATAAATTTATATAATCATAGCCCATTAAATAAAGATAAAAAAAATATCAAATCAAATGACACATTATCTCAAATCTGAATCCATATCTAAAAATCAAACAAAAAAGATTAATGATCTTACACAAAACATCCACTCGACTCAAAAGATTCGTTGTTCAACTGAATCATGAAATTCAAACACCAGTGATGAGTAAGTAATGCAGTTAGAAGAATGACACAAGCTCTCAAATCCAAACTGCTGTTCTACCCTAGATAGGCTTGATCTTGAAGTGGAGGGAGATGAGCGAAAATACAAAACACTTCAAATCCTGAAAAGAAAGTATCATATTATTGAGCGCTGAAAAGATAATGCAGGAGCAAAAGAACGTAGAGATTTAGGTAAAATTCCAATTTCTGGACTCAAAACCCTGTTGGAGAATTCATACACCCTTATTATCGATTTGGCCTCTTGAACTAACAAAATCAATGCTGACATGACCTCTAAGTGGAACCATTTATCAATGGATCAATTTATGTTTTACAAGTCGAATGATCATTTCATAATCTTCAACTATAGAGGCTAGCATCATAACATTTCACCGCCATGACACCCTTTGAGACAACCTCTTAGTTCAAGACTCTTCCTCTTTTACAAGTAAACATGAACACAAATGACAAGAACGCGAGATGATGAATTATGGAATGAAATCTACTAGTCCAAACAACTTCACCAACTGTAGGATTAGATCCTGATCAGATGTTATCCATGACACGTGTGGTTAGCAATGTAGCTGATTAGGCTAGTCATGATACTTTTTTATTCAACTAATCAAATTTATTGTCGATATTTTTCTTTAGAAAATGAGAACCGACCATGTTCATCATCTCATTACAAATTTCGTAAACCTTTTCCAATACTAATACATGGATTTTCATTTTCCTGCAGACGAATTCATTTTTCCAGAGGGGGGGGGGGGGGGGGGGGGTGCATTGCATTGCATTGATCTTATTCGATCAATTAAACAAACAAAAGATTTGAACCTTTGCAATAAAACCCTCCACTAGAGCTTTCATTGTGATTACATCCGGGTTAACACCTTTTCAGATCCAGAAAGAGTTTCCAAATACATTATTGGTTCGATCATTCTGATGCTTGGTAAAAAGGGTTTCTAATAACAGGGGCAGATAGAATATAACAACATAATAGAAGAAAGAAAAGCAAAGATCACTCAAATAACAAACCTGAACAAGATAGTAGAAGATACGAAGTCCTTCAGGATCTTTGCTGCTCTGAACATCAACTAGAGACCCAATCTTCGAAGTAGTGAAGGAAATATGTTCATTTCCCATAACAATCTCAAGCTCTTGACGCCCAACACGATCAGGTTCTGGCCAGTTGTTATCATCTTCCTTCATCAGCTATATACAATTTCAACAGTTCAATTATTCAGCACAACCTCACAAAATACATTTCTAATTTACGATATAATCAGTGAAAATGTATCCAAAGATAAACCCTAATCCCTAAATCGGCAGCAGATTTTAGAAAAACAGAAAGTAAAGTATTTTGAGAAAGAAACCCTAGAAAGTAAAAAGAGGAGCAAACCTCGCTATCAGAGACGATGCGGCGGCATTCTCGGAGGACGGAAGGGGTAAGAAAGACCTCCTTGCGGATCATGGTATCGTTCTTGTAGTTAGAGTTGTTGGCATAACGGAGCTTCCCATCGGGTCTGAACTCGAACTCCAAAAACTCGTGGCCGAACTTCCCCTTGTGTCCAACGTAGTAGCGTAAGTAGAACTCTTCGGCGGCGGCGTCTTCTCCGGCCATATCCTTCCTGGTTTTCACGAATGCTCAACAATGGAGGAGAGATAGAGAGACGGCGAAGTCGACCTTAATTTGCCCTTGATTTGGCGGCCACCAAATAAATCTTTCAATTATCAACAAAATGGTGGTGTCATTAATATATCAATTTACAAAATTATCAACAATTTCTTTTATTTTATATAGTATTAAATCATTTCAAATTAATTTTTTTTTTCTTAGATTACTTTATTGATAATCTTATAAAAAAAATAGGAATTTAAGTATTAATAATTGAACTAGTAAAATATCCTAGTAAAATACCTTACGTTGTACACAACGGAAAAAAATATAAATGAAATTTTTATATGATATTTAATTCAATAGGTTTATATATAATAAAAAAATATTTATATAAAATTAATATATATTTATATTAAAACAAAATATATATACATATGAACTTACAATATTTTAATTTTTTATAAACGAACTTATATGAACTAAATATTTTTATATAAATATAAACATGAACTTACACTATTTTAATTTCTTTATTAATTTTATAAGTTTTGTTCTTTTTAATGTTAAAGAATGAAATTTTTTAATGTAAATTTAGTGGTGTTCTGCAAAATGTATTCATAACAATTATTAAGAAATACTAAATCGTTGGAATAAGCTAAATTTAACCTCTTCAACAAAAACGGTGTCACCCTACATTACACCAAATTTAGACAAAGATTTCTATACCAACTTGCTTTTAAGATGTGCTGAAATCTTCTTTTTAAATCTATGTAATTGTAATGAAAAGTGATCAGTTATGTTTACATGTTGTGTAGATGAAAGTTAAGATTTTAATTCCATTTAAGCCATCTGGTCCATTAGAGTCATTCCATGTCATCTCCATCTGCAAAATGTGTTTTCATAACTCAATCATTAAGAATATACAAAATCGTTGGAAGAAGAAAAACCTAAATTTAACCTCTCCAACAAAAACGGTGTCACCTCTTTTACACCAAAATTTAGACAAAGACTTGTATACTCCACATACTTTCAATACGTGCTGAAATCTGATACAACTAAAATCATTTCATAACACACTCTTCACAATTAACTACATTATAACTGTCACTTTATTCTCGTCACTATATTTAACCATAATATTTTTCTCTCTTGTATCAAAATCTTCTTTCTGAATCTATGCAACTGTAATGAAAAGTGGTCAGTTATACAATTATCAATTCAAGTTTAGTAATAAAAAGAGAATCCAACATAAAAAATATAGGGTTTATGTTTTGTATCATCATCACAACCAAAAATATGTTTATAGGTTCATTCATAAACACTTTTGCATTATATTTCTGAAAAAACGTTAATAAATTTATGGATACAAAAAGATGTATTTGGTTGAGATACAATGAAAATAGAAACCTCCCACTCTGAAAGAGAGTAATATTTGAAAACAAATTTGTATCTAAACATTAATATGATACTTCAAATATTCTAGAGACATTAAGATTTCTTTAAAAAAAGGTAAGACCTTGATTTATATTGTTTTTCTTTGAGCCAATATGAGTTTATAAGCTGCATATATCACTTCTAGTGTACCATTTCTCGTGACAACACTCATACAAAAACATTTAATACCACGTCTTTCAAAATTTCCTTGAATGATACCCATTTTTATGTGTGCTTCTGGATGATCCATTTTGTTATAAACTACCAAACATCTTTCTGAATCTATGTAACTGAAATGAAAAGTTGTCAGTTATATAATTATCAATTCATGTTTAGTAATGAAAAGAGAATCTAACATAAAAAATAAAGAGTTTATGCTTTGTATCATCATCACAAACAAAAATATGTTTATAGGTTCATTCATAAACACGTGTGTTATATACTTCTGAAAAACTGTTAATAAATTTATAGATAGAGAAAGATGTCCATAGTTGAGATACAATGAAAATTGAGACATCCCACTCTAAAAGAGAGCAATATTTGGAAACAATTTTGTATCTAAACATTAATATAAGATTTTAAATATTCTAGAGATATTAAGATTTCTTTTAAATAAAAGGTAAGAACTTTATTTATACTGTCTTCTCTTTGAGCCAGTATGAGTTCATAAGCTACAGGTATCACTTTGTGGGTACCCTTTCTAGTGGCAGCACTAATACAAAAAACATATAATGTCACGTCCTTTAATATTTTCCTTGAATGATGCCCATTTCTCATATGCTTCGGGAAGATCAATTTATTTATAATCTACCCAACATGGTTTTTCAGAAAGCTCTAGAATAAACAATTATATTTTAAGCCGAACTGAATCATATTCGTATTCTGGCTGTTCAGATGAACCATCAATAACTTGTACCTGGTTTTCATAATGGTTATAAATAAGCAGCAACACAGTATGATGACATTAATGAATATATAGTTTCATTTTCCAAAACAAAACATCTTTCTATGTGACTAAGAAATTCATGGATTAAACCAAAACCTTGCTGAGCTCTCTCGAGTAAACCAAGCAAATCTGTGACAACAATTGTTATGTCATAATCGAATTAAACAATGCCTAGAGTTGGAAGTAAAGTGATGAATTTTTATATAATCTCATAATTAACCCTAGATTCAATTATAAAAAGATTTAGAATTGGCTCAAACTTTAAGCAATTAGGAAGAATAAAATTTATTTAGACAACTTTTAGAAATCAAAAGTTGAGAAAATGGTGGAAGGTGCACTCTCCTCTTAAAATTATATAAAGTTTTATTTATTAAAGGAGATGAGAAAGTAAGAATCTTTCTTTGTCATTTCGTCGAATACTTGGTATCCTACAACTATCACGTCACTCCTCCGATTCTTCTCATCTCTCCTCTTCCTCGTCGTCTTCATCGCCATCGTCGTCTCATCAGGGGAAGAAGACGATGCACTCACCATCTACGATGTCTTGCAACAAAACAATTTTCTGGTATGTCGTCTACCAAAAAGTGTAACATAATACAAGTTCAATCGAAACTCAGAAAAATCAATGTGTACCTTAAGGATATATGTAGTTACAGCGTGGAAGGTTAGTAGAAGACGACGCGATGAACGTCACATCCTCCTGTGCATCAATCTCATCTGGATTGAATTAAACATTAAAAATAATTGGAGCCCCGAGAAATCTATCCAATAATATAAAGAGAAAATAAAATATAAATTAATTATTAAAGTTATAAAAAGAAAATAAAAAAATATTAATTAAGAAGAAAAAATTAATATATATAAAAATAATTATGATAATAATAATAATAACTCTCAAATTTTCTCATATATATATATATATATAAAGAGAAAAAAAAATTAGGAAAGTAAATTAATATATATTAAATTATAGGTGAGAAAAATGTTATTTGTTTTTAAAATATTTAATTTTTAAATAAATCAAAAATACATATAATTTTTTATTTTATTAAAAAAAATATAAAATTTATTTGTGTGAAAATATAAAAAAAAATTAAGGTTTTTATTGGATAACAGGTAGTTTTGAATTTCAGGATTTATTCGAAATATTCAATATTTTGAATAATGAGGTTGATGTTTTATTGGTTATTTTGTGTGTTGTTCTATTATTTGCCGGCGCAGTTGCTAAATCTGCACAATTCCCTCTTCATGGGTAACCTGTGTGGTTACCCGATGCTATGGAGGGATCTACTCCTATTTCAGCGCTTATCCATGCTGCTAGCAGCGGGCATTTTTCTTGTAGCTCGTATTCTTCCTCTTTTCATAACCATACCTTATATAATGAATTTAATCTCGTTAATTGGTATAATAACATTATTTTTAGGAGTCACTTTAGCTCTTGCTCAAAAAGACATTAAGAGGGGTTTAGCCTATTCTACAATGTCTCAATTGGGTTATATGATGTTTACTTTAGGTATGGGATCCTATCGAATTGCTTTATTTCATTTAATTACTCATGCTTATTCGAAAGCATTATTGTTTTTAGCATCTGGTTCGGTTATTCATTCAATGGAAGCTATTGTTGGATATTCGTCAGATAAAAGTCATAATATGATTCTTATCGGGGGTTTAACAAAACACGTGCCAATTATAAAAAAACGCTTTTATTAGGTACACTCTCTCTTTGCGGTATTCCACCCCTTGCTTGTTTTTGGTCTAAAGATGAAATTCTTAATGATAGTTAGTTGTATTCACATATTTTTGCAATAATAGCTCTTTTCACAACAGGATTAACTGCTCATTTTTCTACTTCTTCCAAGTGCAGGATAACCCCAAGGGGTTGTGGGTTTTTTTCCACCAATTAAGGCTCTCCCTTCCCACCCCATGGGGATGGTCTATATGGTTCATAACTACTCCTCTTACTACGGGACGCTTCCCTAGCCAACGCTTAGATCCGACTCTACCCAAATGTAGGTGTTCTACGAAGTTATTATATATATATATCCCAAATTTTTAAAAATAATAATAATAATATAATATAGTTGTCTGGGTTCAATTCTTTCTAATACATATTTATATAAAATAAATTAGACCAACTTAAGTCCCTTAACAATAATTTGATTTTTTTTTTACATTAAATACAAGCTTCATAATTTTAATTATTTATTTTATACCCAATAAATAATTATATGAAAATCAAAGTACCATTAATTAATCACTCCACATAATTCACAATCAATAGGATGATAAAAGCATTATTGACTTTTTTTTTAAACGGATAAAGATTGTTGTTAATTTTCCATTAAAACAATTATGTTAAAAGTTATGGTTATTGATTTGTACTTTATAATCTCAATAAAAATTATCCATATTAATCTGTTTTAAGAAATATATAATTTTTCTAGATAAAACTGTCATAAAATAAAAAGTGAATTTTATTAATAAAAATATATTTCATCATAATTATCGTTAATTACATTTAAGAATTATTGAAAATATGATTGAAATGTAAAAAAAACGACTTTTTTTTTTACATTTAAAAAGTAATCCTTCAATTTTTATTTCTTAAAAATCATTTTAGAAATAGTCTTAATGACTCGCCAAAACCTAATAAAAAAATCAAAGTTGTTTAATCTTGAATCGAATGAACCCATCATCTCCATCAAAACATCAATTGAAATATTAAAAATCAACATATTAAAGTGACGACTAAAAGGACTTGAAACCAACCAAACAAATCGGAAATTATTATATATATATATATATATATATATATATATATATATATATAGTCTCTAGATAACTTTGCTCTCATCTGTCTTTGAGTAACAAAATAAGACTTAAAAGAGACGAAACATAATAGAGAAGAAAAATTATATTTCAAGAACCAATAAAAATACATGATAAGAAGTTTAGACTTATCATATGTGGTAGCTCAAGATTTCATACCACATTACACAAATACAGATCTTCTTTAAGGTTATAATAATATTTATTATCAGTTAATTTTATTTATAATAATTAGTTATAAATTAGAATAAAACTGAATTAATTAGAGGTTATAATAATATTTATTATCCATTAGTGTGAACATATTCAATGTAATGTAAGTATATTATTTTACAATTTAAATCTCCTAAATAGTTTTCATAATTAATATTAATATTTAATACAAATCTTAAATGTATTTTTAGATGAGAAGGGTTTATTATATTTGAATTTTTTATAAATAATCAAATTATTTAGATGAAATATTTAATAAAAAATATTAATATATATAGATGGTAGGTTATATTTATTGATTTTATTTTTATTAACATTTTTTTAATAAAAATAGGAGTATCAAAAACTAAAATATAACATAAAATTAGTAGATAAAAATAGTAGTTGCACAATAAAATTAAATTCATAAAACACATTATTATTTCATTAAAATTATGAGTTCTAAACAAATTATTCCAAGTTAGTGTATATATAAGAAATCTAAAGCTAAACACAATTATCTCAAAATTAAAATATTTTAAGTAAACAAACATTCAGACAATAGCTTGCATCTAGAAGTATAATGGCATATAATGGCTGAAAATACCTGAAATAAACCAAATAAAATCAAGAACTAATGTAATAGAAAAATTAAAAAATCTTTTTACAAATGAATTTTATGATAAAATGATCTAAATTTCACTGACTTACCAATGCTCACACCTTCAGGCATGATAACACGATTATCACCAAAAACAACTTTGCATAACCATGATAGCACCATTATCGCTAAAACCTAATAAAAAAATCAAAGTTGTTTAATCTTGAGTCCAATGAACCCATCATCTCCATCAAAACATCAATTGAAATATTGAAAATCAACATATTAAAGTGATGACTAAAAGGACTTGAAACCAACCAAACAAATCGGGAATTATTATATATATATATATATATAGTCTCTAGATAACTTTGCTCTCATCTGTCTTTGAATAACAAAATAAGACTTAAGGAGAGACGAAACATATATAATAGAGAAAAAAAGTTATATTTCAAGAACTAATAAAAATATATGATAAGAAGTTTAGACTTGAGCTCAAGAGTTCATACCACATTACACAAATATGGATCTTCTTTGAAATAACTAAAAGCCTCGTTCTCGAGAATGAAAGAAGAGAGAGAAATATATATATTTAAGAAAGAGAAAATACCTATGATGATGATGTTGATCATTTTGGAGAGAGCGTGATTAATATATATAATATTTTAGACGAGAATCATTAAGTTTATTTTTAAAATAATTAATAAAAAAATATTAATATATATATATATATAAAAGAGTAACAGACATAGAGACATAAAATAATTAATGATGAAAGTTAATAGAATTGATGAAAAAATATATATTTTATATATTATTAGTGTGAATATATATATGGTAAGGAATAAAAAAACAATTAATTGATAAAGATAAATGAAGAGAGAGAAATATATATATATATATATATATATATATATATATATATATATAAGAAAGAGAAAATACTATGATGATGCTAATAATTTTGGAGAGAGCGTGATGTACACCTCCAACCTTTTAAATTAAACGTTATTAGATATATATAGATAATCCAACATTTAACCAATTCCTAAAAATTTAACTTAAAACTCTTATAATATATAAATAAATTATTGTTTTTATATATTTAACTATATTGATGAGTATTCGGAGGCGGAATCGAGTTATGGTGGAGAGGAGACACAAATACTATATTCATTCCATCCCGGTCAACTAGCGATCATATCGGAGAAAAATCGAGATCAAATTTGTTGTTTCTAAACATGTACCCTACAATGTGTCATGGTTTTAACAAAATTATTGATTTTTTAACTTTTCTCTCTTAAACCATCCCCAATTCCTTCTATTTAAATAGGATGTACATGCATAGTGTGGAAGGAAAATTTAATGAGATGATACCGAAGATACCCTTAATTGTAAAAGGTGCCAGCGCTTAAAAAAAAAAGCGTTGGTGACACTTTTATTTTTTTGGACGAAAATGTCTCATTTGCGAGACGCAACTGGTATTCGCGAGATGCACCCAACAACCGCGAGACGAAAAAAAATTTGAAAAAAAAATCGTCTCTCGAATGCCAATTGCGTCTCGCGATAGGGACAATTTCATCAAAAAATATAAAAGTATCACCAGCGCTTTTTTTTAAGGGGGTCAAAAAAGTCAAATAGCCTAATCTTTAAGGCCATTTAATCAAATTTTCCGTATGCTCTTCAAAACTAACTCAAATGGGATAATTTGAATAAAGAACCGCTAGACGGATTATTATTATTATTAAATCATGGTTGTAGTATAACCGATTTAGTACTAAAGTGGCTCCTTAAGGCAAGTGAGGCCGACTTATTTAAACTTGGTTTAATTGTTATTTGAGACACAAAGCTCACATATTAAATTGTACTATCCTAATTTTAGTTAGCTGAGGTTTTGTCTCAAAATGAATAATATATCCGTTCTTATTGTTTTGACATATTATTTTTTTTAACTATTTGATAGTGTCAGTAATACTTAATTTTTTATATTCGAATTTAAAAAAATTAAAAGATATATAATTTATATTTATATTTCATATAATTTTAAAACGATATAACTTTATAGTTTGTATATGGTTTACAATTTTAGACGTATTTATTTAAACGACTCGATATAAATAGGCGGAGGATTAGAGCGGTTAGATGAGCCAACCCATAGCGGGGCGGTCCTACCCACCAAAATTATCGTTTGACGGGTCGACGACCCACCATCCCGGCGGGCTGAAAATCCCCAACTCAATTAAACTCAAGATGGGTTGCGGATTAGGCGGGCCAACCCGGATTGTCTCATTACAAATAAAAATAAATAAAAAGTAATAATAGTTATAAAAAACAAGAATTTAAGAACATGATCAAATAGTCGTACTACAAAAAATGAAGGTAATTAAAAATTCAAATCAAAATAAACTAATATATGAAGTCACAAGTCACAAATAAGTCAAAAACATAATTAAAAATTTGTAAATAAAATTATCGATAGCATATCCATCTAACCAATTACGAGTACAAATAAGAATTTGTACATTTTCAGAAAGAGTGAAACTTCTATAATTGATAAACACCCGAGCACCAATGAAAAAAGTTGATTATGATACAACAATAGTTATAGGAATAGTCAAAACATCACATAACATAAGTGAAAGGATTGGGTGCCATAAATTTTTTTTTTGCCAACCCGGCAAACCCAAGCCTGACCCGCTTAGGCCCGCGATCCGAACGGGCTGACCCGTGTAAGCCCACTTCTAAATGGGTTGCTAATATTTCAACCCAACCCGTCTAAATTATTTGGCGGAGCGACCAACCCAACGAGCTTAACCCAAATACACCATATTTTTGTCAATCATGTTTATTTATGAGATGAGTATAATGTGTGCAAAGAGTTGAAAAGATTTTAGTTTAAAAAAAATTATATTTTTCATTTATAAATGTCACAAAATATATATATTTTTAAAAATACTACAATGGTTTTGAACTCTATATATAATTCAAAGATGGAGTTATATTTTAATAAAAATGACAACTTTGAATATCATTAAATTTATCCCAAACAATTAGATACCAAATTCGATGGGTCCCTTATGACCCTGACTTAATTTAAAAAGTATAGATAAAGAGCTCAACTCATTTATTAAATTAACCTATTTAAAAACTTTTTAGGTACAATTTAATAAAAAATATTAATTAATATATAAATCTTAAAAATTACAAGTTTTCAAATATTACCACTATTGTCGGTAGTAGAGGAGAATCAACAAGGGTCGTTGATCTCAATCTTCGTGGCGTGTGATGAAATTGAAACATGGGACAGGTGGCAGAAATTGATCCGTACGATAGAACAAAACTATTTCATGTTCGTTTTCTCCGTCATCTCTATTATGTAGTCTTCTCTATCTCTCTATATCTCCTTCCTTCACGGATTCATCGGATCTCAGCTCCTCTATAACTGCAAACTTATACTGAACTCTCTCAGCCATGAATCCCGAATAGTAAGTTATTGTCTCTCTTTCATAAACCACAATTCCTTTACTGAATGAATGCTTATCAAATCTTAGATTTACATATATTCTTGTAAATATGATTCAGTTTTTCAACATTTAGTTTGATGAAACTCCTATTTTCCTTATATTCTGCACAAATCACCTTGATGCCCAAATTGTTTTTGATCATAGTTAGTTTGATGGCTACCATAGTGGCACTGATATGACAACTGGATAGTTTAGGAAGTGGGTTTCTGTAAATGTATGCTTGTTTTTAAGAGTAGGGTATTGCAGTATTACCCAAGTGTTCACATCAGAAGGATGAATGACCAAGGGGCTCGATTTTCATTTTGAGCTTGCATGTAATGTTGATGTTTGAATTGGGTTTGACACATTGTTTGTTAGGTCACTTACTACATTTAACGATACAGGATGAAGTTTGTGAATGATGAAGACCCTATAGACTTATCGTATGGAATGAAGTTATTGATATGTTTTATAATTCATCGTGTTTATTGTTGGATACTTTAATCTTCTCTCCAGTGATTATTTGTTCAAGCTGTTGTTGATTGGAGATTCTGGTGTTGGAAAGTCGTGTCTTCTTTTGAGATTTGCTGTGAGTTCTTAATCCTTACAAACTTGAAAGCATTATTTTTGCATGAGTTTGTTGTTTATGAAGCTTTTGATTATTGTTGTGAGATCGATGTTTTCTTTCTTTCTAGGATGATTCATACCTAGACAGTTACATCAGTACCATTGGAGTTGATTTTGTAAGTAAAAGAATTATTGTAGTAATGGAAGTTCATGATACATGTGCCCAATTTATGAATATCTTCTATTTTCGTGTAGAAAATCCGCACAGTAGAGCATGAAGGAAAGAGTATTAAACTTCAAATCGTAAGTTCAAAGTTTAATTCTACTTTATTGTTGAAATTATTACGCATTTATATTTCAATGTGCAGTGGGACACGGCTGGACAGGAACGTTTTAGGACAATCACTAGTAGCTACTATCGCGGAGCACATGGTATTATTGTGAGTGATTTTTCTTTTTCCTTCTTCTGTAACTAATTTTCATTCACTATATGCTTTTGAACTAATTTATTTGTTGCTATAGGTGGTTTATGATGTGACGGAACAAGAAAGTTTCAACAATGTCAAACAGTGGTTGAGTGAAATTGATAGATATGCGAATGAAAACGTGAACAAACTTCTCGTGGGTAACAAATGTGATCTCGAGGAAAATAGGGAAGTTTCTTATGATGCAGGCAAGGTAAGATTTTTACTTTTACAATTTGTATTACAAGAGTTATTGTAAAAACTATTTCTAATAATACAGACAATGTTTAACCATCTCTTTCAGGCATTTGCTGATGAATTGGGTATACCATTCATGGAGACTAGTGCAAAAGATTCTACAAATGTTGAACAGGCTTTCTTGGCAATGTCTACTTCAATTAAAAATAGGTAAATCCTAAACCAAAACTTTTCTAGGAACTCTAATTAGAATCTGTTAGATCCCCATGTAGAAGGATATCTTCAAAGACCCCTTGGTAGTAATGCCCTTAAAAACCAATTTGATTCTCATTGAAATTAACAAGATTAAAGTGGCATTAGTCGAGGTATCCAAAAGTTAGCCTAACCTAGACCCTGTGGTAGGATCGGTTTGGGTTTGGCATAAGGTGTCCTCAGGATTAGGTCAACCCTCTTCCGTTTTCAAATATGTTATGAGCTCTTAATTATGTATTGGTGAATCAAATACTCTTAGGATTACACATTTATTTTTTTGATAAAGAATTGTTTTGAATTTTGTATAGAATGGCAAGCCAACCAGCCACTAATAATGGGAAGCCTCCAACGGTTAATATGCGTGGGCAGCCTGTCGCACAGAGCAGTGGCTGCTGCTCTTCCTAGTGAAGTAAACACGACTTTATTCCATCTGTGTTGTCATCCTAAGATTTGTATTTCTTCTCTTGTTACTTACCTTTTTTTAGCGTCTAGAACTACTACTACTTTTCTTATTATTGTTTTTTTTTAAGAAAAAGTTCTCCAAAACATGTGTATAATGGTGTTATGGACATGTTATGTTTCAGGTTGGGTTACCTAAACTTCTAGAAACAAGTTTTTATTTTCTTTAAGCAATCAAAGTCGAGGTCTTAATTACTTTAGAACCATCTGGACTAAGAAACAAACATTTCAAATATTGATAGATTGTACCAATAATAAGGGTCTTATAAGATGAGAGTTGAATTGGGTTTATTCATTTGTTCCACCCTAACATCAATATTTCCACCTATATTATATGATAAATTTTATTTAAGGCTAGTTAAATTTTGATTATTGTAGTTTAGTATTAGATCATTATTGCATCTTTAATTCTATAACTCACTTTGGGATCACTCTATATGATAAATTTTATTTAGGGCTAGTTGAATTTTGATTATTTTAGTTTAGTATTAGATCATTATTGCATCTTTAATTCTTTTATTACTCATTATTTAATTTATCAATAAAATTAATAAAATAGTATCTATATTTACCTAAATAACTCACTTTGGGATCATTCTATATCCAAAAAACTATTGACAACCACATGTATTAAGAATTTCAGATACAAAAACATTTCCATATCTCAAGCAATAAAAGACTAACCTAATTTCAAAGGACAAATGTTGTTTCCTAATATCCTTCTTTCTTATACATCACCATATATAATACAACTTATTTCCAAAATAAAAAAAGGAGTGTAAGCTTGCACCTAAGATCCTTTTTAAGTGTTCCGAGTATAAAGACTCGAATCTATAATCTTATGAAAATGAGTTCTTGTGCTCTTCCATTAGCTAAAAGAGGCTTCTATAAATAATATCTCAAATCACAATGCAAATAATCATATTTTCAAAGTATCAAAAAGTATTAATCATTACCTCCCATTCATTTACTTAATGGTGTAAGATCGACCACAAGCAATCTCGAGTGCCTCCTTCGTCAACCCCGTGAAACTAGTCATCGCCTGAAACACACCCGGCAAGCCAGTCTGAAGATTATTAAGCGTCATTGCTCTAGTAACCTCAACCGCCTTCGAATACCTCACCATCTCATCTTCCACCCTCCTTTGACAAACCGCAAGTTCCTCTTTCTTATCTGAAAGCGGATCATGCGCATCCAATCCAACCCCAATGCCAACTGTCGAGTAAGAACGATAAAATTTCCTCTCTAAATTTCGAACACCCGACGATTTTCTCTCCAACTCTTTCGAAGTAGTTTCCATTCGTCTCTTTGTCTTGATTTCTTCAGTTTGCTTTAGCGAAATCGAGTGAATTACGTTTACGAAGCTTTTAATGGCTTCAGAAGCGACAGTGTCGGGGACGAATTCGAGGGCGAGTTTCCATTCGTCGATGAATTCGAATGCATTTGATTTTTCTTTTGTTGTTGTTGTTGGTTCGGTTTTGATGGGAAGGAGGGTTAGTTTGAACCAAGAGTGGAGGGAATGGATGAAATCACGTTGGAATTTTATAAGGTTGAAGAAACTCGAATGCCAAGAGGAGATTGATGACTCCAGATCGCGAGTTGATTGACGGTGGAGATCGGTTGTTGATTCGCCTTTTGTTGTTTTATTTATTAGGCCTTTGACTTGCTGTACTATCTGGTTTTGGATTTCATGGAATTGATTCATTGATTTCCACATGTACATAAACCTGAATTCATGCAAATTGACACAATTAACAAAATGGGTGTACAATTTTTACACATTATATGTTGAGAAAAGCAGAGATTTGTATGATCTATATTGGGTGATTTGGATAATCAATGAATTATTTGAAAGTAACTTTTGTTACACCTTGTTCATTGTTCAGTGTATTGGTTATTGATCAGGATTATTTGGATACAATTAAATAACTCACCATTCTTTCCCTATCCAATAATCAATCAATTTATCAACCAAAATTCAAAAATACTCTATGTTTCTTCTAAGAAAATATTTATTTTTTCATTACATCAAATCTTTCGGCCAATAACCCAACTTTTCAGAACTCAAATCCGAACAAAGCTTATAAAAGAAACTAAGTTAGTTTGCAAATAAATGAAGCTAAACAAGAATTAACAAGAATTAGGGCTTTTTCTAAGGTGATTTATATCTTATTCATCAATCAAAACTCTCTTAGGTCATGTTTGATGTGGGTTATTTGAGATTAATTTCAAAACATACACTACCCAATCATCAATCTACTAAGTAATCACATTATTTAAATGATTCACCAAAATACTGTCTATTTAAAATATATATTCATTTACCTAAATAACCTGATTTTCAATAACCTCCATCAAACAAGAGCAAACAAAGGTTTATTTTTATTTTTATACATTTAAAAATATTAATTATTGAGGATGTTTTGGTCATTTAACTCAAATAAATCACTTTTTTCGTCGTATAATATTTTTCTGAAAATCCCCCCACCCCCTCCAAAAAAAAAAAAAACCCAGTTCAAACAAGCTATTAATTAACTGATATAAGCAATGACTAAGTGCAAGATAAATATTAGCATGTATTAGACTTTGATGATCAACTAAGTAAATTTTAGTAAGAATCTAGTATAGCAAATAGAAGCCCAAGTCAATGAAAGATGTCAAAGCTTTCAAAAATCAAATTTGGAAACACTTTCTCCATCTAATTCCGAATTAGATACTTTAAAAACTAAAATGTTTTCAAATAAATTGAGTTTTTTTCTTCCAAACTCAGCTCCAACTTGAGAAAGGTGTTTCCAAATGACAGTTTTCCATTTTTCTTTAGAGGAAACAAGAAGAAAACAGTAGGATACACATTAATGGTCATGCTAAACAACAACAATGCTTAATAAACATGAAATTCAAGTTAAAGAAGATTTGAGAACTTACCCATGACAGAGTTCAACTAGTTGTGGTACAAGTTCACAGTCTCTTAGACCAATGATCGCAGTAGAGGTAGTGGAGACTGCCTGAGAAGTAACAACAATTAGTGACTGTAATCTCTTTATTGAAACCTTTGTCTTATCCAACTTTGCTTCTTCTTCCCCTCTGTACTCCTGATTTTGTAAAGTCGAAAGCTTCTTTTCATGTTCAATTTTCACACTCTCCCTAGCCTGCATTGATTTGATTGTTACATCTCTAATCTATTCAGGATTCTTCTAATGGGTAATGTGAACAATGATGAATACCTTGATTTCTTGATAGAGTTTCTTCTCCCACGCCAAGAGACGTTCCAAAGTTGAACAGAGACTCTTGTTACCTACAGATTCATGAATTGAACCTGGCTCGAACTTGTATTTGATTCCCAATGGTGGCTTAGATGTCCAACGAGAGCTCAAGTTACTGAACATCCCACTTGAATGATAAACAGTCTCTACAAAATTAAGAACTCGATAGGATTAAAAACTAATCAATAAGCTTCAATAATTAACCATGAATTCTGATTTGTCTTACTCTTCATCTGTCTAAAATTCATATCCATCTGAGCTCTGCTGGTTTCTAGCATTTCAGATACCTGATCACCAGCAGCAGCTGCTTTTTCAAAATACTCATTCAATGCCGCAACAATTTCCGCCAGATCCCTGTGGCGAACGACGATACTCATGTCGTCTTGTTGTCTAGTATCATCAGACTTCTCTGATTTGTTCATAGCCGGCGGGGGGTTGTTCTTCGCCGAGGGGGCGAAATTGGATTGAGTTCTCACCTCGGATCTGGAATCTTTGTCGTCATCTACCTCGGAAGAGCTCGTTGTGCTGTATTGGTCATGTTCATGGTCACCCCATTCACTGCACTGTACTTCTTCTCTTTCGATTTCTTCTTCTTCTTGTTGTTCTTCTCCATGGTTAGGATGCTTCTTTTCACGGTTGTAGTTGTATTTGGAGTAAGTTGAAGACGCCTTATCTTCATCTTTATTGTTGTTTCGACGGTTAAAGTATTCGGAATCGGGAGGAGATGGAGGATAGAAATTGTCCCAGTTCCAGACAGAAGATGCTTGAGAATGAGAAGGAGAGCTACAATAGTTTGAATTCGTCTTCCATGTATAGTTCGGAGCGTAATTTCTGGTTGATCTATTTGCAATTTCACTCCGCGGAGAGGAGGAAGGACTCGAATCAGAGAGGATGTGTGGCAACTTCATCGGCGGTTTCCGATGATAGCGGCGAGATGATATGATATGAGGCGGCGGCGGAGGAGGAGGCGGAGATTGATGGAGGGAGGGAGAAGGAAAAGTGCGAGGTTGAGATGGCGGCGGCGGAGGAGGAGGAGGAGATAGAGAAGAAGGTGTGCGTAGGAGGACAGCCGGCGTTTGATCGGAAATGGAGAGAGGTTCACCGGTTGCAAAAGCTGTTAGAGCAGAACCGGTGATGCGAAGTGAACGGCAGTAATCGGAATGAGCAGCGGCGAGGTGGTTACGAGCGTAGACTGCATCCTTCATGAGACGGCGGCGGTCCTTGCATCGCCGGACTGTATCCTCGTTATCGAGTTTGGACGCTGTGCACCCCATTTTAGAAGGAAAGAAGAAGGAGAAGAAGATGAAGAAAACCAGGTGCTCTGGATTTATACACTCATTGTGTTGACGAAGAAGACGACTCCATCATTCTATTAAACCCCCCACACTAATTACGCCTTATTATTTATTTGGTTTGAAATTCCTTAACTAAAAACTTGTTAGATAATAATTTATTTGAAATAAGGATGAGTTTATTTAAAAATATTTGTATGTATTGATTTTGAATAGGGCAATAATTTTGGACCGACACAAAAACATTCATGATCAATCATGAAAAAAATCAGGTTAAAGTATGTATTTTTTGTTTGGGTCAAAATCAGGTCGATTTGTTTAACATAATTAATAAACAGGTCAAAGTCGGGTCAACCTTTATAATTTTTTTTTAGTTTTATGTTATTCTTTTATATTCATCCACTCATTTTCTTTGTAATATTTTTTAAATGAATTTATAATTTAGCTTAATTTTTATTTTGTGATAGGTGAATTAATTACATTAAATTTGATTCGAATTGAATTAGGTAAATCATAAATAATCTGGTTTATATTAAAAATTTTGATCCAAATTATTAAACAGGTCAAGTTGATTAGTATTATTTAACTTTGTTAATCTGTAAACTACTCAAATTGTAGCCCCTAATTTTGAGTAGGTTTTTTTTTTTTTTTATATATAAGAAATGATTGGTATTAATATATTATTATATGATTAATTAGAGAATGAACGGTTATGTTTGATTATTTTAAAGTTTTTAAAAACTCAATGGTTATTTTTTCCATGTCCCCCTGATAAACTAAATTAATTAAATTATTATTAAAACATATTATATATTTTATTTTTTTTAGATTATAAATTTTAAGTCTTTTAATCAATTAACTTAACTTTCTTTAGTTTTTATATAAATAAAAATATTAAAAATTATCTTTCACCGAAAACATAAATCTCCGCATTTAAAGGTGCCTTTATTGAATTGATTCCTTTTTGAAAGCATATATGAAGGCAAACATAAATTGGGTAAAGTTAAGGTGAAAGTAAAATTAGTGAAAAATGGGGAAAGAGATATTATTTTTCTTCACTCTATCCCATAAGCCTCAATCTCACTATTTTAGTCCTTTTATAAGCATAAATATCTTCCCTTGTCTTTTCTTCTGTCTTAGTTTGATTTTCAAAAATAATTTAAATTGTTAGGATTTTAAAATAATTTATCATATTTAAAGTTTTAAGGCATGAAGTTACTATATAATTTACTTAGAAGTTAGTAATTGACACAAATTTTATTTGAAATATTTAACTCTTATAACTTAACTATCTTATAGATTTTCATCGTACAATTCATATTTCTTACCAATCATTCAATTTATTATTCGATAAACACTTAAACATATTTATATCATTTATACCTGATAACTTATAAATAAAAACTAGTGGTTATAGTTTGTTTTTCACATATTTAAATCAACTTGCTTAGTAATATAGAAATAAAATAAAAATAAAATAAAATAAAATAATATGTTTTATCATGAATTTTATTTTTTAATTTATTAATAAAAATTTTAAAATAATTTTTATTATTACAAAATTAATTATTAATATATATTAATATCCTCTAAATATTTTCAAAAATATATATTAAATTAGTTTATTCAAATAAAATTTTGATTTATTCAAATAAACTCATTCTTATCATAAATTCTCAGTGAAAAATTAATATGAGATTTTATATTCTTATTTCAAAATTCTTAAATATCATTATCTGGTTAAATATAAAAAAAATTCAATGTCTCTTAAATACTAATAAAATGTCATTTAAACATAGTATCATAAAAAAAATAGGCTTATTTAGCTTCTTTTAGTAAATTTACTTTTTATTTTTTAATTTATATATTTATTAATTAAATATTAATATATTTTCTTTTTCATTCTTTTTTTTTATTTAACCTCTTTTAATAAACTATACAAATTTTGCACTTATTTAATATATTATTATTGTTTATAGGATATATACTTAAATTACGAGGAGGATTAGACACACTACAAAGGAGAAACGAAATCAAACGTTTTAAAAAAATAAAAAAATAAATAGAATTGAGCAATCTGTTCAAAATCAAATTTTTATGAGTCTTTATTTAGAATGAAATTTAGAACAATGTAGTCGACAAGTTGAGAAAGATTAATAGTATAAAAAATTATGTTTAAGAGCAACTCCAACCCTATTACAAAAAATACCTTCAAAATGGGGTTTTCTCCTCTAATCCACAACCAAATTAAAACCCAAAATAAGTTTATACTCATTTTCTCTCCCATGAAAACGCAAATTTGTGTATGCACTATTCACATACTCAATTTTTTTTACAAATACAAAATGAACCATCTAACTATATTTATAAGTTAATTTTATATATTTTAATATTTTATATCCTTATTGATATGTTTTTATTTTTTTTTTTATTTTTATCTTCTCTTTTTATATTAATATTTTTTTATATATCATAAATTTATAATAATGAATAACATTGATAAAAAAAATTAAAAAATAATTTTTAATAATGTTTGTTTTGATATAATTGATAAAAAAATTAAAAAATAATTTTTAATAATGTTTGTTTTGATATAATTTTTTATATTTGTACAGTGTGATTGAGTTTATTTAATAAAATTTAATTTGTTTTTTTTATTAATGTTTGATTTGATATAATTTTATTGTTTATGTAATGTAATTTGTGCTTGTTTAGTTAATGATGTTTAATTTATTTTTTTTATGTGTAAATTATTAATTTATAATTAATTTTATCATATTTTATCTAATGATGTGAGTTTGAAAAGTATTAAGATTTAATTTGTAAAGTTGATAAATATATAGGTAGTATTGAAAAAATTTGTGTAAAAAGGAATATTCCAAAAATATTTTTTTTAGTTTAAAAATGAATTTTTGGGTTAAAGATGAATTACTGTTTAATGAGACACTTCCTGCATTTTGAGTTTAAAAATGGGTTTTTAGGTTGGAGATGGTCTAAAGTGTTTTAAATTATAATGTTTTTTTTATTTAAAAAATATTAATCTATATATAATTAACTCTTAAGTTTGAACAAGTATCAAAGCTAGAAAATAGGGTTTGGATCTTCTATATAAAATGACTTATTTTTTAATTTCTTGTTCACATATTTATTTTCTCATCAATTTGATCAATTAGGATAATAGTATTTTGAATTTGAATTATTTAAAATACTTTTTAAATAACTTATCATCTTTAATTTATCTACATTTTCAACTACCACATTAGTTAAATTATTAAAATACGAAAATATTATCTATTTATATTTTTCAATAAATTTTAACTTTTTTCATAAATTTTCATTTATTTTGTATAGCACAAATCCTAACAAGGTTATTATTTAAATAATCTAATGAATTATTTCAATAATTACAATTCTAACAAGGTGTATAACCAAATTATAGTGGTAGGCTGGACACAAACCCGGATTACTAAAATAATAATAAATAATAAAATATTAATACACTTTTGTCATCAAGGATCAATTTACTGTAAAGTCTACTTTTAACAGCTTGTTTAATTGATATAAAAGTGGTTTATTTAATTTTTCATAAACTTAAATATATAAATTAACTATATTAATAAAAAAAGTCTCATAACATAATTGTACCCTTTAGAAAAAGATGCAATGAGTCATTTTCTTCTTGGACAAGTAGGCTATAGTGGAACCATTTGTCAGCACTCACCTTTAAGTTTAGTTTGATTCAAATTTGATCAATTTAAAAAGACTTTATAAAGTTGAATTTAAGTTTATTTTTTATTTTGAACGAATAAATATTATTAAATTTGTTTGAAAATATATTTTTTAATCAAATATTTCATTTGAATTTTAATTTAGATAATATAATGATTTTAAACCTAACTTAATTAGACATATATTCATAATTTTTTTGACTTTTTTCATTATACTCGATTCAATTCAAAAAAGTGTTTTCAAATGGCCTCAAATCCCTATTTAGTTTTGTGTAAACATTTATGTCTTTTAAAAGGGTAGGTTTATGTTATTAATATTATTGACCTGCTAAAACAAAATCGATGTGAAGACATATTTATTTATTTTATATGAATTTTAGAAAATCAATACTTTTAGTATAATTAATTTTATTTTTCTAATTTTAGGAAGATAACACGATTCTCGTTTTAACTTAATAGGTTTTTAATATGTTTTTAGTGAGAATTAAACATAATATTTTTAATATATTAGATGATATTCTTATCCCCATGATGAATTGACTTGACTTGACTTGACTTGACGTCAAAGCGCAAATGTAACAATAAATCAGACCAAATTCTTCAAATAATTACACATTCTACAAAATAACACTTTTTTTTTTACAGTTATACTTTATTTTAGAATCAAAATTGCTTTTAAATCATGCTGCTTTGGCATAAATTCCTTTATAAAAATAGAATAATATAATAATATTCCACTGAACTTTTGTACTAAGAAAATAAATATATTATTAGATTTAAATTAGTAATATTGATTATTTTTTAAAATTTAACCTTGGTGAATTATTCTCTTGCTTTCAAAGTGTTATTTTCATGGAAAGATGCAAAAAACATTATAGGGAATACCCCCTTTATCTACATCAATAGAACTAAGATATATATATGGTTCATGTCTCCATGCATAACATAATAAATTTGATTTTTGCACATGTACCAATCTAGTCAAACCAAACCAACAAGACAAAACATGTAATTATATATATATATATATATATATATATATATATATATATATATATATATATATATATATATATATATATATATATATATATATATATATATATATATATATATAATTAAAATTGTTTGGTTTGGGAGGTGATACCAACCATAGCTAACTTTTACATATTTTTAACAAATGTTATTCAATTAAAAAAGAATTGTTTGAAAAAGCAACAAAAAGGAGATTATATATATAATAGTCAGGATATATGTAAACTTAAACAATGAGTGTAATAAAATAAAATATCTTGTATATTTAAAAATAAAATAATCACATTTCTTTAATTAGATAAATAGTAGTTATCAAAACAAAGTCTAATAAGAGATTTATAAATCTCACATTCAATTATAAAGTTAGTTACATTAAAATTCGATCATACAGTTATGAATGACAATAAAACGGTAATATTTATTCTCTATCTCAACAATTGGTGGTACCATTTTTATACTAAGTTCACACACAAATAAATATATGTTAAAAGTTTCTTAATTACTTTTATAATATAAAAAGTTTAATATAATAAAAAACGTCATATTATTATTAAAAAATAAATAAAAATAAATCTAGAATTTGTATATACAATAAACAAATATATTTGTGATATTATTAATATACAAGTTACTTTTATAGTTAGATTTTTCAATTAGCTTGGCTAACTTCCCTCTTAATATATATAATAACTCTTAATATATATAATAATGGTTAATATTATCCTCGCGTAAAAAGCAAATCCGTTTATGTGAAATTAAATGAGTTGATTGACTATGAATTAAATTTTAAATATATATATTCTTTAACGATTCAACAGTTAAGTTGTTTAATGAACAATAGTTTTTTATAAGTCCATATATATTAAAATTGAAAAAAATTCGTTTGAACCTAACAACAAAAACATGACATGAAAATAACAAAATTTTTTTTTAATAAATTATCGAGCTCATAAATCTTTGAAATATATATAATAATGGTTAATATTAGACTGATTATCCTCGCGTAAAAAGCAAATCCGTTTATGTGAAATTAAATGAGTCGATTGACTATGAATCAAATTTTAAATATATATATTCTTTAACGATTCAACAGTTAAGTTGTTTAATGAACAATAGTTTTTTATAAGTCCATATATATTAAAAACGAAAAAAAATCGTTTGAACATAACAATAAAAACGACATGAAAATAATAAACAAAAATTAAAAAAAATACTTAATAAATTATCGAGCTCGTAAATTTTTGAGAAAAACGATTAACTCCTCGATAGACTCTATTAGCTTTCCTAAACGGATCTCAGAAAACATCATAACAATAGTATTATGAATGATACGCATCGAACGACTATGATCATTAAAAGTTCGACGATTTTTCTCCAATCAGATAGTCAACTAAAAAATAATTAGGATGATAACCCAAATATATAGGCATGTCATATCAGTCACATTAATCCAAACTTCCCAGCAACTATCTAAAGACTCGGACATCACTCAATGAATCCCAATAATACTCCACAAAAGACTTCAAATACTAGTCACCCCACAATGCCAAAATAAGTGAGTTGTCGATTCAACTTTTTCTTGATACATACGACTAGCCATAATACAACCTTTTTTCATGCACATATCATTTGTTAGAATTCCACAATGAATTACGCTCCATCCAAAGAACGAGATCTTGGATGAAATCTTTGACTCCCATAGTTTTTCCAATAAAAATTATATGAAATAATCTTAGCAAACAACTTATAGCAATGCCCCACATAGAAACTATCCATATGTTGCCAACGTATAATATCTTGTTCTTACGGTGATACTTGTTTGCGTCCTACCAAAAGTAAAACTCTATTATGGGACGAAGTCTCCATAAAGTTTAATATTCTTCTATATATAATTCGGTTAGCGAAACCACTAGACCGATGATCAAACATGTTATTAACTGTGACATTTTTACATATAGAAATTGAAGCAAACTCATGATACGTCGTAAATAGACTTTTGACACTACACCAAATGTCGTCTCAAAATCTAATCGAAGAACCATCCTCCATAATGAATCTAGACTGCTCATAAAAACTTTTTCACATAGGATAAATTCCCCTCCAAATTTTACACTCCGCTGAATAATTAGACATTTTGGTGAACCAACCAGACCAATCATTACCATACTTACATATGATTACAAATATACTACATCATTTTGATAGAAGAACTTTATTAAAAGAAATAAGATATCGAATATCTAGACCTCCTTAATCCTTAAAACATTTAACCTTATCCCAATTAACTAGACGACAAAACGATGAGTTAGAAGATCCCCATAGAAATTTACACATTATTCTCTCCATTTTCACTACCATACTCTTAGGGAGAATGAATAACGACATCATATATGTGGGCATAAATAACAACACACTCTTAATAAAGATTAACCGACCCCATTTCGAGATAATTTTACTTTTCCATTTAGACAATTTACATTCCATTTTAGTTATAATCAGGTCCCAAGAGACTTTGGATCGTAATTTAGCACCTAATGACATACCAAGATATGTTGACGGAAGATGACCAATTTTGAACCCCAACACATTTTCCAACCTTATCATTCTTCTATTCGAAATAGAATTTGTAAAAAAGATGTCTGACTTATTAAGATTACCTCGAAGACCGGAACATACACCGAATATATATATAGTATGAACAAGAGAATTGATTAAATCAACTTGAATAAAAATTTTTGAAAATTTAAATTTGAAAATGGAATTTTAAGATCTTTGTGTTCTTAGTTTTAATCTGGATTTTTTGATCTAGTTAGTTGCTATACATGTTTGTCGACATGTTATAATGATTTCCAAGCAACTGTAATAATGTTTTAATCATGTTTAATCAAACTGAAATTTTAAAATTCAAGCTTAAAAATTGATTGTTTTGAAATTCTGTGTTCTTAATTTTAATCCGATTTTTTTGATCCAATTAGTTGTTATACATTTTTTTTAACATGTTAGGATAAATTCCACGTAACTATTTCATCACTTTGATCATGTTTGATCAAATCTTGTTTTTGATTTTTTTTTTTATTTTAATTCAATCTTCAAAAACTGTTTTAATGCTGTTATGATGTTCTTGTTTTGGTTAACATCAACTATATTCATTATTTCGAAGCTAATGAAACAAAAAACAGACCTTAAAATGACCTAATTTAAAAGATCTCAAAATTTGACCTAGAAATAATATTTTAAAATTGATCCTCATAAGAACTTCAAAATCATGATTTATGTTAGGGCTTTTGTTCTTCATGATCATATGAATTTACTATAACTTACGGATTGTGATTTCATGATTCCAATCAAAAGTTATGAACTTCTGAAATTTTGGACCAAAATAAGAACACTCGGTCCTAAGATTTTAGCCTTGGACCAGTGATCCCCGATCCTGTTCTTGATTGAAAAAACGCACCCAGGACCGAGAATCCCATGACTGAGTTTTCTGATCAAGGACCGAGAATCCTAGGATCGAGTTTTCTAATCCAGGACCAGTGTTCTTTAGCTAGGACCGAGGACCAGGACCAGTGTTATTCAGCTCCAATCGAGGATTATGACCGGTGTTCTTGAGGAAGGACCGAGCCCCGCGACCGATGGTTTATCCTAGGATCGTGGAACCCGACCAACTTTTTTTGACTTAGCACCGAGTCCTCCCCTTAGCCTAAGATCGATATTTCTAACCTAGGATCGAGCCCTGTTTAGGACCGAGAACCTTTGGCCTAGGACCGATGAGTAGGACCGAGCCTCCTAGACCTAGGACCGATGAGTAAGACCGAGCCTCATAAACTTAGGACCGATGATTAGGACCGAGCTCTCACTTAGCCTAGGACCGATGAACCTAACCCTAATCCTAGACCTAGGACCGATAACTACCTAACCCCAGAAAGAAAGAGAAAAGCTCTGAAGATTTTTAAGAAAGCGCGATCGGCACAGGCGGCACAACTCGGCACGATCGGCACAACGGCACGATAGGCACATCCACGACACGCTCGACATAGGCGGCACGATATTGTCTTTGAGTCGGAAGTCATAAAACCGGCGCCAAAATCAGCATTGATGAAAGGAAGTGTGATCGGCACATGTGGCACGACACGATCAACACATGTGGCACAATAGGCACAAGCGGAACAACCTGATTTACACGGATAACACAATATTGTATTAATCAAACAAAGCGCGATCAGCATAGACGACATGACAAGATCAGCACGGGCGGCATAATAGGCACAAACGACACGACCCGATCTGCACGGACGACACGATATTGTCTAGCTACGTTATGTTGTGTAGTTGACTTTGACTGTTATTTCTGATTTTTGGTTTCTTTTGATTGCTTTTTTGGGATCTACTGGTTGCCTTTTACTGTGCAGTTTGCTCCTCAATTAGGCTGGTCTGGGTTGGGTGGCTTTGTTGGCTCCTTTATTGTCATTTGCTGCTATAGATTACTGTTGTTGATTTCTGATGCAAGTCTGAATTGTTGATAGTTGCTAAGACATTTGGTTGTCTGCTGCGCAGGCTGAGCCACGATGAGCCTCCGCTCGACCAGCCTCCGCTCGACCAACCTCCTCAACCGAACTAAAAGCATAAGGAAAAATAAAGGGAATCTAGAGAAATTGACTACCACTTCTTCTAGGTGTCCGACCGGTCACAACGCTGCTGATGCAGATGACACTAACTTCAATCCAACTGTTGCATCGACCACTCACATGGAAGGTCTATCAACCGGTCGTGCCCATATCTTGACTCATCTCCCAACTGGCCATGACGCCCCTCCCTTGACCGATCATGTATCCTCCACCCCGACCGTCATGGCTGTTGTCAACCAAACTAGTAGCGCTACTCCTTCGACAAACCATGTCGCGACCACCCTAACCGGTCACGATGCTGTTTTTCTAGTCGGACTCACCTCAGCCACTACGACATGTCACGACATCCCCACCCCGACCGCTCAAATCCCTGATAAGTCGTGGACCATGGGATGAAATGAAATCACAAATCTGGCGGGCATTAGGAACCAAATTCTCAAATCCCTTGCTCAGTTCCAAAGGCATGAACTTGTCATGACCAATGAAAGGAGCGAGCAAATCATTTGCCAATTCAAAATCTGATTCGAGCAAGATTGGAACTCATTCGATAAAACTGAATATGAGGAAATCGTTTTGTGGTCGGTTAGTGTCATGAGGGAGTTCTACAAGTGCCCCAAAATCTATGCCCACATTACACAAACAAATGCAAACCAATAAGATTTGGGAAAAAACGAGACAGCTAATGGAGGCAAGCTCAATGTGGATCCTAGCCTAAAAATGAAAACGCCCGAACACCTACTCCAAATCGAACTCCCCCTAGAAATAGAAGAGGAATGCGTCAACGATTGGAAGCGAGTTGTCATCGGTCACTTCATGGGCACCCATAAAGCCCCATTCCGAGCAATCAAGGCCGCCCTTTTCCGACAATGGAGCGAAAAGGGACTTAAAAAAGTCAAAGTCAACGACTTTGGCTATTTCTTCCTCACTTTTGGCACGAAGACTGAATTCCAAGCCATTGCCTACTCAGATTTCACCTTCATGTTCAACTTATGTTTCAAACTTGCAAAATGAAATGAAGAAATGAACATCAATAGCAAACCACCACAATCTGAACAAGTGTGGGTGAGACTAAGAAACATTCTACCTCACCTTTGTAATGCCAAAGTACTTGCCTACCTCATCGGACTCATTGGAAAACCGCTTAAGCTCGATCCCAACTTTGACTCGTTTGAACGAGTCAGGTTTGCCCGCGTTTGCATTGAGATCGATTCAACGAGTTTAAAACCGGAAAAATTCGAGTTAAGATGCCGGAATGGAAATATGGCTGTTATTGAGGTCATGTACGAGCAGTCTGAAAAAGAGGACGGGGAAAAGCAAAAGAAAGTCGTGGCCACTCCCGAACAAGAGAATCTCAAGGTGGTTAAAAATCCTATATCGAAATCCTCAAAGCAAATGAAAACTACAACGAACACGTGAACGAGAACCAAACTGATCCCGATCCCACTTAGCTTGAAACCGATGCCCTTTTCCTATTAATTAGGTTTGAAAAGCCCAATGACGACGTGGATGATAGAGAAAACCAAAAATCTTAAAAACCATGAGCTCCGAAACCAAAGAAAGCCGCAACGTTGTTAAAGAAACCACCTTAAGGGAAACAACTCATACGCTCAACTCCAAACTCAAGCCCAAAAGAAAAAAAGTGACAAGAGAAGCTAGCGAAGACGAAGAAGCCGAAAATCTATCCGGAAATATATCCCCAAAAGACATAAGGGTGACAAGAAAGAAGGAAATAAAGAACGAGGGCAAAGACAAGAGAGAAGAGTCCGAAGAAATCAACCCCTATCGTCCTTTTTTAGTTGATTGCTTGTTAGTTTCATTCCTTATTCACTTTTGTACTATGATTTCATGTCCGTGTGCGTTTCTTAGGCCAATTGTGGATTCTTGCTGACCATCGTGTGTTGACTTTGAACAAGCTGTTGTAAGCTCAATTTCAGATTTTGTACTCCTTTTACCCTTTTCGGGTCTTTTTAATTAATGGCGTAAGCCATTTCTCAAAAAAATATCTTCCTAACCCTAGGACCGAGCACCTAGACTAGTAGACTTGACCTGAGACTGAGCCTCCCCGATTTTCGACCGAGCCACCCGAGTTTGGGACCGAGTCTCCCGATCCTAGGACTGAGCTCTCTGGTCCCTTGACCCATGCGACCGAGCACTGGTTTGGACCACCCTAGTCTTGACCGAGCCCGACCGAGCCTAGATCGTCCAAACCGAACCCAAACCCTATGACTCTAGTCCTAAGGCCTATTTAGTTCCATTTTTCAAAATCCAAATTTTTTTTTGTAATTTTGGAGCCCGAGCCCATTTTCAAATAATTCCGAAAGGTCAAAAAATGATATTTTTGGGATATTTCCTAAACCAATGTTTTGGATAAGGCCTCATTTGAAATTTATTTTTTTGAATTCTAAAATTCTCTTATGATATTTTCAGGTTTTGTTAAATCTAAACACCAACGCAACAACAGGTACAACCCCTTTTAAATAATTTTGTAAAATTATTTTAAATCATCCTTATTTAGGACTCCTGAACTACTAATTAAAGGTAACAAATGTTATAATTGGATTTGTAAAAGCAAGACTTTGTTTGTTTTAGAAGAATTTTTGAAAACCGTCCTTAGACGGGCGCATAAGACATAAAGCAAAAATCCTTTCTTGAGCGTAAACAGACAACGGACCACATTTTTTTAGAAACTCTAGTATAAATACGTTTGTAAACGTATCATTTTATTGATTTTCATAAAATCTCTTGGCGACTCTCATTTTCAAATAAATAATCTTTAAATTGGTTATATTTAATTAATTTAAATTGGGTTCAGGTTAAATTGTTGCTCCCAGATTATTTAAAATTTGAACAAATGATTAATTATTTTTACATAATTAATTTCTTACCGCTCTAGGTACTTTCAAAATCTTTTAAAAATTAATTGTTTCTTGTTAAAAGATGCCTGACACACAAACCAAGGTTGAAACGCATCGAAACTCGAGCTTTCTCGCGATAGTCACTCTATATTGCCACGAGTCCCTCAACACGTGCTAAGCTGTGGAACAAGTTGCCAGACCGCATGGATTGCGTACAATTATACATTAAAACATTGATTAATTAATAACCTCGATTAATTAATAAAATTTTGTAGTCCTAACTCGGGACCATTAAGATAAAATAATAATTCGCTAAATTTATAAGATAATATATATTTTTATTAATGCATACAAGTCCAATATAATATATAAATTAATAATTCTATATTACATCAAAATTATAGATATCTATTCTAAGATGTACTTTTATAATAAGACTCTAATGTAATTTGATTCCTTTTGAAATTGATGTCTCCTTGTACTTCATCTTAAATCATTCTTAATGCATTATGGAGCTGTGGCGTACTATGTTCATATTACAAGAGAAAATTACACAATGTAATTGTTGCTTTATTTAAATTACAACTATGTATAGGCACATGGATGTGTTTATTTAATTATTATTTATATTCATGAATTTAGTTTAAATTCATGAATGAATTATGTTTAGTAATATTCATGAATGTATTTAATTTATTTAAATTCATATATAATTTAATTACATTCAGGAATTTATTTAATTTACTAAAATTCATGAATATCTCGATAAATTAATAAATTATTAATTTATCGATTAATAAATAATTTTTCTCGGTCCCAAGGGTATTTATTTATCGAGGTTTTACTGTAAAATGAACTTAAAAATCAAGAACTTTACCACTATTCTTTCATCGTATCTTATTTTTCAAGGATTCTATTATGCCATTCGAATCACCATTCTTTTATTCTCAAATTCGTACCACATTTCCCTTAATTCATCTAATTCGAATTCACATATTTTATCATAAATTATTTTTCAAGGATTTTATTATGGAATAATAAATATAATTAATCTAATATATTGGAGATATAATATAAAGATAAAATATCTGTAAGATATCACCACAATATGATAAATTGTGATAATATCGATATTATATTATATTAGTTTCCTTATAAGTCTAATTTAATGTCTATATAAGAGACATACCTTATGTAATTCACTAATCATTCAACATAATCTCATTCTATATTTTTACATGGTATCAGAGCAAAATTTTGTCCTTGAGCACAAAATATAGTTTTCCGCTGCCTCCATCAATGGTTACTTTAGCCATTGATGGAGGTCTCAAATAAAGCTCTACCACCTCTCTCCATTTCTTCTTCTTCCTCCCCATCTTTTCTATTCTCCTTTGCGTTGTCCACTACCTCATCTTTTTTCGTTCGGTTCATCATTTCCTATGTCTTCTTCAAACCCTAACCCCAACGTCACCCGCTTCCGTTAGTTCCTTTGATTTTGGAGCAAGTGGTATCCTTGCCTTCAGATTCAGAACAACTGGTGCCTCAGATTTAGCCACTTCACACATTCCTTTGGAACAACTAGTGTCTCGGCTTCGGCCGCTTCCACACCATCCTTTAAATTTGGCACAACTGGAGCCTCTACTCCTTTCGGATCTGGATTAACCAACAACGACTTCCACAACCTTCACTCCTCCATTAGGATTTGAATCAAACGTTGCTAGTTATTCGCCATCTCCTCCTTTTGGTGCATCTACTTTCAGATCATTTGTGACCTTAGTAGTGCTTGGATCTTCCTCTGCTGCTACTCTGACTAGGACACCTTCTTCAGTTTCGACTGTTACACCATCGTTGTTTGGGGTTTCTTTGGTTTCTTTTTTAAGAGTTTTGATCCAATCTCAACATACATAGTTCACCTAATTCGATTGCGGGAGTGTAATAAATATAATCAATATAATATATCAGATATATAATATAAAGATAATATATTTGTAAGATATTATCAAAATATGATAAATTGTGATAATATCGATATTATATTAATTTCCTTATAAGTCTAATTTAATGTTTATATAAGAGACATACCCTATGTAATTCACAAATCATTCAACACAATCTCATTCTATATTCTTACACGGAGTTCGAACCACCATTCATTCATCTTCAAACTCGCACCACCATTCACTCATCTTCAAATTCGCACCACTATTCTCTCAATCCTGTTAATTCGAATTCACATATTTTATCATATCTTATCTTTCAAATCCTATTAATTCGAATTCACATATTTTATCATATCTTATCTTTCAAAGATTATAAAATGTATTTAAACTTTAAATTTTTTTTACCCTATATATCTTATCCTTTATAAATTTCATTATTATAACGACATTCAAACCACCATTCAAAACATGCTTCACATCTTGAGGTTCTTCACATGCATTCGAAAATAGTATTCCAACACTGCCTTTATTCAGTAAGATCAACAATATCTAAATCTGGAGGTGTATCAATCATTAATATCTTGCTGAGTATTTACGTCTTTTTGTAGAATGGAGCTTATCTGCATTGTTTTCTGTGACAACTTTCCATGATCCATCGATTGAAATAGTCACGTCTTTGTTTTTTATAACAAGATATATTTATTACGGAAGAGAGTAATAGCCTAGTGAGGTTTGCATGGATAATATTTAAGATCTCTTAATTCTTTTACCCTGAAATCAACATAATGCTAAATTTAAACAATTGAGTTCATTAGGAAGTAAGTATTCATTTTCCTTGAATAATTTGTAGCTAGATGAGAAGTAAACGTTTCGTAACAAACCCAAGGCAGTAAAATACAAATATAATTCTCACAATATATATACTTTTCAAAAATATTTTTCACAACAACTTCAAATTTCACCTCATCTACCACCAGTAATAAGGCACATATTGATGAGTATCTTGATTAACATAAATAAAAAAAAATATAATAATATACAATTCAGTTTCTTTATACCTTGCAATCCTATTTACAAAATCAGACAATTAAACTTTAGAACATGCCATTTCAAGTTGACATTGAATAATTGTCACACTTCAGATTTAACATGTAAGACATTTTCTATTGAAGACTTATAACTTGTCCTCATGATTCACCTTTGGCATTAATGATTATACTTGTTCATCAAAGGAGAAAGATGGTCTACCTGCATAACAAATTAGGGTGCACAATCAATATTTGTTAGCTCTCTTCACTTGAAAACATGTTGGATCTTACAAAATGCCATTCTTCAACAAGACAAACATAAAGACAAATTCACACACGACTATATTAACATAAATAGAAAGATTAAGACATATTTTTCACTTTAAGAGAAACTCACAAAGATTTAATCAATAATTTGTTGGCATATAATGAACTATTTTCACTTTATTTCTAATTATAGGAATGCACTTAAAAAAGAGAGGTTGTTTTACAACCATGCTTTTTTCAACTAAAACAACATTAAAATAAGTATTTATCAACTAATTTAGTAACATTAAGAACAACTAGCATGTATCCAGTGCATTTGCACGAGTAATAATATAAAAAATCGTGAAAAAAATATTACAGTAAAAATGTGATATTATTTTTAATTTTATTTTTAACCGTTTTAAGTTTTGGGCGGGTCAACCCACAATCCGACTCAAGTATCCATTTACTCTTACATTGCAGAATGATCTCTAAAACAATTGATACAATTTGATTCCTCAACTTGTTGGGAATTTTGAAATGAAGATTACTTTTATACTGTAATCTAACAATGTGAGATGGGTAAATGCACACAGGTTATCCAAGTCTAAAACAGAAGATCAAGCACAATACAAAACAACACCAGATTTACGTGGAAAACCCTCTTAACTTGGAGGGTAAAAAACCACGGGGCCAACCAGCAAATTTCACTATAAACAAGAAATTGATACAAATGTTCTTCTCAACTTTAAACCCAAAGTTGAGGCATACAAACAGAGAAAACTAATTTCATTTAGACTCAAACTAGTCTAGATATAAGACAACAAAAAATTAGAACCTGAAGGTGAAAAAGTAAGAGATCTACTGCCTCCTCTTCTTCTTCCTCTGTTTCTTCTTCTCTGTTTCTTCTCTTCTTTGCAGAAAGTCTTCTCTCTTTAGAAGTGATAGAATGAACATGATTCTTAGGTTTTTCTCATTTAGTTAACTGCCTGATTGGGCTGGACCCAAAAGGCCCAACAATCTCCCCCTCCAGCTCACGGAGAGAGGCACACCGATCTTCAAATCATCACTTGGTATTCATGCCGACAAGCCGACAACAGAGCTCGAGCTTGTCTTTTGGAACAATCTTTGTAAACATGTCTGACGGGTTCTTATCCGTGTGGAATTTCTTCAGCTTCATCTGTTGGTTTTCTATTACATCTCTTAACCAATGAAACCTCACATCAATATGCTTAGTTCTGGAATGATATGTAGCATTTTTGCTCAAATCTATGGCACGCTGGCTATCACAGAAAACAATTGCATCTTCTTGTTGCATACCAAGCTCTAGGAGAAATCTAATCATCCACAATAACTCCTTACCAGCTTCAGTTGCTGCAATGTATTCTACTTCTGTTGTTGATAAAGCCACACATTTCTACAACTTGGATTACCATGACACGGCTCCCCCTGCAAAAGTAAACACATAACCCGAAGTGGATTTTCTGTGATCTAGAACTTCAGCCATATCAGTATCTGTGTAACCTTCTAACACAACTTTACCATTTCCAAAACTCAAACACAAATTGGAAGTGCCTCTTAAATATCTAAGAATCCACTTCACTACTTCCCAATGTTGTTTTCCTGGCTTAGAGAGGAACCTACTTACCACACCGACTGCATGCGCTATATCTAGCCTAGTGCAAACCATTGCATACATCAAACTCCCTACAACTGAGGAGTATGGTACACTTGACATTTCATCATTTTCTTTCTCTGTTGATGGACACATCTTATTGCTTAATTTAAAATGGCTAGGAAGTGGACAACTTACTTCCTTTGCTCATTGCATGTTGAATCTTTCAAGCACCCTTTCAATGTACTCTCTTGTGACAACCAAAGTCTCTTAGCCTTTATGTCACGAGTAATCTGCATTCCCAATATCTGACGTGCTTGGCCCATGTCCTTCATATCAAATATCTTGGACATATCCTTCTTCAACATTGCTATTTTATCAGCATTATGTCCTACAATCAACATATCATCAACATAAAGTAAAAGGATCAGAAACTTTCCATTAGAAAATCTTTTGAAGTAAACACACAGATCTGCCTTGGTTCTCTGGTACCCATGACTCATCATAAAAGAGTCAAATTTCTTGTACCACTGTCTCGTAGCTTGTTTCAAACCGTATAGACTCTTCTTCAATTTGCAAACCATGTTCTCATTTTCTTTCACTTCAAAACCCTCTAGTTGTACCATGTAGATCTCTTCTTCCAAGTTACCATGAAGAAATGCAGTTTTTACATCAAGTTGCTCAAGCTCAAGGTCTAAGTTAGCTACTAGACCTAACACTGTACGAATGGAAGTCATCTTTACCACGGGTGAGAAAATCTCCTCAAAGTTGATGCCCTGTTTCTGTCCAAAACCCTTTACCACAAGTCGAGCTTTGTACTTCATAATTTCTCCATTTTCATCTCTCTTTAACTTGAACACCCATTTGTTTCGCAATGCCTTTCGGCCCTTAGGAAGTTCCACCAGCTCATATGTGCCCATTTCTTGCAATGACTTCATCTCATCTTTCATTGCATTCTGCCACATAACTTTGTCTTTATGAACTTGTGCCTCCTGAAAATATTTTGGCTCTCCTTCTTCTGTCAATAGAATATACTCTGAAGAAGGGTACCTTTTAGAAGGTTGGTTCTCTCTCTCAGACCTTCTTAATGGGGGTTCTTCTGGCTCCTCTTGATGATGTTGCTCCCCCTGCTCAGGAACATCATAAACAGTCTCATTATCATTACTATCATTCATGTTAAAGGTTTCCTCAGTGACTTCTTCATTATGTTCATCTTCATCGGTTATTGTTGACTATACATGTGAATGAATTGGTATGAGTTCTATGGACTCATCAACTCCCTCTGACTTCTCAATGATTTCTGGATTTATCTCATTTTGACCCTCGAAGAACACAACATCTCTGCATCTAACAATTCTCTTCTTTTCTGGGTTCCATAATTTGTACCCAAATTCCTCATTTCCATACCCAAGGAAAATACATGGAATTGCTTTATCATCCAACTTGGATCTTTTCTCCTTTGAAATATGCACATATGCTTTGCATCCAAACACCCTTAGATGCGAGTATGAAATATTCTTCTTAGACCATAAACTTTCTGGTATTTCAAACTTCAAAGGAACAGAGGGTGACCTGTTTATGAGATAACAAGCTGTGCGAACTGCTTCTGCCCAAAACTGTTTTGACAACTTTGTCATCTTCGGCATGCATCTCACATTTTCTACAATGGTGCGATTCATTCTCTCAGCCACACCATTGTGTTGGGAGTTCCAGGCACTGTTTTCTCATGTCGAATTCCATATTTTACACAATATGCTTTAAACTCCTTGGAAATATACTCTCCCCCGTTATTAGAGCGAAGACATTTTAGCTTATTGTTTGTCTCTCTTTCTACCATGACATGGAACTCTTGAAAGTAATTAAATACCTGATCTTTCATTCTCATGAAATAAACCCACACCTTTCTAGATGCATCATCAATAAATGTTAGAAAGTATCGATTGCCACCCAATGACTCCTCCTCAAAAGGACCACACACATCAGAATAAACCAAGTCCAACACATTCTGTTTCCTTTTTGATGTTTGACTAAAAGAGACTCTGTGTTGTTTACCAAATGGGCAGTAGTCGCATAGATCCAGAACCTCATCTTTGGTTGAGGGGATGTGAAGCTTCCTCGCCAGAATTCGTAACCCTTTCTCACTCATGTGGCTGAGACGTTGATGCCGCAGATTTAAAGATCTTTCAACTTGTACTGCATTCAACCCATTCTTGAGTATCTTCACATGGGTTTGGTATAAGGAGTGCCGTGACTTCCCTTTTGCTACAATCATTGATCCCTTACTGAGCTTCCATTCTCCACTACCAAGATTATGCTTGAATCCATCTTTGTCCAATGCATCACCTGATATCAAGTTTAGACGCAAATCAGGAATATGTCGCACATCTTTCAGTGTTAATTGATGTCCCAGCTCTGTCTGCAAACAAATATCACCAATACCCACAATGCTCGAGTATTTAGCATTACCCATCTTCACTGTACCAAGATCTCCAGCCTTGTAAGTCATGAAGAACTCTCTATTTGGTGTAGCATGATAGCAAGAACTTGTATCAACTATCCACTCAACTCCTTGGTGACTTTCTACATGTAGATATTGTTCTTTTTCACAAGAAAGAATTACTACATCATCTGCAGTTACTATGGCTGTGGTATGTCTGATCTCATCATCTTTCTTCTGATTTTTGTCTTCATTCTGAAGTCTTTTCCAGACTCTACAATTTTCTTTATGTGACTTTCTTTACCACAGTGATAACACTGTCTTCCCTTAGATTTTGATCTGCCTCTGGACTTGCTATGGCCTCTTGATTGTTGTCGGTATTCAGCTATTCCCCTATTCTCTGTGACAAGGGTCTGTGCACTATTTGTATTAGTTTACTTTCTTCTTGTCTCCTCATTGAACAAGCTTCTAGTAACTATACTCATAGTAAGAACACCATTCGGAGCTGCATTACTGACTGTCACAACCAATGTCTCCCAACTCTCGGGCAATGATCCCAAGAGCAATAAAGCTTGCAACTCATCTTCTAAGGTCATCTCCATCACTGACAATTAATTAATCAAGCTCTGAAACTCATTTAAATGCTCAGCAACACCTGAACCTTCTGTGAATTTCAAATTTACTAACTTTCGAATCAGAAACGCTTTGTTACACGTTGTTTTCTTCTCATACAATTACTCCAGCTTCTTCCACAACTCATGTGCACTCTTCTCACTTGCTACATGGTGGTACACGCTATCATCAAGCCACTGTCTGATTGTGCCAACTGCTTTCCTGTTCAATTTTGTCCAATCACCGTCAGACATATCTTTTGGCTTTGCACTATCTCCTTCAACCGACTCATACAAGTCTTTACAGTAAAGGATATCCTCCATCTTGGATTTCCAAATCTGCCACTTATTATTTATCAACCGGATCATTGTGCTATTGCCTTCCATCTCAACCTACAAAAGCACTCTTCAAAATAAACCTAACAGCTCTGATACCACTTATTGTGAATTTTGAAATGAAGATTACTTTTATACTGTAATCTAGCAATGTGAGATGGGTAAATGCACTAGTTATCCAAGTCTGAAACAGAAGATCAAGCACAGAACAAAACAACACCAGATTTACGTGGAAAACCCTCTCAACCTGGGAGGGTAAAAACCACGGGGCCAACCAGCAAATTTCACTATAAACAAGAAACGGATACAAATGTTCTTCTCAATTTTAAACTCAAAGTTGAGGCATAAAAACAGAGAAAACCAATTTCATTTAGACTCAAACTAGTCTAGATATAAGACAACAAGAAATTAGAACCTGAAGATGAAAAAGTAAGAGATCTACTGCCTCCTTCTCTTCTTCTTCCTCTGTTTCTTCTCCTCTGCTTCTTCTCTTCTTTGCAGAAAGTCTTCTCTCTCTAGAAGTGATAGAATGAGCAACATTCTTAGGTTTTGCTCATTTAATTAACTACCTGATTGGGCTGGACCCAAAAGGCCAACACAACTTATTTAGTTTGACCTCTAGAGTCCACTTCTTCCCCATACTACGAGTGAAAGAGAAAATGTAAAGACTACCATTAAAGTAGCCCAGACGAGACTTACTATATCCATATAAATTATGTCCCCTTTTCTCTATAAATATGACAGAATTCTTCCATTATTGCTCACTAATAATAGTGAAATCTATATCGCAGAGTCAAAAGAGAATTATGACCGATTAAAAACTATTGATGAATTACCGCGTTCATCAAATTTGGTTTTGAATTTTAAATATAAAGTGTTATTAGCCTAGTTGGTTAAATAGTTGTATTTGTTTTTGTTAGGTTGCAAGTTCGAACCATACCTATAGCATTTTTAATTTATTTTTAATTGTGTTAAGTTTATGGGCGGGTCAATCACAATCCGACCCAAGTATCCATTTACTCTCATATATATCCAAATAAATCACAGCTCTCGACCTGATAATCCGGACACTTCAAAAATTAAGTATCATTATATATAAAGATTATAATATAATCTGCAATGTTACCTAAATCAAATAAGAAAGTTGTAAATTTTATAACTTATGTTGTCACTCTTTTTACCATTATATTTGTAACTAGAAATTAACCATTTTTTTCAACATATATTATTCAAAATATTATTAATATTATAACACATATTACAACATTATTTGATTGCATATTTTATTTATGTTATATGGTATTTTATAACTTATTTTGTAATAATCATAATAACTCGTCAACAACAAAAATTGTATTAACATATTTATGTTGACAAAATTATTTTTTTAAAATGTTTAAAATTATTATTACAACCTAATTTACATTAATTTATAAATTAATTTTTTATATTTTACCAATATAATTAGCCAAATTCTTTATAATTGTATTTACAATAATTTCATATATCTTAACAATAAATATAACAATTTAAAATGTAACATATCTTACCTTACATTACAATTATATATTTTAAATATCCACAATTAATTTACAAACTTCTCTTGCAAGATCATTTGAACTAATATGTATTTTTTTAAATAACTTATGCATTTAACTTACTAGTATATATTTTATAATATAAATAAAATTTATATATCTTAATTTTTCACCACAACTTTAGTCATTTAATCTACAACATGATTTGCAATAACTTTATATGGTATATAAGTTTTTTTACAATTAGTTTATTAATTGGTACTACAATATTTTGCAATGTATTCATAAAATTTTATCAATTACTTTAGTTATTTCTTCAATAACATAGTTCACCATCAAATATATATCTTTAACAATTTAGATAATTAATTATATTGCAATATACTTTGTAAAAAATATATAAAATCAATATATTTAATTAATTTATAGATTTTTAAATATTTAAAATTAGTTTACGAATTTGGACTACAACATATTTTGCAATCTATATACATTTATTTATAAAAATTTATCAATACATTTAATTAATTTGCAATATTTAATATTTTAAATTTTAATTTTTTGCAAAATATTTACCAATAGGATTTGCAAATTTCTTGCAATTAATATATATTTTTAAAATTTTTTACCTACAATATTTAGTGAACATAATTTGTAATTAAAAAAATGTATTTATAAACTTTACTAGTATATTTAGTTATTTCTTTTGCAACATAGTTTTCAATATTTAGATGACATATTTCTAATTTCGGAATTAATTTACTAATTTCTTTGTCAACAACTTTTGTAATTCATATTTTTTTTTATAATTCCCACAAATAATATAATATTTACAAAAATATATTTATAAAATTTTATCAATACATTTAGCAATTTCCTTTTCAATATTTTATGTAATAATTATATTTTATTAAGTTTGTTATTAGTTTTGTAATAGAATACTGTAATAATATTTGTAATATTAATAAAAATAATTATAATATTTTAAAATTTCAATTTATTTTTATATCATTATCTATTTCTAACTACAATTACTAAATTAACATAAAAGAAGTAATACAATAATATTTTTATAAATATTATATATCCAAACAGTAGAAAAACCCAACAAAAGTTACATTTACATATTTTTGAACTCTTCATACTTCAAAATACCACATTCACACCCTTCATTCCTACTTAATTTCCCAATTAAAAAAACATTATAGATAATTAAGTTCACATTTTAAAATACAACATTCACACACTCATTCTCATATAATTGCCCAATTACAAAAATAAAATAAAAATCACAGAGAGTTAAGTTCAAAATAAACCAACTATAATTGTTCTAGCAATCTTCAAATCTTTACCACATGTAAACAAAACCAATAAATACATTTGAATTCATATATAGTTAATCAATACAATGCACCATAATAATCTATAATAGGTTAATCTTATCTTAACAAAATCAAAACTACTCAAAATTATCTTAAAAATTTCATATAAAATATATTCCTGCAAAATTAAAAACAATACATCTCCATCCATTATAAACCTATTAATAAAAAAACAAAAAAATTATTATAATTTAAAACGATAGTGAATAACATGAAATATACTTACTATATTATATTCATATCACCCACAAATAGTCAATCCAATTTAAAAATTCCATAACCTATGTTACATTACATTTTATTATATTATATTATATTATATTATATTATATTATATATATATATATATATATATATATATATATATATATTAACCCAATACAATATACAAACTATTTACTTTATATTATGGTTATGGTTGTGTAAATATTAAATTATTGGAACCATATAATTTTGCTCACTTGTAAATCATTCTTCTTTTTAATTGCATTCTCTTGAAATAACACATAGATTTAGTTGAATTCTTTTGATTTAACTTCAACATTTTAATCTCTCCATCATTTGCATCATTTTTCATTTATAAAGTTGTCGTTGTCTCATTTATTGTCACAAATTTTAAACCGAGTTTATTGGTGAACGAAGCTGGGTCTAACATACTATCTTTTCCCACTTGACCCAAACAAAAAACGCGACCATTAATAAGTCTGCCAACTGCTTGAACCCACATTTCTTCTGATTTCTTTTCATTTACATAATCTATCGTTTCTTATAATTTATGGAGCTCTTTATATATTTCTTGGAAAAAAAATGTTTCCCATTGTATAAAATAAATATAATAAAAATTTTCAACCAAATAAACAATTTTTAATTTGCACACAAAAAAGTAGAACATTCTAAAATTTTAATACTATTATCTATAATTTATTTTTTTTCTGAAACAATGTAAATAAGTTTAAGTACACATTTCACTCAACAAGGTATACAAGTTACATTTTAAGAGAGAAATAAGAAAAATACATTTTTAATGTCGAACACAACAATGATAAACTTGTATGCTTTTTATAGACATATCAAAATAAATTTATTGATTTGTAAACATACTACTACTTTTGTTGCTCTATCCCCACTCTAAATTTCATTTTGTTTTATGAGTTTTTGTGAATGTTTCCAACATATCTAGTGGTCTTCCAAGCTCTATCGTCTAAAACAATTAATAATTAACAATAAATGGTTAACATTCTAAATGGCTTAAAGATTAATACTTGATATGTTAATAAGTGCAACATCGAAAATTGTATTTTGTATGTTACTAACCATTCTTTGTCGATGTTCGTTTGGGTTTATTGACCCTCCACAATATGAAGTCCCCGCTATCAACAATGTACTTTTTTCTGTAGCTTGCGCTTTGTTGCATTTTGCATGTAGTTGGGATTATCAAATTTAGTTTTCATTACAACCTAATCTTCTATGTTTACATGTGGGTGCGGGCTTTGCACTAGTTTTTTTTAATATTTTATTCACACCTCTCACCATTATGGAATTTCACTGCAATCTTTTCTACCATCATTCATTTAAATTAATTATAAAAATAACATATAATTTTTAAAAATATTAAAAATTCACAATGGCCAATTTTTAACTTACTGTAAAGTGAGCCCACCACAAGTCTTTTATGCCTTGAGGAACTTCATTTCAATTTAAGATAAGAAAGGTCCTCTCTAATATTCAGTGATATTACAATTGACTTCTTGCTAATGTCTAGTTCGAAACTATATACAATATAATATGTATTAAATTAAAAATAAAAATATTTGTATTAATTACTTACTTACATTATTCAAATAGAAGATACTTACTTGTTCACTTTGATTTCTATAAATATTTTTGAATTTGTAGTTCAATTTCACCCCATTTATTACTAAATCTTCTATTAAAGGTTCTGATGGTAGTTGTCAAGAATGATTAAAGATGGGGTAATAGTTGGTGCGCTCGTAGTTTGGTTACCGATTTACATATGAGAACCTTGATGTTATTAGTTAAAAATTTAAAATCAATTATGAATTTAAAATTTGTCTTGTTTTATTGTTTATCATTTTGTAAAAAAAATAGGACATGTTATATTGACTTGTTTGATTTAGTAAAAAATAAAATATTTTATTTTATAAATTTTGGAAAATTAGTAAAAAAACATCATGACAAATTTTCAATTTACAAAATAATATATATATATATATATATTAAATATTGTTTGATGCGATGATAAATTATAATTATTAATAATTCATATAGTCTTATACATTATATATATTCAATAAACTTAATTATGCAATTGTATTTTACATTATTTATGTTATTAAATAAAAATAATGTAGCTTATATATAGCTTATTATTTATAAATTAATTAAACTTAATTCTTATATATATATATATATATATATAAATACTGTAAATATCTTATAATTAATAATAAATATGTGTAAATACTTAACTTAGAATTGTGTTTTTACATGGTCATTTTAATTAAGTTTTAAAATAATTATCTAAATTTTACTTATACTTTTTTTTCCTTCTCGGCAATATTTAGAATAGATAAACAAATCTAAAATAAATTTAATGCAGAATAAATTGTTTATTTATTTTAATTGAATCAAATAAATTATACAATGGAAATGGCTAATCAACTTAAATTGCAATATTAGTTTTATAAAAATTACAATAATAATCAATAAATAACACTATAATAAATTTATGGCAAAGAAAGTTGCATATCTATTATACTTTCATTACTTATGCATGTCAAGAATTCAACATCGACAAATAAAGAACATTTCCAAGTTACTTAATACTTGTCTCTAAAAAAAATCAGTAAACACCCCACGGGTCGGCTTCGATCCTACATGAGTTGCCCATAATTGATCTTAATAATACCTACATAGTATCTAGAAAATCTTACGAAAAAATATGTTCTAAAAAAAAGATTTAAATTAGTTATATTTCAATTTAGTTGGGCCAAATAATTTTTTGTGGCAATCTCTTAAACTCTAATTTAAACTTAATGTAGAATATATTACTTATTTATTTTTAACTTAAACAAACATATTATACAATGTAAATAGCTAATCAACTTAAATTGTAATATTAATTTTTATAAAATTGCAGTAATAGTTAATAAATAGTATTGTAATAAATTTATGTTTATTACACTCTCATTACCTATGCACACGTAAAAAATTCCACATCGTTTGAATAAAGAACATTTCCAAACTACTTAACACATTATCTCTAAAAAAAATGTTTAGTAAAGACCCAATGGGTTGACTCCTACACCGAAATAAAATATTGGTAATATTTGTCTTTTTTCAAGAGATGGTCATATACATGACCAATTAGTCCTGAACATCCCGAACATAGAACATGGCCATATAAATGATCAATTGGTCCTAAACATGGACATGTTAGACACCATTTCGGATGCCAACATGGATTGGTCATTATTCTTTTTGTTAATACACATTTTGTCTCTTATTCTTTAGCTTCATGGATCCCGAAATTGAAATACACGATGTTCAAATACCCAATATTAGAATGATTTTTCATTCTGAAAAGGAGTTTCGCAAATTTTACAACGCATATTCCCAATCACTGGATTTTGGCATTTCTAAGCTAGGAGCAAGGAATGGTCCAAATGAAAAACAAAAGTGGTTCTCCATCACTTGTGCCAAAAGCTGTGCATATTCTACAAAGGGAAAAAACATTTTACAATGCAGACCTTCCACCAAGAGGAACTGTTAGTCTAAGATAAATGTTGCATTTCGGAATGAAAGTGTTGTTGAGATAACTAGTGTCATAACCATATCTTGAGTCCTAGAAAGTCTAGACATCTTGGATTTCACAAGGTTCTAGATCCAAGTGCGAAGAGAAGATTGTATTTAAACGATAGAGATAAAATTACTTTGTCAAAAACATATCAATTATGGTAGGATTGACTTTATCGATAGAGACGGGGGTCTGGCTAAGGATGAAGGCTTATGAAAAACGGTTTGAAAGAAATCCTGTTAGGGATTTAATTCGCTTTCTATTCTACGCAAACACTTGTAAACACTTGAAACAGATTCAAGGCGTAATTTTTTACTCAAGATGAAATATGTAAAGATAACAGAAATGAAGAACACAGCAGTTTGTTTATGGATGTTCGGAGAAACTCTCCTACGTCACCCCTTCTTCCAACCACCGGAAGAATTCACTATAATATGATTCGAATCAAATACAGTTTACACACACACTTAGCTCACTATTGAACAGAACACTTGCTGTTCAATTACAAGATGAAGAATATCACTCAACTAAAGGTGTTTTTGATTCTATCTCTCTCTTGATTCACACACAGTACAATCAGAAAGCAGCTTCACAGTATGAGTTCAGTAAGCAAGATGATTGAGTAGTTTCTCTCTCTGCAAAATCAGATTGCTTGTTCGTTGTGTTAGGCTAATTCGTAAGGTGGATTGTCCGTTGTCCTTGAGATTTGTTAAATACTGAGCAAGAGTTAACGGTCGAATCTTTTAGAATGATACGTGGCACTCTTCCATTGGAAATCCTCCATTGTACACAGTAGGTTTTGAGCATAAGGATCGTGGTCGTACATCACTGGTAGTGCGCCGAATATTCCATCAGGGATGTACCTGCAAAACAAGTAATGTGAGGAAAATTCTCTTACGTGGCATTCCTTGGTTGGTTGCATATAGATGTTGTACTAATCTTCACTAGAAAGTGAAGCAAGAGTAGGGTGCAACTATAGCACGTGGGTATGTGAAATGCTAGATTCAAGCGTACTACTTAAATTAAGCATTAGACGTATTTCAGTTAGACGGATTGTAAAATCAGTCTAATGAAATCACACATCTCCTTTAAATAATAACGTCTATTAGACTGTCTGGTCTATTAGAATTAGACTTACGTCTAATTACAATAACCATTAGACGGTACATCTAACTCCACTGAGTTAGACTACACGTCTAATTGCGGTTCTACCTCAGACTTGTCTGTAGGAGTTAGACGCATGTCTAACTTTCACTAATTAGACCACACGTCTAATTATCTAATAACCATTAGACGGTACGTCTAACTCCACTGAGTTAGACTACACGTCTAATTCCGGTTCTACCTCAGACTTGTCTGAAGGAGTTAGACCCACGTCTAACTTTCATTAATTAGACCACACGTCTAATTATTTAATAACCATTAGACGGTACGTCTAACTCCTCTGAGTTAGACTACACGTCTAATTCCGGTTCTACCTCAGACTTGTCTGAAGGAGTTAGACGCACGTCTAACTTTCAATAATTAGACCACACATCTAATCATTCAATAATCATTAGACGATACGTCTAACTCCACTGAGTTAGACTACACGTCTAATTCCGGTTCTACCTTAGACTTGTCTGAAGAGTTAGACGCACGTCTAACTTTCACTAATTAGACCACACATCTAATTCCGAACAAATTAGACTATCCGTCTAATTGTAAATCTATTAGACTACACGTCTAACTCCGATGAGTTAGACTGTACATCTAATTCCAAATATGTTAGACTTACGTCTAATTCCGTATATTCATTAGACTTACGTCTAATTCTTTACATTCATTAGACTACACGTCTAACTCCGATGAGTTAGACTGTACGTCTAATTCCAAATACATTAGACTTACGTCTAATTCCGTATATTCATTAGACTTACGTCTAATTCTTTACATTCATTAGATTACACGTCTAACTCCGATGAGTTAGACTGTACGTCTAATTCCAAATACATTAGACTTATGTCTAATTTCGTGTATTCATTAGACCATCCGTCTAATTACACGTCTATTAGACTACGCGTCTAACTCCGATGAGTTAGACTGCACGTCTAATTCTATGCATTGAATGTCAAAATCACTCTAATGACCCTCATTAGAGCCAAGTCTTATGAAATATTGTTTCAATACACCTGCATCAAAACTCATAAGTCATTTCATTATCAAAATCTCAGTGGTTAAATTATTTCAACACTTAGTCAAAATAATTTGACCTAACAATTTCCCCATTTTTGATGAAGAAATTGGAAACCTGCATACATATACCAAAATATGCATTCATCATATAAATAAACAAAACCATTTGCATGCAAGTAAATCATTCAAAAATATCCAAGTTAATCACATATGAGTGTTTTCAGAAGAAACACACAAAACATTGTTCAATATAACCAAAATAAGTTACCCAAAAATATCATGAGAATATTCAAAAGAACTTCCAAAAAGACATTTAATCTCTATTCTTCTTCTTCTTAGACTTCACTTTGGAAAGGATAGACTTCAACCTAGGAGATCTCTAAGACTGCGGTTAGAGGGGAGTTGGAGTCTTCTCTTTTCCTTTTCTTTGACTTGAGCGTCTCCACCCTTTGAACATAATCGACGACCTTCTGGAAATCTAAAATTTTAGAAGGAAGGGGAAAACTCTTACCGGGTTCATTCAGAAGGAAACAAAGAAGGGAGCTAAGAGGACCATCAAAGCCAAAAAACTTCTTCCGAGCAACAACCATTCTAACAAGATTTCCGAAGAGGAAGCTTGTCTAGTTTACAGGAACACCCCTGGTGATAGCCACCATTATCTGAAAGACCTTCGTACAATACTTGTAGGAAGACTCCTTAGAAAGAAGGGATTTCAATACGATGTCGCTTAACAGAGCATATTCAACCTTCAGGAGGTTTTTCTTTCCATGAATGTCTACTTGAAGGGAATCAGAAAAGACTTTTCATCATCGTATACATTATATCAGGAGGAGTGGTTGAGAACTCATTGATACCTACTTTTGGAAGTTGGAAAAACTTACCGAAGGACTCTTCAGTGATACAGATCATCTGGCCCATCACGGCCCCAACAATAACTTTGTCTTGATAGAAGCTAGCCGTTTCGAAGAATTCGTTGACTAGCTATTCGTGATATAGTGCATGAGGAGAAAGGAACTTCCTAAGCCCGGAGGCTTTAAGAGATTCAAACATCCTATGCATTCCCGGAGATTGGAAAGTGGATACGGATTGAAAGTCCACTTGAATCGATTTTGGACGGAAGGACGACATTACGATTTGATGAACAAGGGTTAGAACGGTTCGAGTTATAAAGAGAGAGAGATTGATTTCAAAGGTCTTCTATCTTTTAGAGTGAATAATCCTATAAATATCAGGATTTTTAATAATATAGGAGAAAACTAATGATTTTTCCTACCGTCAAGAACTTCAAAAGTCAGTTCCCAATAAACACAACATTTAATGTTAGCATGAAACCGAACGTTTAATACTAAGTGTACAAGCAAAAGTTGTCAGAAATATTAGTCATTCCTTGCATATTGAGAGACACGTGTCTTCAATTTTTTTGAGGAATGACTGATTTAGTTTTCGGCGGGAAAATGAACTTGAGCAGAGATAATTTAAAGGACAGCTGTCCAAATAGCCAGAAGATGAAGAGTCTAATTACATCAGTAGTTAGACGTTTATTCTCCTTTTCACATTTTCACCTCCCTTTTGAAAATCAGTCTATTAGACGTGTCCGTCTAATTATACAATAACATCACGTGAGACACGCGTGTCTGGTTAGATGTGAGCATCCTCTTGCTCATGACGTAAAAACGTCTAATCGTCTATTAGACATATCTGTCTATTAGACGTATCCGTCTAACCATGCAGGTTAAAATAACCAAGACGATAATTTCAGATGAAGATGAAACTGCTAGAATAGACGAGTGTCTAAGTAGCTGTGTTTCTCAAAACTCTGAATCCCTAGGACAAATTAAGACCTCCGTCTTTCATATCTGTTTAGTTGCGTTTTGAACAATATGTTCTCCCTTAATTTATGTACGTAATCACATCAATCAAGATCAACAAGACCTAACATGTTTCTAAAGTGAGAAAACTTAGCTTCCGATAGGGGTTTCGTGAAAATGTCTGCAGTTTGTTGAGCTGTAGGAACATGTTCAAGACGAATCTACTTTTGATTGACGTGTTCTCGGATGAAGTGGTGCCTGATTTCAATATGCTTAGTCCGAGAGTGCAGAACTGGATTGTAGGAGATTGCGATAGCACTTGTGTTGTCGCAGAAAATTGGAGATTCATCAGCCTCAATCCCATAGTCTCTGATCTGTTGTTGAATCCACAGAACTTGAGAGCAACAACTTCCAGCTGCAAGATACTCTACTTCAACTGTAGACGTGGCGACCGACGTCTGCTTCTTTCTAAACCATGTGATTATACGATCTCCAAGGAACTGGCAAGTTCCACTTGTGCTTTTTCTATCAATTTTGCATCCTGCATAATCTGCATCTGAGAAACTAATTAAATTGAAACTGGAATCCTTCGGATACCACAGTCCCACATTTTGAGTTCCCTTTAAGTATTTAAGAATACGTTTAGCAGCAGTAAAATGAGAAAGTTTAAGATCAGCCTGAAATCTGCCACAGACACCAACAACAAATTGAATGTCTGGTCTGCTAGCAGTTACATACAACAAAGAACCGATGAGTCCTCTATATGTTATTACATCGACACTTTGGCCACCTTCATCTTTATCCAATTTAATCGAAGAACTCATTGGAGTAACTGCTGCAGAACAGTTCTCCAAACCAAACTTCTTTAGCAGTTCTTTGGTGTATTTTGCCTGGTTGATGAGAGTTCCATTTTCTAGCTGACGGATTTGAAGCCCAAGGAAGAATGACTTAACTGTCATATTTAACACACGGGGCCCCACCAATTTAATGTTAGACACATTTTCCCAAAAGTAGTCATCATTAATTTTAAAGGTATATTACTCATTTTCCTTATCCTTGAGAGACACGCGTCTTTAGGTTTCTAGGAAGTGACTGTTCAATGTTTTGAGCGAGAAAGTTAGATGACATCGCATAAAGGATAGTTGTCCTCAATTAGTTCTGAAGATGAAGCGTCTAATAGCACACGTAGTTAGACGTTTCACTTACTTCTACAATCTGTGTGGACCGAGTGTCTGTTAGACACATGAGTCTATTAGACGCAGGCGTCTAATCACATGTCTTATAGATGTCTAACTGTCTATTAGACGTAGACGTCTAATTACGCATGAACAGTACGTATTAGACGTGTGTTTAGTTAGACGCTAGCGTCCAACTACTCTTATCTTAGAAACGTTTGAACGTCTAACCGTGTAGGTTTTTCACCAAGACATTTCATATTAGATTGTGTAAGTAAGTATACGTCTAAGTACTTGCTCTTCTTTTAGACGTCCTCGTCTAATAGACCGATTAAAGTTTTCGTCTGCGTACATCTTTATTTACACAACAAATTTCCCTTTCAATTTATGCATGAATAAAGAGAATAAACAAATGTTTTGAGGTCCTCAAGACCAAAAAGGATTTTAAGGAAGAAAACACTTAGTCCTTTGAAGTGGCATGAGCCACTGTTGATCCTGTAGAACAAGTCTTTAGAAGATTATCCTCCAATCTTTCTTTCTGCAGCTTTCTTGTATCACCTACACAAGAAAATATTTACAAATTTTGGTACCCACATTCACTTGGGTCCTCGATCAATCAGTCCCTTAGGAATCCATATTTGAGTTATTCTGATGAACTTCCCTTTTTGTGTAGTAATAAGTACATATGATTTTGACTTAGCAGACGCCTTTATACTAGCCATTGATCCCTTAACTTTAGAGGATAGTTTTCTTTTAAAACTCATTGACTTATTGTCAGGTTTTGGTTTACTAGACTTATTAGCTGCATCTAACTTAAGTTTCAATCAGCTAACTGTTGATGGAACATAAGTTATCTCATCCTTTAAAATTAAATCCTCATATTTTGGATTAGTTCCAGTATTATTTATACTCCCTTTGACAAAACTTATTGGTTTAAGCTTGTTAATTGTTGAGTTTAACTTCCTGTAGGACTTGTTTGAGTCATTGTTATCAAATCCTAAACCGAATTTACATTTGGAAGCTTCAACAGACTAATCTGATATTTGAAAGCTTCTCCAGACCTTGTCTAAGAACTTACAATATAAGTTAAACGTTGGTTTCAAAAGAAAGGGTTTGAATCTTTTCCTTGAGCATTTCATTCTCAGATGAAAGCTCAACCATGTTTTCAAAAAAACTTTTGGCTCGGAGGTTTGAGAAAAAGGTGGTTCATCATTTTTAGATTCTGAACTTGTTTTGTTTTAAGATTCTGACAACTTTTTATACTCCGAGACCATATCATTTAGTGCAGCCACTAGTTCATCTCGTGAAAAGTCTTCTAGAGAGAAATCCAATACCTCAGATTCCTTATAATCTTCCTCTTCTCTTGCCATGAAGCAAGCAACATCTTCATCATCACTATCACTAGATGATGAATAATCTGAGTTGTTTTGAATTCACTTGGCTTTGTTGTCTGCCGCCAAGTGGGCCTTCAGCTCGCCTTCATTGTCTTTCTTCTTCTCATCACGTTTTGGCTTTCTACACTCCGACTTGTAATGACCTAGAGTACCACAGTTAAAACACTTAACATTAGCTTTTGATTGAGTTTTATGATCATTGGTATTATTTGAAGAGTTTGAGTTAGAAATGCTCTTCTTCATGTATTTCTCGAATTTCTTCACGAGAAGAGCCATTGCGTCGCTGTTGAGCTGTTGGGCATACACTTTTTCTTCGTTGGCAACTGCTGACTCCTCGGAAGACACCAAAGCCTTGGTAATGATGGCGGATGTGGAGTGCTCTTCTTCATTCATTGAGTTCAACTCAAACTCATAGGCCTTCAGATCGGAAAACAAGTCGAAGAGCTCCATCTTATTGATGTCTTTGGACTCCTTCATCGCCATAGTCTTGATGTCCCACTCCTTGGGTAAAGCTCGCATTACCTTTATATCAATCTCTCTATTGTTGTAGGTTTTGCCCAGAATGGATAAGGCGGTGACAATCTGACTGAATCTTGCATCAAATTCAGTCATCGTCTCTCCTAAATGCATCTTGAAGTTGTCAAACTACTGGGTGGAAACCGTAATCTTGTTATCTTTGGTTTGCGCATTTCCTTCACAGAGTTGAGTGAGTCTGTCTCAAATTTCTTTGGCAGACTCGCAAGATATGATGTAGTTGAACATGCCTGTACAGGACATCCATGGACAAGTTGTTGAGGTTGTTCTTCCTCTTATCTTCATTTGTCCACTCAGATTTTTCTTTGTCAATCTTGATGGTTCCTTCAGTGACAACACTCCACATGTCATCGTGCAAGGAAGCAAGATGGGCACGAACTCTCTTCTTCCACACCATGTAGTTTTCTTTCGAAAACATAGGAATCTTAAAGGAGCTAGCATCTTTCGACATGATTCAGGTTCTTGTTGCTTGAGAATAGAAATCAAAGCTATGATACCAATTGATAGGATCGGTATAATCAATAGAGACGGGGGTCTGACTATTGATAAAAACTTCGGATAAACGGATTGATAGAAATCCTGTTAGGTATTAATATCACTTTCTATTCTTCGCAAACCTTCACAAACTCTTGAAAACGATTCAAGTGTGTAACTGTTCGTTTGGGTTTGAAGCTTTGAACCAATGAGTGATGAAAGACAGAAGGTAAAGAACACAACAAGTTATTTATGGATGTTCGGAGCTAACTCTCCTACGTCACCCCTTCTTCCAACAACCGGAAGGATTTCACTAAACTTCTTTGAATCAAATACAGCTTACTGAATAGCTAACACTCTGTTGAACAGAACACATTTTGTTCAACTTACAATATGATCAATATAATCTCTTAGCTAGACAGTGTTTTTGATTCTCTCTTGAACTTGGAAAATGATTGTACAATCAGTAAGTGCAAGAGAAAATGAGTGACAAGAATTCAATTCAAAAACTGGTAGACCAAGAGATTTTTCTATTGTCCATGAGCATCTATTTGTAGTAGAAGGACACCAACGGTCGAATCTTTTTCATGGACACGTGGCACGCGCCCATAGGATGGTCGCCTAAAGGACAAAGTACAACAGACTTTGTGCTCATGGAACGTGGTCGTACTGAACGGTAGTGCGCTAGATATTCTTCTATAATTGTCATGTACTGAACAAGTAGTGGGAGCAATCTTCGCGTACGTAGCGTTCATTCATTGGATGCAAATAGCTGACATACTGGTCTGCAAGAGAAAGTGGAGCAGGAGTAGCGTACAAGTAGTTGATCGTGGGTAGACGTATGCTAACTTCAAACGGCTGCTGAAGCGGGGCATTAGACATGCTCCATTAGAATGCCAAGTCTAAGGGAGTTAGACGCCAATATCTAACAGCGAGTTCCATTAGACTATCACGTCTAATGGAGTTAGACTACAATGTCTAACTTCGCGTCCCATTAGACTACCACGTCTAATGGAGTTAGACTGCAATGTCTAACTACATATCACTTCAAACTAATCTGAATGAGTTAGACGCCAACGTCTAACTACACGTCTGTTAGACTGACACGTTTAACTACGTATCTGTTAGACTGACATGTCTAATTACGTATTTGTTATACTAGCACGTCTAACTACGTATCTGTTAGACTAGTACGTCTAATTACGTATTTGTTAGACTAGCACGTCTAACTACATATCTATTAGACTAGCACATTTAACTACGTATCTGTTAGACTAGCACACCTAACTACGTATCTGTTAGACTAGTACGTCTAACTACGTAACATGTCTAATTAGCCTACTTAGACTACGTCTAAGTTAGCCAGATCTGATGCATCTACATAGAAACAATTAGACGACTTAGCTTCGTTCATATCTAAACATCATCAAAGCTCAATTGATTAATATTTAGCATTTTTCTGTTAATTAACTTTTTACGTAATTTTCAAACAATTTCTTATAAATTAATTAACTCTTAATTTTTCCCCAATAGAGAGTGATTAAAATAGGGGAAAAAATTAAAAACAAATTCTCTCTCATCCATCCACCGTGACATTTTTTCCAATATGGCAACCAAATGCGGCGTCGTTAGGGGTCGCTGCCTCATCCTCGCTCTCCTATCATTTTTCATATATATATATATATATATATATATATATAACAGTAATAATTCAATTTGACAAGTTACAAAATAACTAAAACAAACAAATATAAATTATACAATATTAATGACTATTCAACTTAAATTGCAATATTAGTTTTATAACAATGGATAAATAGCGCTAGAACTATAAGTTACATACACATTCTAATTGAATCAAAATATGTTCTAAACTATTTAACTTAATAGAATGTCTATTATAAACTACCTAAAGACTCTTCTAAATGAGTTATCTATGCGGAATATTGCCATATTTAAAAAAATATCACGTAAATAAAATATTTACTTTTGTAGTTTGATTTCAAATTTATGTACACAAAAATCTTCTTAAAAGTTTATTAGGCATGAATATATATAAAAATGTATTATTTATTTTTAAATATATCATAGCTGTATAATATTTATTCTCACTGTAATTAATGTTATGCAATCTTCTAACTAATCAGTTTTTGAGTTTTCCTTTTTTTTTTATTTCCAAAATTATAAATACAACTTGTTTTACAATTTTACTTTATACGAAAGTTGCGAATATTTTTATAAAATTAAAATGGATGTTATTAATAAAAAATAAGTTCTTTAAAGTTTATTGATAATTATTTATTTCTATATTTGTGTCTAACTTTGTAACTCATTTTTAAAACAAATCAAAATTTTATTGTTATCACAATATTTCAAGGGTATATTGCGTAATAAGGTTAAAATATTTGGTTCAATTAATTGTGATTTAGAGTTGGTTCAAAGTTAATTTAAAAATAGTTCAGCTTAATTTTTACTTTAAATGTATTTTAAAATTTGGAACGGATTGTAAAGTAACATTAATTATTCAATTATTTCGTAATGAAAAATTGATTTAAAAATAGTTTTAAAATTAATTAAGAATGAATACAATTCATGGTCAATTTTTTTTTATTTTGAAATTTTTTTAATATATAATACAGCTGAATGCTGAATATTTCTTAAAGCATAATAAATTACTCTATTTATCTAGTTAAAATTAAGATTATAAAATAAATTGAAAAATTACATTTAATTATTTTTAATGCAAGATGAATTGCAAAATAATTTTAGAGATAATTCAAAATTTATTTAAAAATAATTTAACTTAGTTTTTACTTTAAATGTATTGTAAAATTAAAAACAAAATTAAAGTAACACATTTTTTTAATGTAAAACATATTGAACTTTTATTTAGTATATAATTAATAAACTTTAAAATTAATTAAGAATGAAGGAAATTTATTGTTCAATTTTATTTTATTTTAAAAAACTTAAAAAATAAAGTATAAATCAAATTATGTTGTCTTATACTTAGAACTACATTTGACAATATATATTTATAGTTTTTGTTACAAAACAAGTTACATAGTATTAATAATATTTATTACAAACTTAGTTGCATATTAAGATAAAAATTAAAAAAATTCAATTTTTATGATCACTTAACATTTATCTTTTGTTGAAATGAACATTACTGTGATGAAAGTTGATAAAAACGTTATAGTATTTAAAATATTAACAACATTATCTATATATTGGTGTTGCTTTAAAAGTCGTAAGGATTACTTTGTTATAAAAAATTGCACCATTCTAATTAATAAAACATTAATCACTCTTTAGTGACTTGTTTAGCAACATTTTATTCAAAACATTTAATTTTTATTAGGGTAAAAAAATGATTTAATATTTCTACTATTTAGGATTCAGGATTTATGTTGTAATTTAATTTGCATATTTTCAATTATTAATTATATTTCAATTACAAAATAAGTTACTAATGAATTATTTTTTAGTGGATAATCAACAATAATGTTGCATCATTCTTGTTAGGTATTGGTTGGCCTAACATTGTGGCTCAATCTCTAGTAACCCGCTTATTGGACTTGACCTAATAATATAAATAGATACTACTCTTTTGGTGGGAGGGAGATGTCAAATTCCTTTGTGGTGTTTGGATGCTAGTGAGAGGGTTGCCTCCTTTGTGTGAGATAGTGGTGCAACGGAATTGATAAACAAGAGGACTGAGCCAAACTTCAATTGCATTCACTCCCAACAGTGGTATTAGAGCTAGGGTTTAGGGTTTGTAATTTGAGTTTGAGATTGGGTTGGAGGATATAAGTTATTTTCACCAATAAGCGTAGATCTGTCCTTGTTTCTTCTTTAATCCTCTTCTTTTATTATCTGCTTCTGCTGCTACTGGAGGAAGAAGAAAGTCGATGCCGCCTTTGAAGAAGAAGTCGTTGTTGTCTTGTTCAACTGTTGTCGGTGTCGTGTTTGTCGCGACCATTGAGAATCAATGTCGCCGATGTGCCGCTACTGTGCCTCTACCGTGCCTCTACCGTGTCGCTGCTGTGCCGCTACCGTGCCGCTGTCGTGCCGCTATCGTGTCGCTGTCGTGTCGCTGTTGTGCCGTTGCTGAGAAGACGAAGCAGCAAATCCCCGAGCGGGGTGGGTAAATCGAAACTTTCTTTAAGTTTCGCAAGGTATCATAGCTTGAACCCTCCTATTAAATTCTGCCAATTGATTGTTGATTGCTTTTAATTTGTTTGATAGCATGTCTAGTGTTAATCAATATGGTATGGTTCCGTTTGACGGAAAAACTGATTTTAGGGAAGTCATGCATGTGAGGGGTAGATCTCAGGGTAGGTCTAGTGCCCAAAAGTGTTATAATTGTCATGAGTCTGGTCATTTTATCAAGGACTGTCCTAAGCCTAAGAGAAATCAGTATGTTGAAAATGTTAATGTAGCTGTTTGTGAGGGCAATATGAGTGATATTTTTATGATTAATAATCTATGTGATTATGCTAGCTTGAACTCTATGTTATCTGATTCTTTGTGCAAATCTGATTGGCTAATTGACTCTGGTTGTATTTTTCATGTGACTCCATTTAGAGATTTGTTTTCTAATTATAAAGAGATTGAACATGGTTTTGTGTCTATGGCAAATTCGAAAAATTGCAAAGTGTTAGGAATAGGTGATGTATGCATAAGGTTCTCTTGTGGCTTTGTGTTTACTTTGAAGAATGTGAGGCATGTTCTTGATTTGCGTTATAATTTGTTGTCTTGTGCATCTCTTGAGAATGATGGTTTGGAGGGAAAGTGGGGGAAAGGTGTTATGAAAATTTTACGTGGGTCTCTTGTTATCTTTACTGCTAAAAAGATGAACAATCTGTATTTGTGTCATGATGAGACTGCTTGTGACTCTGTGAACTCTGTGATTGGTGATAAATCTGTTCTTTGGCATAATATATTAGGTCAAATTAGTAACAAAGGTCTAGAAATTTTACATAAAGGTGGTCACTTTGGTAGTGATAAATTGTCCCCCATCCCCTTCTGTGAATCATGTGTGCTAGGAAAACAACATAAGGTGAGTTTTCCCATCTCCTTTTACCCAAATATGTCTAAGTGTACTGATATCCTTGAATATTTACATGCTGATGTGTGGGGTCCTTTTAGTGTTGTTACACATGGAGGGAACCAATATTTTCTGTCCATCATTGATGATTATTCTAGGAAAGTTTGGGTGTTACTATTAAAACATAAGTCTGATAGTTTTGAAAAGTTTAAAGAGTGGAAGATTTTGATTGAGAATCAAACAGGTAAAAGAATCAAAACTATTAGAACAGATAATGGTCTTGAATTATGTAATAAACAGATGAATGATTTATGTGTTACCTGGGGTATTAAAAGACATAGGTCTGTGCCGTACACACCACAGTAGAATGGTGTTGCTGAGAGGATGAACATGACACTTCTAGAGAGGGTGAGAGCTATGCTAGCGTCATCTGGTTTGTCTAAGAAGTTTTGGGGGGATGCTTTGCATACTGTTGCTTATTTAATAAATAGGTCCCCTAGTGTTCCCTTAGGAGGGAAATGTCTCGAATCTGTGTTTTCAAGTAAACCTCTTGATTTGAGCAACTTGAAAGTTTTTGGTTGTGTTGGCTATGTGCATCAGAAGGTTGACAAGTTGGAGCCTAGGTCCAAGAAATGTGTGTTCTTAGGCTACCCTAAAGGGGTAAAAGGTTATAGGCTTTGGGATAGGAGTGAACATAGGCTTAGGATTGTGATAAGTAGAGATGTTGTCTTAAATGAGAATGATTTTCCTTGTTTGTCTATGTCCCCCACTCTTGTTAATGATGCTCCTAATAAGGTGGAGCATGTGCCTGTAGTTTTTGATCAACCTGTTGAACATGATGTGAATGCTCTAAATGAGGTGGAGCATGATAATGTGCATGATATTGATGATTTACATGATTCAAATGTTTTGTCTGATTCAAATGATTTTTCTGATAATTTGCATGACTATCAACTTGCTAGGGATAGAAGTAGAAGAACTGTTATAATGCCTTCTAGATTTAGGGATGATAATTTGAATGATTGCAATATGTCTGAATTTGTTTTTAACATGTTTGAATCCCTAGACTGTAATGAGCCTAACTCTTACAAAGAAGCTTTGAGGTCTAAGTTTTCTACTGAATGGATTGTTGCTATGAATAATGAGATGAATTCCCTAAGGATCAATGATACTTGGAAACTTGTTCCTAAACCTCAGAATTTCTCCTTAGTGGATTGCAAGTAGTTGTATAAGGTGAAACAAGAGTATGAAAAAGTTAGATTCAAGGCTAGGTTAGTAGCCAAGGGATTTACTCAAAAGGAGGGAATAGATTATGCTGAAATTTTCGCTCCTGTTGTCAAATTCACTATTGTTAGAATTATGCTTTCTTTAGTTGCTCACTTTGATTGGGAATTGAAGCAAATGGATGTTACTACTGCTTTCTTACATGGTGAACTTGATAAGAATATTTATATGCATCAACCTGAGGGGTTTGTTGACCCCCAATTGCCTGATCATGTTTGTTTGTTAAAAAAAGCCTTGTATGGTTTAAAACAATCTCCTAGACAATGGAATATCAAGTTTGATAAGTGCATGTAATCTTTGATGTTTAAAAGAAGTTCTTCTGATCATTGCCTTTACTTCAAGAATATAGACTCTGTGCCTGTATTTCTTTTATTGTATGTGGATGACATGTTGAGTGTTAGCCCATGTCTGAAGTCTGTTATGCATGTGCAAAAATCGCTTTGTGAAAATTTTGACATGAAAGACTTAGGTGATGCTAAGAAGATTTTGGGCACAAATATCATTAGAGATAGAACAAAATTTTCTCTTGTGTTGAATCAAATTGCATATGTTGCTAAAATTTTGAGTAAATTTTCTATGTCTGATGCTAAATTTGTGAATGTGCCTCTTGCTTCCCACTTTGTGTTAAGTAAGGATCAGTCTCCTAAGACTGAAACTGAAATAACTGAAATGAAGAATGTGCCTTATTCCAATGCAAAGGGTCTGTTATGTATCTCATGGTTAGTACTAGGCCTGATATTGTATATACAGTTAGTTGCTTGAGTAGATTTATGTCTAACCCTGGTATTCCTCATTGGAATGCTTTGAAATGGCTTTTGAGATATCTAAACACCACTGTTGATGTTGGCTTGACTTTCTCTAAGTGTTCTGTAGGTACAAAGTTGGTTGGTTATGTAGATTCCAATTATGCTAATGATAGGGATAATAGAAAGTCTACTACTTCCTATGTGTTTACTTTGTGTGGCTCTTGCATAAGTTGGAAGTATCAACTTCAACCCATTGTTGCTTTATCTACTACAAAATCTGAGTATGTAGCATCCACTGAAGCCTTTAAGGAAGCAATTTGGCTTAAGGCTGTTTTGTCTGAAATTGGTTTTCTTGACAAAAATGTGGTTGTGTTTTCTGATAGTCAATATGCTATTCAACTATGTAAAAATCATGTTTTTCATGATAGAACTAAACATATTGATGTTAGGTTTCATTACATTCGGGATATTGTTGAAAAGGACATTGTTAAGTTAGAGAAAATTCATTCAGAATTTAATCCTGCTGATATGGGTACTAAGTGTCTACCTATTGAAAAATTTATTTCGTGTCAACGGATTTTAAATTTTGACTTAGGGAAAACTCTTTGAGGTTCGTCTTTTATGGGAATGGCATGCTTTGTGATCTTGCCTTCAATCTTTGTGATTTTCCCATGCTTTGTGCTCTTGCGTTTGATCTTTGTGATTTTCGCATGCTTTGTGCTCTTGCATTTGATCTTTGTGATTTTCGCATGCTTTGTGCTCTCGCGTTAGATCTTTGTGCTCTTGCGTTTGATCTTTGTGATTTTCGCATGCTTTGTGCTCTTGCATTTGATCTTTATGATTTTCGCATGCTTTGTGCTCTTGCGTTAGATCTTTGTTCTCTTGCGTTAGATCTTTGTTCTCTTGCGTTTGATCTTTGAGATTTTCGCATACTTTGTGCTCTTGCATTTGATCTTTGTGATTTTTCGCATGCTTTGTGCTCTTGTGTTAGATCTTTGTGATTTTCCCATGCTTTGTGCTCTTGTGTCTGATTTTTGTGATTTCCGCATGCTTTGTGCCTTTGCCCCTGGTCTTTGTGATACGAGTTTACCTTGGGTATTCTCTTTGTTGCCTCGGTGGTAATAAATTGGCGATGACGTGTCTTGCGATTCCGTGATTATGTTTTGCACTGCTTTGGGCCAAAGGTGGAGATTGTTGGGTATTGGTTGACCCAACATTGTGGTCCAATCTCTAGTAACCCGTTTATTGGACTTGACCTAATAATATAAATAGATACTACTCTCTTGGTGAGAGGGAGATGTCAAATTCCTTTGTGGTGTTTGGATGCTAGTGAGAGGGTTGTCTCCTTTGTGTGAGATAGTGGTGCAACGGAATCGATAAACAAGAGGACTGAGTCAAACTTCAATCGCATTCACACCCAACAATTCTTAACAGGAACATAGTAAGTTAAATATTTTTTTTAAAAGAAGTATACAAGTGCTTACCAAATAAGTGCAAACTAAATCAGATTTCACTCATTCAATTACCTAACTAATAATAAGAGTTTATAATAGTATCTTTGCTTTTATAAAGCTAGAAATAAACACAGAATGAATTTACTATCTTAATCTAACTAAATAGATAACTAACATATCTAGTGAAAATAATATATGAAACAATTTTACGACCAATTTCAACGGAGATGAAGCCATTAGTTAATAAATAAGCCCAAAAGAAAATAATATATACAAAAGTTGAGGAGTCATAACTGAAGTGATGAAGTTTAGAAATGCATAAATCATAAAAAAACCTAGAGATCTAACGCATGCTTGGTTGTCCATATTATTCAACAGATTCACTCATATTTCCCTCCGATCGTATAAACGGAATCTAAAAATTTAAGAATCGACTTCGAATCTAAACATAGAAATCTGCAAAAACAGAAGGAAACATACAAAACTTGAAAATTCAATCTCCTCTCCGAAAATCATCAACATCAAATAGTCGCCTAAAGGAAGGGGAAATGCATGATTATATTGAAAATAGAAAGTCGATGAGAATGAAGAGATATGGAAAGAATATGATCTATGAGAGACTCGATTTAGACTACAGATAGATTCGGCCTCCCTGAGAATATTTTTGGAAGAGCAAAGGGAGTGATGAAGTTGAGAGACGTAAGAAAATGGAGTAGGTTTCTGAAGGAATTTTCGACGAAAAGGTTTGTGATGGAACTTTGGACGAAAAATCTGTCATTAGTAACAATTTCCAACGGAATCAAAATTCGTCGCAACATATATATCAAAAGTAACATTGAAAAATTCTTGTGAATTCTGTGTCATTTGTCTATTCTATAAAAGTGGCTATAAAAGTGATGGAAATAAATATCGCTAAATTTCTTAATTTTTTAAGTTTTTTCATAATTTTATTACTTTTTCAAGGTTTTTAATTTTGTCACAAATTATTTAGGTAGATCCGTCGAAAACTTCAACATCAGGAAATTTTCGTGTTACACATCCTTTTTGTTGCAGTGGAAGGAATATAAGAATTTTTATTTAGTTATAGGTTAAATTACCAAAAGCAATATTTTTTTAACTAAAATTAGGATTACCAGTTTTTCACGTTTTTTCCATATTGTGTTAGGGCAGGTAGCTGAATTCTCGGGGCCGACACTATAATTTTCAACCCTCGGTTAATGATATTTTAATTAACGCTTAGAATATTTGGTAGAGATTTTTTCGACACCGTTTCATTGGTTCGTTCAACTTGCTCTATTTCAACACTCACCGTTTAAAAATTCTGATAAGTTCGTCTTCGGAGGAAACCAAATTGTATGATCGCTGAATTTTTTTTTCAAAATGTTATCTTGTATTATTTAATAATTAATTTATCATATATTTTATATTTTGAATTTAATAATAATTACTTTTTATTAAAAAAATGAAAATAATTTAATAAATACACTTTATCATAATGTATCTACATTCGGTTTGACTTATTTTTTATCATAGTAACATAAATGATATAATATTATTTTTTTAATATATACCATTTATTATAAAGCGTTTGAGTTGTTCTGATGTTAAAAGAACACGTAACAAAGCCACATATGTGTCCAAATTCATTCATAACAGTTATTTTATATCATTTATAATAAATTAATAGAATCCAAAATTCAAATTTAGAATCCAACTATATCCACGCCCAAAACTAGCTAGAAACTGTATAATTTTATATTTTATATATTCAAATTTATTTAAGGATTACTTTTAAAATGAGTACTGTTACATTTAATGGCTGTTGATCTATATTAAGCCGTTTTAATATTTGTTATTATGATGAGTCTATCTTATAGGCTTAAAAAAACAAAAATTATAGTCCCTCTATATATGATTAATTTACTTTTAAAAACCTAAGTTTTCAATTAGAATAGAAAATGGCTGAATATTTTTATTTGTTGAAGTAACCATCTAAATCACAAATTAAAAATACAATTGTTAAGTGAACTTTTATTTTCTTTATTAATTCAAGGAGAGCTATATGTGAAATTAATTTGTAAATAATACATTATAACGTCACATTAAATAATATATCATATTTAAATTACAACATATTATATTTAAATTACAACAAAGAATCAATCAATTCTTGCATTTTAAGGTGATTCAAAAAAACAAACTCATTTGAATTTCATAAGGATGAGTGATTAAATAAATCAAGCCGAATAAACCAATTTAACGGTGTCAAAAGATTCTCTACCAAATATTCTGAACGGCTTTGAAAATTGCCGTTGTCCATGGGTTGGTAAAAAACGCTGGAAAAATGTTATGTCAAGTGATAACTGACCATATGATCAAAATAATAAGAAATTCATAAAATCAGTGATGATAAATGTAAGAGGTCTTCCAAATGGAATAAAAAATAAGTTCAAATAATTCATTATTTAACAAATGAGAAATAACTCCAGATTTGTCAACTTCATCCCCTTTGTTGCTAAGAAGATAATAGACACAGACTCGAAAAAATCACCAAAATAATTAGTATGTATGAACAATAAACGACCTACCAAAAACTGAGAGTATTATTCAAATTATAAAAATTCGAAACGACAAATCCAATCCGACAAAACATAATGCTAAATCAATTAAAATTGAGAGCGATGAAAATAGAAACATTGCACCCTTCTCCCCGATACTTAAAAAGTCAACGAATATGTAAACAGATAATATGATTTTTCACCTTCTTTTAAAGTTTTGTTATTCTAGCGAGAATTTTAGAATTTATTTTTGTTTTTCATGAACTTGACCTACAATATTATGAATCCCTTTTGATAAGTATTAAAATTAAAGGGTAGGTTTTAATATCTTGAATAAATTTGATAGTCAATTTTATACTTTTCATTTCATTTTCAGTTTGATAATCCGCTGAACTTGAATCTGACTTGAATATCCACCACGTTTGTAAAAGGTATATTTAGATACAGACCAGCGCCATAACTGTTCTTGAGAGAGATCGAGAGAGATATCGAGAGAGATTGAGAGAGATCGAGAGAGATAGAAATGAGAGACGACAAGAGCACCGGAAATTCCTTCTTCTCCAATTTCTGGTCATCGGCACTTCGAGCCAAGCCACTGCCATCTCACTCCGACAGTATCAACTTACAGGCTGTTTCCGGCGATGGCCTCGTTCGACGACTCGGCCTGTTCGACCTACTCCTTATCGGAATCGGCGCTTCAATCGGCGCAGGAATCTTCGTAGTCACCGGTACCGTCGCGCGCGAAGCCGGTCCCGGTAAGTTCCAGTCTGTCTAATCGTGTTTGGATTAACTTTTCGGAATGGAAATACTATGCATATTTATGATTTGCATGCGAAACTGAATATATTACATAAAAAAATAAGCATGAATTGAATGTATCCAACCTATTCTGATTCTTAATCAATGAAAATTATTTGATATAGTTATATTTGAATTTTCATCAATGCAGGAGTAACCATCAGTTTTTTGCTAGCAGGAGCATCTTGTGTTCTCAATGCTCTTTCTTATGCTGAATTAGCTTCTCTTTTTCCAGCTGTTGTTGGGGGAGCGTATTTATATACTTACTCGGCTTTCAATGAGCTTACTGCTTTTCTTGTGTTTGGACAGCTGATGTTGGATTATCATATAGGTGCAGCTAGTATAGCTAGAAGCTTAGCTAGTTATGTAATTGCAATACTAGAACTCTTTCCCCTTTTCAAGGATCATATACCGAGTTGGATTGGTCATGGTGGAGAGCCGTTTCTTGGTGTTTTCTCTATTAATATTTTAGCTCCAATCATCCTTGTGTTTCTAACCATTGTTCTTTGTCGGGGTGTTGGGGAGTCTTCTATATTGAATTCAGTCATGACTACGACCAAGGTAATCGCCTTTTGCTATTCTCTTTCGTAAAGATCTTTTCAATGTAGTTTTAAAAATATTAGCTTTCATAATGTCTGCGCTTTGTTATAACTGGTGTCATTGGGCTGGGATGATAACAACTTATCCCAAGCTTCATAAAACTAGTTTGTTTTGGTACTTAGTGACTTTATTATGAGGTTAAATATGACTAATTGTCCAGTCAAAGTATATAAAGATAGTAGAGCAGTGAATTAAGAAACTAGAACAATGAAGAGCAGTTGTTTGCTCTTCAGAGTCTTTTCTTTTTTTCCGCAATTGAATGAATGAGTTATACAAGGTCATGAGATCGAGCATTCACGACCATTTATAAAATAAAAATGCAATGGAATGAATGAGTCATACATTGTTCCTACTTTTCTATTTGGAGATGAATTAAGATCTAATTGGTAATTAATAAAATAGCTGAAAATAAGAAGCAAATTAACTTAGGGATTTTCATTCCTTAGAAGCAGGGGAGGCACTGATCTTCTTGGTATATTGTTAATTTGATTTAGGGTTTGGTCTGAGTCAACTCGGTTAACTACTGAGTTGATTCAGGTTCTTTAATATGTCCAAGTAATCTTGTTTCAAATTGACTGCTAGAGCCTCATTGATTGCATGAAACTGATTCTGCCCACCCATATGCCAATTATTATGAGAAATGAAAGTCATCCTCACTAGTATACCCACCAAATCTAATTCAAAGAAGAGTATATATGTTAAACTGTTTCTAATACCAGTTATGAATCAGCGCTTTATCTTCTTTCCTAGTTGAATATTAGTTTATAAAATGGACGAAATGGTTCTCCTAGGAGAACTTTTGTCTTAGAAGTAAGTTGTTATCTTGCACTCTTCATATTTTATAACCTAAGATCATTTCATTAAATCTTGAAATTTCTCCAGTTCCAAAACTGGAAATTTGGTTTAATTTCGAGCTTTTGAGCTGATAATGTAAAGATAATTGCTGCAGATATTAATTGTCCTAATCATCATATGTATCGGGGCATTTAAAGTTGATGTTTCAAATTGGTCTCCTTTTGTTCCACATGGTGCCAAATCAGTACTGAGTGGAGCAACCATAGCGTTCTTCGCTTATGTTGGATTTGATGCAGTTGCTAACTCAGCTGAAGAATCTAAAAGACCGCAGGTGAATTATTTAGCCCCAATGAATTAATTATACATTTGATGCCAGAATTCAGTTTTATGTGACACAATTGGTGATGTTTTTCAGCGGGACTTGCCATTAGGAATAATGGGAAGTCTTATCATTTGTGCGACTTTATATATTGGGGTTTGCCTAGTAATCACGGGTATGGTCCCTTATAAACTCCTTGATGAAGACGCTCCCTTGGCCGAAGCATTCAAGTCTAAGGGCTTGAAGTATGTTTCTGTACTTATTAGCGTTGGTGCTGTTGCTGGTCTTACTACTACTCTTCTTGTCGGTCTTTATGTTCAGGTGAAATGCTTATATATGTTGTTATAATCCATTACAATCTTGATGCAAAATTTCATTCAAGGAAGAAAAGAATAACCCTTAAGAAAGAAGTTGAACAATTTGGATATTAACAAATTTGGAAACACTTTTTAGATTTGGATCTGGGTATGGATTCGAATCTAGATGAAAAGCTATCAATAAATTTGCTTGGAAACTTTTTTGTAACAAGTATCTCATCTGGGTGTATGGAAACAAAATTTATTTGAACACAACAATTTTTTTTTTTGATGGCTTCTTCAGACAGATTCATGAAGTGTTTCAAATAGGCGTGTATGATATTTTGGTCACATTGACATCCAAAACAAATGCATTTGGCTGAAAATGTGTGATTTAAAAAAACAAGTTTTTAGCACAATCTAAAATTTTACACAAAATTTTTTTATCCCACTTTTCATACCAAATGCAACAAAACCATTTCACTTTCTAAATTGACTGTGATTGTGATAAAATATCATTCTCCCGCCAAATAATATTTACTAGCCTCTTACATCATATCATTTTAATACACATTAACAAATTTATGTAGTGGAATTCTGAATGATTCTTTATGAACAGTCTAGGTTGTATCTTGGGCTAGGAAGAGATGGTTTATTACCTAAAGCATTTGCGAAGGTACACCAAACACGCCACACGCCAATTAATTCTCAAGTCTGGGTTGGCATTATTGCTGGTGTTCTTGCAGCGCTGTTGAATGTGCATGTTCTCTCCCACATTCTTTCTGTTGGCTCATTGGTATGTTTTATTTGAAAAAAAGACTCTTTTTTAATTAGTTTACATTTATTGTCACCCTTTCTTCTCTTTGGTTGATTAGCCTAATTACCTTGATAGAAGAAAGGATGATCAAAAGTTTACTTTGAAACATGTTTTTATGTCTGGTATCTTATCTGAATGTGGATCTCTGGGATCACGTACTGAGAAATTTATTGGAAGTTTCTCAACTGGATTTAGATCAGGAATGTGTTTTCAAATGGGACAATAGTTGTTGTTTTGGAGAATAATTTTTTGAATCTTATATGCAGACAGGCTACTCTGTTGTCTCCGCGTGCGTGGTAACACTCCGATGGAAAGATAAGGCTTCCTCCTCTGGTCAAATATCTAAAAGGTTTATCTCAAGAGAGAGTGAAGGCATCCTTTGCCTTATCTTGATTGGCTGCTGCGGTTTTGCTACTGGAGCCTTCTTTCGTTTTGATGTTTCATTTATCTTTATGATTGTTGCTGCCGTGATCGCTGCTCTTGCTGCTGCTGCCCTTTATTGCCGCCATGTAAGTGTGTCATTTTATTGTTTTATATGATGTCACAGCGGTTAATCACAATAAATATGGACTTCCGACAATAATAGGCTATAGTTATCTTCGAAGACTGTCTATGATATGGGTGATTTGACATTATTTTCAAATAACCCACTATCCAGTCTAATAATCATCACCCAAAATGTCTTGTATTTTATTCATTATATATTTATAGTGCTAATGTGTATTCATCCAAATAATGACAAATAACATGATTTTCTAAAACCTACATCAATCAAAAGTTATTTGAAATAACCACAGATCAGATAAGGCCTAGAGTATCTTTTGGGATTGGATTGTGGTGCTCACAAGCGAACAGACCTAACCCAATCCAATGCCAATGGCCATGAGGAAATCACAGAAATTTACTTTTACTGCTTTTGGATTCGTGTTTAAATTGAAAAGTTCGGAAATTTATTTATTATGCATACGCGTGAACAATAAGTGTTTCAAAATAGGGTGCAGGTTGGGATTTTTTTATTTGTAAACCTAGGGTTACTTGAACCATTGTTCCCCGATAATATAAGCATTGTTAACCGAATTTGGTTAAATTTGTTTGTTTATTACTTTACCGAGTTTGAATTTCTTTTACAGGCGTATACAAAACCAACAGGTTTTTCTTGCCCTGGAACACCGATTGTACCAGCTGTGTGCATCTTCTTCAACATGTTTCTCTTTGCTCAGGTATGTAATTAATTAAGTTTGATTGGTATTTGAAATGAAATAATGAATGCTTCTTAAATTATTTTATCAGTTACACTATGAAGCTTGGGGGAGATTCATTATCCTAAACATTATTCTAATATCAACTTATGCAATTTATGGACAATATCATGCCAACCCGGTAAGTTCAGATAAATTTACATACTAATTTCGGTGGTTATATATCTTACGATAATTGTTTTAATTACAATTTACTTGTAACAGGTTGCATCTACCAAACCTCAAGATGGCAATGTGTGATTTCGACATTATCGGTATGGAATAATGTTTATAGAAATTATATATTGTTTATGTAAGTTATGGATATAAAAGATGCGGCTGCTTGAGATAATAAATTGATAAATATAACAAAACTTGTTTGGTATAAGAGTTTGGCTGTTTGTTACATACATGTTAACTAACTTTTAATTTCTTTCAAAACATTTTTTAAGAAAACTATATATATATATATATATATATATATCCTAAAGAATTTAGGTTTTTGTCGTATAGAGTTTAAACTATCAAAATTTTAGTTATTTGAGATTTTTTTTAAAATTAATAAAGCGTTCGTCATATTATTTTAACGTATTATTTAAGTTTGTCTAATTAATTTGTCACATTTTTTAAGAAAACTATATATCCTAAAGAATTTAGGTTTTTGTTGTATAGAGTTTAAATTATTAAAATTTTAGTCATTTGAGTTTTTTTTTAAATGAATAAAGCGTTCGTCATATTATTTTAACGTATTATTTAAGTTTGTCTAATTAATTTGTCACATTTTTAAATAAAATTATATTTAAGGACATTTTGTATGTAACTTTAAAAAAAATTAGTATTATTTTCGGAATTTAAGCATTCTATTGTGTGGAAGTTGGTTTAATTGACAAAAAAAAAATGTGTAATCTAAATAAAGATTTGAGAAAATTTGAATAGAAATATATTTTGTTTATTTTTTAAAAATTTTATAACGAATAACTTTGTATAACGTATATCAATTTGGATGTATTTATATTTTAAATTGATTAATGTTTTGAGATATACCTTTAACAAATGTTGAATATGGTTGGAATGTTTTACAAAATGTGTCCTATTATTAGAAAACTTGAATAAAAATATACTATTTTATTTTTATGAATATGAATGTGATAGATTAGTTTAGAAAAAGAAAAATATTAGGTTAAAGTAAGAAGATGAGTGTTTATCCCTTAATGAAAAGGACTAAAATTATGATAGTTGAAAATTCTTATATGACATAAGTTTAAGCCTATTTAAAACAAAAAAAAAAATTAAATTTGAGACCCACATAGTAATTGAACCATATCATCTTAAAGTTAAATGTTTTGCTATCTTCTTGAGATGGATAATTGTGATGACAATATTCCTTGAAAATTATTATGTTGGTAAAAATGGATAGATTACAAGGTAAAAGAAATTAGTATTATTTTCGGAATTTAAGCATTCTATTGTGTCAAAATTGGTTTGATTGACTAAAAAATGTGTAATCTAAATAAAGATTTGAGTAAATTTGAATAGAGTTATATTTTATTTATTTTTTTAAAATTTTATAACGAATAAGTTTGTATATTGTATACCAATTTGAATGTATTTATATTTTAAATTGATTAATGTTTTGAGATATACCTTTTAACAAATGTTGAATATGGTTGGAATGTTTTAAAAAATGTGTCCTATGTTAATTGATTAGAAAACTGAATAAAAATATACTATTTTATTTTTATGAATATGAATGTGATAGATTAGTTTAGAAAAAGAAAAATATTAGGTTAAAGTAGGAAGATGGGTGTTTATCCCTTAATGAAAATGACTAAAATTATGATAAGTGAAAATTCTTATATGACATAAGTTTAAGCCTATTTAAAACAAAAAAAATTTAAATTTGAGACCCACATAGTAATTGAAGCATATCATCTTAAAGTTAAATGTTTTGCTATCTTCTTGAGAGGATAATTGTGATGACAATATTCCTTGAAAATTATTATGTTGGTAAAAATTGATAGATGTGAGAAGATCTAAAGTGAAAATGTCAAAATTTTGGATTTGATTATTATTAAGAATGTCTGAAGAGAAAGTGTCATAATTTTGGGTTATTAAGAACTTATTAAGTGAAAGTGTAAAAAATTTTAGTGTAAAAAAATTAAGTTTATAACAAATAAGAATCATCTCGAACCCACCTGCAAAATCAGGTTCAAAACGAGTTTTATTCCTCCAACTCACACCTAAACCAAAACCCAAATTTTGTTTTACAAAAATAAATTAGTATTCTAATTAGTGACATTGATTAATTTTATATATTTAGTTTTTTATATAATTTATTTATATGCTTAACTTTTTATTATTATTTTATATTTTTTTATTCATATTTATTTTTATATATTATATATTATAAATTTATAATAATAAACAATATTGATAAAAACTTAAAAAATAATTAAATAATTTTATTAGATTTATTTTATAAAGTTAGTAAATATATAATATGTTTTTGAAAAAGTTAAAAAATTAATATAAAAAAATATTAAAAGAATATTATTTTAAGTTTAAAAAAGTTTTTAGATTACAGAGATTCAAATCCTAAACTCTGTATATATTGGACTCCAATCCTCCCACCACAAACCATTTGGAGTAATTTACTATTTTCTCTCTCATAAAATAAAATATATATATGCATTTTTATTGATCATAAAACTTTTTTTTTTGTAAAGTTATAATTTGGTTCTTTAGTTTTTTATGTTTAAATTTTCATAAAATTTATATATTTAATTAATTTTTTATATAACTCTTTATATGATTTATATATTTAGTTAATTTTTTTTATATGATTTATATATTTATAAATTTAGTTTTTTATATAATTTTTTTATGTTATATATTTTATAATATGTTTTTACATATCATAAATTTATAATAATAAACATAATTGATAAAAATCAAAAAATTAACAAAAAAAAATAAAATAAAATAAAATAAAACAGTTTTTGTTAAAATAAAAAATAATAATCAATTACAATCTACCAATTTTAAAAAAAAATAATTAATATATAATTAATTTCATCATAATTTTCTTTAATATGTGTAGGTTTAAAAATATATTAGAATTTAATTTGTAAAGTTGATAAATATATAGATAGTTATTGAAAAAATTAAAAGGTTGGTGTAAAATATAATATTTCTATAACATTCTTTTGAGTTTAAAAATAATTTTTTTTTGGGTGGAAAATGAATAGGTGTATTTTGAGTTTAAGAATATGTTTTTGGGTCGAATGGTCTTACTGTTTGATTTAACTTCATTTTGGGTTTGAGAATGTATTTTTAAATCGTAAATGATTTAAAAAGATAACGTAATCACAAGTAAATATATATTTTTATTATGAAAATAACCATTTGGTTAGGAATGTTTTTATAATTATATTTGTAAAAAAAAAACATATTCACTAATACCAACTCAAAATGCAATTAGGTCAACATTATTTCAAATGTCACTTAAAAAATTGGACTGATAAAAATAATACATTATTAAACCAAGAATAATCAAGTTAAATGAAAAAAAAACTAATTAAATAAAAAAAAACCTAGTTGACTCAAATTAATATCCTTATTACATGGTTCAGTTACAATTTTCTACAGACTATAAAAACCATATTTGTTTGTATATTTAACATTTATTTATATAATGTGTTCTTAAATTTTTTAACCAAACTTAATAGCTAAATTAAGAATAAAAGCTTAATTTTGTATTATAAGTGTTTATAATTATACTTTTATATGTATAAGTGTTTATAATTAAACGACTATATAGTATTTAATTTAATTTCTTATAAAAAAAATGAACTAACCCAATCAAAAAAGACAGCTTTATTGTATTAATATAAAATTATTTTAACATAAGCATCCATGTAATAATTACTAATGTTACATTAAACTTGCAATAATTAAATAAATAAGTTAATGTCTAATTTTCATGTATCTATTTAAAAAACTTATTTCTATAAATTTTATAAAAAATATATATAATTTCCAATGAATAATTGACTAACCAAACCGCTATACGAGTACTTGTACTCATAGTTCGGATAATATGTCACTATTGTATAACCAAATTAACAAGTTAGTTTTGATCATCAAATTGTATAACCTAACCGAGAAATTTATCAATAAACAAACTAATTACCACTTGTGATCATTATATTACAAGTATTTGATGCTACATATTTTAACATATCATTTTATTTTTATTATACTACTATCTATTTGAAACTGTATATATGACCCCAGTTTAGTTCCGCAATTGGGGTTTCGATCGCGCCAAAAAGTGTACTTGTATTTCTATTTCTGCCGCATTTTAGAGATTTATTTTGTTATTATCTCCATCTCTCGCTTGGTTTCGGAAAATTTGTGTGCTGCACTATTTATATCATGTTTAAAATAAATATATGATAAAATTATGTTTTTATAATATAAATAGTGTAAAGAAATAACTTTAAATTCTTTATAAAATATAAAAAATAAATAAATATATTAGCGGTGTTATATTTATTTATATCTATTAGTATTAGAAAATAACATTTTATCTTATGCTGAGTCAATTATTGATTAAACTAAAAGATGGTGACAATATAGATAAAAATGAAAACCTAATGACCAATTATAATTGTAATCCTTTCTACCAATAATATTGAATGTTCCCAAACAGATTAAATGCATGTAAGTCTATTTTTAAACACAATGATTTATTTTCCTTTATTTGTATAATTGGTGAATAAAATGTTATTTTATTATGGTCTATCATTTTACCAAAATTTCACCATGTATTTAAACTGACATGTTTATCTGAATTATGTTGTTAGGTGTTAACTTTCTACAAACTTAAATTTTCAAAAAATATATAAACAAAAACACAACATAATTAAGTTGTTCCAATAACACAATAATGATACATATATATGTTACACAAACAAAGCCAATGCACAAAGAAAGCTTTGCACCTCTTTTTGGCAATATTGTTTTATTCACACTATATTAATATTTTATTATTTTACAAGGAAGATTTATTTTCTAGATATAGGCTAGTTAGATACTAATATTATTTGTATATGAATATTGATGAGTGTTAGGCCTTGTTTGGTTTTTGAATCTCACATCTCCCGATCAATTTATTTTCTTTCTAGTGATGATGAGATTAATATAATATACCTCAAACAAGGCCTAATATTTCCATAGAATCATTTTGCTTTGTGGCACAACTCCCTGCCCTTATACTTAACACAATTAGCCGAAGGTGGAAAATCACTCGGAAACGTGCGCTGATTGTGCTCAGTTCCTGATCCATCTTGATGATTGTATTTCCCATGACTCTTGTTTTCGTCGTCGGTATCATCGTCAGTTACGGTTAGTTGAGAATCAACAACACTAGGGTTTTGTTTGTTTGGTTCGGGAAGATTTACCTTGCGGCCCAAGTTTGCCTCTAGGGCAGCCATACTAGTTTGGACGGCGAGTGCCAAAAAGGGTAGGAATATGAGGACCAAGAGAGAAGTCTTCATGATCGACAATTGTTCGCAAACTTTAATCTGAAAAAGGAAAGGAAGTTAACAATTTGTTAAGTAAGATCAAAGATTGTTTATAGAAAAAAAAATTAAGAGAATTTGTAATCACCTCTATTTCTTTCTTGTTTGATCAATTGTGTGGTTTAAACCTAGAATTTAGGGTGCTTTATATAGAATTATTATGAGCACTATTTTGTTTTTTAAATCAAACTATGCCCATTTTAGGGTTTGGAAGCTAGCTAGCACCATTTTTTTTATAAATTAAAATCAAATAGGGGATATAGGGTAACAAATTTGAGTATAATGACAGACCTAGAAGGACTGGAAATGGATAATTCTAAATCAAGATCACAAATCATATTGGACGATCTCACAATTTTTATTCTCTTTTTGATTGCTTTCGGGTTAGACAAGATTTTAGTTGTGTTGCGCAATTTGTCTCATTCATTTTTTTTTTCAATGTGAATGAATGATTTAGTATGAAGAGTTGTAGGGTCTTATTATGACAATAAATTGCTTTTGGTTTCTCTTATAAATTTTCTTGTAAGAGAGTTAAGTTTTAAGCTTCTTATTGATTCGGTTTTTATGGAAATCGGAAAGATATTTTATTGTGTGTATAATGACCGAATTTTCAATTGAATGTTCTAATCACTTTTGTTAGGTTTTCGGTTCAAATTTATTGTTCTGTAGTTCAATGCTCGAAAATATAAACTTATATAATGATCTGGATATTCTTGAGATTTTCTTTACCGGGTACAAATTCAGTAAAAATACATGAATTTGACAATATTCATATCTCATTTCTAAACAACAAAATAGCTGTGAATTGAATGTAATGATCATGAAACACAAATATAAATAAGTGTTCTAAGACCAATATTACTAGAAAGCAGTCAGTTTTGTGTGTCAAATATAGAATTAATTTGTAATGATTGTAAATAAATTATGAGATAATACATTTCTTTATATATATATATATATATATATATATATATATATATATATATATATATATATATATATATATATATATATATATATATATATATATATATATATATATATATATATATATCATTGAAAAGACAAAAAAATTATGTATACTATCTAGCTTTCAATATATTAAGTTATGGCCTTTTTCATGCTAAGAATTGAAACTTTTTCTGGACTTTAGAAATCTTGTAGGTAAAATCATTTCACTTGGGAAAAAAAGTTTAGAAATAGAACACGGTTACAATACATAACACTACGTGACAATGACGATATCGTAAACTGCAAATTATACCAAAAAATAATCAATAAAAATAAAATAGAGAACATTATAACAATGTTATGAGTATGAAATTGTGAATAACCCATTCAATTATTTATTATTTTTGTATTTAACTGAAATTTTAATTATTGTTAAAATATAAAATAATATACGTAAGATATTATCACAATGTTATAAATTGTGATAATATTAATATTATATTATATAATATATTTGTAATATATTATAACAATATTTATAAGGAAAAATATTTATATTAGTTTCCTTATAAGTCAAATTTAATGTCTATATATTACACATTATCTATTTAACCAAAATCTTTTCATTGCAATCTCCTTCCTCATTCTAACCATGTGAAATAAATCTAAATAAATTTGTCTTCAAATGGTTGTTTATTTATTCACATGTGAAATGTTTTAAATTATATATATATATATATATATATATATATATATATATATATATATATATATATATATATATATGATAAAAGACAATAAAACGGAATGATGAAATATGGACAAAAATTTACTTAGTTCCAATAATTTAGTGTAGAGTATGTAAGTAGAGTCTCAACAACAAATTAAAGGTTGTGTAATAAATGATTATCGAATCTTGATGAGATTTTATGAGGGACATATATTGTTTGTAATGTAGTTGATTATAAAATGAGATTTATTAAGTTGATTATAAAATGAGATTTATTATATATATATTTTTGATCATGTAAATAACAATAGGACATGTTTAATTATTAGTATCTTATAAAAAAAAAAAAAACTGTTTTTGCTTATACAATTTATGTTTTGTTTTGCAAAACAATAATATAAATAGTTTCATACATTAATTTGTAATCAATTAATGGAATCCAATTTGGCCAATAATTTGGTGGAAAGGGTCAATTGGGGAGGCTCAAATTATATTGACCAACATCATTAGAATGTGCCATATTATCAATAATTAATTATGCAGGATAGAGACCGAGGAGTTGTTTAATTAACAATTGAACTGAAAAATAAGACTTGTATAAAATACTATAAAATAATTTAATAAAAATATGTATTTATCATTAATTGTAAACTTGAGCTAACATTTACCTCTATTTATAAGTTAGAAATAATTAATATATAATAAGTTAAGTAATCAAATTAATATACTTAAATTTCCTTAGCACCATTTTGTCAACAATTAAATCATGACAAATTTAATTTTATTAAATCACCTGGCATCAAAAGTATACAAATGACTAATAATTATGATCAAGTGCATTATAATGGACCAATGGTTTATATTAATGTTTCCATATTAGGAAACATATTTTGGTGGTGTTACATCAATTTTGCAATTACTAATTACTTTCTCCTAAAAAAAAGTATTGCAATATATAATTGGTTGGCTTAAGACTACTAAATCTTAAATTAATATAAATACACTATAATAGGATACAAGAAATTAAAGGAAGTCAAACATGATCATCAGTTAAGATACCTGAGTTTCAATTTTATTTTTTTTTTATCATAAAACTCTTGAAAATTAAGCACAGTGAGTTCTTGATTTCATGTTTACCTTCACTTTTGATTTTCAAACTTTTTTTTTTGTAATTTCTAGGGATATTCTCCAAATTTATGATTTTTTAAAAATAATTTTGAATTAAGTTATATATGATAAATTATGTTATTACTTGTTTTTGTTATAGTTTAATTTTTTTCAAGTCAATAAGAAATATAATTATAATTTTATTCATTATATGAATTGTTTAGTAACAAAATATTTAAGGATGAATAAGGATTTACTATCCTAAGATTTCAAGTTTCTTTCTTATTCAAATCATCTAATTGAGATGAGATAGGTCATGACTTGATTAGTCGATACTATTTTTTTTTTTTTGAAAAATTTGTTTGTATTGCAATTAGAAGCATGTACAAAGTAAAATAATCAATAAAAAAAAAGATAAAAGTAAAACGAATGAAACAGAAATGACAAAATATATTGAGCAAATTAGACACAAAACATTGCGTTTTACTATTTAATTGGTTGCAAATTGACTATCAAATATTTTGTAATCTGAAATATTAATAATCAAATTGATCATATAGAAGATATAGGAGTCCTTTTCTATGAATGAAATGAGTGAAGCCTTAGAATTTGGTGTTAAATCAATACCAAATCAAATTGATACGCCAATGACAAATAATATTTAAAATATAAATAATAAAATAATTCATATAATTATAATTATAATTATAAATTATTCAAATATCAATAATTTATAATTATAATAATTGCATTAATTAAATAAAAGAAGATAAATAGTTTTTTATTAAAAAAATAATTATTATATTATTAAATAAATATATATTAATCATTTTAAACAAATATTATTAAAAAAATAATTGCATATTTTCGGTTCCTGGTTCAAGAATTGGTGAGAAGCATGTAAATATTATCCCCGCCCCAAACCTCAGTCAACATGACGAAGCGTTCATCAATAAGTTGCTTCTGAAGAAATATATGTTAATCCTACAAATATAGGAAGATACAATATGTCAAGAAGACACCATGTTTTCTTTTAATTCTAGGGTTTTGTGCCATACAATTGCAGACAATCAAGTATTGAGTGTTTTTTACCAGCAGAGGTAATTGACAAAGGAAATTAAAGAAGTACAACAAGTCATCTACTTCAAAATGTCCTAATTAGGTAATTTACAAAGGAAATTAAAGAAGTACAACAAGTCATCTACTTCAAAATGTCCTAATTTGAATGTTGTTTGTAATTACTGCAAAGAGTTATGTTCGCCTAAGTTTGATCAGTTCAGTAAGGATGTAGTGATTACTCATCATTTTATAGTTATGCATGCGAAGATGAATCGGACAATATTGGAGAGACTGAGGTGCATGTTCTCTACTATAAAACTCAATAGAAGGTTCTTGGCAATGGTACTATAACATGATATTTGGAAAATTGTGAGTCTCACACTGGGATTAACTGCAAAACACCTTATGAGGTCTTAAGGTTTTTTGGTTGCACAGTTTATTATTATATCAAGAAAATGTATATTAGAGCCAAGAATGAAGAAATTAGTATTTTGGACTATGGAGATTGTGCCAAATGATACGTAGTTTAATCTTTATCTAAGAAAAGAGTTATATTAAGTAAAAGCGTCATCTTTGATAATAATCCTATACTTAACTCTATTATGAGTTCTCTAGCAGAAAGTAGCAATGTTGATAAACATGTGGAGTTAGATATTCCTCTATAAGAAGAGAAAGAACACCACATTGAGGTTGAGTTGTCAAAGCTTGAACCATTAGATTTTCAACTGTCAAAAGCTATTCATCAAAGTGTAGCTGAATGTTAGTCAAAATGGTTGGGGTTAAACCACCTTATAGATACAGTTATTAAGGTGTGATTAGTTATACACTACAAATTATTGTGGAGGATGTGGAAACATCATAACCATCCACCTACAAAGAACTTGTATTCGTTCTTGCATAGTGGTTTGCAACAATGGTTCATCTAGATCATCTATGGCATTAAGTAATGTATCTAGATCATCTCTAGCATTGCGTAAGGCATCTGAGTATTGACTTATACATGTAGTCCATCTGAAATTGACTAATACATCTAGACCATGTAGAATTGACTAATATATTTAGGTCATCTTTAGCATTGAGTATGCATTTTGTCATCTCTAGTATTGAGTAATGCATTTGAGCATTGAAGAATGTATTTGAGCATTGACTAATGTAACTGGACATCTTGTATTACCTAATGTATTTATGTCATCTCTAGCATTGAGTAATGCCTCTATGCCATCTCTAGTATTGAGTAATATGTTAATTTGGACATTGACTAATGCATCTAGGTCATCTCTAGTATTAAATAATGTATTTGAGTTATCTTTAGCATTTAATAATGCATCTAGGTCATCTGATATTAACTCATGCATCTGATCCAATACTAATGTATTTGTGCCATCTTTAGAATTGATTAATGCATTTGAGTCATCTCTGACATTGAGTAATGTATATCGGCTATCTGACAATATTAATTAATGTACATGGGTTATCTCTAACTGTAGAAAAATGAAGAAAAGAGAGAAATTTTATTGCTTTGTGTTTTTGTTGTGTGTTTTTTTTACATAAGACATCTAGTGCTTAAATAATAAAATTATATTAGCAGAAAAAGAAATAATTAAATAGTAAAATCATATAATTGATAATCAACGGTCAATTAGCAAATCAATTAGTCTAATTGATTGATTTACAAATCAATTAGTCTAATTGATTGATTTGCTGCTGACTTTCTCAACATTCCATTCTTGGAATTAATTTTCTTCTAGAATAATTCTACACTCCCCCTCAAGTTGGGTAGTAGATGTTGAGACTGCCCAACTTGCCACATACTCTTCGAGTCGGCTTGGTGAGTATGTCAGCCACCTGATTGCGGGATGTAACATAGAGGAGTGTAATAGAGCCTTGACAGAGATTGAAGAGGGTATTGTCGATGAATTGTTGATGACATTCTTTCAATTTGAGTGATTCAAAAATCATGATTCACTTAGTTAGAGGAGTGGCTCTTGGCTCTTGGCTCTTAGCTCTTGGCTCTTGGCTCTTGGCTCTTGGCTCTTGGCTCTTGGCTCTTGGCTCTTGGCTCTTGGCTCTTGGCTCTTGGCTCTTGGCTCTTGACTCTTGGCTCTTGGCTCTTGACTCTTGGCTCTTGGCTCAGCTCTTGAAGTAAAAAATGATAATTTTTGGACAGATAAAATGTTGAAAGAAATCTGTCGAGACATGAAAACGACGTTTGCCAAAAAAGGAGAAAAAATAAATTTGTCGAGACACGAAGACGATGCTCGATACATATTCGACTGAATTATGGAAAAAATGCACTGAGATTTGTGATAATAATTTTATATAAATATGATATTATAGAATCATTTGAGTTCTCCTCCAATGGCTATTTCCACCATTGGAGGAGGCAGCAAAAAATTGTGAACAGGTTCCTTCAAGAAGGAAAAACCTGCTCTGATACCATGTAGAAAAATGAAGAAAAGAGAGAAATTTTATTGCTTTGTGTTTTTGTTGTGTGTTTTTTTTTACATAAGACATCTAGTGCTTAAATAATAAAGTTACATTATCAGAAAATGAAATAATTAAATAGTAAAATCATGTAATTGATAATCAACGGTCAATTAACAAATCAATTAGTCTAATTGATTGATTTACAAATCAATTAGTCTAATTGATTGATTTGCTGCTGACTTTCTCAACATTCCATTCTTGGAATTATTTTTTTCCAGAATAATTCTACACTAACATTAAGTAATGCGTATTGATCATTTAACATTGACTAATGTATTTGGACAATCTCGACAACTTATAATGCATCTAGGCCATCTCGGAATTGACTAGTGTATCTGAGTCATCTTGACATTGAATAATGCATTTAGACATTGACTAATGCATATGGACCATATGACATTGACTAATACATATGAGTCATCTTCGCATTGAATAATGAATTTGGGCATTGATTAATGCATCTAGGTCATTAATTTGGGCATTGACTAATGTATCTCGACTATCTAACAATGACTAATGTATTCGGGTCATTTCGGTAATGACTAATGCATCTGAGTCATCTCGGCATTGCGTAATGCATCTAAGTCATCTCTGTTATTGACTAATGCATGCATATATGGTCATCTCGGCATTGACTAATGCATTTGGGTCATCCTGAAATTGATTAATGCATCTAGGTCATGTAGCATTGACAAATGCATCTATTAAGTTACCTTAGGGAAACTACATATCAAATAGAGAGAAGATAGAACATATAAACATTGATTAATGCATCTAAGAAATCTAGGCATTGATTAATAAATCTGGGTCATTTGGGAGAATTCAAGACAATATGGAGATTTGTTAAGTAGTCTTGAATTGTTTGGTACAAGGAAAAAGAATATTAAACAAAAGAAAACTAGATCGTTTGGTGCATAATCTTGATATAAAGCAATAAAATTACACAGAAGAAAATCTGATATTTTGTTATGGTAATACAATCAGGAAAATATTGTCATAATATTTTGGAGGCTCTTAGACAAGATATTTGTGTTGACCTAGTTGAGACTTATTTAAAAGTGCAAGTGAAAACTTTAAAAATGTGCAGTTTTTGCCTTGGAAAGATCGATTACCGTCTCAATTCTATATATGTTAGGGTTTCGGAGAACTGAATGTTATATAAACTCCTATCATAACCTATTTTATAAGGATAAAATCTATGTTCTTATTTTCTCAATAATATTACACCTTTTAGTGAACGCAGCTAAAATTTATCTTGGTGAATCACATTAAATTCATGTTTTTTTTTATTGTTTACGTCATCTCTCGCATTCTGATCTAACATATATATGTATTTATTTTTATCTAAAAAAAATTAAATGTCTTACAAAATATGGCTAAATAATGGTATTAAAAAAGCTTACAAATTAAATGTGCTAACCCAAGAACTTCTACAGCTTCACGCATTGAAGCATCGGTCTTTTCTTGAACCCATCACTTGACGCATATGTTGTACAATTATTTAAAAATGCACATATAAAACATTCATGCTCTATTGTTCCTCACCTTACTAGTTGTACAGATCACGAGTCATCCCATAAAAATGTCGCGAAAATTAGTGATCTATAATCAATATATATCCAATACAAACGCACCTGCTTGCAAATTCCTTTCATTTGTGTTTCGATCGTTTGAGTCCAAGTTTAATTGGTCGCCAGTGAAGAACAAACCAAGCTCTAAACTATTTCTTAGTTCTTACTATGACAATTCACTGCACAAACCAAGCAATATCTTACATTTTGACATGCAAACATATACATCAACCTTACATAACCATAATGCGTATTCTTGGTGTATAAACCAAGCCAAATTCATTGTAAAATTTTAATCCATATTTCAAACTTATTTATATATATGTAATCTGTGAAACTCATATCAGATGACCAAATGATCGATGTCTTATGATCATGGCCGTTTTGATCTTCTTGTTTCACATTTTATTGCAAAGCACTTCACACGCTTATATGTATTTCATTTCCACACACAACTTAAATCCATTTTCAAGCTTTCATGAGTTAAGGACAAAGGCGGCGGTTCCCACCTTTCTTGCATGGATCTTCAGGACGGTTGGTCATGTTAAACGAGCGATGACTTGTATCCGATGAGTCTCCATGCCCATAATTTCCAACCTTATTATTTGAATCTCCTTCTTCAACAAATCCGGATGTAGTTTTTTGGGTTGTTAACAATTCCTTACTTACTTCCATGTTCTTACCAGGGTTGATCTTGCCTGGATCACTCAGAAGACGGCGATTATTCATGGCAAGGTCCTTGGCATTTGATTGAAGGGAAAAGAGGGCGAACAATGAAAAGATGAAGCAAACTAAGATGGACATCTTCATGGTGGAGGAAATAGATGAAGGTAATAGTGTTATATATATTAGGGTTTTCATTTATATTGGAGATTAAGGTTACTGTTTTTATTGGGAAATTTTAGTGGGTTTGGAAAAATGAAAGCATTTGATACAAATGGGAGGATTTAGGCTTAATGGGTTTCAATATTAATTAATGAATTATTATGTTCCGGAGAAAATTAATTAGTGGAGGTTGTAGTCAAGTGGGAAATTAAACAATTAATCATGATTAGGGTTTGTGATCAAGGAAATAATGAGTGATTAGTCACCATGATATTTAGCATGCGTAAAAGTGATTATGTTTCCATTTTAGGGTTCATAAATGGAGAGTGACCATTTTATTTGCTTTTATCTCATCTCGGAGGATCACCAATTAGTAGAGTTTGCTTTTACAATCTCTAGAGAATCCACCTGACTTAATTTTTTATATATAATTTTGTTTCTTTATTAACATAATACAATCATCGGAATTTTTCTTTTTTCTTTTTTACTTTTAAAACATATAAATCATAGTTATCCTCTAATGGATGCTTCAACAAAACTGAGTGAAAACGTACAAGTTTTATGTCGTTGTAGAGTCTCGTGAGTATTTGATTCCCTTTCTATTTTGTAACGAAAAATTCGCCATGAAAGTTGTTAACATTATTCAATTTTTTTGGAAACAGAAGCCCAAGCCAAGATTGACATTAACAGTCCTTAGGCTTTCCACGACTGATCTATATATATATATAATGACGCTTAATTTAAAATGTTTGAGGTGTACTACAGGCTCTTTCCACAATCATCCACAAATCAAGTAATTTCTCTTCCCTAATTTATTTCTCTTAATTATTTTCTCTCTCCTAATATATATATATACATATTTATATATATAAATTTCTTTCCTAATATATATATATATATATATATATATATATATATTTCAGTATTTTTTTCTCTTTCAGTATATATATTTATATTTTTTTTCACACTAATAATATAAAATATTTTTTATTAATAATTTTTATATTAAAATATATAATATTAAATAACATATTTATTTTTATATTTAATAATAACAATATATATAATAATGTTTAATGTATTAATCATATATTAATAAATATTTATTTATATGATTGATTAAATTAACAATAAAAATTCATTATAATTTACCGTTACTTTCTCTTCTACTCTATTTTTTTAATTAAATTATATTAATATTAATTCAAAATTTTCATTAAATATTAATTATAAAATCTCCAACAAAAACTTACAATAAAATATTAATTATAAAACCTCCAACAACATGAATTTCTCATGAGAATATTAATTATAAAACTTTTGCAATTAAATCAATTAAATCAGACTTTTCAAATTTTCCACCAAAATATTTTTTTTACTTATAAATAATCTTAGATCACAAACGCAATGATATTTTCTCCCTCCTCTATAAATAATCTTAGATCACAAACACATTGATATTTTCTCCATCCTTACAACCGAGAATATTTAACTCAGAGTCCTCATGGATTGATAAGCACGATTGGATCATCGGATTCTGGCCAATTACATTGTAAACTGCGTGTAAAGTTTCATATAGCAACGATAAATGTTGCATCTTTGAAAGGGGAGAAGGTTTGGCGTTGATCCACAAATCAGGTAATTTCTTTTCCCTAATTTATTTATCCTAATTATTTTTTCTCTCCTAATATATATATATATATATATATTTATATATATATATATATATTTATATTTAAATATATATATATATATATATATATATATTTGTATCCTAATACATATATATTTCAGTATTTTTTTCTCTCCCTACCATATATATTTATATTTTTTTTACACTAATAATATAAAATATTTTTTTATTAATAATTTTTATATTAAAATATATAATATTACATAACATATTTATTTTATATTTAATAATAACAATATATATAATAATGCTTAATATGGAGGTTTATATACAAACTCATCATATATTAATAAATATTTATTTATTTTTATATATAATAACGTTTATATGATTTATTAAATTAACAATAAAAATTCACTATAATTTTCAGTTACTTTATCTCCTACTCTATTTTTCTTAATTAAATTATATTAATATTAATTCAAAATTTTCATTAAATATTAATTATAAAACTTTCAACAAAATATAATAAAATATTAATTATAAAACCTTCAACAACATGAATTCTCATTAATTTAACATTAAATATTAATTATAAAACCTTTACAATTAAACCAATTAAATCAAACTTTTCATATTGAGAATATTCAACTCGGAGTCCTCATAAATTGTTGAGCACGATTGGATCATTCGATTATGGCCAATTACATTGAAAACTGCATAAAATTGAGCACGATTGGATCCTCCGATTCTAACCAATTACATTGGAAATTGCGTAAAATTGAGCACGATTGGATCCTCTGATTCTGACCAATTATATATAATAACGTTTATTTGATTTATTAAATTAACAATAAAATTCACTATAATTTACCGTTACTTTCTCTCCTACTCTATTATTCTTAATTAAATTATATTAATAATAAAATATTAATTATAAAACCTCCAACAACATAAATTCTCATTAATTTAACATTAAATATTAATTATAAAAACTTTGCAATTAAACCAATTAAATCAGACTTTTCATTTTCTCCACCCAAATATTTTTTCTACTTATAAATAATCTTAGATCACAAACGGGAAATTTGACGAAATAACCCTCATAAAAGGGTTATTTCCAAATTTAGCATAGACTAGATAATTTTTTTAAATTTAACCTTTTGTCAATGGGAAAAGACCCTTTTACCCCTAAATTAAAAAAATAACATTTTCTGTTTTCTCTTTCCTCTTTCCTTCTCTTTCCTTCCCTTTTCGTTTTCTCTCCCGGAGCCCCCTCTCCTCTTTTCATATTTTCGAAACAGGAAACAACAAACGACCATCATCATCATCTTCTTCTTCTCCTCTCCTCCGACGACGAAGCCGAAGGAACCAACTAAGCAACGAACGAACGAAGCAACAGTAAAAACACAATAATCTTGTTTAAAGTTATTATTGAGGTTGAGGGTGAGTTTCTCTGAGGCAACGAAGGTTGAAATGGAAAAATGGTTTAGGATTTTAGTGTTTAGTGTTTGGGTTTAGGTTTGTGTTTAGTGTTTGGGTTTAGGTTTAGGTTTATTGGTTGACTGAATCGTTTTGGGTTTAAAATGCATCTGTCGAAGGCTGTTGCAGGTTGTCGAAGGCAAATTCGCATCTGTCGTAGACGAATGCGCATTCGTCTGCGACAGATGCGCATTCGTCTGCGACAGATGCGCATTCGTCTGCGACAGATGCGCATTCGTCTGCGACAGATGCGCATTCGTCTGCGACAAATGCAATTGCCTTTTCCACCTGCCTTGGAAAATTGGAGAGATATTAGCAGCAGTGATAGTTGATTATAGCAGCTTATTTCAGGCATGTAAGAGTGAGATGGTAAACCTTCGCATCATTAAATATTGGATAGCCAGTTACATCTATTCCATCCAGCACAAGTGACACTACACAACTTTCAGTAACACTTTCAAACAAAGGCAATCAATCCTTAGATAGATAGATAAAGTAAGAATTGCAAGAAAAAAGAAAAGCCCACCAGGTTGTTCCTCAGGTTTTGGCCACGGCAAAAACTCACATTTACTGTTGCTTCGTTCGTTCGTTGTTTAGTTGGTTCCTTCGGCTTCGTCGTCGAAAGAGAGGAGAAGAAGAAGATGATGATGATGGTCGTTTGTTGCTTCCTGTTTCGAAAATATGAAAAGAGGAGAGGGGGCTCCGGGAGAGAAAACGGAAAGGGAAGGAGAGAGAAGGAAAGAGAAAATATTATTTTTTTAATTTAGGGGCAAAAGGGTCTTTTCCATTGACAAAAGGTTAAATTTGAAAAAATTATCTAGCCTATGCTAAATTTGGAAATAACCCTTTTATGATGGTTGTTTCGTCAAATTTCCCTCACAAACGCACTGATATTTTCTCCCTCTTCTCTCTTACTCTTTTTCTTAAAAAATTTTCTTGTATGGTTAAAGCAGATGAGAGAGATATTACAACCGAGAATATTCAACTCGGAGTCCCCATGGATTGTTGAGCACGATTGGATCCTCCGATTCTGGCCAATTACATTGGAAACTGCGTAAAGTTTCAGATAGCAACGATAAAAGTTTGCATCTTTGAAAGGGGAGAAGGTTTGGCGATGACGACGGCGTCGATTGCGATTCTAGAGGCGATTGTAAGATTGGATAAAAGAGTTGTGAAGGGGATAGAGAACTGGTTATCTGATGCGGATTCAGCCTTTGTCGGTCCAAAATTGTATGGCATTGGTGGGTTGCCGCGTTTTGAGTTGTATGAGACGGATTTTGGATGGAGCCGGCCGGTGAAGATGGAGATGGTTTCCATTGACACTGCTAGAGTTTTCTCTCCTCTGTGATGCTAGAGATGACCAAGGCGGGATTGCTTTTAATAAACATAAGATTGAAGTCAATCTTCCGTGAATGGCTTGAGGATATTGGTAATATTTAATAATTTAATCCTCCAACTTATTATTGTAGTTTATGGATTTTGTGTTATCCTAAATATTTTTTGTATAAGAAACTTTTTTTCTGTTTCTTATTTTGGTCCTTTGTTTAATGAAAATATATATATATATATATATATATATTAATTAGGTTGTACTTTTTCAATTTTTTGAGTTCAAATAAATTGTTTTTTATCTATTTTAATGTCTTATTTAGGTTTTTAAAACGTGTTTATATATTAAATTAAATTTTATTAAGGAAGAACATCAACTTTTGTTGAACATGTATTTTTTCAATTTTTTTATCAAATAAATAGTTTTTAATTATTGTTGTTTATTATTGTTTAATATTTTATTGTCTTAATTAGATTGTTAAAAGTACAAACAAATTTGGAGATACTCGAATGAAAATTTATTAGGACGAAAATGAAAGAAGATTTAATTTCTATTTTTTATTTTACATACTCTAATTTCGTTTAGTGAAAGTTGTTTTTTATTAATATATAATTCAACTTGTCTTATTTTTTCGATAATATATGATATCTTAAACTATTGTCTTTCAATTTTTATATATGGATTTTTAAAATTATAAATAATTCATATTGAATAATTTAATTTTTTATTTTGTTTTTAATAGTTTAAATTAATAATAAAATTAGTTGTCTTTCATAATTAATTTTATATAAATATATTTTTTTCTCACACAAAATTTTCCCACTATTTATATATTTATATATATATATATATGAATATATAATTTATATGACTAATAATTAAAAAAAACACCACTAAATTTACATTAAAAAAATAATTATTTAATATTAAAAAAAATATATTATAAAAAAATTAAAAAAATATTGTAAATTTATGTTTATATGTATATAAAAATATTTGATTCATAAAAGTTTGTTTCATAATTTTTTTTCATATATATATATATTATTATATATTTACCTATAATATATACGAAGAAATAATTACTAATAACTAATTTCTTTTCTCTATGTTTTCCTCTTATTATATATATATATATATATATATATATATATATATATATATATATATATATATATATATATATATATATATTATTTTCTCTTCATATAAATATATTCTCTTTTACTAAATTAAATATTTTATAAAAACTTTGAGGATATAAATAGTAAACGATCCACCGAAGATTATGAGAATTATTCGGATAAAAAAATCGAAATAAAAACTTGATCCGACTAAATAAGATGTCATATCAAACAAAATATAACATCAACTCAAATCTAAGTAATTTAAAAAAATATGATACTCCAGTGCTAAAAAAGTCATCGAAAAGCCAAGAAAAAATGTTTTTTCAACCTCTCTGCAACTTTATTCTAGAAAGAAAAAAAGAAGTAACTTGGATGAATTATTTTATAATTAGTAATTATGTAAGAACATTTTAATTTCCCGAACAACGTAGGGTATCCTACTAGTTCTTATTATAAATTATTGAACTACTCAATAATTGAATCGTTTTCCTTCACTGGCTTCGTAGCGTGTAGTGGGCATAGTTTGACTGTATAATAGTTAGCAGGCTAAGGGTTCAGACATTTCCTTTCTTTGGTTCTAAAACTTAATAAGTAATAGGATATATTACATTGAGTTTATAAGAAAACCAATTAATACAATAATGATATTATCACAATATATATGTTAGGATCTAGATCGACGATGGCGGACCGGAGTCCGGCCGAATAAAACTCTCTAACAATAGTTGGCGTTAATTCGGTTAAGAATTAACACCGTTCTCAATACTGCACAAGCTGTCACAAACCCTTGAACTGAGTTCAAGTGCGAAAGTGATTTGTTTCAGATTGAAGCAACACACACACAGGATGAATAAAGGTGGAATTTGGAGAATATCGGTTTAGAGATTAGGAGGTCGGTTAGAGTAGTGGGGGTCGGTTAAAAAGATATGAGTCGGTTAGAAAATGGAACCGGTAGAAAGTAAAGCACAAGACACAGGTTTTTATGGATGTTCAGAGATAAAACTCCTACATCACCCCTTCTTCTCAAACCATGAGAAGGATATTCACTAAGGAATACACAAACACAATACACGATCGAGTCTTATTTATTGCTCGATAATCACTCTTACAATTCTCATAGTAATTGTAACAAACTTTACAAGCACACTCAAGCTTTGAATCTTAGAGAGATAAGGGTTTTTTATCACTTAGACAATCTCAATTGTTGTTCACTTCTAACTTGGTTGTTTTTCAGCTTCTTCAGCTTCTCCTTTTATAGATGAAATGTACCAACGGTCACATTTCTTCAACGGATACCTTCAGAGGTTCAGCATAGCATTAAATACGGTTTAAGCTTCCAAGGCATGGAGCAGATCGGCTTTAATTTGTCTTTGCTTGATTATGGCAACTGTCGGTTGGACAGTTGCCTGCACTTGGGAGGTTGCTCCTTTGACTTGTACCAAAATGGTAACTGTTTCTACAGGCAATCTTCTGCAGCCTGCAGCATATCATCAGACTTGCACCAATATGGCAATATCACAGTTTGATCCTTTGATGTCATCTTCTGCTTATACCCAAAGTGTTCATTTGCGCCAGTTTGTACGCTGTTCTTTATTTAATATCCTTGACTTCTTTCTCTAAATAGTATTCTCATTGGATTTGTTCTTTGGATTTGGATTGAGTACTTCATTCCAACTGATCATGTTATCCGGTTATTCAGTTCAATCGGATGGCTTTCGGTTTTAGATATTGCTTCTTCTAGCCGGTTTGATTACTTGGCCGGTTGTGATTCTTGACCGTTCGAAGTTCTTGACCGTTCCTGCACAATAAGTTTATTAAGTTAAGCTTTTATTTAACCAATCAATTTTATCTAACAATTTCTCCCTTTTTGATTATTTTATTTAAAATATTCAAAACCATGCGTCCGGTGATTTTTTGTTGTTTTGAAAAATGTTTTAAAATGGATTTTAAAAAATTTTGTGAAAAATTTTATCTACCAATTTCTCCCTTTTTGATAATTTTATTTAAAATATTCAAGACCATGCAATAAGTGAAAAATAGACCGGTTATCCAAAAATACTTATATATATAGAAAATATCATAAGTTAAAGTAGACATAAGATAGACTAAGGTGGACATAAAGGAGATAGGTGGAAATTTATTCCCTCTTCTTATCGTTCTTCTTGTTGTCCCTGTATACGATGTCCCATAGATATTCTAACATTAGGCTTTTTCCTGGAGTGCACGGATCGTAACCCGGTCTGGATGATGATGCTCGATTGCCCGAGTAACCGGATCCCGCCGAACGCCGTGTTGGAGGAACATGAGGTGCTTGATAGGTCGGAGAGCGGTGCTAAAAGGAACTTGGAGGAGTTGACTATAGTGGCATCACATTAATTGGAACTACTCGCGATCTTTTCTGCAGCGATGGAACATCTTCCACATTTTCATCGGAATCTGAATGTTCTAAGTTGACCGGTGATACATTAATTGGATTCGTACAATCGTCCAACAACTGTTGAGCCGCCTTTTTCGCTGTTGCCTTTCTCTTTTTCGTTTCACCGCGCGTTGTGTGGATAGCTGGAGTTGGAGTCTGTTCCGTTAAGTCCGGATTTGCATTTTCCTCTTCATTAACCTGTCGGGCCATTGCCGCATCCGATTGTTCTCTTTCCTTTAAAACCCTTAGTTTTTCATTTTCTTCTTCCTGGATCCTTAAGGCTGCTATTTCATTTTCCTTGATTCTTGCTTCATCGGCTGCAATCTTAGTCGCTATCAACTCTTCAAGTTGTGTCAAAACCGCTTTTAAAGAAGAGTCGGTTTGAGCACTTCCTTCTTCAAGTGTTACAACCTTTTCATCTGTTGAGTCAAGCCGCTGGGTTGTAGACTCGATCAACCGGTGAGATGAAGTTTGCGTTTGTTCTTCCATTTTCGCCATCCACGGTGCAATAGCATCTCGGAAGAATTCCTCGAAGCATGCCCTTATCATTTCTTTACATATGGCAGACTCTACCGGAGGATCGTTGCGTGGAGGATCATTCTGACCGAATACCAGATTATCCGTCTCAATGTCAATGTGTTGGTGTTCAGGGGACTTACTTGAAGAAGTCTTGGCCGGGGACTTTGATGGAGAAGAAGCGTTGACTTCCTTTGAAGGTTGACCGGCGTCAGGCTCTGACCTTTGCGCTCTATCCTCATCATTAAGATCTGACCGAGAGGGGTGGGGAGCTTCATCTTCCTGACCGATCTCTGATTCTAGCCGGGTCATTGTGTCTTCCATTTCTTGAGCCGATTTTTGTAGTGCCTCTAGCACCATCTGATCAATGACAGTCATGTCATTTGGTGGTTGTTGTTGTATGCGGAGAATGGACTTGGTGAACTCTATTAACCTGGTGTGTATTTCCACGAGTGGTCCTCTCTTAAGGGCAACCGCAACTTTCCTTGTTTTTGCCAGCTCAAAAACCGAGTTGTCAAGTTCCACCACCGTTTCCCATTTCAGATGGGCACGACAATTTGGGATCATATCGGCGAATCTAAATTCCTCTCTCATAGATGCCCATTCATAAAAGATGTTGCTTCGTTCGTGCGCCTTCATAGTGAGTAGTCTTATGACTTTGGGAACAAAGGCATCCCCATATCCTTTAGTGGGTCTTCTACTGTTTCCGGTTGTTCGGCCGGACCGGTTTCGTTTTCAGCATTCATTGCTGGATTTTCTTCATCATCATCCGCATAATCAACCAGTTTCTCCTTCCCTTTGCTACTTGCCATGTCAGCATTGTTTGACCGATCTTTCTCGGTTTCGTGAGCAGGGGATGTAGAGGTATTGACTAGATGGGCAGAGTTATCCTTGGAACGACTAGAAATGGTAGCCGTGGAGATAACTAGGTTTGGAACATGTGTCTGAACATCCACTGAGCCGGATGCTTGAGGAGCCGATTTTGTTCTTTCACTTCTAGTTTCTTCTGCCACCGGAGCTTTCTTCTTCTTCGGTTGGGTTTTCTTTACTTGAGCCTTCGGGTGCTTAACTGCCGAGACTTTCTTTGTCTTGTCGGTTTTCGTAAAGTGAACGGATTTCACTATCTTACTACTTGGGAGGAAAACTCCTGGACCGGTTTGAATGTTGAGATGAAATAGAAGTTTGCCGAGTGGAATAGCATATCCTTGAGATCGGTTGGATTTACGATCCACCATCTCGCATAGGTTGGAAAAGATCACCTCCGCCCAGTTGATCTTTTCTCCTTTGACAATCGCGGCTATTGTTTCAATCTTGAGACTGGTGAGGCTATCAAAGTTTCCTCCCCTTGCCTGAATTGACTTTGAGATGATGTCGCATAACGGCTTGTATTCCGGTTTCAGGTCTCCTTTCTTGCCAAAAACCACTATCGGTTCGTTAGTGTAGGAAATGTCAAGGCAAACCGCCAGGGTTTCATCTGCATCTCCTCCTTCGGTGAAGTCACAGCCTTCTATCGGTAGTTGAAAAACTTCAGCAATTAAATCCTTTGTAACCTCAAAGGTTCGTCCACCGACCGTCGTAGAGATGGTCTCGTCATTCAAAGTGGCGTTTGTGAAGAACTCCGTCACCGCCTCCTGATAGATGACGAACGAGCCGTTTAGAAAGTTCTCCAGACCCGAGGCTGAGATCAGTCCTATGACGTGTCGAGCTTCTTCCGAACCATTGTTTCAAATTTCCTCAAAATCGACTTGCACGATGTGGACAAAAAGAGCGGAATCACGACTCATTTTGAGTGTTCGAAGTTTGATCGAGAGCTTGAATGTTTTGAGAGTGATTGCAAGAGAGAGAAAGCAAATAGCGTAAAAGTGAATTTATGAGGAAGAGTGATGTATTTATAAACCGTGTGGAACGCGTCTTAGAATGCGAACCAGCGCATTGAAAAATGTGAGCTGTCACATCAAAGAAAAGGCGCCAAAGTTTCCCTCCAAAACTGTTGGCGACAACTTTGAGCGGTAATATTTTGATAAGTAATGATGAGATCGGTCAAAGATTTTTATTTATAGAAAAGGATATACATTGACATATTGAAATAAAACCGACGTTGACTAACATAATAAAGATAAAACTGATGTTATATCGGTTAGAAAAACATGAACGGTGTAATAAGGAGACCGTTCTAGAAAGAACCTAGTGAATCAACCTATTGATCATCCTGGTCATCTTCTCTTCCACCGATTCCTTGGTGAGTACATTCGATGGACTCATCAGTGAACCCGGTCCAAGGCTTGGATCGATTGATCGAATGATTTGGCTTAGCTGAGGAGCGTAGCCGAGCCTTTTCTTGGTTATGACCATTGTTTTCAGGTTTTCAAAAATGACCGAGGCCTAGTTGATTGGAGTTGGACCGACGATATAGGTCATCATATCGAAGGCCTTTTTGGTATAGTTCTGATTTGGAACCTGACATAGAATGGATCGGTTGACGATCTCATGAAGTAGCTGAATGTGAGGGGCAAGTTGGGCTTTGGGGCCGTTGTTTGGAGCCGGATTATCAGAAATGGAGAACAGGTCAGCATACTCATCATGCGTTCCGTTCACCCGGGGGGAAATCCGAAAATCCCTCAGTCGGGAGATTGAACATTTCAGCAATGGTATCTTCGGAGATTTGAATGATGGTGGTATCGTTGATAATGGAGATGATGGGATCGTCATCAAGCATAGAAGCATTGGGGAAGAACTCCAATACCTTAGGAAGGAGAATATGTTCGGATACTTCCTGAAATTCACGGAGGCCGGTATCGACGAGTGAATGAAACACAATCTCTTTTGTCTCAATATCATCGGAAGAGAGCATTGATTTAAAGTTAACACAGAGAAAGTTTCGGAGTGTTGGGTGAGACATTTTCAAATGATGCTTAGAGAGATGGAGTTTGTATGCTTTGAGATCTTGCAAGATGTGTTGTGATGTTTGAAGAATAGTGTGAGGCTCCTTAAATAGGATGTAGAAGAGGGAAAGATAACAATAAGGGCATTTATTATAGAATTTGTCATTTATGAGATGTCCTATCAATGCTTTAAGGTTAGAGGAATATTTATGTTTTTAAAGCATATTTCTTGGAAAGTGAGAGTTTTGACTGGTCCGAGGTAGAGAATCTAGTTGGAAACTAACTGAATTTAATGTTTTGTGGTTTCCATGCAATCGAAATTTAATATGCCAAAAATAGATAAGACGAGAGTATGTAATATATTGGACCGATGTAAAATAGTATCATAGGAAAACAGGAGTGACATTACAGGAAGTCAAGAAACACATAAAAGATCAACATAATTAAACATACAACCGATGCATACAACAAAACAACCGGTTGTCCGAAAAGATGGTTCCTTAGCGGCTGGAGGAGGAGCTGCCTCTCTGCTTCTTCTTCCAAGCTTCCTCAAAGCGGTCGAAGAATGCGTCGGTCGAGTCTCCAGACATGATTTGAAGTGGCTTATTCCTACGCCCGGACACAGAGGGACACTGAGATCGAAGAGGAGGGTGCTGATTTGGGGAATGAAACTGGTGTGACGAGTGGAAATCATCCAGATGAAGTTGTCAAAAAGTAACCTTAACCAGTTGACCGAAACTTCATTGGTGATGTCAATCATGATGTCAAAAGACTTGGTACAGAAAGTGTTGGTAAAATCCTTTTCAAGGATGGATTTACCGACGATATCGTTGAGCAGCTGATATTCAACCCTCAAAGAGGATCTTGCTCTGTGATCATCAACCGGAAGAGGAGAGCGAGAGAAGTGTTGGAACATTATGGCTTTCTATTCAGCCGAGGAAGAGAGGTCAGTGATACCCTCTCTTGGAAGGTCATAACACCGAGCGAAATCTTTCTCAGTGAACTCGAAGACGGTGCCTCTCACCTTGGATTGGATGAGAGTGTCGAAAAATAGACTACCACGGAAAACTCTCGCGTTTTGGAAAAATTCCATGACGGTATCAAGGAATATAATGTGTCGGTCATCTAGAAAATTCCTTAGACCGGAATATTCAAGAGATTTAAACATTTTGTAGATCTCAAAGTGGGTTGATCCTAAGGCTGATTCAAAGTCGATCTGAACGATGTTTTGGAATGATGTTTGAGAAATTTTGTGATAGTAGGATGAGAGAGATTTCTAAGAGACAATGAAGAGTATTTTAGATGTTTAATTATGTGTTGATGTTCATCTAACTTATATATTAGGCGGTTGATGGTGTTATTTAGTGGATAGAGCACGTTGTATCTTATTAACTGTTGGATAAAAATCTTGCCAAGATTTAGGGTGATAATACCCTAAGGATGTAGGTCATAAGCTTAGACGGTGAGAGATATCATATCTTTACGTTTTTGAGGCATGACTGCTTTGCTTTGAAAAGGAATCTTTTTAGAACAGATACATCCAAACACAATCAGTTATTCCCTTTTGTTGGAAAGCCAAATATTCCAAAGTAAAGTATATCCAAACCGGTTGGTTTTCAGTTATTAGTCCCGATGCAGTTATTTGGTAAGGTACTAAATAACTGGTCGGTTTACTACAACTGATAAACAATGCAGTTTTTCAATAAATACATAGGTAATTCAATTTTCCGACATGTTGAGAGGAACTGCTGGTTTTGTCTGTCTGAGCCGATGTTTCTTTTTAAAGGAGTAACATTTCAGTTTAAGAAATAAGTTGATTCATATCGGCAAGGCCAAGAATATTTCTGAAGAAAGAAAACTTAGCTTCCTACAGAGGCTTTGTAAAAATGTCAGCAAGTTGTTGATCGGTTGAAACATATTCTAACCGAATGTGCTTCTGCTGGACATGTTCCCGGATGAAATGATTCCTTATATCAATATGATTGGTTCTTGAATGTAGAACCGGATTATATGTGATTGCTATGACACTTGTATTATCGCAGAATATTGGAGATTCTTCGGCGGTGACACTGAAATCTCTCAGTTGCTGTTGAGTCCATAGAAGTTGAGCACAACAACATCCGGCTGCCAGATATTCAGCTTCTGCGGTTAATGTAGCAACCGATGTTTACTTCTTACTGTATCATAAGACTAGCCGATCTCCCAAAAATTGACAAGTTCCACTGGTACTTTTCTATCAACTTTATAACCTGCATAGTCTACATAAGAGTATCTTGTTAGGTTAAAACTGGAGTCCTTTGGATACCACAGTCCGACTTCAGGGGTTCCCTTTAGATATTTCAGAATTTGTTTGGCGACTGTGTAGTGAAATTGTTTGGAATTAGCCTGGAATCTTCCACACACTCCGACCGTAAATAATATGTTCGGTCGACTTGCTGTCAGGTAGAGAAGTGAACCGATGATTCCACGATAGGCTGTCAGATCCACTCCCTGACCGTCATCATCTTTATCCAACTTGATTGAGGAGCTCATTGGAGTGGAGGCAGAAGAACATGTTTCCATCCCAAATTTCTTTAGTAATTCCTTTGTGTATTTAGACTGGTTAATGAATGTTCCTCCTTCGATTTGTCGAACCTGAAGACCTAGGAAGAAGCTTAATTCTCCCATCATACTCATTTCAAACTTGTTAGTCATCAGGTTTGAGAATTTATCACATAGCTTAGGATCAATTGATCCGAAAATGATATCATCTACATATATCTGAACAAGTAAAATATGTTCCTTTTTCTCGAATTTGAATAGAGTTTTGTCTACTGAACCTATGGTGAATTAATGATTGATCAGGAATTTTGTTAATGTATCATACCAAGCTCTAAGAACTTGTTTTAAACCGTAAAGAGCTTTGTTTAGCCGATACACATGATTGATCAGGTCAGCATTTTAAAACCGGATGGTTGTTCAACATATACTTCTTCACGTAATTCACCATTTAAGAATGTACTTTTAACATCCATTTGAAACACTTTGAAGTTTTTGAAAGCAGCAAATGCTAGGAAAATTCTAATGGCTTCAATTCTAGCTACAGGAGCAAATGATTCTTCAAAATCAATGCCTTCTTCCTATTTGTATCCTTGTGCCACTAGTCTAGCTTTGTTCCTCGTAATCAAACCATCTTCATTGAGCTTATTTCTGAATACCCATCTTGTTTCGATAACCGGTTGATCTTTCGATCTAGGAACTAAGTACCAAACTTTATTACTCTCAAACTGGTTTAACTCTTCTTACATTGCCAAAATCCAATCCGGATCCAACAATGCTTCATCCACCTTTTTCGGCTCAATTTGGGATATGAAAGTAGAGTTTTCATATTGTTCCAGTAGTTGTTGCCTAGTTCGGATGGGTTGTGAAGGGCTACCTATAACAAGCTCAAGAGGATGATTTTTGTTCCTTTTAAAATTTCGTTTAGGAATATCTACCAAATGACCGGTTATTTGATCAAGGCTAGACGTATCCGTAGGCTGAACAATAATGTCAGACCGACCGATTTCCTTAGTTGAAACTGAGGTGTCAGCTTCCTGTTGTTTGGTAGCTTAATCCGGCTGGTCCGGCTGGGTTTCAACAGTACCCATTTGGTCATGGACAAACCGTCTAAAGACTGGAATTTCATCTTCACTATCAGAATGGATATTATGATTTCCAATCTGTTGTGAAGATCAAAGGATGATGCAGTGTTACTTTCAACCGATTCATCGAATACAACATGAAGAGATTCTTCTACGGTTAAAGTTTTGGTATTATAGACTCTATATGTCTTACTGACTGCTGAATATCCTAGCATTATCCCAACATCGGATTTTACATCAAAAATATTTAAATAGGTTTTTCCATTCATGTGGATGTAACATTTACAACCGAAAATTCTAAAATACCGAATGTTAGGGACTCTATCAAAATATACTTCGTATGGTATTTTATTGCGATGCTTTTTAATCATAGACCGGTTCTGTGTATAACATGCAGTACTGATAGCTTCGGCCCAAAAATTTTGAGCGACACCCGAATCGGCTATCATAGACCTCGCGGCTTCCTTGAGAGTTCGGTTTCTTCTCTCAGCCAGGCCGTTCTGTTGAGAGGTTCTAGCACTAGACAACTCGTGTCTAATGCCGGATTCCTCAAGAAATGCATTTAAAGTACTATTCGTAAATTCGGTTTCTCTATCACTTCTAATGGTTTTTATACGTGTTGATTTCTAATTTTGTAGACGTATAAGCAGTGTAATTAAATTAGAAACGGTGTCACTTTTGGAGGCCAAAAATATTACCCATGTATATCTAGAGTAATCATCAATAACAACCAAGGTGTGATGCATACCGCCTAAGCTAGTGACCCTAATCGGTCCAAATAAATCCATGTGGAGAAGTTCGAGACATCGGTTAGACTGAATATATCCTTTGCTTTTAAAAGATGACTTAGTCTGTTTTCCCATTTGACAGGCTGAACATACTTTTTCTTTATTGAATCTTATATCAAGAATTCCTTCAATTAACCTATTAGTACGAATATAGTTTATAGTTTTGAAGTTTAGATGGTTTAATCTCTTATGCCACAACCAAGTTTGATCACTTCTAGTTGCCATACAAACAGGATATTCAATTTCATTCTTCTAGTCTACCTTGTAGATATTTTCTAGACTATTTCCGGTTAGTAATGTGCTACCCTGAGAATTCTTAACTAAGCATGCATGTTTATGAAATTCTACAGTGTATCCAGCGTCACAAATTTGACTGTTACTTAGCAGATTAAAATGTAGGTTTTCAACAAGAAGTACATTGTTATTTGTTAAATTACCATGAACAATCTTACCCTTGCCCACAGTTCTACCTCTTGAGTTGTCACCGAAAACTATCATTGAACCAGCTTCTATTTTGATGTCGGTCAGAAAATTGTTGTTTCCAGTCATATGTCTGGAGCAATCGCTGTCCAGATACCACTCACAGTTTCCAAGCCGCTTCATCATAACCTATAAAATACACATATTTACAACTATTTAGTACCCACATTTACTTGGGTCCGTGATTGATTAGTCCCTTAGGAATCCATACTTTAATTATTCGCATAATTTTTCCAGAGATGGTTTTGATGGTCCTACATGCGCTAGGTTTGGTGTGTTTCTTTATACTTATTGTTACGTTGTGGTGTTGAGGTGAGATTTGGTCGGTGTAATATGGGTACCTGTTGTTTGGTTGAGTAGGTTTTCTTCTCTAAGGATGAAACAATTTGGCTGTATCGGTTGGACCTACATAAGTTATCTCCTTAGCTAGCTTAGAATCATGAGATGACTCGGTGTTGGTTGAAGAGCTCTTGACAAAGCTTATGAATGGAAGCTTGTCTTTGGTAAGATTCAATCTGTTAGAAGGTTTGTGTTGGGTAGGTGTCTTACTATCATAACCGAGACCAAATTTACACTTATAGGGTCTTTGATAGCTTGTCATTTTACTAACTGCTTCACTAGATCTCTTTCATGTTGTCATTAAGTACTTAGTTCGCTCATCTTCTTCTTCGGTCAACTCTTGAACCGACTCCTTGAGTTGTTCATTCTCAGAGGATAGTTCAGGTGTTGCCTCGATTTCTATGATCTCATCGGATTGAACGTTATCGGTTTCAAGGTTAGGCTAGACCGGTGCTACGGGATGGGTTCTAAAGTTAAGTCGCGTTGGTACTATGGTTGATAAATGTTTATACTCTACTACATGTCATTTAATGCGGTAACTAAGTCTTATCTAGTAAATTCTTCACATGAGAAGTCAAATACATGTTCTTCATTTGCCATGAGGCAAGAGATCTCATTATCGCTATCACTGTGAGCCCATAGACTTCATCCATCATCGGCTATCAGTGCTTTCTAAATCTCCTTTCCTTCAACGGTTTGTGGGTAGTTGTTTCGTTGGTTCTGATCATCCGGTTTTCGGTCGTCCCGTCTTGGCTTTATGCATTCCCACCTATAATGTCCCAAACCATCATAATTATAACACCTAACGTTAGATTTATCACCGTAATTGTAGTTGTAGTTGTTTGTCGGTTGGCATTTTTTCATGAATCTGTTAAACTTCTTTGCAAGCATTGTCATTGCATCCTCAGAGAATTGTTCTGCAGATTTGATCGGTACAGCGGTTGCTGGTACTATGGATGTGAATAGTGCCTTAGTAGCGGTTGATGTTGATGCTTCATTTTCATTCCTGGATTTCATTTCAAACTCATATACTTTTAGGTCTTTAAATACATCATGTAGCTTTATCTTGTCTAGGCAGTTTGATTCCCTCATCACCATCGTCTTTATATCTCATGCACTAGGAAGAGATCTCAGCGCTTTGATGATTGTTTCCTTGTTGTCATATTTCTTTCCGAGAACTGACAGCTCATTTACCACATTTGTGAAACGATCACTGAACTCCTTCATGGTTTCACCTGACCTCATTTTGATGTTTTCGAACTTCTAAGTAGCCACCATTATTTTATTTTCCTTGGTTCTTTCATTTCCCTCGTGGAGTTGAATCACCGTTTCTCATGCCTCCTTTGTAGTTTTGCATTCTTTGAACTTACTGAAAGTGTTTGTCCAGAGATTTGAAGATGTGATTTCTGCAGTGATTATCCAGATTGTTTCTCCTTTTATTATCGGTTGTCCATTCCTTTCTGTCTTTCTCAATCTTGATCGGTCCTTCAGACAGAATGAATGTCATCTCATCATCCATAGTGATTAGGTGCAAGTGCATGCATATTTTCTAGTTGGCAAAATCGTCTCCTTCTAGCATTGGAGGTTTCTCACTGAAAGTCATGCTTGCTTGCTCCGTGTTGCTTGAGTATTGAAACCGACTGCTCTGATACCAATTGTTAGGATCTAGATCGGCGATGGCGGACCGGGGTCCGGCCGAATAAACTCTCTGACAACACTCAATGGTTGGCGTTAATTCGGTTAAGAATTAACACCGGTTTCAATACTGCACAAGCTATCACAAACCCTTGAACCGAGTTTAAGTGCGGAAGTAGTTTGTTTCAGATTGAAGCAACACACACACAGGATGAATAAATGTGGAAATTGGAGAATATCGGTTTGGAGATTAGGAGGTCGTTTAGAGTAGTGGGGTCGGTTAGAAAGATATGAGTCGGTTAGAAATGGAACCGGCAGAAAGTAAAGCACAAGACACAAGTTTTTATGGATGTTCGGAGATAAAAATCTTACGTCACCCCTTCTTCTCAAACCATGTGAAGAATATTCACTAAGGAATACACAAACGCAATACACAATCGAGTCTTATTTACTGCTCGATAATCACTCTTACAATTCTCACAGTAATTGTAATAAACTTCACAAGCACACTCAAGATTTGAATCTTAGAGAGATAAGGGTTTTTTGTCACTTAGACAATCTCAAGTGTTGTTCACTTCTAACTTGGTTGTTTTTCAGCTTCTTCAGCTTCTCCTTTTATAGATGAAATGTACCAACGGTCACATTTCTTCAATGGATACCTTCAGAGGTTCAGCATAGCATTAAATGCGGTTTAAGCTTCCAAGGCATGGAGCAGACCGGCTTTAATTTGTCTTTGCTTGATTATGGCAACTGTCGGTTGGACAATTGCATGCACCTGTGAGGTTGCTCCTTTGACTTGTACCAAAATGGTAACTGTTTCTTCAAGCAATCTTCTGCAGCCTATAGCATATCATCAGACTTGCAACAATATGGCAATATCACAGTTTGATCCTTTGATGTCATTTTCTGCTTATACCCAAAGTGTTCATTTGCACCAGTTTGTACATTGTTCTTTATTTAATATCCTTGAATTCTTTCTCTAAATAGTCTTCTCGTTGGATTTATTCTTTGGATTTGGATTGAGTACTTCATTCCAACTGATCATGTTAGCCGATTGTTCAGTTCAACCGGATGACTTTCGGTTTTAGATATTTCTTCTTCTAGCCGGTTTGATTACTTAGCCGGTTGTGATTCTTGACCGTTCGAAGTTTTTGACCGTTCCTACACAATAAATTTATTAAGTTAAGCTTTTATTTAACCGGTCAATTTTATCTAACAATATATATTATCTTATATTCTAATTTCCCTCCTCAAACTCAAGATAAAAAAAACTCTTGAAAACTTGAGGTTGAAGGCGAGATGTTGAAATGTTGATGATGTATTCTTCAAGCTTCAGGAACTCTTGAGCTCCATCCAGTTAAATGATGACAGTGTGTTGACTGATAAACCAGCGAAGAGGTAGAATCCCATAAACATTGAATGCTGGGGTGAAACAAAAACTAAATGAACTCTGAAGTTACTCGTGAGTCTCGAGATCTATCCAACGACGGGATGACAATGTGTTGAATAAAAGAAAATCAGTGAAGAAGGTAGAATATCGTAGACATAGAATGATGGGGTAAAACAACACCTGAAAAACTCATCCTAACAAAAGAATGACAATGTGTTAACTAAATAACTAGTAAAGAAGCATATATATGATTGGGTTAAGACCAATAAAAATAGGAACATTGACTACTGGGATAAAACAATAACTAAAAACAAAACTCAGAGAATATGATTAGCAAAAAAAATAAGATAATCAATAGAATTATCGGAAAGAAAAAAATATAATAATAATAATAGAGTTTTATTAGAATATTATATTAAATTACATAAGTAAACAAATATAATATAATAGACATTACATTGAGTTTATAAGGAAACAAATATAATATAGTATTATAATATAATATGCTAATGATATTATCACAAAATAGTCTTTCATCCTCTTTTACATATTTATTTTCCACTTTGACATCCCTTATTATAGTCTAGCGGTAAAAAGTGTCGAATATCCTCCATCCTCCCCTAAGGTCTTAGGTTTGAGCCCGTCTGACGATAGTTATGCTCGTCTGGTTAAATTGGTTGAGTGTTTTTTGCAACTATGTGTTTAATCGGCAGGGATTAGTCCAGATCCGGTTTTCAAAATTCATACATGCATTGACCACCAGGAAATAACTCACATGGTATTCACCGGCTCAACGATTGAAAAGTGGACAGAATCCGGTTCGAGGGATTCATGGTATAGGTCACCCCATCTCTAAGTTTCTCTCGAATGGTCGGTTCTACAGGGACACCTACATAGGTGTTATGGCCCTCGTATGTCTTTGTTGTTGTTAGATTTCCGTTGACTGATTTTCTTGATCCATTTTGTAGACCATGGCTTTATAAATTAGACCACAAAGTCCATTTTTATTTTTATTTGTTGTTTTAGACAACTGGTCTTTATTCCTTAAAAAATATAACAAAAAGAAATTACTTTGTTTAAATGATTCCTTAAATATTAGACCAAGCTAAGATTAATAGAGGCTCACAATTTACTCTATGGAATGAGAGGATAAAGAAATAGACCACTACCCAACCATCGAGAGAAGATATTTCCGAACACAAACAATTAGGATTTACAAGATAAAAAATTCAAACGACTCTTCAAGATATCTAACTCAAAATTTCTAATTTCGTAGACCAACGCCATATACATGGGGCCACATAACCCTTATGTATTTTAAATTAGGTGTTTGTTGAAGTGTTTTCTTATATCCTATGTCTTCAAACATGAGAAAATAATAAGGGCAAGAAATATATTTTATGGGATGAAAGAGACTTTGTCGGGGAATGAACCCAAAATATCTAGTTAGTACCGCCTTATCCATTATTGGGCCACAAAGTTAATTTACAAATTCATTAAATTAGTGTTGGTGATAAAATTATTTTCATAATCTATTCACATATATTATTATGAAATATATGTGAATAATCTTTATATTAGAAATATAAAATAATATATGTGAATAGATTATGAAAATAATTTTATATTAGGCATATAAAATAATAACGATATTATTTTATATGCCTAATATAAAATTATTTTCATAATCTATTCACATATATTATTTTATATTCCTAATATAAAGATTATTCTCATAATCTATCAGTTGGGTATAAATTTTTTAAAACAAATAACATAATTACTTGTTTTCCATTAAGGCCAAGGTCTTTCTTTGAGTGTTAATTTCCTTAAGTCTTTTTCAGACCTTTAAAAGATTAAAAAAAATATCACACACAATGACTACTATAGACGAACCATCTATTATATATGAGACGAGAGAAAAAAGAAAAACAACAACTCTGCTGGGAATCGTACACAAATCTCTAATTTTGTAAACCAGCACCTTATCCATTGGCTCATAGAGTCAATTTGCATTTTTATTAGTGTTGGGTCTAGATTTTTGAAAATAAATAACAAAATTTTTTGTTTTTTCCTTTAAGGCCAATTAGGTGATAATAAAATGACAAACAACAACGACTCTGAACCCAGAATCTCTGGTTTCGTAGACCAGCGCCTTATCCACTGGGCCACATAGTCAATTTGCTTTTTCATTAATTTTGGGTCTAGATTTTTGAAAATAAATAACAAAAATACTTGTTTTTCATTAAAGCCAATTAGGTATTTATTCGAGTGTTTCCTTAAGCTTTTTTTCAAACCTTCAAAAATAATAAAATCAAACACAATGACGAATATAAAAGAACCATCTATTATAATAGACGAGAGACAAATGTTAAAATCTCCCCAAAAAGAAAAAGTTGGGTATTGAACCCAAAGTCTCAAATTTCGTAGACTAGGACATTGTCCATTGGGCCAGAGAGTCAATTTGCATAATAATTAGTGTTGGGTTTAGATTCTTGAAAACAAATAACAAAATTACTTGTTTTACATTAAAGTCAATTAGGTCCTTAAGTTTTTTCAAACCTTCAAAAGATAATAAAATCACACAAAACTACAACTCTCCTATGGATCGAAACCAGGTTCTCTAGTTTTGTAGACCATCGTCTTATGCATTAGACCACAGAGTCAATTTGCATTTTTATTAGTGTTGGATCTAGATTTTTGAAAACAAATAACAAAATTACTTGTTTTCCATTAAGGTCAATTAGGTATTTCTTGGAGTGTTTCCTTAAGTTTTTTTCAAACTTTCAAAACATAATAAAATCACACACAACAACGACCAAAGAGGGTTTGAAAAGATAATAAAATAAAACACAACTACTACTCTGCTGGGGATCGAACCCAGAATCTCTGGTTTCGTAGACCAGCGCCTTATCCATTGGGCCACAGAGTCAATTTGCATTTTTATTAGTGTTGGCTCTAGATATTTGAAAATAAAAAACAAAAATACTTGTTTTCCATTAAAGCCAATTAGGTATTTCAATGAAATCAAACACAATGACGAATATAGACGAACGACAATGTTAAAATCTCCCGAAAAAGAAAAAGTTAGGTATTGAACCCAAAGTCTCTAGTTTCATAGACCAACACCTTATCCATTGAGCTAGAGAATTAATTTGCATTTTTATTAGTGTTGGGTCTAGATTTTTAAAAATAAATAACAAAATTACTTATTTTCAATTAAGGTCAATTAGGTATTTCTTGGAGTGTTTCCTTAAGTTTTTTTTTTCAAACATTCAAAAGATAATAAAATCACACAAAACAGCTACTCTACTGCGGATCAAACCCAAAAACTCTGGTTTCGTAGACCAGCGCCTTATGCATTGGGCCACAAAATCAATTTGCATTTATATTAGTGTTTGGTCTAGATTCTTGAAAACAAATAACAAAATTACTTGTTTTTCATTAAGGTCAATTAGGTATTTCTTGGAGTGTTTCTTTAAGTTTTTTTCAAACCTTGCCACCCAATGACTATGTTGGGGATCGAACCTCGGATATCTAGTTTCATATACGAACGTCTTAGTGTTGGGTCTTGATTCTTGAAGAAACATAACACAAATTTCTTGTTTCTTATACTATAAATTTGGAATAACACAAATTTCTTGTTTTTATACTCTAATGGGGATCAAACCTATAGATAACACCTTATTTATTTATTAGGGCACAAAGTCAATTTGCATTTTTATTAGTGTTGGTCTAGAATCTTGTAAAACAAATAAAAACATTTTTCATCTAGGACAATTATGTTTTTGTTAGAGTGTTTCCTTAATTCATATGTTTTCAAACCTTCAAAAGATAAGAAAATCACACCCAATAAAATCATTTGGCCACAAAGTCAATTTTCATTTTCTTTAGTATTCTAGATTCTTAAAAAAACAAAAAAAACAAATATTTATTAGAACAATTATGTTTTTGTTGGAGTGTTTCCTTTAAAGATAAGAAAATCACCTACAATAAAGACTAATATAGTTGAACAATCTATTATAGAAGATGAGAGAAGAAATAATTGGACAATTCTGGATAACACTTTTACGGATCAAGTATGTAGTCCGCAAACACACTTAATCATTTAACTAGACGTAGAACTTGTCGTTTGATGGGCTCGAACCCAAGAACTTAGAGTTGGTATCTACCTCTTTTTTCCGTTAAGCTTAAAGTGTTTCCTTAAGTTAGATGATCGTCAAACTTTCAATAAAGACGTAGACAATATATTATATGAGTCAAGAGAACAAATAATTGAACCACCCCCAACTTCAAAGTCAAAGTTTATGAAGAGAAAAAAATCAATAGAACAAATTAAAATGATAACGACTCTATTGGGTATCAAATTCATCATAAACCACATCCTTATCCATTGGGCCAAAAGGTCAATTTATATTTTCATTATTGTTGGGTCTAGATTTTTGAAAAACAAATAACAAACATTACATGTTTTTCATGAAGAACTATTAAGTCTTTATTTGACTGTTTCATTAAGAGCAAATTAAAAAAAATAATGACTCTACTGGGGATCAATTATGTCTTTATTGTGTTTCTTTAAGAGAAAACTAAAACAATAACGACTCTACTCGAATCGAATTAGGTCTTTATTGAAGATTAAAAAAATTAAAACAGTAATTATTCTGCTGGGATCGAATTAGGTCTTTATTGGAGATTAAAAAATTAAAACAATAATGACTCTGTTGGATCATACAAAGAATCTCTAGTTTGTTCACCAACACTTTGTTTGTTTATTGGGCCACAAAGTCAATTTGAATTTTTGTTAATTCTGGGTCTAGAATTTTGAAAAACAAATAACAAACATTTACTTATTGTCAATGTAGGATAATTAGGTCTTTATTAAAATATTTCCTTTTTTTAAACGATAAAGACTCTTATGGGATTGAAAACATAATCTCTAATTTCGTAGACCAACGACTTATCAATTCGGTCAACGATAAACGACTCTACTATCGTCGAACCCAGATTATCTGGATTAGTATATCAGTGCTTATCCATTGGGCTAGAAAGTATATTTACATTTTCATTAGTGTTGGGTCTAAAATTTTGAAAACAAATAACAAACGTTTTTCAGTAAGGACAATTATGTCTTTGTTGGAGTTTATGTCCTATGTTTTCAAATCTTCAAAAGATAAAAAAAAAAATTCACATACAATAATTGGGCTATCCCTGGTAACGACTTTGACGAGGATCGAACCCGGAATATCTGGTGTTGTAAACTAGCACCTTAATCATTGGGTCATAGTGATATGTTGATTTTTTTTTGTAGTGTTGGTCTATATTTTTGAAAAAAGAAATAACAAACATTTAACTTTTTCTGTTAAAGACAATTATGACTTTGTTGGAATGTTTCCTTAAGTTATATGACCGTCAAACTTTCAATAAAGACTAATATAGGTGAACAATCTATTATATGAAAGAGAACAAATAATTGGACCATCCTCAACTTCAAAGTCAAAAGACTATTAAGAAAAAAATCAATAGAACAAATTAAAATGATAATGACTATTAGGTATCAAACTCAAAATCTTTTGTTTCATAAACCACATCCTTACCCATTCGGCCAAAATGTCAATTTGTATTTTCGTTATTGTTGGGTCTAGATTTTTGAAAAAAAAAATAACAAACATTACTTGCTTTTTCTGGAGAACAATTAAGTCTTTAATTGGACCATCCCAACTTCAAAGTCAAAAGTCTAATAAGAAAAAAATCAATAGAACAAATTAAAATGATAACAACTCTATTGGGATCCAAACTTAAAATCTCTTGTTTCATATAATAGAGCCTTATCACTTGGGAAAAGGTCAATTTGTATTTTCATTAGTGTGGGTTTAGATTCTTAAAAAACAAATAACAAACATTTACTTGTTTTTTCATGAAAAACAATTAGGTCTTTATTGACAAAGAGTCAATTTGTATTTTCATTAATGTTGGGTCTAGATTCTTGAAAAATAAATAACAAGCACTTACTTGTTTTCCAACTGCGTTACTAGGAATCGATCCCAGATCCCAGAATCTCTAGTTTTTGTAAACCAACACCTTATCAATTGGGTCACAAAATAAATTTGCACTTAGGTTAGCCGTTCTAGATTTTTTTTAAAACATATAACAAACATTTTTTTTTCATCTAGGATAATTAGGTCTTTGTTGGAGTTTTCCTTAATAACGATTCTATTGTGATCTGCCCATTACATTGGGTCACAAAGTCAATTAGTATTTTCATTAATTTTGGGTCTAGATTTTTGAAAAATAATTAATAAACATTATTTGTTTTCCATGTAGGACAATTAAGTCTTTATATGAGTGTTTCCTTAGGAACAAAATAAAACAATAACGACTTGGTTGGGATCAAATCAATTTGTATTTCATTGTCGTTGAGTCTAGATTTTTTGAAAAACAAATAACAAACATTTTTCATTAAAGACAATTAAGTTTTTGTTGGAGTGTTTCCTTATGTCCTATGTTTTAAAACCTTCAAAATATAAGAAAATCACACACAATAAAGACTAATTGAGGCGACGAACAATCTATTATATGAGACTAGACTAGAAACGACAATGTTAAAATCTCTCGTAAAGAAGACCTTATCAATTAGGCCACAAAGTTAATTTATATTTTCATTAGTATTGGGCCTTGATTATCTAATAAATATAAAAAAAATATATATATTATTTTTTATTACATTCAATTAGGTCTTTGAGTGAAGGGATCCTGTCACCAACTCATCCCTATGATCAACTCACAGGGAAGGATAAAGAGGTAAAGTTATTAATACACTCATTTATGTGAGAGAGTATAGTTGGGTCTGGGACTCATATTTTATTAGAGTTTATATATTGTAATTGAGCTTTAAGTTTTTATTGGGCTTTTGATGTACTCCTATAAATAGAGACATTGTAACATAGAGTTACTTGAACCATTATTCCATGAAATATCAATAGAATGAACGACTCCCCGAGGATGTAGTCATTATTGGTCGAACCTCGTTATATCTTTTTTTATCGTGTGTTTAAATTAGATCTTTTTTCAACAAGTGGTATAAGAGCATGTTTTGAGAATGTTTAACCTAATCTATTTCTAAAGATATGACGGAAACCCTAACCACCATTAAAGAAGTTGTTGAATATTTGTATTTTTGTTGAAGATGACTATTGGAGAAACAACATTGGTTGCAAAAGAATTGCCCGCTGTGAAGATTTTAGTCGAAATCTTCAATTGATAAGGAGATGTCAACGGTCATTAAAATATTTCTTAGTTTTGGGTGACGTTGTTTTGAGAAAAAGAGAGAAGAAAACAATGTGTCTTTTTGTTCTTCTCGGATGCGTCAATAGGTACAGATAACAAAAAGTCGTCGTGTGGAGTTAGCGACACCAGAATGAAAAAGATGAGGTATATATCTAGGGAACATGAATTAGGTACCGCTAAAAGTCCACGAAAATAATATTCTCTTTAAACACCACCGAATATTCTCTCTCCTCCTACAAATTAATTAATTTATCTCTCTACTTCTACTAATTAATTAATTTTTCTCCCTCAAATTAATTAATTTATCTCTCTTACTAATTTTTACATTTTTTCCTTTAATATTAATTAATTTATTCTCTGGTCACTAAATTATATTTTGTATTTTTTTTATTACTCATCTCTCTTTCCAATAAAAAAACTCAAAAATTAAAAATAATCTTATTAAAATATCATAAAAATATTTTTTTAATAAAAAATAATATAATATAATAAAATTACCTGTAACCTAATACAAGACTAACAAAATAATGACTAAATATGTTTAGTAATGTTATCCTTTCAAAATATTTGATCACCAACAAGTGTTTATACTTACAATCATTACTTAAAAAAGTAACACACTACTAATATATTAATAATAATCTATATTTATTAAAAGATTAGAATATGATGAGAAAGAGAATATAAATATTAGATAAAATAATAAAAAAAATAATATAAATATTAGATAAATATAATAAGTAACACTACTAAACTTTTATAAGTAATAAAAATTAAAAAAAATATTAATAAGTCAAGAGAAAAAATAATAAGAAAAAGAAAAAAAAAAAGTACAAGAATAAATAAAAAATATTTGATAAATAAAATAATTAAAAAGTTATAAAAAAAATAAAAGAGATAAATTCATAATTCAACTAAATTAAAGGTAAGAGAGATATTAATTAGGTTTTATGATTTTTTGATTGAGAAATGGTTTACGACATTAATTAAAAAGACCCGAAAAAGATAAAAGGAGTACAATAGCTGAAATTAAGCTTACAACAATTTGCTCAAAGTCAACACACGACGGTCATAAGGATCCACAGTTGGCCTAAGAAACGCACATGGACATGAAATCATATTACAAAAGTGAATAAGGAATGAAACTAACAATCAATTCACTAAAACAAGATGATAGGGGTTGATTTCCTCGGACTAGTCTCTCTTGTTTTTGCCCTTGTACTTTCTTTCCTTCTTTCTTGTCACTCTTATGTCTTTTTGGGAAATATTTTTGGATAGAGTTTCGGCTTCTTCGTCTTCGCTAGTTTCTCTTGTCACTTTTTTTCTTTTGGGCTTGAGTTTGGAGTTGAGCGTATGAGTTGCTTCCCTAAAGGTGGTTTCTTTGACAACGTTGCGGCTTTCTTTGGTTTCGGAGCTCATGGTTTTTGAGATGTTTTGGCTTTTGCTATCATCCACGTCGACGTCGGGCTTTTCGAACCTAATTAGTGGGAAAATGGCCTCGATTTCAGGCTCGGTGGGATCGGGATCAGTTTGGTTCTCGTTCACGTGTTCGTTGTAGTTTTCATTTACTTTGAGAATTTCGATATATGATTTCTTAACCACCTTGAGATTCTCTTGTTCGGGGGTGGCCACGAGTTTCTTTTGTTTTTCCCCGTCCACTTTTTCCGGCTGCTCGTACATGACCTCAATGACAGCCATGTTTTCATTCCGACATCTTAACTCGAATTTTTTCGGTTTTGTACTCGTTGAATCGATATCAATGCAAACGAGGGAAAACGTGACTCGTTCAAACGAGTCAAAGTTGGGATCGAGCTTAAGCGGCTTTCCAATGAGTCCGGTGAGATAGGCAAGTGCTTTGGCATTACAAATGTGCGGTGGAATGCTTCTTAGTCTCACCCACACTTGTTCGAATTGTGGCGGTTTACTATTGATGTCCATTTCTTCATTCCATTTGGCAACTTGAAACATAAGTTGAACATGAAGCTGAAATTTGAGTCGGCAATAGCTTGGGCTTCGATCTCCGTGCCAAAAGTGAGGAAGAAATAGCCAAAGTCGTTGACTTTGACTTTTCTAAGTCCCTTTTCGCTCTAATGTCGGAAAAGGGCGGCATTGATTGCTCGTAATGGGGCCTTATGGGTGCCCATAAAGTGACCGACGACAACTCGTTTCCAATCGTTGACGCATTTCTCTTCAATTTCTAGGGGGATTTCGATTTAGAGCGGGTGTTCGAGCGTTTTAATTTTTAGGCTATGATCCACATTGAGCTTGCCTCCATTAGCTGTCCCATTTTTTCCCAAACCCTATTGGTTTGCCATGTTCGGTTTGTATTTGTTTGTGTAGTGTAGGAATAGGTTTTGGGGCACTTATAGAACTCCCTCATGACACTAACCGACCACAAAACGATTTTCTCATATTCGGTTTTGTCGAATGAGTTCCAATCTTGCTCGAATCGGATTTTGAATTGGAAAATGATTTACTCGCTCCTTTCATTGGTCATGACAAGGTCATGCCTTTGGAGCTGGGCGAGGGATTTGAGAATTTGGTTCTTAATGCCCGCCAGATTTGCGATTTCATTTCGTCCCATGGTCCACGACTTATCAGGGATTTGAGCGGTTGGGGTGGGATGTCGTGACATGCCGTAGTGGCTGAGGTGAGCCCGAATGGAAAAACAACATCGTGACCGGTTAGGGTGGCAGCGACATGGCCTGTCGAAGGAGTAGCGCTACTAGTTTGGTTGACAATAATCAAGACAGTCGGGGTAGATGATACATGACCGATCAAGGGTGGGGAATCATGGCCAGTTGGGAGATGAGTCGGGAGATGGGCGCGACCGGTTGATAGACCATCCATGTGAGTGGTTGATGCAACAGTTGGATTGAAGTCAACATCATCTGCATCAGTAGTGTTGTGACCGGTCGGACACCTAGAAGAAGTGGCAGCCCTTTCAGCCAATTTCTCTAGATTCCCCTTTATTTTTCCTTATGCTTTTAGTTCGGTTGAGGAGGCTGGTCGAGCGGAGGTTGGTCGAGCGAAGGCTGGTCGAGCGTAGGCTCATCGTGGCTCAGCCTGCGCAGTAGACAACCAAATGCCTTAGCAACTATCAATAATTCAAACCTGCATCAGAAATCAACAACAGTAATCTATAGCAGCAGATGACAATAAAGGAGCCAGCAAAGCCACCTAACCAAGACCAGCCTGATTGAGGAGAAAACTGCACAATAAACGACAACTAGTAGATCCAAAAAAAGCAGCCAAAAGAAATAAAAAACCAGAAATAACAGTCAACGCCAACTACACAACAGAACGTCACTAGACAATATTGTGATGTTCGTGTAGATCGGGTCGTGTCACCTTTGCCTATTGTGCCACCCGTGTTGATTGTGTCGTGTCGTTTGTACTGATTGTGCTTCCTTTGATTAATACAATATCGTGCTTTCTGTGCAGATCGGGTTGTGCCGCCTGTGCCTACTATGCCGCCCGCACCGATCGTGTCGTGCCTCCTCCTATGACGATCGCACTTCCTTTGATCAATGCTGATTTCAGCACCGATTTTCTGATTTCCGACTCAAAGACAATATCGTGCCGCCTATGCCGATTGTGTTGTGGATGTGCCTATCGTGTTGCCGTGCCGATCATGCCGAGTTGTGCCGCTTGTGCCGATCGCGCTTTCTTAAAAATCTCCAAAGCTTTTCTCTCTCTTTCTGGGGTTTAAGGTTTAGGATTTAGGGTCTAGAGTTTAAGATTTAGCAAAAAAATAAATTAATTAATAAATACAAGTCATTATGTTTTACTAGTTAAATGAGAGATAACAAATATAAAAAAAATTAGTGAAAAAAATTCATTTATTAATAATAATAGAAAATAATTAATCGTGAGAATATGGATAAATTAATTGGTAAAGGTATAGAGAGAAATTAATTATAAGAGGAGAGAAAATATTCGGTGTCAAAATATTTTATTTTGGCGGATCAGGTCTAGATTCGCGTTCCCTATCATTACTCATATATATATAATATATGAAGAAAATGAGCCAATAATCTTGGAAACGGTCAATGACTTTTTCAACTAAGACTTTTTATTTAAGTCTATTTTGTTTTCACAAAATAGGTTTAAGACCTATTTGATTCCTATTTTCACTAGTATAGTCTTGTTTGATTTTAATCAAATTATCAAAGTTTTGTATGCTTTGATTTTAGATTTATATTGAGGCTTGATTGACTTAAATTTCTCAAAGATGGAGAATTGTGATTTATCTTATAAGAGATTTGATATTCGTCAATAGGGAGATTGAAATTTATAGTTGAAAAAAAAGGTGAAGTGTTTATTCAATGTTGATGCAATATGTGAAGTGATTAAAGGTTTGTTTGCAAGAGTGTGTATAAGGACCGGATTTGGATTTGCATCAAACTTTGTGAGTAGGTTTTGATTGGCAATTCCGGTAAGTGCTGGTGCGAAGTTGTCAAGTCAAGTGAGTGTTGATGCCTTAAGGGTTTACTAAGAATGATAATTTCTAAGGTATGAGTTGAGAGGGTGCACTAATCATATACATGACTTGTTAGATTTTTCTATGCAGGAATTGGCTAGAAAAATGTGGAGAACAAATGATACATCTTCATGCTTCTTGAAAATTAGTTGGAGGTTTTATTATAACCGATTGTTGTCTTGGCATACATGAGTGACATTATTTCACTATGTTGAGGGCTTTGAATTCAATAAATTATCGGCTAAAATGAGTTTGGAGAGATTTTTCTTTGGAAATGGTTATTGAAGAAGTCAAATTAAAAAAAGGTAGAGAGAAAATCTAGCAGCAGATTTTCGCCTACAGCCGCGCAAGGTTCATCAAACTGGCGATCAAAAATTCAAACGGAGTCCGATTGCGCTGAGTTTTTGTCGAGAGGGTTGGTAACTCATTCATCTACATTTTCAACGGTAGGATCAAGGTTTGGACGTCTCGAAGTTTGTTTTTCTGGGCTTAAAGTGTTTGCCTAATTTTAGTTTGTTTTTTTGACTTGTTGGGACCAAAAAGTTTGTATCTTTTTGGTTATGACCTTATCTTATTGGAAGAACTAATCAATATGAAGACGGTGGTGAGATTATGTGCTTTTACACTTGACAAAAACATGATTGAGTATGGAAAGTTATTATCAAAATGGTATTTATCGATGACAACATTGTCGACATGTTGACAGGGTAATCCTTCAGGCCAAATTGCAAGATTGCATTGAGTTGGCGGGTGATTAAGGATTGACAAAATTCTAGTTAACACACAATATGAATGAAAGACCAAGAAGAGAAAGACTAGTGAAAGATACTTATAAGTTGAGGTGAAGACATCTTGAGAGCAGCTCTCAAACGAACCAAGAAGAAATCGTTGCATTATCTTCTAATGTGAGAAGATAAATCAAAAATTGAGTGGATTTCTAGTCATGAAAAAAGAGTTAGATTGGAGACTCGGTAATTTGAAAATGATGATTTTGTTATTTCTTTTGTTCTATCATAATTGTCTATATAGTGGATCATAGTTTAGATAAATGAGATAATTGATTTGTCATCTTATGATGAGATGATTGAGACCTTGAATGAGATTCCTAGTCATGAAAATGGGTTAGATGAGAGGTTCGATCAATTTAAATGGAAGAATATTCGATTTCTTTTAGAGAAACTATAGATGATCATTTGAAACATTGGTGAAGACAGTTGAAGAGATAGTGAATCTTGAAATAATATTTTTGGATTTCTAGCCGTTTTGGATTCAAGAAACTAGCAGATTGCAAACTAATTTGGTCAAAGAGAAGTATGAGGTTCAATTTGATTGAGTATGCAACGTTCAAGGCAATATGGGCGACAAATGCTTTTTCAGATCTTTAGCTAAAGAAAAGAGATGTCGTGATAGCCTAATTTATTTGTTATGAAGTATACGATAAAAGTTCGTCTTGGGTATTCTCGCTTTTCAATCGATATCTTATTTTGAGGAAGTAGACGATGAAAGCTTGTTTTGGGTGTTCTCAGTTTTCGATAGATATCTGATTTTGAAAAAGTAGATGATGAAAGTTCATCTTGGGTCTATTCGATATTTTGGTTTCAGTCGATTGTTGGACTTGAAAAATAAGACACTTAGTATGTGACAAACAAAGGTAAAGATTATTTTGACATAATAAAAAATTGTTAATTCTAGTTTCCGCATATGTCAACTGTATGAACAAAGATTGGGGAGAGTTGTTGAACGTCTCTCGTCGTTAAAATAACGTGGTTAACCAAATTTATTTGGTGTTATAAACTCTATAATTTTATCTTCTAAGTTTTTGAGCGGAAGTGGAGGTATAATGATTTATCTCGTGAATGGCTCGAGCAGTAAAGATTGATGTGTGGCTCATAACTTTTTGATGGCGCGATATATGTGATGGTGGAGATTGTTATTCTTCGAAGGGCTCTTGAGTGGAAGTGGAGGTACGGAGAAGTTATCTCATTAATGGCTCGAGCAAAGGTGAAGATTGAAGTGTTGAACCTACTTATTTTTGATGGCTTGACTTTTGTCAATGTGGAGATTGATGAGTATGGGTCGTGTATTTTCTAAGTGACGTGAAATTCGTCAAGGTGGAGATTGTTGAATTTTTAATTTATTCATCACATCTCAATAAGCGCGGTATTCGTTCAAGGTGGAGATTGTTGGGTTTTGGGCTCATATTTTATTAGAGTTTATATATTGTAATTGGGTTTTAAGCTTTTATTGGGTTTATGAGTAGTAGTTTAGTCTTTTAGGCTTTTGATGTACTCCTATAAATAGAGACATGGTAACGTAGGGTTACTTAGATCATTATTCCATGGAATATCAATAGAATTGATGACTCCCCGAGTATGTAGACATTATTGGCCGAACCTCGTTATATCTTGTGTTCCTTATTATTATTTACCATTTTATCTTTATATCTTTTTTTATCGTGTGTTTAGATTAGATCTTTTCTCAACATGTATAATGATGAGTTGGTCATATAGGACCACTAATATGACAATATATTATATGAGAGGTGAGGATGAAGAATTGGACCGCCACCCATCTTCAATTTCAAAAGTCTAGTAAGATAAACAATTAAAAGACCATTATAGAGAGAAGATTTAGTTTCGGAAACCAACGCCTTATTGACCATTTAGTCCATTTGTATATTAATTTGTATTGGGCCTTAACTTTTGAATAAAAATAAAAAAAGATACTTATTTTTTATTACAGTTGGAGTGTTTTTTAATCCCCAAGTCTTGAGACTTTAAAAAAGAACAAACACACTATATATACACAATGACGGTTGGGAATCAAACATATAATAACCTCTAGTTTTTAGACCAACACCTTATTCATCGACCACGAAATTCATTTGTGTCTTAATTAGCGTTCACACGGTTAATTTGCATTTCCATTAGTGTTGGTCATGATTCTTGAAGAAATATAACAAAAAAATTACATGTTTTCTAATAAGGTCAATTAGGTCTGTGTTGAAGTGTTTTATAATCTCGTTTCACATCTTTTCCATCTACAAAGTCCATTTGTGTTCTATTTAGTGTTGGGTATTAATTCTAGAAGAAGAATAACACAAGATATTTGTTTCCATTAAGACTTAGTTATTTGTTGGAGTGTTTTCTTAACCTATATGTCTCCTAACCTTCAAAAGATAAGAAAACTCACAATAAAAATTAATAAAGGATGAGAATCTACTAGACGAAGCATTGGACCGGTACACAATTTTGAATTCAAAAGCCTAGTAAACAATAAATTAAATGAACAAAACAAAGGGGCAAGAAAAGCTTGAGAATGGAACAATGATTTTTTTACTAGGCTTTGATATTAGATTTCGGCACAAGGTAAATTACTTGATAAACCATAAAAAGAATGCGAGACAATTTGTAACATTTGTTTCGAAGAAGTCAAAAATTAAAAATTATTAAAATCTTCCCCAGCATTGAGATTGAATCGTCTCATACCTTGCGATTGATGTGTATCATATTCTCAGTCTTCCTGAGATCCTGAGTTCGAGCCTATCAGACAACAAGTTATACGTCTGGTTAAATAATTAAGTGTGTTTGCGGGTTATGTGCTTACCCCCTGTCTCATTTTAAGGGTCATGGTTGTGGATGTATGATATAAACATAATTTCCAAAAAAAGTATAGACAACTCTGATGGGGATGAAGCTCAAAACCTCCATGTTTTTGCAAACTCGTGTCTTATCTTCTTTGGGCCACAAAGTCCATTTTTATTTTAACTAGTTTTGTTACTTAAGAAACTTAACAATTATTCTTAAGAAATATAAAAAAAAAATATTTTTATTCTATTATGGCCAACAAACAACATATAATAAAGACTAAAAGAAGAGAGCAATCTAGTATATGAGATAAGAGGATGAAGAATTAAACTATCCCACTAAGATAGTTCAGTGGTAAGAATCGTCTTAAAAGACCGACCATCTAGAAGACCTTTGAGTTTAAAAAGGTCATGGTTGTGGATTATCGTTAGTTCTCTTGTAATTTCCAAATAGATGAAGAATTAGATTGTCACCCATATCCAAATTCAGAATTCTAATAAAAAAATTAATCTAAGAGAACAAATTAAAGTGACAAGAAAAGACAATGAAACATTAAAAGATATTATCACACAAAAAGAAAAATAAGCTGAATTTGTTGGGATACACCCAAAGTACATTTGTATTTTAATTAGTGTTGGTCTTAATTTATGAAGAAAAATATGAAAAAAAATTACTTAATTTTCATAATGATCAATTAGTCTTTATTGTAGTGTTTCTTTAAAACATGTCTTCTAACCTTGGCAAAGATAAGAAAACACTCAAAAACTTGTAACAGTGAATGACAATCGACTACATGAGACAAGAGCACATAGTCACCCAATTTTGAATTTAAAAATTTAATAAAAATAAAAAATGTAAGTAACAAATTAAATCAACAAGAAAAAGTTGAGCAAGGACCAATGATACATTTTTTTTACTAGAATTTTATATTAGATTGTCGTCCAAGTAGACTCTTGACAAATCGCAAAAGAAAGCGAGACAATTTCAATATCGAGAGAGAATTTATATAAACATGACGTCGAAGATTTATGCAATTTTTTTGAGAAAGAAAATCCGAGAACGAAACCAAAACCAAAATATGGGGTTTCATAGATCAACCACACCTTAGTTAATATATTTTTCATAAAGACCAATTTTTTACAAACAAATAACTGGATTTGAAATCAAACCTTATAACTAATATAATTCTTTTTTAGGACAGACCAAAACTAAGCCCAATCAAATTCAAATTGAAGTTGAAGGAGAAAAGAGAAATAAGAACGAAAGTGGAACCCTAAGATGAACAAAAGGCAGGCAATTTTTGAGATCTAAGCCACCGATCAAAATAATATCGGATTTTCCCATTCTAACTCTCCATTTGAGCTCCAAGCAGACGAGCTCCAACTTCTAGTCTATGATAATTTACAAGGGCGGCAGCTAAGGCATACAGACTAGCTGGAGATCGGGCGTCGGCTATCTGTTTATTACCGATCTATGTGAGTCTTATTTGTACCCTTTTAGATTTTGTTTCACAGATTATGAAATTGTGATTCCAAACTTTCTGTAAACAAAATTCTGAACACATCAAGCTGCATTTGAGCTGATCTTCTAAGATATGATAAATTTTGCTTCTGTTCAATTTATTCTGTAATTTAGAGATTATATTCGATTAGTTTTTCATAAGTTAGTGATGGGATTTACTGTTGGGTTTCCATAACAAGCTAATATGAATGAGATATTTGTTCATGTTAGAATTTTGTTTTGATTGAATTGATGAACAAGTTAATGAATGTGAAATGGATATAGTCTCAATAAAAGATCATTCTGAAATCTGCTTCAGTTTTGGAGTTTTTGCAGCTTTGTTACTATTTCGTTTGAAAGTGATTTAGATTAGGCTGATTTGATTTGATTAGGCAAAGTATGACTTTTTGATGAGTAGAGATTTTGGATGATAATATGATGGATAATGTGGATGTATCAAGATGATCATGATGACTTATTATGCATATACTGTTGATACCTGATATGATCAAGATTGCTATGATGGAGGATGACAGAAATATTGGATGTATGATCATTTAAATGGACAATAGGTTAATTGTTGGAGTGGTTCCTTAAGCCTTAAGTCTTGAGTCTCGAAACCTTCCCAAGATAAGAAAACAAACACAATGAAGACTAATAGAGGAGAGAATATATTTATGAAACAACTAGGATTTACAAAAAAAAATATATACAAACGACTCTGTTGGGGATCGTACCTTGAATATCTGGTTTCATATACCAACGCCTTATCCACTTATCCAACTATTTGTGTTTTAATTAGTGTTGGGTCTTGATTCTTGAAGAAACATAACACAAATTTCTTGTTTCTTATACTACCAATTAGGTCTTTGTTGAGTGGTGACCAGTGGTCCTTAAGCCTCAACAAGTCTTTAGACCTTCAAAAGATAAGAAAACACACAATAAAAACTTATAAAGGCGGACAATCTACTATATAGGATGATTGATGAAGAATTGGACTGCTACCCAACGTCAAATTCAAAAGTTTAGTAAGAAAAAACTCAACGTAACAAATTAAAGTGGCATGAAAAGGTTGAGCAACATAATATTTTTTAATACAAACAACTATGGACTATGATAGGGCTCAAATGAAGAATCTCTAGCCTCGTCTATTGGGTTTGAAGAAAGATAACAAATAAGATACTAGTTTTCTATTATGTCCCAATTAGGCCTGATTGCTTTAATAGTAATATCCAAATCCAATAACTAAATGCTTCCTTCTGGTTCTAGATTAAGAGACAGAGTAGAGGAGATGGCAGGACAAGAGGAATTTGTGGAAGCAGACAATGCAGAAGCCATAATTGCCAGAATAGAGCACAAATCTACCAAGATCGAGAGTTTACTCAAACAGTATGATCAATCAAATTCATTCTATATCTGTCCAGATTAATTTATTGATTTACATTGCGATGAACCCTAAATTGGTCAGACCCCTCTGTTTAGGGGAAAGCCAGTGGAAGCGCTTAAAACTGCTCTCGAAGGCTCACCTCCAAAGACAAGAGACGAAAGATGCAAGGTTCTCCTCCTGCCAATCACTTTCTCTTGCTGAATCTTCATATCATTTGTGATAATTTTCATTTGTATGTAGTCTGCAAACTGGATCGCTGTTCATAGAGCACTTATGGCTATAAAAGATGTTGAAGGCATGTTCTATACTTTGGATCCTGAGTATTACGATATCCTGATGAAGTATGTTCTATTCTTGTTTTCTCGTTCTAGGTTTTAGCATGTCCTTTCATCAATTTCGTTGAGATTTATTAACTCATTCATTCAAACATGATTATAGATACTTGTACAGAGGATTATCCACCGGAGATCGCCCGACATGTGATCAATGTCTGAAGATTCATGAAAAGTTGACCGAGAAAGCTGGCTTTGGATGCATATTGCGTTGTCTGGCCGATACAGTTAACACAGTTTGATTGTGTATGTATACTAGAAGATGAATAAAGAAGTTTTTTTTTCATAGTTTTAATCATTGTTTCAAGATAAACAGTCTATGTAAACACCAACTTTATAAAAAAAAAAAAAGTAATGGTAATCTCTCCTATTAATTAAATGAGTGTTGTGCTGTGATTTGTGAGACTTTTGCGAGGCTAAATTATTGCAGTTGAGGAGTATTATTTGAAATGGGTTGTATAAATGTTGCGAATTAACTATATACAGTTAGCCTTTGAAATTGTTAGTAAGTGTAGATGTTATTGCATTTTTATATAGGTTTTTTCTTGTTGAATTGGCAATGATATTGTATACTACTATCTTTAATAATTTTCTCTTTTGTCACTTAATAAGTTTGATGTTGGGTTACCCTAGATTACGTGTGTTGACCCGTGAAAATTGTATCCAAACATCGTAAATTATGTTCAGAAAAGGCAAGATAAACCGTATAATGTCTTTGGAATGATGATTTTTATTGTGATATTTTTATGTTATATGAGTAAAATGTACAACATAGACAATATTTGTCTTCAACATTATTTGTTTTTTTATGGGTTGCATCCAATTATATATTTTTTGTGATATTTTTGAAGAAAACGTAGATTAATAAAAATTGAACAATTCTATAAAATATATTATATAATCTTCATTTATTTATAAAGATATGGATAAACAAAAATTGATTAATCCTTAATATATATATATATATAATTTTCATTTAATTTATATACTCCAATACCAAATAACTATTATTATATATTTTACTGTCAAAACATCTCGGAATTAAGGAGACAAAAAATCATTGATTATTATTAGTGCTTTGACACACATGAAATTTCCTAAATTAAAAAAAAAATATTAATAAGGGTTTCTCACATATGGAGGGGGCACTGTAAATTTAGGTATTTTTTTTACACTGTAAAAAAAAATTATTTTTATATTTAATTTATGGTAAATTCATTGAGTTGATTTTATTGGTAACTCGTCTTTTTAAGGAAATAAAGAAAGTGTTATAGGTGCATTTAATATTATGGGATTGCAAAAATATATCTTTGTTTGGAATATTCCATTTATGAACATATAATCTCAAAATTATATAAATAGCATTAATTTATATCCCTTGTTATGGTTATTTATGTTGACCAAAAAAACATTTATGGTTATTTTCGCAAATAAAATTAACTTTATATTTGATGAGTAAATAATATATCAAATTAAGTTAAATATCTTTGTTATGACTATTCTATTTCCAAAAAATCTGATATGAATCCATTATATTGATCAAGTGGATCTTTCATGTTTATTGGATTGTTCACTACTTTTCATCATTAATAAATTTTATCTTTTTTAAGATTAAATATATTTTTAAAATAGATAAAAAAAAATGAAAAACTAAAAAATGACTTCTTACCAAATTTATAAATCATGCTATATAATTTTTTTTAATAATATATTCTTTTTATCACTTTGACAAAATAAAGGTAGTATATGCAATTGTCCTTTTTACCATATATATTATTTTATAAAAATAAATGTATTAATAATAAAACAGATATATAGTTTGAATGTGATATTGAAATTCAAATTCTTAATTTAACAAAAAAGACATAATGTAAATTAATATGTTTGAATAAAAAAATATTCATCTAATATATCTAATATATATATATATATATATATATATATAAATATATATATATATATATATATCATAACATCAAATTTTTCTTAATTGAATTCCATAATTATTTTTAACATATTTTTTTATATATTTAAAATTAGATGTGCTCTAAAAATTTGTTTAAAAGACCAAAAGTTGAGTTGAAAAAAATTATTTATAATTTTCTGTTATATAGAATTCATTCTAAGAGTTAGGTTTTGATTATTTAAATAAAAAATATATAATATCGTTTCATCCACTACTTATTAGTCAAAATGCATAATTCATTAATTAAAATATAAAAATATTTTCTATTTAAAAAAATTAAAATATATTTATCATTATATAATAATATTTTTAAATTTCTTTTACCAAAAATATTTACACTTTCTAAAACCACTATAAATTATTATTTTTAAAATAATCAACAATATTTAAATAACCTTAATCCTAACTAGAACTAGGCCTCAAATATCACAAGAAGTATAATTATTATTTTACTATTTTTTTTAATATGGGAATATGAATATCAAATAAATCATAATATTTTATTGCTAATTATTCATATTAATAAAATTTTAAAAATATTTAATAAAATATATTTGTTAAAAAGAAAAAAAATGAAAAGATGCTGAGCACAAAGAGTTGAGTAATGTCCACATTTACTCAAAAAAAAAAAAAAAATGTAGGGTGGCAAATATGAGAAATAGACATTAGACAAGGGTAAAATTGGAATTATAAAAACCGCTCCTATTCCGTGTTGTTATGTAGCCTTGTAGGCAAAGTCTCTTCTCCCTTCAACTGCTGTCTTCATATTTTTGCAAACCTTTTTCTCTCTCTCCCATAATCTCTCTCTCTCTCTCTCTCTCTCTCTCCTTTCCGATCGTTGCATTGCTAGGGTTTTGATTTCATCTATTGCAAGAGTTTGATTTCTAAGAAACAGTGAATCGTTGCTTGATTTGATCTCAGATTTCTAAGAAACAGTGAATTGTGAAGGTTTGTGTGGATGATCGATTGATTGATCGGATATTTAATTTCATTAAAATGTTATTCAACTTAATCTTGATGATCCATTTCTTTGTTGTTATTGCAGATGAAGGAAGATTATAGCTGAGAGTTTTCTATATAAGTCTTTAATTTAGATATATATACTGAAAATGGCATCACCTGTTCCGGCGAAGTCTCAGACGTTGCTTAGTTTCTCTTTACCGCAATGGAAACTCACGAAGAATCATACGAACAATCATCATCGTGGTCGGAGGGCAACAGACTCGTCACTTCAGCAATTACCGCTGTCTGATTCGGTACATCGACAATCGCCTGCGAGGATTCAATCTCCGTTGATTGATTCCGTCTATCGTCAATCTCCGATTCGAGACTCTGCATCTGAGACGGAATCTAGCCTCGCGAATCAAGAGAATCGGAAGAAGTCGGTGTCTAATGGAAGGAAGAATGGATCTTTGGAGTCATCTCCGGATCACTCGAAAGTAGATAAACAATCGTTTGTGTTAGATGTTGATAAAACTGTGGCGAAGGAGTCACGATCGAAGATCTATATACGGGTTCGGTCTAACTCAAACAATAAACCTGATGAAGTTAATGAAGAAGGGAAAACGGTGTTAGAAGAAGGGGAATTGGAAGAAACATTGCCGAAAACGTGGAATTTGAGACCTAGAAAGCCAGTCCGTAAGCAATCCAATTCTCCCCGTGCTAATTCATCACTTGGAAGAACATCATCGCCGGATAATCATAATAATAATAAATCTCAGTCGCCACAGATGTCCTCCAAGCGCAGCAATCATCAAGAAATTACAGAGAAGAAGTACAAGAAGCAGAAGTTTTCCATATCGCTCTCTCGCGATGAGATTGAAGAAGATATCTTTGCTATGAATGGATCTAAACCTGTAAGAAGGCCAAAGAAGAGATCTAAGACTGTTCAGAGACAACTCGATGTAAGAATATTTAATGGGTTTTTTCTGATCTTGACAAAACTTCCTTTACCATGTTTTGGATTATGACTGTTATTTGTTTGTCTTGCAGAGTATCTTTCCTGGTTTGTGGCTGACTTCAATAACCCTAGATTCATACAAAGTCCCTGAACATCCATCAAAGGTCTAGCTTCTGAGTTCTTTCTGCTTAATTCTATTATAGGAAGAAGATCTTGACAGAATTTGAGACTGAAAAACAGCTGGATTGAGAAATAATCTCTCTTCTTTTGTTAACTTGCTTATATATATAAGCTTACAATCATCATCTTAATGAATTTTGGTTAGGCTGGAAAAACTTTCTTATAATGTTTCTTACCTTATTGAAGTTGTTGCAGATGTAAGTATATATGTACTGTTTTATGGCTTAATAAAAATGTCTCCCTTGGAAACAATCAAATCATTTCTTTTGGGATGTTTTCTTTGCTTGTTTGCTATATGTCTAAGGTCATTGTATAATTGTTTCATTATATAGTTTATAGGTTGTTTCATGTTCGAATTATAAGTGTTTTCAAATGGGATCATATTTTTGTGTGATTCTAAAGTTGTTTTCGTGTTTTATTGGTTTATAAGTTTCTTAAAACCTAAAGATTGCGCATTGAATAATCATTTTATTCTTGATGGAAAACTTTGTCAAGCAAGAAATACATGACCTCGAGTTTAAATGTTCGATGTCATGTGGGGAGGTTTATTTGCGGAAATGATTGTTCTTTTGAGGTATTTATTTGTTAATTCATGCATGTACACTTTTGTCGTGACGTATTCAATAACTTTGCATTTTCCTAGATTTTATTGAAACTTCTTACCTAATTTTTGTTTGGCAAAACATTAAGATTATTTAAAAGCTAGCGCAATCACACTAGTGTAATCATTTTCAAAAATTGTCAAAAGTGAAAATGATTTTGTTTATTGTCAAAGTGAAAATGATTTTGTTTCTTTTGTCATGAAAAATGTAATTAAATTAAATGAATTTTTTAAGTGATAAAAGGAAATTAGATTATTTGACTTTGTAGGACTTTGGGGTTATTTTATTCGAGACTAATCACCTAATAAATTCTCCAATTTATCATTAATTGTTTTATTTAAATAATAAATTAAATACATTTTATATCTTTTTAAAACAAAATATATTTATGAATAATATCAATTTTTTAATGTTTGATTTCCTAGTTTGTTAAAGCCATTGTATAATTCTATCAGTCTTTACTCATGCCAACTTCTCCTAAATCCTCCTTTGAAAAAAGAAAATATATTTGGATGAAATTGTATTAAATGTTTTTCATCTTAATTCAATTAAGATATAAAATCATAATTTTCAATATTTTCATTTAGGGAAATATTTCTATGTAAAAAAAAAAATGTTTTTGTACTATGTTGATTATGTATTTGCATTTTTTTTTACCCGAGCTTGCTTAATTCTGGATGGAAAATTGTCAAACAAGGAAAGAATGACACTAATTGTAATGTTTCTTTGTCGTTTTTATGGTCCATTTGAATTGAGAATGAGTTGTTGTATATAGAACGAAACGATAGTCGACAACACGTGTCTTAGTTAATTCTATGGCCGGAAGTTTTTTTGTCGCAATTAAGTGATGCAGAGTTAATTTCTCGTGTTGAGACTAGAGCCATAGAAAAAGAAAAAAAAATCAGAAATCAACTCCATACATCACTTACATGCAACAAAAACAACTTTCAGCATCAATTCTTGTAGTTCAAGTCTCAACATCAATTATTCATAATTTACATGCGTCAAAATGATTTAAATATGCCGAAATTTGTTTTTGTCAAATGTAAATGATGAATAATTGATGTCATGACTTAAGCTATAGAGATGGATGTCATAATTTTTATTTTTTAATTTTTTTGTCGCCTCGAGTAGATTTCTGATTTTTCTTTTGATATTTATTGTTTAATTAATGTTTTCACACTTTAATTAGTTTGCATTTCAATCAATCAAATTTTGCATCTTAAGAAAAAATGTTTTGTGATGAATGATTGATGTTGAGATTTGAGCCATAGGAATCGGTATAACTTTTTTTAAATGATAATAAAGCATGGCCATCTAAATCTATATTGTTTCATTAAACATATTAATTAAAATATTTATACTCACAATTTATCTTTTACTCAAATAATTACTTTTCAACCATTTAAATTAAAAAGGTTATTTTTCAATGTTTGTTTGCTACTATTTTAATTAAACTTTAGATGAAAAAAGAATTACTAAAGATAAGGTCAATATGTTGTTGAATATTGTATGTATTATGTACTAAAAGGAGAAAGAATCAGATCTAATACATTCTTTGCTTTGTCTCCAAGCTCAAGAAAGGTTTTAATGATGATATTACATTATTTGGGTAAGTCCAAAATCTACACCAATTCTTGGAAATTGGCCACTTTCTCCCCTTCAAAGAATCTTCCTATCCCTTGTTGGTCACAGAAAATAATTATAAATCTACACAAATTAATACTAAAATTAGACAAATAGATATTTGTAAAAGAATAAAAATCTGAGAAATTATTGGGAGATGAAATTTGAGAAAGGAAATGGAGGAGGGAATGATGTGGCACAATTTGATTAGTAAAAAAAAAAAACAAAATTTCTCTTTCTTCTCTCTCCTCACCTTTTATCATTTTTCCAACGACACATCATTCCCTCCCTCAAATTCACTCCATCTATCACTCCTCTAAAAATCTGAAGATATCAAGTTAAGAAAGACTTAAATAAAAATCAGGACTCAGATGACTAAGGGCTCCAGAGTCTAGCCACTTTTGATTAAAACCCAAGTTACAACAAAAACAATTATAGCCAATTTGATATAATATATGAAAAATGATTAGGGGAGAGAATATTTAAAAAAAAATCATTATTTCATTAAAAAAATCTTTTAGAAAGTTACATTAAAATATTGAGGCAAAACAATTCTACCAAATCTCAATAATCAAAAATTAAAAATAATTCTAATATCAAACATTGAAATAAAGACCAACAAATATAAAATAATTTAACTTTGAGCGGTGTTAATAAACTACATTCAATTGTGGATAGAAACTTAGTTTTACGTATTCTTTCATGAACTAGAAGATTATTTTGAGATTTTTGAACATATTCGAAAATTCAATGTTGACTATTGTCACTCCAGCCAACACAAGATAAGATTATACTAATATGAAGTGACTTCTTAAAAAGATGGAAAAACTCATAAAGACGTTAGAGAAGCGAAATATTCAAATTTAATGCTCCAATCTATATAAAAAAAATCTTATTGATTTCAGAAATAGATATGTATCCGCATCATTTGTGTGACAACCATAAATTATATCACTTCAAATTTACTCATTTCATCTTTCGTATTTTTTTTTTAAAACTCTTGGCCGGGTTAAAACTTATCTTGTCATTCACCATAACTTTGATCAAAAAAAAAAGTTGGAGAGTATTGAAAATTCAACTCCAAAGAAAAGTTGTGAAGGAGTCTCCAAATTTAGTAATTTTTTAACTACCAACAAAGTAACATATGTTGAGTGTCCAAAATGTACACGAACTTTCCAATTCGAACTATTATCATTATTTTTTCACGAAAAACTAACTAGATAATAAAATGTATATTAGATGATCTTAAATGTCTATATAATAGTCTATCATTCAATATCATAGGATCTTAAAATGTGTCTATCATTTTAGAACTATATTTGTCATCCTTCTTTATTGTATTACCAATAAAATTTTTTACGATCATGATAAGATTGAGATTTTAAATGTACTAGAGAATGTGAGTTAATTTCCGAACACTTCCTATAATAATTTTGTTCCTTGTATATC